>NC_135748.1:23524500-24925000 GCF_041903045.1 Epinephelus lanceolatus
ATATACATCCCTTGTCAAATAAACAACATTTTACACAGTGAATGAGCAGGTTAGCAGGGGCTAATAATGCTCCTTTCAATCAGTAGGGCCTTAGAGCAGTGACTGGATATGATGGTGGATTTTTTTTTTGGGGTGAGAGCTGAGTTAGCTAGACAGGCAGGGATGGGCTGTCTGCGTTGGGGGAGGATGGGGGGGATAAAAGAGGGAAGCCAAGGGGAAGACTGGAAAAGGAGGAGAGGATGGTGGATAGAGGATAGAGGAAGAAGGGGGGGGGGGCAGGAGTGAAGGGAGACGCTGCGGATGCTGTCATCTGTGGGCTCAAGTCTCTCCAGATTCCTCCAGCTGGCAGGTACGGCGTATTTCCCAAACCCTATCCTCACCCCCAAATACTGTATGTAGCATTCAACGAGCAGCTTCAAATACCATCTGAGGTCTCTCCTAAATATTCGCCAACCTCAACCTCCTTAACACACGAAACAGGGGTTGGTGTGTAAAGGCATTACACCAAATTGGATTAGAAAAATCTGATTAAAATAAAGCGACTGCAAAAACTAAACTCCAAAATATGTCTAAGGGGGTATTTAAAACACGAGATTAAAATACTCATGTTTAAAAGGGGAAATAATCAGATTATATTATTGAGTTTGAGATATCCAGGAGACTAAATTAAAGTACATGATCACAATACGAATTTCTCAGCCTTCTCTTGACCCACACTTCCTACTGAACCTCCAGCGTGCAACCCCCCCCCCTTCCCTCACAGTCTTCCACAGTTGCACTCATAAACACACCACATGCATACACAGCACTACCACCTCCCTCTGAACACAGCAGGTGGTGGCAGACACCCCAGCCCCGTTCTCCGTGAATGACGGGTGGTGGGATGTAAAAACACGAAGGGTGTAGGAGTTGAACTGATCGGTGGTGAGATGTTTGTCAAAAAGCATCCAGCAAAAGCTCAAAATGAGGCGGAAAAAAGGCAAAAGCGAGGCAGAGATGGGGGAATTACTTTGTTGGGAAGGGAGGGAAAAAAGAAAATAAAGTTTTTAAAATATCCCATCAAAAAACAGATGTATAATTCAACAGCTTTTCATCATCATGCTCACCCTTTGTCATGGTGTGTGAATACTTATTTGCAGGGGCAAAGACAGCATCTCTGTCGATAGGTGCAGGCGTTAGGCACAGCAGGCTGTGTATTCAGGATGCCATTATATATTCAGGTTGTGCTTATTTTCTGATGTTTTCAGGGGATAGGTGCTGTACAGTCTGTGATGATTGCATGAAACCTCACCAGTTTTTGCCTGGCGGCTGTTGGGGAGGCTTCACCAGGAACGGTTAAATATTTAAACACTGCTGTGAGATCTCATTAAAAACGGCACATCAGCCCCCATAAGGCCCCTACAGCACTCCCTCACACACTCCCCGAAAACCCAGTTAGAACTCGGTGGAGTGTGACAAAACAGTTATTGTCTATTTACTGTGGAGAACTTGTGATAAATCATCATATCCTGTCAAATAAGGCAGCTGGCAGTGGTGTTGACAAGTGGCAAGTCGTCATATCAGGGAGGGAAATGATTGAGAATTCAGTTCTGTTTTGACAGCTGCAAAACACGCAGAAATATGCCAAAAACAAAACAACATGACAACTAGACCAGACTAATATTTCCATAACACACATATGAAAACAAGACTGAGAACAAACTTTGGCTCTCTGGAGTCTTCTTGCCTTTGCACAAAATCTGGGCAATTAATTCCAACTCTATTGTTTGGGGCTTCCCTATTTTTAGCCTGGCTGCCCTCTCAAATAAATTGATTTCCTGTGGCGAACTTGGAATGTTCCTTGTGTGCCATGTTTTTTTTCCCCCTCCTCCAAACACACAAATACCGTCCTTCTTCCCCCAGAGGAATAAATCAAAGGCAACACTGCCAAGTTCTACGCAGCTGTGTATGTGCATCTCTTTTTATACTTGGAAATGGTTTATTTTTGTTTCAGTTCCATTAATGCTTAGGCATGTCTCTTACTTCATCTGGCATCAGCAGACAGCTGAGAAGCTACTTGCTTGACAGGCAAGTGGCTGACTGACTCTGAAATTACCTAAACTGACTGACTCTCTCTCTCCTCCTCTGTATCTCCGGTCTTTGATTCGATCTCTCCTGAGACACAGAGGTCTGATTTTTTTTGTGGTCCCTACCACAGAAATAATGGCTGGGTCAAATCAGTCTAAGCTCTCAGATCGCGAGAAGATATTTAAACACACAGCCCTACACATAAATAAAAGTAGAGCAACTTGATCCTGGATTCTTGTTACGGCGTCAGGGGAGCCACTGGTCTTTGATGAGCGCTACTAAAGACAGATGCATAGCAGTTGGGGGAAGCTGCGCTCGCAGGGATAGCAGAAATTACAATGCACAGACTGACAAAGAAAGTGGGAGTAATACTGAGGAATATGAATCATTAAGCAGAGCAAATGTTTGCTCAACTTCAGTGGGACAACTCTGAAAAACTGCACCACACATTGTCATATATCAAATTACTTTTTAATTATAATGCTGTTAACTCAGTGTACCAAATGCTTGCTTAAGTTGAGTGCGTATTGTGAATTCATGAGTGCATTTTCTAAAAGCAGATGACCAGGGATTTTGTGAGGCTTACGTTTCAATTTCTGTTACCCACTGCCGCCGTCGCACACTGCTGCGTGAGAAGTAAAGGATTGTAAATAAGGCCTTTGGGGGTGTGAAAACAGATAGTGATAGAGGGAGAGAGGCAGAGAGACACAAATGAGAGAAACATACCACTAGATCCCAGTTCCTTATCCTGACTAAGCCATCTGAATCCCTCTACACCCATTTAGCTTGCTCACTCTATGGCTCTCCTGTGAGAGAGACGAGGCATTTGCCTACTTTACAGTCTTCTCACCGCACCTCGGAAAATATTGAGTTTATAGCCGCTCATCTCCATAATCAACACCATATACCCGGCAGCCTACAGGAGGGACTGCAAGCTAACAGGGGGAAAGGATTCACACTGGCTTTACCTCCCAACTCTTCCCACAAGTCACTCCTCCTGCTTTCTAAACAGAGTTTAGCAAAGCAGTCCTCGGGGCCTGATATGAGAGTAGAAATGTTTCCACAAGTCTTTGAAGCACTTCCAATGCTGTCCATCTCTGATAAGAAAACTTTAAGAGTCAAACCTGTGGTCAACCATGTGTAGAATACGATATGGAGAATGGATATTATTCTTGTAAAAATGCTACCATCTCAGCCTCTCGGTATTTTCTACATCTTAAAGGCTCAGTGTGGAGGATTTAGTGGCATCTTTAGTGGTGAGGTTGCAGAACTCAAACTCCCATGTGCCAACCATGTAGGAGAACTACAGTGGCCGATATGAAAACCTGAATGGCCCTATCTAGAGCCAGTGTTTGGTTTGTCCTTTCTGGGCTACTGTAGAACAACACAGTGGACTTAGTGGATGAGGACCTGCTCTCTGTATGTAGATATAAATGGCTCATTCTAAGGTAACAAAAATGTAGTGATTCCTATTTTCAGATGATGATGCCACTTTACTAGGTACACCTTGCAAGTACCAGGTTGGACCCCTTTTGCCTTCAGAACTGCCTTAGTTCGTTGTGGCATAGATTCAGCAAGGTGCTGGAAACATTCCTCAGAGATTTCAGTCCATGATGACAAACCTCCCGTTCCACCGCATCCCAAAGGTGCTCTATTGGATTGAGATCTGGTGACTGTGGAGACCATTGGAGTACAGTGAACTCATTGTCATGTTCAAGAAACCAGTTTGAGATGATCTGAGCTTTGTGACATGGTGCGTTATCCTGCTGGAAGTAGCCATCAGAAGATGGGTACACTGTGGTCATAAAGGGATGGACATGGTCAGCAACAATACTCAGGTAGGCTGTGGTGTTTAAACCATGCACAGTTGGTACTAAGGGGCCCAAAGTGTGCCAAGAAAATATCCCCACACCATTACACCACCAGCACCAGCCTGAGCCGTAGATACAAGGCAGGATGGATCCATGCTTTCATGTTGTTTACACCAAATTCTGACCCTACCATCTGAATGTGGCAGCAGAAATCCAGACTCATCAGACCAGTCAAGATTTTCCAATCTTCTGTTGTCCAGTTTTGGTGAGTCTGTGTGAACTGTAGCCTCAGTTTCCTGTTGTTAGCTGACAGGAGTGGCACCTGGTGTGGTCTTCTGCTGCTGTAGCCCATCTGCTTCAAGGTTCGATGTGTTGTTCGTTCAGAGATGGTCTTCTGCAGACCTTGGTTGTAACCAGTGGTTATTTGAGTTACTGTTGCCTTTCTATCATCTTAAACCAGTCTGGCCATTCTCCTCTGACCTCTGGCATCAACAAGGCATTTTCACCCAGAGAACTGCTGCTCACTGGATATGTTCTCTTTTTCGGACCATCCTCTGTGAACCCTAGAGATGGTTGTGTGTGAAAATCCCAGGAGTTCAGCAGTTTCTGAAATACTCAGACCAGCCCGTCTGGCACCAACAACCATGCTATGTTCAAAGTCACTTAAATCACCTTTCTTCCCCATTCTGATGCTCAGTTTGAACTTCAGCAGGTCGTCTTTGCCATGTCTACATGCCTCATTGCAATGAGTTGCTGCCACGTGATTGGCTAATTAGCTATTTGCATTATTGAGCAGTTGAAGAGGTGTACCTAAAACAAGACAAAGTCGACCGTTTGAGTCTCTGATTATGTCAGGTGCCGTTATAGAAACCTCATCCTCAGGACTTGAGATAGGAACAGTCCCACCTCTCTGTAAAGAGGTAAACTAAAACTGCACCAGTGACAAAAAAAGAAAAGGAAAAACATCTTGCCTTCCAAACATCCTCTACAAAGCCAAGTGATGATGTAGCTGGCTAGAGCCTGGCTGGAGCAGTTATCCATCTCGCCCTGTGCTGCCAGCTGTCAGAGTACACAGCTCCAGCTAGCCGCCAGTGGCAGGTGTAATCAATATGGACTCCACAGAGAGTTGCACTACCAGAGGCCAGTCTCCACTCTCTAACCCATCTCTGTCTCTCCAGGGGAAACAGTAGGCAGGCGGGCAGGGAGAGTACGTTTGATGTCTCCTCCGGGCCACAATGGAGCAGCCCACTATAGCTCGGTAGAAGGGAGATGATTAATCCTGCCTACTGGATGCACCATCATGTTTTGAGTTAGGGTAGACTGTTGTTTCTTTTTATCAGACTGAGGTGAGTATTGTGCTACTGCGAAAAGTTGTCTTGTTAGAAGTACTGTGAAGAGGAAACAACTGTCACTTGGTGCTTATAAAGAATATTTAAGCTGAAGCACACATTGATTTTGTGCTTTAACTGTGAGGAAAAAGTCATTACTATGATAACATTTATGTCATCCTCATCCCAAGATACACATTAAGGAAGTACAAAGGATTTACAAAACAATGTATAGACTCACACAGAAGTATCCCTTTCAATCATCTCTTATGACCCACTAGAAGTGTGTGGTGGTGTATTTATCTGCAGAGACTCTGTCCTCTCCCTGTATACTCATATTTCCTTTGCTCGGGATGCTTATGGGTGTATACCCCCACAGCACTCAGGTGAGGTCGGGGCTTTGCAAAAAGGTAGCATCAGTTGCCAGACAGTGAGCAGAAGGCATCCAAGAGACACAGCATCAAAATTGCAAATATAGCAGGGTGAAATGCCAAACGAGAGCAAACCTGGGGTTGGCTTTTACTTTGCCTACAAACAGTAACAGATAATCCTGTATAATATACCTTTAAAAGAACAAAACAAAACAACTAACACTACAAAAATGATAGAAACAGTCCCTTTTCAACTGACAGATGCAATGGATCTTTTTTCTACAGTCACTGGTGTAGTGCTGCCAGAGCCCAAAGGAACAGTGCTCTGCCACTGTTTTTTCGCCAAGTGAGGAAATAAAACATTCAGTTGGCATAATCTGATTGAAATTCATATATATATTTGAAGCATTTGAAGATGCAATCGTCACTAAAGCATAAGTCATACTAGAGAGCCACTAAGAACAACTGGAATATTTAGAGGTGTCATGTGGACATTTAAAGGAACAGTGTGTAAGATTTATGGGGATTTAGTGGCATCTAGTGGTGAGGTTTGCACATTGCGACCAGTTGAAACTTCTACTGATTATAATTCTTTAAGTGTTCATTTTTCAGGAGGTTTTTACTGGGAGCTGAATTATCTAGAGAGGTCTCTTCCTCTCCAAAACAAATGGACCCAATTTAAAGCGGGGAACAAATTATCTACATTAAACCGGTAAAAGCGCTGTATACAGCAGTTTCACATAAAAAAAAAATTGTGTTTTCCTGATGCTGCTCTTTGCGGAGGGGTGGCTAACCTACGTGGCTGGAACAAAAAATATAAATAGCCCAATCTAGAGCCAGTGTTTGGTTTGTTCATTCTGGGCTACTGTAGAAAACATGATGGTGCAACATGGCGGACTCCATAGAGGAAGACTCAACCCTAAACCCTAAACCCTAAATCATAAACACTGGGCCTATAATGTGTGTTGGTTTATTCACGACTCATGTATTAGGTAACAATGCTTGAAGAATGAAAGCTGGCTTATTTACGTTTTCATAGTCTGGCCTATTAGACGAGTTTGACCTGCGCCTGCACTGCAACTTTCCTCAGGATGGATGGATGTATGCGGCGTATGTAAGTTAATGAAATCATTCAAAGCACAAACTACTTGTGTTTAATTCGCCTATATTACTTACTTCCACACTAATACAACTTGGTGTATCCATCACCTTTACTGTAGCTAGATGTTTGGCTTACTTCTGCATAATTTTCTCAACATGACGAAAATCTTAATATATATATATATATATATATATATCTTAACATGAACAGCTGTTACATAACCTTCAAAATGAGTCACAACTTAACCATGCGTGTATCCACATCTATGTAAGTGGTACTTAAACAAATAGCTCTACATCCTTTTTTTTCTTTACTGGTTTTAAGTTTGTGCATGCACCTAATTTCATATTAAAGCTATCCTACTTACATACTGTATAGAGTCATTAGTATTAATGGTAATATACGGTGATAACGGTATAGACTTATTAAAAATTCACGATGCTGTCAAGTTGTGTAGGAGTTTTGACTGATGCATCATTAGTGTTAATTCGAGAGAGGGGCTGACACACACACACACACACACACACACGGAGTTATCTATGTGTGTTGCTGTGCAGAAATATAGAGATGGGGGATTGGAGGGGAAAATGTTGGTGTCACAAATGAGCATCCTGGTCTCTGGAGAGACCTCTGGCAGTCATGGGACACTCTACATGTCAGCCACACAGTGGTGGAATGCAATTATAGTATATTTACTCAAGTAACCTACTTAAGTATAGTTTTGCCTACTTGTACATAACTTGAGTATTTGTATTTTCTTTGACAGCAGTAGATGCTTGCAACGTTGCATATTTTGAAGATCATTTTTCATATAGAACACAGGCTGCTTTTAAAAAGTGATGTGCTGTTTGGTGGAAAAAAAACTCCCTCTAATCAAATCATTTTAATCTGGAATTTGAGTTTACTTCCTATATAAAATGTAAAAAAAAAAAAAAAAAAAAAGAAAAAGAAATAATCTATTATATATGGTTAGGGCTGTTTGCATTAACACATTAATCACCCCCAAAAATAACACCTAAATTTTTCAAAATGCGTGCTACTGTTTTTGCTGCCACCAGCCTTTCAGAAGCAAATGATGGCTGAATTTTAAAGCTAATGATGATAGTGATATCATACAAAACTAGAAGACCTAAGGAATCCAGTGGTACCAACTATATTCTCCAGAATGGGGTCTAAATAAAGTTGCAAAGTTACGCTACATTTTGGTGAGGGAAAAACAGCATGGCCATTTTTACAGAGGTCCCTTGACCTCTCACCTCAAGATATCTCAGTGAAAATGAGTTTTGTGGGTACCCACAAGTCTCCCCTTCACAAACATGTCCACTTTATGTTAATCCCACACCGTTTTGGGCTCAAATTATGCACTTTTTTTTGCATGTAATCTTTTTTACAGATTTATGTGCAGAAAAACTTGACACACAGTGCTGAGCTGTGATACATTCCACTTCTATGTAGCATTTGTGACCTGCTATCCAACCAAAAAGATCCCCTGTCCCCCGCTTAAAAAATAAAAGAAGACAAAAATGGATCTACAGTATGTGAGTTTTAAAGAGTTAATTGCATGCTGGTATTTTGTCTCTTTGACCTTTGATTTGAAAGAAAGAAATCTAAAAATCAGGATCATAAAGTAAATTTATTTGCATTCATTTGATCCCCAATCAAGACCCTATGGTAAGAATTATTTGACCATGTTAATTTAGACTTCAAAACTGTTTTCAAATGCATAATTATGGAATTTTAAACCTGCTATTAAAATGTGATGAAATGCAATTAACCATGGAAATTCAATGATTAATCATGATTTTAAAAAACTTATCATTTTACACCCATATATATTTAACTTAAAAAGAGGTTGAAATATTCCCACTGCACTGCAAAATATGATTCTTAAGATTCTGTTATGGACACACATGTCTTTATAACTTAAAAGGTACAGTTTTAAAAAGGAAAGTCACAGTCATTTCCTAACCCTTCTCAGACCTGTGGGTACACTGTCAGGCTGAGCCCACAATGACAAACTAGGAAAAACAAACAAAACACAGTCTGAAATATCAACCATACACTTTAGTGTCCAGACCAGACGTTGTGCTAGACTTTTTCGTCGGAGGTCATTTTGACCAACAGGGTCATAAAAATCCGGTCATAATCTATTTTTACTGGTCATTTTAATTTTCGTTTTTAAATGACAATAAAGATATTCAAATACATTTAGTTTTCATTCGTTCTTTTTTATAAAAATCCAACAAGCAAGTTATAAAGTGTGCATTAATAAGGACATGAACGAAAAGATGAACAGACATCCACAAACCTGTGCCATTAGGCTTCGCCCTGGACACACCGGACGGCACTAACACATCACTAACGCGTCCGGTGTGTCCAGGGCGTTATGTAGTTATGCCTGTAGGCTCGGTGACACAAAATTAAAATTGTAATGAAGTGATTATGGTATTAAAAAATGTGTTCGGTTATGCACTGTTGTGTTTTTTTAAATTATAAACACGGTATTTTGTTCCTCAGTGCGTGCTGTTATTTTATTTTGAAAATTGGCCGGATTCTTTCGTCTTTTCTGTGTCCGACTTCTGTTTGGTACGATCCGCTCTATCTAGCTTGACAGAAGCGCTCGTGGCTCCCGTGAAAAATAGACCAGACGCCGTGCTTCGGTTCCACGTCCAGTATGTCCAGGGCGTTATGTCAACAACGCTACATGAAGCAGATGAATGACTTTTTCTCTGCAGTGTGAAAACGGCAGCCACTTAAACCACTGACTGTGCACTCCACTGCCAAGTGGGCAGGGATGGTAATTGCAACCGGTCAAAATGACCGACGGCCTTCAGATTTTCCGATCATTGTTGTAAAAAAAACGGTCAATGACCGAGAATATCCGGTTAACGCGACCCCTGGTCCAGACCTACGTATGTCTGCCCAGGTGACATTATGTAACAAAGTGCTGCTCCCCTACGCCAACAATTGAACATTCACTACCAACAATTTGAAGATAAAAGAAGTAACCAAACAACAGAAGAGGGAAATTACTCCCAACAAAATTGAAAAAGCATGAAAAAAACATGACATGTTACAGCAGTCAAAGGACAAAGGGGAAAAAGTGTGAGTGCTATATAAGAATAAAAATATGACAAAAATTTAAATTTGGCAACACTTGTCGCACCTGTTTACGTAAATGCTTGCATATCTTTGACATATCAGGGTCTTGAAGAGTTGTCCCACATCACAGGGGAAAATTTCAGCCACTACCCCTTGTAATTCTGATCTGAGGCGCAGGGCAACACTGCATAATTAGGGGCTGGGGTAAAAATATGAAAAAGGATTGGGCTTTACTGCTGTATGAACAGTTAGATTTTGACGGTACAACTGGACATCTACAGGATGAAACCGAACTGGAACGTGAGTTTCTCGGTTTTTGAGGGAAACAGATCATCAGTCTGAATCCTGATAGCTTGCCTTGGAGGCTGCCGTTTTCATTACAGCCACAATATGTCCAATCTTCACCCAGAGAGGCGGCAATGCTTGATGAATGAGGTTTGTGATGGCCGGAGC
Organism: Epinephelus lanceolatus; assembly: GCF_041903045.1. Taxonomy (NCBI): domain Eukaryota; kingdom Metazoa; phylum Chordata; class Actinopteri; order Perciformes; family Serranidae; genus Epinephelus; species Epinephelus lanceolatus. Next base: position 23,534,735 of record NC_135748.1, read on the forward strand.
ACTTCAAAGTTTGGACATAGAACTCTCCTGGTTGAATCATCAGTACAAGAGATGAATAACTGTTAGAAAATATCTGCTTCCTTGATTAAAAAAAACAACCAAACCAACCCAACCTGTGGAGAAGTTAATTATGACTTCCAAGGTATATGTCAGTAAGAAAAATCCAATCATAGGACTTTAAATTCTGAGTGCGCTGTGCTAATGGTGAAAGAATGCCGAAGATTGCGCTTTGATATAAACATTCATCAGTTTAAATGATTTCACTCTGAGATTCTGGGTCATTTAGGAGCAGCAAAAACACTGACTCTAGCCTATGTTTCCCACGGGACCTGAACACAACAGCAGCCTCCTCCTTCCTAACACACAGAAGTTGTACACACAGCAAAACATACATCAAAATGAAATCTATATATCTGAAATAAACAACCAAATTAAAATGAATCAGTATTGTGGGAATAAACATCTATTATTTACTGATTTTTCCGGATTTTTCCATAGTTTCTATTGTAAAATTGCAATATCACAAATTCCTAGAGGGATTGTAGTGAAGGGAGCTGCGCACGCACGCACACACACACACACACACACACACACACACACACACAGTAGCGCCCCTGGAGGTATTCACTTCTCCACCTAATTTAAAGTGCTCTCAATGCAGAGCAACAGAGAAGAATAAACAGTGAATTTAAAATGATCTTTCATTTTAATGACTTGTTGTTGTCTTTAAAAAATCATTTTCTGAAATGTTTTCAGGGGATCTGTGGAGGAGTCAGCTAATTTAAAATAGTGTAGATCTTGCCCGAAGACAGTTATCTTATGTATTTGCATGTACTATGCATTTTTTTCCCCCCGTACATTCCACTCTACATGCACGTATGGAAACACTTACGGGAGCGAGATATTTAGGTAAGCGAGCTGGGATTTCTTTTTCCAAATTCTTCGTGTCTCAGAGGCATTTGTACTTTAATTAGTACATTCTTGGTTTTGCTGTTTAGCGAGAAAGTAACTTCTGTTTGGTCTAGAATTTAGTTTGTGTTTAAAGCCAACGGTGTGGCAACAGTTCTGATTTAAAGACAGCAGAGTAGATGAGGCTTTTGTGTTGTAAAAGAGAAGACGAAGCGCTTCAGACAGACAACTGTCATCTTATCCACCAACTATGATGCCCTATTTTGTCAAACTAAAGGTTTTCGAGGCTGCTTTCTCTTCACCTAGTTTGTATGTGGGTGAGGCTTGGTTAAAAGTGCCCTTAAAGTCGAGTCTCTTTACATGACTGGGGTGAAATCCCTATTTGGGATGAGGTCTACTTAGGGTTGGAAGATAAAACGTTCTCGAAACCGGATTGCAATAAAATGTATGTCGATGATGATGATAGACTACAGTCATTTTTACTCAATACGGATAGACCTGGATAGATTTAAAGAACATGTCAGGCAGCAGAAGTTAACAGACAGCTGACAGTCAATCTTCCCTGTTGGGGATGCGCGTCATTGCACACGCCCGTTCTTTACTGCAAAGTTTGTGCTGAGATGTGTGAGTCAAGGTGAGGGGTAATTGAAAGTAGCGTGGACATAACAAAAAGACGGGAAAATGAGTGGCAGTGATGTTGAAGAAGAGCTCATGTTATCCTCAAAAACCGACGACAATGTGGATCAAAAAGCTTACACAACGTCAACAATTTGGAAGTGGTTTGGCTACTTGGAAGGTGATGACGCATGGACAAAGACAGTCTGCAAAATATGTCCCAAAACAAACCATCACCTGGAAAGGTGGCATTCCTGTTTAAACAATCTACTGTTTATTTCTTTCAGTTATTTGACAGTAATTAGTATCTAGTTCCTGAAATGTTCAGGCAGAGGGTACTTGCTGTAGCTCTGGTTGAGGGTGAGAGGCTGTCAGTTAATAGTTTGTTGGGCACAGGGAAACAGAGATCTGTGTGGGTACACGAGACCCTCAAAAAAGAGGGTGGGTCATGGGGAGTACCACCAGTTGGTCCAGGAGCTTCTCCTCCATGGTGGCCGTTTCCAGGCATATTTTAGGATGACTCAGGGGCAGTTTGACAACCTGCTGTCTATTGTTGGGACGTATAGCTCTAGGTATCCAGCAACTGCTCCCACCAGTTTCTCCTCCATTGTTAATCAACTGTAAACTTGTTGTCATGACCACCACAGAAGGCCCGCCTCTAAAATCATTCGATTGGACAATGGGGGAAAAATGACGCCTCTAGCTGCTAAAATGCTTTCTGTGTGATCGTCATGTTACATGTATGTCTTGTGGTACTGGAGCACCAGCAGGCCTCTACTGAATGATGGTACTCTGTGTTGTTGGGTTCATCTTATATATGATTTTTATATTGTTTGGCTCCAAATCTTTTATTTGTTTGTGTCAATGAAATACCTAACAAACTAACTATTCTACCACAATGGCCCAGCATTCCCAGAGAGTCCTAACCAAATGGTCTTAGTTAAAAAAACAACAGAGTCATCTTTCACAAAAGACTTACAGAAAAATGCAACTGGTAAATCTCAAAAACACATGACAAAGACTGACCTCTGGGTTACCCTGAAGGAAGTCTAGCAACAAAAGGCAGGGATCTATTACAAGGTTAGACCTATCTCACCCCTACCTCTTCACTCACACTCACACACCTACATGAACACATGCACTCATTCGTAACAGGGGAGGAAATTCCATTCCACTCTGAAATGGTGAAGATGTACAAGAGCTAAAAATAAAGGAGTGGTAATCTAGTCTGAGACCACTGACCATCAAACTGCTTTTAATATGTAAGCTAAACCAATTCTAAATCAACACTCCCACACTGAGGTAGTCCATGGATACTCGCCAATAGGCAGGTAACTGAAACACCCTCAGGGTGTAATAGTCCTCTATCTCAGCGTGATTAATATGCGCAGTGCAACATTTTAATTTGAAAAGTCACTGGTCCATTGGATTTCCGTTACAGCCATGTCAGCCCTGAGACACCCACGCTGCTCTCCAGGAGAATCTGACACCACGTTATTTGGCCAAAAAACACTCTCTTGTCTGTCCGCTCTGTCTCTTCACATGTTTTCTTTAATCTCTAAGTTGTTTCTAAACCCTTTCTCTGTCTCTTTTCCGCAGTCTTATCTTTCGTTATTTCCTGACTCGCTGTAAAGTACAAGACCTCATGAAAGCTTCAGCGGGGAGAAGCAGCCAAAAAGCAATAGATTAACTGCATGTTTTGGCGAGATCGCCGAGAGAGAGGAGCAGAGAGAAACAAGAAATGAGGAGAGGTGAGATCAAGTGGTGGTAAATTAGATGGAAAATAATCTATCTATAATCTAAAGTCTGTCTCTATGTAACCATCACTATGTAGTGGCCTTGGGCTGCCCCAACTAAGAATTTTCCTAGTTGTCCAATAGTCGTCATTTAGGGCCATTAGTCGGCTAGTTGCCTGAATGTTTACGATATTCATTTAATTATTAAATGGTTTGAGTTGAAGGTGTGAGAAAGAATAGTATCAGTAACATTGTTAACACTGTGCTACATTACCGAGAAATACAAAACTGTACTAATAAACCTTCATTAATATAGGCCTATATTTTATCTACAAGTGCACGTCACACAATGAACAAGCCGCCTGTTAATGACGCTGTGGGCAAAGCAGTAATGATTGTGCTAAGTGGCTAATGGGCATGTAGCTACTTCCATGTTTCAGATGATACGTCATGTTTGTAGTCGACCAATGAAGATGAGTTTACATATCACCTTGGGTTCGTCCTTCACCTTCTCAAAATGATCCCACAGTTTGGATTTCCTGCCCGACGTGTTATTAACTAGCCTGTGGAATAACTGCAGGTACCAGCCCTGGAAATTAGAGGCCGTACGCATGCCACATATTTAACCGCCTGGAAAACCCGAGGTCAGGTGCTGGGCACTACTCTTGTGCCTTTTCTGTGCCAGTTTTCAAGGTCAAGAATTGTATAGCCTATTTACCTAAAATCCTGAGCACAGAGCTGATCTCCTTACAGGCGCTGTAGGCCTATCGTCCGTGGGACAGATGTAAAGCTCTGGGTAGCCCTGATGACATGATCAACTTTTCAATTTATCAGACTGAATATTTACAGAAGAAGGTAAAGATATCTGTCGGCTGTGATTGGTTTGTAACGTGACTCCTGTCTGACTGCTGAGCGTGGCCACTCCCTGTGTCTGTCCTTTCAAATTAAATTCCCACATGGTCCAGTCATATAGGTTTTGATTCATTTCGACAAGGTGCAGCTTCTAACAGAGTTTCACATTTGGCGACCAATGAAATCTTGCAGACTAACGACCTTTCTAGTCGACTAACGTTTGGTCGATCAATAGGGGGCAGCCCTATTGTGGCCAATGGGCAATGCTGACAGCTGAGTGTAGCTTGGTAGACAAATGTTGCAAAATCTTGCATGTACAAGCCGAAGTTGTCTTCATTAAAATCTGATGTCCCAAACCTCACTTGAAACTGATCTTTTAATTCACTGTGACATACCAAAACCCTGATCTCACTCTCACCAAAGTACTGTGGTCTTCAACAGTCGATGACAGGCACCAGTGCTGAACTACAAAGTCAAAGGAAGGTGCATTCGGCATCTACAATGAAGACCACCACAGCTGTGTGTGTGTGTGTATGTGAGTGCTGGCTACGTGTCTTTCTATCACTTTCACTCCTATCCTCCCACACTCCCTCTCCTCCTTCCCTCTGACCTCGATTCTCTGCCCTCCTAAACGACTGATCCTTTTCCCCCTGACCTCAAACTAGTCAGACCGCTCTGAGGATGATGGATCGGTGCAACATGGTGGCCCATTTAAAGTTAAGTCTTCTACTTTACAGCGTGTCTGATGCAATAAAGCGCTCCGCCTTGCAGTGTGCAAATGTGTCAGCTACACACATGCAACAATGGCTCAAAGCTGGCGAAGTTTATTTAAAATTCAGGCAGTATTTATAGGATGACAATTCACAAGCTGTTATTATACAGCATTAAGAAGACCATCATTTGGATATACTTCAAGGAGAATGTGTTGTTGCAGCCTGTAGCAGAATCCCAAGCTTGATGTCTCTTATTACTTCGAACAATTGTTTGAAAGCAGAGAGGCAGAGTTCACACCTGTTCACATGGCATTAAAAAGGCTTACTGGAGGGCTGTTCCTGACTCTAATGTTTATACCATCCTCTGCGTCGTCCCCACAGGCCACTGAAAACACTGTGGATTATTTAATAGTGCTGTATACTGATGGCAGGCTACAGTTTCACTGCCACTTTATGATCCAAAGCTGGGAAAGCTATCTTTCAGCTGAAAAAGATGGAGAAAGCATGAAGAGGAGGCATCATTCATCCCCCGTACAGTGTGCTTTGCACGCCGTCGCTACAGTTCCTTATTCCGATCTGTGGTGTACACAAGTCACGGGGCAAGACAACCTCCCTGTGCACATTAAATCTAGGTCTGCAGATAAATTGGTCGGAGCTTGGCCGGAGATTGCTTTGATTTACGGCGTAATTACAGAGTTTTGCTGCAGCATTGATATGCCCGGCTGTCTGTGCCTCGCTTCTTGTGTATGGTTAATAACAATGAAGCTGTCAGGTCTCAGAGGCAAGCAGACAGGTCTGATGTTACCGGTGGTATGATGTGTGCGGTGGCATATCTCATGTAGCAACCACAAGTCATATAGGCATGTTATATTACATTGCAGTCTCCAGTATGTCTGAGCATCCCGGCTGAGAGAGTAATCAGATAAGATAATGTAGTCAGGAGAGGGAGAGAGAGAGCAATGACTATAACGCTCATTGTCAGGATGGTAGTGCATCCCTGGGAGGGACGATCTATCACTCTCAACACTCAAACTCACATACACAGTCACGCCTCATGCACACACTCGAACACACACCCACACACAAAGTTGAGCTGGAGAGACGAGGCTGTGAGCGTTCGCAGCAGACAGGGAGGATGTTTATAAAGCTACCAGGCTCAGTGCATCTTTCAGGTTGCATTATGGGTGCTATCTAATTGGTGGTGGTGGAGGCAGAGGTGGGCCTCATTGGAGGTTCAACCAGAGGCTAGCAGTCTCACAGCATCTCAGCAGCTCGTATTTCACTGTGCTCAGTGTGCTAAGAGGGTCAGTCTGTCTGTCGCTATTATACACACACACACACACACACACACACACACTGAAATGTGTGCATGCGCACTATATATGAATATACCTGCACATGCAGATTCCCAAAGTAAAAGTTATACTATACAATAGATATGCAGGGACACCACATTTACACACAAATTCACACTCCTACAGATGTATTGTGCGTGTGCCACACACACATACACACACTCAAACTTTCCTAATTCCTTCCATTGTAAGCACTTCAGTGATTTAATGTAAAGTGCTTTTCTTAATCAAGAAGATGAGTAAGTTAATCTCTTTTTAATTGTGTTGCTTTCTTAGTTAACAAACTTTAATCAGTGTTCTTACTGTAGACTTTAAAAGTCCCACCCTCAGCAAAAACATGACACGACCTCTACAGAGCAAACTGAAACAACACGATCATCATCACCATGTTTCACATTTAAGGGTCCTGACACCACGGATACAGCAAAAAGCTGTGTGACTGTGTAAGCTGTGTCACCAGGGGCTCCATAAGAGGAGATTTCATTGAGGAAAAAGGCTTGTAGCCAGTCAGCCTGGTCTGTGAGAGGTTCAAGAGAGTGGAGTACAATTCCAATTCATATGAGAGAACTGAACACTGAACACTATATCTTTCAGTGATCAATTAAAAAAATGGATGATTAACACATACACGTCAGCACTAAACTCTTTTCTGCTGCTGCTAATTTCCTACTTGTGTTGTTCTATATGGAAATATGTCACTGCTGCCTAGTGCTTTTAAAAATGTATGTCCTTTTATATTACATCAGCTTTGCCTCAAGTTTCAGCACTGAATCACACATTTGATGATTATGACATTGTTGTGACTAAAAATCATGTTTAAATCATTTCTTATTTATGTGTTCAAAGAAGTCCTTTAAACTGTATGTCCTGTTTTTTTTTCTTTTTTGAGTTTTTGTGTCTTTTTTGTGCTTAGTTGTATTTTAGGTAGACTTGTGTAACATCTTGGCCAAGAGACTACGGATGAAAAATAGCCTTTTTAATTCTGGCTTTTTTATACCATGTGTATTTATTCATTCACACTGTCCCTTCTAAACCAAACTAAACTAAACTTAACTGGTAAAAATATGTACATATTAGGGCATTAACAGAAAAGCCGATTTGTCAACGTGTTAACATCAGTGGCACAAGTCAACACCCCCCGGGAGGAGTCGACAAGTCGTGTGTTTTTTCCCTCTCTCTCTCTGTGTGTGCTTGTGTACGGAATGCAATCACTGCCTCTGATTGGCGTACTATAAGCGGAGCAGACTCCGCGAGGAATGTCCGCAGTCATTCGGGCTTTCATAGTCGAGCGCACTTCCGCGTTGTAGTTTCCTGTAAAAATGTCCGTGAAAAATCCCCGCAATGTGAAAAATACATGCCGAGCAGTCACTGGTGTGCGGAGCGGAGTCCGCGTGGTCGTAAAATCTGAGCTTTGCGCACACAGGGCTTGCGGATGTCCGCTTTGAGTCCGCGCAGACCTCCGTTGAGTCCATTCCGCGTACGTTCCGCCCGAGTATGTTGGGGCCTTGACAGACACACATCACATGTGTGGAGATACTTCACTTTCCTCCGCCGTGTCAATGTGATGACGTCATCAAATGACTTGTCGACTCAACTTCAACTTTGACAGGTAAGTCGACCTGAAAAAAATCAAAGTCATTAATGCCCTAGTATATATACAGTACAGGCCAAAAGTTTGGACACACCTTCTCATTCAATGTGTTTTCTTTATTTTCATGACTATTTACATTGTAGATTCTCACTGAAGGCATCAAAACTATGAATGAACACATGTGGAGTTATGTACTTAACAAAAAAAGGTGAAATAACTGAAAACATGTTTTATATTCTAGTTTCTTCAAAATAGCCACCCTTTGCTCTGATTACTGCTTTGCACACTCTTGGCATTCTCTCCATGAGCTTCAAGAGGTAGTCACCTGAAATGGTTTCCACTTCACAGGTGTGCCTTATCAGGGTTAATTAGTGGAATTTCTTGCTTTATCAATGGGGTTGGGACCATCAGTTGTGTTGTGCAGAAGTCAGGTTAATACACAGCCGACAGCCCTATTGAACAACTGTTAAAATTCATATTATGGCAAGAACCAATCAGCTAACTAAAGAAAAACCAGTGGCCATCATTACTTTAAGAAATGAAGGTCAGTCAGTCCGGAAAATTGCAAAAACTTTAAATGTGTCCCCAAGTGGAGTCGCAAAAACCATCAAGCGCTACAACGAAACTGGCACACATGAGGACTGACCCAGGAAAGGAAGACCAAGAGTCACCTCTGCTTCTGAGGATAAGTTCATCCGAGTCACCAGCCTCAGAAATCACAACAGCAGCTCAGATCAGAGACCAGATGAATGCCACACAGAGTTCTAGCAGCAGACCCATCTCTAGAACAACTGTTAAGAGGAGACTGCGCCAATCAGGCCTTCATGGTCAAATAGCTGCTAGGAAACCACTGCTAAGGAGAAGCAACAAGCAGAAGAGATTTGTTTGGGCCAAGAAACACAAGGAATGGACATTAGACCAGTGGAAATCTGTGCTTTGGTCTGATGAGTCCAAATTTGAGATCTTTGGTTCCAACTGCCGTGTCTTTGTGAGACGCAGAAAAGGTGAACGGATGGATTCCACATGCCTGGTTCCCACTGTGAAGCATGGAGGAGGAGGTGTGATGGTGTGGGGGTGTTTTGCTGGTGACACTGTTGGGGATTTATTCAAAATTGAAGGCACACTGAACCAGCATGGCTACCACAGCATCCTGCAGCGACATGCCATCCCATCCGGTTTGCGTTTAGTTGGACGATCATTTATTTTTCAACAGGACAATGACCCCAAACACACCTCCAGGCTGTGTAAGGGCTATTTGACCAAGAAGGAGAGTGATGGAGTGCTGCGGCAGATGACCTGGCCTCCACAGTCACCGGACCTGAACCCAATCCAGATGGTTTGGGGTGAGCTGGACCGCAGAGTGAAGGCAAAGGGGCCAACAAGTGCTAAACACCTCTGGGAACTCCTTCAAGACTGTTGGAAAACCATTTCAGGTGACTACCTCTTGAAGCTCATCGAGAGAATGCCAAGAGTGTGCAAAGCAGTAATCAGAGCAAAGGGTGGCTATTTTGAAGAAACTAGAATATAAAACATGTTTTCAGTTATTTCACCTTTTTTTGTTAAGTACATAACTCCACATGTGTTCATTCATAGTTTTGATGCCTTCAGTGAGAATCTACAATGTAAATAGTCATGAAAATAAAGAAAACGCATTGAATGAGAAGGTGTGTCCAAACTTTTGGCCTGTACTGTATGTATAAATTCACAGGCACAGGCGCAGGTAAAAGTGACATACATGTGGGTGAAAACAAACATTTATCTTTTATTTTTCAGAATAAAACAAACAAAAATGATGTGCAGTATACGTGTAATATCATGACATCTAAATCACTATTATCACGCCACAATTCCTTTTATTTTAAAAGTCAGCGACACAAGTCAAACCTTTGACCCTGTAGTCACATTCATCACCAATGTGGATGACTTCAGCAATAAAACTTTGCAGCCTGAGGATGAGGTGTTAACCTACATAGAGTTCAAGACACCCAAGGAGGATCCTTTTGAGGTTTTATGGTGGTGGAAGGGGCATGCTAAAATGTTGCCTAACCTGGCAGTGATTGTGCCGAATGTTTTTGCCATCCTGGCCTCGAGCTCAGCCAGTGGAGGCGTTTTTCTCCACTGGATTTGTAATTCAAGAACGCAGAACCCAGCTCCTAGCTATTTGGGATCAGTAGGATCCAATAAGTGTAAAAAACTAAACATTGTCAACAATAATTAAGTCCCAATTTCCTCAAAAGGGGTAACAATAAAGTCCCAATGTCCTAAAACAAGAAGATAATAAAGTCCCAATGTCTTCAAACGAATACTGCCTAATTAACAGTGTCTTAGCTTGTTACCATTGCTAAGTTTCAACCCTAAAACCTGATCAGGTTTTGGACCTTGTCCACTTTTGTGTCAGGATAGGCTGCAGACTGACTTGGCAGAGATGGCTGCCATCTTGTTTTTACATGGATTGGTGTATTGTGCTCTTACTACCACTAGGTGGCACAAAAAAGTGTCCACGAACAAAGAAAATAGGTCTACGCTTTACGTAGAATGAAGTATAATGTTTGCCTGACACACCAACCCATTCAATGTCACTGTTGGTGAGCTTCTATCACCCTAGTTTTTGCGGTGTGTCTCGCACCTTTGGCACTAGTTGGCCTTTGTTGGCCTTATTTCGGTCGATTAAGCATGCTGAAATCGAGAAATTGAAATCTCTCTGATTGGCAGGTTACTGCATGAGAAGAGAAACAGCAGTGAAGAAAGCAAACAAACAGCTAAAGTCAAGAGGGCATGAGACTGAAACAAACTTGTTATACAAGATAAGATTATTTTTTTGCCATTAAGCTGTTTAGCAGAAACACTTTGTGTCATTGTTCACTGACGCATGGTAAATATCCATTGTTCTTTCAACATCAGGTTGTGTTGCTAATGTGCTAACTGGCTAACTAGCATCTTGAATCCATCCTGTCGGTCTGCTGGATTCCCTTTTTTAATGACAAATACATGCCCGCTGGTATGGAGAGTTATTTTCTCTCATGCAGGCACAGAACAAGCGTGCTAGTTGGCCATTGGCTGTCTACTTTGTGGTGCGTGCAAGTGCACCTTTTTGGCTGAGATACAGGCAACATGGGGCAATGCAACAGTCGCCCTTTGTTGCACTAGTTCTTTGATGTCAGTTTGGTCTACCTGGGCCTTTAATCTGTTAACGTTTATATATATTTATAATATTTGTTGAAATGCACTTGCTCCATCAAGCATGAGTGTTCAAAATCTCCACTGAAAGTTGCTGTTAGCTGGCAATATACAGAATAACAGATTGCATTCTGTAGCTGAAAAATAGTCTCAATATGCAGATTTGGAGTGAAAGCCTAACAACATGGTACAGAAGGCATTTAATTTTGAATTAACAAGCTCAACCATGTACAATTTCAGCACACTGAGCTCTCTCTGTCTTATAGTTTTTCAATTATATTGCGCAGCTAAAAATAGAGGGCAAAATAATATTCCAACATCACCTGCACAGCAGTAGACTTTTATAACTGTTCATTACAATATATTTCATGTTTATTAGATTGCATTTTAACAACACTGACTGAGTTCATTGGATTATTATGAATTGCTGTTGCTCTTCTTTGTTTAACAAATCTTGTGTTGTTACAGCTACACCAGTTAAAGTTCTCACACGTATATTCCACCTCCAGGCCATTCTCACACTATGGAGATACAGTTAAAACACTGTTTGCATCTTAAACATGGTTGGGAACACGGACAGTGAACATGATTCTGTTCACACATTTGCACTCAGAAAAAAAAAAAAAAGCTCTCTGTCTGCAATATGTTTCTTCTTCTTCCTCCAGAACTGTATATTACAGCCCTTGTTGAAAAGATAGACTGTAAAAATAATGGACGTAGCTACCGTGACATCATCTAATGCAAGACCAGACTGTTGAGCAGAGAGTGCAGGTCTTCACTGTGCCCTTATCTTGGATAATAACCTCAACTTTTAAAATAATAATTTCATTTAGATGTCTTCACATAAATGAATAAAATGCTGAAATACAGGCCTACTGTATATTTTTAAAAAGTTTTCTTACACCCCTTAAAAAGGCCTCGCTACCCACCATGAAGCTTTGGCAGCCCCTAGTGAAGGTCTGAACCCCCAGGTTAGGAGCCAGTGCCCTAACATTTCAACTGTTTTTTTGACTCCCGTTTGTAGCCTCAAGTGCGGCACTTCAGCCGTCTCCATCTTGTTTTTTTCGGAGCCAAAAATGACCGTATTTGGGCGAGAGGCTGGCACTGTAGAGGAGCAAGGGATGGTTCGGCAGACAGCCTGTCACTCAAAGCAGCCCACCCACAAATATGCGCAACTTTAAGCCTTAATAAAGTGGATACAGGTGAGTTATGAAAAAATCCATCCCGGCCAGCATTTGTATGTAGGACCCATATGGTTAGTAAATAGGTTGAAAAATGGGCCCTATATGGGACTGTCCATGGGTATTGGCCCTATGCTAATTGCCCACATAGATGGCTTTACTCAAGTCAGTCCCACATGGTTATGTTAGGGCTACTGGTTACCAAGTGGGTAAGAGCTCAAAATGGGCATCTTATCTAGGGCCCACTTGGGGAAACCCACCCATGTGGGAAGGTGGTATGGGGCCAATATATAACCCATGAACAACCCCATATATGGCCCATTTTTCATCCTGTTTACTACCCACGTGGGCCCCACATACCAATGTTGGCTGGGATGTCTATTAATACTGTAAAGTTGGGAAATGGGGCATTTAATAATGGGTGTCTGTAGAGACTGACTGGCTTCTGGGGGCAGCCTCAAGTGGCCATTTAAAGAACTGTAGTTTTGGCACTTCTGTGTTGTCTTCATATCTCAGTCCTGGAAGTTACTGTTTGCTTGAGACAGAGATAACTGATGACTGGTTGGTCCTTGATTTAGCATTAATATATAACAGGAGAAAATATGTGAATGCTTACATTGACATAACTTATTATTTCTTTTGTCAGCATAAGTTAGAAATGTTGGTTTGGTTGTGGGCCATAAAGCTACTGTACTTGATAACTAAGGTAACAGTCATTCCTAGGCTGCTAAAATAAGGCACTTGAACACAACACTTTCATACTCGTACAGTCATATAGCAATAACTGCAGAAAGATAGGAGGGGAGAGCTTGAGGCAATAAAGGCAGGTTCTAACTGTAGCTGATACAGTATGTGAAAAAGACTATGCAACAGTATCCATGTTTTATAAATGCATTTTGAAGTATTGCATTAGAACTTCCTCAACTGCACAAAAAAGTTTTTATGTTGCTTGAGATGGCTTTTGCCTTCGTTGAAAAGAGATGATGTGATAAATGGGATGTGAAAATGCCAAATAAGTTCCCACATAGCAAACATTGAACTCACATGACTGATCATCATCTTCATGTAGCCGAGGTTTAGAAGTTGCGCCTGTACTTATGCAGATAATAAAATAAAAACACAGAGGCTCTGTAGTCTAAACCAGCGTGAACCAAGACGGCAACACACTTGATTATTACTAAAGACAAAACAAAACAAAATAGCAAACAGAATTATTGCATTAATATATCATCGTCTCTGGACAGCATGAAACATGGCCAGCACTAGCTGATATGTAAGAACAATTAAAACTGAAACACATTCCTGAAGACCTCTCTCTGTTTTTCTCTTGTAGATGGATTAACTGGCCGACGCAACTTGTTTTGTTTCTGGTTCGCAACCTTTACTTCTTCTGCTCTGTTTACTTTTGGATTACAGCCATGCATAATGTGTAGCCTATCCTGCCGACTTCTGATGAAAATAGCCTAGGTAATTCACTAAAACCAGTTGATTGACATGTATTGAATTCACAGTCTTAGTTAGCTTAAAATTGCTTGAGCAGAGCTCCATTTTCCCGGTCTATACAATAAGAGTACACCAACTTTTTCAAATGGATCCACTCGTTTAAGATAATTCAGTTTTCAAGAGTAGAAAGTGTCCATAGAGGCCTTAATGAGAGAAATAAGCTGTGGCTAGTGCACATGTCCCACTAATAGACCTCTGTCTGTGTCGACTCTCTTCGTCTCTTTTCAGTCAGATTCTTTCACTGCCTTGTTTTAACTTCTACTAGATATGGATGAGGTTTTTTTTTTTTGAGTGCGAAGTGGCCAGCTCTGTCTGATCACTGGGCTGAGCAGATCCCACTGCGAGGGACTTGAGGGGCTCGACTGTGTGATTAAGCAAGCCTTGGTTCCACCAGAGGGCCACCGGAGCAGATGTTCTCATTAAAAATGCAGGCTCTGTGAGCGAAGGAGATTGCCTTGTTCCAGGCAGAACCTGGCCGGAGGTTTAAAGCTCTCATTCCTCTCACTTGTAAGGCCAGCCAAGTTTCAGTGCCTATACACCCTCTAAGCAATGTGGCAACCGCAAGAAAAAAAAATGAATTATTCCAACAGCATCATGCAATCTTGGGTTATTCTCTTTCCTTTGCTGTTAAAAGGGAAAGAGGGGATCACTTCAGTTTCTGTGTTAAAAATTAAACTTAAACCGTAAAGCTTGTGGTGTTTGAGGTTTTCCACTGTTTCTGGCATCGCTGCCTTACAGATCTCGGTCGGGTGTACTTGTTGAACGTCTCATCTGGTGACTGAAGAAACGAGAAGCAAACATTTAGTATTTTCAGTCCAGTAATAAAGTGCAGACTGACTGAATATGAACACTCTGGGTTTTTAGAGCTTAAGAACAAGCTGCTGATGACAGCTTGGGATATTCCATCCTTTCCAGCTGGCACCTAGACGGAGCCTGGTACAATTAACACGAAACTACAGAGCAGTAAAGAGTGATGCAGCACTCCAGAGGGTACTGCTACACCTACAGTACACAGCTGGTTAATAGATTCAGAGGGTATCCATCAAAAGCTTGTGTAAACCCACGATGAGATGGCAGCGGTCTAAATTCTTTGTTGAACTCTGAGGATAATCCCTGGGCATTAAATATTGTCAACACAGACACAGTTTGGCCTATGATGCTAAAGTTGTTGGAAAGTTAAAGGGGGATTTGTGTGATCTGCTGGGGCATTCTGGTTTTCATCAAACGAAAGACGCTGGGCTGGGGGTTTGATGCTGGGGTTAAATGAGAATGTGTATGTCAGTGTGAGTGTGTCTGTGTGTGCTTATGTGTACAGATGCATGCTCCGCACATGGCTGTATGCTGGGTATGTGGGAGGAGAGGTTACTGATGGATTATAGCCCTCACCTTTGAGGCTGACCCCATTACTGCCCTTCACCCTCCCCTTACCTTCCTCACCACCCCTTATCCTCCTGCTCTCCAACCTCCTCTCTTCTGTCCTACCATCCCAACACACACACACACACACACACACACACTGAGAAAGCTGCCCTAACAGCACACAAGCGCACACACATGTGAACTGTTGGGTTGTGTCACGAGGCAGAGCGCACATTTAAAGGTACAGTGTGTAAGATTTAGGGGTATTTAGTGCCATCTAGCTGTGAGAATTACAAATTGCAACCAGCTGAAACGTTCCTGCTTAGAATTCCTTCAGTGTTTATTGTTCTGGAGGTTTTTACTGGGAGCCAAATTCTCTGCAGATGTCTCTTCCTCTCCAAAACAAATGGACTTGGTAATTCAAAAGTGGTAAAAACACTGAATGAAGCAGTGTCATGTTATGCGGGATTATACTTGTGCGTTGAATCAACGCCATACCTACAGTGTAGGCTCTGCGTCAACGTAGAGAGTCTGACGTGCACCTCCCTAGAAATGTCATTACATGTTGCAGCGCCGCAGACCTCCTGTCTATTTTTGTAAGCTAAAACCATTTCCCTCAGTGGAAACGAAGCTTTTATGTACTTTAATTTCATAGATTAGAAACAATACATTGTGAAGACAATAAAGCCTCCACAAAATAGCATTTTAAGTCTTGTGTGATTTATCCTGGCTTCATAGGAGTAGAGGAAATCTCCGCTTGTCACTAGGCTAATTTATACAATGTAAAACGCCATAGGCTTGTGCTAAAAATGTTAGCATATTATATTTGTTTGGAAAACATGTTTAGTATAAGACAGTTGTTTTGTCAGTGAACCTTGTGAGTTATAATGGAACCGATTTGTGTGCCGTTACCTTTGTTAAATGTTGCTGTTGTCCCTGCCTTCACATGAGTAGAGGAAAAGTCCACTAGCTGCTAGGCTAATTTACACAATGTAAAATGCCATAGGCTTGTGCTAAAAACATTAGCATGTTGTATTAGTGGGGAAAATGTGTCCAGCAAAAGACAAATGCTTTGTCTGTGAATGCTGCGAGTTATAGTGAAGCTGATTTGTGTACTTATATTCGAAATTATCACTATTAAGTCATGTTTAATGTGTGTTTTGAATCAACTAAACTTTACAGCACTTCACAGAAACCCTGACAACAACTAGTGATTTGGAGGTGTAACTGCAGAGTGACACAGAGACACCACCGCACAAGTATAAATGCTCACAATGAGTATAAATCCTGCTTTAGAAATCAATGTTTCTCCAACACTGTTCAGCATGTCAGAGAGCCCACATTAGCAGGCTGCTAGCCCAGCACCTGCTAATGTGGGCTCACCTTTTCACGTTAAAAAAAGTGCTGAGTTTTCCAACGTTCTCGTCACAGGAGGACTTCTCTAACTGATGCGAAAATGCAAAAAAAATGCTGATGAACCTATCTTGAGTCAGTGTTTGATTTGTCTACTCTGGGCTACTGTAGAAACATGGTGGTGAAACGTGGCGATCTCCATGGATAAGTTCCCTATGTAGATATAATCAGCTCATTTTAACATCACAAAAATGCGACAGTTCTAATTTTCAGGTGAAAAAGCGAACATATTTATTATTCTATATTCCATTTCTGCTAATAAACCCCCCTAATACACACTGGACCTTTTACTTGACATGCATGCCAATCCCAGTTCCCTCCCTGCTGGTGGCTGTAAACCAGAGAGGCCTCCTATACTATGTCCCAGTGTTATTTCAAAAATATTATTTCACATATTTGTCTGGCAGAGAATAGTGTCAACGTTTCGGCTACATGTTATGGACACTTTACTCACACGTTAGGTAGAGTCACGATAAGGCCTTCAAATAATCGAGTAATGAAAGATACCAGGGGTGAAGGAAAGTTCAAATGTTGTCAAGCGCTTATCTTTTGTGCTGCACTTGGTGCCTTGTTTTACTTTTTTCTCCAATTATTTCCACAGAGCAGCCTGGGAAACACTTCCATAGAGTAGAAGAAAAAAAAAAAAAGTTATTGTGAGATACTTCAATCGAAGCGTACAGCAAGAAATTGCTGGTTGCTCTTTTGAGGAACACAAAAGGTCACAGAAAAGAGCTAATGATTTCATAAACACTTTTATTACTAGAAATATGTGTAACTTGCCCCAAATTGGCAGACAGTGACCCCAAAAGGAAGACACGTCAGCATCATTAGGGAAGGTTTCTGGGACTTTAGTCTAATGATACAAGCACACACACACATACACACACACACACACGCTGGCATAATACACACAATTACAGAAACACAGATTTATGAAACATTCTTGTTTGTAGCAGCAATCTCAATGATGCTCTCTAATGATTTACCACAGCAATATGAGGTGGGAAATACTGCCAGACATTTTACATAATTCACTTTTTCCCCTTAAATATGGTGCTGATGTCACTTTGTAGATTATTGGGGAGGGAGGCAGTTCATTATGCTCAGCTATATCTCTCCCGCTGTCTGTCTGTTGCTCGTGAGTGTAACTCGGAAACTTATATAGTCCATAAAACAAATGGCGGTTGTGTAGAACAGATTGTGTTGTTAAAGCAAACACTGTTTGTAACATTCGATGGCAAGAAGAATTTCAACATAAAAAGAGCAATAACCTGTATGTTACAAAGATTTATGTATCCCTGGATGGCGTGCTTCCTCCACACTGAGGATTGCCAGGTAGTAAATTAGGAAATGCCTTTTGGCAAAGAGTGTACCCTCTGCCCATACACACACTCACACACACTGTACTGCATGCTCAACACTATGTTTAGTCACAGCATTGAGCAGCACTATTGCCAGTATGTAATGATATATACTCATAGATATATGTACGAACACACACATACTGAAATACACGTGTAAATAAATGTTAAAGAAAAAAATCCACCCCACCCCTAACCACAATATTTGCCTCTCTCATGAAATCAGTTTTCAGTCTTTTAACAACACAAGGTTTCACTCTCTTTTAAAGGGCTCATGACGTCACTACAAAAGGGGTTTAGAATCACAGTCTGGAAAAACACTCATTTCTCACACTTAAACACACACCCACACACAGAGCCCTGGGAAAAAAGCCCTCATGACACCTGATAGGGGAGAGAGATGGTAGTGACAGGTCTTTAGGACTTAAAGTGAACTGTTGTCTGTCACATTCACATACGCACACACCAGACTATCCTCCTCCCCAAAAAGTAGCCTTATAGGCAGTCTGTGGAAGCAGCTTAATAGAAATATATGTTTATTGTTTGGCGTCAACCTCTAGTGGCTGTAATAATTATGACAGAATCATAGGAGGAAGTCAGGTAATTAAGAAAAACAGTGACAAAGTTCATGTAAGACGGAGGTCAGGGCGGATAGATGGGTAAAACAAACGTAGGACTTTCACACAGGAAACCGAGTTCATGTCCTGTTTCAATTCAAAATTCAACGTTTTTCTCACTCGCAACTTTTCAAATGCTGACACTTGGTCAGTGGCCTCTGCGTCAGTTATGACACACAGAGGCACGCTTTAGAGGCGATAGGAGACACACCAGACAGTGAAATTTTCTGATGTTTCCAGCAACTACCATAGTATAAAGTGCAAGAACGTCTACATAGGGAGAGCTGAAGGGAGGTGGATAGGTCAAACAAATTCTGGACTTTCATCCAGGACACCGCTGTTTCGTTTGTAAAACCAAAAGTCAATTGAGTTTAATTACAATGCAGTGTGTGTAGCGTACTACGCTACTGATGCTTGGCATGTGATGTACTTATTTTAAGCCAAACTCTGATGTTTTTTGTTTTTTTTTTCCTAAACCTAACCACATACTTTTGTTGCCTTAACTGAAGGATGTGTGCTTAAAAACAATGTTTTTTACCAGTGTTCTAAGTTTATCTCGAAAAGAGACGGCATGCATTTAATGAGCAGAAAAGTACATTCCCTATAAAACAGGAAGTTTATTTTGAAAACACACAATGCATGTAACAAGCATAAATTGACACGCTGTCCCTAAATGCCCAAAACTGACCGACCTAGTCACATATCGACGTTTGTCATGGACTTTCTATGTCCAGATACAACGTCAAATGTAGCCTGGGTGCGTTGGTTGTTGACGTTTTGGGACGCCGTGCCAAGTTCTGCCTGTTACATGCACTGTCTTCTTTAAAAATACACTTCCATATTTCAAAATAAATGCACGACAATGGTACAACACAGCGAATTGACATCTTTTTTTTCCTTCAACAATTAATGCTCGAGGTTAGGTTTGGGCAACAAAAACACGAACAGGGTTTGGCTTTATAGGCAGGACAGGATGCGAACGCCGCTCTCCAGGGTGAAAGTCGGTGTTTGATGGACCCATCCACCACTTCTCCCAACCACCCTACTCAGACTTTCGCTGCCTTAACTTTCGCTTTTGTCCCGCAACGTTTCACCCTGATGTCGCAGCACGTCGGTAAACTATAATGGCAACCGGCTTTGTATCATGCCACTGTTAAAGGACGGCTTTTTTGTGAGTGTCTTATGCCACAAGTCACTGCCCAAGTGCCAGATTTCAACGACTTTTGAGTGAGACCGTTTTGGACCATCATAGTTTGATGTGTAGGCCCACTGACTGAGCATTGGTATTTGATGAGTTGGGAGTGAGAACGTGTTGTTTTTCTTAACAGACGTACAGATAAAGTTGACTTATGTAGTGTAATTAACTTATGTCATGTACGTAAAGTAAGGTAACTTACACACATGACTTAAGTTGGATAACAAACATACTTATTTTAAACCAACACATTTTTTTTTTCCCTAAACCTAACCAAGTATTTTTGTATGTCATTTTTGGAGTCATTGGCAAACAAGGTTGTATTGGCAAATGCACTGTACACATACACACACAAACACACATTAATTCCCAGTATGACTTTGCCTTATTGATGGAGAGACAGGGCTGCGTATCTAAAGTCGTTAGGCAGTGAGAGTGAAGAGGCTGCTGGGTATGATCCATTTATATGCAAGCTAATAACAGAGCACATTGGGCCTGGGACGGGCACAAAGATCTCTCTATAATCGACCATCCATCATTAGGATGTGACTCCTCGGTCAGACACAGTGCATCATTACTCTGCACGCACGCGAACACGCGCACACACACACACACACACACACACACACACACAGTTCATCTGCAATTGTTCATTTTCTTTCATCACCCCTCTACATGCTGTTTATTTGTAACAATCAGGGAGAATCAGCCGCACACAGAGGAACTAGTGAAAGTCAGCAAACTTTAACGATGGCACAGCTCTGTTCAAAAGGGCATTTGTAAGCCAGACTTCTCTCTCAGTAATGAAGCATGTAGCAAAACCTAGCTCACCACTGTAAAAAAAAAAAGAATGTGACCTGAAACTACACACACACACACACACACACACACACACACACCCATTTGTCTGCACACATATACAGCTTACGAGATCACTGAGGGAGCAGTGAATTCCGCTGCACAGTAAATGTCGTTCACACGTGTTCCGAGCGAGGGTGGCCTCGGGAGTCCTGCAGTGTTTTCGGGGTCAGGGTTGAGGTTAGGGTAGCTGGTCTCCAGTGGCCCAGTGTCAAACCTCAGCTCTCACAGCTTCTCACTGCTCTCGAAGGAGGAGCTGGGCAGTGGGATTTGGCTTTTCGCCCAAGGAGTGAGAGCACTGAGGGGCCCATCCGTTCTTGGAATACCACATTTTTTTTAGCCGCTCAGTACACCGTACCCAGCAGAACAGAAAGAAACTGCGTTTGGTTATATGAGCATAGTTTAAGTGTGATTTCATCCTTTTTTGTTTTTTCAATGCTACCCATCTCTGGCCTCCTTGTTATCTTTTACACTAGAAAAAGGGCAATTCAGGAAAGTCCTTGTATCTTATTTTAGGACTACTGCATTTCAGTTTTTCCAGTCCAAGAGCAATAATCTTTACATGAATGAGCTAACAGACCTTGATTTTCCCAGAGAGATATTAAATCTATGTTAGTCTAAAAAGTTGATTGGGCAGAAATATAGACTGACTGTATTAAAATAATGGACGTGGCCAATGTGACATCACCAATTGGGTTTATGTACAACTGTTTAATAGCCTGAAGTGCCTATATTTGGATGAGAGGAGGGAGCTGGGGAGGAGCGAGGGGTGGATCTGACAGAGAGCCCGTGGTGATGCCTAGCAGACAGCGTGTTACTCAAGTGGCCACGCCCTAATTATGCATAACTTGAAGCCTTAATAAAATTTTAATGGATGAGTTGCATAAAAATTAACCCCCGTACAGTTGGCATGAATGGGAAAATTAGCAACAGAGACCAAAACTGTTTTTTATACCAGGCTGTAAACATGTTTAATTCTGCTGTAAGGTTGGGCATTTTAGTCCCTCAAGGATTTTGCAAGCTGTTGTTGTGGCCTGAAATGCCTGATTTCACAGCACCTTTTCTAAAAAAAAAAATGAAGATGCATGTAGCAATGTTTTTAAATTGTTGTTTTTTTGCAATTAAATAGCAGGAGCAAGTGACAAGTTACAATGCCATCTCAGATTCGGAGCTTATCATTATGAGAATTTAGTGTTTCCCACGGAATAGAACAGAACACACAGCTGGTTGAATATTAGCAAAGTTTCCCTGCTTTCCTTCACTACCTTCAGTAGCTAGCTAGCTAACCCTATACTTTTCAGAGTTTGATTTTGGAACAGGGAAGAAACTTATATCTTTTTCCAATCTCTCAAACCAGGCACAATATTTGGCTCCAAATCTACAAAACCAGCCTGAAAATGAAGGAAATCTGAAACAATTGCATTAGAGTCAATGGAGCACAGCTGTGTTGTTGTCGGACCCTGGACTGAGCTGGCCGATGTAACGTTATGATCGGCCAGTCTGCGTCCGGGGGCGGGACTTAGCAAAGGGAATCTATTTGAGATAGTGGGGGAGTCAATGTGGGGGGGAACTAGAAACAGCCCTGAAGGACCACCTCCTTGAGCTGCTCTCTTTGCCCAGTTAGCACAAGCTAACACAGCAGCAGCGGCTGAGATTTCACACCTAGCTGTTTAATGGTCACCCAACAAAGTCAAACCGACACTGAAATGGGTTGACTGTCAGTAAACCCATTAATAAACGTTGGGTAATGTTAGCCGTGTCATGCTAACAGTTAGCCCTGTTAATGTGTGCGCGCCTCTGTCACAGGTGCAGCAGTAAGCTAGTCTAATGATAAACAGAGAAAGAGAGGAGAAAGACAAGGCCAGTAGCTCTACAATGAAATGAGATTTTACCCATTTTAAATTGCCAAATTTGCTGTAAAGTTGCTGCAATTGGACAAAATTGCAAGGTCATGCAGAAGTCAGGGACAGGGGTTGCTGCTTAGACAAGACTTTTTGTCTCAATAATATATTTCACTCACGGCTAAACTGAGCAATAAATGAGATATTCTTCAAGAACATTTATTGAATTTCTGAAGTTTCATTGCTGCACTATAACTTTTTTAGTTCTTAGGTCAGACAGTGTTTTGAAATGACCTGATTTTTAGTTTTCAAGTTTCCAGATGTTCCTGCTTGATATTCATGATCACATTTCTCGACATTACACAATGTTTTTCTCATTTGTTAAAGTTTTGGATAGTAAACCCCTGGGCTAAGACGAAATCCAGACACTTGTGTGCACGTTCACATCGACTCCAAAACACACTCACGCATGCATCATTAAAACATACACACACAGTCACACAACTTGCTCACACTCACTCGCACTAAGACCTACATATGGCAGACTGTGAGCAGGCGAGTTGGGCAGCTGGCCGGTATTAAATTGGATCCCTGGGTTCCCCACTGTTCAATGGGACTTAAAGCCATATTAAAGGCATCTCCTACAGTCCTGCACCAGTGGGAGAGCATGGACAGTGGCCAAGGAAAGCAGCCCGGTGCCAGCCACACCCCTGGAGGACTGCATCTGCTCTCACTCTACACCGTGGCCCCTTTATGTTCAGCATGACATATCGTCCCATGTGCCCATATGCCAGTGGTGCCAGACTACATGTGCTTTAATACAAGATCACGGCGCTCCACACTGGTAATAAACTTTGATAAATACATCTCTGATTATGTGCATCAGGGTTTTTTATATGACTTTGTGTATGTTTATGTGAGTGTGATGGGAGAAGTGTGTTTATGCATGCAGAAGCACTTTTTTTTTTTTTTGGGCAATTTACGGGTCAGCATATAAACGCTCAAATCACACTATCTGCTGAGAGCCGAGTCCAAATTTGGTGATCCCCTCCCTTCCTTTAGAATTTATGTCGAGCATTATTTAATCTGTTGAGGCACTCGTACGAAAGGGGAGTGTGTTTGTGCTTTCAGGGGCTGCTGAAGACTGGACACTCAGTGCAGTGCAGATTGCGTGGGCAGATGCTGCTTTATGCGCCAAGTTCATTTTTATCGCCGGCTTGTACTATACACCAGTGACATAAAGCTAGTGGTGCAGTCATGCCTGAAGAAAGTGAGAAAGGGGACGCTTGTGGAATCATTTCCCTTTGTATCTCACACATAATTGAACTGGCCTCATTTCCTGCCAAAACAAATACGCAGGCTACATTTCAGAGGTGATTAAAAATGTTCTGTGAAAGCGCAAGAATGAGTGAGTATCATTCCACACGAGGGCGGTCATCAAGTATGCGTAAGAGTTTGTGCATGTTTCTGCCATCTGACCGGAATCAGCATGCAAAGGTGTAAAATCTACAAAAGAAAAGCTGTCTCTCAAACTGCCACTTTGGCGGCGGCCCTGGGAGAGCAGGAAGGATAATGGAAGTAGTCTAATAAGTTTGTTTGGCTTGTTAGTGTGATTGTTTTCTCACAAAGCTAATTAACTGTCTTGGCCTTAGGGACCCTCCTACGTCCTATATCCCACTATCACCACCCATCCACACACACCCACACACATAGATACGCAGTCATCTATCCATCCACACCTTACTCACCACCACCCCCACCTCCCTTCTTTCTCACCCTCACCAGCGGCAGCTCTCTGTCTCTCTGTCTTTGGTTCCTGTCATGTTTAAATTGATGGAGGGTCTAGTGATTGTCTGTATGGTCCCAAGGTGCCTTTCCCCACTACACAGGCATCCTCGGGATTCTTCCTGGTCCGCAGTTGATTACGATGAATCAATCAGAGGGGTCAAACACTTGGACTGGGGCACTGTCATCTCCAGTGGCTGTGGGGGTAAGCCAGCCCGGGATAAGAGGGCATTTCCAGGAACCCCTGTGACCCCCAAGACCACTCTCGTTTCCGTGGTAAGACCTTCATTAGGGGACAAATCCGTTCCCGTAGTTTAAAAAAAAGAGAGGGAAGAAAAAAGCACGAGGAGGGGTGCTCTTGTTTTTCATTTCATCCCTCTCTCTTCTACCTCTGGTGGCCTTATTTCTCTGTCTGCTCAGGCTGGCAACTGACAGGTAACGGCAGAGCAGAGCAATAACGCCATCCCCCTGGCCTGTACAGCAAATAATGCCGGAGATTTAATCAATGGCCGAGAGGAAAAGCAGGGCCAAATCAATAGGAGCCTGGCTGTTTGCTCCCCTGCTTTGAAGGTGAATCCGGGCCTTGCTACATAAATTGGACTAATTGAAGAGCATGCTAGGAAACAAGCCCCTTACAAAGCATGTCTGTGTCAGCATGATACTCGTATGTGAAATTCATCAACCCAGAAGTGCAGGGGCTGAGATAATAAGCTGCCATAAGCCTGGAAAAGAAAAGTAGAAGGGATAAACACAATATTAGCTTGCATTTGAGCGCGATAACATCCGTCCACACTCATTTGCGTGATAAGCGTGGGTGTGCTGCCGCATCAACAGCAATACCACTCAGTTCGGGAAGTACGGCTCACATTTTATTCTCTGAGCAGTCGAGAGGATTTGTTTCATGGCGCTGTGTATCAAGAGTGTTCCTCTTCATTTATCTATCACAGTGTATCGTCAATGATCTATGTTTTCATACTGTACAACGCGTGTGAGCGTTAAAAGGGCCCCTTGCATGCTGAGCTGAGGACATAAATCCAGTGACAGTGATACATCTCATCAGCAGAGACAACAAATTAAAAACACTCACCCATGAGACACTGCTGCTCAATAAATTGGCCTTATTTTCAGGGGGAAAATGGGGCATTCTCAACACAAAACAATCAATCAAAGTAAATGACCCTGCTATTCACAAATCTGTCACAGCCGAGCACTGCTGTATTAACCATCGGCCCTATCGGATGGTCAAGTCGAGATCTTCTCTGAGACCTCATTCCATCTCAGGGCTCTCATGGGGGTGGGGCCCAGAGGTCTTAGTCCTCTGCTTGGCTTTAATTAATAAGTTTTGTAGTAATGGCGAGAACAACAGGAGGTGTTAACCCTGTTAGTAGAGTGGCATGTTATAGCATTAGGCTCCTCTGAAGGGAGAAGGGGAGGGGGAGAATTAAAAGATCTCTGCCGTGGATTGGCTCACAATGCAGCAGGAAGGAGATTTGAGCCCAAATGAAATGATTGTATCAGATAGAAATCGATAGCAATCCATGCCTTCCTTAATCCTGCACTAGCTCCCAGATCACTCCCCGGTGCAGGCAATCTCTCAGCCATCATTACGACACGCAGATCGATAGCCGGGCAGCGAGGCCTCTGGTTAAGTTTCTGGCTACACTGCAAAAGTGCGGGCGAGGCGAGTAAAGGAGAAGAGAGACGAGACAAGATGAGGAGAGAGGCCACGGGGTGTTAGTGTGGCTTTGGGTGTCTGACAAAGTACAACGCCACTGTTGTTAGAGGTAATTAACAAGAGAAGACAGCAGAAAACAGGTAATCTACCCCGCGCCAAAAAAACTTTAAATCCTGCCAAAGCTCCAAAGTGCAAAATCTTTTGTTGTGTTATTATCTCACAATAGGGGATTTCAGTTAAGCGCCAAGCATATTCCGCTTCAAGAGATGGATGATGAAGCTTGGAACTGTGTTTTATGGTTGTAATCAGAACAGGTGCAAATCATCTATCAAGGCATAATAAAATTTTAACAAAGTGCTTTCTTGTCTGCAATACTCCCGACATTCTGTTTCAGTTTACGCCACGACCAATGAAAGAGACCATCGTGTACGTCTCACTGGCAACATCTCAGGGGATCTGAGTGAAGAGAAACAGGCTTGAGTTATTACGGGGGATTTTGGTTGTGCAGTGACTGCATTCGTGTGATGTAAACCAGGAGGAAAAAACACCAACAACAATACAACAATGATAAATCAGAACATTTGCAGACTGGGAGCAACACCTGCAGGAAAAAAAAGCATCATGGAGTAAATAAAACAACTCTGATGAGATGTTTGTGCATAAAACTCACGGGGTATTTGTCATGCGTTTTCTTTTTGAAAAATTAATTGGTGTATTTATCATTAACACCAGTGGCCTTAACAGCAGGAGGATCCATCATTAACACCAGTGGCCTGAGCAGCTGGAAGTACAGAGAAAACGCCTTTGGGTTCAGCCTCTGCTTTTCTGCGTTTTGTAGTCAAGTCACAGTGTCTCTTTAAAACCCCTCAATTAAAAACGGCGAGTTGGGCGCTGCTTTAATGATAGCTGTGATTTTAATCAGGAGCGTGGTATTCCTAGTAGGTCCTGGAGGTCTGGAGGCCTCACTGCACACATCAACTTATCTCTTCCTTAAAGCTCCCTTTCTAATTTCCCACCTCCTTCAAAGTCTGCTCTGCTGTCCCAGCGCTCACCTCCGTCCCCCCCCCCCAGCAACAGACCTCGCCGTTAAGATGTACATGTTGAAAAAATACAACACACCACAAGTAATTAATTCCATTAGCATCAATATTCTGCTCATGAGCAGCTAACGGGCAGGGAGAGCTTGTACAGGAAATCTCAGTGATGGAAAGCGGATTGAAAGAAGGATTGTTTACTCTCTCCCTATTCTCTGTCTCTGTCTCACTGTCTTTTTCCCTCCATCTCTCCTCCTCTCTGAAGAAGGCTGCTGGCGCGAAGGAACTTCTCCCAGCAATTAAGAGGGGCCGCAGACGCTCAGCGTAATTACCGCCGCACATTGCTGCTGTCACAAAACTCAGCTTGCCCTCTGGTCATAAAAAACACACTGAAGAATATTTAGAAATGAATTATTCAGAGTGATTGTTCGCACTCAATTATTCATGGGGCTCCGGCGAAGAGAGATTTGCATCTCAACGCTGTAAATATTATTAATCTTGCCAATTACAAAATTCTCCGCCGCTCCAAATTCTTCAAATGATGTTCCAAATGTGTGCGGCGTTTTATAGCCTTTAATGTTTAAGTGGCTTGAAATGAATGTGCTGCAGCTTTTACAAATCATCTGGAAAACAAATCAAGCTCTCCGGAATGAGATTTCTCATAAAGTGTGGGACATAGTTACACCACAGAACTGCCAAATGTTAACATCCTAAATTTAAACCCAATGGTCAGATTGCATGTAACAATAAAAGAGAAAGAAAAATACAGAAAGACAAAGCTGTACGCTATTATGTTCAGCATTGGATAAACCAAACTGTGTATGCACAATGTAACCACAGAATGCCTTTGGTTGCTTTAAATATTTGGGGGAATTTTTCAGATTTCAAATCTCTTTGATGATCTTAGAAAGCAGACATTGTACTTGTATGATATCATTATCACACTTGCACAAGCACTGTCACATTGTAGCAACTAAAATGCAGGTACACAAGAACAATGTTTTAATTTTACCAGTACAACATGTCTCTGACTTCAGAGAGGTCTGACACAGTATTCGCCACTTTTATGAGTATTCAAAGCCTTGTAACACAACTACAGCGTGTTCCAAACATTCAAATGTATCCGAAACTGCAGGTGCATCAGTTAAAGCAGGGGTGTGAAACATACGGCCAGTGGGCCAGAACCGGCCCACCAAAGAGTCCAATCCGGCCCCACAGATGACTAGACTAGGGGTGCTTTCACACCGGCCATGTATGGTTCTCCTGTGTGAAAGTCCTATGTTTGTTTTACCCATCCATCCACCCTGACCTCCTTCTTAAGTGAAGTTTGTCACCGTTTTCCTTCATCACCTGACTTTCTCCTTTGCTCCTATCGCAATTACTACAGCAACTAGGGTTTGACGCCAAACAATAAACATATATTTTTAATAAGCTGCCTCCACATACAGCATATAAGGGTGCTTTCACACTTGCCCTGTTTGCTTCGGTTCAATCGAACTCAAGTTCGTTTGCCCCCTAAGTACGGTTCGTTTGGGCAGGTGTGAACACAGCGGTCACACTCAGATGCGCACCAAAACAACCGGACCGAGACCTTCTTGAAGAGGTGGTCTTGGTTTGGTTACAATCGTATTCTGGTTGTTCCTCGATCTGAACCAACTGCAGTCACATGACACATTGTTTGTATTAAACATCAGCATGTTACAGTCCTGGAGGATTATTAATGCGCACCTCCTCCTGTACTGCCTTAATATGCACATTCAGCACATCCAATGCATCAAAACATTGTTTTCTAGTTGGAGCCGCACCTCGTTTTCAAACTGTATGGTTTGACTAAAACGAACAATGACAGCAATATAGTCCATGATGACCAGCGCTAAAATCAACCTGCGTAGTTGTCCCTCCATTGTGACATTAGAAAGTGTCACATTTATCTTGCAAGTGTACTCTTCTTCAAGGTTTTGTTTACTTCCTGGATTTTTCCCGCATGGAAATTCTGACCAATCAAGAGCAGGTTTCTCACGCAAGGTATTTGATCTGGTCCGCTTGTAAATGCTGCCGTGAGAACACAAAACAACTCTAGGCAATTATGCAACTTTGTGACAAAATTAGTCCCTGATTCGGACCAAAGCAAGACAACTCTAGGTCTGAAAGCACCCTAAGAGGTGCCATGTTTCAGGAAAAATAGTCAATCAGCAGCTTCAGTTCAAAATAATCTGTATCAGGAAATGTAAAGATAAATGCACATGTAATGGCAGTGAGAAGTAGACTGGCTGACTGTGGAATAACAGACATATTTTTGAAATTGCACTTATTTTTCTTAAGACATCTCAGGTTGTTTATGTGTTTTGTAAAAGGATGAACATCTACACAATGTAATTCTTTACAGAAAAAAAGGGAAAACATTGGAGCTGATGTTACTTACGATGCAATGCTTTTAATGGTCTGGTCTGGCCCATCTGAGATCAAACTGGACTGTATGTGGCCCATGAACTAAAATGAGTTTGACACTTCTGAGTTTAAGTGTGGCCTATAGTCTCCAGTGTTTCCAGCCAACTGGTAAGGAAAGTCTCATTAGTCCAGCTGATACAGCATGGTTGACGTGGCCAAAATATGTGTGATAAATACAGTTGAAGGTGAGGCCATTTTGCAGCACCTGGTGCCAAGACCTCACTTATATACAGTATGTGTACATATTGTCTCCATACACACCCCATCTGTTTGGCTTTTTAAAACAGAATATATCATTTGTTCTTTATCTTTTTTTTATCTTACCTCTTTTATTCCCTCCAAATGCATGATAGAACATGTAATTTATGAATTGAGGTCCATGTCCAGACACTTAATTAAACCTATGTCAACTCTGATACTACAGTAAGCCTTTCTGTTCTTGAACAATGTCACAGATTGTAATAAATGGAATACATGCTGAGCTACAGTAATAATTTGTCCAGGCTGGTGGAAATTTCACTGTATTAGGTCGGAGAGGTTGGCGGCTACAATCCTTCAGTTGTGTATTCGTCTATAGGGATGGATAAATTTCATGTCCTTTATTGCACGACAGGAATTTAATGTGTGCTAAAAAATATTCAAATAAGTATTTGAACCAACAGACTTAAAAGAACACCCACGAAATTACCATTTTTATTTCAGTTACTCACTACGTGTTACCTTGAGTCCATGGAGAAAGCCTGGTTTCAGCTGAATCTAAAAAAGAATATTCTTTATGAATTGACCCTTCGCTAAGTCCCGACCCCGGACGCAGACTAGCCAATCATAGCATAGCATCAGGCCGGATCAGGCCAGGGTCCGACAACAACACAGCTGTGCTCCATTGACTCTAATGCAGTCGTTTCAGATTTCCTTCATTTTCAGGCTGGTTTTGTGGATTTGGAGCTAAATGTTGTGCCTGGGGCACGTCGTGTATTAATGATGCTCGTTACCTGGAGAGGTTGGAAAAAGATATACGTTTCTTCCCTGTTCCAAAATCAAAATCAAACCCTGAAAAGTGTAGGGTTAGCTAGCTAAGCTACTGAAGATATAGCCTACTGAATGTATACACATGCTGCTTTTGCTTTTTAATGATTATAACAGTTAAAAATGATCTACCCTGCTGTACAGGAACCAGCGAAGGGAAGCAGGGAAACTTTACTGATATTGAACCAGCTCTGTGTCATCGCATTGTGAGCAGATACATGTTGTTTGACTTCCCCTGGAGGTCCCTGACAGTCTGGCGGCAGAGGTCCGACCGCTGGCAGCAGCACAGCGGTGAAGCCAAACATTGCTCATCTGCACACACTGTGATGCCACACAGCTGGTTCAATATCAGCAAAGTTTCCCTTTATATTCATTGTCTTGTGTGGCGATCAGCAGTGATGTGGTGGTTCACTTTTACACTGTGATCTGTAGCCTATAGTTCGGCTTTAGCCTCTAACTATCTTTGTCTTTTTAACCTGTTGTTGCTGCTGAGTCAGTTTGACATCCTGGATATATCCTTCAAACACAGACTGTAGACCCCTCTGTCTGCTTCTCTCTGGAATCACTCTTTCATTTTTACAAAAATATGATAATATTTCTTCAGGGAGTGCCGTTAGTTACAGTGTGGGCTCCATGCTTACTGTGACAGCTTGTTGGACCATCACAAAGGGGCGGGGCTTAGCGAAAGGTCAACTGATGGAAACAATTACCACATTCACTACAGCAAAACTATATATCTCAAACACATGCATTTTCACTAGAACATTATGATTTAATATCATGTCAGTACAAACGGTGTTATACATGGGTGTTTAGTGTGCCTGCCTGGGCACGTGCATGCGTTTAAACTCTGCTCAAGCAGAGTTTAGAGTGCTCAGGCACGACTAGAGTGCGCCAGTCGTGGGTGTAAGTGTTTAAAATCATGATGTTTTAGCAAAAATGCATGTGTTTGGGAAGCACTGAGCATACGACTGGGTAAATGAGACTTGGATGAGAGTTGTGTGAGAGTTTGCAAAGGGATGTTTTGATAGAGTTTTGCTGTTGTTAGAGTCAATTCAATTGCTTTTTTGGATTCTCTTCACAAATTCAACGTGACACGCGGTGTGTAAATTATATACAAACGCTCAGTGTAAGAAAAAGGAGCCATTTTTTCTCAGTTAACTACTACATGTATTTCATTAGTCTCCTTGTGGTCACATATGTGAGACATACAAAACTGCAAACCTGTCAACATCTAATAACAACATGTAATTAAAGTATGAGTGTGCTTATTTCACAAATACCTACATACATTTAAAATGTATCTGACGCATAAATTACATGGAATTAGCGATGATGTACAAAAACAGCCTCCAGTGCTTTTGACCTGTGGATTAAACTCATTATTTATAGTTAATGTTAATGTACCATCTTAAGTGACTCCATAAAAAATTGCCTTGGAGGAGTATTACTGTAAAGCTAAAGGAGAGCACTTCCCTGTTGGTAACTCAAGGTAGGCCAATAGCGAGCCGACTGCATCTATCCATTCATAAAGGCATCCGTCCATTGAGCGGTGTACACAGGACATCAGCAATCTGGATTTTAATAGTCACCCCGTGTCTGTCGGTTGCCTGCCTGCTGCTTCTCTGGGTCGGAGAATGAATGGGAGAGTGACACTTTGTAATGCTCGAGGCTGAGGAGCTCACTCTAATAGGCCTAGACTTAATTAGTATGGGACTCCCCCTGTACGCAAAGATAAATCCTAACCCCTTGAAAGTAAGGCTGCTGACACACGTACTAACCCAAATATACAAACAGAAACACACATACACTCGCACACAGATTCAACATAGATGTATGCATTCATTTTCAGCTTCCAATGCCCTTTGAGCTCTGATGTGCTGCTGATAATATTTTAAAGTTACGCAGACTTCCTTCTCTCTTTCTTTTCCCTCCACCTCCACCTCCACCTCCACCCCCTGTTCCCTATCCACTGTATCTTTCTCTTATTGCCTTGCAGGCTGCAGAGTGATGTGTCATTTTATAATCCTGCGCTGGCTAAATTACATTAGGAATATCCTCTCATTAATTAAACCTGCTATTGGCAGCACCTGAGATAAAACAGATTATAAGAGCCGAGAGTGAAAACACAGAGCACGAAATGCCAGCGTCAGCACTTTGCATGTGTGTGTGTGCGTGTGTGAGGGGAATTGTGCATGCGTGTGTTCCTGAGAGCATGGGGAAGAGAGGAGAGACCGCAGGAAGAAATGGCACAGTTAAGATCTGTTGGTGTGCTTTTGTCTATAGATGGTGCTGCAGCAGTGAAGCCGTCTGCTTCACCCGTACACCGTACACCCTGTGTGATTTAAGGTTTATCCTTTCAGAGGTGGTTTATCCATAACAGGATTAGTTTTAGGGTTAATGGACGCTATTCACATGCTCTTTTGCACCGCTTCTGACAGGTGGTGTACATAGAGTCCACAGTAAAACAGCTCCTATCGTCAACACATTCTGCAACTCTGGCACCAGCTGCGAGTAAGACTTATATTCCCTCAGAATGCTCCTAATCTAGTGGAAATACTGTTTGCGATACGATCTTTCAACTGAAGGGATAATCTCCTTACAGACACATAATATCTGTGCAAGTGCAAAACCTGCATTTTACTTACAGAATGTGAAATTCATCAGGTGTTGTTTCGATATACTAGTCTGGCTTTGGAAAGCGTATTCGATTTCTTTTTGGGGGCCGGGGTAAAGTAACCAACGCTGAAGTCCATGCAAGGAGAAATCAAAGCTAGATACCCCATTAAAATGTATCAGAGATACCTCCTTCAAACGAAATTAATCATGATAAAAATTCACATTAAACACACTCTTCTCGGTAGCTGTCAAAACTGATTAATGCAAAGGAAAGAGGCGCGAGGGGAAGGAAGAGAGCCAGAGAGAAAAAAAAAAACTTGTATAAATATGAAGTGAGTCCGAGTGGGAATGCATGTTGCCTTTGTATGCACACCGTGTAAAGCCATTGTGGAGTTCACGCGGGTCCCTTACAAACGAATAAATCACTGCCTTCGGACAAATTAATCAAAGTGCCCAGCTGTTGCTGTGCATGGCTAACTGGCGACAGAGGCTGAGACTCCTTCCCTGGGTGTGTTGTTTGCCCCCCCTTCCTCTCTCGATGCAGTCGACCTGAAGTGGCAGATTGGGTTTGTCTCCCTCTGAGTGATGTAGTGCCACTTCCCACCTGATACTTTATCACCAGGTCAGATGTTTGTTGCACTGATAGGCTTCTCTCCTGTTTCCCCAAAACAATTCGGAGAATGGATTCTGACTTCTGTGACTACTTGTGTAACACGGTTTCACACATTTCATCCTTATAAGCCATTTTTATATCATTGCACAAGGTAAAATATAGAATTTTATTAGAAATGATGGGGTCTATCCTTTATGCCAAGAACTAGCATCTTATGCAGCCAAATGACAATCCATGTTTTGCTGTAGACCAGTGGTCTTTATGTTTTATTAATGCCAAGGTCCCCTTAACTCAAAGAGAACCCTACTTCATATACTGGATAAAACTGAGTTGCCTGTCACTCTGCAGTTACACCTCCAAAACACTAGTCAGCTGTGGGGTTTCTGTGAAGTGCTGTATGGTTTAGTTGATTCAAAACACACATTAAATATGGCTTAATAGAGACAGTTTCAAACACAAGTACACAAATCAGCTTCACTATAACTCACATTTTCCCCACAAATACAACATGCTAATGTTTTTAGCACAAGCCTATGGCATTTTACATTGTATAAATTAGCCTAGCAGCTAGCAGACTTTTCCTCTACTCACATGAAGCCAGGGACAACAGCAACATTTAACAAAGGTAACGTTACAAAATTAGGCTCCATTACAACTCACAAGGTTCACTGACAAAACAACTGTCTTATACTAAACACGTTTTCCAAACAAATACAACATGCTAACTTTATTAACGCCAGCCTATGACATTTTACATTGTATAAATTATCCTAGCGACAAGCTCTGCTAATATGAAGCCAGGATAAATCACACACAAGACTTAAAATGCTATTTTGTGGAGGCTTTGTTGTCTTCACGATTTATTGTTTCTTATCTGTGAAATTAAAGAAATAAAAGCTTTGTTTCCACTGAGGGAAATGGTTTCAGCTTACAATAATAGACAGGAGGTCTGCATCACCGCAACATGTAGTTACATTTCTGGGGAGGTGGATGACAGGCTATGGCATAGGGTCTGCGTCAACCTAGAGCCTACGCAGTAGGAACAACATCGATTCAATGCAGAAGTATAAATCCTGCTTAAGTTAGCAGCAGTTGTAGCATGGCTAGATGCATTAGCTTCCCCTTCTGCATTGTTGCGAGTGGAGTCTTTTGCTCAAACTGTTACAAAACAATTCATTGTGGCTCACAGGAATGTCTGGACACTTGGAATATTAATAAAGCTAATTGGCTAATATGTTGCGTAAAGTTGACCTTACTTGTTCACCTTGCTGTTGCAGATAAGTGATGCATAGTGATTTTGCCTTAGGTCCCATAGGTAACAGTTGGCCTATCAATGTTGTGTACTGTAAATTTTTTATTTATTTATTTATTTTTTTAATAAAAAGGCCGATTTATCTTTGCTAATAGTATATTGTTTCATGTTAATGTATATTTTTAGACATATTTAAATTTTAAAGAAAAAAATAAATAAAATAAACTACATATATATATATATATATATATATATATATATATACACAGTACAGGCCAAAAGTTTGGACACACCTTGTCATTCAATGCGTTTTCTTTATTTTCATGACTATTTACATTGTAGATTCTCACTGAAGGCATCAAAACTATGAATGAACACATGTGGAGTTATGTACTTAACAAAAAAAGGTGAAATAACTGAAAACATGTTTTATATTCTAGTTTCTTCAAAATAGCCACCCTTTGCTCTGATTACTGCTTTGCACACTCTTGGCATTCTCTCCATGAGCTTCAAGAGGTAGTCACCTGAAATGGTTTCCACTTCACAGGTGTGCCTTATCAGGGTTAATTAGTGGAATTTCTTGCTTTATCAATGGGGTTGGGACCATCAGTTGTGTTGTGCAGAAGTCAACTGTTAAACTGTTAAAATTCATATTATGGCAAGAACCAATCAGCTAACTAAAGAAAAACGAGCGGCCATCATTACTTTAAGAAATGAAGGTCAGTCAGTCCGGAAAATTGCAAAAACTTTAAATGTGTCCCCAAGTGGAGTCGCAAAAACCATCAAGCACTACAACGAAACTGGCACACATGAGGACCGACCCAGGAAAGGAAGACCAAGAGTCACCTCTGCTTCTGAGGATAAGTTCATCCGAGTCACCAGCCTCAGAAATCGCAAGTTAACAGCAGCTCAGATCAGAGACCAGATGAATGCCACACAGAGTTCTAGCAGCAGACCCATCTCTAGAACAACTGTTAAGAGGAGACTGCGCCAATCAGGCCTTCATGGTCAAATAGCTGCTAGGAAACCACTGCTAAGGAGAAGCAACAAGCAGAAGAGATTTGTTTGGGCCAAGAAACACAAGGAATGGACATTAGACCAGTGGAAATCTGTGCTTTGGTCTGATGAGTCCAAATTTGAGATCTTTGGTTCCAACCGCCGTGTCTTTGTGAGACGCAGAAAAGGTGAACGGATGGATTCCACATGCCTGGTTCCCACTGTGAAGCATGGAGGAGGAGGTGTGATGGTGTGGGGGTGTTTTGCTGGTGACACTGTTGGGGATTTATTCAAAATTGAAGGCACACTGAACCAGCATGGCTACCACAGCATCCTGCAGCGACATGCCATCCCATCCGGTTTGCGTTTAGTTGGACGATCATTTATTTTTCAACAGGACAATGACCCCAAACACACCTCCAGGCTGTGTAAGGGCTATTTGACCAAGAAGGAGAGTGATGGAGTGCTGCGGCAGATGACCTGGCCTCCACAGTCACCGGACCTGAACCCAATCCAGATGGTTTGGGGTGAGCTGGACCGCAGAGTGAAGGCAAAGGGGCCAACAAGTGCTAAACACCTCTGGGAACTCCTTCAAGACTGTTGGAAAACCATTTCAGGTGACTACCTCTTGAAGCTCATCGAGAGAATGCCAAGAGTGTGCAAAGCAGTAATCAGAGCAAAGGGTGGCTATTTTGAAGAAACTAGAATATAAAACATGTTTTCAGTTATTTCACCTTTTTTTGTTAAGTACATAACTCCACATGTGTTCATTCATAGTTTTGATGCCTTCAGTGAGAATCTAAAATGTAAATAGTCATGAAAATAAAGAAAACGCATTGAATGAGAAGGTGTGTCCAAACTTTTGGCCTGTACTGTATATATATATATATATATATATATATAAGAATGGTTGTCTTTTTGTTACCTTAGTATTAACCATTTAAGGAGTAGGTCCTCATCAACAGAGTCCACCATGTTGCACCGTCATGTTCCTGCAGCAGCCCAAAATGGATAAACCAACCAACCAACCAGCGCCATCTGTGTTTCCGCATCATAGTTAGCAGCCCCTCCATGACGAGCCACACAGCGCCTGAAAAAACACAGATTACAGAATCTATAATCTACAGATTAGATTGCATTCCTCACCACTAGATGCCACTAAATCCTACATACTGCTCCTTTTAAACTTAAATTATAAACAAAAATGTTGCATCACCCCTGCAGTCACTCTGAGGACCCCCTGTTGAAGACCCAGGCTGCAGACAAACAAAACATTTTCAAACTGAATTTGTGTAAAAGGGTTGATGTGTCCTGCAAGAGTTCGTACTCATAAAAAAAGGTTATTGCAAAGATTTTTTTTAGAACCTTTAAGTCTACAGAGACAAAGGAAACACTAAGTGCTCAGTGACTTATGTCTTTTGCTTTAATTCCCCGCTGTACCCTTGAGAAACACTGCCAGGATAACCCTACACTTGTACTGCAAGTCAATGAGCGGGTGCCAACATCATGGATGACAGTCATACATGTGACATGACTGTCACCTGCTCTGCCTTCAGCGTCACCATGCACTTAAGGTAATGGAGACGTGAGACATTTTGCCCGTCGCCTGCTCTTTCTTCTCATTTTCCCCGAGAACATTTAATACCTTCTGACCTGCCGCGCTTTGCTATTTTCTCTGATTCCTGAACTGATGGTGAACCCGCTGCCCCACCCTATTCTTCCTATTCTCTCCGTCTTGCTGACTGCTGATGTCCTCTGCAGGGGGAAATCACTCTAAGAAGAAGTTTACTTTGTGCTAATCTCATAAATGCCCTGCGTCTCCCCTCCTTTGTCCCCCCATGATGCAGGCACGCAATAAACCACTTACATAAACCTCTCCTCTGAGACAGACCTGAAAAAAAAAAACAGCTGACATGTTCAAAGTTCCACTCTGCCTTTCGCTCTCTCTCCGGATGCTTGTGATTTCCACCAGGAATGCTTTATTTGGATCCTTTATTACATGGGCTGTCCCAAAGTCTTGAAGGGCGGTTTTAATATGTGAATTCTCTGCTTTGTAGCGTGTGAAACAAGTATGAGGTGCACTGAAACACGTTGACATTTATGAGCACAAATGCATTTCACGGGGCCACTTGTTGTTAAGTGATCAATGCAGGATGGCATCGGTGCAGATAAGTAAGTTACTGCTTTAGTGGCGAGAATGGGATATTTTACATTCTGCTCATAAAGTCTATGATGTGAATTTCTGAGTGTGCAATAGCTCCACAGGAGGAGTAGGAATACTAAAAAATATCAAAAATGTAGGGGAACATTTTGAGCCTTCTCTAACAACCACTTTGACAATACAAAAAAGAATATGTGTAGGCACAAGGGCTTGACAGTAGCACCCACCCACCTAATGTGGGTATAATTTGGCAGTGGTGTGTAACACAGTCACTCTTATTCGCCACTTTGGCAGGTGGCATACATGAATACGGACACATCTCCCGCCCACGTCCAGGCGCTGTCTCACTTGCTCTCCCTCTCCTTGCAGTTCTTGCCTACTCATAGAACTTAAGTTACATCCAATGACTACGATTACTAATGGCCGAACATTACAGGCAGAGACACTGGGCATTTTTCCAAATTCAGCAAAGAAGATTGTGATGTCTGTTACACTGTCAATAATATATGCTGCCTTACATTCAACAAAGTTCCTCTAGCTCACCTGAGCAGTCTGTGTTTCTCTTTGCCTGTCCATGGCATGGTGGCCATGTAATTAGTCAGTCCCTAATAACAACACAGATGCACTTTAAAAAAGCAAGACTTGGCACTTAAAGGTTAAGTGTGCAAAGCCCCGTTTCCTCCAAACACTTTCGGTATGGTACCTTTGGAACCAAAAGTAACCCTTCACACATGGTACCAAGACCCTTGTGTTTCCACCGCTAACAGTACCCTTATAACTCACTGCTCCATCCAGCACTCACTGTATTTCCTCATCACCGGTGACACAGCAGGAAGTCTGCACCTCCTTTATTATCCACAGAATGAGGCTGAGTGCAGACATTTTTGGAACAAAATAAAACAGGCTAGCCTGGTTCCAGACCATAGACCCCGCCCACTCAACTGAGTAGGCTTGCATCTCTGGTCTGGCATACTGCAATGAATTTGCGATTTATCTCGTCCAAACGATGGACGGACCAATGAACGCCGGGGGTCTAGCAATTAGCCAATCAGCGCCACGCTGATGTCAAGCTGTGCGCCGGTGGGTAACTGGTGAGGATAGCAACAATGGCAACCGCTACAGATCCTACAGACCACATAAACGATGCTATCGAGGTATTTTGCCGCTACTCGCGTTAATGGAGGACCAAATTAAGGAAGCTGCGAAACTGGATTTAACGGCGATGCAGCTGGGCGTGCACGAAGACGGAGACATTTTAAACGGGCAATGCTCGCTTGTTTTCGGGACCCCTGAGGCATGGATACTAATGATGTCAGATTCTGGGTGAGTCGTTGATCTCTACTGATTGGTTAGGGAAAAATCAAATTCCCTCCCCCTTGTAAATCGCCTTCAATGGAGGCAATGTCAGACTGAAGGTTCTGGGAGCTTTAGTCTGACACTCAGGCTAAAAACAGGCGACAGTGAGAGTCTCTCTCCATGGGATATTTAAAAATAGCTGTTTTGTGCATTTAGTCCTTCTAAGGCAAGCTCGGGGGTTTAGTGTTGCCAGAGTCCACAGGAACGACACTCCGCGATGCTGTTTTTTTCTCACAGTGAGGAGTGACTGTATGTACATGGTAAATTTCCTGTGAAAACCTAAGTGTATTTTTGAAAGAATGCACATAACAGGCAGAACTTGTCACGACATCCCAGAACGTCAACAACCAACGCATCCAGGGTACCTTTTACATCGTATCTGGATGTGGAAGGTCCATAACCAGAGGGGTCAGATTGAGAATGCGTTGTCACAGTGGCTGGTGAGCTACAAAGTTGATGTCTTGCAGTGTTCCAAGTAATCATCATGCTCAACAGATATAGTTTCAGTGCAGAGCACAACTAAACCTCTCATGATGCTGCCTTTTCTAATCCTCAAAGTGCAGAGCCACATATGTGTGTTTAAAGCTGTACTAATCAATATTTCCATATGAACATTGGGTCAAACGACTATGAGTTAGCAGCTAAAGAGCCAGATATTTCCCTCAGGGGCTGGTGGGGACCAAAACAGAGCAACGAGGTCAGTCTATTAACTATTCAACATTATTAAGCCAAATGAATTAATACACTTACCCAACAGAACAGCATGGCTGTTGAGATTTTACTATATAAAATTATATTGTTTATCCAGCCATGCTTCCCCTGCCCTATACAGCATGGTACTGATCAGATTTGTACTCAACTAAACTGACTGACATCATAAATGACACTGATGTTCCCAAGAGCAGCCCCAGATTGGTTTTATTTAATGCACCAAACATTTTCCTTCAATATGTGCGAAAATTAATCAAGATTTATGTGAATATGTTTTGAATTTACCTATGAAACACCCACAGTTATGCCCATTGCTCGACACATTCAGAAGAAAGTTTGCATACCCTATATTCAATCTGCAAAATGGAACACAGCTAATTATCAAAGAAGCAGAAGTTCACTAATGTAAAAGCTAATATTTGGTTGCTGCCGCTGCAGCCTAGAGAAATATCTCATTTTGTACAGCCGCCATAAAAACAACAAAAATGCCAAGCAGTTATCTGTCAGCAGTAATGCCACCGAGAAACGGACACTCAACAGAAGTCCAACTCCAATTATAAACCAGGCTGTATTAATTCTCAGGTCAATAAACTTTCTATAAAGGTTTAAAAAGTGATAACATAACAGAGGTGGACTAAATCATTCATGCAAAGTTTTTTGTTGTTATTCTAATCCTGACTGTGTGCCGGTGTGTGTGTTTGTATTTGTTGGCTTTCAGGCATCTCTTCCCTAATTTCCACACGACCTTGTATTGGAAAGCCTGCGCTCACACAGTACATTCTTTCTCACTCTATTCTGATTGGTGAGTCAGGACACATAGGCGCCATCATCATTCATTACCTGTTCTATTCCACTCCTCTTCTCACATCTTTCTATACCCTCACACCTCTTTCCATCTCCTTTAGTCAATTCTCTTTTCCCTCCATCTCCACAGAAGCTCACACTCCACCCTGCACCATGTGATGTGCCATCATTCACCTCGAGAGAGCTATTCTCCCTCTGAATGGGATCATAATCGGCCCAGCTTTGCTTTTAATAACCAAAGTGACAATACCTTGCATGTGCATGTGAGCAAATGTGTGTTTGTGTGTGCATGTGAGCGAATGTGTGTGTGTGTGTGTGTGTGTGTGTCTTCCTGTGTCTGACACCTCTGTAGCTGCATGGATGAGCATGGACAGATGTGCCCACTGGAGCAGAACTGCCTGCGCGTGCGGAGACTTGGACATTAATGAGATGGTGACAAAACTTGCACTCTCCAATTAAAGAAAGTGAATGGAGGCCATTTAAAACAGAGGGAGTGGGAAAGGATGAGAAATGACAAGGATATCCCATAGGGGAGGTGACGATGGTATGGAGTGATGTGAGAAGGACTAGCTGTAGCGTTCGAGAGGAATTACCTAGAAGTGCCCGGACACATTCAAGGAATAAAATAGTGCAAATAATTATAAAATAACACAGCTGAAGTTGTTTGGCTCTGTTGCAATTACATATACAGAATGGCTATGTCCATAAATACACATATAATAGACACCGTTCTAAACTTTGACTCTATTTAGATCCTGCTAAATGCAAAGATGCAAACTATTGTCTGAGGTATTTACATGCTGCTGTTCTGTCTGGCTTTATCTTCAATCTTCCTGCCTCAGCTCCACCTCATTAGAGGTGTAGGGGCCTTGAAGTGTTACAGGGTCCAATATGCGATAACACCACTCTCCCCGCATGGCTCTCCCCTTCCCACAATCACGCCTATCAATCTGCAGGTGTGTACTCTCAATCAAATTACTGCTGAGGGGCTGGCATTCTTGGCCTCTTCAATCATTTTCCTGCTTTTATTTGCCACTTTGTCAGGTGTTGTCTTATGGGCTGCGCACATGATACTGTGCAATGAAGTTTGGCAAAATATGCACTGTGGGTCCCGAAAAGCATAACGGTGCAGTGGCCTTCAACCAAGCTGTTATGGTTCAGGGACATTTAGTAGACGTGTTGCTTCTTTGGGACGTAGGAGTCAGTCACTCTTGAAATTTAGGTGCACTTCTACGTTTCTCTTCCTATCATTGATATTTGAGAACAAGATTACAGTGTTTTTCATCTGGTTTATGTCACTGCCATGTCCCAAACAATAATGAAGTCTATTTGTTTCTTGTTTTGCAGAAAACAGCTGCAGGAAGTGTTTTTTAAGAGGATTAGGAGCCTGTTTACACCTGGTATTAACATGCGTTTTGGTGCGCCAAACACAAGTGGATTGGCAGGACACAACACTGTTTACACGTGTCTATCATGCATCTCCAGCTGACAACTCATGTTCAGATTTCGTTACTCTCTACGTCACTTAACAGCGCTCGACAGTGCGAGCGTTTCACTCACATTTGCGACTAAAAATAGGTGTGTGCGAACTGTAAAAAATATTTAGGGGCACATGTGCGCATAAAAAAAATCAGCCGAAGCAGCCTATATTTTTGTCAATAAAAAATATGATAATCTAACCGCAAATGTTGGAGGAACTCCAGCTGCCTTCCTTCTGCCCTCCTTCCCGTGTGACACAGTTATGGGCGGTTTTCCAAGCCACTGTCGGCACAATGAATATAAGTCCCACTGTCGGTAGGGTGGAAATAAGTCAAAGTGTGGAGGAAGCGGCTGACCTACGGTGAAGCCTGCTCCGTTCTCCCCGCAGTTAGGGACTGTTCTCCATGGCCAGGCTGTCGGCTGGGTGGAAATAAGTCAAAGTGTGGCGGAGACGAGGGACCGGGAAAAGCGGCGGACCTCTGGGGAAGCCTGCTCCATTCTCCCCGTAGTTAGGCACCGTTCGCCACGGTACCGCTGCTGGGCAGGGTGGAAATAAGTCCGGCAGAGTTTCAGAGGACCTGGAGAATGTTTTAGGTTAGTAATAACATTATATAAGATAATCATATTGCAAAGATAATATATATAAGATAATAACATTAAAGACAAAATTAAATTGAAATCCTTTTTCAAAACTTGATGATTTTACCTTTCTGTACATTTTGTATACAAATTCATTAAATAATTTTGCTTGTAAATGTCTATTTGCATCACGTTTATTACGGAAAACACATTATTTGATCAATTTACATTGTGCCCCTAAAGTTCTTTGTGCGCTCCTTACTTTTTCAACTTAGGAGCACATGTGCTCTTTGGGAAAAAAGTTAGTGTCAAGCCCTGCTTAAGTTACAAGGTCAAAGGGATGCGTGCACAGTTATTACGTCCATAATCTTGCTAGCTGCTCGCTAGCATGCTCAGTAGTCATGTTAGCGGTTGTGTCAGTACAGCTGTCATCAAAACAACCACCATGCTGCGCTGATGATGTAGTTTTTATCTTTCGTGCGGTGAAAAAAGTTTCCGCCCAGACTTTGACCCCCGCAGAATTCACCGGCGGAACTACACAGCTGGGCAAATGAAATTGTTTGTTTATAGTTGCGCAGACCCGGGAGAGTCTAAAATCCAGTCAGGCAGGACAGTATGGGAGAAAGGTTGATAAACCTCGTTTCACAGCACCCCGTCCTTTTTGATAAAAGACAGGATGAATTTATGAGCAATGAATTAAAGGACAACGTCTGGCAGTCCATTGTTCAGCTTGGTGGCTGCAGTGAGAGTGGCTAAAGAAAGTTGCTGTTGATGTTTGTTAAACGTTAGCTTGCTAGCTCGCTGCTGCTGCTGCTGCTACTCTCGTCCACGTTCACCCACACCCGTTCACGCTGCGCAGAATTGGAACACACACCGCACTGCACCTGTGTGTATGGTTTGAATGTGGAAAAAGCTGCGCAAATATTCCGCAAATCCATCCCGCATTTCTGCATCGCGGCAGTGAGAATAAACCTTTGAAATGTTATGGCAATGCATCCAAACTTCGCGAAGACAATTTGCCAAGGAAAACAAAAATGTCAACCCCACAGTGGAGCTAGAGGAAAAGTCAGGGGGTCACTAAATCATCAGGATTCATCCTCTGGAGAACATGGATATCTGTCCTAAATGTTATGGCAATCCATTTAACCTCATCCTCTGAGGACGATGAATGTCTGTACAAAATGTTATGGTAATCCATCTAATCCTGTTGACATATTTCAGTCGAGACCAAAGTGGTGAAACAACCCACTGACAGACTGACTGACCTACCAAGAACATGGCTGGAAAAACACTTGGCCACTCTCCTTGAAATTATTTTAGGTTTTTATTACTAGATTATCAATCATGTGTTGGTCTCATTTGTTTGTGCAGGTGCATGGTTGGCTGGTTCTGACCATCATGCCTTGCTCACTGGAGGTCTGCCATTATACTCTACTTGTTCTGTTGTTTTGTTCAATATAATGTAAGAACTGACTCTGAGCTCTGCGCTGGCCTGTTTGGTGTTGTTGTAAACATTCATAATTAGAGTGGGGTTCATCACCTGGAGATATCGTGTAGGTGTTGCACTGGGTAGGCAGTGTGTACACTCTCTGACCTATATCTCCCTTTCACACTTCTCACAGATCATCACAAGGCTGTGTGTTGTTACATGTATGGGTGGTCACTCTTGTTATCTGCACTGTGCAGGGGGCTTGGTACAAAACAAGAAATACCATACAAGTGGCATGTAGGTACATGAGCTGCAAGTCCTGCTTCCATCATGTATATAGTGTGTGTGTGTTTGGTATGTTGGACCCCTCTGCAGTGAGCATTGATCGGCCTGCCTCCCTGGACACTCGATGCAGCATGACCCCTCCAGC
The DNA here is from genome assembly GCF_041903045.1 of Epinephelus lanceolatus. Taxonomy (NCBI): domain Eukaryota; kingdom Metazoa; phylum Chordata; class Actinopteri; order Perciformes; family Serranidae; genus Epinephelus; species Epinephelus lanceolatus. The sequence continues at coordinate 23,579,408 of NC_135748.1, forward strand.
AACCAGCCAGTAATTGATCCTGTAGTACTGCTGTGGATTCCCATGGCACACCAAGTCTGCATGTATGTGTGAGATTGTGTGTGTGTGTGTGTGTGTGTGTGTCTTCTACATCTTCCTTTGGCTGGGCTCCTAGCAGCACGCCCCACCTTGCTAACCTCTCTATTGCATTCAGAATGTGTCCAAAGGCCATAGTGATGGGCAGAGTATAAGCCTGTACTTACATGCATCTATTTTCACCCTCCTCTCTTTTGCACCTCACTCTTCTTTTATTTATTTTTTTCTATACAGTCCGCAGCACTTATCCGACGCCTGATGAAACCTCTCTCCTGTCGGTCAGGTTTCATTCAGACTGCAACGCGGGTTCGCCTGGTGATCAAATAGCCCTGTGATTTTATGTAGATGAAAGTAAATCACAGCTCCTCCAAGTTGTTTCAATGCTCTGCCACGCTCGATTGTCTAGCCATTTTGAGCGACTCGCTCACCATAAAAGAGCCCATTTCACTTCCATCCAATTTGAGACAGACAGAAAAAAGAGGGGTGTGCCAAGTGAAAGCCTCAGTCTTGCTTTTGGTGGAAGATTAGCAGCTGCCAGGAAGCTTTCAGATCCTCCAAAGAAAAAAAATACTCACACATTCACACTTACGCTACATATCTACATGCATGGCCAAATCCACACACTTCTATACAAGTGAACACATACATACACACAGTCACACCATCAGATAGTCTCACACACACACACGCAGAAACTTCAATCAGAGCCTCGTCGGAGCAGTTGCAGTTTCTTTCAGCCTCTGTAGCAGTGTATCTGCAATTCAAAGAGCTGTGGGTTTTGCTTCTGCCAAATTACAAGCTCCATTTGCCAGCCTAATTAACGGTTCATAGCATTCAGTGAAATTTATTGCCGCAGCCCGGGCGCATGCCAAACCAAACAGGATAGACCTCACAGATAACCGTAAACTTGGCTATGGAACCTGACACCTTGAAAAAACAAACTTGTTACAGGGAGTCTGTTTATATACTCCTCTTTCCCTCTTTCTCTCCCTCTCCCTCTCTGCCTCCCTTCTCGCTCCACTGTCTCGGCTGACAGTTACTTGACTGTTTCACTTCACGGTCTCCGTGGCGATGGTTGTTAAGAGGGAAAACCCAGACTCACAACCTATTCCTTTTGACCGCAATTCATTGTATGTTTGTCAGTGAGTGCCCTTGTGGTCAATACTGTTTAGATGCACAGCTGAAATGTGAATCCAGAGGAGAGGACACAACAGGACAAGACAAGGCATGAATTTCAACCTTAGCACACAGACATCACCCAAACAATCTCCTCGGCTTCTTGGAAAACAAAATCCAATGCAACATAAACAGCTTGAATATAAATCGACGCAACTTGAGAGTAAAGTCAGCCTTTCACACTGTGACAAAAGTAAAAATCGAGCCACGCTGAATAGAAGAGACTTCAAGTCTTAAAGTCTGCCAGTAGTAACCTGCTTATGTCTTACACACATAACTCTACCCACACACATGTATGATCACTATTTGAGGAGTAAAAAACACTCTGCCCAGCAACTGACAGAGTGGTGGTTCTAATCCAGGGAGCACCAATTGCTTCCTCCGCCAAGCTGTCCCTGATGCTTTTGCTGTTGCGACGGAGGTGCTGAAGGTGTCCGAAAGGGACCTTTGTCATGTTGCTGGAGTGTTCTGTCAAATTCTTGCATCATGCAGGTATGACATTGTCTGGCCAGTCTGGTGTCGTTGTCCTTGGTGGGTCTTTTTTTTTTTTTTTTTTTGGACTGCAGAAGTGACAGCAAAACAAATTATCTGGAGAAATGTTCAACACGTCGACCTGTGAGTCGTCCTGAAGATAAGTGTATTATTAATGCCTCAAAGTTGTGACAATTTGTTCATTTGATTAAGTAAACGTCACAATGTACGGCTGCAGAAAGCAGGGCCTGCTTTCTAATCTATCAAAGAAACTTTTTGTCCTTTAAAAAGCACCCGTGTGTAGGTTTTAGGGGACTATATTGGCAGAACTGGAAATATAATTATGTAATGAGTATGTTTTCTCTCGTGTATAATCACCTGAGGATAAGAATCTCTGTTTCGTCACCTTAGAATGAGCTGTTTATATCTACAGTATATAGGGAGTGGGTCCTTGTCCGTGGAGTCCGACATGTTGCACTACCATGTCTAAAGTAGCCCAGAACCCAGAACGGACAAACCAAACACTGGCTCTAGATGGGGCCATTCATGTTTCTGCATTGGCCACTGTAGTTAGCAACCCTTCCGCGACAAGTGGCATCCAAAAAACACTGATTTTTTTTTTTTTACGTGAAACTGCTTTATTCAGGAATCGACCTCTTCTGATGACGTGGTTCTCGATAAAAACCTCCTGAACATCTGGATTTTAATTTAGAAGAGAAAAGGTGAGCACACATTAGCAGTTGCTCGCATCGGAAAAAGACTGATTCGTAACATGAAACTACTTTATTAAGTGATTTATTGGTTTAAATCACCAGGAGGAGGGGATCTCTGTGGATAATACGGGAAAAGCTCCTGAATGTCCAACCTGGTCTCACTCTGAAGTCGTCAAAATCTGGGGCTTGAGCAGTGACTTGTGCCATCAGACACCGTCCAAAAAAGCTGGCCTTTAACTTCGGTCGGTCACCATTATAGTTAAACGGCCGCCAGCAACATCAGGGGGAAATACGGCAGGACAAGAAAGAAGGATAAGGTGGCGAAAGTCCGAGTTGGGTGGGTGAATGGCCCCAACAAACACCGACTGTCACCCGGCAGAGCAGTGTTTGCAACCCGTAAGATCATAAAGCCAAACCCTGTTCTTCTTTTTTCCTAAACCCAACCACGTTTTTGTTGCCTTAACCCCACCACGTGCGTTGTTGAAGGAAAAATGTGAACGGTAAATTTCCTGTGAGAGCGCAAGTGTATTTTGAAAGAAGACAATGTAACAAGCAGAACTTGACACAATGCCCCAGAACATCAACAACCAATGCACCCAGGGTACCTTGCACATCGTATCTGGACATGGAAAGTCCATGACCAAACGTCGATATGTGACGAGGTTGGAGTGAGAATGTGTTGGAATGTCTTGATCAGAAAAAAAGTGAGCACACATTAGCAACAGTCCATCTACAATGAACCGAACACCGTCAGAGAAACACTGAATTGTAACCTGAAACTGCTGTTTGTTTTGGAGAGGAAGAGACCTCTTATAATCTCTAAAACAATGAACATTGAAGGAATTCTAACCTGGAGTTTATGGCACATGGGAGAAGTTTCAGCTGGTTTCAATCTGCTCTCCTCACCACTAGATGCCACTGAAACCTACACACTGCTCCTTTAAAGGGGGTTTGAGTTAAATGCCCATGTGATGGATAGCAAGCTTAACTCATTCTTGAGTAGGCCTCTGTGTTTCAATCCCAGAAATCCTCTAAATTGTCTCCTTTCAATTACCTGTAGTTTTTGTTATTGGGCCCTCACAGTAGCCTTCGAGTTCTTTTGGATTAATTTATTGATTTTTGTCCAACATATCTGAGGTAGTTCTCAGTACTGTGTGTGGACCATTTCTTCCTTTAAAGTCCTTTGTGTTTCAACTGAGAAGAAATACTTATCTGTAGTTTCCTCACAGACACATGCTCATGTCTGCCCTCTCTCTTTCTCACATCCACGCATGCAGTTTCAAGTTGGACATGGAAGAAAGAGAAAGAAATCTTCACGCGCCTAGCTCTGCGTCTCTTGGAGGCAACCTACGAGTAGATTGCCTCCAAGTTGCACCACGAGTAACCCTCCCCTCCAGATGTGACAACTACCTTAAGTCTAGAAGGAAAGCAACAGAGACAGACAGACGGATTGACATAGAGAGAGAGCCTAAAATAATTGAGGAAAAAAAAAATCCTTTTCATGTTTCTAGGCTAGTGTTGCAAGTCTTTGGCTCACTTCTCATGGGAATGGCTTTTTTGTTGTAGGTAGAATCAGTGTATCAATCAAAGCGGGGTCTAAATGAGACACAGAGGGATGCAGACGTAGCTGTGCTGCTAATTGATCGATAGCTTGTTCGAGGAATTAAAGAGAGGAGGCTTGCTTCATTAGTGCAAATGTTCTAAATCTCTAACTCTACCTCCTTTCGGTGAATATCGCCAAAGGGCACGGTTCCAAGAAACAGGGGGGAAAAAAGACAGAGAAAAAGAGAAAACAATCAAGGATTTAAAGTGAATTTATACGGACTCTTGCTGTCATCCTTTTCACACTTAACTGAAATGGATTTTGTTTCCAACATTTTTGAGCTGATGCTGTTTTCAAAGAGGATTCCCTTCTTTTCTTTCTCTTCGCAACAACACACACTTTCAAACACCAAAAACTAAAACTGTCCCTGCTGCACCCCCCTGTATCATTCACTTGGGCCACATAAAAATAAGGCTTTACAACAGCACGTCATATTCTCTTAAGAGGGTGGCCATTAGTAGAAAAGAAACTGGACCGGGTTTAACTTGTCAGGCGGCTTCAAAGAAGACTGTGTGGGCCTCTCGGAAGCCTCCCCGGCTGATGGAGAATTATTGATTGTGTGTTCAGATATCTTGAGGCGCTGGTGTATAACACTGGGGTTTAAATTCAGCCCTAATGCTCAGCCCATGCATAATTTATGTAGTTCCCATCAAAAGGTAGTAGCAATGCAAACTAAAGAGGTCTCAAGAAGCTTTTTGTTGAAAGTTTTCACACATCAACAAGCTCAAAGCCCAGTATGATTTACAGCAATAGGTCAGAATCCATGAGAGGAAAAAAATAGAAATGTACCAACTGAGTGGAGCAGCACTTGGATATCGGCGGAGGCTTTTGATCTAGCTGTGAAACATACACCATTATCTGTTATATATGATTTACATTAAGGAATAACACCATCTGCAGAGTATTACCAACTTATTAATGCAACATTTTAAATGCATGGACTATTGCTTTTTGTGGTTAATTTCTCATACATGTATAATGAGAGTGGGCAAAGTAACACAAACACACAACTGGTGTTATGGGCTGTACTATTTTTGTATGCTCCTTCGCTTTCCTTCTTGCATGTAAAACCAACATGCATTAGTTGAATAATGAAAGGACCATTCACATATTGATCTGTCTGTCTGTATTGACCAACACTGCTCCCGGCTATGCTTTCCCACATGGTAAAGACATTTATTTAGATAGAAAGGCACATTTACTTGTAATTACTGAGCACAACTGAAAAATGAGCATTGCTTATAGGAATATCAGAATCATAAAGACCCATCTGGATTGTCAGTGCTGTCTTCTGTTGCAAAAGTGAAATAGAAGGGAAGTGGGCGAGCGCAGACCTCCACCAAGGACAAATACCCTGTTTAACAATGTTAACAACAGTGAAAAATGATTTGTGTATTCGCTAGGGCTGCCCCTGACTAGGAATTTTCCTTGTCAACCAGTAGTCGTCATTCAGGGCCATTAGTCGACTAGTCGCCAGCATGTTTACAATATTGTTTTAATTAATGGTTTGAGTTGAAGGTGTGAGAAAGAATAGTATCAGTAACATTGTTAACACTGTGCTACATTACATAGAAATACAAAACCGTACTAATGAACCTTCATTAATATAGGCCTATATTTTATCTAGAAGTGCACGTCACACACTGAGCGAGCTGCCTGTTAATGACGCTGTAGCTACTTACATGTTTCAGATGATACCTCAGGTTTGTAGTCCACGATGTAGTCAATGTAGTCCGCCAATGTTTGCCTGTAGAGTTTACATATCACCTTGTGTTCGTCCTTCACCTTCTCAAAATGATCCCACACTTTGGATTTCTTGCCCGACATGTTATTAACTAGCCTGTGGAATAACCGCAGGTACCAGCCTTGGAAATTAGAGGCTGTACACATGCCACATCTTAAACTGCCTAAAAACGCAAGGTCGGGCGCTGGGTTCTACTTCTGTGCCAGCTTTCAAGAGCATGTCTGAGGTTGCCAAGCAACCTTAACAAGCATCGTATAGCCTATTTACCTAAAATCATGAGTGCGGAGTTGATCTTCTTCCAGACACTGTTCATGTGGAAACCTATCATCCATGGGACAGATATAAAGCTCTGGGTAGCCCTGCACTAAAATTATCAACTTTTCTGTGTTTATCAGACTGAATATTTACGGAAGAAGCCGAAAACCAAGTTTCATAAAAATGGGGTTTTTCCATAATCCTACAAACAGACAAACAAACAGAACCGAAAAATTAACGTAATAACTTATAACCAGAACTTATACTACAGGTGGCTACCTTTTTGCCTAAGTGTCTTTTTAGAAACATGCTTTAGTGTAGTGTTTGGCTGTAATTACAGAGTTTGTGAATGGGAAGTGGGCCCCATACTGTTTCCTGTATGGCGGCTGAAAAAACTGAGATCAAACGGTAAAACTAAGCAATGCTGATCAAATATGAACCAAGATTCTGTTACTCTACTGCCTATTCAAAATGTTTTCAGAAATATATTTTAGCTTACTGTAACTGTAATAAGAGATCATTTGTTACCTACTGGCCGTCAAAACAGTCGAACTCGCATTACATCAGCCACTAGTGGGAGTGTTTATTGGTCTGATGCAGTGCAGTGCATTCTGGCAGTTGTAGGTTTTTGACCTCGTGAGCAAAAAATGTTTGCCACAGCCCTTTTCCCCTGTTTTAAAAAATATCATCTTTTTTTTTTCTACCTCGTTTTCCAGCAGCGAAATACTTCTGTAATTTATTGCTCCCTCATACTAAAGATGGCAGAGGTGGAGATGGAGTTGATGCCTCTCAAAAAATCTATTTCTCAGAAATGTTTCCACCAAACTTTTTATTGCACGAATTCTCAAGCCAAAAGAAGACTATTTTTTTGTAAACACCTGACTCAATATAAGGTCACTTTGATGATTAAATACATTGAGGTGCTTCTTGTATACTCAGGTTGGTCATACTGTGGAAACAAGCCTGTAGAATTTTAACTGAAATGAAAAAAAGTTCAACAACACTCAATAAGGGAGAAGTCTCCCAGTTAATAAGTCCACCATCTTCAACAACATCTGATCTTATGGACAGGGAAACATTCCTGTCAGCACATTTGTCAATAGAAAGTGTTTCAAAGCTGCCTAGCTTATTGAATATATCTGCTGACCTGCTTGCAAACTCCTGCCACAGTATAAGGAGATGTGAAGCCCAAGTTTGCGCCTTTCTGACTAAAACTTTCCTTCTGACTGAAATAATCTTTCTCTCAGGTTGCTTATGGCTTGATTAGGTGAGTGTTTCTATAACACAGTGTAGTTGCAAGTAATGGAATATGTATACGATTATATGGACACTCCATTATTTACACTCAATATCTCAGGCTAAATTACATCATCTGGATCAGCACTTTCTAGATTTATTTGGAACCACAAGGAGAAGTCATGTGAACAACTGGGAGGCCCTTAAAATAACATCTTGACAAACTGCAACAAAGTGAGACACTGTTTAATTTGGACTTTTTTTTTGTTGATCTCATATGTGGCTGAATTTCTTTCACCACAAATGCCTGCAATAATTATAGTATTATCATCCACCTATTATAATAATGCATTTCATGATAAAATATCATTTGCTCAAGGGTTTGGCTAAGAGGTCATCTTATTAAGTGATTTTAACATTAATTGTGTCTATAAATATAACAGAGAAAAATGAAAAAATAAAAGTTTCAATTTGCCACAACTCATTTAAGGCCCCATAAGGGTTATGTGAGATACTACTAATACACATTGATCTGATCTTCAGCAGTATTACAGGGTTTGTTACAGGGTTGTCTGATCATAAAATAATTCCCACATATAAAATTACAACAAATAGGGCTCAATAATTAAACTAATGAAGCCTTTTATCAAGTTAGAATGTGTTATGATGTGAATGTGTGTGAGCTTCTCAATTCAATCTCTGCACTGAATGGAATAAACTAGACAGTGTCTCTTTCAGGGCTGTGTAAAAATAATTCTTAGTACTCTGAACAGCTTCAGGAGGTAAGTGAAAAATATTTCTTCGTGGCAGAACTGTGTTCCTTGGCTGAAGGGAAATATATGGCTTCTATAAAACAAAGAGACCATGCTCTTAAATGATATCTCAAATGTAGACTGCAACATATAGGCAGACCTTTAACTTGCCCAGAAACAATGTGCTAAGTGAATTTCAAAAGTTTTATTAGCATTATTAGAAAACGATGTTAGAATAAATCTATGAGGAAAGTTCAAACTTAATTCAAAAGGAAAATGTGCTTAAGACCTCAGTGCAGCAGTTACTTTTGATTATCATTTTGTGGATACAATAAAAAACTTCAACAGACACCATTTTTTGTTATAGAACCAGTTAATAGCGATTTACCCACATTCTCTCTTATGAGTCCAAAATGAGTCTATTTCTACAGAGCTACAGACCCAAAGACAAATACAGAAAAGACCCATAAAGAATCACTAATCTGTCTCTTAACCAAGGTTATTTATCTGTCCACTACTCAAGGAGCTTTTCCACTGTGAAACTCTTATCCATGAATCAGGGAAAAAAGACAATAATAGCTACTTAGTAATCGGCATTCTTCCTGTCATGTCCAAAGTTGCTAAGAAATGGGAAGTAGAACAAGTTGTTTTTACACACAGCTCAGTTGTTATCTGTCTACATGTCTTTTGGCATCAGGAAACTGCTGAATATTTAAACAGCTTGTTTAAAGCCGCAGAGTGTGTTATTAGTACTTAATAATCTGGATGCTTAAAAAAAGGTTGGAGTACCACAGGGGTCAATTCTGGGTCCCCACGGTTGTTCATGTTATATGTCAAAGACCTACCAGATATTCATCTCTGCTGATGATATGGTCATTTGTGTTCATGTGTGACTCACAACTTTCCTTTCCAAAACAAGTAAAGAAAGTTGTCGCAATGCAGGCTCCTTCCCAACTCGTCAAAAACAGACCCTTGGTTAGTGGCCCTCAGTGTCAGACACTGACGCACAAGTACCCTTAGCAACGGTATGAGATTCACTGGTGGCAGCAGTTTTTGACACTCCTGGCAACTGTGATGGCATAAAGAGTGCAAAGTCTGCATAGAGCAGGTGGGAGGGGAGGTGGAGGTGTCAGACAAACTCCAGACTTTCACACAGGAGCCCGCTGTTTGTATCCCATGTAACAAAAGCAGTCAATTGATTTATTTTAATAACAATGTGGTGTGCGAGTATGTGTGGCATGCTATGCTAGTGACATATGTTACATAAGTAACTACTGGGGTGGGAATCACCAGGAGATCGACAATACAATATTATTACAATACTGTGATTTTAAATATGTTGTATGTTGGTTGTTTCTAACCTTTTTTTAAGTGTAAACTATGTCCCCAAAGGAAAACTTTGTCAACATATGTTTTATCTAATAAGCTTTATCTAATCAGCAGCAGCAAAATGTGTCTGGTGGACTTAAGCTTAAAGTATTGTCGTTAAGCTACATGGTAAGTATAAAAAACAAAACATTGTCAATGATACTACTACTACTACAACTACAACTAGATGGCACAAAAAACTGTCCATGAATGAGGACAACAGGTCTATTTTGAGAAGAATTAAGAATAAGGTCCAGTAAACTCAAAATGTGATGTCCTCATGTGAGGACGCAGGGTCTCTGGAGGATATGCTTTTAATTCATGTGCCTTCCAAGATGCCTATTTCCTGTGAGCCAATCCACTGTATGGACCCAAGTGTTCTTTGTTTATCCTTTGTGTTGTCTTTCTTCATTTTTTAAACATTTGCATCAACCTGCCCGAGGGACCGCGAATGAAAATTGTCCATTTGGTTAAATCTTGTACATTTACATCACATAGATGTCAATCTGCATTGCCCCTGAATAAATTGAGAATAATACATACATTAACTGTAAATGTGACTGCTGTATTTCTGTATGCACTACACCAGCTGTTATGGAAAGCATCTTGATTTCTGAGTTGTCTCTCTTGAACAGCACTTGACATGTTTGATGAGCCTTATTGAACGCTGTCGTTCATGAATAAATACCACTGGACATTTGAGTGCATACATTTGCACTGGAAATGTACACTGCTCTTTGCACTTAATCATATCATGAGGTATAAGAGGTATAAAGGAGAAGGCTCTGAGCTCATAGCATAACAGGTGGTAGATCATGGAGAAAGTTAAACTTCTTTTTCTTTTTTCCCTTTTTTCTTTATTTATACGCACTGCTCATTATGCCCTCATGTGTGTCTGGCACAGCAGGAAGCTGGGTTTTGACAGTGCCCGTCCTCATTACTGGCAGGCAAGCACCTGAGAGATGAGATGCATCCTGACACCCAGGGATGATTCTCACCTCCATTAACACCAGCAGGGGGTCGCCATGATCTGATTACAGGAGGGAATGAATAAGGAACAGAAACGTAGGGAAACAAGAAGGGAGGGGAGGGGAGGGAGGAAAGGGCAGAGGAATGGACATAGATGATGAAGCAAAGGAGAGAGGGAGGACAGGAAAGGGGGAGAGGAAGGCAGTGAGATGATGAAGGGGGGTGGTCGGTCGGGGGGGAGATGCTGGGGAGGGCTGATGACAGCAGCACTTGTCTGGAGTGCATAAGCCAGCAGCCGTGGGGCCTAATGATGGAGGTCATTGGCACACAGATCTGTAAGGGCGGCTGGCTGTGATCAATACCACCTGATGAGGTGTCTGAGTTCCCTCTGATGTGCATCAAAATGGAATATGTTTTTCCTCCCTATTTAATCGATGGGAAGAGTGTGAAACTAATTTGGGCAAAATTGCAGGGGCATTTATTGATTAATCAAGCAGAAAAACGAGGGGAGCATATCAGGAGCCGGGGCCTTCGACATGTGAGGGCAACGACATGGTGTTTTGATTGGTGAAATGAATCGATATCTTGGAATCACTGGCTGGCAAATAAAAGTTGGAGGGGCATGAAATATTTAAAGGCGCCGTGGCAACAGCACCTGCAGATCCACAGAAAGCTGAATAAAAACAGACTGGCATCAATTTTGAATGCCAGACAGTCACATACTGGAGAGCACTCCTGTGGATGATGGGATTTCTTCCCTTTAGAATGTTATCTTCCTTTTCCCATTCTTCTCATGTATACAACATTTTCAATATACAGTCAATGTGGTGCGCTTCAGTACGGAGCATGCCTTATAGATTTCTGTATCTTTTCTCCACCATCACAAAAATCTCATGGTGCTCGCCCTGTTTTGCATTGTGGGAATGTGTTTGCGAATGGCTTTTCCATGGTGGAATGTCACAGTGGGGTCTTCTGAAGGACAGGAATTGTGAGTCTATAATCTCTCGTCTCTGTAGCGTTGAACCCCTAGGGAGAGTTGGATCAGGCCACTTGATTCAGTCTTTTAGTTCCACTATGGTGCACTATACCATACGCCAGTACAAAAGCCATCTCCCTTGTCGAAGAAGATGGAAATAACATCGGTGGGGGTGAGGGGGAGGCGGCACCGCCACTACCACCAGTCCACCGATGTGTTCCACATCAGAAAGCATTCATATTTTTCTGCCCTCAGAGCACATTTGTAGTGTTATGTAAAAATACGGCGACTAAAGGGAACCACAGCCAGCCTCACCTTCCCTGCTCACTTTACAGAGAATAGATAGAAGATGAGAAACAGTCATCTATATTAGGAAGAGATGAAAATAGAGAAACGGGTCAAGAAAAGGAAAGGGGAGAGACTGAAAGGAGGATCCGGGATAGGGCTGGAATTTCCGGATGCATTTTTTTTTTCCAAGAAAATGAGATGGAAACAAAACAGACACCATGATGAAATGAATAGCAAGTACAATCAGCCAACTTATGATGGCGAGGAAGGAGGCAGGAAGAGAAAGAAAGCGAGGGATTTTGAAGATGGGGAGAAGAGGGAAAATCAGTGATGCCTACTGAGGTCACTGAAGTGTCAGGGTGGAAGAACACTTTGTGACTTGCACACGCAATTTACTTAAGGAGATGTTAACGGTCTGGAGGCTACTGGGAGGCGGTTGATAAGTGTCTGGATCATGTATTGACCTCTCAGTGGCCTCACAATGCTGTTGATTGCCGGCTGGAGTCAGCAGGGAGGCTGGTGGTCTGGCTCTCACAGCTCCTGGGCTCTGAATGTCTGTCAGTGGAGAGACTCGAGGCCATATTATTCTGAGTGGAAGTCCATTGGGTCTTGTTGTTTTGACCCACTACAGTCCTGTTTACATACTAATGAGAGATTTACTCTTCACACACAGCACAGGGGCTGAGCAGTATTAACGTTTCTCTTCACTTGCCCAGGAGTTGGTCCGCACGTACAGTAATCCATAAAAACACAGCAATTTGAACACGGGTTGCATATCGTGAATCTCAAATGGTCAACACTGGAACATGTTTATGGATGTAACAGGGTAAAGTTGAGGCAAATCAATAGACTTTTAGCTGCTTGTTAGGAGTTGAGCTGGTGAGCTAGAAGGAACTGTCATACAGTGGTTATGTCCAAAATCAATGCTTCCAGCTCATTCTGACTCAACATCTGTGAACTTTTTAGAATTTTCATGGGTATTTTAAAACATTATAAAACTTAAGAGCACTTGTGGATCATTTTTCAGAGTATTGGTTCTTGGCCAAACACGTAAAATGTCAGATACTAGCCCGAGGTGTGAGGTCAGGATTGTCTACATTTCTTTCTCTAATTTTAAGTACAGCCAAATTGTTTTGTTTGTTTATTGACCACCTTGCCTTTGGGATAAAAATGGCCCAGCACATATCACTGTGTGATTAACACTGTAAAGACAACAAAGTATATATTATGAAGATATGGACCTATGGAAACACACAACCTGATTTTGCCAAGTAGGACATGCTCCTGGATCAACATCCCACATCCCTCTGACATCATCAGTCTGCTGCTCCTGTCCATCCATCCATCCATTTTCATCCGCCTATCTGGGGCCAGGTCACCAGGCAAAGCGCCCCAGACATCCCTCTCCTGAGCAACGCTTTCAAACTCCTCCTGGGGGACCCTAAAGCGTTCCCAGGCCAGATGAGATATACAATCCCTCCAGCATGTTCTGGATCTGCCCCAGGGCCTCCTACCGGTGGGACGTGCCCCAAACACCTCGAAGGAAAGTGCCCAGGAAGCATCCTGATCAGGTGCCCGAACCACATGAACTGACCCCTTTTGATGCAAAGGAGCAGCAGCTCTACTCCGAGCTCCCTCCAGATTTCCGAGCTCCTCATCCTATCTCTAAGGCTGAACCCAGCCACCCCGTGGAGGAAACTCATTTTGGCCGCGTTTATCCGCAATCTAATTTTTTCGGTCACTACCCAGAGCTCATGACCATAGGTGAGGGTTAGGACGTAGATGGACCAGCAAATCGAAAGCTTCCCCTTCCGGCTCAGCTCCCTCTTCACCACGACAGACTGGCTCTACTGCTCCTGTGATTCTTGCAAAATTCCTTTTGTGTCTTTAGAGCTAAGCTAGTTTTCCAAATTAAAATTAGTACAACTGAACAAAATCCTCACTAACATTGAACACAATCCTTATGAGCTACTGCTGGGTTAGCGAGTTAGCTTGCTAACTGAGTTGGCCATACTAACAAGTAGGCTTGCCAACAGGCTAAAATATTGTTCATGAACATTACGATAATGTCATTTGCAAAGACCTGTGATGAACACATTTTCCCTCCCTTTTAATAGCCTATTCAAAACCTTTTTTTGCAAGATTGCAGTGCTTCTGTTGATCCAGGACCGTCATCATCATCTTTACATGCATAATTTGTTTAGGTTCATCCAGGCACGTCACCATCACCTTGACCCTGGATAATTTGTTTATGTCAACCCTGACCATCATTGCAATGTTGATCCTGAATACAATCACTGATGCTGATCCAGGACCATCACTGCTTTGTTGATGTTGACATAAACAAATGATCCAGAATCAGACGATGATAGTCCTGAATAAACCTAACCAAATCTATCTAGGATCGACATGGATTGTCCTGGATCAACATAAACAAATTATCCAGGGGCAACATTACAGTGTGGTCCTGGATCAACACAAGCGCTGCAATCCTACTGTATGTTAGCATAGCCTACCTACTTAGCAAGCTAACAAGCTAATATTCTGGCCTACTGGCAAGCCTATGTGTTAGCATAGCCAACCTACTTAGTAGTGATTTGTTCAGTTGTACTAATGTCAGTTTAGAAAATTAGCTTAGCTCTGAAGAAGCACAAAGGACTTTTGAGAGAAGCCCAGGAGCAGCACACTGATGATGTGAGAGGGCTGTGATTGGTCGACTGCAATGTTGGTCCAGGAACGCAATATAGAATGTTGATCAAGGAGCATGTGCTACTTGGCAAAATCATCTCTATACAAATAGTACATGTTACAGAGGCACTCAGGTGTCAATTACAATAAAAAGTATTGCAGGTTAGTGTAGCGCCTTGGCAACTTGCATTCATTATTTTTGGCACCTGGAACTCACACTACTGTAACTTTTGGCTGCACCTGTCCCTCTGCTTGGTGCAGCTGTTCTTACTGTGGTTCCCACTGTGACTCCTCAGGAATTACGTTCATGTTAGACTATTCTACACCTCATGATTTACATCCAGTGCCAACATTCAGTGCAAGCCAGTGTGCCCTTTATGTAGTGAAATGTACCTTATTGGAGGTTTGGTTTGTCTCCTGTCACAGACCTGCTAATAATGTGGACCAAGCTTTATGACAATTATTCCATAAACATAATCACGAGGATCATTTGACTGTTCTTAAGATACCTTTACCATAGTTTTGCCAGAGTCACAATCTTTTTGGAACCTTAAAGGGACAGTTCACTTCCAAATCAAAAACGCACATTTTTCCCCTTAACTGTAGCACTATTTATCAATCTAGATTGTTTTGGTGTGAGTTGCCAGTTGTTGGAGATATCGGCAGCAGAGAGGTCTGCCTGTCTGAATATAATGGAACTGGTTGGCACTTGGCTTGTGGTGCTCAGATGTTGAAAAACTCAACAACAATACCTCTTTTCAGAAATCATTACCCAGCTATGCAAGATAATCCACAGACCTTATTGTGGGCAGTTTTGTGTAGGAATGACTTCCTTTTTACCGAACTACACTCGTCTACCATACCTCCGTGCAGAAGGAAGCATGCATCTACTTATGGACAAGGGCTTATGCTTGTGACAGCGTAAGATGTAAATATTAATGGCGTCCTCCTCGGCTGAGCTGTAATCAGGGTTCCTACACATTTGGAATTTCAAAATTCCATACTTTTCCATACTCTAATTTCCAGACTTTCCAGACTGTTTTTCTTTTCAGAGAATATGCGACATCTGAGTAAATATATCAGTGTATCATATTTCACATCATACTTAATTATTCTTAATAGGCGATTGTAGCCTAGTACCATTATGGCATGCAAATAAAAACTCAGGTAAGTTCAATGTCTGGGCTGAGGCAAAAAGGTTGGGACTCTGGGTGCAAGCGATGCAGTAACAAGACATCGGTGTTTTTTCCTTTCATGTGGCTCAGAATCGCCTTCTCCCCCATGTTGGCAATGCCAAACGATTTCACACAAAGCTTGCATCTAGCTCTGTGCGGACTGGACATACCACTTGTCAATCAGGTAAAAGGGGCGGTATGTTTTCTGAGATGTTTGCTCTCACACAAACTGTGCTTGGCCCGGCATAAAACACGATCCAGATTGATTAAATTATTTTTGGAAAAACCTAATTTTCTATTTTAGAAAACAGCGTTTTAGAACAGTGGTAATAGTCTGTAAACATAAATATTTTTCCATACTTTATTTTTCATTTTCCATGCTTTTTAATACCTGGAAATTGATCAAATTTATTTCCATACTTTTCCATACTTTCCATACTTGTGTAGGAACCCTGTGTAATGTTAGCTAGCTCAGTGGTCCTAGGTGAGCTAGTAGTAGATGCAAGCTCCCTTTTGTGTGGTGATACGGTTTGTGGGTGTAGTTAAGTAGAAAGAAAATAGTTCCTACATGAAACTGCTAACAACAAAGTCTGTGGATTAATTTAGCTGGGTCATAATTTCTGAAAAAGGACACTGCCACAGATTTTCTAGGGCTGCCCCTGACCAAGAATTTTCCCGCATGTTTATGATATTAATTTATTTATCAAATATATATTTTGGGCAGGGCAACACAATGGTTTGAGTTCAAGGTCTGAGAAAGAATAGTATCAGTAACATTGTTAACACTGTGCTACATTAAAGAGAAATACAAAACCGTACTAATGAACCTTCATTAATATAGGCATGTGAATTTTTGGCCCTTTGAGCACCACAAGCCGAGTGCCATCTAGTTCCATTATATTCAAGAGAAAGCAGACATCTCTACGGCCAATATCTCCAACACTGGGCAACTCACACCAAAGCAATCTAGATGTATAAATAGCACTGTAGGTAGGAGGAAAGGTATGTATTTTTGAATTTGAAGTGAACTGTTCCTTTAACCATACTGTAATGGCAATGTGCAGATATTGAAGACTGACTTTTTGAAGCGATGATTGGGTACACTCAGTACATACAATATGTTCAATATCAATTTGTAAATTACAGTTAAAGTTGGGGGACAAACTTCTCAGATGTTTTAGTCATTGCAATGCAGGATAAAGTGATAGAAATATATGTCATTTATATACATACACATATGTAATGGTAGGAAAAATATCCAATCCAACAGCTACCAATTTCATGCTTTGTGTGTACAGGTCATGCATAGTTCTTTAATAAATAAAGAGCTGCTCGGGTGATACTGGGTTTGAACACGGTGACCAGTCAAGGGCCAAGGAAGAGCTTTAACCCAAGCGGTGTCTAACACTCTTGGACAGTTTATTTGACAATCCCCGTGTTACAGTGACTAACTCTGCCTCATGTTTGGCAGGTATGCAGCCCTCAGAGCAGCCTCTAGCAAATCTGTGAACACTGGGAACTCAGGTTTTAGCAGGGCAATGGGGATGTAGACAGAGGGACTAGAAAGGCAGACCTGCATTTACAACCTGTTTGGGATTTGGCTATCGCACCGTGACTAACACCCCTGCTGTACCACATATGCTGCTGAATTTTAAGTCTGGCATCCTGCAGGAGGTGCAGGGTTCGTAAGACCAGAGAACAAATGCCATCTGTTAAATAAACAAACACAAAATATCCCGCCATCATTTTCCATGCAGGAGGAAAACTTTCTCAATCCTTGAAATGAATGCATACCATTACGCCTCAACTCCAGACGGCCAATTATGTTTTATTCTGGCACTTAAAGTTTGTGAAGGAGTGCAGGATATTGCCCATAATATATACACAAGCAGGCTGCCGCCACAGGACCACTGCTTAAACGGGCCCCTTGGGGGTCCTGAGGTGGGGAGAGAAGGTACCACCTGCATGTGTCTGCTCATACTGTATCTGTGCCAATTACTCACTGACAGACAGAGAGAGGAGCCTGACAGGCCATCGCCGTTTGGCAGATGCCATGCACAAATGCTTCGCACCGGCTCTGCGTCAACGGACGGGGCAGAGACGAAGCCCCGGTCTGACAGCTCAGTTGGACCAGGGCCAAGGAGGCAAATATAGGAGTCATGGCAGCGGTGAGAGGAGGGTGTTAGGGGGATAGCAGAGGAGGGGTAGTGGGAGGATTAATATTACATTTGTCTGTCTAAAGAGTGTGACAGGAGTATGACAAGCAGCATATGAATATTGGGAGAAAGTTTGTAGGGCTGTCTCAGTGTTTTGACTGTTAACTATTTATGAGGTAGACAGTATAAGGCGGGGATTTTAGCGTGTTTGCCCAAGGCTATGTGGTAGCTTAATGTTTGAAATTTGGATTTTACGTAAACCTGGCAGTTGTCATACAAGCTAAGAATAAACTAAGCAGCAAAAATAATGAAGCGCATCCTACATTCCCCTCCCCCCTGCGCAGACACACTCCATCCCTCTCTCTTTCTGTCCATCTGTTTTTTTTTCTTCTTTCTGTTTTCACTAACCCCCTTTCTCTCCCTGTGTGTAGTACTGAATTCATGGTTAAAAACTGTCAGACATGGTCATAAATTTGCTCATTGTATCCTGCTATTGTTATGCAGATGAGGTGGAATTCTGAAGGCAGCAACTGTATCCTTTTAGTTACAGTATCACCAGCACTAACAGACACACTGCCGATAGTTTCATGGCTGTAAAGACATTGAGATAGTTTGATTTCAGCCCAAATATGATTCTAATGGATGATTTTTTTTTCAGGGAAAACTAACTACAGATATTTGTTTTTGAAGCACTTTCTTTCAATGTTTTCATGGCAAGTCTATGAAAAAAGGCCTCTGGTTATACATTATATTCCAGTTATAGATTCATGCTCAGTGCGAGTGAGAGAAAAGAGAGTGTAAAAGAGCCCCAGACAGGCAGACGGCGTCTTTGTTCAGGGTTCAGTTATTAAGCAATGCCACTGTGAGATCCAAAAGAGAGATTCAAAAGAGTGACACAGACAGATTTTGTCCTGAATAAAAGAGAGCTCCAGTGTGAATCCAAAAACAGCATGTGCAGTGGTAAGATTGGATGAAATAGAGGAGAGGGAATGGATAAGCACCCTTATCCTCAAGGTGCTCCTGTACGCCAGTGTGTTGGAGAGCGTGCAGGCGCTAACGGTGTGTTTGTGTGGGATTTCAAAAGGGTGGAAGAATGAGAGGGCCTCCCCTGTGACACCGGCCACCTCTGTCATTCATGTTTCACATATGACATGATTACAAACACACACACACAAATGCGCAGACACAAACCCGAATATAACAAAGAGCCCAGATACTGCTTTGTCTACATGTCAGTGGCTTGATTCTCCCAGAAGCCTGGATGGGTTGCGTGACACCGTCACAGTATCCCAGCATCCCCGCAGGCAGTCTTGGGACAAGAAGCTCATCATCGCTCCACACACTCCCAGGTGAATGGCAGGGGGTCACGCTGTGATGACGAGAAAGGAGTGGAGGAGAGGCAATAGACCCGAGGCCTATTGTGGAGATGGAGAAATATCCCACATCTGCCACAGTGGCCGCTCAGGCAGGCAGGGTATAGCCTAACACACACAAAAATGCATCCACACGCACAAAGACGAGAGAGCTACTCAGACGGGCAGTTCTGTCACCAGCGATTACCCTCCTGCCACTCTGACATGGAGAGATTGGGGCCATATGAACGCCTCTGTAGCCCTAAGCGATGTTTAGGGGCAGGAGTTAGAGAGATGCTCCAGTCGCTGCTTATGAGGGGTCATAATCAGATGTGAAAGCTGTCTTGTACGCTTACAGGCAGCATTGTGGCGAAAAAGCACCGCTTGCTGTAATATTGATGCCGTTTTTCAGCGGGTTGCACTAAGAGGATGGGAGGAAATTGGAAACACATTAGCAACACCTGATAGCTTTGAACTCATACAGAGGGGCTCAGAATGTTAATCATTCAGCAGGATTACCATCCCAGTGGGTGAATGATGGGAGGAAAGAAACAAAATCATAGCACTGGTGACTGCATAAAGAGATAGTGGCTTTAGTAAACATGTCCTGTTCTACTGAACTGATTACTGTGAGAAAATAATAGCCTTTAGTCTGCTCTTACACCGAAAAAGAAAAGAGAAAATTGCGCTACATATTTTGCTCTCATCAGGTATGCAGCAAAAACTGTATTTCCCTTTTCCCTGTGGTTTTGACATAAAAATCTAAATGCAGACGGTGGAACAGGATGAGATGTTTTGTTTTCTCTGCCTCTTTCCCAGGAGTCATCACAGTGGAAACTATTTATTAACTAGATGCTGTGTTGGCTGGTCAGTTGGAGCTCTGTAATAGGTGGGGGGGAAATGCTTGTGGAACCTTAGATTTATTTGATGCCACTCTCAGGTTTTCCAATCTAGTGCTTCTTGATGGTTCCAGCGCTCACATATAGAGGGGCTGAAAATAGCAGAGAGCACATCTCCGGATGAAAGGTGCCTCAAGGGTGGCTATCAGGACTGAGGAACACAAAGTAAGCGCACCTCACTCACATGCACACCCCGGCCCTCGGGGTCTTTGGGAGTGATAAGAACTGACAGTGGTTTGTGTGTGCAATGACTACTTCTGTGTTTGTGATCCACGGCTACTGGGCAGCCATCTTCACAAACCTCCAGCATCCACCGCTGACAACATGAGCCAAAAGATCTTTGTGAATCACAGGGAGAGCATTTTCTTTGTCTAAATCAAGACACAGGGGACGGCGCGCTGCAACGTACAAACACGAGAGCTTCCAAAAATGTTGCAGCGGCAAATTGTCGGCGTAGGAGCTGTGAGCAATCAATGATAGCGGCTAAAAATATGTTCTAGGAGAACATTAAACCCAGTGGCCATTAAAGGGCTACAGCAAGGTACGTACATCTTAACCAGAATGCATAATTAATATGTGCATTAGACACTAAACAATGGTTAATGATTTCAAAGTGCTGACCAGTAAAATTGCATGCATTTAAGACTGTCAGATGAAGGTCTCGGCACTGTAATTTTGAATGGTTAGACTCATGTACCTTTGCCTCTCCTCCGTGAGATGCATTCATGTCGGAGTAATGGGTCACCATATACATAAATTATGAGATAGCGCTCCCTTTTACATTACATGCAAATCACTGAAAGTACAGTATATGCATAGGTTCTTCAAACGCTCACAATCCACAATATTCTACATTGCATGTGTGCAAAAGTTCTAAAAACTTGCCTGCAAATACTGGATGACTTTAATATAGTTGGGATTTTCACCTTAACTCTTAGCGTCTCATTAAGGCACCCCTAAGCATGCGGTTTGCACCGTAATGACTATGAAAAATCATATCAATTAATGACACATCACTGTCATTAATTCATATATGCAAATGCCACGTACAATACCCATCATTTCAAATAGCTCGAAATGATAAATTCATCCCTATAATTATGGCGATGATTCAAGTCAATGAGCAAACAAATTTCATTAATGGATTAAAAGCTAAAAATGGTCTGTTATCCAGCACTTAGAGGGAGGGGATTAGCCGGCAACCATATTAGACTTATCTTCATATGCAAATGAAAATGATTAGCAATCGCTGGTTCCCCTGAAAGCAACAGCGGCAAATAAAGAAAGTTACTGAGGTCGAAACAATAATGTTAACTACTGGAGAGAAATTAGTTATGTTTTTAACTAGGAGGTACAGTCAATCAAATGCTAATGTTAGTATTCCCGCTGATTTAGAACTTGTTAGGTGAATCAAAACAAAAGAGAGCAAAGCTTAATACAATGCACAACACAGCTGAAGATTCCACTTGCTGTGAATCCAACACAAGTAACCACAGTGATAAACTATCTCTACAACAGGGACTGTGAGACAATGGGTATTTTTTTGGCACAGATGACTGCATCGGTGCCATGCATCTTTCTATTGGCATTCCACTTATATTGGCTCCACAATGGCCTTTGATGCCTGCCTGAGCTCGTATTTAGGTCTCTGTGCCTGTCGGCGGCGGCTGCTGCTGCTGCCCTTAGCATCAAAATGCAGCACTTCCCCTCAGTGGAGCCAGGCAGCTGATAGCCCTTATCTCATCTCCAGCAGCACGAGCTGTTGGACTGGGGGCACGCTGTACCTTCCTGGTCCCTCCAGCTCTCTAACAACGCTTTCTCTCTGGGTGAATGGTCTCTGAGGGCTCAATTTAGACTGTGGATGGTCACCCCTGCCTCAGATTAATGTTGGAGCGCTGGGCCAATTCACAGGGATTTGCTCTGGCATGTTCAGTAGGCTGTGTTAAAGGTCTTGGAGAAACAAACTCTGACACGCATGTAATGGTTATACAACTGGATTCACTTGCATGAACAGCCTAGTGGTCACTGGCTTGACTGATACTTCCTCTCTCCCTCTCTGTCCCTCTGACAACACTTCAGTATTGGAGTTATCCTCAGATGTATCTAGCAGGTTGAAAATCTCTCCTCCTTCAAATTGGATGTGCAGACAGACTCTGTTGTTAATCTTGAATTCATGAAGGAAAGCTTGAACGAAACCCTAATCCCTTGCCTCGTTATAAAAACATCATGGCACAAATTATCTACAGTATTAGGGCATGGTGGAAGTTCTTTTAATCTCCAGGGGTCCACAAAGTGCTCTGACTGACTGAGCCTGAGAAGAAAAACACACACACACACCGGGAGGACTCACATTGACTACTTGTCAAAGTTTCTTAGTGCAGCCAGCTCTGGGTCGGCGGCTCAGATGCAAGCACCTCTAGCTTATCATCCAACTTCTGTTGTGAGCATCCAATAGAGCATGGAGAAAAGCTTTTTTCTTCCACAGATGACTGAAAAGGATCAAGTGTAATGAGGAGAGGTCACATCACAAATATAAGATCAAACAAATATGGCTAAGCATTATAGTATTGGATCGATTTCTGGTTTACAAGGTCCGGTCCAGTGTGCGAGCTGATTTTATGCTAACTGGCCCAACCAGCATTTGTCATTATGACACAGTCAGACAAATTAAAAATGAGCCTGCATCATCAACCTGTGCTGACAGTGTCAGGGCGCTAAGTCTAACTTGTATTACATAAGTAATATGAAATATGACAACATGATTAATATAATATTTTGTTAACAAACAGACTACTGGAGCCACTAGTGTCTGACAAGCCGTGAGCCAAGGCTGGTTAACGTGAGGGAGATTCAATTTCAGTAGAGCTGGGCTGTGCTTGTGTACTTGAAAGTTCATGTGTTTTTTGGGGTGACGAAAGGAGACATGTCGAGTTAAGGCTCATTTATGCTCCCTTTACATACGAAAATGTAAACGTCCGTTTCAAACGATGTTACCGTCACTGCCCACATACTTCCATGCGCCCTTTACGTTGGCATGGATGTTAACCAATATATCCACCAGGGGGCAGCCCAGCGTCAAAAGTTTATGACAACAACAAACTCAAAAACAAACATGGCGACTGTGGAGGAGATATTGATAATGTACCTCTTGCATAAAAGACAAAAACAGAGGCAGCGTTGTAGGAGGCGGTGGTCGGTGAGGCCGTTAAATACATTGCAACTGGAGGACGGAGAATTCTTTTCTCTAGTACTGCCGATGAAAGAAATTGAATTGTTATTTCTTCTTCGTGTCTCACTAGAGCTACGTATCGGGTAGTGACAGCAACATTGCCCCCACGGTTCCCGGTAGTACTGCTCCATTTGGCCCGTATCCGTAATCTTCATGGAAACGTGCAGAAATACGGACGAAATAAACGCAGAGCATGGACAGAAGGCTCCGTCCGTATCCGGATCCGTATTTAACGTTGAGCATAAATGGGCCTTAAGTGTGTCAACAAAACTAAAACTGCACCCACAACATTTTTGGATTTAGAAATCAATGAAAGAGGTGGCTGTCAGGGATGCGGTGCATGGTTGTGAGCTGAACTTTTACCTGACATCCTGTTTCTATTTATACCTGTGACTTGCTTTGAAAATGTTGCAGTGGATGAGGTACGGCTGATTTGTAAAGCCCAGTTCAGACCAAAGATTCACGATGAGACAAAACTGTGTTAGAACGTTGCAGAGAAAAATTGCAGTGGTGTGAACTGGCCATCTGAGCTTGACTCAAGCCGGCTGATGGTATCACCTGCAACTCAGCTGGCTACATTGCTGGTGGTTGGTTTTAGAGTGTAAAGCACATCACCTGTTTCAACAGCCCTCTGTTTCTGTCCTCACAGTGTGCGAGTGTTGGACCTGTATGTGTTTATGTCCCGCCCACACACGCACACATTCTCATTGACTGATTAATTGGCACTGGTTACTTACATTATTGTGGCGGATCTATTATTAATACAGTCCATCTGATGCTCATTTCTGATGCTACTACACATGCAGCGGTAGCCAGTATCTCACTATCACTATCCTCATTCATCTCATCTCGTAGCACTGGTGTGAAATGCCATGTTTTTAGAACACTGCAGAACGTAGCATTGCAAATAATTGCCCGTTTCAACTCATATTGTCGTGAATCTTTGGTCTGAACTGGATTTAAGATCGAAATAAGGAATTATCTACACAATACCTCTTTATTTGACTGGAGGTAGAGTGGAAGGTTTCTACTAAATAACCATAGCTAATAACAAGCTAGGCTCCTTGCTGTTGGCTATATTGTATGTCATTTCCAGTAGATATCACACTATAAACTGTTGAAGCCACAAAAACATTATTCTGTATTTGTTTTGATTCATGTTTAAATAATAGCGACTACATGTAAATACATACAGTTTTGTTGTTTGTTCACAGGGTGGCGCACTAGAACAGGAAACCACAGGTAATACAGGTAAGGTGCAAGTGAGTCACGGGGGAAGCAAACAGTTTTTTGACCATGTTAAGTGTGGCAGCATGAAGAGTTTGTAGCGTGTTGAAACTGGAATTGATGAATGGAAACCAACTTTGACGGCCACTGAACTGTGGAATGGAAACTTACTTGAGATGATTTATGGATGTACAATGTTTTACTTGTGTGAAGGTGAGCACATGTTCAAATAAATGGGTCACCACACTCAAAGAAAACCAAAAACAATTAGACACTGGTTTATTGTTGTTGCCCAGAACACGCGTCCAAACAAGTTCTCGCCGTTCGGCCCTTGGAGGCCTTAAACATTTTTTATTGAAAGACTCTACAAAAATGTGCTTTTGCTTAAAAAGTAAGTTGACTGGAATTAGGCCTCTTACCCATCTTTCAAGTGGTTACGTCTCCAGTCTGACGTCGAGCGCACAGCTGATAGGTAGCCTATGTTTGTTTATATGATACTGCACAAGTGCCAATGTAATGGATTCAGTGTGGACAGAGAACTCTGATGTTACCAAAGCAATGTGATAGTTGGATGTTCTTTTCCTGTTAGGACAAGGTGTCATTATGTTCCACTCAGGAGCAGCAGCTGAGTCAAGTGGGACATGTAGCTGTAACATTCAGTATACTGGTCCAGTCCAGGTCTTAATGCCCAGTCCTACAGCACTGTATCAAAAATGAATGGATAACCCCTCAATCGTTGGACTACATGTTCATTTCCTCCCTTGGTATAATCCGGACTTCAACATGTGGCTGCAATCACTTTAATGGTATTTTCTTATGTCTCAGTTAATGTATAGAGATAATTG
Organism: Epinephelus lanceolatus; assembly: GCF_041903045.1. NCBI lineage: Eukaryota > Metazoa > Chordata > Actinopteri > Perciformes > Serranidae > Epinephelus > Epinephelus lanceolatus. The sequence continues at coordinate 23,604,584 of NC_135748.1, forward strand.
TTCATTTCAATTGGGGTGAACTCCCAAGAAGAAATGGCACAAACACCCTTGTAGTCACTGCTTATATATTTGCCAAACACTTTCATGCAAAATCAAAGCAAAGGAGAGGGCAAGAAATAGCAGTTAATCCAAACATACTAGGTCTACATCTGATCTACTTTGTGAAACCACTCGCACCAAACCAAAACTCTCAAATCTTTGTGGATCTGAGAGTCGTCTGTAGTGCTTTCACTATTTAAAGGGAGATATCAGTGTGTAAAGTCGGAGTAAAAGTCATGAAACCACTTAAAACATTACACGTTTAAATTTTTCCTTTTGCCATACGACTAAGTGTAACATGCTCCAAAGCAGTGTTTGACAGACAAAACTAAAATTACTGATGCTCTCACATTCTAAAATCCTATTACTATGAAAGCCTCTTATAATTGAGTTAGAAATTTCACAGTCTATCACTAATCATGCACTGCGAACATGTTCAAAGTCAGTTTCCATGTCAGACACTGTCTAATCCCTCCTTTTAATGTATCCGATCCAACAGTCCCCTTCATTAGGGTGCCTATAGGTTCCTCTTCGTCTCTGTGCTATAATGAAAGGAGAGTGTATGAAATAGGGGTGGAGGGAGTGTTTGCTCTGGAGAGAAACAGCAAAGTTTTTTCTCTCTTTAGACTGTGTCCTTATTAGGGCTTTTCTTCCAAAGCAAGGTCAGAGCGTCTACCAACTTTCAGCTTTATTAGCCGTGGGCTTGTCCTCAGGCACTAAGTGGCTCTCACGCAACACCACAGAATGCAACCTCTGATTGTGCCTTATGTCTCACTCTCACTTGTTTTTTTTTTCCATGTTATGCATTAGAGTTTTCTCTCTCTCAACTCATCTTCCTCTCAGTTGCTTTCTGTATTGAAGTTTTCCCGCAGCTCGCCTCTTGCCTCCACCCAAGCAGCAGTGTGGCTTCTCTCTCCTCCAATCCTCCTCATTAGATTCTCCCTGGATAACCTGAGAAAAAGAGCTCCTCTGTCTTCTTCTCCTCTCCATCATAGCCTCTGCCACCCCAACCACAGGATTCATCTGCTGGCGACGAGTGACCTTTGACACCAGCGCCTCGCAGGCAGGATTACCATTGAGTCCGGCTCAGGCTTTGTTCCCGGTAGCCGAGGGAGCAGAGAGGCTCTTTAATGAAATTCAAACTTTGGGCATGAGGAGCCATAGACATCTGAGGACCTTACTTCCCCTCACCTCAGTCGCAATGTGTGGAGATCAAAAAACCTTGGGCCAAGCTGCATAGAGGAATGTTGCTCCACTCTGTGAATGCACAATGATGATGAGAAACAATGGGAGGCTTAGGTGGGAACCAAGGGTTTTTGAAGGACTCAAATATTCTCGCAAGTGCTGTCAATTACCGTTCCATTTTCTCTTTCCAGTAAGCTGCAAAACAACCAGCACTTCGGCTGGAAAAGTTGAACTTAAAGTAAGATACAAAAGGGGATAAAATAAGTCATCGCACGTAATATAAGTTAACATCTCTCATTTTCATTTAGTGCTCTGGGAAATGTACCAAACGGGCTGAGGCCACTGGGTTTATCAGTCTGTCAGGCCCATCTGTGAAGCCATCCATCTTCTCACTTGAGGTGCCGAGCCATAATAACTGTGGATTCCATATGTTTCCTCGCCCTTTTCCAGATTGTGTCAAAGAAGTTTAAGTGTTTTCATTTTCACACAGTTCATCTCTGTGTAACACTGCAGGTGCAGGCTTAACTCGACACAAGGCACGCGCGGAGCAGCTTAGTGTGCAGCGTATAAGAAAATCATATCTCAAACTAGCGCTGTTTCTCCAATCAGCTGTCCATATACGCCTATAGTGTACATATGTGTCTGCCTATTACTGATTACTGGAGATGTATAATAAAAAAAAAAAAAGACACAAAAATATATTTACGCCACAAGGTTCAGAGTGTGCTGTTCGTCACTGATATACTGCTAAAGATTCCTTTTAATAGTAACATATAATCATATTAAAGTCATATCCCATCACATACACTAAACATCTACAATTAGAGTATGCAACTCAATCCCCACAGCTGGCCCAGGCTTTAACTGTAAGACCTGTGTGTGAAATGTGTGATAATATTTTTCTATTGGAATTGTGGTTGGAAAGTGTACAGAAAAAAACCTTGCCATGGCAACAGCTGTTGGGATTATGGTGCCTGCTGTACTGAGATCTGTCAAGGGGTCTCAGAGAGCTGGGATTTGTGAAATTCCCAAATCTGAGAAATTGGTGTGCCACAAATGTAAATCATCATCTAACTGTTAGACATTCAGCAAATCTCACAAACAGGCGGCTACCATAAAGAAAATAATCTCAAGTTTGGTTTCATCATAAAGAATAATAAACACTCATTTTAATAGTCATGCTATGGCACTAAATCTGAATTTTATTGTCTATAGCCCTGACGCCTACAAGGGATGATTTGCCTGCAAACAAATATTGTAAATCACTCTCTCCGTCTTTGCAGTGCACCTGTCAGAAAACTGTGTGCTTAGAAAAAGGCAGAAAAGAAGCATGTTAAGCTCCTCGACACAATATATTGAGATGAGTCTCCAAAATCATAAAAAAAAGAAAAGAAAAAAGAAAAGAAACACAAAATCCTAGAGGCCTCATCAATCATCAGGGAGGGGGCTCCATAGCTTGAAGCCCTGCTCTGGTTTTGTCATTGACGAAAAATGGCTTTCCATAGAAAAATGAGCGAGATCACACGCACGCACACACCCTGGTCCTGTATTGATTTTTATGGCGGATGGTGGGGCTGGTGGGTAGTGGAGGCAATGCTCTCAGAGCAGATGTCTAATGGTGTTTAGAGACTCTCCACTTTATCAAGCCAGGCCAGCACTGACAGTTAGATGCTGGAGGGCAATTAAAATTAAAGCCTGCCTGATTAGAATATCATATTCATCTGGATGGTAATTACTATGTCTGGCTCCGTATAAATAATTAATTATGCAAAACCCATGCAGCTGCCACTGGCTAGAGTTAACTGACTTTCTGTCAACGTCTCACAGTTCTAGAAAGGATAAAGAGATTTGGGAAATAAGCTCTTTAGCCGCTATCTGGAAGCCCGCTGGGGTGTGCATGCAGCGCCCATTGAAACAGTGGCAGCCTGCCCTCTGTGTGCAGGTGGCTCCACCAAGACATTGTGGGGTTTCCTTTTGAAGACGTATTCAGTTTTAAAAAGAAAACACTCTCTTTAAGGACATCCTCTTTCTCGTCCCCTCTGACTCCTTGGCTCGCACTCTGCTCTCGTCTCACTCGGTGACATAGTCTGTCTCCCCGTTATTTATCTTTTTGAAAAACGAGCGCACACGCACTCCGCGGTGCGCGACTCTCTTGCTCTTTATTTTTCACTCTTACCACAACATTAAGTGGAGACTCAGTAATTAGTCTGCATTAGTAATTAGTCTGCATTTCCTGCCTCTTGTTAAAATTCATTGATGTTTGATTGCATCATCTCTGTCTATGTGCTCTGGCATTCTTAAGCTTGTTAAATCAATGTGTGATCGCATTTTGCTAATATAACAGCTGATTACTGATTATGCTCTATGAAGCCTTCTGAATTTTACAGAGAATAAGTTAGTAGTTTGGTTATAAAGAGGAGAAATACTTTTATCGATGGTGTATTACAACATTTTTTAGATTTAGACGCCAGATTATAAGGTATACCCAGATAAAACTAATGCACTCTGGACCAGCATTTTGGAGAGTATCTGTGGAGAAGTTAAATTGTACTGCATTATTCTGAGAGGATTTCGTCAACACCATTTATATCAATAAGGATAGACTAAACATTATAAACACCTCCAAAACAATCCAATTTCAACTGCAAACAGCAGTCTTCAAATTGTCTATAAAGTTGATTCAACACTACCTCATCCAATTTCCACTAAAAGGGGATATATAACCCTGATGAAGGTAGGATTTATTGCAAGGATGTTGTGTAAAGGCCCAGACACAACAAAAAGACATGAAAGAACTAGTAGAGACAAAGGCTGACGGTTGTGTTGCCTCACATCACCTGTGTCTCAGCCAGAAAGTTGCACCTGAACACACTGCAAAGACTTCAAGTAATGGCCAACTTGCACGTACAGTACAGGCCAAAAGTTTGGACACACCTTCTCATTCAATGCGTTTTCTTTATTTTCATGACTATTTACATTGTAGATTCTCACTGAAGGCATCAAAACTATGAATGAACACATGTGGAGTTATGTACTTAACAAAAAAAAGGTGAAATAACTGAAAACATGTTTTATATTCTAGTTTCTTCAAAATAGCCACCCTTTGCTCTGATTACTGCTTTGCACACTCTTGGCATTCTCTCCATGAGCTTCAAGAGGTAGTCACCTGAAATGGTTTCCACTTCACAGGTGTGCCTTATCAGGGTTAATTAGTGGAATTTCTTGCTTTATCAATGGGGTTGGGACCATCAGTTGTGTTGTGCAGAAGTCAGGTTAATACACAGCCGACAGCCCTATTGGACAACTGTTAAAATTCATATTATGGCAAGAACCAATTAGCTAACTAAAGAAAAACGAGTGGCCATCATTACTTTAAGAAATGAAGGTCAGTCAGTCCGGAAAATTGCAAAAACTTTAAATGTGTCCCCAAGTGGAGTCGCAAAAACCATCAAGCGCTACAACGAAACTGGCACACATGAGGACCGACCCAGGAAAGGAAGACCAAGAGTCACCTCTGCTTCTGAGGATAAGTTCATCCGAGTCACCAGCCTCAGAAATCACAAGTTAACAGCAGCTCAGATCAGAGACCAGATGAATGCCACACAGAGTTCTAGCAGCAGACCCATCTCTAGAACAACTGTTAAGAGGAGACTGCGCCAATCAGGCCTTCATGGTCAAATAGCTGCTAGGAAACCACTGCTAAGGAGAGGCAACAAGTAGAAGAGATTTGTTTGGGCCAAGAAACACAAGGAATGGACATTAGACCAGTGGAAATCTGTGCTTTGGTCTGATGAGTCCAAATTTGAGATCTTTGGTTCCAACCGCCGTGTCTTTGTGAGACGCAGAAAAGGTGAACGGATGGATTCCACATGCCTGGTTCCCACTGTGAAGCATGGAGGAGGAGGTGTGATGGTGTGGGGGTGTTTTGCTGGTGACACTGTTGGGGATTTATTCAAAATTGAAGGCACACTGAACCAGCATGGCTACCACAGCATCCTGCAGCGACATGCCATCCCATCCGGTTTACGTTTAGTTGGACGATCATTTATTTTTCAACAGGACAATGACCCCAAACACACCTCCAGGCTGTGTAAGGGCTATTTGACCAAGAAGGAGAGTGATGGAGTGCTGCGGCAGATGACCTGGCCTCCACAGTCACCGGACCTGAACCCAATCCAGATGGTTTGGGGTGAGCTGGACCGCAGAGTGAAGGCAAAGGGGCCAACAAGTGCTAAACACCTCTGGGAACTCCTTCAAGACTGTTGGAAAACCATTTCAAGTGACTACCTCTTGAAGCTCATGGAGAGAATGCCAAGAGTGTGCAAAGCAGTAATCAGAGCAAAGGGTGGCTATTTTGAAGAAACTAGAATATAAAACATGTTTTCAGTTATTTCACCTTTTTTTGTTAAGTACATAACTCCACATGTGTTCATTCATAGTTTTGATGCCTTCAGTGAGAATCTACAATGTAAATAGTCATGAAAATAAAGAAAACGCATTGAATGAGAAGGTGTGTCCAAACTTTTGGCCTGTACTGTACGTTCTACACCTGCATGAGAGGAAATAACTAATCATCCCAGCAGCCGGAGGTAGTCTGTATTCATCATTCAAAAAGGGAAACCAGAAGACCGTCAGATGGATTCAATGAATATGTACTGCATTAGCAATCAATACCACAAACAATTATGAAACATTTTAAAGAGCTTAATGGCCAAAAAAATTATAATATTACCTATTATAACAAGTTCCTTTCAATCTCACGCTCTTTTGACTTTGGCCGGTTGGTTACTTTCCTCACTTCCTTGTTTGTTCTAATGCACTGAGCTAAACTACGGGCTCTGTTGTCTCTGACGCCGATTCAAAATGTCAAATAGTCTGAAAAAGGCCAACAATTGGCCGACTAGTGCCAATGGTTCGGGACATAATTAGGATGACAGACGCTCACCGACAGCCAAACACTGACCAATGGTTGACCGTTGGCCTGGTGTGTCTTATTTAGGGATGCACCCAAATGAAAATTTGTGGCCGAAGCCGAATAATATTAAACACTTGGCCGAATACCAAGTACCGAATACCGAATATTGTTGTTTAGTTTTTCATTAGTTTTTGCAGATGAACCCCCTCCAGATTAGTGTTATCAGGGTACCAATACTGGGACCCACTGTACGATACCGATGAAAATATCATGGTTCTAAGTAGTATCACGATACCACAGCGAAAATGAGGCAGATGTGCCTTTTGTCATTTATAAAAAGATAAATCACTTTTCTATAATACATCAATGATATTTCAGTGGAATAAATTACTTACTGACTTATTCATACTTCAAAAAACAGCATCAATAAGTGATTAACATAGGGGGGATCAAAATAAAATAAACAAACAAAATAAGAATCAACCAGCCACCCTCCTCCCCTGACAGTCCCTTCATAAGTAAAGAACAGTCCCTAAAGTGGGGTGAGGTTTGTGGGCCATGAACGGCTCGTTTCTCCTCTGACACATCACATACCTGTGTTCGGCTGGCTCGGCTGTTCAGGTACTTTTGGGCAGTCATGACGCCAAGTAGAGGATATTATTGGAGCCAACTTCTCTGTCGCCGGTAAGCCAATGGCCGCCGTATTTGACAGGAATATATTACTGTCTGTGTCTGTGATCCCTGTTCAACCCACAACTGGTGGCATTCGCCTTTCGTTTCTGCTGGTGGTTGAAATCTGTAGGCTGCTCGCACAGCGTGCTGAATGATTTAAGCCTATTTTGCTCGCTCAAAACTATTTTTAGTCGCAAATGCGAGTGCCGTGACAGGCGGATCGCCACACTGCCGTCATTTTACTCCGCCCGTCAAGGCACGCTATTTGATTGCGTTATCAAAACATGCCACTATTATTCGGCCTTGCTTTTAACTTATTCCACCGAATACCGAATGTGTGTTTTTTTGCAATATTCAGCTGAATATATTCCATTACCGAATATTCGGTGCATCCCTAGTCTCATTCATACTCCCTTTAAGTTACTGCCCTTATACTTCCATGCATCCTTTATGTTGACATAGATACAGCCAACAGATGGCAGGAAAGGGCAGAGTCAAAAGTTTCACACAACAACAAACAAAGTCATGGTGGAGGAGGTCATAATATTGTACTTTTTAACAGGTCTGTGAGGCCATTAAATACATTGCAACATGTGGATGGAGAATTCTTTTCCGCTTCCACCAAACACTTTTAGTATGGTACCTTTGAAACCAAAAGTAACCCTTCTGACATGGTACCTAGACCCTAGGTCCGCTTAGCATTTACACTGCAAACAGTACTCTTAAATGTGGACAGGGTTGTCGTCACTCGTTGCTCCATCCAGTACTCACTGTATTGGCCACAGAACGAGGCTACATGCTAACATTTTCAGAACAAAATAAAACAGGCTGCAGTGAGAGTCTCTCTCCATGGGATATTTAAAAATAGTGGGTATGTGCATTTAGTCCTTCTTAGGCAAGCTCAGGGGTTTAGTGTTGCTGGAGCCCACATTAATGACGCTCCGCAACACTTTTTTTTTTCTCAAAGTGAGGATTAGAATATATGCAGTTCAGTTGAATAAAAACTAAAGTTATGGTCAAAGTTGTCACAGTGTAATTTAAGGCGTGTTGATTGATTCACGTCGTCAACTCATGCATTAACATAACAAGTTAACGTTCCACCTCAAAAGTCTTCGGCAGTGGTTTCTATGAATCCTCAGACTCCAGCTGCTGTGAGAGGCAGCAAAACATCCTTTCATTTTATAGTTACAGTTTACTAATAGAACTCTCCACAGTGTGAACAGTGGTTACATGAGCTTCAAAACCAGCCACAGCTTAGCCCTGAGCAGAGTGACCGTCCGCTATTGACCAATCAACAGTCTGCAGTGTTCACAGCTCCACCTTTTGTACCAGATTTATGTGCTAGGTACCCAAATAGAGGGGGGACTAAAAATGGGGACAGTACGAATGGTTCTATTGCTACCATTCACAGAGGAAACAGAAAAAAAGCGAACCGAACTGAAATGAACCGAACCGCACTGCTTGGTGGAAATGGGGATTATAGTACCGATTCGTTCCGTCCCACCATTTTTTCAATGTCTTCGTTATCTCCTAAGGTCATATCTTGCTTGAACTACAGCACACTGCCCCTGTGGACAATGGTACTGCTCCATTTCGTACATATATGTAAGCTTTCGTAAACACTCACAAATATGGAAGAAATAAAAGTAGAGTATGGACAGAAGGCTCCATCAATGTCTGTAAAACAAATCTAACACTGAGCATAAATGAGGCCTTTGACTGCAGTCTCCATTCTGAGAAAACACAAAGAAACTAGTACAGCTTTACAGTCGTTTTCTGCGGACCAAGAGAAAAGACCTCCCCTACTCCATCCGCAAAACTTGCAGTCAAAGCCCAAAGGCTGCCTTCTCAACAAGCACTTGTTGGAAAGCGATTTCTCACATGATCCCCATTGAACTAATCTCTCCTGACAGATGAATATACTGTTAATGTATGAACAAAACCCTGCAAAAAATAAGTTTTAACTGTTTTTCCTAGATTACCTCACTGTAGACGTCTCCTGTTCAGGCAGTTAGCCAGACCATTAGCAGAGCACCACCCCAGAAAACGTGGTCCTACCATCCAACCATCTCTTAAATATAACAAGGTGAAATTGCCAGAGTATCTTGTGTCAGAGGAGATAATTAGAAACACTGGCGGTGGAAGAGAGGGCTGGGATGGTCAACAGAAAGAAGAGACGACAGCCACAGGTATAGCACATTACGTCCAGAGCATTCTTTCCTGATTAAGATTTCTAATCACGCAAATATAAACAATTAGCAAATGTTTAATAAGTGAAGCTGAAATCATGTTCTTGGTGTACACTTCATTACTGTGACCTTCTCCAAAGACATCCATAGCTCACAAATTAGCTTCATGCTGTTAAGGACGTTAATATGGTAATCAAATGCAGAAGGTTATATAAGCAGTGAAGGTTATTCCATTTCATGTGGGAGAATGTGGAAAAGGAAATTGAAAACAGAGCGAAAAGACCTCAAGATCACTTAGTGTGTTTATCAACCTTTACATGTCTCCTCGGTTACTCTTTCACATTCTCTCGCGCAGCATTTAACCAAAGCTAATTGTAACATTATGCAAAAAGGAGCAATGCTGACGAACAAGAAAAGTTAGAAACGGAGAAGCCTACCATGCTGCATAAATCATGTGATAAACATGTGAGTGCTTATGAACTCTACGTTCCAAAGTTTTCTGAAACCAAATTTTACTGGCAGGGAGTCTGTGCAGCATTACCTCTGAAACCACAATTGCAGCTTGGGGACCAAGTTTGCCTCCCTGTCTGGAAAAAAAAACTCTCACACAGAGCAGCTGTGGAATCACATTAACGATATCTGCAGCTTTTAGCTTGATTTATAATTCAATAGAAGGTGCTAGAATCAAATAAACAATCATGCTCACTTTGTGTTAGAAACCAGTTTTTCCATGAGCATGCACCGAGGCGGTGGTCCCGTGTGTTCTCTGTTGTTTTACTAATGTTACCATTGATTTTAAGGTTCCAGTGACCACTGGGATAAGGTAGCTAATTATGTTCGGCTATGTTTTACTTGATGTATGCATGTTTTCCCTCTTAGCCTCGAGGACTCTGTGGTGAGAGATGACTTGCTACATGCGTTCTTTGATAATCTTTTCACAGTGGGAGGTTTGGTGATTATGGAGATCTCAAGGCTGAAGCTGTGGGATATAAGCTCCAAATAAGCATCATCCCGCCACTGTAGAATTGGCTTGAAGACAATGCCCAAGTGGCTCATGAAAAAAGTTCTGATTTTAAGTTATATAATGATGTAAAGTTATTTATTTGATTTACTGGGTTAAAGTTTGCAAAAGTTGGATTCAGTTGTTGAAAGCGGAACAACAAAACCACAGCTGAAGTGGCTAAAAAATGAAGGATGAACGTTCAGAATATTGTTAACAAGAAGGAAATATCTGCTTTTGACATTTGAATGTCAAAACAGAATGCCTAATATGCACATTTTATCATTCCAGCCAAGTGCATTCTGCCAGAAGTATTGTTGAGTCAACAAACGTCTACAGAAAATCTGCAAATCACTGAACTATCAACCAGAAAATCAGTCAATATTGTCTTTCCTGTGCTCTCAATTCTAATGTAAAACAGCCCCAGGATGGCAGCCCACAGCTCCATCCTGGCCTCTGCAAACACTTCTGGAGGGGCACCTGGTGCTGCTGGCACACTGGACCTCACCACGGGGGAGGAGGGTGAGGTTTTTGGCTCAGACTCCGAGCTTCTGTTTGCAAGGTCACAGCTGCCTCATTGGTGGCTCCCACTGCCTCGTCTGGCACCGGTGCAGCGCGTGTCCTCCGCTGCCATCCTGCAGGAGGGGAAGCATCCCCAACTTCCTTGTGATGGCAGTTTCAGACAGCGTGTTAGCACATGTCATCAACCCAGCACACAGTCATACCACTGAGGGGGCTATTCTGTGCCAGTAGGGGGAACGGATTACAAGCAAAGGTGAAGAAGTGGACTTGGGGCATAGAGATGTATCCTACACATCAGCTAGATGCACTGGATCTGTTTATTCAGTCTCAGTGTTTGTAGAGTGATAGATTTAGATCTTCCACGCCAGCCACAGAAAAGAGAAATGGGCACCCACCAACACAAACACAACAGCTGCTGATAATAAGGTGTGTCATCCAGCTTTGCCCAGACTAAGACGAATGACAGTTATGTGAGCAGAGTGTAAATGAAGTTCCCAATACTTTTCTTTCAATATCACTGCTATCTTTGGGTTCGGCACGGCACCTGCTGTGGGCAGATATTGACTGAAGGAAAAGAGAAGGGGGGGGGGGGGGTTTAGGTGCTGGAGGATCGTGGCAACCGTCCACAGAGCACTTCCCCATTCCTTTGACTGGATGTTGAAAGGCGTGATTCCAGCCAGGGTGTGTGTGTATGTGTGTTGCGGGTGCGGGGTGCGTTGGGAGGTTGTTTGAAGACTTAGGAAGAAAAGCTCAGGGAAAATAAATCAAGACTGTTTCATGTAAGATATGAGATTTGCATTGAGCCTTTTCAAATGAGCCCCTTTATGTTTGAAAATGACTGACAGTCATAATAGCCGGTCGACTCGCAGAAACAGGAGAATGGAAACGGGCAGGGAGCCAAATCTGGTTCCCTCACGAAAAAACAGCCTTCCGAAATAAAGCAGAGGACGGCGGACCAGCTGATTTCAGTTTAGCACAGCTCATAATGTGGAAAAAACTGGGAGCTTTTCCTGTCCATAATTGCTACATATCCAGAGTTAGAGAAAAAAAAGAAATATGTTTTGGTTGCCCGAAGTAAAGTGCAGGAGCCTCCCTACTAACAAGATCGTAAATTAGCCACAAGGAGATGGAGAGAGAGGGAGAAGGAGGATAACTGATGCTTGTTGGAGGTAAGAAAAATACTAGTGGACCATACTGTACATGTGTATGAGTAAACTAAATGTACATTAATTATACATTTTAACATATTTGGGCTTATTAGCAGGGCTAGACCTAGCATGTTTGGTTCCCTGGGCAACCCCCCACCCCCCAAAAAAGAGAAATCAACATAGAGAATCAAGATCAAACAATGAGATAATAGAGTAAGCGCAACAAAAGAAATTGGTGCCCCCATCTGGGTGGCACCCTAAACGGCTGCTCATGTTGCCTCTAAGATCCACCACTGCTTATTAGTGTGTTTGTCTGTGTGTACACGTTTGTATACTGTATCATACAAGCCCACAATCACACACAACAGAAACTTTGACGCACCACATATAGACTCACCAGACTGTGACCACTTTTACTGAGGCAGAGCGGCGGTTGATACGGTGTTTTCATTCACATGGTGTTGATTCCAATTACACCAGCACCAACATGTTTGAGATACACAGAAGAACCATTCATTTGCAAACAGCCCATGTTGTAATTTGATGCCTCTGGAGTGGATGTGTTGTTGGTAACATCATCCTGTCGCGGCGTCAGATCAGTTTGAGGCGAAAAAGGGAGAACGTTCAATTTACAGCTGCAGAACGGGGCAACATATACCCGCCACAATACATTGTGTTTCATCACCAAACTCTGTGAGGTGTTGCGGGAAAAATGAAAGAGGAACAGGCCTGCTAATTGAAGCGGTCACGCTTCCTGGTTTCCATTAGGGTAATTGGCATATCTATTTAGGACGTACATATTTTGTAGAAAAATGTGCAACTGAGCCGTAAATGACGTATGAAAGCTATATAACGTGCCACAGTCAACAGATACTAAGCCACCAGTTCAAGAAAGCCTTTTCTTTAAAACACATTGCCCAACTTATTTAACCGATTATCTGCAACCTGATCCGGGCCTTAGCTAGCACTGCAAACACTCAGCTGTCGTCTGTAATCTTTCTGTGAATTTCAAGATCTTAGCAAACTGAAAAACTCTTGTGCATGTACAGTAGGAAGATACATAGGCTGGGTTACCCAGGTTGTTATGGTTAATAAGCTGTGCTTAAATGGGTAAGGTGCTAGGTCATGTGTAAAAGGACAATTACAAAGAAAAGCATGATGGGGGAAAAAAATCTTGATTTAACAACGTAATGGGGCAGAATAAAACAATAATGATGGAGTAATGGATAATGTTATCCAGGCACAATAATCAAGTTAGAGGGGCTGTATTTTCTCAATAACTGGGCAATATAAGTGCAGATTCTGTGCAATTACAGAATAACAATGGGGATAATATTAAGGGTTTTATGAAAATGTGTGGTAATAATAGGGTCATGTTTTTACAATGTGTACCAGGTAACAAGCTCTCAGTGTTCCCCTCTGTAACATACAACCCAGTGTAATAATTTTGACACCTCATACACAGGTGCAACCTCTATGAACAGATATCTGCATATGAATGCAACATCTGTAGGCAACTGGATGAGATGGAAGTGTTCTGGTTTCCATTAATAATTGGTTTGCAGTCTGAGTAGTGTGGACCAATCATGTTTGGAGAGCAGGTAAACAGTCTGTGTGGTGGGGCGAATCCTATTGGCCGAAATGCAATGTTAGCGCCCATCAGCTATCGTGATGAATTAGCTTCATATTTAGGGATGCATGATATACACCGGGACGATAATGGGACATTTTTTTTTATTAGATTTTATTCCGATAATTAAAATTATAGCCGATAAATAGCGCCGATAATACAAAGCCAGACTGCTGACATTGACTAAACAATGGCAGCATCTACATACCTTACACGGGTGGTGGCGGTACACGTACCTTTAAACTTGGTTTGCAAGCCTCCAATAAACACAGAGAAGAAGAACAATTGCAGCACGCTGTCTAGAGGGCAAAACATGTTGCGGTGTGGACGTCTTTCACAATTCCAGAGGAAGACAACAGGATTCCGCAGAGGGTCTGATCTAGAGTGCTGCTCAGGCCGCATTTTCCTGACCGAACCCGACCCGAGTCCAAGACAGTTTGTTACCTGACATGGCAGTTTAATCTTTCCTGATAGCAAGTTTTGTCTAGGTTCCTCCATTTTCATTAGTTCAGTCTGAATATCTACCACCACCTACCTGAAATGTAACTATTGGCCTGTGTTGCCCTCAGGCGTTATCACGTAAATTACAAATTCCAGCACTTGATTAGGCCATAGCACAACACAGCAGCATGTCAAGTGGGAGGAACCTGAACCGAAACAAGAGCAAAATTTCTGATTTGTCATCTGAACCCGGTCTGACCCATTGGGTTCTGATGGGTCCTGTCGGGCCTGGGTCGGGTATCCGCACTCTAGAATGATCTCCTACCGCCCAACACCCCACCAAATCAACAGTCAACAAGCATCTATCGTGGGATGGTAAGACGGTGCCTGGGTGTGTTTATAAAAATGCAGTGTGACAATATAAACATTTCATACACCAGATGTAACTCTGACCTGCCGGTGTTCATATGAGTCAGCTGTCACTGTTTGTCTCTGTCAGTAGAGACTCCACTCTGCAGTGTAGTTTATACACTTTACTAATACACCAGAGAATTACACAGTAACACTGGGCTTCATAATGTCCCTCTCTCTGACCATTAACTATACATTTAACACTGATTAAACGTCATTTTACTTTCACACCCTTGTATTAATTATGTTCATCTGTAGTGTAGGGTTATATGGGGGCAGGGGCGTTGAGGGTAGGTATTTTGAAAATACCCCAGAAAATCTCCCTCTTTATCACAGCTTAATGTCGGCAGGTATGGAAAAGTCAGAACTGTGTTTTTGTTTTTGTTGTGTTAACAATAGTGATGTCAGTTTGATATGGTTTGGTCTGAGCTATGGAATATTAAATCATCCATATTTTCTCACTACGTCTTAGCCTTTCTTACCCTCAGGTGTACATTTGACACTTCTTTTGAAAAAAACAAAAAGTGAAATTATCGGTTATTGTATCGGTTGAAAGAAAATCCATGTTGGTGCAACCCTATTTATATTAGCTTTTTTTTTCTTTTCTTTTTTTTTTTTTAAATTAATCTGCATTCATGTGCAGATTTCTCTTTGGAGTGATGAACTAAAATGACCAACACATGGACGAGGAAGTCTTGGCTCTTATATCTGCTGGCTACACGAGATCAGCCCAAAATATTGGCCCCCGCCCCCAGCGGACTTTATCATCATCAGACAATAGCCGATAGGTTCCAAGGTTGCACAGGTGTAACTTATAAAACTGATGATGACAGCATTACTGTACATGTCTTGTAGGTGCGCCAGTGCCAGGGTCCTGCTTATTGCATATGCTGACTTGAACATTTAAATTCAATGGAGTCATCCTTATTAATGTCATTAGTTATTCCTGTGCTTCTCTTGGTGTGGGACAAGTCCAAATGTCTGCTGTGAGGAGGGTGATTGCTGCCAAAGTCCGACTTCAGACGCTAAAACCTGGATACAAATGTGGTACTTTAATTGTAAAAGCATGAGTCTGGGCTGAAATTTTCAGGTTGTGTAAGAAGAATCATGCTAATCTCAACTGTCTTCTCAACATGACGCAGTTTCAAAGATGACGTTTTATCTGACAATTTTTTCAAAGATCTAAAATGTGCTTCTGTTCAGTCAAAGCTATCCGTTATCTCAAGTTTTCTAAACACCTTTGCTGCCAAACCCGGTGAGCTGGCACGCTCTGCAGTGTCTTGGCTCAATCCTGCATTCCTTGAACACTTGCTGGAGATCTCCTATCAGCAGTCACCTGATGTTGGTGGTCTAATGGTCGGGATGACCCTGTGGAAACGGGCGTGGTGCCACCCTGGATCTTTCCCATCTGCTGCGTACAGGGTGTAGAGCATTATCTAGGTGCCCTTGAACAGGAAGGGGATCAAACAAACTCTGTGACCAAGGATGGGGGATAAACAGAGAGATTAAAACACGTGAGCCAAGGACAACATGTTTGAAAAGCTGGATGCAATGTTAAATGAACATTGTTCATTAAAGCTGCAGTACACTATTTAACCAATAGGGTTGAGAGAAGCTCCAAAACAAACCCACAACAAGCCTCAACTGCCTATTAAAAGGTGCCCTGTGGAGTTTGTGACCACTATAAACCTTATTCCGAGCCCCCCATGACACCTTGCATGAATCATGGGTGCAACTTCTGGCACTGAACTGAAACCACCGATTTCAAATGGTAACAGTTTGTTTACAGTACTCTATTCTTCTTTCCAAGAGCAATTTGGAAATAAAATGTGCAACACACCACCTGTTATAGCTCAAACAGGATTATGTGATCATATCTCTGCCATCTCTGACAGCCATCTCAAAACACTGTTGTTTTTTTTCTTTTCAACCGAGCATGCTAGCAATTAGCTTGCCTTGCTCCGTTAAATTATTGTTAACTTTAACACGGCCCGAGCTAGCTTAAGGTAAATATTTGCTCCTTCTAAAGATGATTTCTGATGACTTATTAAGAGATACTAACACATTCGGCAAACATTAAACATAATTCAGTATTAACTGTAGCTCCATGTAAATTGAATGAATGTAGTGTTTCCCAGCTAATCATCCGCTCGTCTGCATTAACAACGCACTTTAAACGTTTTTTTAAACTTCTGATTTTAACTTCTAACTTCAGTAATAGTAATATAAAGTAGTAGTAAAAGACATAACTTTTGACATTCATTTTTTTATATAATATAAAGGAAGTACGGTCAATCAATAACATATTCTCAACCCTAATGACTAAATACAAATTTCAAGGTATGTAGCCGAGTTTATTTTATAACGAGCAATTTTCTAATGTAGGTTGAGAATGAAGTCAGACGGGGAAAGACAGAGATATCATGTACTGGCGTTGAGTGACGAATCTGTCAGTCTAGGTGTCATTCTCTTCTGCAAATTCTGATTTGATACTTTTTCGCTATGTCTTGTGAAACTCTTGTGGCAGCAGGAACAATCCCTTTTTGTTCTGGTTACATGTTCAACACACAGTTGCTGTAGACAAAAATTTAGTTTAGACTGGTTGTTAGTCGTTATAGACACGGACAGCGCAACAGGTACCAGAGCTCCGCAAAGACATTTTAGAAAATGCTAAGTTGGGGCGTCGGTGGCTTAGTGGTAGAGCAGGCGCCCCATGTACAAGGCTGTTGCCGCAGCGGCCCGGGTTCGAGTCCAGCCTGTGGCCCTTTGCTGCATGTCATCCCCTCTCTCTCCCCCTTTCACACTTAACTGTCCTGTCCATTAAAGGCAAAAAATGCCAAAAAAAAGAAAATGCTAAGTTAACATTAGTTAAATATTTGTTCAAAAATAAATCAGTATTTGCTAAACTGAAAGCAAATTGCTTTCGAAAAGAACCAGCGTTGACGGTTAGCCACCAAGAGTAGCCACTGGGACTAACCACAGACAGTCTATGGGACTAACTAGCTTACTGCTACTTTTGCTATCTCACTGGAATTTGCGTCCATAATGATTTCTACAATAGTACCCTCAGGAATAAGGTGCTTTTCCAACAGCTGACAGCTGATGGCAGTAATGTGCCAACAAACACAGTGAAGAAGAAGCAAGCACATGTACACAAAAAAGATGCTCTTCCTCTAGTATCAAAGAAATGAGCTTTGCAGATGTTTTAGCGAAGAAATGCATTCAACAGGTTCTTTAGACTTCAAGGATACACACTATAACACATTTTGATGGGAAACAGGAAGTCCTTTCATTGGATGTTAATTTAAAAATACTGCTTAACAGCTACAAATCAGCATTTTGAAAATATTTTCACAAGAAGAGGTTAGGGAACAGGTGAAAAAATTAAAATGAATAAACGTCCTTGGTTTAAACAGCACTGTCTGTTATCTACCCACATACTAAGAGAAGCGCCGTAAACCAATATTCATTACTTTTCAGCATGACAGTATTTCTTTTGAAGTGCTTAGAAAGGTACGCTGATAGTATGCGACTAAAAAGGAATATAGGTCTTTGTGCTATGGTAGAAACCACTTAAATTAAATGTAGGTTGGAAGTGATCTGCATGTAATGACAGCTACATGAAGCAGTCAATCAAAAACAACATCACCCACACACAAAACGTTCAAAACCAGGCCTTGTGCTGTAATTGTTTACATAATTTGGGCCGAGTCCAGCCTTTTTCTTTAAGCAACTCTACATTGGCTGCCTAAGACTCTCATTGTGCCGGCTGGGTATACTATTCTTTTCTCTTCCTTCCTCACATGTGGAGGCAGCTATCTGAAGCGTCCACGCCGGTGGATTATCCCACTAACCACCAATCCTTTTGCAACAGTTGAGAGGATGAGAGCGCCTGTTGGATCACCTCCAGGGCCTGCTGGTGCCTCTTCTTCTACTCCCCTTCCAGAGCAGCTCCAGGCTGGGGCCCGAATCCCCCCATCTCATCATCCACTCTGTGCCATCTCTCGGTCCAGGCCACACCCCGGCAGCGACTGGCACAGGCGGCGTTCTGAAGCCTTCTAAAAAGGCTGAAGGGGAGAAACTGCAGGCCCAGATGGTTTTCCTTTATACTGGTCCGTCCGTCTGTTTGTCCATCATCCGCCAAGTCCTCCTTCTTTGCATCTGTTTTCTGCTCTGAACATTTACCTCGCACCTGTCGGGACAGCGCAGGTGGAAGTACGACTACCCTTAACATACAGAGAGAGGTGGAGGCGGGGATGGGCAAGCATGTATGCCTGCATGCCATACGCACTTGCGTTAAGACACACAAGCACAGTTATCACATGGACATATATGCAAATACAAACATATATGCATGTTTAACCATAAAAAAACACCTGCTGCTAAGATACTGAGAAACACTCCCACACACATCCTGTAGAAACACTGCGCACACTTACTGTAACTGGTCCCTCGCACAGTCACCCGCCCACCCACAAAAGCTATCCTTTAACACTCACATCTGAGCTGTGTGCGGCCTGTCTTCATTCACTCGATTAGGAGTGAGCCCGGGAACATTCCACACACATGCTAATGCCTAAAGACAACAAAGCCAATGGTGAGGAGATGGTGCTCTCTTGAAGCCAGGATGCATGTGCAATCAGCCTGCGGGGCTGAAGTTTAAACAATGCGTAATCAGACAAAATAACTGAGAGGGACACGGTGAGAGTGAGAAATGGATGGATTGATAGATGGAGGGTGAAGAGTTGTGCGTGTGAGCCCACATCAGACACATGATTGGACGAATGCTGAATCCACGCTCACTGACAGCAAGTCCCACACGCCCCTGAAGTCCACTTTTCACTGGTTGTCTTAACATAATGAGGTTAATAAGGGGGAGACGTCTCTGAAAGCAACTCTGTGGATAAACCGTGTAAATGTCTCCATGAGTGCAATCACACTTAAAAACACAGTGCTGGGTTTGTGCAATTAACACGGAGAATCAATCCTCGGGAATAAGTTTGCACCGAGAGGAGAAAAGCAGGGAGAGAATAAGAAGAAAAATCAAAATAGTTTCATAAAGTGTAATTTCAAGCAACTTTACAAGATAATGCTGGTGTATGTTTTCCAACACAAACTCATTTAAGGCTGATTTATATGCAGTTTTTTAGCCGAGACCTTAATGCCTCCACCAGTCACAGTGGGAATGGACAGATTGGCTTCTAATGGTTATCCGATACCATGCAGCAGTATACCTATGTGTTGTTTAATAAGGTGAACTGACCTTTCATCATGGTTATAAATCAATGACATTCTCCCACATTGAAGCACTGCATGCAAATGCATAATATTATCTTCCCACGCTTGCACACGCACGCACACACACACACACACACACACACACACACACACACACAGAGCTACCGAAGGCAACACATTCACAGGAAGTCAAACCCAAAGATTAATACACGTTTCAAGGCCCCGCTTTTGTACATGTGCTGCTCGCCTTTCACACACACACACACACACACAGTCTCACAAAAAAAGTGCCTCCTCCAGTGGTCAGTGATGAAATAAAAATAAATTCATCTCCTGTTGCTGCCGTGCAGTTTGGGATAAAAAGGCCTCCGAAATTATCTTGCTAAGTGGAGAGGGGTGAAGCAGAAAGAGATGAAGTGAGATTGTGTTTGATTGCAGGTAAATGGTAGATGTTTGTGTTCAGGGCCTTTGATGTTGCTTTTGAAAGAACCTGCTGGCCTTTCATTCTGTGATTCAAATTCTACTGCCAAGGCATAATGGCTGAGGTGCAGCTTTGTAATGAAGGCATTACCAACAGCAGAATAGAGTAACAACTGTAATGTCCAGATTCCACTCATTTACCTCCCACATAATACTTCACCTCACCCCACAGCAGCGGCAATAACGGCAAAATCACAGCTAATGCCATCTCGTCTGTCAGAGGAAACAATATAAAAACAATGTATTTCTTATTACTCTGTCTCGCTTGCTGCCGCTCTCTTTCTCTCTGCTTGATCACTATAAGTACAACCCTAAAGCACAACAGAGTGCTTCCATTGCCGACATAAAGTGGCGGGGCTTCTTCATCTCCTGCTGCTGTTCATTCTCCAAATCGCAATTTATTTTTGCATCATCAACACAAAAGAAAAAGCGATAAACACTCACTGTGTGCCTAGACATACTTTCCCCTCACGGGCCCTGCCACAGGCCCAGACAGAAACATAGGTCCACACACCGCTGTGTGTCATTGTGAGTGTGTGCGGAGGGGTGGGTGCAGGGGGGGTGTGGAGGGGAGGGGAGGGGGGTTGTATTTGGGATACGTTCCCTGCCTCTCTAATAAGCCACCGGCTTGATGCCACTGCTCTCCTGCATGGGAGGAGATAAGAACTGGCAGAGCAGTGGTGTGGGCTCCCATTGAAACCCAGTGTGCTGCTAAGCCCCCTCACAGCCCCCAGCAGAACCTCAAAATGCACACACACCACCGCCACATGTGCACCTACACGCGCACCTACACACACAGGCTACAAAGGCAGCCCCCAATGAGGTAACGTTGTGATTACAGATGCAAGAGCACAGACAGCGCGTTGGGAATATGAGGTGGAAGGAGAGAGCGGGAGAGAAAGGAGGGGAGAAAATAACAAGTATTAAGTCCACTGAGACAGCATTAAAAAAGCACAATGCTCCGCTTGTTGTTCAAAAAGAGTGAGACTACTGAACTGAGGAATCTCTACTTCTTTTTTTTTTCCTCGTGCAGACTTTTAAAAATTACCACACCAGCAAGACTCATCCCACCCTCATTTAATATTTTCCCTTTTTTAAATAAATATATTTTTACATGCTTCAGCAACAGTAACAATTACCTTACTGAAGAGGAGAGAGTTTTGAATTTGTGGGGGGCTAAGGGGGTGTCATTTGCATATCAAACCTTGTTTTTCAGGCCACAGGGGAGTTGAGTTCTCTTCTTTAACCGTTTGAGATTAACCCCATGCAAATGGAGCAGATGCCAAACTCCAATAAATCAGCACTTAAGAGAGCCTACATCTGTGGAAGACATTGTTATGAAGGCCAATCCAAACCTTCCACACCCGGTCGTCGGTAATTGCAAAACTGTTGCTTATCCATCTGTGGAGTGTTTTGTAAAAAGGAAAGAGAGGAGTCAGCTATTGTGTTGGAGAGCTTTTTTGCTTTTGTGGGGAATTCTATCACCTCGTTAGCACATTTACCAGCGAGTGACCATCAGCTGTCAGCCATAAAAATCAGCTGCCCGAGGCCTGTCTGTCATTCTACTGTCTTTTCTCTCACTGTCTGTATTCACTTGCAAATATTTTGGTAATAGACTAACAATCAAGCGTCGTACAGAGAGCAGACAAAGGTGACCATTGATCCCGTCATCAGCCAGAGTCTGCAGATGTCTGTTTTTACGGCAGGTGCTGTGAAATGTCTAAATGTTCCACCTGAGCGCAGATTTTCAGCTTCACTCTGTGTACGCCAGACAGAGCTGGAATGAAAAAATACACCTCTATTCCTTGAGTCGGTGTTGAATTCTCTGTTTGTAAATGTTTGTACAGGACTGTTTTAAGCCTGGTGGTAAAATAATGAATAATGAACGTTTTCACAAGGCTGGGTTACAAAGTGAGCTGTGATGCAGCAGAATGATCAATCCGTTGTCACCGAGCTTGGCAGCGTGGATTTTATTGATGAAGACAAATCTTGAGAATTTGAGGGTACATGCAACAAGAACAAGTGCAGTTTTCACTCTTGTTGCCATTTGATCTCACAGCACAGTGCTTCCATTTATAGTGAAGAAACTGGCAAAGAGGATAAGTAAAAACTTGTTGCTGTACACCACTGGTTGTAGTTGTTGTGGTGGTGGTGGTGGAGCAGATCTGGGCAGACTCCAAACTACAGCAGCACAGTATTTTTGCTCCGCAGCTTTGTGCTCCTCCAGATGGGCAGGTTGTAAAGAGCCAGAGGCACCCAGAGCAGTGCAGGCTGCAGAGAAGCTTTTAAATGCAGGGCATCCGGATTAATGCTTACATACTAATTGCATTCGGGAAGCATAGCTTGCATAGCTGAATGAATGTAACTGACACGATTCTTAACAGCCTCAGTAAATGTGATGCATAATGAACTGAAACATATAATGTTTTGTGTTTTGACTAATCTTATTAATACTTTGGTTCGATTCTCTGCTTTTAGGATTGAGTTAATGAATGCTTTATGTTTTTTTCTTTATCTTTATTATGTAATTAGGATTGTCTGATAAAGATTTTAATATAAAAGTTTGCTCTATAGATGTTTGTTTACGTATGTTTATGGAGCAAACTCACATGGTGAATTCCCCTTTGACTGTTCCTTTGTGGTGGCTAGTATCGTTTATTCTTAGTTGACTGCTGCTGCCTCTGTCAGAAACTCAAGAAATCTCTTTGTATGCAGTGTAGTCCCTACAAACTTTGGATATGAAACAGCAAATCAGCAACTCGTGAACTGGGTAAAGTTTTAATCACCATTGTGTTGGGTCACAGAAAGCTACAAAATGGACATCCACTTGACCTTTCGCTAAGCCACGCCCCTTTGTGATCGTCCGACAAGCAATCGGAGTAAGCATGGAGCCCACACTGTAACTAACGGCACTCCCTAAAGGAATATTATCATATTTTTGGAAAAATGAAAGAGTGATTCCAGAGAGAAGCAGACAGAGGGGTCTACAGTCTGTGTTTGAAGGATATATCCAGGATGTCAAACTGACTCAGCAGCAACAACAGGTTGCAGACAAAGACAGTTAGAAGCTAAAGCCGAACTATAGGCTACAGATCACAGTGTAAAAGTGAACCACCACATCACTGCTGATCACCACACAAGACAATGAATATAAAGGGAGACTTTGCTGATATTGAACCAGCTGTGTGGCATCGCAGTGTGTGCAGATGAACAGTGTTTGGCACAATGCGATGACACAGAGCTGGTTGAATATCAGCAAAGTTTCCCTGCTTCCCTTCACTGGTTCCTGTACAGCAGGGTCGGTCTTTTTTTCACTGTTATAATCATTAAAAAGCAAAAGCAGCATGTGTATACATTCAGTAGGCTATATCTTCAGTAGCTAGCTAGCTAACCCTACACTTTTCAGGGTTTGATTTTGGTTTTGGAACAGGGAAGAAACGTATATCTTTTTCCAACCTCTCCAGGTAACGAGTATCATTAATACACGACGTGCCCCAGGCACAACATTTAGCTCCACATCCACAAAACCACCCTGAAAAATGAAGGAAATCTGAAACGATTGCATTAGAGTCAATGGAGCACAGCTGTGTTGTTGTTGGACCCTGTTCTGAGCCGGCCCAATGCTACGATACTACAGGACTTAGCAAAGGGTCAATTGTCATCGCTTGTTGCATTAACAGTAACAAATTAGGGATGTCATTTTTATTTTGAAGACAGGGAGCATCAGGTAAAGACATAAATGAATGTCTCATGCTAAGAGAAAAAAACCTATAATTAAGCTTGGGGGAAATCTTGTTGTTCAAGCATGTCTCCTACTGTACTTACAAAGTGTAGACAGAGCAACAGAAACAGGCCTGATTGAACGGCTGTATTTACTAGAAAGTTCTTATACTGTGCAATATGTGTTAGCCTGTATACCCCGCACTAGTGTCTTTGGCAGTAGACAATTTTAAGGGCCATACTGACAGTATAAAGCAGGGAAAATCCCCCTCAGGAATTCCCCTAATACCAGAACCTCAGAGAGGACTAGAAGGGGGAGAGCAAAAATGAATGGTTGTAAGGAGAGTAAAAACAGTGGGATTGAGGAAGAAAAGAGAGCTGCCTAGAGGAAACCATACAGGGAAATGTACATAGGCAGGAAGGAGCAGGAAAAAAAATAACATAGATTTTGAGGATCAGCCTAGATGTCAATATTCTCAGTTCTCGGAACCAACCTGAGCACGAGTCTGTGGATAGAGCAATCTGTCAGGTGGAGAGTAAAGGGCTGAAAACAACTTACGGATACACCGGTGGAAGGAAACTTGGCAGTATCACTTTTTTAGATGGGGATTGATCTTTATGTAGTATGACAGAGGTAAAATATTGCACCACTGTCTGCAAACACAAATATCACAGGGTCTGTCTCTATGATTCTTGAAGGTATAGTATGCAGGATTGTCCTTGCAGAAAACCAAAAGTATAGACTCATCCTTCTCAATCATCATTTAGGACCAATTAAAAGTGTGTGGCGGTGTATTTATCTGCAAGCTGTTCTTATGCACTTTTCGTACATGCGCCTACGAAAAGTAATGTACCACAATTCTATGTACCATGCTTAATTATGAGCCAGTAAATTGTGTATAGCGTATGTAATCGGGAAGGCTGCCATCATGAGAACAATGTGTGGGCGGGAGTAAAGAGGGAAGTAGCATAAAGACAGAAAGTCCACATTAAAGAGACGGGCCGGGTTGCTAGAAGGGCCATAAAACATAGGACTTTTCCGACAGTGGACCAGAGTTTGGAACTTTTTTTTTTTTTAACGTTATTGTTATTGGTGTTTTCCGGTCGAAAGAAAAAAAACTGTGAGGGACAGGGCTTGGTAAGAGTCACACAATGGTACATAAAAGGGTTTTTCAACTAACCAGTCAATAGGTTACATCCCTTTGTGTATACAGTCTATTTTTCCAGTGTTTTGTATATTGATCAAGTCCCCGATTTCATTAACAGCTGCAATCCAGTCATCCTTTGAAGGTGGGCTTGCCTGTAGCCACCTCAGTGTGATGGCTTTCTTGCTCGTGGCCTTACAAAGTTACAAAGTACTTCGTAAAGATATTTGTCCTGGGTCATGAGATTGTCCGGGATTTTGCCCAAGAACAACATGACAAAAGAACAATCAACTTCTACACCAAAGATGTTCCTCATTTCTTTGGCAATCTCTTGCCAATATGGGCCTCACAAAATGGTCTGCCATTGATTTACCACACAGCCTCCAGCATTCATCAAATTTCAGTTTTGGGGTCGCAAAATATTGTATTATGCCGAACTCCCGCCAGGATCTGGAATTGGTGGTCCTACCTTGACCCTCCTGAATATCATTCAAATCATCCTCAGATATCTCCAGGCCTGATTCCCTCTCTTATTTCTGTTTGGGCAGTGGAATTATTTTTTGGAGTTTTGTAATCTATTATATATTCGCGATTAAAGATGTTTGTTGTCTTTATTTTTATCTACATCAGTGGATATTGATCAAAATGTGTTAACTATGCTCTGTTTGTTTGATTTCTTTACTGAAGCAGTCTTTGACTTAAATATATCTTTAAAATAATTGCCAAACATTGCCTAAACTGCATAACTAGACCGATGTAAACAAAAATCTACCATGATTCTATCCTAAACCCAACCTATATAACTTTACTAGCCTGAACCTATAGACGCCCAACCATCTTTCTTTTCGTAAGCCTAATTAAAGTAACTTTACTATCCTAAACTTAATGTATGGAAGTTTATATTAAGTACAGAACTGTGACATCATTTGAAGGGCACTAATTTGTCAGATATCATACGAACTGTGGTATATGCATTTGAGTAAGGCATCACAAACTGCTGTATGAGGATACATTGTTATCTGAGAAGCTGTATCTTCTTATTTTTTTCTTATTTTGCTATGTCCAGGATATTCCTGGGCACCACGCACAGGTAAGGTTGAGACTTTGTAAAAAGGTAGCAACCAGGTGTCAGACTGTAAGCTGCACGCATCCCAAAGGGAGTTGTGAAATCACAGACACAGTGCTGAAAAAAGGCAAATACAGCGAACAAGAGTGAATCTGCAATTGTCTTCCACTGTCACTTTTCTTATTGATATTGTTTACAACCACTGATTGACAATTCCTGCACAGGATACCTCTAACGACTCTGTGATCCAACTGACTCATTGAGTAGAAAAGGAGGAAGTGATTAAGACTTGAATAAAAAGACATCACTGATTAGTGGGTAAGGAAAAAGGGTGCTCAAATGTCAAAAAGACCTTAATGATTCAAGAATGTCATTGCATATGGCTTTTTAATTGAATGTCATTACATCCAGAAACCATGTCACAAAAATTGAACATTACAGCATACGGGACCATCAACTGAACCATCTGAATTATGTCTATGGAACAATTAAGCCTTTTTAGGTTTTATTCTAGCTCTGCTTTCATAAGCACCCCCCACTTTTCAGACTGTACATTTCAATTACTCTGAACATTAGCTGAGAGCAGGTTCGATCATACTTTTGGAACATCTTATGACAAGGTCGCCATGTAATGTCTCGGTCTTGAAGTGCTCTATAGCACTAACTGCTCTTATGTTATCAAATGGATTTGTTCAGCAAGTTCACCTTTATGTTTTTTGGTACTAATGCAAAAAGATGATGTTTTTTCATAACCACTTATTAGTCTACAGGTTCTGCATTCACTTAGAAATGTCGACAGTGAAGCATTTACAGCCTCATCTCCCTGTATGGAATTTCAATCTTGCCAATCTGCTTTCTGTATATTGCATGTGTGTCCTGTTTCTGTGCCCATGTTTGACTGTGTTTCTGTGTGCGTTCTGGTGCGAGGATGAGTTCCCATTGCTGCTGCCCTCTCTGTAGTGTGTGGCAGAGCTCAGCCGAGCCAGCCTCAATCCTGGCACGGGCCGCTGCCAGGGAGAATAGCAGGATTGAGCCAGCTCCCTCTGCAGCTGTCAGGCTCTCTGAAAAGTGGTCCCGGAAACCATCAGAGGGGTCCCGAAACACTTGTGGGCTGCATGACGGCAGCCCCGTGGCCGCCATTACACAAGCGCTGATAAATACGAACGTATTGTTATGGAGGTGCAAAGCAGATAAAATTTATGCGGGCAGATTCGTCCCTCTGCATAATATGCTTAGGGCACACTTATAATAATGTGCTTAAATATACCCGATCCTCCCATTCATCAAGTGTGCCCTCCTGCCTGCTGACAGAGCACACCCATCTATTACCCAAAGAAGTTGTCACACCAATATCCAATACTCACATAGACTTAATAAGTTTTAATATTCTTATTAAAAGCTTTTGTTTTTCTTACAATCCAGCTGCTAGGGCTACATCCTAGAAGTAACCTATACATCATTCCCTCCCCTTAGTGAGACAGAGTGCACACAGCTTAATGCTCAGTATGCAGTTAATATGAGGTTGGCTGTTATTATCTCACATTCTTGTATTGTCCTATGCCAGTGGTTGTCAACAGTATATAATATTATTGTCCAAATCCTGTTTGTTTCATTGCATTATGAATAAAGTTGTCTGTTTACAAACTCTCACACACACCTAGACCACCTCTTCAAGAAGGTCTCGGTCCAGTTGTTGTGATGTGCACACAAATGTGATTGCTGTGTTCACACCTGTCCAAACGAACTGCACTGAGGGGGCAAATGAACTTGAGTTCGATTGAACTGAACCAAACAGGGCAGGTGTGAAAGCACCCTTAGCTAGATTTTCACGTGTAGGCTCTATGACATACACAGAGCTTGCTCATGGTTCCCCCAAAATCTATCTACACATCAGGGGCCATGGCAGCTACGGAGAGACCATGTGGGAACTGGAAGATTTGCAATTGGCTGCTTTTGTTTTCTCCAACAAGTTTCTGGTTGAGATTGCTGATAGTGATAACAACATTCCTTTTCTGTTAGTAACACTGACCTAGTTCAGACATCTTCACTTCAAATCTGTTGCTCACTGTGATCACCACTTCACAAAGTGAATGAAATCATATCAACACAGTTGCTGTGCGGAATATAATTAAAGCCTGATCCAACTAGTGCTGCGGTGGTGCTCTCAGATGCAGGTATCTACAGCTGGAGTCCCATTAACCTCTCAAATCCAGCTTAACACTCATTAAAGGTTTACATCGCTTAGGATAGAGGCCATACAAAACATGAAACATGACTGAAACTGTCCCACAAACACCTTTTTCGCCAGTTGTTAATTCAGTATCTTGATTTGATAGGATACATTTTGCACTACATGCTGTGTTGACTTGTCATTGGTGTTTATATTTAATGGTAAGATGTATCGTGATATGAGACTTGATATCGGCTTAGATTTTGGTTAAGTGTCGTTTCCTGGTTTTGAAGGCTGCAATTCCATAAAGAGACTTCTGATGGTTTGTTTCTTATTTGCCTTTACACACTTGTCTTTCTATCCACATTACTGATAACTATTAAAATCTCATTGTGTAAATATTTTGTGAAAGCACCTACAGTCAACCCTACAGTAGAACTGAAATATCTATATTGAGGTACTTATTTGATTTTCTCCATATCACCCAGCCCTAATTTGACATAAATAATTTTTTGGACCCTTTATAATTATCTAGTATTCTTTCCTTACTGAAAACAAGTACTCATAAGAGAGAGGTTGCCCGGAAAAACAGCTTGTAAAATTACCCAGTCCCTGCTTACCCTAGTTTGTGACGATAAAAACTTCTCTCCCGCTGCGCAGCCAGAAGAGAGCAAGTGTAAAGTCGTTGACTCATCAGTTTTGGCGAGACCAAAAGAGAGAGGGCGATCAGGGGGCAGGCAGCTCATAGACACCTCAGGGCCTCCGCCTTGTGTCAAGGCACATGTCACTTCGCCAGCTATTTCCTGTTGCAGTGTACACATACACTTAATGCCCCCGACTCCCGTCCCTGCAATCCTTCCTGCATCCCTCCTTCATGGGGCCCCTTGGCCGTCATGCATATCAATGCTTTATGAGAGATGGAGGGGAGGGAACGAGGGATTGGGAGAAGTACAGAGGCAGAGGAGGCATGGAGGGAGGATTGGCCAGTGCAGTGAGGCCTAGGCAACAGTCGGAATCAATCAAGTCTGTAGGATTACTGCTCCACTGAGTTGTGATCAATAGATCCTGAACACTATCCCCTGCTAGGAGGGCTGACAGGGTAAATGAGGGTCCGAAAGCTGCGCCCCACCCACCTCCCTCATCTCATCCCAATTCTCTCTCCATTGCTCCCTCCCTCCTCTCCCTCCTCTCAGTCACCACCCTCCCTTTGCTTAGTCTTGAATAAGGAAAAGCAAAGAGGCAAAGATGCCGTTTTTGTTGGTAGTGAAGAGGGCAAAGACTCATTCTTGGTCCAGTGGTTTTCAACAATGCTGGAGGAGTGTTGCATATTCAGCTGAGAGGAACATATAGCCTCTGCCCTGGGGCTTTTGTACCTCTGGGTGCACCGCTTTCTTGTTTTAATGGTGGAGAAACTTTTTTTTGGTTGGCGGTAATGATGAAAAAAAAAAGGACAGGCGTGCTTGGTCTTCCAGATCGGATTCTTTGAGTGAACTGCACACCCAAGATGTGCTTACAATACTGAACGTTTTAACACTTGAAGACAGCTTTTTTTTAAATGTCAAAAGAAATACAACTGACAGACAGACACGGGTAAAGTAACAGGTGATTTCTCTGAGTCGGAGGAGACAACTTTGTTACTTAAGATTCTGAGGATTTTTCAGAAGACACTGAAGAAGCCTTGTGATATTCAAATGATACAGACATCCCATGTGATGCACAAACGTAATTGGGTGATTGACAGCAAGGTTCCAGGCCCTGACACCAACCCCCTCAGATGTCAGGGATGATGACTCTAAATTTTGTTAGGTGAGATCACCCCTCCTCCCCATTGCCTTGCTAACACAATCCCCGGTGTGACCAGCAGATGGCAGTCCTGTTATCCTGATCTAGTGGTGTGAGCCTGCGCGCCTGCAGGCTGAGTTTTGGACTGTTCAGGGTTTAACTATGTGTAAAAGTACCCCAGTTCTCAAATGCCTGGCGGCTGAGGGAGAAAGAGAAAGAGGGAGGAAAAAAAAAGAGAGGCTGCCCAAATAACAGGTTCCCTGGCCCTGAGCCAACAAACTCACAAATGCTCACACATGCCGCAACATAACAATAAAGCACACTATTCTTCTGTTAATAGGCAATCTGTGTTGCCATGAACATTTAGTCTAATAACTGTTACTGCCGTGTAAATGATGTCATAGGCCTGTCATTGTCTGTAAATTATGTGGCTGTCTTTGACGAGCCTTGTTGTCAATGATCCACCTTTTTACAATGTTAGACTCATCTGCTCTCCACACTCATAAAATAAGATTCTTTGCTATGCACAAAGTGGGGGAGTAGCAAGCATTTTATTTTTAAAGTGCACTTGTTTTTATATTTAATTACATTTTTTTCTTAACAACGGAGAAAGCTTATTTTCTATAAAGTGTGCAGAATCCACTATACTGCAACAAAGCTTACAAAGTGAAAGCCATTAGAAGCGGAGACATTTCACAGAACTCCACGGCAGCACACTGACCCAGCTCCAGATGAGCAGGACATGAGATAGGAGAGAAGAAAGCTTAACTTCATTACTGTAGTAATGAGTGGAGGAAAAAAAGACTGGTGCGGAGGCAGTGACCCTGGCAGCATAGCTTACCTGCAAACTTGTAGCAGTAATACCTCTGGTCAGGTAATTAGTTATACATTAATACGCAGAGATGATCTGATCTCCCCACTTAGGGAACGGCAGCGCTATGACTCACGGGGACTCAACTGTCAATTTTATACGGCTAAATGAACCGACCAAGTCAACTTGATCTGAACTTACACACTCAAATATTCAGTTTCAATGGATTGTCTTCCTATTGAGCCCATCTTTAGATAAAAGCACACTGACATACTGCATGACACTTTGCAGCAAAGTCACACTGACTAATGATGGGCAAAAATGAACGAACAAATCTTTTTGAACAACTCTATTTAGTCACTGGTGTGTACCTGACAGTGATGGTAGAGTACGGAAAATCTATACTCAAGTAGAAGTATAATTACTCCCATAAAAATGCCATAAATGTGAAAATTACTCTTTAAAAACCTACTGAAGCAAAAAAAGTACCTGGTAATAAATCACTTTTAAATAATTTCTTTTTATGTGTAAAACGTAGCATTTGGTTCCATGTGCATAGAATATGATGCAGATTAGGTTTGTGAGTGATTGAAACAGGGGGACAAAACAAACTTTTGCACTGTGAAACGGCCCTGCTAGCTGGTGTCCTACTGCAGAAGATGCAGCTGTCATGGAGAGAGACGTAGCATGTTGTTAAAATGCGATGGAGAGATCTCATTGCAGCCTTAAGGGGATGAAGAAGCGTCAGAGTTTGGACTCTTCATAGTTAACATAACAGTAATGTCAGCTCACTCACTGTATGCAAAAGTCGGCTGCCGACTCGTTAACCGCAACATTACCATTAAAATCAAACAGTCCGGCGTTAGCTAGCTGGTAACGACTTCATTAATACTAACGAGCTTACCACAGTAGCCTTGGGTTGAATTCCCTGTTGCTGCTGCAGCTGTCATGAGGTCAGAGGTTAGTTCTGTGCTATGCATTTGTGTGTGTGTGCAGCCAGTCTCATTTTTAGCACGTCATTGTAATGATAGCAGGGTGTTTTTCTTGACCAGCTAGGCTACTGTAGTGGGCTACATGGTTTGCTTTTGAGTTACTCCTCGCATGCTCTACCCCCTACACTCAATCCATTAGATTAGAGCAGACTGATTGTAACAAAGGTACATGGCAAATGTAGTAAAGTAAAAAGTAGATTACTGGCCCAAAACTATATATCCCAGTAAAGAGTAGGAGTACACTTAAAAAAAAGTACTCCTAATAAATATACTTTTTCCTCATGTGCATTACTTGTAACGTAACGTCTGAGTGCCCCGACTTTTCCCATTGCTGTTATTATATGGTACTGCAATGAGCTGTTACGCCAGCCAAGGCCAATGGTGCATTCAAGTGCTCTTATGATGGTCGTTCTTCCAACTTTCATGAGCTTTCAGTTGAAATCTGGAAACAACATGGACCTACAAAGAAGCTATCTTGTATTTTCTTGCTCACACCATTTCAACAACACGTAGGTCACGAAGTACACAGGAAACGGATCAGGTGAGCCGTGAGATATGATTGAGAACCTATTTTTCAGATTATTCCAACACTTTGTTTGAAGAAAGGTATTCGCACATCCAACTGTCTCAGATGCGTTGGAAAATATCACTTAAGTCGTTGAACAGAAAATCCCGCACACTGCTCTTTGTTCAACCTTCATCAACAGTTTCACTCTTGATGAAGGTCCAGTAGGACCAAAACATTAGTGTTAGTAATAAATTGTGAAGCTGAGCAAGAGCAGTGTGCGGGATTTTCTGTTCAAAGATTATTCTGACATCACATGAATGCAGCAAAAAACTGCAGCAGGTAACTGGGATGTCTACTATTTGCTCCTCAAAGAACGATGGCTCTTTGGTCAGTGACATTTCTGTAACATCGTACTGAGAGCACATAGCCTCCCTACATACAGGTGGGATGCAGAATTACTGCATTAAAATAAACATTTTATCTTAATTAATGTAAATTCGTACATCATGACTGGTGATGCATTGAAGGGAAGTTTTGTGGGGCAGTCAGAACTAATTGTTGAGTAAGAAACCGATGCCATACTTTGCAAAAAGTATCGAAACTTGTTAAATTTACATGCATCAACTCAAAGAAACTGATACTGTGAGAAGAATCGGTTCAACCATTACTAACTGTACATACCAACAAGGACCAGAGCTGTCGGCTGAAGTCATTAATTTTCAATGAGAGCCCGGCGACTTGGGCGACCTGTCATCAGCCACGCATCTTGGGTGACCAAAGCAACCGGAGCGGTCCGGAGGGGAATTAAAACTCGTTTAACTTCATGGTAATGAGCTCTGACCCAGTTCGGCGACAACCTATCGGAATGCTGACGTGCTTTGATGAAGTGGGTCCCAGAGAACAAGCCATGTAACTTTGGTTCCTACAGCACACTTGATCCAACAATGGATATCGAGAAGTTCATTACTTACATTCGCGCCCACTCAGTCCTTTATGATGTGTTGCTGATCAGTTAGAGACCAAAATAAAAAGAGTGAGGCTTGGGACCGTGTTGTGGAGATAGTTAGTTGGTCTGGTGAGTTTTAAAGTGTGTAATGTTAGTAATAGAGGAGAGAATTGCAGGCTAATGTTGCAGCGTAGCATACAAGTCTTCCTTGCTTGGTTTGAATGGGATGACATACGTTTTCTGTTTTCATTGACCAAACATAACTTTCTGTCGGCCAACTATGAGCTTTTTGACTGGACAACAGCAAGCAGCAACTACACTGCTTTAGAGCCAGTAGTCCACTTTGCAGGTCCTTTAAATTGACGAGCACGATCGAGCTTTCAATAATTCACGTGATTAGCAACTAGAGCGACCAAAGCTGCCAGAAATATTTTTGACAGTTGTGCTTATTGGGCGTCTGTGAGAGACTTTGCCTCTTTGGAAGCTTCTGGTTTGAAAGTACAGTAACCCAGACCACAAAGGAAAAGAAAAATGGACTGCTACAACAGAAAAACAGAACAACTAGCCTAACTCAAGGAGTGATGAAACTTTTATATTCTCCAAACCAAACATATGCTTGCCTGGTCATCTTCTCTCTAGAAATGGCCTTCTCTGTGAAAAACAATTACCCAGCCCATACCAGTACAACTTACAGGTCAGCAGTGAAGTGTGAAAATGACCATACAGCTCTCCAAAGTGAGGGCCATGCAGCGTAAAGCAGGAGTGCACCTGATAGGAGAATGAGAATCAACGAAAAATGATTGCATTGAGTTAAAATGAGGGGTTTTTTTTCTTTTTTTCTTTTTAAAACAAAGCCACCATTGTTTCTCTACAGGTGTTGTCTTAACCCTGATCCCCTATGCTCAGAACACATTTCACACAATCAGCAGTTTACCACAGTGTAGGCGTAGTCCAAATGATGTATGGAGAGTTACCTCATTTGTGTGTGAGAAATACAGGCTTAAAGGGATGCCAAATATGATGCACACTTTCATTCACTGGGCTTTAGGATACACTAAGCAGAGACATACAGAAAAGAAAGAGTGTGGCGGTGATGGTTTATGTGGCCATTTATTTGTGCATTTCGTGTGTATGCATCTCAAGGGTATGGGGCTCTTTCAGCAGTGGACTGGAGGCTGGATTTGTCTTGTCAATGACATGTACACTTAAGGGCTTATGGGCGAAAGCCTGAAACTTAGCCAGAAATAGCTAATGAGTGCCTGTGTGCCATTAGCTAAGCCAGGACTGAAATACATGCATTATTCACTCACGAAAACACCACAACTTCAACAGCAAACTACTTTATATCCCAGGGATGTCCTTATCAGCAGCAGCACACGACTCGCGCTGTGCTATAGGTCTGATACACAGGATGAAAGTCTCTAAAGAAGGTGTGCAATCACACAGAATGCTGCCGTCAATAAAGACAGAAATGTAATGGCAATATGCTAATCAAATTGCTCATATGAGTCTGTTCTCTCACTGCGTTCCCTCATGTCTGGTTGATTTGCAAACATAGTCATGCCACACAGTCGCTGCAGTACAGTAGATAGGTATGATCTAAGGCGGCTTGATTGGAACATAGTGTACTGTACCCATGGGACTCTGCAGGAAGCATCCATAATGTGCAACAGCCAGGAAGGCAGGCATGTGTTCCTGGCTACATATTTACTGTTATGGTATAGAAATGCATGGGCGAGCTTGGCACCAACTCATAACACATTGGCAATCACTTACTTGTTGATGCTCTCTCGCACAGATAGACACACACAAGCGGCCGGTCAGACACACACAATGGCTCGCACATGCACAGGGTCCTCCATGAGACCACACAGCCTCCATACTGAGATCCCTTTCATCTCCCCCTATTGACTACTGTTATATCCTGTGGCTTGATTGGACCACACCAGACAACATCTCACATCGTCTGTATTCCTTCCCTGCTCACTCGCATCCTCCCTCACTCACCCACCCATCCATACCTCCTCCTGTGCCCCGCCAACACCCTTCTCATGTTTGCCTTTCATTAGCTTTCATCTCTCCAGCTTATTGAACTCCACCACTGGCATCAGAGTGTGATGCTTTGATGGTGGCGGCCACTCCTCAACATAAATCCATATTTACCCCCTTTACATATTTCCATGCTAACAAATGATTTGCAATGTCTGCCATTCTTAGGGCATAATAGGACATACAGTCTATGTACACAGCGCAGATCTGTTTGTGGGGCTCTGCAGTCTCTGAGGTATGCAGGAGGCACCTGAAGTGCCCTCACACGAGTTTCCTTTATGTACCTGTCTAAGAAAGAAAGGCTAAAATGTGTTTATATATCTGTCTCTCCTCCTCTCTGTGATATACGGCAGAAAGGGAGGGAGGGAGAGAAATGTATAGGCCAGTGGGCAGGTATTTTAAGGAAAACTCTGTGGGGGAAACTCCACATATATTGATACACATAAATAGCATTTCTCATTCTGTTTGCTTTGAAGTTCGGCCTCCATCTCTTCTCCCTCATCATGGTACACCACCTTCCCTGCACCCCTATAGCACACACACACACACACACACACACACCTCTCTGGGGTACAGAGTATTTCATAATGTAGTTGTGTGGTGCTGTTGGTCTAGTGGATTTAGTTTTCCTATGGGGATGTGTGTTCGCAGGTGCTGCACTGTCCCTTCATAATGGAGGATAAAGCCCTCAGCAGTGTCTAACTCTGCAATATAAAGCGTTCAGCGCCCACTGTTTACTCCTGGGCACTGGTGCTCACACAAGGCTTTGTCCAAAATCATTCACTGCTCATTATATTGTCAATTCTATGTAAAGGACTATGCGCTGTGTCGGTAAAATAAAAATAATAATAATACGAATAAAAAACCTGTTTCAAAAATTACACAGTTTTTTTTCTGTCCCCACAATGCAATAGCTAGCTAATTTAGGACTTGTAAGGTTTTCCATTCAGACCTTCATTTAAGAAGGAGAAGAATTGAAGGAGACCCTAATTTTCAATGATGCCGAGCATGAACGAAGACATTAACACAATCAATAAGCAAACAAAAATCATGCATAACAATAAAAACAGATGGAAAATCATAGAAAACAACAATAGCCAAAAATGATCTCTAAAAGTAGAAATACAGGATGATAAACATGCTAAGGTGAAGATATCTGATTCACAGAGTGTGAAGCAACAACCTATTCTGTGAATGAGCAGCAGGATTATGTGAGGTCAGAGTTAAAAGGGATGAAATACCTTTCAGTAAAGGTGTCAGTGATGGGTGCTGTAAGGATCACCTGTTATGAACCTTAGGGCTGAGTGGTAGATAACACCTTGTGATTTCAGTGTAGAGGCGGTAGTTTTTCCGTGTATAACATTCCCATAATCCAATCATCAGACACCTCAAGTAAATTATTTGCAGAATTTGTCATGTAAGGGTTAAAAATATTGTGTGCATGGTCAATGTAGAACTATAATTGTTACACTAGCAATATATTATATTGAATATTTTGGGTGCCAAGAGGAATGTTTATTCATTTTTTCAGGCATTTCCATATAACTCAGTGCCAGTCGTTATTATGACTTGGATGCTGATGTGAACGCTATTCTCGAGTTGTTAAGGAGGACTTACAGTAACTCCCATACGATGTGGTTAATGGCCACTCATGGGATAATTTGGATCCAGTATTTATGGTTTAATACTAAAGCACTATAAAACTGTTACAACACTGGTGGACTATATAGTGAATAAACTGCTTCAAACACGGCAGCACTTGCAAAGGGAAAGTTTTCGTCAGATAGATATTATGATATCTATGGCAGATATCATGACATATCAAATTGCACTTTAAGGTTGCCCAATTCCATGACTGTATCAAACATCAGGAATTGAACTGCATGTCACTTGGGGCATCTGTGGCTCAGAGGAAGAGCAGGTCGTCCACCAATCTGAAGAGAGGCAGTAAAATCTCCAGT
Organism: Epinephelus lanceolatus; assembly: GCF_041903045.1. Taxonomy (NCBI): domain Eukaryota; kingdom Metazoa; phylum Chordata; class Actinopteri; order Perciformes; family Serranidae; genus Epinephelus; species Epinephelus lanceolatus. The sequence continues at coordinate 23,641,604 of NC_135748.1, forward strand.
CCGCATGTTGAAGTTTCCTTGGGCAAGATACTGAACCCCAAATTGCTCCCCATGTGCTGTGTGATTAGGCACTGAGTAGCAGGTGGCACTATGTATGGTAGCCTCGGCCACCAGTGTGTGAATGTGTGTGTGAAAGGGTGAATGTGACGTTGTGTAAAAGCACTTTGAGTGGTCTGAAGACTAGAATGGTGCTATGAAAGTCAGTCCATTTACATTAAGTACATGTTATAAAATTACACAAAACACATTTGTGCAACATGTTAAATATGTTGCCAAACCTGTCTTGCTTCCTCATTTCAGTACTACTATTCCATTCAAGTACATTAAAGGTTATGTATATGGCATTACAGGCATAAATGTAGCAGCAAAAAACAATTTGCTATGTAAAGATAAAGTGGAGTAATGGCGACCTGAGCAGAGAAGGAAGTCAAGCTCCCTTAGTGACTATTGTAATCCGAGCTTCTATGTTCTTTGTTGTGGTAGACCCCCTTAACACTATTACCTCTGTCAGCACTGTTGCACTGTCCGTGATGTTAGCACTGTCATGCTTTTATTTCATGGATTGCAGCATTTTCTGTCGTTTTAAATTTCTTTCTTATATTCTATGTTCTATGTTTTGTTATGATTGTTCAAACTGTGATGGATGTTTTGACTCTCGACTGCAAAACTAGTTTACCCTTGGGTATCAATAAAGTAACCTGAACCTGAACTGTTAAGCCCCTTTCAGTTCGGTAGGCATTTTTTCCGTTCCACTGTGAAAAGCTGTGGATGGTACCAATGGAACCGTTCCCTACCATCTCCATGTTTGGTCACTCCTCTGTTGGGGTACCTAGCACACAGATCTGGTACAAAAGGTGGAGCTGTGAACACTGCAGTCCGTTGATTGGTCAATAGCGGACTGTCTCTGTGCTCAGGGCTGAGTTGTGGCTGGTTTTGAAGCTCATGTAACCACTGTTCATACAGTGGAAAGTTTTATTAGTCGACTGTAACTACAAAATGAAAGGATGTTTTGCTGCCTCTTGCAGCAGCTGGAGTCTGAGGAAAAAATAACTTAATTCACTGGGCCGACTGCCGGCGACTTTTAAGGTGAAACATTAACATGAAATTTTACTCAGTGTATGAGCTGACGTGAATCCTTCAGCACACCTTAAATTTCACTGTGACAACTCTGACCATTCCATTAGTTTCTTTATGACATACACTGTTAGTAATGAGTGGATCTTTAAGCTTTTGCATATTCTAATCCTTACTCGGACAAGAAGAAAAAGAAGCGTTGTGGATCGTTGTTCCTGTGGGCTCCGGCAACACTAAACCCCCGTGCTTGCCTTCGAAAGGCTAAATGCACAAGCCTGCTATAGTTTAAATATTCCATCCAGAGAGACTCTCACTCTTGCTCTTATTTTGTTCTGAAAATGTTGGTGTGCAGCCTCGTTCTGTGGACGATAAACAAGGTGCAGAATTCAATCTGTGTCACCAGTAATGAGGAAATACAGTGAGTGCTAGATGACGCAGTGAGTGACCACATGAAAGAGTACTGTTTACAGTGGAAACGCTTGGGTCTAGGTACCATGTCTGAAGGGTTAATTTTGGTTCCAAAGGTACCATACCGAAAGTGTCTGCTGGAAACGGGGCTTCTGTTGCTCCATGTTGAGAGCTGTATGCAGGTAATCTCACCCCTGTCCTCTGCATCATAGATGCGCTCTGTATGTCACATGCAGCTCCTTTAGCAACCTTCGGACAAAGTATTTTCAGCCTGCTTTGTTGTGCTGAATGAATACTGTCTACACTGCACAGTTATTTAGGAAATATTGGCTCAGTGTTACATCACACCATGAAACATGGCAAGGCCTTGCACATTTACTTTAACAAGATTTTACCATCAGCATCTTGTTAGAAACTTGGAGAGAACGTGAACAAAAATAGACTTTTCTAAGCCCCCCGTGGTCTTAATTGTTTTGCTTTGTGTGTCAAACCAGTCAACAACAGAAGACCCCCAGAAAATCAGTGCTTTTTAAACATGATTAAAAAAAATTTGCCGCAAAGTCAGAACAAAAGTCTAATGCTAAAATGAATAACTTGCTATGCAAATGAGATAAAGTGATGGGGGCCTTTTATTTGAAGTTGAACCTTTTGTTGTCAGCTTCAACTGTACTCTCTGTTTTTAAACCCAGCAAGGGACCTTTTACACATTTCAATGGGGAATTCGGCTTTGAATTATTCAACAGACTAATCCACCATCGCTGGTGCTTTGGTCTGTGTGGGCCTGCTGTTCGGAGCTACAGCCAGTTCGTAGTCAATATACAGAGATTGAAAGAGATGGAGAAAGAAAGACACAGAGATACAGACACAGGCAGACAGAGGCAGGGGTTAAGGAAAAAAGGTGAAGACAGGGGGGGGCTACTTAAAGTTAATTACAGTGTGCTTAATCCTGGAAGCTAACAATGATGTCATGGGGCTCTGTGGCTAATGCTGTAAAACAACACCTGATATTAGAGGAAAAAGTGGCACCTTCCTTGTGTATTAAACAGCAAAACAGGATGTACAATTACAACTTGCTGCAAGAAAATCTAATATATAATGATATATACAAACAAGCACAAAACCAAGCATACACAATACAGTATTTTTTAAAACGCTCACACAAAGAAAGTGTGGTAAGAGTGCGGTCATGGCTCCCTAGAGTGTAATAAAGTAATTAAGGGAATTCATTGAAATTATATGTAAAATTAGAAATGTGCCTTTAATTGACTTTGTGTACTCAGTTTTATGATCCTTTTAATGCAGTCTGCTTTATTGTTTTCCATTGCTTGATCATCTTATTTCCATGTGTTTATGCTCTTTTCATTTGATCCCTCGCTTTGAAACACTTTGTAGCTCTGTTCTGATATTGGTGCTATAAACTAAATCATTTCTGATTACCTCTCTGAAGGCTGATATGACTGCTGGTGATGGTTTACAGGTGCATGCGCAAGGAATTAATTTATTAAAGACACCATAGGTGCTATAAAAAGCTACCGCTGCTCATAGTGAAGGACCTTAATATGACATGTTCGGTGAAACTGCACTTTTTCTTTGCTGTCCTTTTCACTGCCAGGCTGATGGAAAAGTGGCCTTATTATGACACGTTGAGGATCTGGATTAAGGCCATGTCAATGTTTGAGCCTGTATGCCAAATAAACTGTGTGTGCATGTGTGTGTGTAAGAGGAATTCGGGCTGGGATGAGCTGCCTGTGCAGCTGTGGTAGCCAGGCACTATGGTGAGGAGTGTTTCATGGTGTGGGGAGCTGTGACCCTTGCCTGCAGGGGCCTGGGCTAAGGATGATGGAACTCTGCAGGGTCTGAGCTGCTGGAACCCCCAAGAAAACAAATACGAGCACACAAGCACACATACACACACACAGATACACTGTCCTCATTTAAAACACAGAGAACACAAGAGCAAACCGTCCTCAACAACAGCCGCAGACACCTTCCCACTCAAGCCACTCAAGTATGCAAATATGACCATTTATGTACACGCAGAGTCAGTGTTTCAGTCCATCATTGTGCATCATACATGAGCCTACTGCACCTAACATCTGCAACGACTGAACAGCGAAACGCTCCTGTTTAATGTACGAGAGTGTGTGTGAGAGAGAGGGAGAGAGGGAGGAAGGATATGGCAGCTCAAGTGTTTCTCGTTATAGTCGAAATTATGCAAAAGCACACCGAGTAGCATGAAAGATCAAAGATAAAGGCCATAGGGCATGCACATTAAGAGTTATAACGAGAGCCCTTAGCTGTACACTGTTTAATTATTGAAACCAGAAACATCTTAGATATTTTAAAGAGCCTCTAATAATGTAGTTTGAAAAGAAACACCACAGTGAAGACAAAAACTGGAAAGAAGACAAGAAAACACCTTTTAATTTGCTGAGTAGTGTAAGATAGTTTGTTCAGAGCATGAGTGTGTTGGTCTTTTATAGTACAAAGCATGGTGTCGTTTCTGCCCCCAATGTAAGCCAGAACTTTCTGCAAATTAGCCACATTTATGGCATGAAAAACAATGTCACTATGGCCTTGAGTGCACAGTTCAATTAATTCAAGTACTTATAATTACTGAGTGTGATTAGCAGTCACAACACAACTCTCAGGCCCCGTGTCGCTCTGTGTCTGTCATCTTTTGTTTAAGGGTGTATGATTATGCTGCCAGTGCATTCAATATTTGGGCCCAATCCCAATACACTCCCTGCCCTATCACTTAGCCAACAGTGAGCATCTCTGGCCCTTGTCACTGCGGTGTGCCCTCAGCCATTGGCCCTCACCAGCTTCTTTCCATTGATTCAGCATGTTGTTCAAACAAACCACTCTGACTGGCAGTTCAGCTCAGCACACAAGAAGAGAAACAGAAGTGAGGAAAGTAAACAAAGAGCTGAAGTCAAGACAACGAACAACAACAAACTTGTTGATTATTTTGCTTCAGCCACTGAGCTCTTTAGCAGACACATTTTCTGATGTATTTCTGTTCAATGGCACACGGTAAATATGCTTTACGCTTGCAATATTGGACTGTATTGTTAATGTGCTAACTGGCTAACAAGCATGAAGGCAGTTTTCTAGTTTCCCTTTTTGAATGCACATTATAGACTGCTACTGTCTGCTGGTATGGAAAGTTATTTCCTCTCACACAAGCGCAGAACTGGTTGGCCGGCTGTTGAAGTCTTTGCGGTGTGTTCATATGCAACTTTTTTAGCTGAGACACAGCAGCGTGAGGCGACGCAGCAGTGAGCTTTCGTCACTGTTAGTCGGTTTGGTTTGCCTGGGCCGAAAGAGGGGTAGGGCAAAGGGTCAGGGCTACATGGCCCTCCAAACAAAGGTTTTTCAAAGGCACACTTCAAACTGAGTGTTATGAGAAATCATCGGCAAGCTGAAGGAGCTACAAAAGAAAGCCATAAATGTATTTCCTTCATTAATAAAGATTTTAAAATTATGATAACCTTTGCATTTAGCAGGTTTAATGTCATTTCAATGTACTATGGCCCTTTACTTAATAACAAGCACAACAAAAAAATGGCTAGCATGCCAATGTCTCGTTAGCTAACTAGATAGCTAGCTAATGTTACTTTGTTATTGCCGATTTATGCATGGAAGTGCTGCAATTTGACAAACTGACATATTGACCCACCAATCCCCTATCCCATATTACACCCGAAATTTAACGCAAGTCCAGCAGTGAAGGTGGTGCACTTGTTGCCACTCCTCTGATATCACTACAGACTGGCAGGGTAGGAGCATGAGATGCCAACACTAGTCGCCTGGTAACAAAACAATGTCTTTATTTTTTTGATCAATTAATAGTGTAAAACCTAAGTTGTAAACAAGCTGTAAGCATCAGAGAAATCATCAGACCAGAAGACGGCATATTCGCAATGCCCGGCAACACTTGTTGGGTCTGTTTAAGCCACCATACCCTTAACTAATCAGGGTCTTGAGGGGTTGTCCCATTCTATAAGGTACGTTTTCAACCACTACCCCTTGAACCTCAGTTCCGAGGGGAAGGAGGCGCTCAAAAATGAGGGGTAGGGGTAAAAATACCAAATGGGATTGGACCTTGATCAAACTCTCATGTTGTGGTAAAGCCATTGTGGTACACAGTGTGTTGTGGGCAAGAACATATCGGTCCTCTCTGGTTACATATGCACACTGTGGACATAATGTGCAATTTGCTCAATTGTTTGTTTTTTAACTATAAATTGCTCCGTGCTATAAAGCCTGAGTTTATGCTCATCACATTAATCAGTATTCCCTTTGTGGGTTTCTAATAGAGTATTGTTTTTTTCCCTTGTTTATTAATTTTTTTCATTTCAATTACTTCCACTGCTGTTAAAAAACTCCAAACTAAGTATTCCAGGCGTTCCTAATTGGTGAAGAAAACATTTCAAAGTGCACACTGGGAGCAACAAAACTCTTGTAAATGCCTCGGGGGACCATGTCCAGGGCACTGCTCTAAATATAAGAACGCATCCTTAAGTTCCATGATAGCCTCTCAGTGAGAGCAGGGTCACTTCTTGGTCCCTGGCTTTGAAAGCTGATAAGAATTTCATGCATTTTGGCCATTAAGGGAGAGCCAGCTTGAGGGGCCAAACATTTCAGTGACCGAACGCAGAGGGAGGAAAAGGGGGCTAAGGGCCACATTAATCCATGTCAGCTCAGGCCAAATTATTTATCACCTTGTGCAAACAAACGGTGTCCTGGACAGCCTGTCGGAGGGGGGAGGAGAGGTGGTGTGTGAGGTCCGTGAGGGCTGCCAGCGACGCTGCAGCCTGACCCCCATCACTCTTCCTCTTATCTCTCCTCCTCTGCCCTCTCCTCATTACTCCTCAGACACAGGCACCGGGCTCTAGTGACCATACGCAGAGCTGCACAAGGAGGTAGGAGAATAAGAGAGCTGTTGAAGAGGTCCCATGTCTTCATTTCAGAATTCTGTGACTCGAGTCTCTGTGTTTTTTTTCCCTTCCCTTTTCCATTTAAAGCTCTCATCTGTGCTCCACTGATCCTGCCTGGTGCAGAGGATCTCAGAGGAATCTGCAAATTTATGAGTGAGTATGCAGTTGTTAGTCTGTGTGCACTCAGTGTTTGTGTGTTTATGAGTAGCAAGTGGAGGGAGGGTGTGTGTGTGTGTGTGTTGGGAGGGGGGTTATGGTTGCATCTGGACTCTGGGAAGCAGGCTGATCAGCCTCTCTCACCCACAGCCTAGCCCAGCCAGCCTAGGAGTTTTCAATCAATAACCAGTCCCTGTAGCTGCCCCGAGCAAGCTGTTTGAAAAGTCAGAGTAGCATGAAATGGCCATTATTAAATTACTGGGACGGACACATTTAGAAGGCCATTGCATTAAGAGAGCAAGCTCTCCCAATTAGTGGATCAGCACATTAATAGCCCTGGATGAGAACACCATCTGATCAGAGATTAGACACACACACAATCTATTGACCTATTTTACTGGGGCCCTGATGGCTACATATAGCATTCGTAACATATAGCACTAACTCATGTCTCATCTGACCAGAATAAATGGTTGACGTGCATTGTCTGTCTTTACGCAAGAATCATATTTGGACTTACCAAAGCCTCATTACCTTACTACAATTGTTCTCCGCACATTGTGCTGATTCAAACCTCATCCATTTGCAAGTAGTGAGGCTGTATTATACACAAGGAGGGATTGTTGTGAGATCAACACTTTCCCTCTGTCTACTATTACTCTGAGTGTGTTCTTCAGAGAGAAAATAAGAGCTGCTTTACTTTCTTGGGTGCACTGCAAAGCCCATGGCATCTGTTTGAAATGAGATTGAAAAGGCACGCTGCTGTGGAAAAAAAAAAAAAAAAAGCTATTTTTTTTGTGTGACTCATTGAGTAATAGAGTCACTCCAAGCTGGGTGACCCGCTTTAGTTAAGAATATATCAAGAGTATATCCAATCTCGAATGATATATACAAAAAAAAAAAATAAACAACATGGGGAAACTCAGCTCCATTACTGTGCTCTTATGTCTACTGTAGAACGGGAGGATTGGTTTTAGCTTCATGATCTGCTTATACCAACACACCTCCAAGTGTCCCCCCCCCCGTTCACGACGTGTGCATTTTATACAAGCCTTCCTCGGCTTGGCACATCATCAGGTCTTCAGAGCCCTGGGCATATTTTTAGTGCTTTTGTGAGTGATGTTTTTAATATGAATTATTTACCCCAGAGAGACACGGCGCTGGATGCTAGCCCTTGTTTTTAAAGAGCACCTTGTTTGCTCCTAATTTTACAGCCGGTCAGGCAGAAGTACAGCGGCTAACCTGCGGGTCAGGCTGACGGCTGGGAATTGCCCCCCCCCCCACTCCTTGCTCTTTCAGTGCTGTTGCAGTGCCTGTGAGCACACACACAGACACAGAGTACATGTAGGCAGAGGTTATGGTGTACCTGGACTGCAGGGGATGCCAGGATCATTATTTCACTCTCATTTCAGGGTTGTATCCACCTCCGGCCCCCTTTCTCTTTTTCTCTCTCTCTCTCTCTCTCTCTCTCTCTCTCAACACCACCACCACTCTCACATATCACTATCGACCACGCAACCCCACCTTTACACTGTGAAGTTTTGCTTTCTTACTCACCCTAAGGCAGGAATGTTTCCAACAGGCCATGGTAACTGCGTGTGTGTATTGATTACACACTCCTATGTTCACCCACACAGACACAGGCGCAGCATCTAGTTTCACTTGTTAACCCTTGACCTTTTGGAATGTTGACTACTCAGTATATCAGTTGTACTATCCTGAGATATCAGGCATTGCACTGTACATTAGGCTGTTAGGCAGTTTAGTTGCTAAGCAGGAAGCTGAATTTGCTTTATGGATGTTTTACATGATGTTAAGTAATTTTGCTGGTGGATGTAAACCCAAGTTTTGACAGTTAATACATCCTGCAAAGCTTCTTATGCTGCATTATTTATTTGTTAATGACTTTTTCTTTCCAGTGTATCTGGATCCAGGCAGGCTGCACGATTTAAAAACATCAAGGTAAAGCATCACAGGCCCCAAGAGGCCACCAGTGTTTTGACTGAAAGAATCTTGCTTCTGAATGCTACCCTCAAATGCTCGAATTTCCAGTCAGCGAAATTGGCCGAGCGAGGCAGAAATGTATCTGCGAAGTGATGAAATATTGAGTCTGTTTTGATTATGAACTCACCCTTACCTCCATTACCTCCTGTGACTTAGCTGAGATATTGATGAGGTGAGATTCCTTTTATTCACATTTTGCTTGTCTGCTGAATTTATGGGTTTTCAGCAAAGAAATTGAATGTTGTTTGAAAAGAAAAAAAAAAAGCTTTCCAGTCTCTTGTTAGCTGGCCTGAACTCACCTCACAATTTGCTCTACCTAAGCTTGTTTGCAGTGGGGAGACTGGGATAGTTACTGCACCTTTCTAACCTGTTTGGTTGGTATTATAGAAAATATTTTAGTATCATGGCCTGACAGAACTGTGGAGCATGCATCCCTCCTCCACACAGTGCTTGGTGGCCTGTATGTCTTATCCTACTGATTCAATCCCCAGAAATCTGATTGGCAAACATCACCTTAAGGCCACAGAGGCTCTGCTGGTATCTCTGATACTGGCATGTTTCTCCCCTCTGTTTCCTCCCCAACATCCTTCTCTGCTCATCGACAGCACACTCGCAAGAACAAACAACAGATTAGATACTAGCAAAAAAAAGCTGCCTGCTGCTGGCCCACATGGAAGTGGCCCAGATCTGGTGGTGAAGGGAGGGAGCTGTGGAAGCCTGCTGCCGGGCCGAGGGCCAAGGTTTGATCCCCAGTCGACTGGCGTCCTTCCAGCCCAGAGGAGCGAGTGTTCTGCTGCAGAGCAAAGCGTGGGGCTCGCACCCCCCACCATCACCACCACCCCCCTGAGGATGATAGATGCTCTGTCCGCTCCCTACAGCAGGGAGAAAGCATTAGACATCTGTATAATTGACTAAGGATGAGAGAAAAGAGGGGAAAAAGGGATGGAAAGAGAGAGAGAGAGAGAGGCAGGGAGACAGATTGCGTGGGTGTGTGTTTGCACTTGAGTGAGACATCGGGCATAGAGTGTGTGTTTTAGTTGCTTCGTCTGGGTGTTAAAAAAAAAAAAAAAAAAGGAAATGAGAGATATTACAGAGACAGAAAGACATGAGAGAGGGAAAGTGAGAGAAGGAGGGACTGAGTGAGAGGGGGTGTGGGAGGGCAGAGGGAGAGGTAGGGAGCTGGCACAGATGAGGCTGGCTCTCACTCAACAGGACATCCTTTCACACACATTACACATGTCCTCTCCAATCCTCTCACAGAACCAGCACTGGAGCTACTCTGTCGAAAACAGGCCTACACTCCTGACTGATGAAACTACCGGTATTTCATGGTGGTGTGGTGCAGCCTGGCAAAAGACTATTAACGTGATCCAAAGTCTCTCAGCAACAGAATTATTCCAAGGGTTTAACATTAGGGCTTACCCTCACAACAGGGCAAGGGCTGGCATATGATCGAAGGGGGTAATCTGGTTGGGAAGAAAAGACCAGAATTTTTGAACAGCGACAAGAAAGAATTTCCCATCCTTTTGTCTGGAATATAAGCACATCTAGAGAGATGAGTAAAAGGGGCCAACGTGCCAATGACAAACAAAACCAAATCTGTTCAAGCAAAGTGTCTTAGTTTATACAATCACTGTGCTAAACACCAACAAGAGTCTGGTGTTAAATCCCCATCATGTCTGAAAGTTATACCAAATGGCCCCTTTTAAAGAACATGCTCCTAAGTGCTGGCCGGTGTCCACATATCAAAGCCACCCAACAAAAGCGAGATTGAAAGCTGGTGCGCGCAACTTTCCAGGGAAAATAACACAATTATAAGAGTACACAGACTTCTTCATTATTAATGGAGTTGCTTTTCAACTGCCTCGCTGAAAAAGACCTCTCAATAATTTATCACCATGGAGACATATGTCAAGTCAGTGTGCTTGGACACTTCATGAATATCAAATAAATATGCAAAACAAAAGGGGTATACATCATTAAGCACACTTTAAAAGTGCTTTACTGAGGTTTGTAACAAATCGGGGAGCCTTGATTGTTCCCTGCTCCATGACATCAATCACAATCCTCCAATTTGATCTCGCCTTCGGATGAAAATTCTTGATGAAACACTTCGGAAGCCACTATACCACAATGACTGCGCCACTTGGTGTATAATGATCAGTTTGAGGGGAACGAGTGGAGAGGGAGTAACGTCACTGTTAGATTATGCTTTAATGACGATCCTCGATCAGTTATTAACGAGACAACGTTTCTCATTAGTTAATTGAATAACTTACAAAATGGAGTCCCATGCTCCTCATGACTTTGGATTTATTCAAAGCATTAGAAGATGATGAACTCGAGATGAAGGGGCTGAGCGATGCTCTGTCTTTATCACTGCTAACAGCCTGATGAGACATATAGGAAGCGATGGGAATTGGAATGGGAGGCTCCAGGAGTGACAATATCAGTCATTAACATGGGTGCAATGGTTACGTGTGAACATGTACTGTATGGTAAATTATTCATTATTTAATAGGACTACAGTTTCACAGGTCTCACAGAGCTATGATTAAAATTGTAGTTTTAAATGTAGCAGTATCACAATGGCCATGTTGGTGGTTGCATGTAATCATACTGATACAATTTATAAAGTTTCAAAAAAGCCTGATAAATGCACAATCAATTAAAATACATTTTAAAGCTATAACCAAAAATGGCCACCATTACGACACACAGTGTGTGTTCTGTAGTGCCACTGTTCAACTATTGAGTTTTATATTGCTCTGCATTAGATAAACACACTGTTTTTAAGGCTGCACTAATCAAACTTTTTATATTAACAATGGGATAAAAGACGCCATGTGATGTGCAAGGAGTCGCTTCTAGTGACAAACCTACTGAGAGTTATCACCCAGCTCTGCAGTACCCTCGGCTCTATGGAGTGTTTTTTAACATCTTTCAGTTTTTATGGCCCGCAACTTTATGGTTTGATTCAGTCTCACTCGTCTCAGCATCAGACTCATTTCCACACACAGCAGGCAGCTGTTCTTTAGCACAAAAAGCTTTAATAAACAGAATATGCTCCCTGACCAGCATCAAACAACAGACAAAGTTAATGACTAGCTGATGAACAGAGCCCAAAACTGAAGTAAAAGAAGAATGAATACTGAACTTAGAAGACAGGGCGAGAAACATGACTTCAAACAAACGCAAATGGTGCTCCGTGTTTGCCATGTCAGCCTGGTCTCGCTCCCAGGGCGTCAAAGTATACCGTAAAGCATCTGTGTGAGATGCACCAGGCTCTCCACCAATTCCAGTGTAAACTCATTGGTGTCATTAGTAAACAGTCACAGCAACGGACGTACTTTTAAGAGCAGGAAAGTCCGCTCAGGGTGGGTGGGAAGGCTAGGTCCCAATCGCACAGGAAGTGTTTTAGCAACTGGAGGTGGCTTTTTGTAATTGTTTTTACTGAGAATTAAGCTTTGTGCTAACAGTTTTTGCATTGCGACACGCCTCGTGTTTCTGCGCTCTAGGCGCTTGGCGTTTTTGCTGTAGCACTCTGAACTCCTCGAGTTGAAAAAACTTCAACTCAGAGCAGAAAAGCACCCCAAGTCATATCTTTTTCGTCATCTTTTTCCCATTGTCCAATCAGATGATTTGAGCGGCGGGCCTTCTGTGGTGGTCACGACAACAAGTTTACAGTTGGTAAACAATGGAGGAGAAACTGGTGGTAGTGATTGCTGGATACCTGGAGCTATGCAGCCTGATGATAGACAGCAGTTTGTCAAACTGCCCCCGTGTCATCCTAAAGTATGCCTGGAAACGTCCATCATGGAGGAGAAGCTCCTGGACCAACTGGTGGTGCTCCCTGTGATCCACCCTCTTTTTAAGGGTCTCATGTACCCACACAGATCTCCGCTTCCTTGTGCCCAGAAAACTATTTACTGACAGCCTCTCAGGCTCAACTACAGCTACAGCAAGTACCCTCTGCCTGAACATTTTAGTAACTAGCTACTAATTACTATGAAGAAAAGGAAGCAGTAGATTAATTACATGAAGGTTAGTGCTTTTTTGTGATCTGGTGGTTGTGATCTGGTGGTTGTGATCTGGTGGTTGATTCCAACAAACCCAGAAGACCAGTGTTTGAGACCAACAAACAGCAACATCTGTTAGGATATTTATGCCACTTAAAGCCAGGTGTATTTCAGAAACACTGCCTTTCCACCCGCTCTAGTGCCACTCGAAGCTGGTTGTTTAACAACATCTGTAACCCTATCCTAACCATAACCAAGTAATTTTGTTGCCTTAACCCAAGCACCGACCCCTTATGTGAGTCGCCTCAAGCAACTTACATCAACCACAATCTTCTCCTAACCATTAACAAGTACGTTTGTTGCCTAAACCAAACTGCCCACTCCGTCTTACTGCTGCAGTTGTGCCACTCAAAGCTGGGTGTTCTTTTAGCAACATTCACAATCTCTTCCTAACCATAACAAAGTAATTTTGTTGCCTGAACCCAAGGGCCAACCCCTTATGTGAGTCGCCTCAAGCAACTAACATCAACCACAATCTCTTCCTAACCATAACCAAGTAATTTTGTTGCCTTAACTCAAGCGCCAACCCCTTATGTGAGTCGCCTTAAGCAACTAACATCAACCACAATCTTCTCCTAACCATTAACAAGTATTTTGTTGCCTAAACCTAACTGCCACCCCGTTCTTACCGTCAACCCCTTTTGCATCAAGATACAATGCAAAAGGCTGCTCCCTTTATCATTTTAGTAGCACTCAGGACTTTAGCCCGAGCAGCAAAATATGAGGAGTAGGAATGAGATCATGCTGTTTATGTCAACCTTATAGGCGATAACACGTCAGTGTTGTGTTGTACTGCTTGTTGTGCTGCCCCCATGTAGACAAAACAAAATCCCAAACAATTAATCCAGGTTTCAATCTAATTATGGTACAAAGCATCCTGTTTTCTGATGGATGCATTTCACATTTCAAGTCATTCAGTGCCACACTTTGTAATGAGTTCAGAAAAGCAGAGAGCACTCTGTACCAGTGATAAAACAGTATAATAAATTCCACAACAAAAGTCTGAACGCTGTTAATAAGCAGGTTTTACGCAGGTTGGCGAGTCTGACAGCATGTTTTGGAGAAGCTAGCTGTCATGTTGCCTTTCCACTAAATGCCATGCAAATGACTGGCTCTCCCAGAAGACCGCTACCACTCATTTGGTTTGCTGCTTGATTTGGTTCTTTCAGCTGTGCATAACACAACACACATAACTGTCTCGTCTTCCTTCACTCACACTCTGTCTCTCCGTCTTCCTCCTTCTCACTCACTCTGTAATGACAATGGCAGTAAGTTGTACCGAGCGATGCTGCCCTGACTTTCATTAATGCACCACATTTTACCAAAGGAAGTAAGACTCTCTAGTTTCAAAACAAATCCATTTTCATTTCCCCTCCATTTGGGTAAAAACACTTCATCCGTGGCCTGAATGCCATGATTGAGAGGATAGCATTTGAACATAACATGCAAAGCTACACCCCGTGTTGTGCATGCATTTCCATGTGTATCTGTTTATTCTCTGTAGATGGAATTCATGTTTATAGATGCACAACACATCCTGTTAGCTTAGTCGAGTCAGAGTTGAGGGTTACTGTATGTGTGTGTGTGTGTGTTTGCCTGCACGAGTGTGTGTGTGCATGTTTATCAGGGAATTGGAGATGTGGGCCTATTTGGGGGGTCTCGAAGCAAGCAGGTAAGAGTCATGCTGGGTGTTCTTTCGGTTCAGTGCTAATGGAGTCCAATCCAGATCTCTCCTCGCCCTGTACTTCCCAGTGCCCGATCATTATTGGCTTGCTAATTTTGGGTTTGCACTCTGTGTTTGTGTTTGACACAGACAGACAGACAGAGAGAGAGAATATACAGTGAGAATATACAGTATAACAAGTATAAATATGTAGGTCTTTTCCCTATGTGTGCTTTTATTAACACACTGATCGGTAGTCTAAAGACGAGTGGTTGGGAAACGCACACAGGATACAGAGTGACTTCCACCAAAATCTTAACACTCCCTCCTCTCTTTCAGACTCAATCAGATGCTGTGTTTCTGTAAACTTATTTTTATGTGCATTTTGAAGTTTTGCATTAAAACAGCTGTATTGAAATGGCAAAGTACTTAAGGGGGTTTTCACCTTTGTCAAAAAAAGGTAGCTGCAATTAACAGGATGTGGAGACACCTTTGTTGTTCTGACGTGACAACCATTAACTTACATGACTGATCAGTTGTTTTCATTGTCGGCATCTTCATGTGCGTTAGTATTGTAGGAAAGGTTTATAAGTTGAATACATGGAATCGCCTTAGTCTGAACCTGCATGAACCAAGACAGCAACACAGTATTATTTTCCACAGTGGCAGCACATCAGAGCTTCATGCCTTTGCTTTTACTTTTCAAAATAAAAGCCCACCTTAAATTTACTCAGAGGACCTCACCCTTTTTTTTAAGAGCAAGGTTGTTTTTCCAGAGCTTTCGCACCACAATTAAAGGCATCAACCCATCGGACTGTGTGGAACGGGCAGCACATCACAGCTGTAGCAACTGTCGTAAATCTGGATCACTTCTAGTTTTTTGTTTTTGTTTTTTAAGGTATTTTTGGGCGTTTTTGCCTTCAATTGATAGGACAGATAAGTGTGAAAGGGGGAGAGAGAGAGGGAGTGACATGCAGCAAAGGGCCACAGGCTGGAGTCGAACCCAGGCCGCTGCGGCAACAGCCTTTGTACATGGGGCGCCTGCTCTATCCACTAAACCACCAATGCCCCGGATCCATTTTAGTTTTGAGTTTGGTGATGCCCCCGAGTGTGCAAAGGCCTTAAGATCCAGGATTAATGTCGGCAGTCAAACGTCTACATTTTTCTTTAAATGTTTTTTAAATAAGTATAACTATGTTATCTGACAGTTTAGCTTTTTCTCGCACGCTAAACTTTGACAGTGAATTGTACTGCAGTGAATACAGCTTCTGCAGTGGAAGGCACAATTAGCGGCAGTGATGCTAGGTGAGCAGGAGTGACTGAGATACAGTGATTCTGTTCAAACAGGGGCAGTAGGGAAATGATAACTGGATTTACTGATGAGGGTGCATCTGCTGTATTAGTGCTAGAGTTGCAAAGGTATGAGATTTTCACTGTACAATAGCAGTCTCTAAAAATATCACGGTATCACAGTATTACCAAATTTATATTAGTATCAGTCAGAATGACCCCAAAAGGAATGAATATAGAAGGGTAATTTTTGGTTGAACAAATGTTTTGTTACTGTAATGGAATGTATGGAATGTAATGGAAGTATTTGTAAAAAGTTGCCCCTTTGAAAATACCCAAAATAAAGAGGAGATTCAACATCTAGTTGCATTTGTTTTTCAATATTGTAGATAAGTAAATGTATACAATACGATAACTGTCAACTACTGTATATTCCTGCAATTACTACAGAGTGACACGGACACTGTATGTGTGAACAACTAAACAGTGCCATTTCCACTAACCTTGTGATAGACAAGAATGTCGTCGGTAAACATGGTAACTGTAAACAATAAAGATGGCGAGAGCTGCTGCCTCAAAATGCCTAGAAGAACTAACAATTAAAAATGCATTACAAAATTGAGACTAATATTTCACTGATGAATATTGTACTAAACTGACTAAAGTTAGACTGTAACTCACATGCAATTTTGTCTAAAACAAAAATACAATTTTGTCATAACACTAAATCAAAATCAGGTCCCCAAATGGACACTGGAGTCAATACTATACTTACACTGCTATACTCCATGACAATAAACAAGATAAATACATGCTAAAATATGACAAAAAGATGATTTCATATGGGAATAAAAACTGTGAAACACACGGTGGCCTCTATCAGTGGATCTCCACCAAAAGTGAGAGTGCTGAGATAGAAAACATTTGCCTTCTTTATTATGAATGAGGATGTGAAAAGGACATTGTCAGTGATCCCACATCAGCACTTCCCCTGTGAAACTCAATACCCCCTCTTGATAAATGTCTGTCATTGTCTTTTCATGTAAGCGTGCTACACAGGCTCACCTCTATTGAGAGCAGCTCTTCTCACAACATGTGAGATAAAGAATCAGCGCCTTGGAAAAGCCTATTCAGCACAAACAGGGTGCAACAGGAGAACCTCGTCACCAAACTACGTGTCCAAAATAGGCTCTGCGTCACCTGGAGGTAAGAGCATAGACAGCACTGTACATGCAGTGTGAAAAATGCCCCATATGGGCTGGTGTGACTACTGTGTAGTGGCTGAAAATAAACACCTCACTTTGTTCATGCAGCGCCATAGGACCACTGCTTCAGTTCCTTCCCCTCCTTTGCTCTACCTGCCCTTTCCACTGCTCTGTCTTTGTTCCTCTCTTCTGTTACCGTGCACCCATAAACAGAGCAGCTACTTCATACATCATCTGCCCCTGTGGAATCCAGAGGTGCTCTGCTCCTTGGGACAGATGTATAAATGATGTGTACACAAAAACCATGAGTGTGCCTTTTCCTACACATGACCTGGTATTTATAAAAAGAGGAATGTGTGATGGGAATGTTCACATGCATACTTCAGACCAAGGGTATGCACAGTTGGGCTGAGTTAGAAGCAGGCTACACCATTCTGTGTCAATCAAAGGCACACTGATAAAATTAGCTAGGAATTACGAATTTCATTTTGATCCTGACTTGTTTAAGTTTAAGTTTAAGATTATTTACTTTATTAATCCCCCTGAGGGGAAATTCAATGTTTTCACTCTTGCTTGTCAATTACACACAGGTCCGTGAAGTACTTTGTAAAGTCAGTTTCAACATGAGCAATATAAATGCATCACTGTCACCCTCCTGACTTTTAATAGTAATGATGACTGTGATTTTACCTCGATGGTTTACAGAAACATGATGAATCAGCCCTGCTTCTTAGAAATATGTGACACGGACACAAAGGCTCAGCAACACATCAGGTAGTGGTGGACATGATATGTGTCAAAATTCCATGCTGGCACAATGAAAACAATGCCAGTACAATGTCAATGGGGATCTTTTGTTGTGGTGGACACACCAGGTATATATAAAGAATGAGAAAGTCCAAGTAAGGTTGGTGGAGAGGTGGTGGATGGGTCAAACAAACATGGACTTTTAACCAGGAGGTCGAATTTCGTGTCCCATGTAAAACCAAAAGTCAACGTAGATATGACTTTATAGACCTTACGTAACTACACAAAGTATGTAAGTCTACGTTACTTACATCCTGTACGTAGTTATTTAAACCGAAACCACGATCTTTCTTAAACTTAACCTAGATTTCTTTGTCCTCCTTAACCAAGTGTTTTCTTTTTTTGCAAAACCTAACCAAAAATGCGACCGTTTGTAATAGACCTAGCATTGTTTTCATGTTGTCAGCACTTTTTTGTTTTGTTTTTAAACACATTACATGCCAGCCACAGAATGATCATTAAAAAGCAAAAGCAGCATGTGTATACATTCAGTAGGCTATATCTTTAGTAGCTAGCTAGCTAACCCTACACTTTTCAGGGTTTGATTTTGGTTTTGGAACAGGGAAGAAACGTATATCTTTGTCCAACCTCTCCAGGTAACGAGTATCATTAATACACGACGTGCCCCAGGCACAACATTCAGCTCCAAATCCACAAAACCAGCCTGAAAATGAAGGAAATCTGAATTCTGATTGCATTAGAGTCAATGGAGCACAGCTGTGTTGTTGTTGTTTGACCCTGGTCTGAGCCGGCCGATGCTACGTTATGACAGGCCAGTCGGCGTCCGGGTGCAGGACATGGGTCAATTAGCAGTATAGATGCTACAAATAGCAACAAGAGACAGCTGCTCTGTTGGAGAACCTCACTAATTGACAAAATCTGTAAAACTGCACTGTCTTTGATGGGTCTGGTGTAGCGGACACAACTATCAATATGCAAACGCTTGCTTAAATAAGTTTCTGCATCTATTTATGGCTAACTCTGGGAGCGGAAATGATGGTTGTGCATGTGCACCAAGTTCCACAATGATTGAGATTTATAAAACAGAACCAGGCAACTTGTCCTAGTCCTGTTTGGTCCTATACAGAGTTGTAAGGATCTGCCCCCTTGTGTTGAAGCTAAAACACCCTGCTTCCTCTTGAATGCACCAGAAATGGATCACCATATTAATGTCCTATCCTCAGAACTGATCCCAGCATCTACAGCCTTTCTGGGTCTCCTCACCATGCGGAGAAACGCGGTGCACCTGGCAGAGAAGAAGAAGAATTTACACCGCTATGATCTTATCATTTCTCACCTTCTCTCTCACTTATTCTGTCAGTAGGTCCATGGTGAAGTGGGGCATATTGATCTATTTGCCTACTCTTTCCCCCTTTCCCTCTCTTTCTGCCTCCCTCTCAGTCCATCGCATCCTTCCTCCAACACACTCTCGCACACACACACACACACACACACACACACACACACACACATCCTATTTCCCATAACAGATGTACCATTTCATCAGATGAAGACCAAGGCCAAGCTTTGAGCTTTCAGTGCTACATGGGATCCATTTAATTTGCAGCAACATGAAGGGAAATGAGGCCAGATCTGCCAGGCTCAACTCACTCCACCATCCAGGTCATTATGAGCAGCAGCTAATCAACCTCATCCATTTACTCAAAGATGAGAAAAGCACCACATGCGGAGCAAAATGTCTCCACAGCGTCATCCACTATTATATACACAGCTCACTTGTCTGGGCTCGGTTTTACAAATAGCATCCTATGGTAAATGTGCAAGTAGCCGCCACATACATGTTTACGAGTGTGACTAAAGAGTATGTTAAAGCATGGTGGCCCCTGATGAAATTAACTTAACTTAGATGGATAATGCAAGGCAAGCTCATTTTAACACACAGAGAATAAGCTACATCTTCTTTATCCTGGGTGATAATCTATCACCTTACAATTACTGTATGTATGTCCTGGTTCTAATAATATTTCAGCATGTAAATGCATTTCCAGGAACTGAAGCAGAACAAATGCATG
Source organism: Epinephelus lanceolatus (assembly GCF_041903045.1). NCBI lineage: Eukaryota > Metazoa > Chordata > Actinopteri > Perciformes > Serranidae > Epinephelus > Epinephelus lanceolatus. The sequence goes on from NC_135748.1 coordinate 23,661,266, forward strand.
CAAGCACAAATTGTTTTTTCCTAGTTAATGGGTATGTATTTCCTATTAGACATAGAAAACAAGCCTCTGTGCTTTATAATGTGCTGAACAAAAGCCATACGCAGATTGTATTCATCTTATCACCAGCTGTGGTGAACGGGATAAAATGCACCTTGTTGGTACATGTCGGCAGCCTAGTTCTTTAAAAAGTGCAAACCAAACTTTTTACCATAGACAGCCCATTTGCTATTCTTGACATGAAATAGAGTTGGCCTCTCTGAGGGATTGGGGGTCTGTTTTTGCTGATTCCACTCTGGTGGTGAGGGAGTGCAAGGTGGGCTGGAGGGGTGGGCTGGCGCTGCTGCGGGGAGCGAGAGAGAGCCAGAGGTCCAGGGCGTGTCGAGCCGCCAGTCACTGTTGGATGTTAATGTACTGAATAACAATCTAAACCGATCTGTCATTAACATCTGTAACCAGCGCGCCGTGCTGAATGACTAACGACTTGAGCACATAAATTGGATGAGAAAGGCAAACAACCCGTGGAAACTTACAGTGATCATGAATAACAAAGCTTGTGCTTTTAAGTTTCCTGGGAATTCAGATGGCGGGCACAGATACAGTATAAGCACGCCGTGGCAAGTTCCAGTGTCTTGGTTTCCTCCAGAGAATCAAAGACTTTGGAATTAAAAAATGCCTCACATTCGCTAGAAACACTCTATGAAAGGTTTATGAGATACAATCCCTAAAGAGCCTTAAACAATGACAAACTCATCCTAACTACTGGATATTCTTTAGTTTGCAGCTGGGAGAAAAAGTAACAGCACCACAGTCGTCCAACAACAGGGCTCGTTTTTCTCCATTCTCCTCCTGCTCTTCTATTTTTCTCTCTTTTCTTTCTTGTTTTTCTCTCTGGCTGCACCCCATGCAGGAAAAAAAAGAAGCAAGCATTATTTGAATCCACACCAACTGAACAGAGATTACACATACGGCAGCTTGAAGTGACTGATACAAAAAGTGATAAATTGATTCACAGACATGGCTGAATGAGTGAAGTGACACCACATTCCTCCAGAGCTTTGTGCGTTACTATGTGTGCGCGCGTGTTTAATTCCATTTCCAGCATGGCAGCACAATACCAGCTTTTTTTTTGTTTTGTTTTTTGGTCTCACATCGGGCAGCAGCCTTACCTCCTGAGACACTGTCCCTCTGGAAGTCCATCAACACAACATGGTCAGCAGAGCAGAATGTGTGCGCGCGAGCGAGACAAGCGTGCATGCTTGTGTGTGCTGAACAAGCACACTGATACACACAGCTCTGCTCTACACCTCTCCGTTCACTATTGCACTGCAGTTTCATCATCCACAGCACAGGTTTGATAGGCAGTTCCTCTTATTAGAAAACCTGGAGGGGGCGAGCCAGTGTTAAAATGAAACCCTCTTTATCAAATTGTGATGAAGTGCCTGAAGTGAACACAAGGTTAACTAAATTGCATATCCCTTCTGTTGAACTCTTTACACTCCACCATCACCTCGGCACACAGAATTTTAAGACACAGAGGTTTTGTAAGTACAAACGAGATGAGAGAGGTGTTTCTCTACCTTAAATCACTGTGAAATGTGTCTCACTTGTTAGAATTGCAGCTTGGTTCTAGCCGGGGGCTGAGATGAGGTGTCTGAGGTATTTCTGGGTCTCCGGCATCACACCAGAGCGGCTGCGTGCTCTCTCCACCACACCTTGACAGTGACTTTGTGTGACAGCAGATATAATGTGATTTCTCCTGTCCCCGGGGTCTGAGGCTGATGATGGAGACTTCTGGGCTCTGCCTTGCTCGCCGGCGACAACCATGACAGAAAGAAAAAATGCTTGAGCATGATGATCAGTGGCATTTTTCACACGGCTTGGAGATCCCTCAGTCTGTGCCCTGTTGCCCATGCTTCACTGACAGAGAAATTAGGTCCCTATGTTCAGCCTGAAATGTCCTGGTCTGGGTTTATCTCAGTTTGGGCACAATCACATCAGCTCACTGACACTCTGTCGTGTGATTTCAGCATCTCTTTTTTTGAACTCAAAACAAATACTGTGTAGCATTCTGAACATTTTGGTTTGTTTTACAATATTGTCATGAGTTTACTGCAACTGAACGACGGGGATACGTAGGATGTCAGTTCTACTGTAAGCGTGTCACATCAGGTGAAGCTGTGGTGTGTCATACCTGTAGGCTGTACAGGCCTCTGCTGTCTCTGAGGCTTATGGGCAAAAACAAAGCTAACCACTTCTGTCATGCGTGTTTTGTCTGGGTGTTGAAAACATAAAACAGTTCTGTCTGAGGTTTAGGTACAGAGCCAGGCAAGGACAACTGCAACTGAAACCCTTAGTTAATTAATCGATTATCCATTCGACAGCTTTTCTGATAACTGAGTAATCATGCAAGTCATTAACTCATTTAGCAAGCAAAAAAAAATTGGCATTGGCTGGCTCTAGCTTCTTAAATATGAGGATTTCCTGCTGTTCTCTAATTTTAGAATGACTAATTGAATACCTTTGAGTTAAGGATTGTTGGTCAGACAAAACAAGCAATGTGAAGAGGTCACATTGGGTTCTGGGAAACTGTAATCAGCTTTTTTTTTTTTTTTTACTATTTTCAAACATTTTCTTGCCAAACTGATTAGCTGATAAATTAAAAAGAGGTTGAAACTAAAATTGAAAAAAAAAAAAAAAAGCTTAAGTTGCAGTTCTTAAGGGCCAAATTCATAGACTGTGGCCTACATAAGATGGACAACATTACAGCTCCTAAGAAGTGAAGCCAAAACATCTTGATCGCCCCCTACTGACTGGCTGCAGTACAGGTCACAAACCCAGTCTTAATTTGAAAGGACAGACACAGGAATTGGCCACTCTCCGCAGTCAGACAGGAGTCACGTTACAAACAAATCACAGCCGACAGATATTTTTCCCTTCTTCTGTAAATATTCAGTCTGATAAATACGAAAAAGTTGATCATGTTAGTGCAGGGCTACCCAGAGCTTTACATCTGTCCCACGGACGATAGGCCTACACACTTAAAAACAGCACTTGGAAGACAATCAGCTCTGCACTCAGGATATACGATGCTTGTTAAGGTTACTTAGCAACCTCAGACGCAACTTGCCGCCGTACTCTTGAAAGCTGGCACATAAAAGGTACAAGAGAAGCGCCCGGTGCCAGACCTCGCATTTTCAGACGGTTAAAGACGCGGCATGTGTACGGCCTCTAATTTCCAGGGCTGGTACCTGCGGTTATTCCACAGGCTAGTTAATAACATGTCGGGCAGGAAATCCAAAGTGTGGGATCATTTTGAGAAGGTGAAGGACGAACCCAAGGTGATATATAAACTTATCTTCATTGGTCGACTACAAACATGACGTATCATCTGAAACATGGAAGTAGCTACATGCCCATTAGCCACTTAGCACAATCATTACTGCTTTGCCCACAGCGTCATTAACAGGTGGCTCGCTCAGTGTGTGACGTGCACTTGTAGATAAAATATAGGCCTATATTAATGAAGGTTCATTAGTACGGTTTTGTATTTCTCTGTAATGTAGCACAATGTTAACAATGTTACTGATACTATTCTTTCTCACACCTTCAACTCAAACCATTGTGTTGCTCCACCCAAAATATATAATTTAATAATTAAATTAATATCGTAAACATGTGGACGACTAGTCGACTAATGGCCCTAAATGATGACTATTGGTCGACTAGGAATATTCTTAGTTGGGGGGCAGCCCTGGTCTGAAACCCAAGAGAAAGAGAGGGAAGGCAGGTTAACAAAGGGGGCACAGTTTTGTTATTTGGCTAAGAAGGGGAATGGCGTCCCTACTTATCCCCTCAAAATCACCTACAGTGGATGAGACGTCAAAATTGCAACTCCACCATCTGATTACTACTGCACAGACTTCTGCTCCAAATGCAACCATACCCAGGATATTTTTGCTTCATTGTTATACAGTGGGAGGAAGTAGAGACGCGTCATCCATTTTTATATACAGTTTATGGTCCAAGCACACAAATAGCTCTAATTGTCAGTGAGATGCAGGGTTCTACCAAATGTTGAGTTCAAGTGTGTTCTTTTCACACAACTTTTGGTATGGGAAAATTAGGTGTAGGAAATATGGTTATTCACTTTCACTCTGAGACTAACATGGCAAGATTGATACCACTTATCCTACATGTCTGTTTGGTAAAACTGCCGGCAGCTGGTCAGTTTAGCTAATGGGCCGAGGGACAGTCCAGCACACACCTCTAACAAACCCAACCAGACAATTATTGGTCACCTCTTCCGCTCTCTTCCCCCTTCCTTTTGCTGACACTCACACCACACATACCAACAGCAACAAAAATAAATAACCTGGATGTCTTTCACCCTAATAACCCCCTAGGTAGTGTACAAATGCAGCTACAGTCATTGTTACAGGCTCCAGTCAACATTTAGACGATCGCACTCCCCGGTTGATGAAACACTGAATCCCAGCTTCCTTCCTCCCTTCCTTCCGGCGTTTTATTCCATCTAAATAATGCAGCCACAAGGAGTCATTGGGGGGATCCATTATAGAGAGACTGATATGGAATGCTGGGATGCATGATCAGACACTCTTATCACTTTCACAGAGCATGTTATGGTGCAGCAGGGGGAACTTTGTATTGTCATGTCTCTCCTAAGTGCTTAACCCTTTGGTTGATGTGATAGCGATATGCAATCTGAACAGTATGGGATATATTATAGAATTCCCCCATCTACAATAGATCCAGATGATGTACGATGAGACTTGGGTGTGTGCTCATGGAGTATGGTTAAAGGACATTTCAGGGTCTGGGTGAAATTAACTTTGTGCCGCAACAGCTAGCGTAAAGTGAGTGAGTACAGACGTCATGGTTAGTGAAAGAGGATGAGGAAAAAAATCTATGCACCAGCCACACAACGAGCAGACACACGCATACACACAAAAAAAAACCCATCCAGAGTAGCTTCTGAGGCAGTGAGGGCACTGGTGAAAAAATGTCGCACTGAAGAAGCACTGAAGAAGCCAACCTTGCCAGATAATTTGATGTCTATTCATTTTATTCTCAGCAGCTTCTCTGAGAGGATACTGTTAATTACATATAGTCTATTGAAGAGCAAATGAGCTTGACAGTGTTCCATCATGTTGTCACAAGAGGGAGAGAAAGAGCGTGCGCCTGCGTGGGCACGCACGTTCACAGGTGGAGTCTGTTATGCTCTTTCTCCTTCCCACTAATCTGCCTGTCAGTAATGAAGTCTGAGGCTTAAGTGTGGGAGAGAGCAGGCGTCATCCATTAGTCTCATCCATTTCCATTAATGTTCACGGATTACTTATTATTCCCTGATTAATAAACACTCTGCAAGCGTGTCCTCATAGCAGCCTCAATAAGGACAGCTTCATTAATGATTAGTATTAAGGCTATTAATATCGCACTTACTGGCAGTCACAACCAGCAGTAGCTCAATCTATATTATTATTGGGAGTGTTTTGCCAAAGCGTCCTGTGTTTGCGAGAGATGAATAAATATGGGTGCATTACTCACTGACATCAGCCTCTACTTTCAAGGTAATAATTTCATAAGCAATTCACATTACCTTGGTATTTGGACATCCTCGAGCAAAAACAAGTAATCCAATTAGTAAACTGAGTGAGGCGCTATTGATTTCAGAAAAACATTACCCAATCAATTTTGGAGGGGTAATGAAATTCCTTTACTTTGTGCTCCAAAACAGTATGGGAGAGTGTGTGTGTATGTGTGTGTGTGTGTGTGTGTGTGTGTGTGTGTGTGAGTGTGCGTGAACATGCATGTGTGTGTTTGTGCTACTCAGAAGCTAAGTACATAATTTCACGTTAGGCATGCCTCTCAGACCACACCCTAATGGGGTGCAGAGGTCTCCCACCACACAAATAACCCGCACACAAGCTAACTATGTAATTTATTTCATTGAAATTTATTTTTTCCAAACAGTTCGACATACTTTCTCCCCATTGCAAAACACAAATTAACTCCACATAATAATACTTGGCGCTACTGTTTCTATTCTGCCTCCTCAGTGGCAGTCAGTGGCACACACAAATTGTCACACTTGTCCTCAACACCGCACGTCTTAAATATTCATGTTAGACAGGACTTGAACCCCTGCCACTGTAACTCTTAGTTGGATTATATATTGGACACAATTAGATTCTAGTGGAGTGGTATAAATAGCCTAGGGATGTTTGCATGAATTACACCATGCCGGAAACTATTGTAATGCATTGTGTTGCAGTGTTCACATTTTGCCTGTGCAAATCTCCCTGGTCTCATGACACTAATCCCTAGCATAGTAAATTCTATGTTGTCTCATTTTACACCATGCCCGAGGTTGTTTTCTTTTCAATAATCTCGTAGGAAAGCATAACTTGATTAGACTCCAAAAAAAAAAAAAAAAAATTCAAGGGTGGAACTATTGATTGTATGCAAATGGCATTAATCTAAGACACAATTGTATTGGCCATATTTCCTGGTATTTATTTCTCTTGGTCCTTTAAATCAGCAGCTTTCACACATACACACTTAAGCACACACTCCAATCCAATTATATAGATAAATAGGCTAATCATGCTACAAAATTTTAATATGAGGTCTACGGGCAGGGCGATAAGCAGAATCATTCACAGTGCCAAATTTACAGCCCAATTTTAGATAAGAGAGATGGGGAGAAAGAGAGAGAGGGGAAATTGAACAGATAAATAGTTCCATATTAGACATTAACATATGGATCATAAGGGAAGCAGATAATGGAGGAGACATTTCATTAACGGAAATAAACATACGATTAAAAGACTTTTCTATTTACTTCACTTCCCATAATTCAAGGCGATGTGATGAGTGCTGCTGTCAAAACATTAGAGCAACCCTTTGTAAAGGGCGACACACGTGACTTATACTGTGGAAAAGCCTCCGTCCTATGCTTGAGAATATGCAGTGTGGAGGAAGAGGACTGCTAGGAATTTCATGTTTAACACATTAACAATAGGTTACAGATATGCTATGATGTTAATTAATCCTACTCTCATACAGAGTGATGTTCATTCACTAGGTTTTAGCAGCAGTCAGTGTTGTAATCATATTACATTTGTATGTAACACAGTAATTTAACACACTACTGTTCCTGAAACAAGTAATACACATTACAGTTACTAACCAAGCAATAATGTGATTACATGTGTTACATTAGTTATTCAATGATCTGTATATGTGTGGATAGAAAAAAAATCCTGCAACATGCCAACAAAAGTGACGCCAGCCTAGTCTCCAGAAGAAACTGTTGTTTTACGCAAACCACAAACACTTTAGGTTTGCATGTTTCATACGTTTCACAATAACGTTTCTGAAGTGATGTAGTTCTATGAGCTGTCACTGGGAGAAGGAGGGGATGGTGGATGCCACGACAGCTACACAAGGCACCTGCTAAGCTGTAGACCACTGTTTGAGACCAACAAGCAATTATTTTTAGCAAGATATTGCTTTGTTTCCTGAAGCTTTACAGGCACCAAACGTGGGTGTTTCTTAGCAACACGCAGCATTTTTTTACAATGGCTTTTTAGCTTTCAAACATGGGTGTTTTTTAGCAACCCATGGCTCTTTTTCCGGTGACTTTTACCCCCCAAATGTAGTGTTTTATAGGGACCATTTCCAACAGCTTTTGGGCCTCTAATGTGGGTGTTATTTTTTTGGACCAGTCGCTGTGTTTCAAGCGGTTTTGTAGCCCCCAAACATGGGTGTTTTTACCAACCCATTGCTCTTTTTCAAACTGCTTTCAAGTGCCAAAACGTGGGTGTTATTTTAGGGACTTAGCTTTTTTACAGTGACTTTTTAGCCCTCAAATATAGTGGGTTTTTTTAGCAACCCATGGATCTTTTTCCAACGGCATTTAGGCACCAAATGTGGGTATTTCTGTGAGGACCAGTCACTGTGTTTCCAGCGGCTTTTTAGCCCCAAAACATGGGTGTTTTTTAGCGTCCGTGGTTGTTTTTCCCGTGGGGATAGTGCAACAAAACTTTTAGCCCTTAAATGTGGTGTTTCTAGTGACCTGTGGCTCCTCTTCCAACAGCTTTTGGGATCCAAGCATAAGTGTTTTTTTAGGACCAGTTGCTGTGTTTTCAGCAGCTTTTTAGCCCCAAAACATGGGTGTTTTTAGCGGCTCATGGTTCTTTTTACAGCTGCATTTTAGCGCCCACACATGGATATTTTTTTTTAGTGACCCGTCACTGATTTTCAAGTGGGGATATTGCTATGAAACTTTTAGTACCAAAATGTGGTATTCTAGGCCCCAATCATGGGTGTTTTTTAGCGACCCGTGCTTTTTTTTGTAGCTGCTTTTAGCAACAAAACATGGGTGTTTTTAGCGACTCATGGTTCTTTTTACAGCTGCTGTAGCGCCCAAATGTGGGTGTTCTTTAGAAACTCTTGGCATTTTTTTCCCAGCAGCTTTTTAGCCCCAAACATGGGGTTTTTTTTAGTGACCTGTTTTCCAGTGGGGATAATGCTACGACACACCAAAATGTGGTGTTCCTAGTGATCTGTGGCTTCTTATCCAATGGCTTTAAGGCCCCAATCGTGGGTGTTTTTAAGCGACCCATGCTTTTCTGCACCAAAACGTGATTGGTCTTTAGCAAACCATGGTTCTTTTTTCAGCTGCTTTTTAGCGCCCAAATGTTGGTGTTTTTTAGCAACCCTTGGCTCTTTTTCTCAGTAGCTTTTTAGCAACAAAACATGTATGTTTTTTAGTGACCCATCACTCTTCTTCCAGTGTGGATGGTGCTATGAAAAGATGTTGGTTTTTTCCTAGACATCGCTGCGTTTTCAGCTGGGACTGTGCCACCAAAACTGGGTATTTTAAGCCATAACATGATCTTTTCCAAACCATAATCAAGTGTTTTTTGTGCCTAAACCTAATCCTACCTCCCTATGAGGTATAACCACAGCTTTAGTGACGTCAAATAAGTTGGACTACGCTACTATGAGGCCATGGTTTGGTGAACATGCAACTTGTTTGGCTAGTAAATGCAGTTCGTCTATTGTTTATCATCTAATGGTGTTCCTCCTTATTAGGATAGGGATTTGTGCTGATATGTGGGAATCTGGTCTAATAGTATATATAGTTAACATGCAGTTACAAGACAGAGCATCTAAGGTGATGTTTCAGGGGAGTGCAAAAGCAACGTGATGAGCAGGGTAACAAACTACTTTCTACAGAGAGTAACTAAGTAAAGTAATAGAATGCTTTTTTGAGTCAAGACCCAACACTGGCAGCAGTACATACTGTTTTAAAGCTGTGAAAATAATTTCTACTTCAGGATTTCTATCTCAGCCTCCATTAATAAAGTTGAGATTTGAAGCGGTGATGTCATTGTTTTTCTTTACAACGTCCATTCTCTTCTTTATCACTGACAAGCAAGGCATGTAATGTCTGTTCTGTTCACAGGGGAAGTATCTTTTCCTATGTTTTAATAGCTTTCGGCTGACAGTCTCATCGTCACAACAACCTATTGGCTCCCAGATCACTCAAACATCCTGCTCGACTAAAGAAAATGATTCTCATAAATACTCTATTTGGCCAATTTCCTCCCTACTGGGATGCGTTTATTTCTTTGATTTTTTATAATCAATGATACATTTCCCTTTGAGGGAGCTAACTGTGAAATCTTGTGACCGAGCACATCTGTTTAGCTGATGGCAAGACAGACAGCACAGAGCATGTGAAGCGTGTGTTTTTGTGTGTGTGGGGGTGTGTGTGACTGTACGAAGGTTAGGAGGAGGTAATGTGGGTTGATGAAAACGCTGTTCTACAGACCTCCGTGGAGCGCAGGGGCCTGGTGAGGAGTTTAGGACTTCACTTTACCCAGCAAGAGAGTCTAGTCATTTGAGTCAAAACTTGTACTTTCAGACACACACACACACACACACCACACGATAATGTAAAGTGTACTCACTGTTCCCTGCCTGGACAGGGAAATCCTCCCCAACTCCACATGAATGTCTGCTTAGACTAAACACAGCATAGCATGACTGTCTTCACAGACATCAACCACTAAGAAACAAATGCTTGCACAGTGAAGCCTCAACTAACCTTTATGCATGTACAGTCTTAAATCTGTGTCTGGCCCTCACCAGCTCAGATGAAACCATTATGGGTACAACTTTTCCATCCGACATACCTGAACTCATTGCACCGCGCACAACAGCTCAGGTTTTATGTGCCACATTACGGCGACTTATTTCTAATTACACAATAATGATGATTATTATTATGTGCAGCAGAAAAAGTTCACTTTATAGTCGCTGTATAATGACTGTTAGAATGAAATGAACAGTGTCATTTTGAAATATGCCACTCCTCAGCAGGCTGTACATCCTATGCAACCGAGTGCTTCCTATCACACAGACCTCAGCGATGCCTCCACCATTAAAGAGCTTATTTCATTATACTTCCCCAGTGACAGTTTAAGTGCCAAAGTCACCTCTATTGATGGTGCTTTCCCTTGTGAAACTGACTAATGATCAATAACAAAACAATGTCTCCAGAATGGCAAAATACTGTCATAAAACCGGGCCAACACAAAGTATATATGAAATGTTAAAACACCTCAAAAGTAACACAGGCTTAATCAAAAATCCACTAACACGACCATTAAAGAGTTCAATCAAATATCTCCAAGAGCACTTAGACGGCGATTTAATCGGTGCGTAATGATGCTGATCGATTAGGGATGTGTATTTGAAGGACAAACATGTGTTTTTGCTCCGCTTTACTTAATGAGCGTCTTCGTCCAATCGCACGCTGTGATTAAGGGTGACAGAAGCGCTGCCTGGAGCATCCTGAACCATAAGATGTCAGTCAAAGCGTCTCTGGTCACAGAATATCTGGGGAAAGTATTGTCTTGTTTTTTATGCCAAGTTCTATGAAGTCAATAAACAAAGCAAAATCTCAACCTCTAATAACTGTCAGTGCAGAGGTTACAGGGAACTCACATTTCTTACAATGAGGCATTTTATTTTCACATCACATTATATGCATTAGTCAAAATCTGACTTCCTCTCTCGTACTATTTAATTTAGAGAATGAGCAGTGGCTCGTTAGTTCATTATACAAGTCTACTCGCTGTAGCACCTCCTGCACTGATGGTCAGCTAATCACTGGGAAGATCTGATTGCTGCCAAGTGTCTCTCTCCACTTGATGTGATGGAGGCGTCTCAGTCATGATTACTGAGCAGCATTGTTAAGCTCCTTCAGAGAAGAGTGACTGCCAACTGCCAGTCTTGTAAATGTCGTAAATTTGACCTTTGAAGTATTTCTCCTTTTCTTTGATGTTTGCAAGGTAAACTTAAATGCAGACATTGTAACAAAGTACAAAAGTTATTTAACCTGGATTGTGCACTTGCATGAAAAGCAGGTTGGCCGATGCAGAGCACGAACAGATGACACTGCATTAATCTGCAGCAAAATTAGAGTCAGGACCAACTTTTTTGCCCTACTACCCTATATTTCTTGGTGTTTTGCCAAAGCTTCCTACATTAGTTGGTGAAAAATTGAGACTGTTGCTGGCAGAGAAGCCGATACTGTATTTATCCCTAAATTATCTGTTATCATTAATAGTTGAACACCAGTGCATACTAGTGAGTAAAGATAGAACTGAACATGCAGGTGTAACAGCTGAATTTAGAGTGGATCCTTCCGGTCAAGCCACAGTGTGGCACCTCTTCCTAACCTGTAGCAAAGGAGTGAACTCTGGTGCATGAAGCATGAAAACTGTCCAATTGTTTATAGGGCTGCAACTAACGATTATTTTCATTGTCGACTAATCCGTCGATTATTTCTTCGATTAGTCGACTAATCATTTTATCAAAAAATGTGTTAAAATGTTGAAAAATGACGGTCTGTCTCTCCCAAACCCCAAAATTATGTCATCTAATGTCTTGTTTCGTACTCACGCCAAAGGGTTTTCGTTCACCGTCATGGGAGAGTGTGTAAAGCTGCCAATATTTGAACATAAGAAGCTGCTACAAGAGTATTTTGGGGTACTTTTATAGAACTTTTCTATGAAAAATGACTCAAACCAATTAGATGACTACTAAAATAGTCACCAATTATTTTAATAGTCGATAAGTCATCGATTAGTCGACTAATCATTGCAGCCCTAATTGTTTATTCATAACTAACTTAATTGTCTGAAAAACACAATTGGCACTATCTAGAGCAAGTGTTTGGTTTGTCCATTCTGGGCTTCTGTAGAACAACATTGCGGACTCCGTGGAAGAGGAGTAAGCAGATATAATCGCATATTCCAAGGTGACGAAAACACTACGGTTCCTTTTTTCAGATGACTATAAACTAATAAAAAACATAGTTATGAATATCATATACCATTTCTGCCAAAAGTTGCCCCTACATTCCATTGTATTCCTCCTCATTTACGTTTGAAGTATTCCTCAAATTCCTAAATGAGTCTCTCTTTATCCATGTTGACTATTGACTGGAGGGTAAATGGAAACACAAACGTTAAGGACATCAGCATTGATTTTGACCATCAACTGTATATAAAGACTTTAGGGGTGGGAATCACCAGAAGGATCTACGATATGATATTATCACGATACTTAAGTCACGATACAAAATCAATGTAATTTAAAATATGCTGCAATATGCTGAGTATTGAAATAAAATATATTGCGATATTAAATTTTTTAAGTGTAAAGTATGTCCCTGAAGGAAAACTTGGTCAACATCTGTTAATCTCACTTCATTTTTTTTTGCTGCAGCAAAATGTATCTAGTGGACTGAAAATGGCAATGATTATATCATTCTAGTAGGCTACCTAGAGTTTAATTTGTATAATTTATATAATAAAAAACGATACTTGGCACTGTGTGAAGATACGATATTGCCCCACAAAATATCACAATACAATGCGGTATCAATTTTTATCCCCACCCCTAAAAGACTGTATATCTTGCATATAACTATATATATCTTTATACACAGTCAATGATTTTGACCAATAAAAATAGACTGAAGGTGGAGCAAGTGTGGGAAACATCGTAAACACAGACCCAGGGCAAGCGGTCCCTCAAACAAGCGACACGCCACTCAGCCTGTTCGCTTACACATGGAGCAGCTTGGGACATCTTCATTGGGAAAACTTAAACAATCTAGTTAGGAAGAGGTATGACTGTGTGCGACATGTCTCAACTTGATGTTGTCTCACACACCTCACTTTAACTCACAACTGACTGTAAAGCATATCACAGATACCTCTTCAACAAGATTTTCTTCCAAAGATACACCACAGAACGAGACGTACAACTCAGTAACATCAACCATGAGTCAAATATGTATTTGAAAGCAACAATCAATAGCAGCAGTGTCAGTTGAATCTATGCAGATTTGAGAAACATTTCCACTGCTTGTGGGCTGAATACAACAACACATGACCTGGAATGAATGTGCTCTCAATCAGCCAATCAATTGGTAATGCTGGGGGTGATAGTGAGTAAACTAATCCCTTGGGTGGCTTGAGGGAAATCTGGATTATATTGCATTCCCACTCAGCAATGACTGTTTCTGCTGGAAGCCAGAGCAGACTAATCAAACAACATTACTGTAGGAGATCGATCGAGAGACAAATTGATGTATTGTTCCACATCCAGGCCGGTTTGATTCAACATTTTATTAACAGCTCATTTATACCTTCACGTGAACTTTAATCCGATTTTAAAATTTGATTTAAGTTGTCAGATTTATATGAATATTGTGTGTTTACATCTTGTGCTTTCTTTATTTTTGCACAAAAAATGCTGTATAAAAACACTGCAGCTCTACAGATTAGCACATCAGAACACCTTGCTGTATCTTATCTGAGCAATGCAAGAGGCAATCTACAATACTGATATGGAATCAGTCTCACAAAGGTTCAAAATTGGGCATCTACAGTACAGCTGATTCATAGCTGACTCTATATTCTATGATACAGACTGTGCTTATTCATAACCATAGTGGATTTCTGGAAAAAAAAAGTAAAAACATGAGTGTGATATTCTTTCAAAACAGAGTTTATTGAAGATAATAATGTACATTGACATAGTATCTGTATTGAAATGAAGTCGATATCTGTACGCTGTGGGTTAAAGTGTGCCTGTATGTGTGTGTGAAGGGTTTTTTTTGGGGGGGGGGGGGGGGGGGGGGGTAATAATGCATATAACCTGGCTATGTAGTCTAGTGCCCACTATCAGTTGAGAGGAGCTGCATACATTTCTTTCACAAATAATCTAATCTTTTTAATTTGAGAGATAAGGCAGAATTGACTGTAATTATGTGCAGCTGGGTCTGTGAGGAATTCATAAAAAAAAATGAGGCTAAGCCCATCTGCTGACTGGGAAACTGGGGGAGGCAGCGACATTGGAGGGAGAGGGAGAGAGAAAGAATAAAAAGAAGAGACTCTAAAATCATTAAATCAGCCACTATCTCCTCTCCTCTGTCACTCAGAGAGAAAAAAGAGGCACTAATGAAATATTAATGCCTTCCTTATTTTGAGATTTACATTAATCTTTCCTCTCTCTTTCTGTCTGTCTCCCTCTCTTTCTCTCTCCTCCCCGTCTCTGTATGTGAAATTTGAAAGCTGTGCTCGGAATGACTTGAATATATATTTCTAATGAGACGCCTGCGCAATGTCTCATTTTTCTACCTGTTTTGCAATCCAAAGTTGCATATATTGCACGCCAAATGTGATCGTGTGCTCACAGGAGGCGGGGATGAGACAAGGGGGAGGGAGTAGGAGTGGTGGTGGGTGGAGGGGGGGTGTTTGATCTGAAAGTGAAAAGACAGAGAGAATGAGAATGAAAGCGAGAACAAGAGAGTGAATGAGAGAGCGTGAGGTAGTGACTCCAGCTGTAGTAGCAGTAGCAGAGAAGCAGGCGTTCAGGCAAGAATGTGGCAGCTTCCTCTGGCCTCGTCCCATTTGGCAGGGGTTCAATTGAGAAAGCAAAACAAAAAAAAAAAGTCTGGGTGTGGATGCTCCCAGGAGGTGGGGAGGAATTAGGAGTGTGTCAGGTAAACTAGCCGCAGTTTTCTCAATGTCCGCCCCCACTGAGACCTGGAGCGAAAGCGAACCTGACACCACTGACGCTACCGGCTCACACACACACACACACACGCACACACACACACAAACGCACACAGGGCTTTAAGTATGAGGGTGTTAGAATTACCTCAGTTGTGCTTACACACACAGGCACACACACACACACACAGGGCTAAATATGAAACCTGATGTCAGCCCCTGCAAAACTGCTATATATGCTTTTGACTTTGGAATGGGTTCAGAAATTGGAAAGTGTAAGGCCCCTTGATACCGATCAAAACTGTTTTACCTTGACGACTTTGGTATGAACCTTCCACTTACATACGGTATACGAGAAACGCTGGAAAACACTGAAACAGCTGCAATTTTGCCACTGCACTGTGAAACAACCTAAGTGCACATAAGTATGGGTGGTATGGAACATTGATTCTGGAAGTGAGCATTTCTCTGCAGCATGCTGCCTACTGCTATCCCATCGGTGCTTCATCACTCCCAGAGCGAGACTTTCCTGGCAGAACTGAGCATTCCCATGCTGTCCTACACAATGCAGTAATTTCCCTGTAGTGTTCCAATCGCAGCTACATATATTCACCACACAGACGGGAGAGTTCTCCCCCTCTGGCGCCTGGAGCAGCAGTATGGCACACGCGGCGTACTGGTGTGGCAGTCATACACCATGCACACTGCAGCAAATGGCAAGCTGCAAGCTGATGCTGTTGCTGCTACACTGTCTGATGCTGTCTGTGCCTGCGGGGTGTATGTAGGGATGAGTGTGTGTATGTGTGTCTGAGTGGTGAAACAGAGGTGATGGTTGGAGGGGGAGGGCGTGTAGGTGTCTAGTGTGTGTATGTGTTAAGGAAAAAAAAAAAAGAAAAAAAGGTGATACTATGCAGTGCCAATCACCGTGATAGACACTCTTCATCTTCCATAGAGACCGAGGACAACAAAGAAGTGAGTTAATAGGCAGACATGGCTCAGAGGACACTAAAGACCGCCTTCTAACCCTGACAACCAGAAGTAGACACACACACACATTATTAGGACAAGATAATTGGCTCATTTTACTCATATTACTCCTCACTGAAGGGGCATGTTGTGCAAGCGACATGAGACATTCTTAAAAAACAGAAATCAGTAGAAACACTTTAATGAATTGGATCAGACAAAAACAAAACAAAAACAAAAATGCTAAAAGGGATATATAGTAAATGAACTTATGTAAACCATATATTTCAACATTGCTGCATGCAAAGTAAAGAGTCCTGTGTGTGGGATTTAAGGGCATGCACTGGCAGATATGGTATTTAATATTCATTACTATATTTTCATTAGTTTATAATCACCTGAAGATAGGAATAGTTGTGTTTTCGTTACATAAGTATTAGTCGTTTATATCTACATACAGACTCCAGCGTGTTGTTCTACAGTAGCCCAGAACATAAAACTCAAACACTGACTCTAAGTCGGGGCATTCGTGTGGCCACATCACCCACTGTAATTCCTCTACACACTTGGCAAATAGGAGAAGTTTTAGTTGTGCAACCTCACCGCTAGATGCTTTTAAACCCTGCACACTGGACCTCTATAGAATATGACTAAAACATATTAGGGCTGTAAGACAATATTAGTATACTTGAGTATAGCAGTAATACGTTTTGTGGTACTGTATCGATTCTCAAAACCACTATTGATTTTTACTTAACAATTTACAAGCAAAGATTTGAGGCAATGTTATAATCTATCTTCAGCCATTTGACTCTTAGCAATGACATCACCACAGTGAATACCAAGAACACGAGTCAGGGATACAAGCAGAGTCAAAAAGGGTGCACCACACACTCAGAAAATTTGTTGTTTTTAAAATAAAAAATAAAAAAATCCCAATATATCTGCTGGGTAAGGTAAGGTAAGGTAAGGTAAGCTAAGGTAAATCTTTAATGTCCCCGAGGGGCAATTTGAGATACAGACAGTAGTCATAAGTAAAAGGGTCAGGGTCAAATCATGGACACTTAGTGGTCACTGCTGGTCAAGATATGATACTTGTTTACAGTATCACAATATACTGAATTATACCCCATGTATCGTGATATATATCGAATCACCAGATTCTTGCCAATACACAGACCTAAAACATACAGTATATGTGAAAAATCACAGTAAGTTCTCCAAATTAAACAACACCAGAGTTGGGCAAGTTACAAGTTACTATACTTGTAGTATATTACACCTTACAAGTTACCTTCATTTGAAAGTAATAAGTTACTTTACAGCATTACTCTCTGTGCGCACTACTTTTGCATTACTTTCACCAAAATGACCTCAGAAGAACTAACAGGCATTTTAAATCACTGAGGGTCATGTTGTTTCAGCAGGTAATCAAAGCACAGAAGCTCCAGTGTATTACAGGTCATTTCAAACCCAGTGCTGCACAGGTCTAACCCATTCATGCATTCACATACAGTGGTTACCACTTTGTATTAAAATCCATGCTTAAAATAGCATGATGATACAGAACAAATAAACAGCCTAGAGTCTTTCAACTAAATAAATAGCCTTGGACACAGGGAGGGTCAGGCAGAGGATCAAAGGCTGATAATTATGAGATGAATGGATAAACAAATAGTGAGGTTAACACAACAAACAGAATGACGTGCAATCAAGTCACTATGACAAGTGCAAATGAATACACTGGAGCACACAATCACCAGCACCCTTCTATAAGGTAGTGTATAGTAAATGACATGACATGACAACACACAACAACCTTCAGGGGATGTTTTTTTGTAGAGCCTTGTGGATCACTGTGGATAAATGAAAACAATAAACAGTTTATTTCAGGTGGTAACTCGTTACGTGGCATTGTAAATGTAATAATATTACCCAAAACCCTGTTGATAATGCGTTGTATTACTGCTAAAAAGTAATAAATTACTGTAATGTGTTACTTTTATAATATGTTACCACCAACACTGAACAACACCTGCATTGAGTGTTGGTAGGAAATTGGAAATTAACAGATATCTCCTGTGTCAAAGTCATAACAGTTACAGCCTACAAAAGCAAACTTGTAAAATAAAAAAACAGGACTGACCCAGCAGCAAATACAACAAAACCATGCTTCATAAATAATCTTAAACCTTACAAGCAACCCCTGAGAAATGCCCCAACAGTCAGCGCTGCCGTCACTACTACCTACATCATGTTCATCATCATCAGCACCACCTATGAATTACTATATGTTTATCCAGTTATTCAGTTACAGTGCGTCAGTCTGAATGCTTTATCTTGTATTAAATTAAAACAGTGTTTCACTAAAGTGGAAAATCACATCCTGTAAGTCATTATCTGGTGAAGTTTTCAAGAGCACTGGTGGTGCATATTTAACCTTCCTCCAACTCTTAAGTCTCAATTCAAAGTCTAGAAGGCACCTTGACGGTGTGCATTTTTATTTCTGTTCTTCAGGAAAACGAGTGAACAGGGGCAAATTTGATCCAGAGGCTATTCTTGAAAATATGTATGAGTGATGCTGCTTGTCTCTCTGACACTCTCCCTCTCTCATTACCCAGTCTGAGCTACGGACTTCCATAATCCTGGAAGGTTTAGCGCTGCTGTGTTGTGATTGGTTAGACATTACATCAGGGTGATGTAATACTCCTAGGACTGGCTAGTGTGTCGGGCATAGGGAGGGAGCTAGGGAGGAGGGGGGGAAGGGGTGGGTGGGCTGAGTACTGAGCGAGGAGAGAGGGAGGGAAGGAGGGAAGAGGGGGGTTTATTGAGCAGAAGAACTCACTCTCTCTCCCTCTCGCCTGCAGCCAGTGAGTGTGCATGTGCAGCCGCCACAGAAAGCCTCTAATCCCAAAGCACACAGCGGTGCTTTGGAGAAAGAGGGAAATAATCAAGACTGTTTCCATAGGCCCCCATCTAAAGGCTGGAGATAAGCTTTGCTGTGCATGCTGCCGTGTGTACTGGTAGCAGCTGTGTGTATTGGGGATACATACACAAAGCAGAAATGGGATTTTTGGGGGACTGGAAATTCAATCATTAATTGCAAATAGACAGAGGAGAGGAAGATGATTGTTTGGCAGGGACAGAAAATGCCAAGGCATTTGGTGTTTGTGCATAATGACTCATAGCCAATTTCTCACTTCAGTGCAAGGTGCTTTTTCATGGATCCAAAAGGTGTTATACCATATCTCTGACTTGAGATGAGGTTTGTGAACAGCAATGCCCAGGGCACGAGCAATGTGTTTTCACCTGATTGCTTTCATGCCATGATAGACAATGCTTTGAAATGCTAAAACAAAGGGGATTGTTGGCAAAATTAATGATAAGTTTAGAAATTAGATATCCAAACTGAACCGTAACATAATGGATGGCACAGCATTTTGTCTAATATAACCACTTCATAAATAAAGGATGGTATTGCAAGACAAACAACATTGAAAAAGAATAAATATGCCACCTGCAAGGCACTTCCCGTCTTGATTGTACAGTGTACGCCACATCAAAAATGACTCCTTTATAAAACAACAGAAATGAGATATTTAAACTTCAGCTATGTAAGATACTTTAGCAAAATACAATGGCACAAAATTAAACCATCAATGTCCTTATTTTGACAGCTAACCCAAAGCAAAAATGCTACAAAACACAACAGCTCAAGGACATCCTAAGTGCAACATCTGACACGGCCACGATCGCTATAACCAAATATTAGGACAGCAGATTAAAATGGCCTTCCAAACTGGAGGTCAAACTCCCGCTGCGTCCAAATAAATGTCCTGACTCTGGGCCTGTCATTTGGCCCTACGGCTCTATGGATGTCTTCCATCTGCGAGTTTATTTGGAGGAGAAAATGCTCTCTGTTTCCCAAATTTACAGATAATGAATTCAGAGTGCTGAGGCAACCGCAGGTAAATATGGCAAAACACATTCTTCATTTGGGATACTGTAAATAAAAAGGAGGGTATTTATGAGCCAGAAAATGCACTTGCTTTTAATACAGTGTCTCTGTGAAATAGGATTGGAGTGGAAAATAAGCCCGAGGAGACCTGCTGTATTTTGCGAGCCTGCTATGGAATGAGAGATTGAATAATAGAATGAGACACTTAATAAAATGCACAAGCTAAAATTACGAAAGGTTAAAAGAAGATGGCTGGAAAGCCTGACAGAACTTATTTGCTGAAAATTGTGTCAAAAACCTCTTCAGAACCAGTTTAAGGTCATAAAGCGCCCCGAGTTAAAATCACTTCCTCATCTCGTGTTAAATAATGAAATCAGAGAAAATAAGAGCAGGGTGCCTTTTGTTAGAGTGAACACGTACTTTGTGTTGCTCTGAGAGCCCTATAGAGCTAAATAATGTTTATTCATTAACACAAATCTAACAACCTAACTTCCTGTTGACATGCAAACTCTATCTGCTGTTAGCCACAAAACTGACAGAAACCTCTGAGGTATTATGAAAGCAAAGTCGGACAGCCTTTGAAGGAAACTGGAGGGGGGAGAAAACTACCTGAATGACAACTTGTCAGAATGAAAGACTGCCATTTCTTACTTTGCTGCAGGCTAGGAATGGAAACTGGGTAATGACTACAATGATCGCACACAGACAGATACACATGTGAGCGCACACACACACACATACTGACAGTGACACACAGTTATGCTGGATATGGCTGGTTGGTTCATTGGCTGTCTCCAGAGCTTGCTGGTCTAATTGTAACAGCGAGTCCTAGTTAGAGTCATCAAAGCAACTAAATTAAAACCTGCTTTCTGTTGTCATTGTCTTTGCTTTACCTCATATGAGAAGTCTGCATTAAGTAGTGTGTAAGTGTTTGATGCCTCATTTCAACACAGTTTTGTGCTGTGGTCCATATTTCCGTATAGAGAATAAGCAACAAGGTTATGGTGCACTGCATCCTGGGTAGTAGCATGCATACTTTAGGACATGATTCTTTAACAGAGACCAAAAAGAAGGATGGACCAGTCAAAGAGCAAGTGCAACATTAGCCCCTTTTACACTGCCAGATTTTCTGCGAATGTTGGGCCGTTTTGCCGGCAAGCTGCGAGCATTCAGACACACAGAGCCGGACTGGCGAGTTGATCCGAGGTGCCCAATTTTCCGCCTCGTAAGGTAGTCATATTGGCAGAACCCCTTTAGTTTAAACAGAGCGAGGTGGCCTTCCGCAACGGGAGGGGCTGTTGAAGACTTGTGGGAGGAGCTGTTGATGACACCGCACGTGCGACCCACTGGCGGTGGATAAACAGGACACAACTGATAGCAGGAATTAGTGAGCAGCTAGTAGCAAGAGGGAAACACAAACCTGACAGACACTGTAAAGATGAGCAACTGAGAAGACAAGGAATTGTGCCCCTTCCTTGCCCTCGCAAACAAAGAGGCCATTAACCGTAAGATGACGGGGACGGTGAAGGACAGGCCGACTTACGAGAGAATTGCCGAAGGACTGACCAGCCACGGCTTCCCTCTCACGTCACTGTTTACGTCACATGCTGAACTACACATGTTGTTACTTGCTCACGCCCTCCATTGCCCCGAAAAAGGCACATTCTGTATAAACAAAAGTAGGCAGGCGGCCGATTTTGTTTTTATACTGCCAATGCTGAAAAAAGACTGATTGGGCTTTCCTGCAAATTTGCACAATTCCTATCTAAAAAGGGCTACTCTCTTAGAAAAAAGCTGAACAAGGACGCAAAGAGCGCTACTTTGCAAAATTAAAGGAACTAAATGGCCCAGATCTGTACGTACTAGCGATGTGGTTAAGGTAAGCCTGTTAGATACTATTGCAGATTTCAGGCAGGTGGGTCATAAAGTGACAAAGCAGTGTTCTGAATAAATGGTAAATTGACCACACTTGTATCGCGCCTTTCTAGTCTTCTGACCACTCAAAGCGCTTTTACGCTATATGTCACATTCACCCCTTCACACCCACATTCACTGACTGGGGGCCACCTGCTACTCAGTAACCATTCACACGCTCTCACAGACTGATGGAACAGCCATCGGAGGCAATTTGGGGTTTAACATCTTGCCCAAGTATACTTCGACATGCGAACTGGAGCAGCCGAGGGTTGAACGGCTGATCTACATATTGGTGGACGACCCATTCTACCGCTGAGCCACAGCCACCTAAGTTATAAGTAACTTTCAGAGACGTTCCAACTTTGACCTTCTCTTCCCCTCTCTCTGTCTCTCATTCTGTCTCCCCTGCACAACAAGCAGCTTTATCATCAGCGCTGCTGCATACGGGCTTTCCGTTATTCAGCTTTTGAGCAGGAAAATCTGTTGAACTCAGACATATTTAAATCTCTCCAGTCATAATGTCCGCCGGTACAAATATTTCCCTCTGTGAATATGAAGGCCTAACAGCATGCAAGTGCCTCTCTGTCCACACTGAATCCTTAAAATATGCACTTCTGTAACGCCATGGAAACTACTGAATCTGTCAGCTGTGTGCTCACGTAAACAAACCACGTAGGTTATTAAGTGTGTGCTTGAGATCATACGTAAGATGTGACCACTTAAAAGATGGGTGTGCACTACATTTGTGCTTTTTGAACAGAAAACACTTGTTTTATCGCATGATATTTACCGGAATTGACACACAATATAGCCAACAGCATGTAGGTTGTCAGTAATGGTCATTCCAGGAAACCTTCATCTCCAGTTTGTGGGTTTGCTATTCAAGTTCAGGTTACTGAGTAGGGCTGTCAACGAATATTCTAAATTCGAATTTGAAAAAAAAAAATGGATCTTTGAATGTGAAAATTGATATTCGATTGTGGGAAAAAAAAAAAACAAAACACCACCACAGCCGTCCTCTTTGCGAGTGGCCATTGGCCTGGGCCGCTGCACTTGAATGCACTGCATGACGGGTCAGAGAGGGGGGCGAGCGAGAGGTCCGCAGCCGTTTCTAACGTAATGTTATAGATAATTGTTTTATGTGTTTTCATGTGTAGGTATGTAAATGTTTCCAAAGACGTTTATGTTGAAATAAAAATACCTACAAGTAGTTATGTTTCCTTGTATTAATACATATACAAGTATGTTTCCTTGTATTAGTTTGCCCTGTTGTAGACATAATGCGAAAAAAAAAAAAATTGAATGGTTCAAACCTATGAGAAGGATTTTTTTAGAAGGAATATTCGAACGTCATTTTTGAGCAATTTTGACAGCCCTATTACTGAGTAACCCATATGTTTACAGGTTGAACAGAGACCGGTTATGGCATTTATTAACGCAGCAAACGTTCACCATTCCATCGTGTTGTCAAGCTGGATAAGTCATAAACTCAACTGCATCATCTAATAGTACTTAGTCTCTACCCTAAATTCCGTGTCCCATAATGCTTGGCATTGCTCACTACAGCTTACATGAAGTTCGTATTCTCTATAGTATATGGAGTACGCCCGTAATGTTCAATGCAAGGAAATGCATGTCTTTACAGATGGATGAAAACACAGACACGGTAGAAAAGTTCACTTTTGAGTGTTTTATGCCACCCGGTCTTTTAGAGCACATGCAGTAGCATAGAAACAAAAACAGGACCAATAATTCAAATAAGTGAAGATGTTGGCCTGTCGGGTGTGGAGCTAGTTTTATGAAGTATTTTGTTATAAAACGTATGATCAACTATGCACGCTCTCTGTATGTTACACAGCTATCATGCTATGTTAGCAAGCGAAATGTATAAAGAGAGTTGTATTACATGTATTAATATGATAGCTAATTTGTTTCTATGCTCACTTCCTGTAGCACAGTGCATATGGTCTGTCCGAAATCTGACACAGAAGTTCAGTGTGTTCAATGTACTCAAGGTAAATTCCAGATCATAAAAAAAAAAAACAGAAGGAGGACTTTTGCAAACACTTTGGAGATCACAGAGGTGGAATGAATGGAGTTCCGGCTGACTGGCATACGCACACAGAGCTATGCAGAAACCAGGTGTCAATGAGACTGTGTGTTTGTATTAAACAGACAAACTCGGAGCTGAATTTATGTGTCTCCCTCCCTGAATTTTATTCCTCTTCACTTACTGATTTCCATTTTTGTATAACCTGTCAGCATGGATCTTTCAGAGCCCTGCTCTCCACCAGCCAGCCTGTCTGCATTCCTCTCTGATAGTCCATCCCTGGCTGTACTGCAACATGCTGTAACGCATCTCCCTCTGCACTCAGGTCTCTGTGTTTATGCCCTGCCTGCATCGTCTACACTGTTATATGGCTGTCTGGAGCACACTGCACTCCTCTTGCTGTGACAGAGGTCAGCGAGTGCTCTGAGCCAGGCTGACGTCATGCTGCTGCAACCCCGCAGACACACCAGCAGGCAGCCAGGCAGACAGGCCGACAGACAAACCAACGAGCAGACTGGGTGTATTTATAGCCTCTTCGCCTATGCATCCTCACAGCAAGCTGCATGGCCAGATACGCCCTCAAGGCAAACCCATCCCGAACAGGTTGTGTTTATTACTTGGGATCCACAAGTCTGCAATCTACAAGTACGAGCATTTAAGTGGCGGTCTGTGTAAAAAAGCAGCAAGTCCTGTGATCACTTCAGGTAAATCGTTCTCTGTTTCACACCTTCTGAAAAGGTGTGCATGTTGGAATGTTCATCTCCCACGGTTAATGAACACATTGTGCTACACATCAGCTAATAACACAGTGAGGATGTGCGCTTAGCACAATGCTTTACACCATTACTTATCTAATAAACTGTAGGAGGCAACTGCCATTAGCACTGGCGCTGATGCTGATATTCACCTCCCACTGGCGGGCTCCTGCAAGCTAATCTGCCGTATACTGTATGCAAATATGAAACTGTTACTGTCAGGATGCAGTCTAATTCCACATTATTCTCCGGGTAGTGGGCCAATCAGGTTGACTTTGAAATGGATTGTGGGTGATTAGGCGGGAATGCTGGGAGAATGCCGAGGTCTCTCTAGTGAACCCCGCAGCTGGTGCCGGAGTCAGCGGAGCAACGATCCAGGTAATTAATTCTTTGACAAGCATCAGTGATTTGGAAAATCAGTAAGAATGGCAGACGCTGATCAAAAGGGAAACGCATGGAGAGATGTTTAAACAGTGCGCGTTCGAGGCGTCAGTCATGTAGGGGCCCAGACGAAGGGCCCAAAGCCCAAACACCAAACAACACAATGCACTGAGCTGACTGTCAAACAACAGCAGGCTGGAGGATACCCGGTGTTTCAGATTTCCACTCACAGCAATGCAGGAAGTTGTGCACCTAGTAATGCACACATCCAATTAACAGAAGTTAATTCATTCTGCAAGACCCGACACACACACGGACACACACATGCACACACACGCACACAGGCAAGTGTATCCATATATACACCGGCATGCATTCAGACTCATGTGCATAGTATAAACATACTATTACAGTGCAGTAAACAATTCATGTATATGGACTCAATGCAAAAATACAGATAAACCACACATGTATATTCCAGTCACAAATCCATGCATGCAGTACAAACACTATGAACGTACACCCCGGGAACATAACTCAATATACACACACGGACATGTGGTAAAGATCAATTCATTTTCAGTATTTATTATACATATTGCACTAAGCCTATATCTGTAGAATGAAATGCAAACAATGGCATGATATTCATGGGCATGAGATCACATAGATGCAAGTGCACACACATACAGCACTCTTCATAAATACACAAGAGGCTGGGCTGACGTTACTGCCATAGCCTTGATTAAATCATGCGTATATCCTTTATTTGATTGTATGGATAGAGAGAAAAAAAACACACAAGCCGAAAAACCGTAATGAAACATCATCGGCACGGCTATTACAGGCACACTGTCCAGAATACAAATTCCCCATGCAGGTATTTGTTTTCATCCATCAGTATTCATTATGCGAGTGAATGTATCATTGGAGTGTAGCTATTGATCCTGCATTAAATCTCATTGTTATATTCCTATTCAGCAGCGAGCCAGGTGAGGGAAAAAAAGAAGGGTGACCAAATGTCATGGTGACAACATGCAGCATTGTCAAAGGTAACTTTATCGATCAAGATAGACAGAGGGAGAGAGGGGAGAAATTTCAGCAGGACCCCAACCGTCTGACATTTTATAAAAGCTGTCCTTTCTATTTTGTCACTCCCTATTGTTGCACACAAAGAGCACAGATGCCTTGACTGAGGCAATTTGAGCTATGGCCTCCGCACCCAGCAGAGACAGCGAGCAGGTTCAGATGTAGCTCTGCAAAGTAGGGAGTCTTGTTCATTATATTTATCAGTGGTAATTTCACAATTCACATGCTGTGTGTCTGAGAAGGTGGGCTAAGCATTGTGCTCGTGTCTAGCTTTGACATTTTAAAGGCCTCACTGTCATACCGTGTCAGCGGTTAATGTGAAACACACTGTGGATGGAGGCTTTGGTTTGGTAAGAGTCCAATTAGCTTGCTAGCCATGTACAGTAATGCTTCAGACAATTTAGATGACTCAGAAACGTCCCCGGTGGGACTTCCCTTCCTTTCCTGCACAGATCCAAGTGAAAGCATGGGGTCTGAGGGCTGAGAGAACACAATGAAGCACACAGGAGAGCGGACGGGGAGGACTAAATGAGTGTTGTCATATCAAAGCTGAAGTGCCACCAAACATGTCAGATTGGAGCAACAACACAATGAGGGCAGGCTAGTGCTGCACCGTATTGACCAGGGAGAAAGCCGACGTCTGGGAGGTAATGCAGGTCAGAAGGTGTGGAAGTTTGCTGGCTGAGCTTAGCATTTCTCTCCCTCTCTGTCTGACTCACTCAGGTAATTAGCACAGACTTGCATTTTCCCTGTGTATGGCTTAAAGCGTCTTGTGTTAAAGCAGTCCAGATCAAAACGGCATGTCATACCACATTATCTTCAACACTGCTCCGCGGCAACAGCCCGGCTCTCCAGTCTGCTCTGCTCTTTCTCTGCTTCCCTGGATGTTTATCTGTTGCCAGGACTGGTAAATCTCTATGCTCATTGTTTTGCACCAGAGGGAACCGTAGAGCGGATTAAGGAGATCTCCTGATCTATGGAATGACCTTACACCGTATAGCTCTAACAGGAAGAGCATTAGCTCTAACTCTCCACACAGGTCCCCCTGTCCATTCAACACACTGCAATCCAAACCATATCCAACAGGGCTCCTGCAGACCAACTGGTTGCTCCTAACTGGTGGGCCCCAGTCTAATAGTGCCCTGTGGCGCCTTTCTGCATGCGGAGTGCAAGCCTGTGGGTCACTGTTTTTAACTGCAAGTTTCTGGCACAGCAGTTTTATTCTGAGGTACCTTTCCCCACTGCAGAAAAATGTTATCATGAGCAGAGGAGCTTTACCGTACAAGTGGCCTAATTAGAAGGCTTACAAAAAGTAGCTTTTTCAGCGGCCTCTGCTGGTCAGGTAACACCCCCTTGAAAGTGTGTTGTGATGCGTTGGTCCCTACGGGTCACCTTGCTAGTAGCAGTGACAGAGAAGGTAGCTCCACAACATGGTTGACACATGTAACACTCATAAACACACAGCCTATATCAAACTTGCTGTGTCTTCCAATACCCATACTACCATACTACACAGTATACCTGAAAAATATTAAGTGTGTCCGAATATACAGTACAGGCCAAAAGTTTGGACACACCTTCTCATTCAATGCGTTTTCTTTATTTTCATGACTATTTACATTGTAGATTCTCACTGAAGGCATCAAAACTATGAATGAACACATGTGGAGTTATGTACTTAACAAAAAAAGGTGAAATAACTGAAAACATGTTTTATATTCTAGTTTCTTCAAAATAGCCACCCTTTGCTCTGATTACTGCTTTGCACACTCTTGGCATTCTCTCCATGAGCTTCAAGAGGTAGTCACCTGAAATGGTTTCCACTTCACAGGTGTGCCTTATCAGGGTTAATTAGTGGAATTTCTTGCTTTATCAATGGGGTTGGGACCATCAGTTGTGTTGTGCAGAAGTCAGGTTAATACACAGCCGACAGCCCTATTGGACAACTGTTAAAATTCATATTATGGCAAGAACCAATCAGCTAACTAAAGAAAAACGAGTGGCCATCATTACTTTAAGAAATGAAGGTCAGTCAGTCCGGAAAATTGCAAAAACTTTAAATGTGTCCCCAAGTGGAGTCGCAAAAACCATCAAACGCTACAACGAAACTGGCACACATGAGGACCGACCCAGGAAAGGAAGACCAAGAGTCACCTCTGCTTCTGAGGATAAGTTCATCCGAGTCACCAGCCTCAGAAATCGCAAGTTAACAGCAGCTCAGATCGAGACCAGATGAATGCCACACAGAGTTCTAGCAGCAGACCCATCTCTAGAACAACTGTTAAGAGGAGACTGCGCGAATCAGGCCTTCATGGTCAAATAGCTGCTAGGAAACCACTGCTAAGGAGAGGCAACAAGTAGAAGAGATTTGTTTGGGCCAAGAAACACAAGGAATGGACATTAGACCAGTGGAAATCTGTGCTTTGGTCTGATGAGTCCAAATTTGAGATCTTTGGTTCCAACCGCCGTGTCTTTGTGAGACGCAGAAAAGGTGAACGGATGGATTCCACATGCCTGGTTCCCACTGTGAAGCATGGAGGAGGAGGTGTGATGGTGTGGGGGTGTTTTGCTGGTGACACTGTTGGGGATTTATTCAAAACTGAAGGCACACTGAACCAGCATGGCTACCACAGCATCCTGCAGCGACATGCCATCCCATCCGGTTTGCATTTAGTTGGACGATCATTTATTTTTCAACAGGACAATGACCCCAAACACACCTCCAGGCTGTGTAAGGGCTATTTGACCAAGAAGGAGAGTGATGGAGTGCTGCGACAGATGACCTGGCCTCCACAGTCACCGGACCTGAACCCAATCGAGACGGTTTGGGGTGAGCTGGACCGCAGAGTGAAGGCAAAGGGGCCAACAAGTGCTAAACACCTCTGGGAACTCCTTCAAGACTGTTGGAAAACCATTTCAGGTGACTACCTCTTGAAGCTCATCGAGAGAATGCCAAGAGTGTGCAAAGCAGTAATCAGAGTAAAGGGTGGCTATTTTGAAGAAACTAGAATATAAAACATGTTTTCAGTTAATTAACTTTGTTTTGTTAAGTACATAACTCCACATGTGTTCATTCATAGTTTTGATGCCTTCAGTGAGAATCTACAATGTAAATAGTCATGAAAATAAAGAAAACGCATTGAATGAGAAGGTGTGTCCAAACTTTTGGCCTGTACTGTATAGTACGTCAAATGCAGTGTACCAAAAATACCAGGATGTTCTCCTACATCCCACTGGATTCTGCAGTATGCAACCTTTTCTAGCTAATCTCATCCACAATCCTCTGCAGTGAAACATACGTCAAATCGACTGTCGGAAGTCACAATGAAAGATGACAGCCTATGCAGGTGATGACTGGTCGATTAGTAATGAAAGGAATATAAGTTGTTTAATTGAATAAAAAATCATGAATAACCAAGAAAAGGGCATAAGTATTAAACAACTATCATGAATATAATATGTTAGAATATACAATGTATGCAGTTATTACTCATTGCAAAAAAACAACATCAGAGTTGTCTGGTTGACCTCTGGCAAGCTCAGTGAACCCAATGTTTTATCTCTGTGGTAACAGATACATGAGGAAGACGGTAAAGGTTCAGGGCGTAACGTTATGAGGAGGTAGTATGTCCAAACTGTGTGCATACCACATGCAACAGAAACATAGCTAAGTACAACCATTTCTAAATGAAAAAGATGCTGAGAAACTGATTCATGCCTTTATTTCAAGCCGTCTTGACTACTGTAACGCACTTTTTACTGGCCTCCAAAAAAACACCACTGAGAAAACTCTGCAGCTCGGCTATCAACCTGAACCAAGAGGAGAGAGCACATCACGCCAGTCTGAGCTGCTCTGCACTTACTTCCTGTTACATTTAGAATTGATTTTAAGCTCCTCCTCCCTGTATACAAAGCCCTACATGGGCTGGGACCGAGCTACATTGCTAACTCCCTTATTAACTGTTTGCCTCCAAGAACACTGCGATCATCTGCTGCTGGTTTATTGGAGGTTCGGGGATGCAGCCTTTGTCGATTACGCCCCAAAGTTATGGAACACACTATCTATAGATATCAGGGAAGCTAGATCACTAAATAATTTTAAAAGAAAGCTAAAAACGCATCTGTTCACTTTAGCCTTTAACTAGCTCTGACTTTCCTGATGCAGGTCTGAAACGCTTTCTTTTTATGCTTTTACTTTCTATTTACGCTTCACACTGCTGCAACACTTCTAACGTCTTGGTTTTATGACCTACAGTTTTACAACTCCCTGATTTTATGAATCAGTTAAACCATGTTTTAAACTGTTTTAAATGTCCTTTCATATTAAATTGCCTTGTCTATTTAATGTCCATTATGTCTATTTTCACGTGAAGCACTCAGTGCTTATACTGCCCTTATTGTAAAGCACTTTGTGCTGCATTTCTTATCTGAAAGGTACTATATAAATAAATAATTAATTATTTATAAATTAATTAACAGTACTTATTTCTAAGGGCAACAGCAGTATCTGCTTAAAGTAAAAAGAAAAAATATGCAATTTGGAATGTACACTTGGTTTTACTTAAGGTGAGGACAAGCAAGAAAAAAATCTCAGTCTAGGTATGTGAACAAAAGCAATATATCATTCAGATATAAACAGATAATGCGCTCCCAACAGAAAGAAAATAGCATTCATATTTTTGTAGTGATAGTAATATTTTTTTCCACCTGTCACTTGACTGTCACAATCTTTCAGAAAGTTACACCAGGTCTACTTAGGGTCATAACTCAGTCAAATGAAACTGCTAGAATCAACCCACTCTTGCCAGTGGTGGCAAAATCTCCCAAGTCCACAAATGCACTTAAAAATCATATGGAAAAAGCATTCCTAATAAGATGCAAGGTGGCATAAAACAAATACCCAAATGCCAGTTTAAGTTACCATACTAGAACACGCATGTAATGTTAGCGGGTACTCACAAATTCATGGGATGTCACCTGAAGCAGGCCGATGGAAAGATGAAGAATGGGCGAGGAGTAGTGTTGAAGAGGCTGTGAGTGGACTTCAGGCTGAACACAGTCCCAAACCGTGCTGTGGCTGGCGACAGCAGTTCAGAAAAAGTAGACATGTACTCCTCACAGGGACAACGGACAGTTTCCTGGTCCTTTCTGTCTATTGAGTACAAATATATATTTCCTCAGTCACTTTATTTATCCAAAAACGTAGCTTTAGCTTAGCTAACAACTCCACACAGACGCTGACAACTTAGCACTTAGCATATGGAGCTAATGCTAAAGTCGCTAGCATGCTAACGCGCTAATCCCGTGATTAGCATCACAACTTTTACAACCGGCCTCAATTTAGTACATTACAGTATTAAAAATTGCCCGCATGCGAATTTTCCTTCTGTAACTTTTACTAAGTCCTCAAACCATGTGAAAAATACGTTAACTGACATTGTGTGTAATTACTGAATATCAAAATGAACGGTGTTTACATGCTAACTGCCCTGTACTTGACCTCTGATTAGCCAATAGGATGTGGTCACCCTACAGCTTGACCTCTATGACCCGCCCTTCTATCTTCATAATGACAGGTGATTGGTCTGAAAGATTATGACAACCAATACAATTAAAGAACAGTTTTCAAGCGCTAGATTGAGAGACAACCACGGTACTTCTTGTGTGCATAGAGAACAATGTGTAGTTCAATGAACTATATTAAAACAACAGCAAACATTTATTTCACCACCTATGGTTTTAACAGCTTCTTGTTTGAAACTCACAATGAACTTGCTGCTGAAATTACTAACATGATTTGGTGGATATGTAATTATTTTAATGACTGTTTATTTATCAATTTGCTTTTTTATTTCTGTCTATACATAAAAATAGAGTGGGCTTGAAACCTATTCCTATCATGAACAGCTCTCTCCCAAATCCAAAAGCTAAACTGCTGAAACTCAAATGTGTGATGTCACAGGGTATAAAGTCTGAAGACCCTCCACTGACAATGTATTGGCAAAGATGTTTTAGACCAGTGGTTTCCAGCTAGTGGGTCGCGAGTCCATTCTGAATGGACCGCAAGTGACTCGCAAACGTGAAGTTTGTAAGAAACACGCTTTATTTTGAAATACAGTGAATTTCCTGGACAGAGTTTTTAATTGGAGGTGCCCTCTCCTGCTTCAGAGTGAGTGACTAACAGACAGCTACTTGACAGAGACAACAAACTAGCTTGATGACATGGCCAAATGCAAGTATGACACTGAATACATTAAACTGTGTGGATCTTGAACGAATGACTAAGGAGGAATCTGGAACACATGGCTGTACAAGTTGGGAACCACTGTTCTAGATGACATTGGGAGCATCCAGGGGAATGTTCTAAGTATATGGGTAGATTTTTTGTTTCAGAACTGAGAACATTACAATACAATTAAGATAATTTGTGTGTTAACAACAAATCAAACACTCACAAAAATCAGGCTCTCATTCACTGTCTATGGAGCAGCCCCACGCTTTGTACCTGAAGCCTCCTTAAGGAATCTGATCCCGTTGATGTTCCCATTTAAATTAGGGACCATCTTAAAAATGCATGCAAAATGATCAAGAGAGCTTTTCAAATTCTTCTCAATAATTGTCTCAATTTAAAAACATTTCATACTAAGTATGCTGTTAGGTAAGTTAACCCAATGAGCTATCATGGCACATTTTTCTCAATGGCATGTATTGTTTTCCTTTTATTTTGGCAATTTCTCACTCTTTCATTATAGATATTTTATTTACACAATCGCCAGTATTTTGAAAAAAAAAAAAGAAACATGACATCTATTTCAGAGTTGTATATTTCCACTGTTAAAACTAAGATTTCCATCTGGACCATTAACCACTTACTTCAACCAGTCTGAACTTAATTTTTTAGATGGGGTTTAAGTACAGTAACATTCTTTTACTTTTAATCCTATTCATTTTGCATATTTTGTCATCTGCCTGTGTGAATTGTAAACCCGAAGACAAATACAGAGACAAAGTACTGGCCTGTTTGTCACTTGGCTTGAAAATTACTTGTCTTTATTCTTTTCAGCAGATCAAAAGTCAGATGCTGCTACCATGACGACACCCACTGGTTTTTTGGACTTCCATTTTGAAGCCTTGAGTTCCGCATTTCGGCTGTTGCCATCTTGTTTTGCACAGATTCATGAATGGTGAATCTGACTCATAAGTGGGGCTGCTCCCTAATAGTCAACCAAATGCAAGTCGACCAGAAAGGTCAGTAGTCGCCAAGATTTCATTAGTCGCTTGCTTAGTCGCAGAAAAACAAAACAAAACAAAACATGAAACTCTATTAGGAGCTGCGCCTTGTCAAAATAAATCAAAACCTATATGACTGGACCATGTGGGACTTTAATTTGAAAGGATAGACACAGGAAGAGGCCACGCTCAGCAGTCAGACAGGAGTCATGTTACAAACCAATCACAGCCAGCAGATATCTTTGTCTCAGTCTGTGATAAATACAGAAAAGTTAATCATGTTTGTGCAGAGCTACCCAGAGCTTTACATCTGTCCCACAGACAACAGGCTACACAGTTATATACAGCACCTGGAAGAAGATCAGCTCTGCACCCAGGATTTCAGGTAAAACGGCTATAAGGTGCTTGTTAAGGTTGCTTGGCAACCTCAGACACAATTTGCCGACTTGTCTTTACTCTTTTCAGCAAATCAACAGTCTTATTGCACTTATCACAATATTTGATTTATGGACATGTCATACCTTAAAAAAACTCCAGCATTAATTTGTTCTAATTGCTTTATTAGTGCTTTTAATGTCATTGATTTTTAGGCCCTAATTGCACTTTTGTGTTGCAACACCTGCTGTATTTATATATTTGGTTTGTGACATGAAATTGCATGGTAGCCAATGTGTGGACCGTGACTTCATGACTAAGAAGTAGTGTGGACGCCAAGGCTGAACCAGCTGGCAACCACTTCCTCAGACAATAATATCTTGTCGTCATTATGGCAGAGGGGATCGGTGAGAGACAGAGCCAGAGAGAGAAGAGGAAAGTTTGTCAGTTAACGTCTAGGGTAGGTAGGTACAGTAAATGGTGCGGCAGAACTTTGAGTGAAAACCTTGCACAGCAATAAAGTGATATACACATGAATAATGCAGGAGCATTTAGTTCAGTGCTTAGGCAGTGGGGGAATCAGATGTCCCTGGTGCCCTGAAGGATTCCAGTCTACTGAGCCAGCGTCTCTGGTCGAGAATAGACCAACACAGACCCAAAGGAGAATCCCAGTGCTCCATGCTGTCCTGCCAAGACACACACAAGACAGACACACACATTTACCACCAAGTGCGCACACAAACATGCATTAGCAACCGTGTACGCATATACTCAGCCACCATGCCTCCCATAACTGCACACACACTCAAATATACAACCCCCAACACCACCACACACACAAAAAGACACAACCACTTACTCGCCAGTGTGTGTGTTTTGAGTCAATAAAGGAAAGCAGTCCTCGTGAAACAACTAGGCTCATTCACTTGTTTTATGTCAGTGCATCCTACCACAGATTGTATCACATTAAAAATGTTTGCAAGTGATGACGTCACACGTAAATGAAGGACTGTGTGTGTGTGTAAAGAAGCTCTGAGTAATTGCAGAAACATCAGCTTAGTGTTGACTTTACTTTTAGGTAATACTTGTGGGATTTTGGGTTTAAAAATAAATCTGGAGAGTCAGTGACTGAGGCACTGTGGGCAAGAGTTGAGTGTTAATTTCACAGAACCGCTGAGAAGATTTCATTTTGTCGTCTCAGCTGCCCAAAGAATCAACTAATGACTAATTAATTACTACACGTATCCAAATCAAATCATCTGCTTCTCCTTTCCATGCATATTCTCTTTGGCAGCCGTTCAACTTCTCTCCTTGTAAATCCAAAAGAGGCACATTCTCAGAAATAAAATGATGTCATCATTTTGGGTTTTTAAAGGAGCAACAGAAAACAAATCCCCGAGCATCACTTCCTTCATTTAAGC
The DNA here is from genome assembly GCF_041903045.1 of Epinephelus lanceolatus. Taxonomy (NCBI): domain Eukaryota; kingdom Metazoa; phylum Chordata; class Actinopteri; order Perciformes; family Serranidae; genus Epinephelus; species Epinephelus lanceolatus. The sequence continues at coordinate 23,696,533 of NC_135748.1, forward strand.
GGTAGCAAATATTTTATCCCCTTCCTTCAGCCTTTGGGCATACGGCAGTTAGTGGTGGGTGTGCATGCATGTGTTTAATGTGTTGACACCGCCACTATTTACCAGCTTTGCCTCAACATTAAACCGTTTGATTTCCATTCAGCCAATGCAAATGAGGCCGAGAGAGCGTCGCCTCTATAACATATGCAGCTCCTCATTTGCTGCCAGGGCCAGTGAGCTGGGAACAGGGGCGGGGCCCCTCTTCACATTGGAATGGTAATTCACCAATCAGTGAAGTGACATGCTCGGCAAAAGAAGGGAGAGCCGCACAGCGCTGACAGGGACATCAGTTTCACGAAACATTTCCTCCTCTGCACCTGAAAGCGCGGCATAATCACGCGCAGGGGCGATGCACCATGAAATGGAATGGGCGCCCAGATCCGGGGGAGCGGACACAGTGCCGTGTCCACAGAAATGAGGGTCATTCTTTACCCAGGGATGCCAGTGTCAGAAGAAAAGGCCCTGCAGGTCCGGGGTCAGACAGTCACACAGGCAGCTTCATGATACCACTTCATGTCAAACTTTCATTCTTGGCTTGGATGATGCAGAAATATGTAGTTTATATGTAGTGTCAACATATCAACATCAGGGAGCTGGTACATGTCTGCATTAGTTTAATGGATACTCTGAGAAATTAAAGTGATACGAAGACTTTAGTAAAGAAATCCCTTTCAATCATCATTTATGATGCACTAGAAATGTGTGGCAGTGTATTTTTCTGCAGATACTCTGCCCGCTCAGGTCATTTATGGATGTGCACCCATGTGGTACTCAGGTGAGGTGAGACTTTTCAAAAAGGTAGTGACCAGGTGCCAGACTGTAAGTAATGGATATAGCTACAGTGACTACACTCATTTGTTTGTGGGCGTCCATTTTGAAGCCTTAAATTTGGCATTTCGGCCATCGCCATCTTGTTTTGTTGGAGCCAGAGGTGACCGTATTTGGATGAGGGGCTGGCACTGTGGAGGAGTGAGGGGTGTAATGTTAGGGACCAAGCAGTAAGGCAACAAGGACACAAGAGCTGTTGACAAAATCATGGGCGAAGATAGACGGCAACTACAATTAAATACAATGCAAAACTAACTAGACCTACATCCCCCCATGACATGGCAGCACATGGTTTGGTCCACTGAGTTGGTGCCAGGATTTAAGGCTGAATCCAAATGTCCGCACTTCATCGCACTTGCAGATTTACAGACTTTGCAGGCGCATTCACGGGAAGTCTGGGAGTGCTGAGGGCTGTCCAAATCCACAATTCAACCAGTCCACAAGGGGCCTCAAGCGGACTTTCTGCAGGCTTCCACTGATTTAATAACCCACAATTCATTGCAATACGGACGTGACATTGTGGGCTTTTGAACTGCCGGGAAAAAAAGAATAATTGTGTAAAATAGTTATTGATAGTTAGGCCTATTAAAATGTTACTTGAATTTTGTAGGCCAGAAATAATATTCAACCACATGATGATACAGAGATATGTATAAGTACAGGTTGTAGAAGGACTGAAAATGTATTTTGTTATTGCGGCTTACCAGGCTGTGCAGTGAAACAGGCAAAAACAACAATCGAAGATTTTCTAATGTAAGTAAATACCCAATTTATTGAGTTATAGTCCTGTCTTTACTTAGAAACATTTCTGTTTTTGAACATGTGTAGCCTGTTATATAGAGATGTATTAATACATTTTTGTTTAGTCACATAAAAGGCTATACATCGGATTTATATCTTGTTATCTGCAGGAACAGATGACCAGGCACTATTCATCAACTTATATGACATATATATGACAACAGCAATAGTTGAACGTTACCACGGCAACGAGTAAAGCGGTCTCAAGGGCTGTCCATCAGCCGCTTGCAATCTCTGCCCTCACAGACTTAATGTGATGACAGTAAATAAGTCATACTACGTACAACTGAAGTCAGTGAGGGCTCAGTCTGCAAGTCCTGAGGGTGGACATTTGAATTCAGCCTAGAGTCGTCAGCCCTCAGCCACACCTTTTGCTCCACTAGGAAGGGGCCTCCCCAAATAACCACGGTAACTCAAAGACAAAGAAACTTATGATTAATATTCAAAAAATTTCCTGTGTAGCCCTACAAAGCTGTATTAAACAATGTAAGGTCAAAAGCAAATAAACAGATTCTAATTCAAACCAACTGTGTGATGTGAAATGTTTAGGTATGGTTGACCATAAACGAAATGAGTTTAAAGGGTGTTAATTGGGAAAACATTGCCATGTGTGGCTGTGACCATCACAGGTGAATCTGACTCATAGGCACCCTTTACATTTCATCCTAAAGGCAGGAATTTCAAGCCGTTATGCCACCTCACTGTTCTGTATCAAAGGTACAATAACGGACTGGGGCGAAAGAGCTGTCTCGCTTTTAAAATGGCATCAGAGGTAGTAATAGCGCTAAAACGATGCCTGTATAAAAGGGACAGCCAGCAGGAGGGGATCATGGGTGGCACAAGTGTGATGTTTTGACAACATGTTATGCATGCAACCCACTGCAGGAGATTTAAAAGGTAGCTGATTGCAGTTAGCAGCTAACTCAAAGAGGAAGAACAGCAGCTGAAAATGTCCACAAATTGGGGAAATGGTCCCAGAGCTCCTTACCCTCTGAACAGAGGACGAGATCAGCCAGCATACTGGGCAAGGTAAATGATTGTTATTACCATGTTATTGTTTATAAACAATGCTGACGCATATGTCATATGTCACACTAGAGCCTGATGCTGTTGTGTTACGTGCCACACTTGTAACGTCTTTTTCACTTCTGCGATGCCGGCATGCCTGCTAAAAGCACACACTGAAGCAACATGATGCCGCTGTTATTTGGTTGTGTGTAAAAATGCAAAGGTGGCTTAAAGAAGGGACTTGTAGCGGCACTATCGCTGATGTCTGTGTAAAAACGGCAACAGACTGTAGTGACACCTTATATGTGTAAAACTTCAAGCCTTAATAAAATGTAAATGGATGAGTCATATAAATAGGTACCCACTGTACAGTTGTCATGAATGTTGAAATTAGCTGTAGAGACCAAAACCAGGCTGTCAAGATGGACATTTTAAGATGGGGTCTAAGGGGATTGACTCGCTTTTGGGGCCAGCCTCTACTGGCCATTCGATGAACTGCAGTTTGGCACAATGAGAGTGAATCTGGGGTGGACTTTTACTTCTACTTTCACTGGCAGACATGTTTACAAAGATAAACTGTCAATCTGTGTATTACACTTTTAATTTAATCTGAGGACATTATAAATAAAAAGCTTTGTGGAATTAGGTTACACACCACACCTACTTGTCTTGCATGACCCCATCACCATGAACTGTCTAGTGTGTATGTTTTTGGGGCATTAGCTTGTATTTCTGAAATCCCCCCACAGGTCATACGTATTGTAAGACACATTTGAGCTTGTGGAGGAACAAATGTGTGCCAAGTGAGATAAGAAATTACTGCTGCTAATAGACTTTGCTCCCAGAGAAAGTTCAGCCCAGGCAAGAAAATAAATAAAAAACACGACCTGAATCCTCAAACTAGTGCCTTTCTCTATCTGCCAGATGTATCAATGTTCCTCCAAGCAATCAAGAAGTAATTCCCTTTATCGGCCAACATGAATATTAAAGTTTTGTGCTAGAGGGATCGAGGGTATAAACACGACCGTCACCAGCACCTGTCGGGGACTGCAGTGGATAGTTGATGAGGCGGATGAGTGGCTCACAGTGCAATCGCACGGCTGTAAAAATACCAATGGTGACATCGGCCAGAGCTGAAGAGCAAGAATGCTGATTAGTGGGAGCGATTAGCATCTTTGTTTTCGGGTACTTGTCATCCGACACATGTAAATTTAAACCAGTGCGACAGCAACAGACCAACACATTAATGTTGTTTACACCCAATGCAAATGAAGAGTAAACAAACAAATATCTGAATACAGAGGGAGAAGGGGAGGGGTTCCCCAGACTGAAGACCTTTTTACGCATATGCAAATGGTACTTCTCGTGGTATGCATGTAGCAGGAAATTAAGACAGAAAGAGGCAGAATCACAGAGCAGTATGGAAATGTGCAGATGTGTGGATATGGAATGCTGCTTCATTATGACCGGAAAAATGGCCCATTTTAATATTCAAACATCTTGATAAACAAAAGACACAAATGAAGACGGTCCCCCGAGGACTGGGACAGAACACTGATGATCTTAACACTCGCCAAACAACATCCAACTCCGGGACAAAATTTGTCTCTGGGCACTACACAGCTACGGCGTGCACACACTCATGCACACGCACACACACCCTCGACATTGGATAAACAAAGAACCGAACATGCTGGAGCATTTAATGTGCGTTTGGGGTCACGTCTGGTAATGCACTTAGACACAAGATGACTGGCGGTGGTCGTGGAGGCTATCAGCACCTGCAGATCATTCATCAAATTGGTCTGTAGTTTTTTTAAAAAAAAAGGTCCAGACTAATTCTGTCACAAATATTTTTCTAAAACAGATCAAACAGTAAAAAATGAAGTCTGGCTATTTCTTCAAAAGTTGATCGTCAGGACTGAAAAACAATCATCTCTGAGCTGAACGAGCAAATGCACCGAACAGGTTTCTCCTTCTTTTTTCGTTTCTTATTTGCCTCATCTGGTTCTGCGCTCTCGGCTTGTCATTGTCTGTGTTTACGGTGGCATTAGGGTCATCACTGCTCCCACAGTTAATGGACCTCGCGGTGAGAGAAAGAGAGAGACAGTGAGAGACGATCAAGCCAATTGTCCTTGTGTGGAGCGCACTATACTGTTGACTTTGTCATGGTGCCATGTTGGATGGCGTCCACTCCATCATATCCATGCCCAGATGCTACAAGAGAGATAAGTGGATTGTAGAGAACAGGCTTGTCAGGGATCCCATATATTCACCCTGAATCTGTGGATAGTAGAACACAAATAGGGTTTTAAAGTGAAGTGATTTAGATTGGGTTTGGGTTCTTTTTAGTCTCTTTTATTATGGATTGTTTTACACTGACATCAACTTGGCTCAGTCTACAGGCATGTTTCTTGGAAACAAAGCAAAACTGCTGGCAGTATCAAATGTTTTCAATGGCTCTTAGAGGCCAGAAAATGTAACATTAGCTACCTATTTGAATGCTTAGCTCATGAAGATTGTACTAAATGGGAACTGGAATGATTCCTGAGACATCATTAGGAGGACATGTCTACGGCTGCCTTCTCTAGAAGTCGTGCAGTTTGATGCAAATCCTGAAAATCACCATTAGGTTTTGCATATTGATTTTGGTGTGTCCTGGCTTTTATTATAGTAATGATGCAGTTGACTTTGTAATGAGTGTTTTAAAAGGAAAGAAAATTGTTAATTTACACCTTTTTTTGATTGGATGGTCTGGCCGCTGTTTGCTGTGCTTTATCAGGGTTTATTGCCAACTGATTATTTTGTGGAATGACTCCCACACAATAACACCACTGGTGCATTAAGTCAAGATAAAAGCAATCTAAATATGAACATGCATGATGGCTACGCTAAATGCACCCAACTAATGGTTTCATTATTTCATGATAAAGGGTTAATGTTTATTCAAAAAGCCTATTTACTCAAATTGTTCTTGCATATATATGGCTCTTAACACAAGGGCTCTTCAGCTTCTTTTGAGATTTGGGTGTTTATTTGCATTATCAACACAGGGAAGATGAAGCATACGTTTAATGGTGTTCACAACCTGAGCTCAAATTCAGCAGAGGGTTAAAAAAAGAGATTAGTCAGCTTCCCGTCTCCTGCCCCAAAGCACACAATCACACACTCACACCCTCCTCTACGCCGCATGACCCTGTATATTTTTGAACCTCCGCCAGCTCTCTTCTTTAAGAGTCCAAATCCTGGTGGCTGCCAGTCAACTTCAAAGCGGTTGGGCTGTGGCTGTCTTTCTTAACCTCCAAATCTGGCTGGTCTTGTTACAGCTGCGCTGTGGGGACAGAGTGGCCAGTGTTTGCATTTCTAAGTATGTGTGTGTGTGCCTGTGTGGACAGAGTGGGCAGTGTACTGGGTCTGCTGATTAACCCCTGGGCCAGGGCCGTTCTTCTCGGCCAGACAGATCGGCTTTCGCCAGTCCCGGCCCCTGTAACGGGAGCCCGCTCCAGCAAGCCACTTCAAAGAGACAGGGCCAGCAGGAATGTCAGGTTCAGAACCAGGGGGAGCGAGGGAGAAAGAGCAAGAGAGACAGGGTGAAGGAGGAGAAGGAAGACGCTTGTGTATGTCTATGTGTGTGTTGCTGGGTTTGAACGTAGAGAGAGGGGGAGGGGGCTGTCTCACTTTCTGGTCAGCAGCGGGACTCCAGCCCTATCTGAACCTTACTCACTCGAGCGCCTCCTTTTTTCTTTTGCAGCGGAGTGAATTTGTTTTAATTTAATTTGGCTGCAAAGCAAAAGGCCTTTGGGATTGTTTAGCCTGTGTCTGGATCAGCCGCGCCTCTTTAGAGACGGGCAGCATGTGTGCGGAGCCTTTTTAAATCCACTGCTACAAGGCGATGCCTCATCCTCTCTCTGACCTCTGTGAGCACAGAAAAAAAATCTATCATAGTCGACACATAAATTTGGGGAGCTTTGCCAAAAATCGAACAACACTGCAGCCCTGAAAAGAAATGATGTAACTGTACAGCAGATGGTGAATTTGTTTCATTGTATCATTGACATTTTTTGGATCAAAGACGTGTTAGGTATCGGAGGTGATACAAGAAGAGGTGGAGGATGATGATTATATCTCACTGACAGTGCTCACACAAGAAACTACAGTGTTATTGGTACACTGTATGTGTGTGTGTGTGCATGTGTTTGTATACACTATGTGTACTGCTAGCATATGTAAGTATTTGTGTATGCATGTACAGCTGGTGTCTGTATATGTTTTTAATGTTTAAGTCATTTATATAGTATGTCAAAACTTTCTCTGTGTGGTGGAGTAAAAAACATAAAAAAAATGTTCCATTTCTAAGGAGCAAAATATAATTAAATCACCAGTTCCCGTCTTGATTACAACTTTCCACTACTACAGGCATGAAAAAGACTAGTGTTGAGTGTGGTGTGACTTCCCACAAGCCAATAAACAAAACTGCGTGTGGCCTGACATGATAAAACATATCCAACACACTTTGAAGTGTATGGGAACAAAATAGGGTCAAAAGTATTGCAGCTGTGTATCACCACATTTTGTATGAATAAATACACATGTTTAAAAGTGTAAAAAAAAAAAAATCTGAACAAATGGATTTAGTTTTTAGATCCCTGAAAAAAGAAAGAAAAAGATTGGCACAAATAATTTCTGTGAATGCATAAATAAGATTTGCACCAAGTTATGCAGTTACACATCAAAGGTTTGCAGTTATATATCAGATTTTTAGTTAGGCTACACATCGATCTGTTTGTGGTTAAAAAAAAAAAAAGTTCAAACAGAGCTCACTTGTGTGTACGAATTCCAAGTTTACAGCTACGAATCAAAACTACGAGTACAAATGCTTTCGTACCAAATTTGACTATCCAATCACGGAGCCGGAAGGGAGCGCCTTTTTTGCTGTGAGTCGGTAACAATGGTCAAACATGACAGCTACAGTAGCTTGGTAAATCGTTTTATGCAGCACTGAATTTGAGGAATTTACTGTTACTCAGACACATGACACTAGTATTAGGTAGCTTGGGTTAGGGTTAGACCTCAAGTAGGATTTATACTTCTGTGTCGAACCACCTCTGCGCCTCCCTAGAAATGTAACTACACGTCCCGACAACGCAGACCTCCTGACTATTTCTGTAAGCTGAAACCATTTCCCTCAGTGGAAACAAAACTTTTATTTACTTTAATTTCACAGATAAGAAACCATACATTTTGAAGACAATAAAGCCTCCACTAAAATAGCATTTTAAGTCTTGTGTGTGATTTATCCTGGCTTCATATGAGCAGAGGAAATCACCACTATTCGCTAGGCTAATCTATATGACGTAAAACACCTTAGACTTGTGCTAATAACGTTAGCATGTTGTATTTGTTTGGAAAACATGTTTAGTGTAAGACAGTTGTTTTGTCGGTGAACCTTGTGAGTTATAATGGAGCCAAATTCTGTAACGTTACCTTTGTTAAATGTTTCTGTTGTCCCTGGCTTCATATGAGTAGAGGAAAAGTATGCTAGCCGCTAGGCTAATTTATACAATGTAAAATGCCATAGGCTTGTGCTAAAAAAGTTAGCATGTTATATTTGTGGGGAAAATGTGTCCACATAAAGACCTGTGTTTCGTCTGTGAAGCCGATTGGTGTACTCATGTTTGAAACTGTCACTATTAAGTCATGTTTAATGTGTGTTTTGAATCAACTAAACTTTACAGCACTTCACAGAAACCCCAACGCCAACTAGTGTTTAGGAGGTGTAACTGCAGAGTGACACAGACACACCACCGCACAAGTATAAATGCTCACAACAGCGTAGGCCATGTGTGTAGGCTACGGCATAGGCTCTGCATAGAGCTGATGCACAAGTATAATCCCGCTTAACCCTGTGGTCCCTCCACCTCACTCCCTGCAGCTAGGAGACTACTTGGCCAAGGAGAGAGCAGATGACAGCTCCTGAGATGGACCTTCAGTATACTCTGGTCTCTCTGCTCTTTTTTACAGATTCAACAGTTAAATCTTATTTGTTCTGATATTTTTGTTTGCACATTCAAACATTTAAATTAATTTGATCCAAGATGTTTTTACACATTCACACATTTGAATGTATTCATACAAAATGTTTTCACACATTCAGCTGTGGTGATACACAGCTACAATACTTTTGACCCTATTGTGTTTCCATAGCAGAGGAGCTGCAAATCCTTCCTTGAAGTTTCATGTGTGCATGGGTGTTCTGAGTGTGTGTCTGCATGATGGCGATTAATTTTGCAATGGGACACACCCTCGCAAATGTGTTGTCATGAGATTCCTTGAAGTCACACAGAAGAATCCCCTGTGGAGGTTAGGTTTGCTGTGGCAGAGGAGCCGGGCTGAGCCGCTCCGTCGATCACCCAACACTGTGCTGCCTTTTGTGTCTTGGAGACAATGGGCTGCTGCTGGGGGAGAGAGACAGGCAACCTGAACCTGACACAGGAAGCTCTTAAAGCTACACAAAACAAACTGCTGAGCTCTGGCATTTCCCCCTACTGAAAGACTATCTCCACCGTCATTAAAGGTGAACTCAATCGTCTAATCTCCTCCAAAGTCACTGAGCAACCACCGCTATCATCCCCCCTTCCCCTCCTCCTTTCCTCCTTCCTCCCTCGTTCTCACCGTCCGTCTATTCTCACACGCCTCGCAAGGTGGAGGCCATCAATGAAATGCCATCAGATCTCAGGGGGGTTAGAGGTCATAGGACAAAAATGTTCTGTTGAATGTGCTCCGTGGCGGTCTGAAAGGAAAGGCTGTGTGTTTTGTTTTGCCCTGATCGATGGAAGGTAGCTCACAGGAAGCAACACGCTCGTGCTCAAGTAAATCACTTTGTGTTAACGCTCATCCATATTCCTCAACAGACGCCGGTAGTTTTAATACTTGTTTCTTTGTGCGAAACACACTGCTTATATAGATTTCATGCATGTACATTGTTTAACCTTGCAGAAGATTGGCATGCCACTCAACATTTGTGAAATAACAGTTGTGAAAATGTGTATTTTCATGTTTGAAATCCTCAGCAGGTAATCAATACCATGCCAAGAAGGGGAGCGGTAAATAGCATGTCTTGTGATGTGAATTGAAAAACAACCCAACAGACTAACAGCAAACAAACAGAAAGCCATTCAACCATCACCACTGAGAATATAATGAAAACCCCGAGAACGGACATGCACATTTGCACATACAAACACATTACATTCTGTGCTACCACAATACATATCATTTTGATGTCATCCACATTTGGCTAAGGCCATTTGCACCTCACGCGTAATATGCTGCCAGCTATACAAATAGCACTGTTTGGAATTCAATTATCTGTTGCCTCTTTAGATTTTTTTTTTTTATTCAGGCACTATGAAAAGGCCTCTCTCTCCTCTCAGCCAGCGCCATCATTGAGCAAAGATGGAAAAATGGTATTCACCCCTCCTATTATCGCATCAAAATCCGCCTGGCCGCTGTGCATACCGGCTCATTACCTTGGTGAAAAAGTCACCTTAACCTACATTACAAGCTGGCCCTGTAATTAATGACTTTTTAAGCTATTGAACCAAAAGCAATTAGGTTATAAAGGAGGGCTTGTTCAGTAACATGAATACCTTTCCTTTATTAGTTGCATCCTTGAAGAGGAGATGCTAACCAAATGTGACAGTCTCTGGAATTAAGATGCTAATGTTTCCAGTTATTTGAACTTGTCAGTCAAGCTTTTTTTCATTGTAGTGGGGGGGGGGGTACACAAAAACAAATCTGGAGTTCAATGGTATTTGAAGGTTGAAGCATATTTCTGTGCAGCTGAGTTGCTGCTGTGCTTTTGTGTGTGTGTGTGTCTGTTTACACGTGTAGGTGCGTGCGTGTTTGTGTGCTTGCCCATGCACGTTAAGCGGAAGAGAGCAAACCAGATACAGCTTATTCCATCAGCACAGTATGTGGAGTGCAGATAAGACTTCATACAACACATTTGCTCTGTATTTGTTTTAGACTTTATCGCGTGTTCCAGTGGAGGTAGAAACAGGCGAGACATGTGGTCTACATTCTAATGCCTGGAAGGGTCAGCTCAGCGGTCAACCAGCACATTACTCTATGTCCACACAGGACAGGTTAGAACGCACAAGACTAATGCTGCAGCTCATCCAAAAGGTCATCTGTGGATATTAATGTGTAACTTTAACTGAACCTGCATGAGGAACTGCCAGCCTCCTCTCTCTCATGAACAAGAGGACGCAGTGTACTGTAGAGAGGGATGAATATGCCCACACATTGCAATGCAAAGATTATATGGGTCATTTAGTGCTAACCCTGACTTTTCTGAAAGCAAATGAAGGCAAAATAACTCATTGACATCTTTTGTTGTAGTTTTGCTCCAGACAGTAATCGAAGGCCCAAGTGTAATTAGTCAGGCTTTTGGAAAACATCTTTTCTTCAGATTGATCAGGCCAAACATTTCGCTGCTCCTCATTATTCACCAACATGCAGCCTAGAAACGGCTGCCTCACAATAAATCTTGCAATAGGCTAAAGTTCCCTAAATTGATTTTAACCTGCTGAAGCCATTGGAAGAAAGATGTCAAGAATGTAATTGCTGTAACAAGATGAAAATGTATATCCTCTTTATTTCATATATAGTCTCGCACCAGGTTTTAAAAGATAATTGTCTGGAGCTCCTCTGCCTACAACATGACACTGAGGTACAACTAGAGGCAAACAAAGAATTGAGGATTATGTCATGGTACACTATTCTATGATAAATACAATGTGACAATGCAAAACACTAAAATCGATATTTCCTTATACTAAAAACTGGAAAGGCACTGTGGGAGCACAGACCTTTGCCAAGGCCAGTAGTCCAGTCTTCTACGATATGCAAATCTGCAAGTGCAACCACTGTCTGGATGTATTTCCTTAATATCTCTGGTGGAGTTTATCACAGACAATTCACATCAGAATCTGTCAGAATCAGAATCAAATTTATTGTCATTATACAAGTTGTACAATGAAATTTAGATCTAAGTAGGAGTGTAATTTGTTGCATGATATGTCTTAGAGAAAAAAAGCATTGTTAAAGTTGTACTGGTTCTCCCATAAAACTACTGTCCTCAGGTACTCCATAATGACTGCTTTCTCTACGAGGTTTAAGCAACTACATATATCTGCATGTGTCCCAAAGGAATACTGCTACCCATGAATGTGGACTGCAATTTACTACCATTTACTGGATTTTAAGATGCATGAAATTTATTCCGCCAAGGCCAAATGTCAGTTCTCACAATGTTAACCAGTGAAAAATAATGCTGTGTACTGTCAAATAATGCTAATGTTAATAAGGCTAATGCTTCCCCCTTCCATCAACCTTCATGAAAATTGGGCCAATAGTTGGTACAACACCACGAATTGACGTTTTTTTTTACCTCAACAACAAATGTATGTGGTTATGTTTGACAATACATACAAGTCATTGGGTTTAGGCAACAAAAGCATATGGTTGGGTTTCGGAAAAAATAAGCAGGGTTTGGCTTTACAATCTTAAGGCCCTGACACACCAAGCTGACGGTCGGACGTCGACCAAAGTCGGGCTGTCGGTGAGCGTCTGTCGGCCTGGTTTTTGTGGTGTGTCCCGCACCGTTGGGCCTTCGGCGGCGGCGGCTTTTCGGCCGATTGAGCATGTTGAATCGGCGGCGGAGCTAGTTGGTAAAAGAGATCACTCTGATTGGCTGTTCAGGTTTTATTCCCTCGCCCCTGTAGCGAGTGAACCTGCCTGTAGTGAAACCGGGGCTAACCGGTGCTTCCTCCTCAGGCTCCACTTTACTCAGCTGCCCACAGACCAGCTGCTTCTTCCCAGTTTAACCTGAATAACAAACTGGAGCTAGCTGGTAGCATTTGCCACAGCATGACCGGAGGGAAGCACAGCCAGTTAGCCTCTGCTAGCTTCCCAGCGAGCCCTGGCTCTCCGTTTGAATCCAAACAGGTTTGAATCCAAACGGAGAGCCTCCGCTAGCTTGGATCTTTAGCCGCAGCATGACCGGAGAGAAGCACAGCCAGTTAGCCTCCACTAGCTTCCCAGCTAGCCCCGGCTCTCCGTTTGGATCCAACCGGAGCACCGAGCCCTGGTTTGTTATTCAGGTTAAAGTGGGAAGTAGCAGCAGGTTTATCGGGCAGCTGAGTGAAGTGGAGCCTGCGGAGGAAACACCGGGACCGTCTGAATGTAATAGTGCGTGGAGGTGCTGCGGTGCTCGGCTGCACAGATAGGTAACCCCTCAGCTGTCAGGATGTACCACTCTGTCACTCCGCTCTCTCTCCGAGGGCGCAGAATGTATGTGCCACTTGGCCGTCGGATGTAGTCCGTGTAGTGTGTTCAAATGCAACTGACACAGGGCAACGTGAGGCGACGTGAGGCGACGTAGACGACGCAACAGTTGGCTTTCGTCACCGCTAGTTCTTTGATGTTGGTTTGGTATGTCCGCACCTTTACGGGAAGCAAACACTGGCCTCCCAGGTGAAAGTTGGTGGTTGTTGGCCACGCATCATGCCAACGTGAAAGGACAGCTTTGTCGCTGGTGTCTGATGCTGGAAGTCACTGACCAAGCGCTGGATTTGACAACTACGGAGTGAGACTGGATTGTGGACATAATTGGAGGCTAGTATTACTGACTTTAAGAGGCTGTGGTGCGCTCATTTTTAAGCTAGCTTGAAAGTAATGGTATCTTGAGAAACTACACAAACATTGGTACCGACGATGTCAGAATAGCTTCTCGGGAAGGGGGTTAAATAACGCTCCAAAGTCAGGCTAAAAATGGCCATCAGAGGGGTCCCTTAAACACTCACCTTAAGGTATCTGAGGGTCTCTGGAGTAGGCTTGTTTCCAGTAAATGTTTCTTCCTTACAATCAATGTACTCCTTCAAATTAAAGTTGTATATCTGTTTTTTAAAGGAAAAGGACAACCGGCCTATTTGATGAACAATGTAACGCCTTAAAAATGTACAAACAGATGCATCAGACATAAAAACTGAATTGGCATTAGTCTATGCACATCAAATAATACATAACATGAACTGTAAAATGAGAAACCAAAGTATATCAGTATGCAATTCTTTAACTCTCCACATTTACCTAGTTTTAACTAGCTTAGCCTAGCCTTTAAAGGCACTGTATGTAAGAATGTGGCCAAAACGGTTACTGCACTCAAATTCAAAATACTGCCACGAGTCGTGTCCGCCCCCCCTCCCCTACAGATTCAAGGTTGGTGGACAGCGGTACGCTGGAGACTGATTTGTTTGCCCACGGGCGGCTGCCGTGGCAGGGCTGCGTCGCCACGTCCGTGATCTTTGGTTTTCCAGCGGACTGTTCGAGCAAGTCCGGCTTCTCTGCTGCTAACGCTGCTGCCAGGATACAGCTGAGGAGGAGCCGGCTGCTAATGCTATGTACCGGGACACTGCTAATGCTGCTTGCCGTGCTGTCAACGTTTGTTTCTCAAAAAAATGAGTCGGGTCGATGACCCACCTGCACATGGGCTACAATGCATGATTGAAAATAAAAAACAGTTGAAAGCATTTGAAATGTCCATCCCCGTCTAGCTATGATGCTAGTTAGCCAACTTTGGCTAAAGCTTACCTGTCGCGGAGAAGAGTAGCCGCTTCGACATCTGATTTCAAATTCTTCTCCGCTTTCAAATGTCTCCACCATTCAAAAGCATCTCCTATATAGACCCTCGCTTTGCCTCGAGTTTTGTCTTGGCATTTTTGGGAATCATAACGAGGTCATTTGGGTTTAGTCACTCCGTCAGCCATTGTAGCTCAGTCGTTGCTGTAACTGATGCTGAGACTCTACTGACTGTGTGGCTGGTAGACGGCGGTGGGTGGCGCAACAGGCCAAAACACAAATTCAAAACATAAACATGATTTGCGGACCATAATTTTTTTTTTAAATCCAAATATTCTGGCTGTAGGCTACTATTGTTGTCGGTGAGATCAGTATGTTATATTAACATTATTCCTTAGTGTCTGTGACATATTAGGAGGATTTTACGACTATTTCCTTTAGATTTCTTACATATAGCTCCTTTAACATTCCTGAAATGCAGTTATGGCTTTTGATTGTGGTGTGTCACCCCAAGATTTTTCAGTGGCCCCACCCTACCACCCCTATGACAAATTTCTGGGGGCTCCACTCAGTGCCAGCCCCTTGCACAGGCAGTATAGGCAAATGTTATGGCCGCCGTCATCCATAGGGGGCGCCACAAATTCGGGAAGGAAAAATCTACTTTTACTAATACTATTACTACTATTATTCTGAAATATTACATAAGGCCACAACAATATAACTACATAGCAAAGCCTACTAAATAATAGAGAGGCCTTTTTTTTTCTGGGTTCTTGTCGGCCCCCTCCCCAGCTCGTTACACGTTATGTGCTCTCTGGGGGAGATGGGCGGGAAATTATAACGCTCAAATGATGGGGTTAACATAATCTTGTAAAACGTATTTTTTGGCGAGAAACTTGAATAAATCCAGCTGTTTAAAGGAGAAATTTATTCATATTTTCATAGCACTATAACATGGATATTAGATAGGGAATTCTTATGTATCATATAGTAAAACAGATTTTTGATTATTTTGTTCAACAGTGTTAATCATGTGAAGGAAGGTTAGGTTAAAGGTTGTTTCATAAATATATATTTTTGAATTCATTTTTTTTTTCACAGTGCAGATTTCTGTGTTTCCCTGGCACCGATGAAGAATAAACAGCAACAAGAAAAAGAAACAATATGAAAACATCAGCATCAGCTATTGGCAAAATTGTTATTTTAAACTGGCCTAGGGCTCCAAAAGAGCTAGGGCCGCCACTGGCTCCACTGCTGCTGACACACAAACAAACTGGACTGAAAACATGGTGGAGGTAATAAAGTGTAATGACAACAAAGATGACGATCCTTCCACTAACAGTTGTTTCACCTGGTCAAGCAAATCAGTTCACACAGCTCACTCAGAGCAGACCTCGGGCATTCACTCCTCTCAAGTAGGTAATTTATTCAAACGTGATTGCAAGAGCTATCAAATCTTACTGAATATGGAGGTTGTTTGTGTGCTTGTGTGTGTGCAAAGAAGTGAGAGAACAAGAGTGTGTGTGTGTGGCACACTTTAGCCCCTAATCACCATCAAGTTCAACTTACAGCAGCAGGAAGGCGATTGATCAGCGTGGTCATTAAAAGGATACTTCAGCAGTCGCTTGGCCCTGCTCTTTGAAGTTGCCAAACATGGTATTCATACATCAGTAATTATCAGTATGTCAGACTCAAATGTCCTATAGACCATACTGATCATGATTAAAACAAATAGAGCTAATTGCCGCACATTGAAGTGTTGTGTGTTGACACCAAGTCCTCTGAATTAGCAGCAAGAACGACAACCGCTCGCCTTTTCAAATTGACATTTTCCCAACAGCCCTGTGCTTAAAATGCATCCCATGACTCTTACGAAGCTCATTTCTTTTTCGCAGCAAATTTGTTTTAGAATTCATTATTTGCCATGAAATGTGAAAAGTCTTCTTCATTAGATAGTGTGAAATCCCTCCCTGTCTGCCTCTGCCTCTCTGAAGTCCGGCTAACCACGTTAATCCCGCAGCTGCGAACTCCATGGCATCTCCCCCAATAGACTCGCAGGCCTGCTGTCTAAATAATTGCCTCATTAGTGTGTGGTGCACAGGTATGGCGTAAATGCAAACTTTAGACAAGTGTGTATGCAAATCAAATTGCTTGCCGGACACTCTTTATTCATGTGATCAAAAATCAGCTGAATTATACCAGGGACCTCAGGCCTGAAATGGAAATTTAGGGATAACTAATGCATTTTCTATGAGGTGAACGGTGTGCAGGTTTTGGCTCAGAACACATGATGTGCGAATAGTTGACAGCTTTCAACTTTGGTGTCATTACATTTCAGATGTACATTTTTTTGGGGCAATTAATGTGTGAAAAAAATGAATATATAAACATAACAATAAAACACAGCAGTCTGTCAAAGGCCTAATCACAGCATGTTGGGAAACTGACCTTCCAAGAACTAGGAAATAGTGTAAGAACCAAACTGGGAGGGAATGCAGGCAGAATTATTCATCATCAGCTAAATGGTATCGTTTTAACAGGCTACATTACTGCAGCAAGCAGTAAATGGGTTGTTATTTGAGACAGCAAAAACAACTCTTTATGGGGCCACGTCGTTTAATTTACATGCAGCCAAATTGGTTTGATAAATGCAAATGCAGCTGATTGATTTGACACATTTTATATGCATCTGTAATCACTGGAATCTGCAATCGGAGCCCATTTATGAATTCCTGTAATATTTGTCTTCAGTTTATTTTATGCAACCAATAGTTCCCTGTTTTTAAATGCAAAGTTTTAACATGATTCCAGTTATGTTTTAATATATCACAACAATGTAGTGAAATAACATGATTCGGAGGGCTGACATCACTTTGTTTTATCAACATTGCATCTTTTTCATAAAGTGTTTCTGAGCTTGTAATTTAACTGAAGCGTACATTTTAATGACCAGAATTTTAATATCAGGCTGAATGATTAAACAGTGGAGTTGCTAATGTGTTTTGTAGTGTGTTTTACTTGCACAGAGATAAAGGAAATTATTAGAAATGCTTAAACAAGAAACTCCTGCAACAGCAAAGAAGATTAAACCAGACGGCTTCAACAGCCTGCTGAATAGGTACTTACAGTAGCTTCATTTTTCTCCCTGTGATGATGCACCCGCTGTTACACCTTTGGCCTCGGAGTTATGGCTCAGAGCGCAGCGCTGCCGTAGCAGACTGCTGCCTGCTTTGACCGTCTGACACAGACTTTTGAGGTTACCTTGAAATGGCAAAGACCTGATGGACGAGATGACTTTTCCATGTACTGTCATGATAAGAAGACGGAGTGCACGGGGGTCAGGTGCTCGACAAAAACAAATCGCACCCCAGATTGGTGTAATTAATCTATTTTGAGCTTTATGCTAACAAAAATGGCATCTGTTTATTCTAAAACGCGTTTATTAATGACGGCCGAGGGAAGCGGTAGCACAGCGATGTGTCTCAAATGTCAAGACGGCCTGCAACATTAGCTGCAGCGCTACCGTTCATCAACTTCAGCATCAAGGGTATTGGTCTGCCTCTGTCTTCTTCCTTAAGTTGTTAGTATTCATACTGTCTTCTTTAGCCAAGTGCAAGAGAGCATGTTAAGCAGTTCAAAATAGTCATTATGCAGATTTAGAGTGAATTAGGAAGCCTCATGCAACCTTGAATTATGAAAAATATGAAAGCACATACACAAACCCTGTCTCCAACAAAATACGTTTTATACTACTAATTGGCTTTGCTAAATACGTTATAGAGGAAACTTAAAGCTGCAGTAATCAATATTTTTATATAATGACAATGGGTCAGATGACTGTGTGTGAACATTGTTGTTTATAGTGACAAACCCACAAAGAATTATCATCCAACTCTGAAGCTCTCTTCAGCTCTACAAAGTGTTTTAGCCAACAAGTCCTCCGACCCATACAATATGACATAGGTCGTTTGGTTCTGCCCTCTAATACAACCCACGTGAGCTTTCCTAACACCAGGTACACACTACACAATATCAGTTCGATTATAGCCAGATGCAGCATCGTATGGTGTCGGCTCGGATCGTAAGGACGTAAAATGATGCCGTCAAACAGCAGAGGCACTTTATCAACCCGGTGAGTACTGCCATTAGCATCACGCTAGCAATGGAGCTAGCCTCATAATGGAGGATATAAAGGAATAATAAAAAAAATAGTGGCGGGGCTTTGACTCACCACAACTGCAGAGGGTGCCTTTGATTCCATATTTAACCCCATCCTGTTTGCCCTGTTAAATTTAATGCATCATGCCGTCATTTCAAACTCAACACTTCCTGTATCTGTTAAAATTAAAAGCCCCGTATAAATTCAACTGAGAGAATCCCTTCATTTTCTAAAAAGGCATTTATTGTGAAACATTCACAGGAACTTGTTGCGGAGAATTCAGTGACCTGCATAGTTTGCATGCGGTACTTCAAATGCCGCTCCTGCCATCTGGTGGTGGTGTTTTTTTTTTTTACTACAATAGCATATAGTACAGCATGACATCATGCACGTCGTGAAAGACAACCAGTGATGACTGGTCGTGGATCAACGTGTAGTCTGTCAAGTCTGTAGGCCAAGTTTAATCTGACACAGTGACTGTCAGAACAGACAAAATTGTCATAGTGTGGACCAAACGCCCCTACTGGTGGCAGGACATTTATGTGTCCTTATACCTAAACGACTGAATGGATTGTTTACCAATGACCTCCAAAACAACATATCTCACCGTTAACGGTCACAGTTTTAAGCATGCGGTTTTTCTGGTTAGGTTTAGGCAAACAAAATAGTTCGGGTTAAAATACGTACATTTGTTACGTAACTTAAAGGAACTGTACACAATATGCAAGACTTATCTATGATTCACAGTCTAGGCTGGGATTGTCTGCATACGGCTCTCAACATGGAGCTGGCTGAGCTGGGCTAGCAGCTAATGGTGCTAACAGCCTGAACAGCACTTACAACAATAACAGTGCTGACAGAGCAAACAACCTGGCGGGAAGAGGTAGACGAGCGTTACACTTACTCAGCGACACTGTCCTGCCACCCTGGGTCAGGACGGCATTATCAGTAGCTAGGTGGTGATTTACTAGCCAGTTGTATGCACAATGTTTTTTCCAAGCGTGTTTCGGAATAGGTGGATTAAATTTGAGAAATAATTAAGCCAAAGTCCTGTGTTTGTTTGACCCAACCTCCTCCTTACCCAGACTTTGTCGCTCACCTGACTATAACTACGGCCACTAGAGGTCACCATCTAACAATAAACATAATATCGGTCATAATAAGCTGCTCGTACAAATGATCTATGGGGTTGTTTTTTGGGGGAGGACAGTCCTTTTTTAGCAACTTTATGCATGTTGTTGTAGTTTTAAAGGCCAAATCTTTAATGTTTTGCTTGAGCGTTACTAAGCAACTCCATTTCCAGGCACAGCAGACATGTGAATACCAGGTGCTCTGAGTTGCCCAAACAAAACATGATTTAATTAGTTGATCATATTTCATTAATCTCTCTTGAGAAAATGCACATTTTGTGTTGGCATTAAACTGTAAATGAATCCTTATGATGATAAAAAAAAAGCAGCTTTTTGTCTCTAACAAAACATATTTGATATTACAAAATAATCTTTTTTTCAGGTTATTTTTAGGGAGGACACATGTATGCTTATACATACACATGCAGGTGGACATACACACACTTTAAACCAGGGACACTGGGCAACAGTTCCACACTTGCTTCATTTAAAAAATGCGCTCTCAGAAAAGGTGAGTCGAAGGGCCTTTACACAACCTGTCCTGAGACAAAAGGGTTGGCAACTTCCTCCTCGCTCTTGACTGAACTGCAGACCCCTGCACATTGTAATCACATTAAGCTGTGTTTGATGTATTATGTCAAATTTAGTGGCGACCTCCCAGGAGAGGGTTCACTCCAGAAATTTAGCATAGCTCTGGTCCATATGTAATTAAAAAATATGTTATCTCTGGCCAGAATGTTATGGCTAAGCATTGGCCTGGGTCCAGCTAACGTTGATATAATCCCACCCAGCTCTGTTTCTCTGTGGACGGGGTCACTGGGTCACTAACTGCCTCCTTGTGTGCTATTCAGCTGCAGTGAGACGAGGGAAGCCTCTGCGGAGTGTTTGAGTCACAGGCTCCAAATACAGCTGGGTATCTCCCTGCCTGCTTTTTATATTAAAGTACAGCAGGGAACCCATCACCTCTTCTTTTTTTTTTGCCTTTCTAGGACTACAGAGTGTAAAGAACCAAAAACTGAAAGCAAACCAAAACCCTCCCACTCTGCTAATGCGCAGCTTTGCTCAAAGAAAAAAACGAATCAAATATTTTAAATGGCTTTGCTGGAATCACATTGTATGTTTGTGCTTTAAGTCATTTTAATCAGTTCCACAGGATTAACCAAATAGGACTATTTCCCTAAATGCTGCTCAGAGTAATGACAAATTATTTCATTTTACTGCATTGGAGGAACCGCTGCTCCACTGTTGAAATATGCTGATTTTATCAGGAGGTGATCGATCTCAGACTCATTAGGGATGAAGTAAGGTTCTACACAACCGGCCCATTTGCTGCGGCAACGGAGAGGAAGTTCACAGTTCGATCAGCCAAGTCTTAGCTGGTGCAGATGGAGGAAAGCTCTGAAACTCTGTCTTGTTTCAACTCACCTTCAAAGCAGCTAATCAGCCTGTAAAAAAAAAGCTGTTCAAGCGGTAAGGAAACATCCTAAGGTAATGGGTGGGCCTAAATTCCCTTGCACACTCTCCCAATGCATACCAATGAGTACTGTATGCAAAGAAGACACACTGAGTGGGCACAGAGGCACATACCTAACATAATACCCTGGTTAGCAGCCTTTTATTCTCATAGACATCACAACATTACCTATTACATAAATAAGTCGATAAAGCAGAGCTGTAAGTAGCCCACTGAAACAGCTGTTGAATCTCCAGTAGCCGATACCCTTTTCATAGTTAGTCTTGATAGCTTGGGAGACCTTACTGTGAGTGCAGTGGGTGGTAGATGCCCAACATGTCTGAGAGTTTGGAAGAAGAGAAGGAGGAGAGCAGTTTGAGGCATAATTGCCAGCCACAGGCCTGCCAATGGCTTTCCGGCTGTGAGAGTGCCGAAGAGGTCTCGTTCCGACCGGAAGGGTCAGGAAAAACAACTCTTGCAACAAAAAGAAGAAGAAGAAAAAGAGAGTTTGGGAAGAACAAATCTTGCATCTGTAATAAAATCCCATCAGGCATTTGTAGCAGTATTATGCACATATATTTGTAGTTTGGAAAGAAAAGAGAACATTTTCACAAGGCGTACTTTCTCTAATTTAAATCCCTTTTGAAGAGGGCTTACGGTTGTAAATGATATCCGCTCTCGTAGTTCCGCATGGCAAGCAGATGCTGTAATTGAGTAGAGACTTGATTTCTTGCACAGTCAAATTAGCTGAAGATGACCAGGCAGTGAACTGCAGGAGGTTTAATTCCCTGTGTTTACATCACTAGCAGAGCCGTTGTTTTGTTTGATTCACTATGCTAATATAGACTCCTCTCAGATTACACACTAAACACTGACAAACTGCACACAAACTGCCGCACGGTATCTGCCTCTCCCAATAAACTTGCTCTAGGTGTCAAAATGTAAGGAAGGAAAAGTAAGATTGGATTATGAGTGTGCATGTGTGTGTGTCACATTAGTGGGAGAAGGCTTTTGGCAATGCTTTCCTTGACAGTATTAAAATTAGTTTTAATGATGCTTTTAATAAAACATAGGATTAAATTGTACTTTCTGGGTTTTACATTTATGCTCTATCATGTTTAAGAATCCATTTCTCACTTGACGTTCTCCTGCACAAATATTATTCAAGTAAGAAAATTGTGAGAAGTGATGTTGTAGCCTAACTACAGTGCAGCATTAGATTGCTTTGCATATTCAATCCCTTAATGTTACCTCTGACCATGGGTGGATAGCTGAATGGGCCTACACGCACAGGGGCCAAAAGTTACAGGGCCCTCATGGCCTTCACATGCAAAAGGTCACTCAAATTGACACCTATCGACTAGGAAGAGACTCAAAATGACCACAAAGAGATTCAAAGGAACTACAAAGAGACTAAAACGACTACACAGACACACAAAGTGACCAAAAAAGATACAAATATACTTCAAAGAGTAAAAAATTGACCTTTAAAGATACACAGATACACAAAATGACCTACAAAGAGACACAAAATGACTAAACCAAGACCAAAAAAGACACAAATATACCTCAAAGATTCACAAATTGACCTTTAAAGATACATAGATACACAAAATGACAACAAGCACACGCAAAGAACCTCCAAAGAGACACAAAACAACTACAAAGAGACACAAAATGACTAAACCAAGACCAAAAAAAGACAAGAATACGCCTCAAAGAGTCACAAATTGACCTCGGAAAATACACCAACTGACCAACACACTGACCAACTGATAAGGAAATGCAAAAGACCTACAAAGAGAGACAGAGAGAGACACAAAACAACGACACAGAGACACAAAACAACTACAAAGGGACACAAAATGACCAAAAAAGATACATAGATACACAAAATGACAACAAGTGCATGCAAAGGACCTCCAAAGAGACATAAAATGACTACAAAGAGACACAAAATGACCAAAAAAAAGACACAAACATACCTCAAAGACTCACAAGCTGACCTACATCAAATGACAATAAGGACATGCAAAGACCTACAAAGAGACACAAAATTACTTTAAAGAGACAGAAAACAACCAAGAGATGCAAAGAAACTACAGAGAGACACAAAATGACTAAACCAAGACCAAAAAAAGACAAGAATACGCCTCAGAGGCACAAATTGACCTCGAAAAATACACCAACTGACAATAAGGACATGCAAATGACCAACTAAGAGAAACAAAGCAACTACAAAGAGACATAAAAAACTACTACAAAGAGACACAAAATGACCATAAAGGACACAAACATACCTCAGAGACTCACAAGTTGACCTTAAAAAATACATCAAATGACAATAATGACATGTAAATACCTTCAAAGAGACAGAAAACAACAACAACCAAGAGATGCAAAGAAACTACAAGGAGACACAAAACAACTACAAAGAGAAACTAAACCAGAGAAGTGACAAAATGACCTGAGAGACAAAATGATTACATGAAACACCAAACAACCACAAGGACACACAAAAATGACCACAAAGAGACAAAAAACATA
Organism: Epinephelus lanceolatus; assembly: GCF_041903045.1. Lineage (NCBI taxonomy): Eukaryota > Metazoa > Chordata > Actinopteri > Perciformes > Serranidae > Epinephelus > Epinephelus lanceolatus. Next base: position 23,720,141 of record NC_135748.1, read on the forward strand.
AAAAGATGCCGACAACTCCCAAGAGATGCAAAACAACAACAACAAAAAGGCAAGGCCAGCACAAAGTCTGTGTGTCTTGCTCAGAGGTAGAAGAAGTGGTGGGGCCTTTTGCATATCTGGGCCCAGGGGCCCATTGTCTCTTAATCTGCCTATGTTTGTGACACTTCTTTTTTACACGGGTGCCATGAATGAAGATTTTTTTCCAGCGTCTTTATCACTGAACTGCATTAAAAAGAACCTCTGAGGTGAGTTGACTTCTGATTGTTGGGCCACATTCATACATCACCAAGGCAGACAGCATAAAGAGGACATGACAAATATCCTTTCTTTCTAAAGAAACTGTTTGCAGGAGAGGAACAAAACCTCCATTTGTTCTGGAACTGTCCTTTAAGTTGCAAATTCGGAAGTGAGCATGTTGATTTCTTTTTCCTAGAATCACTTTTCCTTTCAGATTAGTGGCTTGTTTGAGCAAATCTGCATCTGCGTCGATATGTTTAATTCAATACAAAGGGAAAAAAGAGCACATTTCCCCTGTGCATCTGACTCACTTGCTCAGATCTGGTGTTTATATTTTACTTTTTGTCCCGCTATCTGATCTGAGCTCCACAGCGAGCCCGCACATCCTCTGATTCGCTTGTGTTGCAGATGGAACCATTTTGCTGTACATGCCGGCTGACCTTTTCTCCAAAATTAACAGAGCATTTCTCTCTGCAGACAAATGTACCAGAACACATAATGGAGAGATCAGTATCATCCAGGCCGACTTTGGACAAGGTTCTATTGGTTTCCATTTGTGTTTGGGAGCAGCTACAACCCTCCATATAACTCGCTCCTGTGATCCAACAAGAGTTCATCCTGTTGTTACTGGCAAGATTACTGGGAACTGAAAATGAAACGCTGCAGGAAAGTAGATAACTTTTGTTGGATTTATTCATGCTCAACTTCTAGATACACTTATCTTTCAGGTCATGTCTCAGATCAAATGTTACAAGATTTTTAAAAAAAATGCAAATTACAGTTAACATGGGAAAATGTTAAATGTACACATTTAGTTAGAAGTCATATAGAAAGACATTAAGGTAAATCTGTTATGTATATGAAAATCTGCAGTGGTACAAGACTCTAATACTGTACAGAGGCCTTGGCGCCAGGACTGCAGTGGCGGGTGGGCCCCAGGTTTCCACAAGAGGGCACACATGAAACAACTGCATGAGCAAGAAACTTTAGAAACAGGCTTACAGGCTGGTGGAGAAGGAGATTTATCAGACCACTACACCACTGAGAAAAAACCTTAGCTCTCTGTACCACATAGTCAAATAATCTCTTAGGAGTGTTTTCTGTTAAGTATCTCCTGTCCTGGATTCAGGCTCTCCGCATCAGTGGTGCCCCCAGAAAGTTTTCAGTGGCGGCCAGATGGGGCCACTGAAAATCCACTGATATACTTGGGTTTCTTATTTTACAGGTAATGATACTAATCATCTAACATGCATAGACTCATACCAGCTCAGTTCCCATCTTGGGTTCCACAACAATCCTGTTATAATGTGTTATGTATCTCTACATATATACAGACGATTCCATGTTCATCCAACAGGCTAATTGTCTTTTTCCTTAAAAAGACAAATACACAGCTTTAATTTGAAGGTGAACATCTATTGTGAGGTACAAAACATTTACTGGGAGCAAGCACTCATGGGTACCCAGAGAACCCATTTTCATTCAGTTATCTTGAGGTCAGATTTCCAGAGACCCTTTGGAATTTTGGAGCGTTATTTACTTTCCTTCCCAACAAGCGATGCTGACATGGTTGAAACCCATAGATGCCTTAGGACGTCTAGTTTCATAAGATACTAATACCTTCATGCTGCAAGCAAGATTTATACTTATGCGTCAGCTCCATGCAGAGCCTATGCTGTAGGCTGTGCACATGGCCTATGCTGTTGTGAGCATTTATACTTGTGCGGTGGTGTGTCTGTGTCACTCTGCAGTTACACCTCCAAAACACTAGTTGGCGTTGTGGTTTCTGCGAAGTGCTGTAAAGTTTAGTTGATTCAAAACACACATTAAACACACATTGCACATGGCTTAATAGCGACAATTGCAAGTACACAAATCGGTTTCACTATAACTCGCAGCATTCACAGACAAACACTTGTCTTTATCTGGACACATTTTCCCCACAAATACAACATGCTAATGTTATTAGCACAAGCCTATGGCATTTTACACTGTATAAATTAGCTTAGCTGCTAGTGGACTTTTCCTCTACTCATATGAAGCCAGGGACAACAGCAACATTTAACAAAGGTAACGGCACATAATTTGACTCCATTACAACTCACAGGTTCACCGACAAAACAACTGTCTTATACTAAACACGTTTTCCAAACAAATACAACATGCTAACGTTATTAGCACAAGCCTATAGCATTTTACATTGTATAAATAAGCCTAGTGGATAGCATAGAGTTTCTCTACTCATATGAAGTAAGGATAAAACACACAAGACTTAAAATGCTGTTTTGTGGAGGCTTTATTGTCTTCACAATTTATTGTTTCTTATCTGTGAAATAAAAGCTTTGTTTCCACAGAGGGAGGTCTGCGTCAATGCAACAAGTAGTCACATTTCTGGGAAAGTGCACACCAGACTACAGCCTAGAATTGACGCAGAGCCTAAGCTGTAGGTACAGCATTGATTTGACGGAGAAGTATAAATCCCACTTTATCTTAAAAAGTACGCCACAGCCTCTTAAAGACAATAATATCCTTCTCTACTAATTTTCACCAGGAGGACCAATGGGGGAACCAGCCATTGTATCAGTGCAACCATGCCCCCCCCCCGGCCCCACCTTGGAGGCACCACTGCTCTACATTGGTAAATATTTACCTCTTGAAACCAAACTAGACGCATGTGCATCACCAGCTAATGTATTTCACACAGATGTAGCATCAAGTTAATCCCATGTTTCTGTCCACAAGTGAGAGCACCTAAGGCATGTAGTGAGCATCTACTGTGGTGTCAGTTATATATTAAACTCTGTGCAGTTTCCTGTTTCTGCACTAATTAGATCAAACTCATAAAATGACACAACTCCAGGCGCAGAGGTGTAAATGAAGGTGTGCACGATGTGTAATCATCATGTTACAGGTGTGCAGACAGTGGGGGACTCATTTACATCTACTTAAAATAACATGTAAATGTGTGAATTTGAAAAAGAATGTACAACAATGGAGTGCACACATGTCCTCTGCTATATTTCTTGACACATGGTTTTTGCACCACTGCATGTGATGATGTCAAATATTAATTTCCATTAATTACATTAAGTTAATTAGTCATGTTTTCCTTAAAGCACAGGCATAGATTCTGGGTGTATCAGGGGGGCACGTCCCTCTCAATATTTAGAACATGTGCATTTGTCCCCACCAAAAAAAAGAAAGAAAGAAGCAGAGGGCTTTTATTTTGATAAAATAAACAACATTTCCACCATAACTTGATAAAGAAAAGGCAAAATCTGATGCAGAAAAATTCGCCAAAAAGCAGGAAATTAAGTGTCTGATCCTACAATTTCCTGAGGAAGGACCCCAAACCCTCTATTTCATAAGTGAACCCCCCCCCCCCAGTGTTGAAACAAAACCTACAGCCCTGCCCTAAAGGCCCTTAAAGATTGTACGATCATTAAGTACAACCTGCATAGGAACTAAATGAATATAAGGTAATAATTGTCATGGCTTTTTAAAGGGCAGAAAATAAAAGACGGACCAACAACTGAAACGAGCGCTGCGACTGGGACCTGAAACCGATATCCCATGTTATGCACGATGTCTTAAATGTAGTGGCAGATGAGGTCATATGCTAACTACCACTAATGTTCCTCAATGGCGCCTTTGTTCAGTGACCCTCCACTCAAGTTTTAAGCGCACTTCCTTTGCAGAGTGTTAAGATTGCGAGATGGGACATTTCGACATTTCTTAAAATCCTAATGGGTTCGGCTTGGGGGGAAAGAGGGTGAAACTTAATTGGAATAGACTTTTCCACCTCTAAATTTTAATGAACTGCTGGGCTGAATGTCTCTTATTAGGTGAAATTGGCCATTAGCATTTTAAATGACCGGCTATCTTCATTATAATCAGGGTGAGATGCATTTCTGCGCTGAGGATCTATTGATTGCTCGGCAATGTCAAAGTCTGCATGAAGACGTAGAGGCAGACTGCGTGTGACAGGCTTCGGCCGCGGCTGAAAGAGGATGAGTGCGGCAGTCGAGAGGCGAAAGGGAATAATCCGTTTTGCACACTTTCAAATAATTACAGTAATATGAAGATAATTACAGTGGAGGCAATGCGGCTTTATCATGAGACAAACATGTCCTATACCGTAATTTAATTCATGCTTCCTGTGAAAACAATCACTCATTGCGATTACATAGAGTGGAGATGACACAGTTGTAATTGTGTTTTGTTCTTCTGTACAAGATGCATGGATTTTAAATGGCTGCCTTCTATATTGTTTTTACAACATCAAACCAAATGCTGTGTGTTTGAGGATTCAGCAGAAATTACTTTTATGCATATTAATTACATTAGAACAGTTTGGAGTGCTGTTATTATGAAGCATTTTCACATAAGAGACGCTGCGATGACTGTGGAATACATGCATCAAAAGCCTCTCACTAATTAGTTTGAATTTATTATGATATATTGCGGTTTCTGTGTCACACTCTATACATTTAAGCGCAGTTAATATTTGACAAGGGGGGCTTTTTAATTGCTCGCCTTTGAAAAGGAAGGAAACATTTAAAATACAGCGGCGCACAGACATCTGCTGTTTGATTTCTGTTGCTGCTCTCTAATAACTCGGATGAGGGGAAAAAAAAAAGTGCTACTTATTTCAGTCAGCTTTCACAGCACTAATGATAAGAGAGTGATTATAGTGTTATTGAATAAATATTAAATACTCATTTCATGAAAGTCTTTGTTTAATAATCACTTGCGATTTTTTTATTAGGGTAGTTTGAGTTTTCCCATTTCTCAAAATTACCCCGAGTTTCTCTGATAGCTTTGACAGTTTTTTCAATTTTTGACTCAAAGCACCCCGAGCAAATATTTGAAAGCCTTTTCAGACTAAAGCAAACTTGAGACCAAAGTTGTCAAACATTTGCAGTATATATCACACAGACCTCATATACAGTCATAATCACACGTGCCCCTAACTCATTATCAACCTCTGAGCTCAAAGTATGATCACAATAATCTCATTTTAATTTGAGTTATATTGCAAAAGAGGGGGGAGGGGGGGTTGAATAATCAGATTGTCCTAGTTGGGAGTGGGGAGAGTTGGCCGGTGTTTGAGAATACTTCCAGATGGTGTTGAGCCGGCAGACTGGCACTGTGGAAAAGCTGGGGACCCCCTCCCTCAGACAGCATGCCATGCCCCTAACCCCTCCACCCTCTGCTCGCTCTTCTTCTCTCCATATTTCCCTTTTTCTTTTCCAATCTCGCTTCCCGTGGCCCGTGTTGCCCTCTTGATTTCCTCCTCCTATCTCTCGCCTTCCCATCTCATTGTCGCCTCTCGCCCCCTCCCTACATTTTTTTGCTTATCCAAACAGGTCTTGCAGTGTGTTGCCCCACCATAAGGCCAGAGCCAGCGCTGCCCCTCCTCCCTCTCCCACCCCAGCCTCCTCACTATCCTACGGGGGGCGACAGAGCCCTGCCCTCCGATTACACTGGGGGCGCGGGGTTAGAATACAGCCCTGAGGGCCGGCAGCTGTCAATTAGTGATAACTGCCGAGAAAGACACACACACACGCGTATGCACACACACACACACACACACACACACACACACACGCACACTCCCTCCCTTTCTTTCTCTCTCTCCCCCCCCTTGCTCCTTCGTTAATCAGGGGGCCATCACCTAGCAACGGTCCTGAGGAAGTCCTCAATGGGGATGCCTGGTGAGAGACACACACAGAAATGACGATGAGGTGGAGTGAGGGATGGAGGGAGAATGATGAGAGACAGAGGGGGGTAGATGGAAAGAGGATAATGAAACCTCTTCAGAGAGCGTTTTGACGCGAGACACTGTCCACGTGAAGGTGTTATTTATACGCCGTCCTACATATCCACAGGTGTTTGCGTAACCTCCTCTGCTGAAGATGTTAGTTATTGTTTTAATAAACTTTGAATGTTTCCCCCCGCATGATGAGGTGCGGTAATATGCATGGAAAATTGAACGCGTCTCAATCAGGGAGGTTCCTTCTGAGGGATGAGCACGCAGAAAGAGTTTCATTGAAAGAAAGTGACGGCCCGCTCCTTAATGCATTCACTTCATCAGCCAGCCTCATCGCCTTGTTCCTCCAGGCGAGTTCGGCTCTCTTGCAAACACATTAATATGAGGTGAATATGACTGCTGCATGCCGGAGCCAACTCCCCCCTCCGCCACCGCCACTGCCACCACCTCAACCAGCAGCAGCAGCACCACCGCCACCACCTCTGTCTGACAGAGTGGCAGCACATAGAGCCATGAACAGGTGATAAATCCTTGTCAGGTTTTATTAAAACCCAGCCAGGCCAAACAGAACACCTCATATTGAGCTGTAATACCCAAGGAGACACTGTATGAGAGAGAGGGAGCGCCTTCCTGTTTGGTATGCTCTCCAGCAGTGAACTACTGTCTCCCCTCTGATGTCATTAAAGTGGAGGTGGAGGAGGAATAAACCCCTCCAAGAACACACACGAACACCAACTTACACACACACACAGACACACACCTCTGCCCCCTGCTGGTTGGCCGGACCAGGGGGCAGGTTGTCATTACTTCCTCTTAAATCCTCACTGCTAGAAATGACCGGGAATTGAAAGCTTTATCACAGCGAAGAAAAGGCAAGGTGAAGCTTTAAGTCTCAATTAAAACAAGAACCGTCCCTTAACAAGAAGATATGCTCGTGCCCTTTTTTGTGAAGCTGACCTGAGCACAAAAGTGTCCCTGACAAACTTATTAAAAATGAAATGAGATGATCCTCACATGCAGGCGTGCACACTCTCTTCAGTCCACACACAAACAAACAACTGCACCATAAAAAATGAACACCTCCGGAGACCAATTTATGTGTTTCTAAATATTCTGTTTTCTCACCTCCTCCCTTGAAAGGTGGTTTTCACAGTCGACCTCTCCGCAGGTCAACCTGCTGACTGGACAACAATAGAAATCATCACTTTGCTCATTATTTATTTACCTGGCAGAGGAGCACTTTTGAGACAATTAATCAAGTCAGTGAAAGATTTATAAGCGGCTTGACCGGGAGCGCTGAGACAGTAAATGGGGCAGGTTGTCAAATACGGGGAGTGATCTGCGCAAACCAATTACTCTGTCATGTCATGACGACCCAAATAAACCCAAGCCGGGGTTGTTGAAAAATATGAAGCTGAAAGTATGTCTGTGATGCCTGCGGTGTGAGCTCAGTGTTTGAGCAGCAGACTGGACGCTGTCATCACTCTGCTGGGAGAAAAAGCACTCACTTGAAGAATGCTCCTCCTCGAACATCAGAACACACATGTACGCCTCACAGAGTCAGATGCACGAAGACGCACACTCACACATGCGATAATGAACAATACCTAAACAGTGCTGACAGCACATGTGGCTTCACAACCCAGTGCACACACTGTATGTAAACGTTTGTGTCATCTCAGCACATTTCAGCAGGACCGTCTGAAAGGAGATAGCCACGCTCCTTTCCTCCCTCCCTCCTTGTCCCTCTGTCTCTCTCCTTCTCCCTCCTCTGTGGCTTTGTCCTTGATGACCAAGCTGTTGGGTGGTCCGTCTGACCGTGCTGACCCTTGCGCTTGGGCTGACGTAAATTTGCTAATGGTTAGCATCTTGCTCCTCCTGTGACAGGCCCTTTCTGCGCTCAGCTGATGTGAGCCAGTGCTCCTGCAGAGGTAGAGTGGTCTGATGGGAGCCGGTGTGTGTGTGTGTGTGTGTGTGTGTGTGTGTGTGTCGGAGAAAATGGGGAATATTTGGGAATATCTCTGTATTTCCAGTGCTGCCTGAAGACTAGTAAGTGTAGAAACACACAAGTACAGATGCTGCTCTGGGCCACTGACACCCATATCAGTCAAGTACTGGTGCAGTTTGTGTGTGTGTGTGTGTGTGTGTGTGTGTGTGTGTGTGAGCAGTAACATGTATGACCAGTCTTTTGCCAGCGAGGTCAGGGAGCAAAGGCTGGCTTCTTGCCAGATGCAAACCTCAGGCGCAAACCTCAGTTGGCTCAAACCAGCAGCTTTTGCTTTGTTTTTGCTCTCTCAAAACAGAAAACTGGATGAACCTTACAAATGTTCATGTTTAACTGACTGAAACACAAAAGTTCATCAGACTTTGATTTCTGTTCATGACATCTGACAAAATGTGCTCAATTATTTGTGAACTTACTTTTAGAAACTGCAAGATTTGGCAACTTAAAGGTCCGGTGTATAGAATTTAGGGGGATATATTGGTTTTCTTGAGTGTTATAATCACCTGAGAATAAAAGCGTTGGGTTTTTCTTACCTTAGAATGAGTTGTTTTTATCTACATAGGGAGCAGGTCCTCATCCACAGAGATCGCTATGTTGCCCCATCATGATTCTACAATAGCCCAGAATGGACAAACAGAACACTGACTCTAGATTGGGCCATTTGTGTAGTCGTGTTTTTGCATTCCCACCACAGTTAGCAGCCCCTCCGCAATGAAATGGTCTGTTTACTTTGGAGAGGCAGAGACTTCTGTGGATAATTAACAACCTGGTTTAAAACCTAGTGAACGTCTGGATCTGAAGTGAGCACACATTGGCAGGTGGTGGGCTTGCGGCCCATCTCTGACATGCTGAAGAGCATTTGTAACGTGAAACTGCTTTATTCAGTGTTTTAACCGGTTTGAATCACCAGAGGCCTGTACTACCAAGCAGGATTTGTAGTTAGCCAGGTATCTTAAGGGTTAACTCTGGGTTTTCAGTGCTAAGAAGCTGGTACCCTTTTTACCAGGATAAATCACCGTGGTAACTTATGCTGAACAGCTAACCTGGAGTCTCAGGTAAAAAACAGTAGCCTATATACTGCTATAGGTCAGTCGAATCATTTTATTGTTTCAGGGTGTTTCTACTCGCTGTTTCCTCTGGTTTTAAAACAGAGCTTCTTACAAAGACAGCGATCACTGTGTTTTAACTTATGCAAAGTTTACTTTAGTCTGCAGTGACAGTGTTGCTATTTTTACACTCTGTTTCCATCACTGCAGCTCAGAATGACATGAGACACCTGTGTGATGAGACCTAGAGGAAAAAATATAAGATTTTATCAGAAGTAATTGGCTCCTGTTATCATAAATGCAACATTTGGGTCAGATAGACCTCATCCGTCATTAACTAGGCTACTTTTCCACCCTTAACTTTGGTTGCAGAAACAGTCTGGTGTTAGTTTAAAGTGTTTTATGCGACATATTAATCATTATCCAACTTAACAGCAAAAAATACTCTACACTAATGTCACTAATAGCCTAGTGATACCTACATGACTCGGCTGATGGGGACTTTTTAGGTAGTATGTTCAATATTTCTACATTTTCTGTCTGTAGTCACTTTCAGTACTGTTTCATCTCATATGATATGAAGCAGTCTACTTCATTCATACTTCTGACAATGATGCTTGTAATTAACACCCTTTGATATAAATGCGCTCGTGGCTAGATAGGAAAACCCAGATTTGACTGAACTAGTTAATAACCAGCTTTGTAGAACCAGTTATCCAGACAACCAATGTTAGGGTTAGTCAAGCCAGATAAGGAAAAGACATCCTGGGTAAGTTGAACTGGCTTCGTAGTTCAAGCGCCTGGGTTTGCATTTATAAAACAGTGCGTAGAATCCATACTAAAAATGTACGTATGAAAAAAAAGCCAAACATAGCATGCGCTGAAAAATGTTCGACAATCTCTACAATCAGGCCTCTACCTCACCATCTGCATCGCCAATTTTCCATGTCCAAAATGTTCGTAAGCATGGATCAAAGTTTTTCCCATCAAGTCTGTTTTTACAGATCACAACTTTTCCGTGGGAAGTTGCGTACGCCTCTCTCAGGCCTTGTTTTGTGCGTATGCAATGTTTATAAATGAGATCCCTGGTCCATTTCCATCTGCAGATTATTTGGCTCCTGGTAAAAACATCCTGAACATTTAACACTGAAGGAATTCTAACTGGGAGAAGTTTCAGCTGGTTGCAATTCACAATCCTCACCACTAGATGCCACTAATTCCCTCTAAATCTGACACAATGTTTCTTTAACTCAGCAACGCTGTGGCCATACAGGAGCTCTAAAGCCCTGTGAAGTTTGAGATCAGCTCGAGGTTATAACCTTACTTCTGTTTGTATTTGTTCAATATATTATAGAAGAAAACAGCGAGAGAAAAAAATTGGACATATTTTGTGCTGAAGAACTAGAGTGAGCCATAAGCACATGGTTAGTGGTAAGCATAACCTGGCACTCATATCATCTGTTGTAAATCAGCCATTACTGTGACTCAATATATTCTGAGACAGCCAGCACTTCTAGACTTCTCTGTCAGCGAGGGGTTTGTTCTCTGCTTTGGCATCCGGCATTTACAGTAGATGTCTGCAGAGCAAACCACAAGATAAGGTGATAAGTTTGAAACCCGTATATGGTGGTTACACAGCTTGCCAACAAAAAAAATAGGAGAACGCATTTTTTCATTATACTCAACAAAATAGTGTTGAAAGTGTTGGACGATGTGCACTTCTCACATAATTACCATTTTATCTTGTGCTCCCATGATAAACACATGTAAATCCAAGGCTATAAAGAGATTGTTACCCTGTCTTATTATCGCTACGCTGTAGCTAGCACAGCTGGAAGGTCTTAGGAAATCTTGGCATGGCTACGTCTGATGGTGTTCGCTTTCAGTTATAAAAACTGTTTTGCTGTCCACCTAAAAATAACAGAGACACAAAGAGGGAGAGAGGAGAGGACAGGGATTGATTCTCCGTTCCTTGTTGTAATTCAGTCATCCATTTACTGTAAATACACAGCTGGAAAAAGGCAAAGCGCTGGGCAAACCATGATGTTTGGACTGCCAAATTAAAAAGAAATCTTGCAGCATGGTTCCTATGACACACAAGAGAGTATACCCTCCACATGGTTCCTCTCTCAATCTCTTCCTATACTTCACCCTCCCCTTTATAAACACTGCAATCAGCACATCTCTCATTCTTGCCATGTCTAACCCCACAAACCAAAAACAGATCACGTAAAACTATGTTTTACAGCCGGGGGTTCAAGGAGAGAAGTGCAGGGATGCGAAGGAGCCTGCTGCTGCTTTTTTTTCTTTTTTTTTTTTTTTTTACGACAGGAGACAGAGAAAGTGAGCTGTGGGGAGAGAGAACTATCAGAGACCCAGAGATGGGTCAGGGTTGAAGTGCACCATGCTAACAGCGGCTGCCTGTAAACAGAGGCACACCTGCCACTCGGCAAGTGTCTGCCTGCTGAGGAGAGGTTAGCGCTGTGGTGTCTCGCGGCCCTGTTTATACAGTAACCAAACAGAAAGAGAGGTCTTCAAAGACAACCTGACTCTCTGTAATCACTCCTGTTTGGGCTTTGATCTCGGGGAGGGAAGAGAGAAAATAATTACACGTTTCTGGGTGCCCTTTTACAATGAATGAAAGGCGATGTTAGATTTGAATCGTATGGTAATGGGAGGTTGTCTGTGCGAATGTGATGGGGAGGTGTTGAATGCTACTTGAGGGAAATAAAACAAGACCTGCTGAGACATTTTGTTCTACCAGCCCTGAAAGCTTCTGGCAACCTGCCTCATGCTGCCTCCGCAGAACACAGAGGAAGGGTCAGAAACCGACGTGGGGGCTGACATTATCTCGCCCCCGGTGCACTTTGTGAGAAGGGAGGACACACTGACTGACTGACTGACTGACTGACCACTCTGCATTTCAAAGTGCCTCCACTTATTTGTGCCATGGTCCGCTTCGGAGAAAAAAAAGCTTTTATTTTGTGCCGGGCCCCTTTCATGAGCGTCTCCCTATGATCTATGTGATAACGGCGCAGACTGAGAACGGTATCAGGATTCTATTTTGCAGACATTTTTATTTGCCTTTCATCTTCTATCAGTGTGAAAGCCCGAGATATCAAGTAGTCTGGAGCATTGAAAAAGATGTCCTTATTTTGACATAATGAATCTGAGCACATGAGGCCGTCTTCAAGAGGTCTAGACGGCAAAGTGTGAGGAAGGTAAAGCATCTGGACAGTGAGAATTGGACTTGCATTAAGCTGAAGACGAACAAAAGCGCGGTGAAGTGGCATGTTATTAATGTGTTCAATCTCTCATCATGATGGTACCTCGGAGTTGATAAAGCGTCTCTTTCCATATTGAGCTTTGAGTATATGCTTCATAATAGATGAAAAGTGATTGAATGTTCTGGTCAGAAACCCAGCTTGCCTTGACTCTTATGCAATTACGAGCTAGATGTGAGGACGTGTAATCAATTGAGAAATCCATGACAGTTCCTCCACTCGGAAAACACATGGGAAGACAACCAGTCATCCTTCACGTGCCCTTTGTGACTGATGCATCTACTTCCCATCGACAACATGTATGACCATATTGCACGCACACACAACATTGGGTCCTGCATTATGTATTGAGGTTGTCTAAACATGATGATGGTGAAACCAGCAATAAGTATCAGTCATCCTGCTGCGACTACTAGCTTCCGTCGTGAGTGATTGGGCTTTGAGAGTCTGAGTGCTCCGAGTCTCGACTGTGACTGCATCTGCAGGCTTTGACCCCACAAATAGAGGTGACCTCACTCAGCTATTCTCCACACTGTTGTGTTTGACTGCTAAAAGCATTTGAGTGAAAAAAACAGAAATGCTTTTTTTCCCTCGCCTTTTTTTTTTTTTTTTTGGCGTTTTCCTGACAAGTGACCTCTGGTGGTCGTGCAGATACTGACTGTCCTCTTTTCACGTTTCTGACTTTGACACTGAAGACAGTTTGCACAGTCACAGTTTGTTTCAACACTGGTTTCTAAAAATCTTTCCTCTGTCCAAACTAAAAATTCACTCCACCAGTTTAGCATTTATGGAAACCCATTTCTGCCAGTTTGATGAAAATAAAAAGATCCTAGAAGTCATTATAATGAGAAACTCCCTCGAAATAATGACTTAGTATCTGAATATAAAGAGAAACCTATCAAAAAACGACTTGGTATCTTAAAATAATCACAAAATTTATCAAAAATAATTACCTAATATCTCACAATAATAAAAAACTTTGTTGAAATAATGACTTAGCATCTCAAAATAGTGACTGGGTATCTTAAAATAATGAAAAACATATAAAAAATAATGACTTAATATCTCAAAATAATGACACAATTGATCAAAATAATGAGTTAAGATCTCAAATGAATGAGAAACTTGTTATAATAATGACTTAATGACTCCAAATAATGAGAATCTTTATCAAAATAATGACTTAGTATCTCAAAATAATGTCATTGTATCTTAAAATAATGAAAAACTAATGACTGAGTATCTCAGAATAATGACTTGGTATCTTAGATAATGTCTTGGAATCTCAAAATAATGACTTTGTATCTTAAGTAATGAAAAATGTATCATAATAATGACTTAGTGTCTCAAAATAATGACATGGTGTGTTAAAATAATAAAAAAACTTATCATAATAAGAACTTGGAATCTCAAAACAATGACACAATTTATCAAAAATGAGTTAGTTTCTCAAATTCATGTGAACATTTCCCAAAATAATAACTTAGCATCTGAAAATATTAAGACACTTTCTCAAAATAATGCCTTGGTTTCTTAAAATGATGAGAAACTTATCGTAAAATTGACTTAAATGTCCCAAAATAATGAGACACTTTCTCAAAATAACGACTTAATATCTCAAAATCATGGCTTGGTATTTTAAATAATGACCTAATATTTCAAAATAATGACAAACGTTCTCAAAATAATGACTCAGTGTGTCAAAATCTCGACTTAGTACGTTACTGACTTGGTATCTTCAAATAATGAGAAACTTGTCGTGATTATGACTTCATGTCTCAAAATAATGGGAAACAGCTTTAAGTCATTATTCTGGAGAGTTTTTCATTATAAGGACTTATAGGATCTTTGTTTTCATCACACTGGTGGAAATGGGCTTCTAAAAGCATGCAACCATGATGACTGGACTGGACTGGGCTAAGAACACTGACGCTCTCCACAGGAAGGGCCAGAGCCGTCTCTATTTTCTGAGGCGACCGAGGTCCTTCAACATCTGCCGGACTATGCTCAGGATTTTCTATGAGTCTGTGGTGGCCAGTGTTATCCTCTATGCTGTTGTGTGCTGGGGCAGCAGGCTGAGGGTGGCGGACGCCAACAGACTCAAGAAACTGATCCCCAAGGCCAGTGACGTTGTGGGAACGGAGTGTGACTCTCTGATGGTGGTGTCCGAGAGGAGGATGCTGTCTAAGCTACGAACTGTCTTGGACAATGTCTCTTACCCACTCCACCATGTGCTGGTCAGGCACGAGAGTACTTTCAGTGGGAGACTCATACCACCAAAATGTACCACTGACGCCACAGGAAATCTTTCCTGCCTGTGGCCATCAAACTGTACAACTCCTCCCTCTGAGTGGCCCTTAGATTATTTCACCCACTGACAACAACTTAACTTAGCCAGTAAATTATTACATACTAGTCCATAATAGTTTTACATGGTGTGTGTTTGGGATACAGGTCATAGAAAATTACAGATTAAATAGTCAACTGAACCCATTAAGAAGAGCAATGTATTCAGACAGAGTTTTTGTGAATGTGATAGTACGATTGCTTGATTGAAAGCACAGTAGTGCCATTGCCAATAGTGGGATAGTTAGTGGGCTAAAACTGTGCATTAGAGGTAGCACGTTGAAAGGCAGATAGTTAAAGTGTTTATACAGTATGTTGTATTGACTTAAAAGTGGGACGCACTGGTAGTTCACATGTGAAAGGTGTGGCTAGCCCTTGTTGCAGCAGCATACCATACCATGACTTAGTCATACCAAAAATTTGAAAAAAAAACAACAACATTGGGCCACAGGGGGAGCCACAGTTCGGTTCGGTTGCATTTTAGCCATTTTTAAGCATTTTTCTGTTGTTATAGCGCCACCCAGTTGCCAATTAGAGTTAAATTTCTCCAGTCACCTTGAGGCGTCCTGTTCTACATATCTACCAAGTTTAGTAAAAATCAATGTGGCGGTTAGGCCTAGATAAGAAATTAGCTCTCTAGCGCCCCCATTTTGTTTGATGGGGTCAATAATGGAGGGGTCCCCTCAGATTATGTGTGGTCATATGCCTACAAAGTTGCGTGGTGATCGGTGAAACCCTTGAGATGTTATACACCTTTATGTGATGTGCCACACCCTCCACAATATTCATTGCCTTATAGAAGCTCAGTTTTAGTAAGTTTTCCAACTTTTGCCAAGAGGGAACTTTAGATATTGGTCCCTAGATTATGTTCACCAAGTTTCATGCAGATCGGTCAAACTTCCTAGGAAGAGATCGATTTTAAGTGTTTTTCAAAAAATTCAAAATGGCGGAAAATCTGTATAACCGGAAGTTATGGGTTCTTGAGGCAATTTGTTCCTCATGAGGAGAGGCATCTCTGTGCAAAGTTTCATGTCTCTACGACATACGGGGCATGAGATGGGCCCATTCAAAGCTTGCAATCTCAATCGGTTACTATAGCGCCCCCCTTTGGCCAACTGATGTAATATTGCTTCATTCGCATCCTCCCATGACCCTCTACCACTGTGCCAAATCTCACATGGACTGACCAAGTCAGTGAGGAGAAAAACGTGGAACAGACACACAGACAGAGTTTTTGTCATTATATAGTAAGATTACTTTTTCTGTTAAGTAATTGAAAAAGCAAGGTAATTACCTTTTCAAGTGTTTGATTACATTTTTCAAAAACCCTTGCCTAACACTGTTGATGAGTGAGCTTTACAGGTGCTGGTCGTCTAACGGCTAAGCTAAGCTAACCAGCTGCTGACGGTAGCTTTATATTTACTGTACAAACATAAGAGTGGTATTTATCTTCTCATCCAATGGCAAGAAAGCAAATATCCCAAAATGTGCTATTATTCCTTTTAAAGAGTACTTAAAACATTGCTGGACTCATAATGAACAGTTGGGAAAAAAGGATCAGAACTGACGCAGCAGAAGCAGACATCCTGTACATTTTTCTTCCTTGTCAAAGCCTGGCCCCTACATCACCCACAAATCTTAAAAATAGAGGCGGTGGATGAAAAAACAAGCCACGTTCATTTGAGTAATAATAGCTTATTCCTTTTTGGAAGGCAGTGACAAACGACCTACAGTATTTTGTTGTTCAGGTACGGCGGAGGTGTCTATTTCCAGTAAAAACAAAGAGTGTAAACATAATGTCTTCTGGTGATACACGCCAGCCCAGCAGTGTCATTCTTACCACATCCTGTGTAATACAGAGATGACACATTACTGTACGTAAGGTAGACCAGCACCTGGGGGAGTGTGTGCTGAGCTGCGCTGCTGTCACGCCTGTGATTGGGCAGAGTAGAGGAAGCAGGGATGGAGAGACAGAGGAGTGAGGCTGGAAGGCGGAGAAGGGGTGGAGGGAGAAGGGAGGGGGGAGGAAAAATAGATGCAGATGAAAGAAGAGGCAGTGACAGATTCAGGAGAGAGGTGGCGAGGGAGGCGTAGAGAGATGGAAGCAGGGAGAGAAACAGAGGCAGGGAACCCAGCAGGTGTTCCCAGCACGTCTCCGCTGCAGGTACTCAGCCTCAGCCGGGGGAATGACGACACAGCTGCTGCCATGCAGACCGGATGACTGAAAGACCTGGTACCCAATCTGTTACCACGGGGCAGAGCAGGACTTGCCTGAGCCACATCCAACTTTGCCTCTGCGTCTTCCTGTACTAAATAAAAGATACATAAATAAAAGCATCCAAACAAGGCCAGTGGTAACACCCTTAATCAGCGCCACACAGCTGGGAAAAGAGGTTTCAAAATTCATTAGATGGCAAAATGCCATTTATGAGGAGGATAAGGACATTTATTTAATCTGATTGAACAGCATTCCAGGTTAACTGAGTGATGGCAGTCAGGCCTGCTGTTCTCCTCTGTAAACCCTAATCCTGTTTCTGTGTCAGTTGCTGTGTTTTTATTGTGTCTGACACCAGGTGGATTATGTCAGTTAATTCACAATGAATCAAACAAAAGCTAATACTAATCCAGCGCGAGGCTCCGGTGTGATGTCTGACGCTCTGGATTAATTCACAACATTCCCCAACCAGCCTAATCCTTAACGAACCAGACGGGATGGTATCCTAACTGACAGTTTCTGCCTCGTTATGGCAGGGTGATATGCTTCACCTACCCCTTCCCTCGGAAAATCCATTCTGATGAGCGAGACAAAAGGGGAAGCCATTACAGAAAGAATAAACTGGGTAAAAACTTTCCCAACAGCTTTTCTTCGCCAGCCATTAAGCCCGTCTTGAAGCCTTTTGGAGTGTGTTCTGCTCCTCTTAAGGTTTAGGTTTTGACATTTTGAAATCAATAGGAGGCAGAGAGATGTTTTTTTTTTTTTTTTTTTTTACAGTTTTGTGAAGCCTGGGTGAAAACACTTCAATCAGGCCTGCAGAGGACCTGACACAGGAGACGGGGGGATCGATCCATAATGAGTGGAGCCCTACCTGGGGTTCCACTCAAGGCTCGTCTCTTCTCAGCTACCTCAAATCCAGCAAATCCACCGTCCCCACTACATTCGCTGATTACGTCAACCTGCTAAAGTATATTTTGTCCAAAAAGGGGGGAAAAAGCTCCCCGTGGAGATGTTGTTCACTCTGATTTTGCCCTTTGTTAAAAAGGGTTTGGGTTTCAGAACTACAGTGATTTATTTGCAATTTATTGAAAGTGCAGTTAGAGACTGCAGTGACTGAATGGTAACTAAATAACAGGGTGATAACCATTGATCAATACAGATCAGGAGGAGCAGGTTGTGCTCCGGCTATTATGGTGAAAGTGGAAAGAGCTGTGCCAAGTGCTGAAACGCTTTGAAAAGATCTGACACAAAAAAATGATATAGCTGTTTTTTCTTGGTCTAAAGTGACATCTTAAAGGAGCAGTGTGTAGGATTTGGTGGCTTGGAGCAGTGAGGATTCAGATTGCAACCAGCCTAAACGTCTCCTTTGTGCAAAGCGTGAACTCCCGGTTAGGATTCCTTCAGTGTTCATTGTTCAGGAGGTTTGTACCAGGAGCTGAATTATCCGCAGATGTCTCTTACTCTCCAAAGCAAATGGACTAGGTGATTTTAACCGGTAAAAACACTGAATGAAGCAGTTGCATTTAAGGTTTTCTCCTTATCTTGGTCTTCTACTTAAAGTTAGTTAAGCCATTGGATAAAAGACTTGAGGTATCACAAGCTTGAGCGCGAGCAAACAAATGGTTACCATGGAAACTGTAGTATTTTACCACTGTAAAATGTTTCAGTGCAGTAAATGCCTTAACATTTTTACTTAACTGAGGAGATCTTCTCAGGGATTCTGTGCAACACCCTTAAGAAAGTTCTTCAGTTTAGGAAAAATTAAGTCTTTAGGGTCATACATGAGGAGAAAACAGTTTTGTTAAACTGGCTCCCGGTGTTTAGAGAGTTTTTACCAGGAGCCGAATTTTCAGCAGAGGTCTCTTCCTCTCCAAAACAAATGGACCCAGTGATTAAAACTGGTAAAAATACTGAATAAACGTTAGCCCAGCACTAATGCTAATGTGTGCTCACCTTATTTCTGATCTAGACGTTTAAGAGGTTTTTACCAGGAGCCGAGTAATCCACAAAGGTGTCATCTTCTCTAAAAGGACCTTGTGATTTAAACCGGTAAAAACACTGAATTAAGCAGTGTCGTGTTACCAATCAGTGTTTTTCCATTGCTGTTTGGCTCGTTGTAGAGGGGCTGCTAACTACAGTGGCTGATGCAATGACACAAATGGCTCAGAGGTAGAGTGGGTCGCCACCAATCGAAAGATCAGCGGTTCGATCCCCCCTGCAGTCTGCATGTCTAAGTATCTTTGAGCAAGATACTGAACCCCAAATTGCCCCCGATGGCTGTTCCATCGGTGTGTGAGTGTGTTAAAACTGAGTAGCAGGTGGCACTTTGTATGGTAGCCTTGGCCTCCAGTGTATGAATGTGACTCGTAGACTTTGAGTGGTCGGATGACTAGAAAGGCGCTATACAAGTACAGGTCCATCTAGGTCCTGTGGAAACATGGCAGTGCAACATGGCAGACTCCTAACTGCTCATTCTAAAGCCCTGTTTCCACCAAACACTTTCGGTATGGTACCTTTGGAACTGAAAGTAACCCTTCAGATATGGTACCTAGACCCTAGGTCCGCTTAGCCTTTCCACTGCTAACAATACTCTTAAATGTGGGCAGAGCTGTTGTCACTCACTGTATTTCCTCGTTTGTCATCCACAAAAGGCTGCACGCTAACATTTTCAGAACAAAATAAAACGAGTGAGAAAGTGAGAGTCTCTCTCCATGGGATATTTAGAAATAGTGGGTTTGTGCATTTAGTCCTTCTCAGGCAAACTCAGGGGTTTAGTGTTGCTGTAGCCCACGGGAACTACGCTCCATGATGCTTTTTTTTTCTCCAAGTGAGGATTAGCAGGATTGCAGTCCACATAATCCGGTTGAAATTAATACATATTTTAAAACACATTATTAAAAGTGTACCTATTCCAAGAGAAACAATGATGCTTTTTTTTCCGAGTGAGGACTGGGATATATATGCTGCCCCAGCTGAAACACTCGAAGATCCACTCATTACTAAAAATGTATGTAATATAAAAACTAATGGAATGGTCATAGTTGTCACAGAGAAATTTGATGTGTGCTGATGGACTCACGCCATCACCTTATGTGTTTAGTATCATTACAAATTAACGTTCCACCTTCTACAGCTGCTGTGAGAGGCAGCGAAATATCCTTCCATTTTATAGCTACAGTTGAGTAATAAAACTTTCCGTGGTATGAACAGTGGTTACATGATCCTCAAAACCAGCCACAGCTCAGCCCTGAGCAGAGTGACCAATCAACGGACTGCAGTGTTCACACTGTTTAGTACCAGATCTGTGTGCTAGGTACCCCAACAGAAGGGTGACCAAAAATGGGGACGGTACGGAACAGTTCCATTGGTACCATCCACAACTTTTCACAGTGGAAACAGAAAAAGCGCACTGAAATGTATTTTACCGTACTGCTCAGCAGAAACAGGGCTCAAGGGAGATCTTTATTTTCGAGTGAATATACACTAAAGAAAATATATTTACATTCCATTTCTGCCAGGATATTTCGCTAAATCCTACACACTGGATCTTTACGTAATTTATTTCAAATTAGGTTTACAGGCCAGAGCTGACCCCCTATCTTTTCCCTCCTCTCTGCTGCAGCCCCAGCCACTGTTCCAGAAATGTATTGGCCATTTCAAAAGATGCCATTGTATCATCAAGCCAGCCAGTTAATTAGGCATCCAGCCGGCCTTCCTCTATTGAACACACAGTCCCTCTGGGCCCCACAGCTGCTCCTACTATGGAGGTTAAGTGCTAAAACATGTTCCCTCCTACTACATGACTCACAGAGGTATAACGCCAATGGATTTCTAGTTACCTTACAGTGCTCTGCATTTGTCAGAGGGCAACTAAAAGGGAAAGCTGAAAGAGGTGATGATCTGATAACATATTTCATGAACTTTTTTTTTTTTTTTTTTACCAGGGGAAAATGTGGGAGGAATGAAACATCTAACGCCTGTAGATTTAACCAATTTCATTTGCACTGAAAACTGTTTCACAGTAAATCCATGCTGGATAGAAGTATCTCTGCCGCTGACTTCAAACAGCATGACCTGATAACAGCCCTGGTCACCTCAAACTCCCTCTATCTCCAGGAATTCATGTGATGTCATCAACACCGCCTGACTCATTCTCCCTAAAATATGATTCAGGAATGCAGACAGATGTGTGTCAGCAGTTTGGAACGGCTTAGCCTCGGTCACATTAAAATAATCACTGACCCAGCAGTAAAAAGTCATCGAGATACTAACACCAACTCCCAAATACAGCATGAAAAAGCCTTTTTTTTTTTTGGTAAAGAAGTATCTGGGAAAGCTGTCACAGTACGAAGCACTATGAAGCATTAAAACGGTACGTAGCATTTTAGCGCCTAGTAAATCTGCAATGTAATATAGTGATGTGAGGCTTCCTCTCCGGCTGTGTCACTTTGTGTGTGCGAGCGTGCGCGTGTTTGTGTGGTGGATTTGTTATATGGCGAGTCGGTAAAGCGGCCCAATGTGAAAACCATCTTCCCAAAGTCAGAGAAATGTGATGTGGATCGACGCTGATAATAAATAGCCGCGATAACTGGGGGAGGAACCCATCATCCGGTGGTGAGATGGGTCTGTGCGAGGACGAAGCAGCCATAAAAGCCTGAATGAAGAGATGTAAAACAATAAGGCCAGAGAGGATGGGAGGAAAGGAGGGTGGGGGGGGGAGGAGGGAGGGGGTGACGACCCCAGCGAGTGAGCAGAATGTAGAGATGGAGAGACGGACGGAGAGGGATAGAACGAGGAGGAGAAGAGGGGGCGGAGGGAAGAGAGAGGGTGAGTCAGCCATGTCTGCACTCCATCAAAAACTGTGTCAGTCATTCACTACCACCGACCAACCCCACCCCACCTACCCTATGCCCCCCCGCTCCACTCTCTCTTCAACTCGCACATTAATTCCACTTCTTTTAACCGCCAGCCAGGGGTGTCCTCGACTGAATGTCAATCCTCTGTTCAGGGTGACAGGAGAGTGAACGAGGGAGGAGAGGGAGCGAGGGCAGGCATGGAGGGAGAGGGAGAGAGTGGGTGGTGGGGGGGGGTGAAAACTGCTTGGCTTGCTCAGAGGCCTTCTTTATCTGAAGGTCTTACCCAACATGACCCGCTTCTTTCCATTTTAATTACGCTCTTTTTAATATTACTCCCGTCTCTTCGACTGGCATTTAGAGACATTTGATAAGATACGGCGCTGTATCATAGTGTTTGACAGGCGTGAAGACAGTAGACGTCTGAGGCTCAGGCATCCTGACACAGACAGAAAGACAGACAGAGCAGGTGACAAGTGCACAGACTGACAGTGTCGCCAAACAGCCCGAGAACGAAGGTGGGGAACGGAGATGCGGGAGATGATCAAGTTGGCACACATGCGAACCAGCCGCTGCTGTGAATTATGGGAGTGTATTCCCTGTTGCTGCAAATTCAAATTAATCAATGCCAACCTCATTCAAACCCAAATCAGATCTGGACTGAAATTTATGTCCCAGCAGGTTCTCACTGAGGGCAATGATTTTCTTTATTTATCTACTAGCCACACTAACCCGGAGGAATCAGGTCACTGTTGATACATGTAAGTAAGTACAGATCTATGTGTGTGTGTGTGTGTGTGTGTGTGAACGAGCGTGCACACCCTGCCTTCACCTCACACGGGAGGCCTGATAAATAGAACACAAGCGGTGTATATCTGGTCAGCGTGGCATGCGCGAAAAATAATTACACTTAGGCTGACACCCAAGGTCGACAGGCTCCAACAGCTGCCCAATCGTGGCTGGCTATTTTTCCTTCTCCTGTCTGGACTTGGCTGAGTATAAAAAAAACACATCACAGAGTGTTTTTCATGTTGTCATATGATAGCACATGAAGGCCTCATTCAGTATCAAGAAACTGTAAAGCAGTTGCACGCTCCTTGGCAAGGGAGGCTCTCATTTGTTGCTGGAGATAGGACAGGATAGGCTGAGAACGGTAATGAAAGCAGGGAATTCATTTTCTGGACTGCAGGTATGTTTTCAACCATCTGTTGAACTTACAGTTTAAATTTGCTCTGAGAGGTCTTTAAAAAGCTGAAAATATTGCAAAAAGTTTTCAGGCGATGGGGAAGAATTTGCATATTGATCGAGAGAAGATGCTGAAGGCTGTTGGAGGCAGATTTTTCTATCCATGTGTAAGCCTTTGCTCCTGTGGAAAACAGACAAATAAAACAAAATGAGAAGTGCTAGGAGTGTATGAGGTCATGTAAGCATTCTGGTTTAGAGTCCAAGTGGGGACCATGTTGTATGTCACCACCTTTTTTTAAATTACCATAGCGGAAAATAAAAACACCACAAAGTACATGTGGATCCAAAGAAACTAGGGCTGAGTATTATCTGAAAAGTTATGGTACCAATACCACTAGCGCTTGAAGTTATACCAATACCAATAGCATACTTCAATAGATACCCTTAATGTGAATGGGGCAGCGTGTGGTATAGCCATACTTGCAACACTCTGTTGGCATCTCAGAATGGACGTCATACACCTGACACCAAAAGACACCTTTCGTGGTGGTATAACATGCTGCCAGGCGGCGTCAGTATGTAACATGGCCGGGCGTGACCTACTGTCGGTGTTATGGGTCAGACTATGAATGACCCATAACAGTAGCACAACAGTAGTACAACAATCACAGCGAGGGACAGGTCAAAAACCTGTTGATAAGCTGTTGGATGGTGTCATTTTCAAACTCTGCCAGTAACGACGTAATATGATGAGCTGGAAAGTCCTTATAGGACAGATGAGAAGGGTGGTGGGTGGGTCAAACAAACCCAGAGCTTTCTCCTGGGAAGCCGATGTTCGCTTTTCATATGAATGTAGAACCAAACCATGATGCTTTTTTCCAAACCTAACCACATGCTTTTGTTGACGTTCCAGCAGTGGATGCGTCGTCCTGGAAAATCGACAGCAGACACAGAAGGATACCTAGTGGAAGACTGTTTGAGTTATAGCTGCTGCTGTGGGAGTTTGAGCTCCACCTGGCCACACACTTTATTGTACACTATATTAGGGCTAACTGTTAGCAACACACGGCTAATGTTAGCTAACGGTTATAAACGGGTTTAACGTCAGAGTCGAGCAGTTTCTTGTCATATGAGTTTGTTGAGATCATTTAGTGGCTCAATGTTGAATGTTAGCTGCTCTTGCTGTGTTAGCTCATGCTAACCAGGCAGACATTTAACTGACTGTTTGCCTGCAGGAGAGCATTTCAATACCACTTGCAACTAGGTTATTTCAATCGATGCCTTAAGGTGCTCATACCCAGCCCTAGTGGAAATGAAGCTCTAGCGAAAGTTTAGTCAGGAAAACCACACACATGCTGGAATTTATTTTTATTTCATACCATCTGCCATGCGCTCTTTGCGTGCATGCTCATTCACAGTTCCTTGCTATCATTGTCTGGGGCTGTCAACTGAGGTATCAGCTGTTCTGTCAGTTAATCTCATTTAACCAAAAGCACAGCAACACACCTTCACTGTTAGCCTGACATCTGGCTGCTGTCTTTTTAAATATGATTCTCTCTCTGCCTTTCGTATGTTCATGCTGTAGTTGATCGCACCCTCCAGCTCCCCATCACGGCCTAGTCAGATTCATCAGCTTCATCAGTTTTGTCAGCAGAGTCACCAGCTACCAGCCACCACCACCAGTGTCTGGACTCCAAAGGGGGATTTAGCTTGCTGCTGCCCAGGGCAGACGCCCTTCAATTACAAAATCTCCCGGTAGAGTCTAAACACCAAAGTCTTTCTGTCAAATCTTAATCATCACGTCATCTAAAAAAATTAAAACAGCTATCTTTATTTAATTCTGTTGTCTTTGCTGATTGAAATAAATGCCATCTTTTAGTTACAGATGCTCAAATAATTATGTAATCTTGTTCGATCTTTTTGAATGTATTTTCCTAACAGTAACTGATGTGTGCCAATTGAGCTTTTACTCTGAAAATGTCAGAAATTACGCTTTAAACATGTGCAACATTCACAGGGAAAAACACTAAAAAGAAATCCTGATATGTTGCATTGTGTTTCAGTCACTGTTTCAAGGGTAAAGGTACAAGCTGGTATTCATTAGACAGCACTCAATGCCACTCAAGCTTTCACCAGTAGACGCTTTTCACCATCTACATACTTTCACTCATCAAGCCTAACTCTCTGACACAAATGGCTTGCTGCTGACACGTAAGAAAAAAAGAGAGAGACTACCTCCATCTTGGATATTTGTTACAAGGTGGAAGAATCACAAGAGGTGAAAAAAAGTGGTCCCTAAACGCTCGGCTCACTGTGCCGTGGCCCCACACTTCCAGCAGCCCACAGCGAACTCTCCCCTAAGAGTGAGAAATGGGCATGGGGAGATGGGAGGCAGTCCTGGGTGAAATTCAAGGCCAAAGCACTCATGTCTCCTCCATCTACCACCTCCCACCTCAGGCGCAACACATTACCTCTCTCCTGGATATAATCACACCCAGTGAGGAGCCAGGTTTGGCTGCGTTGTGTATGAGCGAGCGAGGGTGCGTTTCTATTTATGTGTGTTGCTAGTGTGTGTTAGCATATCTGCATGTCTGTATGGAGGGGGGTGCATGTGAGCAGTTGGTGTGTGTGGGTGTGCTTTTTCTGTATGCGATTGCCAATGGAAATGCGCTGGGAATTACACCCAGGCCGACGTGTCCCCTCATAAGAGTCCCCTCTCCAGCGTCTTCTCTTTTATTAGCGCATCCCCTTTTTTCATTAACTGAAAAGGTTACTGGTGCATTTGTAATACCCCACATGAATCGCCTGAACCCCTCCTGCCCATGGTTGAGGTAAGGCCCCAAACCTTTCCTACAACCCCCCCAGACACACACACACACACAGACAGACACACACGCCCTCCTTGGTCTCCTTTAGCTGCAGGAGGACATTTCAATGGCATTGTCCTCCCCTCTGCCTCCCAAACACAGGTAGGGAAATATCACCCAGGGAATAAATAACTCGGCCAGGTTAATTATTTGGCAGACGCGTCTGCAGATTAATAACAGAATAAAAATGCAGCGGTGGACGGAGGTGCTCTGAGAGGTGTGGGGGGGAGAGGTTGGCGGAGGAGGAGGAGGAATGATGGGCAATTGAGCGGAGTTATTGGAGAGCAACAGTGCATGTGCAGGCTTCAGATAGATGTAGGAGCTGGGTCTAGCCCCAAGGCTGTGAATATGCTGTCTGGGAGGAAAGAGATTAACTAAGGCAGCTCGGTGACATCATGCCTGCAGAGACAGTTATGAGGAGTATCCATCACGGGCATCGTCTCCGAGAAATGGAAGAAGAGTATAAAAACAGAATTATATCTCGAAATAATGTATAAAAAAAAATAAAATATGCAAGGGAATAGCAGGGAGTGTACATTTGAATGGGAGGCACTTGTTCATCTCGATACTATAATTGTGGGCGCGCACGTCTTCGTCATTCAGAATGTTTTCTTCAGACAGTGTTGGCGGATGCATACAAATCATGATTTCCAGCTGAGTGTGTGATTGTGATGTTACTTCTCTACACCCAAAGTTACACCACAACCTCACTTGGAACTCATATTAAAAAAAGCAAAAAAACAAAGTGAATTATTGCAGAGATAAGACCAGGCATATACAGCAGGGGTGTTGATCAGTTCAATAAAACGAGAAGCAACCCCATGTGGAGTTATTATCATCACAAATGCACAAACAACCCAAATACCCTTAATCTGGTCAAGGGGTAAAGCCTGTATTGACCTAGTGGTGTTGTGTGGGTGGGTGTGTGTGTCTCAGTGACTGACCTAGTCTGCTTGGTGCAATGACAGAATCCCTAAACCCTGTTCACCTGAGGAGGGCAGACTGGGGTAATGTTCCTCTCTTTGAAGAGACAGCGAGGGGGACAGAGGGAGAGCAGAAGAGAGAGAAGTGGATTTTCTATGGATCCCTGTGTTTTTTTTCCCACTGAGCAAATCTCCATTTATATTACACAGCAAGCCTTGTTATTGCCCATCTGTGTTCATGTGACTAGTGAGATTTCTTATTTAGATAAAACACAGACAGTCTTTGTTAATGTTTCCTCAAACCAATAACAACCATGTAGGCACACCAGGACGTCACAAAGCGGGAAAGCCGTTTCTAATCAGTGCAACCAGAAAATGCAGCGCAGAAATACAAAAAATAGGTGTGCAAATTTTAAAACTATGCACATCGGGTTCAGTGCAAAATATCCACACAACAAAAACCCATCCAGACAAGAAACATTATCCCGAAAAACAAACGAGCATTGCTCCGAAGTCTCGTGTCTCTGAAAAATACACTCACCAGTTATAAAGACTTGGCCTGCACCTGCACCACCAGTGTTAATTTCATTGATAAAAGCTATAGCCCTTTTTAGATAGGAATTGTGCAAATTTGCAGGAAAGCCCAATCAGTCTTCTTTCAGCATTGGCAGTATAAAAACAAAATCGGGGAGTGCAGCAAAATGCCACCTGCCTACTTTTGTTTATACAGAATGTGCCTTTTTTTGGGGCAAGGGGGGGGCGTGAGCAAGTTACAAAACGTGTAGCTCAGCGTGTGATGTAAACAGTGACGTGAGAGGGAAGCCGCGGCTGGTCAGTCCTTCGGCAATTCTCTCATAAGTCGGCCCATCCTTCACCGTCCCCGTCATCTGACAGTTAATGGCCTCTTTGTTTGCGAGGGCAAGGAGGGCGCGCAATTCCTTGTCTCCTCAGTTGCTCATCTTTACAGTGTCTGTCAGGTTTGTGTTTCCCTCTTGCTACTAGCTGCTAATTCCTGCTATCAGCTGTTTCCTGTTTATCCACTGCCAGTGGGTCGCACATGCAGCGTCATCAACAGCTCCTCCCACAAGTCATCAACAGCCCCTCCCGTTGCGGAAGGCCACCTCGCTCTGTTTAAACTATAAGGGTTCTGCCAATATGACTACCCTACAAGGCGGAAAATTGGGCACCTCGGATCAACTCGCCAGTCCGGCTCTGTGTGTCTGAATGCTCGCAGGTTGCCGGCAAAACGGCCCAACATTCGCCGAAAATCTGGCAGTGTAAAAGGGGCTTATGACAAAAATATTTTGTCAATGACCATTTTTTCCATGACTAAAACGAGACGATGACGAGCAAAAAAAAAAAAAATCTTGAAAACTAAGATGAAATGTATGTTTCATTTTCATTGACGAGATGAGACTTGTGTCTCAAGATGTTAGTGGTTGATTATCTTACACTGAAAGCTGAAAATGCCTTTAATTATCTTCAGCATGAGCAACAGGCTGGTTAACACCAGTAAATAGTCTGCGCCAGGATGTTTTAGTATCTAGCAAGAACACTTACACTGGAGCAGCGTCAGCCATTGGTGCGAGCTGTGAAATGTAATTCAGCAGTAAATAATCAGCCGCGTGTGTTTGACTGTGGAGCTGCTGAATGGATTGGTGGAGTTTGTTAGTTACAGAGGTGGCTGTTAGCAGTTAGCTCAGCTTGTTAGCCACTGAATGGCAGCAGAGCAAGCAGCCACCAGCCGCCGGACTTCACAGCTGATCCCCGCAGATCTCCACTTAGATCCGGACTGTCCCAGGAAGGTTTATGGGTTGATGCTGTTTGACAGGCAGGGAGGAGGCTTGGGATACGTGAGTGTAGTTTTGCTGCAAGTAAACAGTTTGAACTCAGTGGAGTTTTGTGAGACATGAGTTTAAACCTCCAGACTAACATGGTGAAGATTAAGAAATAAGTCAGGCTTTAATTAGGTTATTTTTCTCCTTCTTAACAGTGAGATCGATAAATCAGAGTTTACAATGAACCTGGGTACAAATCATAGTTGTCTCAGATTAGTTAACTGTATAAAGCATAAACAGAGATGTTGAGCATTTCAAATGATGATCAGTAAGTGTGTGCTCGTAAATCACCCCTTGAACCTATCAAAAACTGCTGGAGAAATGATGGTTTGTAAGTGTGTAGAAATGATTTGTATTTGTAGATTTTTTTTAAAATTTTTATACAAACGGTCAACTTGATTCTAATTTCTGAATTACCCTAACTGAATTAGTTTAAAGATAAAAAAAACATATAGAAAACATACTGACTTCAAGTAATGACTGAAATGTCATGAATTTTTGTTGACTAAAACTATGAAGAATAAAAATGACTAAAATGTGACCAAAACTAATAAGCATTTTCATCTTAAGACTAAGACTAAATCTAAAATAGCTGTCAAAATTAACACTGCACACCACTCAGTAACTTATCAACTACGCCAGGGATCTTCAAAGTTTCTCATGCCAAGAACTCCATAGCTGAAAGAGAGACGAAGCAGGGACTTACATACATCATACAAACTTAAGTAGCACATTAAATTTGGCCTACAGTAACACATGCAGCCTATTAAAGTAATAATTTCTGGCAGATTCATATAGTTATTCATCATGTTTGTTTCTGAAGTGGACGGTATTTCAGTCTCTTGCTTGAAAAGTTATATAACAATCCATTTAGGCTCACAAAAACGTCTGTACACTTGAATAGCTATTATATAGCTAACTAGCCAACATGTTTTAATAGTACGTAAATGTTAGGCAACTAGTTAGTCTCGCTGTCAAACAGGTGGCATAGTGATTAAACATTAGCTAGCTAACATGACTGCACAGAATTCATGGGTAACAGTGTGCCTGTCACTGATGCTGTGTAGTGTTTTTACAAATAGGCTGATTTTTCCATACTAATAATATGTTGCATTTATGTTAATGTGAATTTTAGGCACATTTTAATAACAAAAAAGACAAAACTTAAATGAAATGATTAATAAATACTTCAGCGTCCACCCTGCAGTAACTCTGAGGACCCATAGGGGTCATGGACCCCCTGTTGAAGACCCAGCAACTCCACCATTTGGCTGCTCCAAACATCAGACCTCCAATCTGACAAACAATCCATCCCTGTCCATGAAGAAATGTGAGTAGCCTGTTCTTCTTTAGAGATTAACCCCTCATTACCATCGTAATATCATTGCTGAATGGAATGCTACATAACGCCAACCAGGGAAGGATTGTTTGATCGAGGCCTGACAGATGGGCACCTGGTGCTCCAAATACATTACTCTGCATAATAATTAGCCACGTTCTTCTGTTTGTTTGAGACCATGACCAACATGTGACGTCAGCAGCTTCATCATATCCCAGCTGAAGCAGGAACCGAACTGATAAGACATTCCCCATTTCTAGGGTCTAGTTAAGGCTTTAATTGGTCAACATATATTCCTGGAAATTCGCTGAATCAATGTTGGTCTGAATTTTTTTAATGTATTATTTATTTACATTTGATTGAGGAGTATAATCTATGTGTTTGCCGAACAGATAGCAGGGACAGCTCATTTAAACTCAACTGACTGCTGTGCTACTACGGCTATTGATTAGTAGCTGGATATCAGGTCTTACATTTTGCAAGCCAAACTCTGTTTTTCCAAGAGGCGAAGAGATAGAAGGGGAAGCAATAAAGATAAAAAGACAGATTGAGTGTGAGAAAGAGAGGCACCGAGAGAAATCATAGACCCCACAGAGGCCACAGACCCTGGTCATTTTCATGCAGCAGGCCCTTTTGCCTCTCCCTTCCCCCATCCATCCATCTATCTGCCCTCCACCCACTCATCTCCCCTCTCACCCCTCTCGCCCTGCAGGGCAGGCCCTGCCTTCCATCTGCTGTCTGTCCCAGCTAGGAGCAGCCCCGTTTCCCCCTCCACTCACATTTACAATTCAATTAAAAGCAACAAGCCCCTTCTTCCTCCTCCCTCTCCTCTTCCTCCCCCTCCTCCTCCTCCTCCTCTTCCTCCTCCTCCTCCTCTTTTTTTAGCCGTGCCTGGATGAGCACAGCAGAAAGGCCTGCACCCCATGTCGGGATCCAGTCATGACACACACTTACCAAGCCCACAGATGATGCAAACACACACTGACATATAAATACACAGAGTGCGTGTGCAAAAGAGCGAAGGGAGAGGGACACAAGGAGATGAACACACTCACGCACACAATGACTTTTTTTTTTTTATCCTCATTTTGACGTAGTGAATGGAAAACAGGGTTGGTGGGACTAAGCCCAGGAACAATACAACTGAAGAAAGTGGGTCACACTTTGCATTAGAATAACGTATGTAACGATGATGTAACAACCCAACAACTGAAAAAAAACAGGTTTATGCTATAAATTAGTCTGATGACAAGACTTTTAAACACTGCTCCGATACAGAATATTTAAAAGTCTCACCCTGCTCACCTACTAGTGTTAATGGCTCTGCTCCAGAAAGTTTCAACAGCGGAATAATGACACGTCAAAACAGTTTATAAGCTCTTTACAATTAACACGGCGTCTCCCTAAACTGTTTTTTTTAATCATCTGTTATGATATAATCTACAAGTAAAAAGGCATTCTGAAAGCTTGAGAGTCTAAATCAAACCCCTCATAAATTTCTCTCTCTCTCGCTCTCTCTCTCTCTCTCTCCTTCTCTCGCTGCTGTAATGTGAAAGCAATATCCACAGGCATCCCTTCTCTTGGAAAAAAAAAGAGGGGAAAAAATGAGAGTCTTTAATATTTAATTACGGTAGTGCCAACATGCAACTTTTATCACTTTCTTGTGTCATTTGCATCTCGGGCGAGCCCAGAAGATATACACAAAGAGCAAGCGAGGGAGACAGTGAGAAAGGAGGAGAGAGAGACTATGGAGTCTGAGGAAAGGCTGAGGAATAGAAGAGGAAAGGGAGGCAAACACACTGTCATAGGGGAACCCACATGACAGATCGAGTGAGCTCAGGAGAGATAAAGGTGCAAGATAGGGAAGGAAAAACAAAAAGATACGGCAAAATAGAGATTAGAAGCAGAGGGGAAATACAAAATAAGACAGATATTAAAGCAGTCCTTCTACTCAATGGGGTCAATTATTTTTTACAGCTAAGCTGGATTGCAAGTGTCTCCGACATCATCGTCTATATGTCCCCGTGTCCCCAATGCATACACCCCCCTACCCCCATCAACCGTCACCCCCTACGCCATCTGAGGCCTACCTCCCTGCCTGTCTCAGGCGCTGTGGCAGACTGCGGTAATGACTGATAATGTGTGTAATTACCAGCCCAACAGCCACGCGGAGCTGATGAAGAACCAGACCAGCCACTCCACTCCTCATCTAGGGCCCCTTGTTCCCCCTCATTCACTCTGAATGGCGGTGGGCTCTAAATGAGGCCTTATTGGATGCTGCTGCTGCACTTACAGGGCTGACAGTCATTAAGACGGCCATCTAAATGAAAGGAAGGGGGGAAAACTGTCATTACCATAAGAATGCATGTCAAAGCAATTTTGATGTGGTTTTAATTTCAATGCAGGAGGGTACTCAGAGTATTCAGTCTACATTATGGTACGGAAAGACAGTCAGCATTCTCCACTAATTTAACAGATCATATACCTAGGCAGAGCTCTCAAACAACTCACCGCCTCCAAACTGGAAGCAAAATAACTGACTAATGACAGTTATTACCGTGTTCGTCTTCTTTCTCTAAATGTCTCTCTGAACTGGATTTTCCAGAGGCAGAGTATATAAACTGCTGTAAATATTTAATACCCTGTGCACAGAACCCGGACTGAAGTCCAGGACCTCCACCTGTGTAAACTCATAAAGCTCATTCTAAAACCTCGGGGCTGTGGAATGGTGTTTCTGCTCTTTTCCCTGGTTGTGGGAAGTCATGGGAGAGTCTCGGGCCATGTGGGGACGTCGGCTGACATCCAGGCCTCTGCACTTGGTAGCAAGAGCAGATGTGAGATTTACAGCGAGCAGAACGTCCGTGTTTTCCCATCCTGCCATTGCTGGGTTTGCCTCGGGGCCGAGCGATTGGAGTTGAATGAAATACGTTCAGCTGAGGATAGGGGGGAAGCGGTGCAGTCGTGGACAGGAAAGAGAGAGCGGCTCTCGGTGAGTTTGCAAAACCACTCTGCACAGGGGGTTTGTCTTAAACTGCGGTGCGCTGCCCAGTGTTCCATATACGCCTCTCCACACTCTCTGCTGGCTCTCAGGAAGAAATACTTAACTGTGTTTCCAGTCTTCTCTACAGCTGATATCCCACAGCCGGTCTGTCATTCTGCCGGAGTGTATAATCTTCTGGTGTTCCTTCATTGCAAAAGATTACATGAGACTCTTAAGGGAATACATTTAAACTATTTATTAGAGGGTAGATGTAATACCACAGTCCGAAAGACAGCAGCTAACTGGTCAGTAAGGTTCTCAAGCATAACACAGAACAAAATACACTGACTATTGGTGACTCATGCACTTAAATGACTCCATATTGTGCTCAGAGTGGATCTGTAGACTGTATATCTCAGATTATACATTCTGCAAGCTCTGAATTCTAAGAGTAAAGAAAAAGAGCGCTGAGAGGGTGGTTGGTGATCCTAAATCAGGACTCCTACTGTGTGAACCTTGATTAGAGCCTTGACTGTTTTGTTACCCCATAAATTATTCGACCCCGCTCACTCCTAAGACTTTTAAGTCACATAGCTTGAGACATTCTGTGGAGCAGGCATGGCTCGCTCTCAGAGATTTTGTAGTGTGATGGAAAGGCTAGTCTATCCATGCTGGCACGACATGGTACAGTGCAGTGCGGAAGTGTGAAAGGGCCTTATGTTGAGACTTCATCGGTGATGAATGTGAGCACCAAGTAACCCACGAGGGGCTGTTAGTCTGGAGCGAGACCGCCATCACAGCACCCTGACCTCCCATCCAGCGTCGGCATTGCTCGCATGCAGCAAGGAGCAGCAATCAGGCCAAAGTGCTTTCAGAGTCGGACGATGAAAATTCGGTAAATGCGCGCATGGAGGGAAGGGAACACACTCAGAAACACATGGAGGTTCAAACATCTTAACACCACTTTAAGGTGTTGGGACCTGCTGCTTTCTGTTTACCTCTGTGCCTTGATTAAACTTTGATGGTGCAATTCTCCTGCAGTTAAATGCACTCTGAGGAAACAAGGTTCTAAATAAGTTCTTTTCAGGTTATACTAAAAGCCTTTTGTATTCGAGGAACCTCTTTGTTGGAAAAGTTTCAAGGTCTGTCTGTTGGACAAATGAACTCTATGTGAATAATGTTTGCACACACTTTTTGCTGACAGATCAAATTGTACTCTACCCAATAAACCAAAACAAACCAAAACAAACAAACAAACAAAAACCCACAATGATTTTCTACTTCACCATGTTTGTGAGGGCAGGATTATTTTCTATCATAAGGAAGCAGAACACTATATTTAGTCTGTTTCTAGACATCCAAACCACCAAACACACTTTCAGTTTGTTCAAAGATTTGGTCTGGTTGTGATCACTGATGGTTTTCCCTCAGCTGCAAAAACAATCGACCAGTGAGAGCTTTAGACGGGACTGAGAATGGAAACATTATCTGCTTATACAGCTAGCTTCTTAACTACATCCATGAAAAATAGCAAGAGAAAAAGCCCTTAGTCCAGTGACTGCACAGCAGGGTTGTACAGCATCACAGTCTTACAGTATGCCAGGGTATCTAGAAATCCTGATGGTATGATTTCCAACATTGTCAAAAATACAGATGATCCTCTTTCTATTAAACTTATACGGAGATGCTGTATTGAGGCGATGTAATGTAGTGCATAGCATGTGCCACCAGAGGTCAGTCTTTAGTGATGGAGCAGGCAGCTGAGCTGAGAAAGATGGCGACCACGAGGGGTGGGGATAACGTTACAGGACTAGTAAAAAGCTGGCCAACAACAGCAGAGACCCAGCAGGGAAAAACAGCATCAGAGCCGACATATATTTTCATTTTTAAGGGTTTATTTTGACCAAACCAGAGTTGGTGATTGATGGAACAGTGAAAAGACGAACCAAGATGGTTTTAGTGAGGTTCTTTTTGTTACCAAGGCAATTAAGCTAGTCTTGGTGAAGGAAACAAACTTGAATTCACTGTGCCATTGTGTTTTAACATTTAATGTTGGAATATTTCCTTTCCTGACATTGTGTGAGTTTACTAGACTAAAAAATACCTTGGTATACAGTATACCCCTGTAAAATGTCAGGAGGGTATGAAGCTATGAAAAATAATACCCAAGCATAAAGCACAGCATGCCAAGCGCCTTTGCAGTGAAGCCTCTGGATTTACCTTAGATCTTATGAACATTCCTGGATGTAGGCTTAAGCAGGATTTATACCTCTGCGTTGAATCAACGCTGTACCTATGGTGCAGCCTGACGTGCACCTCCCCAGAAATGTAACTACATGTCACGGCAACGTAGGCCTCCTCTCTATTTTTGTAAGCTGAATTTCCCTCAGTGGAAACAAAGCTTTTATTTACTTTAATTTCACAGATAAACAATAAATTGTGAAGACAATAAAGCCTCCACAAAAATAGGATTAGTATTGTGTGTGATTTATCCTGGCTTCATATTAGTAGAGGAAATCTTGTAATCTAGTTGCAAGGCTAATATATACAATGTAAAATGCCATAGGCTTGTGTGCGTTAGCATGTTATATTTGTTTGGAAAACACGTTTAGTAGAAGACAGATGTTTTGCTGCTGAACAAAGGGAGTTGTAATTTGATAACGTTACCTTTGTTAAATGTTTCTGTTGTCCCAGGCTTCATATGAGAAGAGGAAAAGTCCACTAGCTGCTAGGCTAATTTATACAATGTAAAATGCCATAGGGTTGTGCTAAAAACATTAGCATGTTGTATTTGTGGGGAAAATGTGTCCAGCAAAAGACAAATGCTTTGTCTGTGAATGCTGCGAGTTATAATGACGCTGATTTGTGTACTTGTGTTTGAAACTGTTGCTATTAAGCCATGTTTAATGTGTGTATTGGGTGTGTTTGAATCAACTAAACCTCACAGCACTTCACAGAAACCCCAACAGGTGTAACTGCAGAGTGACACAGACACACCACTGCACAAGTATAAATGCTCAAAACGGCGTAGGCCACCTGCCTAGACTATGGCGTAGGCTCTGCATAGAGCTGACGCACAAGTATAAATCCCGCTTTAGCAAGGGCAAGCTAGCCTGCTAACACAACACAACCCAACACAACAAATACACCAACATTCTCATCCAATTCCTGTTGAGACAGCAAACATGCCAACCCCATAAAATGCTGAAGTAGCCATGTCATCATCTTTTTTTTCTTTTTTTAAATTCCAGTCCTTTACTTAATACTGAAAAAATGATTTTGATTGCCGTTCTCCCCAAACAGCCTGTGCTGAACAGCCTGTATGGGCTCTTTATAAAACCTTATAATATGCCACAGTGGTCTCTCTTAGTTGGTTAAGAGCATGAAAATTCTTTGCTGAACCTTTCATACTGAGTTCCACATGTACCAACTCCTTGTGAGTTCTGGATTGAACCAATTACTGCAGTAATGGCTCTTCATAAATCCCTCATGGGCAAGTTGGAGTTCCATTTCTGAAAGTATATCCTACCTAGAAGGTTTTCCTGAGTCTAAAAATGTGCTGAGACTATCTGAAGCTTTATAACACACGATATTCAAGAATATGTTTACTGGACTTTACATTCAGTTAAATGAATGCAGCACTTTACATCTGAGAGGGAAGTGTATTTTTCTCCATCCTGCATGTCAGTGGTTGTTTGGAGAGAGGAAACAGGCATAGCTGGCAAATCCAAAGCTTGCAGCAATGTCTGAAATGGTGTCTGTTTTCCACTCTCCCTTTAGTGAGCCTTAATGCATCTGGCACTCTGAACAGCATGTTGCTGCAGCTTTAGCACAGCAAACACCAGCTCTCCACAAAGGAATGGACTCATGGAGTCAGAGGAGGTGCACACCGAGAGGCTAGAGAGGGAGAGAGCGCTATCACTCAAACTACTGGCAGACACTTTAATACCCACCTCTAATATTACACAGGTGATGAAGACAAATGTGTGACAGCAGCTTTTCGGTCCCTGCAAATCATGTACAGTGAATATTTTCTGGACCCGACCAGAATCTTTGATACAGTGCAGCATTGTGTGTATCTCTTTCCACCTCGCAGGAGAAAGTACTTAAGGAAAGGAAAAGTCAAACCTCATTAATTCCTGTCGCTCTCCTTGACTTTCATTCTCTACTTTTCAATGTGTTTGTTATCATTTGTATACCATCCAATCAATGGGTCAATAGATCAATACATAACAAATGACACTGTGGGTGTTAATGACAACCCGGGATTAGGACGGATAATGCTGCCTCGGAAGATCAATCGATTAGCAGTAGCAGGCTCTGTCGCAACGCACTGCAGAGGTGCACACATGCTCACGCAGGATCAGCCGGAGACAGTCGGATGGTGCGATCCCAGTGGGTAGTGCACCACCGAGGCCCGCGCATCCACCCTATCCTCCTTCCTAACAACTGTACCATAACACCCTTTCATCCCTCCGAACACAAGCTCTCAGGAGCCTGGAAAAGATTTGCCAGAGTGCCAAGATGAGAGACTGGGCTAATGCTGAAATGTCAAAGCACCTTAATTAACACAGGGGGCTATAACTGTGATCAAGGCTCCCTTGAGGAGCAGGAGCAGTGTACAACCCAATCTCTCTGCCTCAGCCTTGCTCTTCCGGATCGATTGGAATAGATTTTCTGCTTTTGCACACACCTGAATGCTGTCAACAGGGGGACGTAAATTTGGTTCTCTGTCTCTTCCCTATTTTTTTCCCTCTCCCTTCCTAACCCCTTATACTGTGTTCCTATTGAATCCATATTTCCCCTTCACAGCGTATGGAAACCTCGGGAGCTGTTTTTGGCAGGCCGGGCTTGTTATAAAACAGAAGAGTCTGTTTATGGTGGTCTTGGTTTAAGTCTGCTCTTCCTGCCCTCAGATTGAAAGACTCCTTTGAAAAGCAGGCCTTGGTAGGATTCTGCCCTGCGAGCACTGGGAGCGTGTGCACTCACACACACTCATACGCACTCGTGAGTTCACATGGATCCCTCTCTCATTACTCAGCATAAGGCTTTCACGCTTGACCTGCTTTTTAACTTTCTGATCTGGATTAGCGGCAGATAATTTAGGGAGGAGAGGAGCAGGGAATGTGTGTCTGCTTGAGCTGAAGGGCTTACAGGTAGTGCACTGTTATCATTCACAGTCCGACTGAAGACAGAGTTGACACAGCTGCCTCGGAGAATTACCAACGCCGTTTCTGTGGCGGAGAGACTGAGAGCGATGGAGAGAGACAGAGAGAGGGAGAAAAGAGAGGGAAATGGAAAATATATTTAAAGAAAAAGTCCCCACTTCGCCGATTCGGAGCTCTCCGGGCACCTGAGTTCCAGAGGTCTGCAATTGACTCGTTAAAGAGACTGCCAAGTTAGCAGAGTGCCACCTCGCTCGGGAGAAAAGACGGTGGTTGGAGGATGCAGGGGGCGAGGGTGTTCCAGGCGGGTGAGGGGGCTCAGTGATAAATCCATTTACATCCTCCCCTGTTTTATTTGCTCCCATGGACTCTGCTCGCGTCTCCCCATTCAGGCTTGTTTACCTGGTAAGCCGAGTGTGACTAAAGAAAATTCCCACAGCCTGAGGTGGGATTGGAGCTGAGGTGGAGGGGGATGTGGGGCAGGGGGGGAGGGTTAAGGTAGGCTGTAAGACAGAGGAAGGGCTGGGGAGGGAAGAAGGGGGGGGGCACAGAATTACTCAAAGCTGTAACCCACCTTCCCTCTCCCAGCCCCCCATGGCTTAATTATCATGTGCAGCCTAGTGGAGATGAAATAACGGAGACTCTCACACGAACACCCACACACCCGCACAGGGAGGATTGGAGGACTCCTTTTACATACGCACACACACAGAGGCAGACACACAAATGCACAAATAGGAGGAGAGAGACAACATGGTCTGCTTTTAATCGAAGCTAATCGGCAAGGAAAATAAACATGCTGGCATGGTAGACATCTATCTTTGGCGGAGGCTGAAGCTGCTAGATAAGGAGGAACAGGCCTCACAGACATGTGTTCCTCTCTTTAAAACACCGCCTGCTCCTCGTTGGTAGAATTAAGCTTTAATATGGGTCTTAGGAGGAAGCGTCTCCAAGGTGCAAAGGTGAAATTATGGGATGGATTTTTCCGAGACACATCAATCATCTTTAACTCGCTTCTATTCGTCGGGGTCGGAGCTGCCCTTCTTTAAAGGCCCTCGCTTGCAAGAAAATCCACCAGCAAGAGGAGCTTTAAAAAAAGGCATTACAGCATTACTCAGACCGTCTGCAACTGATCTGTCAAAGTTGCCACATTGCTTTGCATGAATCTTTAATTAGCCAAGAAAAGCCCTGTGAAGAGGGGAATGGCGCAGTTCTTTTCATAGCACTTCGTCTCCCGCGTCATCTCGGCACAGCAAAATAAAAACAGTTCTCTTCCCACTCTGAATATATCATGCAGTCTGCGGAGGGAGAAAAACAGTAAGAAAGGAAAACAGGAAAAGGCAGAGAGAGAGCAATCATTACTTTACGCAAAATCTATATGTTTATCGCTCGTGTTTCGGGACAAAATCACATTAAAGAAGTGGAGTAATAGAGAGTTACAAAGAGAACAAAGAGAAATGTTGGGCATCAAAGAGAAAAGGAATGAAGGAGCGGGGACGAGTATCAGTCATGGGGTAATCGTTGTATCAGTGGCCGGAGTAATGAATCCAATTTCCCAAGCAGCAGCAGTGTCATTTAGAAGCTGTGGAATGCAGATTCATGGGCCCCGCACTTAGAAGCTTTTTGAACCTATAGACACATCAAAAGATGTTGTAGGACAGACATTTATATTGTCACAGCCTATATTGAATTCCTTGGTGTGCTGCTGTGCAAGAAATAAGTACATTTTTGAAGCGCTGAGTCCTGTCTGGACATGGACTTTTGACTTTATTGTTAACTGCAAGGCAAAGTGACAAATGATGCAATCCTAGAGACCTCAGACATGAAACCATTTCCTATGCACAGTAGTGCTGTAGCACTTAAGACTGTGAATCACAAGTCTTACTTTAGCAAAAAGACGATTTCAAACCACCCAATCCACAGATCCTCGGGTTCATGAACTTTAATGGTTTACTGCATTCCAGCCCCAAACATTTTAATTGTCTAACCAACTGCAAGCATATGCTACAAAAAGGGAGGAAAAAAACATCCTCGCTCTTCATCAGATGGCTTTGATGTTTGGCCACAAAATCCTGACCGTTTTGTCAACTGTCGGAGGCTGTGGAGTAGCAGTGAAGCAGACTCACACACCACTCAGTCGGGTCCGGGGCTAATTTGCGGGGATCACTGCACTGACCCTGACCAGATAAGGTGCCAGTCGACGAAACTTCCTTCATTTCCTCTTGTTGTTGCAGTTTGGGAGCAGAGGCAGCCACCAAGCAGCTTAAGGACAACGGGGCTAAAAGGTGAAAGCCACGTTCGACTGAACCTCAGGCTTGATCAAAAGGAATGCGACCTGGGCTTGGGGAGGCAGCCGAGCTTATCGGGCCTGCAGCGAGGCTTTGGAGGAGAAGATCCTAGGCACCAGATAGCTTCAGGTAAAACCAGGTTTTCCCAGGAATGAAGTAAAGTCGCCTCTTTTCTTAATGCTGTCTCTTTTTGTCATTGTCTCTTAAAGGAATGCTTCACCCCCCAAATGACCATCTGTGTATCAATAAAACACCCCGGGTTACTCCAATGTTTTGAATAAAACTGTTTTCTTGGTGCGCCTGGTTAATGAAGAATCCAAAATCGGAGAAAGTCCACAAACTCACTCCTGCAGTATAATTCATGTCTCATTTATCCAGTCGTATGCTTAGTACATCGCAAACAGACAGCACTCATTGATGGGGAACTGAACTAAAAGTTAGGCCCTTCAGAATCTTGCCATGTCGCGATGGCAACAATCAACGCAAATCCTACTAATCTTCATGAATTTTTCGCAACCTTGCAACTTTGTCCAATCCCCACAACTTTTCTGCAAATCATCGTAGTTTCCTGCAAAAATCAAACTCACTTTCTTAGCTCTGGTTCTAGCTCTTGTGAAGGTGCATAGCCTACATGTGCGACACAAACATCTCACATTTACCAACAAAAATTATTGCTGAAGACCGTGCAAGACATTTCACTGATGTTCTATGAAACTGGGGGTAAACTGTGAGGTAATGTTGTGATGGAACACAAACGAAAGTCACTGATTTGTAAACACTTCTACCACAAAACACACTGGAAGAATGGCTGGACAACAGACAAGAACAAATCACCATGATGGAGGTTGTTGCATCCACATCTTACTGCAAGTGCCTAAACAATCAAGGTGAGTTCGATTAAATATGCATGCTTAGTGGTAACATTAGTGTAGTAGAAATCACAGAGTGATTTATACTGCATGCTTGCCTGTTTGCAGGACAAACTGTGTGTGTGAGAGTGTGTGTGAGTGTGTGTGTGTGTGTGTGTGTGTGTGTGATAAAGAATATGGCTTAGGAATAAAAAGTCTTGAACTAAATGTTTAAACATGGCATGGAAGCTTTATTCAGCCTTTCTGGTAAGGTTACATGGGATATATTCTGGGTCAAATCAACGCCGTATCTACAGTGCAGACTCTGCGTCCACCGTACCCTGACGTGCACCTCCCCAGAAATGTAACCACACGTTGCGGTGACGCACAACTGTCTATTTTTATAAGCTGAAGTCTTGTGTGTGATTTATCCTGGCTTCATATGAGTAGAGGAAATCTCAGCTCGTCGCTAGGCTAATTTATACAATGTAAAATGCCATAAGCTTAAGCTAATAACATTAGCATGTTGTATCTGATTGGAAAATATATTTAGTAGAAGACAGTTGTTTTGTCGGTGAACCTCATGAGTTGTAATGGAGCCAAATTTTGTAATGTTACTTTTGTTAAATGTTGCTGTTGTCCCTGGCTTCATATGAGAACATGAAAAGTCCACTAGCTGCTAGGCTAATTTATACAATGTAAAATGCCATAGGCTTGTGGTAATAATGTTAGCATGTTGTGTTTGTGGGGAAAATGTGTCCAGATAAAGATAAGTGCTTTGTCTGTGAAAGCTGTGAGTTATAGTGAAGCTGATTTGTGTACTTGTGTTTGAAAATGACTCTATTAAGCCGTGGTTAATGTGAGTTTTGAATCAACTAAACTTTACAGCACTTCACAGAAACCTTGCCGCTGACCAGTGTTCTCGAGGTGCAGAGTGACACAGACACACCATCACGCAAGTATAAATGCTCACAACACACAGGCCACACACATGGCCTCACAGGCCATGTGTGTAGGCTATGGTGTAGACTCTACATAGAGCTCACGCACAAGTATAAATCTCGCTTTACTTAGAACACTTAGAGCAGTGTGGTTTTACTCTCACCAGAACAAGTTGCCTTCGGGTTTTAACTATTTTTGAAATTTTTCAACTTGATCTCTCAATTTATTAAAAAAAAAAAAAACAAACTAAAAAAAACGCGAAAACATTGCCATGAAATCAGTCATGTAGGTAGCAGCAATCCCTGAAAAGCAAAATATTGAAAGGATTAAAAAGTGAAATTTAACTATGCTCTCTTCAAAGCCAGACTCCACTGATAAAAAACAGTCATTTTACCTTGCTAAACACGGGAACAGCTGGTCAACCACTGCCTCCATCAGTTGGTTTGTTTGTGCTATTGTGTGGGTTTGATGAATCTGGAGCAACCTTTTCAAACAACAAAGTCACACAGTAGCACAAACAAACCCACTGATCAGGGCAGTGGTCGACCAGCAGCTCCCGTGTTCAGCGAGGTAAAATGACTGTTTTTGTCAGTGGAGTCTGGCTTTGAAGGGAGTATAGATGAGTTTCATTTTCAGTTCAGAAGGGTCAGAAATGGTCATTGGGGGTTGAAGTATTCCTTTAACCTCAAGTGATGCAAATCAAATTATCCAAATGGCCCTGGGAGTTTGAACGATTTAATGTTACAGCACTGGTGCTTTAAAATGTAATTATTTCTGCATGTGTGAGTGAGGTTTTATCGGCTTGAGTAGTGTAGGTGTTATTGGAATGCATGTCTGTTTACATATATAAGTGTCTGAGCCTGCCCCACCGCAATGCCTACTGCATCTGTGCTAATGTATCATTCATGATTTTAATTGCTAGTAATTAACTTGGGCCCAATTAGCAAGAGAGATAATCAATACTTGTTGATCAACACGCAGGTGCATTAACTTTGGTGCGAGTGGTAGCACATTTGCAGACTTATGTGCATGTGGAAAGCGAAGCGAAAGAGGAAAGCAAAGAGGAAAGCGTCTTTACCGCAGAGCTACATGCGAGGTAATGTAATCAGTTCAGCTTTCTCTTATATGGGACGCTTTCGTCCTAACAGATTATATATTGAACTCACTCCTCGCTTCTCTAACCCATGTTTACTCCACACTACTGTGCAATTATCTGCTGACTTAAGACTGCATAGGCACCAAGCTGACAAAACAGGGCACGTTCACACCCGCGCTGAACCATCTCCGTCAGTAAAGACAGTGAAAGCTAGCACTCGCGCAACAGGAGGGAAGCGATTTGAGAGAAATTGAGAGAGATGTAAGGGAGATGGAAGTACAGAGAAGTGAATACTGCTGAGTCTGGGCTTTTCTGCAGGATGCAAAATGGGATGAATGAGGGATGAGGGAAGTTTAAAAAAAAAAAAAAAAAATCGTTGGATGTCCTCCCCCTGCTTGGCCCACTAACCACACGGTCCTCCAGTGCTTTGCTGAGCTGTGATCAATATTGACGTTGTCATTAAGCAGCTCTCTGGTAATGAGGGTGGGGAAGGGGGTCCTAGGAGAGACATTAGACCTGCACGCCAAGTGTCTTGCATGCATGTTCAGCCCTATAAGCACCCACGATAAAACTG
This sequence comes from Epinephelus lanceolatus, assembly GCF_041903045.1. Lineage (NCBI taxonomy): Eukaryota > Metazoa > Chordata > Actinopteri > Perciformes > Serranidae > Epinephelus > Epinephelus lanceolatus. Next base: position 23,763,945 of record NC_135748.1, read on the forward strand.
ACGCTCTTCCTGTTTGGCACTTGAGAAAGTTTCTCACTTTTTTAGCTTGTAATCAACACGCAACTTGTAATTATAGTTTTGACTTGATGATGCATTCCACAGTGTTTTCAGTCCCATGCAAATCGCATGCAAAAATGGAAAGCTGTCAATAACATGATGGTTAGTTTGGAACAATTTAAACCACATAAGAGAGGGTGAGGGAGAGACAGAGTGCTCTGTCACTGACTGGAGGGGTCAGGAGAGTGTGCAACTCATCCCTCAGTGGGCCTCACTAATAGCCATGCAAACACACATTTAACTGTGACACTAAAATCCAAGGGCGCAAAACCGTCCATCATTGCGTCTCAGAAGAAAAAAGCCTCAAACTGAAAAGGCAGAAAAAAAGAGAGACACAATGAAAGAAGCAGAGTGAGGGCTGACAGATCTATTTGGAGTCCGTAGCTGGTGCAACAGATGAACTGTGTGAGCGTCACAGAATGGGATGAGGCGCAAGACGAGATGGCAATTTGGGGTTGTGTGTTTCACTCCGGCCCACCCTGTCTCTGTCTGTGTCTGGGTAAACACGGCCATTGCTCGGCTCAAGCAGTGGCAGCAGCTGTGGCAGCCCATGGCCACTACCGCCACTGCAAAGCTAAGTTTACTGTGACGCGTGATGGGCTGATGACAGGCAGCCAGAGCTCACAGACAAGCTCAGGGACTTTAAGACTCTGTAACCATCTGCAAAACTGCGTGGAGTCGATGGATGATTCAGGCAAAATGTTCAGCTGTGACTGCGAAGGATATATTGTCTGTTATTGCCAAGTATGTTCTATGAGATACCAAGTGGAAAGTGTAAACTGTACAAGTGAGCACAGTGAGAGTATATAAACAGCTCATTAATCATATGCTTTACGAAGAGTCACTTCAGAAAACAAGCTGCTGCCAATGTTGAGGCAATTCAAAAGCAATAAATATCCTAATGGACGGACATTTTCATGTGCAAGTTTAAAAACTGTGCTGCTGAAGTTTGTGCCTGCAGATATGTCAGATACCCGCAAAATAGAGAAGCATTTTAAGGTCTTAATTCAGTGATAGCACGAGGAGATGAAATATCTTTTAAGTGTTTGGAACTTTTCCAATAATATCCACTGTTTGTCCCACAAAGGGAGTGTCTTTATCCTTCACATTCGCCACAGATCTCCTAACAATCCAGGATTTATATACTCATATAGGGGATGGTGCTGGAAAATGTGCGGCTGATTTTGTAAAGTGACAACCACACAACAAGTCTCAGGGATCAAATGCTCTGTTTACTGCTTGCCTGTGTTGCCTCTGGGTAAGAAGAAAAACAACCTCCTCCTCATTAACACAGGCCACTTGGTAGTGTGTCTTGCTACCCGACAGTTGGCTCAGCCAGTTCTGACAGATCCGACACTTTCTTGCATTTGATGTTTCTTAGGATGGAGGACACGGTGAGCTTTTCATGTGCGCGGCGTATGGTATAGTAGGTGTACTAGTAGCCTATGTTTAGATTGTTCTCCCTGCTCTGCCTGAAATATTGCCCGTAGATTACAGGCTAGCAAGAATGACAGGGGCTGCATTTCATACAAATGCTGTGAATACATAATGCATAGCATTGTCTGCATGAACCCTTTCACATGCTAATGCCAACCTTTCTGCAGATGTCTCAGAGGTATGTGCCGGTAACTGTAGAGTGGCAGAGTGGGGGTAAAAATGAAAAGGAATAAAAAAAAAAAAAGAAGGAATCAAATGCATAGAGAAACCATCAGCATCCTGACTGCCATCACTCATATAAAATCAGCCATTAGAAAAAAAAAACCTGTTCAGAAATAATTCACCTTCATGTGGCGAGAGAAAAGAGGAGAGGGGACCTTCCTAAACGTGGTTCCAACTTGGCACTGCAGGCAGCCAGCTCCACGATCGCTGGAACTTTCCAGAAAATCACCAGAAAGCCTCAGAAGTTATTTACAGCCACACAGAGCAGTATCCAGACAGAACTCCTATACCAAATGTATGGCAGAGTCATCAGGATCTGTGATTAACATGTCTGAAAGTATAACCGCTGCTAAAGGAAGTGCTCTCGGCAGCATTCGGGCCAGGCACTAAATCCTAATCCAGTTAATTGTATGGTGGTACGGTAAAGGCTAAACGCTAGTGAGATGAATGAAATGCTCATTTAGCGTTTTACAGAAAGTCCCCCACACATAATTATGTTTCACTGTTTTCTGCATCCAACGCAGAGGTGGTTAATGAGGTCAGACACTAATACTGGATTTAACAGAATATAGCTAAAAAGGCAAAAAGGCACTGGCAGAAATATTACCAGTATAGCATCAATCATACATGTAGCTGGACTCAAACACCAGAGCATGTCCGGATGTTAATCAATGTAGGTGAGGTGGAGGGGATGGTGAATGGCGTGACACCTGGGGGAGATGGCTGCCAACCTGCAGGCCACTGTTTAAGACCAACAAACAACACAACAGGTTGTTTATGGTGAGACATCGACGGCATTTGTAGTGACGACTGTGCCACTAAAAGTGAGTGTTTTGTAGTAGACATCAGAAGCATTGCCAGCAGCACCACTTCAAGTGGCACAAAAAATGGATGTTTTTTAAGCAAGACACTGGCAGTATTTCCAGCTGCATTTGTGTCACTAAAAGTGGTTGTTTTTTAGCAAGACACACTCACTTTGCCGCTGTGATTATGCCACCAAAACATGGTGTTTTTTAAGCAAGAAAATGGGTGCATTTCCAGCAGCAATGGTGTCACTAAAAGTGGCTATTTTCAGCACGACACACCCACTTTCCAGGGATGATTATGCCACTAAAAGTGGGTGTTTTAAAGTAAGGTTTCACTGGCATTTCCAGCAGCGGCTGTGCCACTAAAAAGTGGGTGTTTTTTAATGAGACACTGGTGGCATTTCCAGCTGCAATTGTGTCACTAAAAGTGTTTTTTTAATTTTATTTTATTTTTTATTAGTAAGACACGCCCACTTTCCAGCTGCGATTATGCCACCCCAAAGTGGGTGCTTTCTAACAAGACTTCAGTGGCATGTCCATGGCGATTATGCCACCAAAACATGGTGTTTTTTTAAGCAAGAAATTGGGTGCATTTCCAGCAGCAATTGTGTCACTAAAAGCAGTTATTTTTAGCAAGACACACCCACTTTCCAGTGGTGATTATGTCACTAAAAGTGGGTGTTTTGAGGCAAGACATCAGTGATATTTCCAGCAGTAGTTGTGTTATTGAAAGTGTTTATTTTTAGCATGACACACCCACTCTCCAATGGTAATTATGCCACTAAAAGTGGGTGTTTTGAAGCAAGACATCATTGGCATTTCCAGCATCAGCTGTGCCACTAAAAAGAGGTGTTTTCTAACAGGACATTGTCAGCATTTTCAGTGACGATTGTGCCACCAAACAAGTTTTTTTTTTTTTTTTTTTGCAAGATATTAGGTGCATTTCCAGCAGCAATTGACCCTTCGCTAAGCCCCGCCCCCCTTAGTTAGCGTTGCTATGTCCGTCAAGCTTTCGCTCCTAGCATAAAAGTTCTCCATTCTCATTGAGGGCGAATATCCGCACGGATTATTCTTGCGGAAAAATATAAAAGTTGATTTCATGGGTTCTTGTGGAAGTTTGCACACCGGGGCGGAACTTTCATGTAGTGAAAAAAGTTTCCGCCCAGACTTTGACCCGCGCGGAATTCGCCGGCGGAACTACACCGCTGGGCCAATGAAATTGTTTGTTTATAGTCGCGCAGACCCGGGAGAGTCCAAAATCCAGTCAGGCAGGACAGTATGGGAGAAAGGTTGATAAACATCATTTCACAGCATACCGTCCTTTTTGATAAAAGACGGAATGATTTTATGAGCAATGAATTAAAGGACAACGTCTGGCAGTCCATTGTCCAGCTTGGTGGCTGCGGTGAGAGTGGTAAGTGCTAAAGAAAGTTGATGTCGTCCATGTTCACCCACACCCGTTCACACTGCGCGGACTTGGAACACAACAACGCGAAATTCCGCACCGCGTCCATACCGTGCCTATGTGTATGGTTTAAACGTGGAAAAAGCTGTGCGAATATTCCCCAAATCCGTCGCGCATTTCCGCATCGCGGCAGTGAGAATGAACCTTAAAATGGGTGTTTTCTAACAAGACATTGGCGGCATTTCCAGTGGTGATTGTGCCGCTAAAAGCAGGTGTTTGGAAGCAAGACATCGGCAGCATTTCTACTGGCAATTTTGCCACCAAAACCAGGTGGGTTTTTTTTGTGTGAAATCAGGTGCAATTGGAGCGATGATTCTGCCATCGAAAGCAGGTGTGTTAAGCCAAAACACGATCTTTTCCTTACCATACCCGTGTTTTTTTGTGTCTAAACATAATCACGTTAATCACAGTGCTGCGGAAACATAAAGAAAAATAAAGTCTCATCATGTCTGCTACATAATTATGTTCAAATGTTACATATCCATGACTTGCAGAAACCTGCACTGCCAACATTTATCCTGCCGATTGTGTGTAGAATCGTGATGGACTATTTGCTAAGGGGGGTTGCCTCATGTGCTCACCCCTTTAGCTGTGTTTTCTTTCCTTCTTTTGTTACTCACACAAGGCCTGAGGTTGAATTGTAGCTCCCACTGTTGACAGGGCCCCCAGTGACCTTCCTCCCCAGTGAGTGCAAGAAACACTGGACAGGCTACCATGGTCAGGGTCTGTGTTTACTAAGTCTTTCAGAGCGGGGCTACAGATCTTAGATCAGCAGTCAGCTGCAATTCCTTGCAGTTTCACCCCTAGCGAGGTGACACACAAAACTGATCTAAGACCAGAAATCCCTTTTCTGAGATGCCTGACACCACCTCTGGTCTCTGGTCTCAGGTTTCTCTGCTGCTGGAGTGCATTCGCTGTCCTTCCCACTGTTGACTTTCCAGCCTGCTGCTATGTCTAAATAAACAGTGGCTGGGTTTAGGCTAGCGCTCCCATCTATCCTGTCACTACTTCTAACCCTTATCTGATTCAAGCCACAGAGACCGGACTATGAGGCAAAATCCCCACAACATACACACACATACACACTCCTCCCCCATCGCATCAATGCACAAAGCTCTCAGCAATTAGACTAATTTTCTAAAATGTTTTGTGCCATTCTCCGATGGATATTTCAAATAAGTTTTCCATAGTAACCTCTGCACTTTGACTTTTAATCCCCCAGACAGCCAGGACTAATGGAAAACAGATATTTCCCTCAGAGGACTATTGAAGGTAATTCTGTTATTCAATAAGAAAAAGGTTCAACAAATTACTTATACTAAGGATAACTTGACACGGGCATTGCAAGTTGTTTCATATCATACACAAGTCCATTAACTGGCCTTGACCAAAGCGATAGAAAATTGGATCTGTGCTGTTATTGATTTAAAATGAGTTGTAAAAGAAATTATTGATCGTTTGCAAACATGCCAATAAAGTTACTAAAGACAAATATTACCCTCAAATTTTTCAATAGCAGGGAGTTTGTCTTAATAAATTATTTATTTAGGAGCAAAGGGGCAGGGGGAGACGAAAGGGAAGAAGCAAGAGGTAGGGAGAAAAGAAGGGAGGAGAGGATGGCTGATCTCAGAGGAATCCTACATTGGCTACTACCAGAGGTTCTAACACACATTTTAGTGACCTATTAAGAGCATTACGGGCCCCTCGTCCACATCGGCCCCCAGCTCCGGTAATCTGGCCTATCCTCTTAAAAGTGGAATTGATTGAAAGAATTGATCTTCTCTGGGTTGGCAGACACAGCCTGAATAATTACCTCACGTAAATCTCTGCAATCACATATGAAATGTCAGGATCTCCTGCTCTTATTCGCTCAGCTGCTCCTCCTCAGTCGCTGTTTTGGGGTTCAGACGACACTTGCTCTTTGGGTGATAAAGGGAGGATTGGGTTATCATAAACACTCCAGACCTGCTATTCTAGGGTTATTGAATTTTTGCCTCTTTTTCTGCAGGAGATTTTCAAAATGAGGCGATGATAAATGCATCTATATCGCGCAAACAAAATAATACATTTAATTGATGTTTACCACACATGGATGTTGACACCGAGTGGTTCAGTGGATGCAAACCTGCCTTGTCTTCTGAATTTGCACCTGTACGTGTCATAATTTTAAAGTATGATCCTGTCTGGGAATATCACCTGATAAATCTCTGTGTATACATTTAGATACATCACTTATCTATCCGTGGGTAAACCCATTAAGTCAGGGCAGGGTATGTGTGACGATAAGCTTAGCATGCATACACATGATTGTAAACCACCAGCTAACAAGCCGGCTAGCCATCTCTGATTGAATGTTATTCATAAGGCCCCTCTCTATGTCTCAACTAAACAGGCAGTGAGTATGCGCAGGCAGCCACGGAGCCCTAAAAAGCAGCTGCGAAGATGGGAGGGTGCAGGATTAGGGCCTGAGCCTTACTCAGATGGGGCATTTCCATGACAGTGAGCTGCGCCATGGCTTAACAGCCCGCCCCTGTTTATGCTTTTTGGAGGAGAAGCCGGATTCCCTCCCCGTGACAGATGGCCTTTCAGCCACAAAGTGCTGTGTTTAGACTTAGCTTGCTCTGGGGCAAGACAGCAAAGCTCTGATGACACAGCATTCGGCAAACAACTCCCAGATGCAGAAGTGGTGGCCACAGGGAGCACAGAGAACTGGCTGACCCACCGAGTGAGTAACCAAATGACCAGAGAAGCTGCTCAGCTTCAGCTAAATCTGCCAAGGAGGGGGGAGGCGAAACAAGGGACACCAGAGATAATGACGGGGCTTAGAAACCAAAGAAGTGGCTTGGCTTGAAGATACATGACACAACTCAATTTAGATTCAACCCAGTCCAATCTAGAGCTTTTGCTTACTTCAGACCAAATGCCCCCAACTGAATCAATACACCCTGAAAAAAGAAAGCATCAGTTCTGCTTTTAATTAAGAGGATTGTTAAATTTGGTCAGTTGAAGTGTAAAGAGATTTCTTTAAAGACAGGCAGGGCAAAGCAGACGATTCTGCATTGGAGGGTAAACAGTGAGTGAAAAGGACCAGCTGCTGGAGAGAATTAGCCCAGTCTCATCTGATCCAACACAAACCTAGTGCTGCTTACTCTCAGAAAAAAAAAAATCTGGCCTGACCCAGTCTGACCCCTCGTACAAAGCCAGAGAGGCCCTGGAGGCAGTGAATTAATTGCAGCCCACTAAGCCTGATACACCATATCTTAAATAGGAATGAGTTGCAGGCTCAGAAGTGCAGTAGCCTGGGCTAGAAAAGGCCTAAAAGGGAAATTTTCGGTTCAAATTGTTCACTGCAAACAAAAACAAACACTCTGGGAATGTTACTGCTCATCTGACAGACCCTTAAAAAAAAGAAAGAAAAAAAAGCAACGATCGGGTAGTTCACAAGGTCGTACACGCAGGCTTCGACACTCACCGACACAGGTACACGGATAACCGAATGGCTTTAGTAAACAACACAAGCCTCAAGCAGCAAGGAACGGAGGAAAACTTCCTTGAGCTCCTCTCTCCCCTACATCACACACGTCTCGGGGAAAATAGCTGATGAAAAATACCATTCCCTCACATCTCCTCACTCTGAAATCATTTAGAGAGTGGAGGCGTTATTCGCTGTGTTTACCCTGGCTGCTCACTCTTCAAACAAACACTGTTGGAGCCACCTAAATTGGCCTCTCGCACCATATAGATTTCCCATCACAGGCCGGCATCTAAAGAAGACACAGAGTGGAGAGCGAGGGAAGAGGAGAAGCAGAGCCTGATCGCTGACCCTATTGTCTTCCTCAAATAAAATACATACTCAGATTAATAGCTCCAATAACGCGCAGGGACGGCTCATTGCGATAGGGAAGGGTGCCTTATCACGCCGATCACTGACTTGGCTGCTTTTGTTTTCGAGGAAGGTGAATTATGCAGAGATGAAATTAAATGTAAACAGAGGATTTACGCTAACATATTCAAAACCCCAAAAGAAGCTAGTTTATTAGCCGTGCTGCGGAGTATTTAGTCAGGTGCCACAGGATGAGTGTTTCAGTCCTCTTGAATAGTGAACATAGATAGTCATGTAATGGTGCGGGCAGCATGGGAAACAAGAAATGTCATGTCTGGGGGCTTCTGACGTCAGTGGATCAATAGTGCCTGACGAGGAATTTTAAAAGATACTATCAGTCTGACTGCTGGTGGCAATAAACTGAAGATTAACCTTTACGTCCCTCCCAGTCCTGGGAAGTACCCTGAAGGGCATGCTCCACTGTTTACTAATCAAAAAAAGTTGCTTTTTCGATACTGCGAGACCAGGGAATGGCTTAGTGGCTCTGCACTAGACCCTGGAAGTTATTGACTTCTTCCCCTACCTATATGAGCATCATAAACGTGAAAGATGAACACTCGGCAGCCAAGTATTATATATCACTGGCAACAGCTTCCGAGATGTGTACAGACACAGCTTGGTTTATTAAAAATAAACACCATATATTATTGCTATGCTGCAGCACAAATGTAATAATTCCTGTTGCATAGAAACACAGAAAATGTAATCACATGACAAGAGAACGATGGGCTTGTTGTTTGGGAGAGAGCCTGCTTGGCTGGCTGCGTGGCTGTGTCCTTTGTGAACCGCGGGGAAACAAGAGCTCTTTTTCTGCTCCAGAAGCATGATCCTCTTTCACCCCGTACCTTTGAGCCGGGAGCCAAGGTTTTCAATGGCTGTGACCTCTGTGGCCTCTGCCGGCCCCCACTGGCCTCCAACCCTCCAGCTGTTCATCCTTCCAGCCCAGCACACTGCCCAGTACCCCCAGTTTGCAGAGGCAGGCGGAGCAGCACCCCTCTGGGCCTAAGAACTGACCCCCAGGCCAAGGCCACAACACCACAGGCATAATACCGGAGTTCCCACATGAGCGTTGGAGCATGACGAGGAGGAGAGAGAAAGTCGGGGAAATTAACTGGGGTGTGTGAGGTTGAGGTTTTCGAGGAGAGGGAAAGGGGGAAAAAAATAAATGAAGTGGAGGAGCGAAAGATGGATGTTCCTCACATAGGGTAGGAAATCGGAAAAGAGAACAGATATATGAGGGATAAATGAAAAGAGTGAGAAGGGAGTGAAAAAAGAAAAAAAAATAGGCAGCAGAGGGTGCTGGGAGTGTGGGGAAGCGTGGTCAGACGAAGTAAGCGGCGACAAGGCAATAAGACGGTGCTGCACAGACGCAGACAGACGCCAAGGTGCAATAGAAGAGCTTGCTTCCCCTTCTGCATGGCTGGCTCCGATGACAGGACAGTATTCCCTCAGCACCAGCCGCTAACTGGATGATAGCACCAATCTCTCTCTTCTCACTACCCTTCTCCCTGTCTGTCTGTGTCTCTCGCTGTCATTAATTTCTTTCTTCCTTCCTGCCCGGCTTTATTTTTCTCCGGCTTTTCATACCTTCCCTCTCCCCAGTTGAAGTCATATCCGAGCAGGCCCCTTATACAGGCAGCATAGCGGCCATCTAAAGCAAACATTAGCCTATAGCTTTGTTTGTTTACCTGTGAAAAATCATCGCCTCAGGCCTATCTCTCATTAGAGCAGCCAAACAAAGACAACAGCAACTTGAGAATGCTTTAAAATGCCTATAATATGATGATGGTGTGTGTGTGTGAGAGAGAAAGAGGGGATAGGGGGAGTACTCATGCAGGGAGGGCGAGTGGAAATCGCCTCTGTACAGGATGAAAGCCTCTGAGGACTATCCATTGACTATGAAATTTGATGATCCCCCTTCACCTTCAGACACAGAGAGTTCAGCTTAACATTGCCCTGGGCACTAAACCTTGGAGCCTGCAGTGTGAAAGGACTCCAGAGTGTGTGGTTATAAACTGCCGATTTTTCCTTTTTTTTTTTTTCATAAAAAACACCTGCCTCATTCTTCATCCCTTTATCGTACACAGAATATTTCTAAATTGCGTTCTGTCTGTCACAAACTCCATAAGGGGATGGATGACTCACAGAAGTTGTGAGCGTATATTTCCATACATTTCGCTGAGGCTCATAACTGAATGATTCACTGGTTTTCTCATTGAATGGGAGTGTATTTGAATATGAATGTGTGTGTGAAATTGTCTTGTGTATGGCAGTGCATATGGTTCTTATGTCTGGAAGTGGTGTGTGTGCACGTGCGTGCGCGTGAGTTGTGAGTATCAGCACACATGCGCCTGCCTGGTTGGTGGGGTGTTGGCAGGGTTGTGGTACCCTGCTGGGACCAACCCTGCCCAAGCAGCCTGGTGGAGGGGACAAGCTGTGGCATGTACACACACACATGCACACACACACACACACACACACACACACACACACACACACAGAGCAGCTGCTCCTTCTGCAGCTGCTGCTGTCGCCCAACCCAGAACTCCCTGTTCCAAAGGAGGGTGAGAGGGGAAGGGAGGGGGTCGTAGGAAGAAAAGAAAAGGGGGAGAGGGAGGGAGAAGCAGGAGTGAAGGAAGAGTGGGAAGAGAAGTAGAAATGGGAAAGGAGAGAGAGCTGACAAAATAAATTGGAAAGATATGAGGAAGAGGTGAGAAATGGGAAGGGGGAAAGTAATGGAAGTGAGAGGGGAAGAAAAGAGCAAAAGAAAAAAAAAGCAGGCTAAAGGGAGAGAAGATATCTGAGATGCTCAAAGTGGTCACACACACACACACACACACAGACACACAAACACACAGACACACAGACACACACACAGACAGACACACAGACACACACACACACACACACACACACACTCAGACACACCAAGATCCTCTCACCTATTAACAGGTGAAAAAAAACTCACTTCCATCGCAAGCCCACAGTACACGTGTAACTAAAGGTTCGCCGTTAATCTATTTAACAATCCAAACAAACATCTAATAAACATCAATAAACCTTTGTGGTGAAGTCATACATGAACAACTAAAAAGCATACTGACCATAAAATTGACCACAGGTTAAGCACAGATTAAACTCAATCCTGGCCTATATTCTCTGTGATTGAGAGCCTCCACTGAAGATAACATATTACTCCTCAACTAAGCTTAATCTGTGTCTGGGAAATCAAACACCCCCCTACCTACTCTGGGAGTCAACTACCAATCCTTTCACTTGAGACTGAGATGCTCGGCCTTTTTACACAGAGATCCGCCATAGGGCAGCTACAAAGTCCCTTCATAATGCCAGCTTTGCTATTTTGTTACAGAGAACCAAACAACGCCAGCATAATTTTTAATTTTAGACAGTATGTTGGCGTCCAGATTTCTCCTTAGTCGTTAGTTCAAGGACCACAGAGTTTAATACATTCAGCATTGTACTTGCGCTTGTCTGTGTCATCAAGCTAGTTTACTATCTCTGTCAAGTAGCTGTCTGTTAGCAGGAAATGGCACTTCAAAATAAAAGCTCTGTGCCAGAAATTCATTGTACTTAAAAATGAAATGTGTTTTTTACAAACACGACGCATCACTTGCGATCCCTTCAGAATGGACCTGCGACCCACTTTTGCACCGCGACCCACCAGTTGGGAACCACTGACATATCAGATACACGTCGGACAGTGCTTTCATTTTACTTGCCCTGTTATATGGCAGCTGACCTCACCCTCTGCTCAGAGAGTAAGAAGCTTGCGGTCTCCCCAGTTTGTGGTCATTTTTTAACCTCTGTTCTTCTTCTCTGAGTTAGCTGCTAACTGCTATTTGCGTCTTTAAAATCTCCTGCAGGTGGATTGCCCCCATAACACTCGTCAAAATGTTACACCTGTTCCATCCTGCTGGTTGTCCCTTTTACACAAACATGAATTAGACGCTGTTACTACCTCCGCGGCTGGCTTAAAGGTGAGACCACCCTGTCTACAATTGTACCTTTTATACAGAATGGCGAGGCAGAATAATGGTGTGTGATATTCCTGCCTTGAATAGGCAATGAAAGGTGTAAACTACCAATCCTTTTACTTGAGACTAGGACAGTAGCCCTTATGCACAGGGATCACGATACAGGGCTGCTATTAAGTCCCTCGTTTTGGCCGGCTTTGCTTTTTTTTAATAGAGAACCAAACATGGACATACATGTAACACAACAGTGTGTGCCTCTAGTGTGACAAATAAAGGCCGGTGTCCACCAAACAGTTTCCGTATGATACCTTTGGAACCAAAAGTAACCCTTCAGTATCTAGACCCTAGCGTTTCCACCACAAACAGTACTCTTGAATGTGGGCTGGGTTGTTGTCACTCACTGCTCCGTCCAGCACTCACTGTATTTCCTCATTACCGGTGACACAGATGGAAGTCTGCCCCTCGTTTATCGTCCACAGACACGCAGGCATTTTTTCAGAGCAAAATCAAACAGGCTGCAGTGACAGTCTCTGTCCGTGGGATATCTAAAAATAGCAGGTTTGTGCATTTAGTCCTTGTAAGACAAGTTCAGGAGTTTAGAGTTGCCAGAGCACACAGGAATGATGCTCCATGACGCTATCTGTTTTCTCTTAGTGAGGATTTGAATTTGTTTCAAGAGAGACAATAAAAACTAAAGTAATGTTAAAGTTGTCATATTGAAATTTAAGGTGTGCCGATGGATTTACTTTGTCAACTCATGCATTGAGCAACATAACACATAAACATTTCACCTTAAAAGTTGCCATCAGTCGGCCCAGTGAATCAAGTTATTTTTTTCTCTGACTCCTGCTGCTGTGAGAGGCAGCAAAACATCCTTTCATTTTATAGTTACAGTTTACTTATATATGTAAAACTCTCCATAGTATGAACAGTGGTTACATAAGCCTCAAAACTGGACTGCTTAGTGGAAACGGGGCTTAACATACCCATCAGCAGCATTTTGTAACAATAACAATGGCATAACATGGCAATCATTACCGTCCCTGTTATATGGCAGCTGATCTCGCCCTCTGCTTTGAGGGAACTTCATTGTTTTCCCCATTTGTAGGCATTTTCAGCCACTGATCTTCTTCGAGTTAGCTGCTAACTGCTATCAGCTATTTTTTACGCCTCCCGTGGTGGGTCGCGCACATAACACGTTGTCTGCCGGCTGTCTCTTTGATACAGATGTCGTTTCAGTGCTGTTACTTCCTCCAATGCTGGTTGTAAGACATTGGAGGCCCCCTATCTCACAATCATACCTTTCACACAAAATGGCAAGACGGCATAACAGCATGAAATTTCCACCTTGAAAACTTTCAATTACAGCTGATACTGTGACTCAAATCATTGACTAAAATTTGGACTTCAAGCCATGACTGCCTATCAATGAGCAGGATGTGGAAAGCATTTGTTGGTGTCAGGGATGTTTTGAATTTTAAAATAATCCCACTCTGACTCGTTCAGAGGAGACTGGCTTTGAGGGGGAACTCACCGTGTTGATTTGCCAAACGCTGCTACCAGGCTTCAGAACAGATAGCGAAGGAGAGGTTGACTGTGGGGGGGGGGGGGGGGGGGGGGGGCACATCGAATGTGTCCAATTAACAAAGTAATTAGTTAATTAACATAGAGGACCCTGAAGGCCTTCCTAAGCAGCCTTATATAGACCTCCTCTGAACCAACCAGACCTTGAAGGCTTTACTAAGCAGTGTGCTGTAGATAGACCAGCTAACCAGCCCACACCATCATCTGTCACACACACACACAGACACACACACACGAGGAACAGTCTGGATTACCCTCCACATATCTGCTTTGCATTCAGTGTCAGTGACATATTTTGTATTCATACACAGGCAGAGAATCTGTACATTCAGTATCACTGTGACATGTGCTGTCAGTTGGCTCACTGTGGGCCGGTTTTCTACTCCTAGAGCCACAATAACACATGGATACAGGCTGGTTGGACTGGTCTTTCTGTAACAAACCATTTTTAGCTGGCGATGATGTCATATCCTCCCCCACAACAAATGACAAGTGATTATGCACATTTCTAGTGCATCCAGCAGGGTAAATACCCCCTCTTAAGTGAGCAGTGTTTTATAGATGTATCAGCTTTCACAGTGACAACACCTGATGTTGCTTTTATGTCTCTTAACCTTATAAAGATCAGAGCAATCAGTGGTTGTGTATTTGCAGCGAGAGGGAAAAGGAGACGAGAGTGAGCGAGAGAGTTAAAAGACCGTCTGCCCTGCATCGCTTCATAGCCACAGGCAGTTGCACAGCACAGGAGAAATGTGCTTACATCATCACATGCGGTCCAGGCATCCTGCAGAGGGCACTGCTAATAGCAGAAACACAGAGCAGAGGAGGCAACCAACCAACCCAGGAGGAACTCGGCAAGGCGCTCCCACGCAACTAGGATTTCTGACATTCTTGGCAGCCTTTCAGAGGGGTCAGTCCTAAAGTATTCGAGCAGATCTAACCTTCAAGAGGGACCATGTTCCAGCAAGCAGAGACCAGAGGCTTAATTCATCACTAATTAAAGTCCGCATGGGGTACAGGGATGAATCTCTCTCAGAGAATCTCTAACCCCACTATACAAAGTAATAGCCCTATGATTCGGACAAGATGTTTTGCCCTACCAAGCGCCGGGTGATATCATGGCAAATGGATTGCTTGTTTGAATCTTTTTTTCTCCCCTCTAAGTGCAAAGAGTGAGGCAGAGAGAGAGAGATTCTGCACCAGTCTCCACACTGTGACCCAGATAAGGTCCTTGTCATGCATGTGGAACGGATGGTACATCTAACATGTGAGTTATGGATGTTCAGCACATGCAACAGCTATAGAAAGCGTCACACTGCCCACATACAGACCCACAGCACTCTGAAATGCAAGTCTGTTCCAAGGATAACATTGTCAATGTTAATTTCCTTGATTGTATGCTCAAATGTGCCAAAGTGGGAATCACATGTTACCAGCATAAACACGGAGAACTTCACTGATCCCTATCTTTCCCAGCTATTCTAACCGGGTCTACAGGCATGCCTGCAATGGCTCACAGCTGCCTTTTTCGATGTATCAGATCCATCTCACCCTCAGTGACATACTTCTAGGTGTAATAACAGATAGAATCACATAGCAAATGCCAGAGCAAAAGATGGGAGCTACCAACGTGCTAAAATGAACAGCATACTTCTCGTGACTCGTATTAACCACAGTTGCAACTGAATCTTTTTGTTTGTGCGAGCATGTGCGAGTGTAAAGAGTGTGTCTTTACAGGTTCCAGAGGCGTGGGTAGCCAGCTGCAGAGCTGTTCTGGATGCTGATTGGAAGTGAGTGTTGAGCGCTCAGGACAATTATGGAATCATTACCACCGCCATGCCAGAGGCAAAATATGAACACCATGCCATTTGTCAACCAACCACAGCTTTCTAATCAAGCTCACATGTGTTTGTATGTTGGTCTTAATGCGTGTGTGTATGTGTGTGTGTGTGCAAAGCTGAGAGCCATGGCATGCTGGCAGAGGAAATGGAATGTCACAGTATGTGTGTGCGCACATGTTTGTGGGGGGTAATGGATGAGTCAAGAACCCTGCCCCATATTTTGTGTCTGTATATTTGTTTAAATGTGTGGTGGTATCCAGGAGGACTACAGGACAAGTGTGGATGTGTGTGTGCGTGTGTGTGTGTGTGTGTGAGTGTGTTGGTACAGGGTGAGGAATGCCCTGCCCGAGCGCAACTGTCTAAACATGTCCCCGTCAGCTGTCTCTCCGCTCCCTTCATGGAGAAATAACTTAGCATGAGTTATTTATTTTTTTCACCGCACCCCACACTATCATCTCACATTGGCTTGCAGAGAGGGTTGTGCAGGGGAATGTCCCTCTGTGGCTTCTTTTAGGGCTGGAAAAGTGTCGGTCAAGTGAACGAACAAACTGGTGTGGCAGCCTCCAGGAGGAGGGGCGGAGGGCTGGAAGAAAACACCTCACATCCCTCTTTAATCAGTCTTATTTTTTTTTCTTCTGCCTACAGGAAGCACCTGTAATCCATCTCCCCGTTCTGGGATCGGTGCGGTAACGAGTGGCATAAATGTTTTAGGAAGATTTAATTAATTGATTCAATGAGTGATAATAGCAGGCAGTATTTATCACAGGTGCATTCGCTTTCATGGCTTGGAAGAGCCAGCGGCAAAGTCAGCGTAGTGTGCAACTCCCGCACTCCAAAAGGCAGTAAAATGTGTGATCAACTTTCAAAATGTGGAAAAATACATAAAACATTTTAACACTTTTTTTTTTTTAAGTTTCGCTCTAGTAGAGTGTATACGGTTAACTGCACTCCGTCTACCCACTCCCTCCCTCGCTAACTACAATGAGTGTTCTCCGGCTTGTGTGTATGCATGAAGTAAGCCACTGAGATATGAGTGTTGTAAGTGCACAGGGGATTAGCAGCTCAAACATTGATCACTGATAAGCTCCAAAAAGTGGTCATGCATCTTGTCACTGTCTCTACAGTGTTCTTCCTCTCAGCACTCAGATAAGCCAGTTTCTGTATGTAAAACAATACGAGAAAAAAGACACATCGCCTGCCCTGATGAAATCCCTGTTTGACACAGCTCGCCAAGATCCCCCCCAGACAAAAACAAGCCATTACTATTAGTCAAAAGAGATCAAAGACATACCCCGGCTGAACACAGTGTTTGGGATTGCAGCGTCTGACAGCCATCTGCACTGGTAAGACGGGAACAAGCATTAGACATTGATAGCAAAGGGGGTCCAAGTTTTCGACGTCAGGCCTGATAAATTTGTGCAAGAAGCAACACTTTACTTGGAGGGTTAGAAGTGTATGCAGAACAAGTTTGAAAGGGAGGGAAGAAAAAGGGAAGGTAGTTTAAAGTTTATAAGAAGATGAAGGGAAAAATGAAGGAGGGAGCTAAGAGGGGTGGAGGAGTGGAGGGCTAGTGGGCGAGTTTAGATAGAGGATTGGTGAGGAAGACAAGAGGGAAAACAGTCAGACTGCCTGTCCCTCAGTGAGACAAATTGGCAAGGAGTTCAGAGCGAGCAAACGTCTTCATCTCGAAGCCTGTGGAGCAATGGATGCCCAGGACAAATCAACACGTTTCACAGTTTGCCTGCATAAAACGCAAATACCATCGGCTTCAAAAACTACGAGTTTCCCTGGAGCATATGAGCAGGGGTTTGCTCCTCTGGGTTTACTCAATTGGTCTGCGAATCGATCACAAAAACAGCATTTCAAAGGGTTGGAGGAACCATGAGGTCTTTCTCTTTCCCAGACTCTAACAAAACAGACTCCAGCATAGACAGCCCTGCAGACACTTGTGGCTGTGGGGTCCCCAAAGGCTTAAAGATGTCTCTCGTCTTTTCACCACCAGTCATAAGAACTCAGCGAAAAACAGCAGTGTACCAGTCTAGTTCTGTGCATCCAACACGAGGCGAAGACTGAGGAAGTTAGAAGTAAACAGAGAAAAAAGGACTGGAGAAAAGACAGAGAAAGATGGGAGCCTAGATAAAAAGGGTTTGGACTGCAGCCCAACTCCAGAGAGTAAGATTCAGATGATGTGGAGGAAGGGTGCCATATGTGTGTTGGTCACACTGACCAGGCTTGAACCTACATGCGGCAGCTTAGTTGGGACATGTGTTTTGGCTATCAGAGCCATTAAAATCCCATTACATAGTGCAACAACTGAGATTCTTAGTCTTTCTGAGACTCCAAGAATCATTCATCATGTAAATTTACCATGAATGATGTATTTACATTCATAAAGATGCACATTGTTTGACATTTAATGGTTCTGCTGCAATTTATCAGTTTCATAAATTGAAATATAAAATGTACAACAACGCTTTTATGATTAATAAGGGAAGATTTAACTGGTGGGGGAATGAAGGAAAATGACATTTTTCCAGACCACTGAAGCTTGGCCACTTAGTAAAAAAACAGAAAGAGGTCACTTGTTTCTCATGTAGATTGTTGTTGTCAGTGCTGTGGTCAGTACAAATGGTGTTGCATTCTTTACAGTCAAGGCTAATGGTGTCCTGACCTACAGGGGAGGAATGCCAACTCTCACCACAGCTGCACACTAAGGCCGAGAGCCAGAGTGGACTCTGGGATCAAAGGTCAGCCATGATGTGACTTGATCCTGCACAATCAATGGACACAGGGTCCTGGCCTTTGGCAACCATGCTCTTAATGGGGTATAACAACTGGACAAATGCTAAAGAGAAAGGCTCAGAAAACAACTGACAGCACAACAAAAGCAAACTAAAAGTATAACGTCAAGATAATCAAAAAGTGTGCGCCCTATTGTTTTTTTTAAAGATTCACACCGTTTGCCAGAAGAAAATCTTAGCATTGTACATTTCTGCAAAGCATGGATATGTTACATTTTTAATATGTATAGTATCTGTTTTTTTTTATAGAGACATAGTTCTGATTAGATGCACATGAGCTGACTTTGTCATTGTGAGGTGCAGCACGTGGTGGATGGCGTGGCAGGCGTGATGGCTGCAAGATGCAGACCAATGGAAACCACCGTTTGAGACCAACAAACAACTAAACCAGTTGTTTATTAGCAAACATTGTGGTGTTTCCAGTGGCGTTTGTGCCACCAGACTTTAGTGGGGTTTTTTTTGTGACACATTGTGGTGTTTCCTGTGCCACTTGTGCCACCAAATCTGGGTGTTTTTTAGTGCCACATTGCAGCATTTTCAGCTGTGATTGTGTGGGTATTTTAAGCCAAACATGATCTTTCCCTAACCATAACCAAAGTATTTATTGTGCCTAAACATAACCACATTGGTGCGACTGCTGCCAAAGTGCAAACCACTGTTTAGCCCTGTTTCCACCAAGCAGTCTGGTACAATTAAGTTCAGTTCAGTACGCTTTTTTTCGTTTCCACTGTGAAAAGTTGTGGATGGTACCAATGGAACCATTCCATACCGTCCCCATTTTGGTCCCCCCTCTGTTGGGGTACCTAGCACACAGATCTGGCACTAAAAGGTGGAGCTGTGAACACTGCAGTCTGTTGATTGGTCAGTAGAAGACGGTCACTCTGCTCAGGGCTGAGCTGTGGCTGGTTTTTAATGTACCCACTGTTCATATTGTGGCAAGTCTTCTACATATGTTAGTGAACTATAACTATAAAATGGAGGATGTTAGACTGTTGTAGACTGAGATAAATATAATTTAATTCACTATACAGACTGCTGGCATCTTTTAAGGTGAAAAGTTTACTTGTAATCAGAGATGGGGACTCGAGTCACGTGACTTGACTTGAGTCAGACTCAAGTGGCAAATATGATGACTTGAGACTTGCTTGACTAACGTTGATAAAAGACTCGACTGGACTGACTGACTTGGGACAGATGACTCGAAAGGACTTGGCTTTAATTCAGTATTAAAGCAAGTCAAGTTCAACAATGTTATCAAACACAACGGAGCTAACTCGCCCCTCCCCCCCTCGTCCTCCGTGACTCTGTCAGGAACGAGCGATAGCTGCTAGTTACCCTGGATTTACACACCTGTTCAAGGGATAGTGCACCCAACATGAAAATTCAGCCATTATCTCCTCACCCCCATGGCGATGGAGGCTCAGGTGAAGTTTTAGAGTCCTCACATCACTTGCGGAGATCCAAGGGGAGAGGGGGTAGCAACACAACTCCACCTAATAGAGGCTGACGGCGCCCCAGATCAAAACGTCCAAAAACACATAACTGAAACCACAAAATATCTCCATACTGCTCGTCCGTAGTGATCCAAGTGTCCTGAAGCCCTGACATAAAAAGTTGTTTGGAAAAACATCATTTGAACTCTGTTTTTAGCCTCATTGTAGCCTGTAGCTCTAACTGCCTCTCTGTGCACCGTGTTCACACGCTTGCTTGAGAAGGATTAAATGCACAAACCTGCTGTTTTTAAATAGGCCATCTATTTTGTTCTGAAAATGTCGGCGTGCAGCCTTGTTCTGTGGACGATAAACAAGGTGCACACTTTCCTCTGTGTCACCGGTGATGAGGAAATACAGTGAGTGCCCGCCCACATTTAAGAGTACTGTTTGCAGTGGAAACGCTACACGGACCAAGGGTCTAGGTACCATGACTGAAGGGTTACTTTTGGTTTCAAAGGTAGCATACAAAAAGTGTTTGGTAGAAATGGGTCTTATGAGATCATCAAACAGTAAAACCAGTTCTTCATTAGCAAAACATCACGTTTCTGTTTGTGCCACCAAACCAGATGGTTTTCACATTTTGACACATTGCAGTATTTCCAGTGGTGATTATGTGGGTATTTTAAGCCAAAACATAATCTTTTTCCTAACCATAACTGAATGATTTTGTGCCTAAGAACATACCCACACATTAACCACAGCATTGTTAAAATGTTATGTTACAGTATATCCTATAGATCAGTGGTTCCCAACTTGTCAAGCCACAGAGTCCAGATTTCTCCTTCAGCATCATAGTTGTGTTTGACCATGTCATTGAGCTAGTTTGTTGTCTCTGTCAAGCAGCTGTTCATTAGTCACTCACTCTACAGCAGGAAAAAGCACTTCAAAATAAAAGCTCTGTGCCAGAAATTCCCTGTACTTCAAAATAAAGTGTGTATTTTACAAACTTGATACGTCATTTGCAATCCATTCAAAATGGACCATGACCCACCAGTTGGGAACCACTGCTATAGATGATAACGTACAAATGTTACATATCTGTGTTTGCAGAGACCTACAGTGTGAACATGTATTCTGGTGTTTAGGTGAAAAAAGTAAATGTGCAAAGTTCTGATGCACCAAGAATGATGGTGTTAATTTCAGCAGGGGAATAACAAAGCACACACACAAACACACACCTGAGTAGGTGTTTGACAGGCGTGCTTTTATGACATTCTTCGCACAGGAAACAACAAATGCAGGACTTCTAGCGCTCATTAATTAGTATTGTAGCATATAAAATTGAACATTTTCTGTTACTCATTAATTAGTATTTACTGTATTCCTTCCACAGGAGGCATTACTCAGAGGAGACTGATGACAAACAACTACACAGATAATGAGCAATTTTTGGTAAGTGTCTGGGATTGTTAGGTCATTAGGACTCAGGGTTGTGTGTGTGTGTGAACCATTCTAATTGCAACCCATGGTCACAGGCATAGACCCTGTAAATAACCCAGCCACTTCGTTAATGTGTTCATCATTATCCCATTCCATCATCTGGATGGAAACAGCATTTTGGTATTGCTTTAACCCCAAGGAGCTAGCTAAATAACAATTTATCAGAATGAACCAACTACTGAAATATTCTTTACTAGTAAAAACTTAAGTGCCAGTGGACCCATAAATTTAGGTTTCCAAGCTGTGAGATTCGGGGGTGTGAATGCCCATAAATGTGGAGTCACCTCCACAATGAGCAACAGACAGAGCAACACAGGGAGAGCCTTTGCATCGGTCTATTTCACACTTCATAAAGCAGCGACATATTTATTCCATGCATTCATGCTCATATGTCCTTTCAACCAGGTAATGGCTAGACAACTTGAAATGATTCATTTGCTCAGTCATTTTCCCCACTTAGTTCTGGGTTTTAAGTGCAAGTTTCAGAATGCTGCATTGTGCGACAATGTTTTTACCTGATGTTTTTATCTCACTGCAGGGAACGAGCAGGGAATTACCTCTTGCCCGTAACTACATTCTTTAAAAAACCAAACACACACTGCTTAGAGAGAGGCAGTAAAAATGTGCAGTGAAACGGCCTGGTAAATATCCCACTTCTGGTAGGGCAATTTACGAAACCTTGTAATACACAGAAAAAAAAGAAGCATATAAACAGCTTTTTTTTCTCCCAAATTAGTCAACATTTTTATATAACATTTTATGATAAAGACATACAAACTTAATCAGGAATATAATTTGTTCCTTTGAGAGGCATGCAGAGTTGAGGTCAAAAGGGTAAGCCTCAGGTAAATGCGAGGCAGTGGGAGTACACAGTCCTGCCTCTTATTCCTGTCTGATTTAAGAGAATCCATAGGGGGGCTGTGGTAAACACAGCAGGGACATGAACCTTCAGGAGTGGGAGAATGAGGGGCTGGTGTTGTACTTAGGCTTCATATAATGACCAACAAGCCCCCCCTTCTTCTTCAATCCCCACATACCACCTCCCACTCCACCATTCCTGCTCCATTTCTATAGGTTTGACCACTAAAACCCTCATTCAACCTGTGTATACGAGAAACCTTTCTTTTCCCTCCACTCTTTCCCTTCTCCAGTTCAGTACTCCCTCACTCCAGTGAGAGGCAGGTCCTTTTCAGACGGCTGGCCGGGCTCCCGCTGTTTTATGGGAAGTATTGTGATCCCACAAGCTCTCTCAGGGGGGATCAGCACTTACGAGGGCCGATAGAGCTGCTGATTTGATCTTCTCTTCTTTCACAGCCTTTCTCGAGTTTTCATCAAAACTTCTTGGCCCACTCGCCATGGGAAGCCTCGGCGCAAATGTGATTCTCTGTGTCCGTGAAACAGACATCATCTGTGACAGTGGAGACACTGATGAGGACAGAGATACTAGAGAGAATAGGGGCTGAACTTCACATCAACCCAGCCACATGAAAGCCCTAGAACGCTAAATATTCAGCAATGCTTCAAACAGTTCTTCCAATATTTAACAGCCATCCCTTCCCTACAGACAGTCATCCTCATTTTAGAGAGCCGCATGAATCGTATGTGTGTCCTTGCAAGGGTTCAGTCACTTTAAAGGGGCATTAAATAATCTATGAATTTAATCGATCCTTTTTAAGCATCCCAAGAATTACAGATCTAAGGCACAGTTTACACTGGCTTCTAATTATCAAATGCCGTCATTGCCGGAGAGTACTGAAATTAGAGTGCAACTTTGTTGTTGTACTTTGATTTAGCTATTAAATGGTTGTAACAGCCATCAAACAATGATGTGGCATGTCAAACACAGTTCATTATGTTTACTTTACATCACTGCTGACTATTTTTCACACATGCAACAAACTATGCCTCTATGACTAACGAAAAATTCATTGGACGAAACGGAATGAAACTACACTAAAAACAAGGCTGCCTAAGTTAATAGTTGATTAACATATACTGTATACATGTAGGTGGCCTAATGGTCCAGACACACCAAAGTGACCTCAGAGAACTGGTGGCTGTGAAGGCTTCCTGCTGTGTCACCTGACGTCACCATGTCTCAACCAAAAAGTTGCACATGAACACACCACAAAGACTACAGCCGACGACAACGTACAATCTGTGCCTGCATGAGAGGAAATAACTCTCCACACCGGCAGCTGGAGAAAAGTTTGGCATCATCATTCAAAAAGGGAAACCGGAAGACTGTATTGATGCTAGTTATCCAGTTAGCACATTAGCAACACAATGCAATGTTGACAGAGCAAAGCATATTTACCAGTGAGCAATAACACAAACCACCATGAAACGTTTCAGCTGAAGAGCTCAATGGCTAGAGAAAAATAATCTTACCTTAAAGTACAAGTTAGTTTTGGTCTCACTCCCTCTGGACTTTCGCCTTTTGTTTACTTTCCTCATTTCTGTTTCTCTTCTTGTGCGCTGAGCTGAACTGGCAATTAGAGTGATTTCATTCACTGATGGGCTCCACTGTCCCTGATGCTGATTCAATATGCTGAATCAGCCAAATAAAAAGCCAATAGGGGCCAAGAAGGGGCAATGGTGTGGGGCTCGCACCAACTAGAGCAACAAACCAAATATTGTTGGCCAAATATTGACTGAAAGCCAACCATTGCCTTCGTATCAGGGCCTTGAGGGCCGGCACACTTTCCTCGTCTTTTACTGCTTGTATAAGCGTGGTTGAGAACTGGGTGCTTTACTCATGTGCCACTTTTCAGGGATTCAGAGGCAGGTTGTGCTTGACGTTGCTAAGCTTGCGTAACCAGCACCATATCATAACGTACTTAACAGAAATTCCGGGCTGATCTTCTTTAGGTATTGTTTTTTAAGTGTGTATTAAGAACTGTCCCTGGGACAGATTCAAAAGCTCTGGGTAACCCTGCACTGCAATAATAAACTTCTCTTTCATATTTACCATAGACTGATATTTATTGACTTACTCCTCATCACACAACATGTGGTGTACATTCTAAAAGTTTAACTATGTGTATCTCGGGGTGCAGCTATCGTGTAGGTGCTTGGGAGCACTTCGGAATGCTTGCGAGCATGCAACGATGTTGCTTGTGCTTTTGAGCACCTGCCATGTGTCTGCATTGACAGCAATGGATTTCAGTATGCAAAACATGCGCCATGAGTCCAGGCCCTGAGGGGGTGGGTGGCGACTATTGCTGTTTATATGCTACTTGTGTTGTAGACACCTGAGTCACTGTGGATATAGTTCTCCCAACATCCAGGGCTGAAAAATGAAGCCAACATCGAAGTGGCAAAAACTGCAGTTCCTCTTATGACCACTTGAGGCTGGCTCCAGAAGCCAGTAAATCCCCATTGACCCCCATATTAAAATGCCTCTAAAGCTAATTAGCAATTGATGACAATATGGGGGTGAATTTTTACACAAGTACCCATCTGAATATCATTAAGGCTTAAAGTTACGCATAACTAAGGGTGTGGCTGCTTTGACTAACAGGCTGTCTGCAAGGGTCATCAGATCCACCCTCTCGTCCACATTTGATCACTTCCTGCTCCAACGTCAAACTCGAGGCTTCAAAATGTGAGTCCACAAGTCAATGGGTGGCGTCACTGTAGCTACATCCTATTATTCTATACAGTATAATTTAAGCATGCAGGCTAGATTCCTCACTTGATAGCTTTGGAATCTCAGAACATGGCTCCACTGATAGTTTTCCATATTTCATAGTTACTCATTTATGCTTTGCTGTTACTCCAGCTACCACTGGTTGGAAGTAGTGACGGGAACTGTCAGGTCAGCGTAGGTTGTAGGTTAAAAGCATTTAGTTTACATTTTGACACCTGGAAGCCACTGCTTGCTAACACTTAGTCAATAGCTTTCACAGTTTCATCACGAGATTCATGTCTATTGTGATTGGTTTTGAGGAATGTTCTTGAAAGTGTGTTGTCTATAGGTATGCAGCTGTGCTAGTTAATTGATTTAGGATATATCAACAGCACTGCTGCACAACTGGAAGCATTTGTTTATGGTAACAAAGCTGCTAACAACACATGTCTGCTTAGGGCACTTTTGCAAATTAAACTTGGCATAGTGGAGGTGGGGAGGCTTTCTTACAGAGTACAACAGGAAGTTAAAGCCAGGAAGTAATTGTTGCCTAATTAGTCAACAGTCAACAACTTTTTGTTGTTGTTCTGTGAAAGTAAGATAAAAAAACACCACTCAGCGCACCATTACAAGATATATCTTTTTCAGGGCTAGTGCTCGACAATGTCACTGAGTGAAGCAGCACAGACTTGTTGTATTGTGCTTTGATATCCTTGGTGATAACAGCAGAATGCAACAGTTATTGTAAACTGATAGTGAAGGCTTATGCGGGGAAATCCCATTGGCATGGCCGGCATTTACTGGTAAACCAAAACACAAAGCCAATAATCTCAGTGTCATTAAGAGTGATTTTCCTCCACTCAACCTAATGTGATGACAGAGATAAAACCATGTCGGTCTAACTGTACACAGGAGAATGAGAGGCGCTGTTAGCCAGACAAATAATGACAGTGCTAACATCAACTGACTCAACATTGCATGTTCTAATGTGGCGACAGTGAAAGCAACAGTTCGTCTCTCTCTAACGTGTGCGATGTATTAATGGGGATAATATAGCTTCTAAATGCCACCATCAAAGGTTTAACTGACCATTTGTAATGCTTTTAAAAAAGCTGAATTTTAAACAGTTAAGTAGAAAATCAAATGTGAAGAACACTTGACAACACAAAGGTTTCGCCCTTGCTATATTTTCTTTTTAGGGAAATTTTATGGGGTCATTTAAATCATCACGTAAGTCCATAACGACGTGTTCCAAAGCGCCTACCACCAGAGAAAAAGAGCTCTTAGACAGCACTTTTCACAAAGATAGCTTTTAACACAGCAATCAGTGGTTTGCTACATGGAGGGGTGCTGCGCAGGTCATGCATTCATTTTAGAAACAAGCGGAAAGTTGTCACACTTACCAGTGAGAGAAGCCCTGGCGTAATTAACACATTGGCAGATAACCCCTGCAATCTTCCCAGATACTGAGACTTCCGCTTCTACTCACACAGGCTCGCACAATTGTCTCCGCTCCTTTGAGGGCCTTGTTAAACATGTTTGTTTTGGTTTTGACAGGTTTCTGTCACAGACAGAGACGGGGTACTCCAAAGGCCGACTATCTTCCCAGTTGTTCCGCAGTTTGTTTAGTTAGTCTCTGTGTTTCAGGCGCTTAATAGCTTCCTCTACTTTCCTATGCCTACGTTTGAAGCTCGGAGTCTGTACAAACACGGCTCGATGAGTCCAAAGATATCACACGTCTGTGTTCAAGAAAAACTACATTTTTCTCCCTGTGTGCCCTTGTACTGTACATTAGGGTGCATCTTAGTAATTCTGGAATGAGCCACTGCTATCCCATGGTGCAACAGTCGCTTAATGTTTCATAAACGTCATTTGGAAGTAATTCAGTAAGCACCCTCATGAAAAAGAGATGAAATACAGATTGCCATTGGGTATATTAACACCTGTCACATTAGACCAATATCATATTGCATTGCCGTAGTTATGCAGCTTTCTATTATTTTCCCGACTCCCAAAACATCACCTTACCCTCTCAATCTACCAATGTAATTACCTCATCAAATAAACTATCAACAAAGCCCCGCGAATAGGATTTGTGGAAGTGGGGAAAACAAAACAAAATAAAAAAAGAGAAACATATCATCACATCCAACATATGTGAGACGTGTGACGTTTAGAAGTCAGGGGAGCAAAGCCTTGAGGGCATACAATCAATATTACATTTTCCATTGCCACCTTCATAGCTATTGTAAATGGCTTGTGTCAAAAATAATAACAGGTTGTATCAGGAACCTTGGGTTTGCAATTTCGCTCCTAGTGCTTGGAGGCCCCGTCTGCTCTCCCTCCCTTACTCCAGCACCACTGGGTGTTAATGACGCCGTGGTGGCAGACACTTCTCACACCACAGCTGACTTTTTTTTTCCCTTTCTGCCCATTCTTTATCTCTTTACTCCTGACAGTTCTGAGAACTGCAGGGAAAATGTGTATGTGTAAGAAAACGCTTAATACTAGAGATGATTAGCCCTTTGTGCGTGTTTCGGCGCTCAGCCAGTAACATAGTATTATTAGCAGGGCTGCAGAGATTAAATCTATTCTCACTTCTGTTGTCATAGCACTCTAGGCAGCAATAAGCAAGATGAGATGCAGTAATATGCACACTACAGGGACAGACTCCTCTTCACTGGAATCAGAGCTACTTTAAGTTCTTCAGAGAGAGAGGTACTTAACTGAATTCTTTTTTTTTTTTTCTAAAGATGAGTTGATTGCTTTATCTCATGCAGCCATTATCTCAGGTGTGGAATTCTACACACACCCACACACAAAATACAATATGCTGAAGTCACCAAAAAAAAGGGGGAATGTGGTCCTTAACTCCCATGTAAAATCATCATTTCATTCACTTCACTCTCCTTTTAGTTCCTGGGAAAAGATCCAGCTCTTTAGCAGTTAAATACTTCACTATGTTAAGTGGGTGTACCTGGGTAGGTAGCACACGGTGGGTTTTTAGAGCTTCTATGCTGAAAGCAGCTGACCCTATAAAGCTCAGCAGAGTTGAGGGGAACCAGAGTTGGGTGATAATTCTCTATGGGTTCATCAGCAAGAGTGACCATCTTCATGTGCAAGTAGTCATGTGATCCATTGTTAATATAATAATGATCAGGCTGTTCTCATGCACTGTTTGTACAGATACCTACGAACAATAATGCACCAGAATTTATAATCCATATAACCATGAACCAGTTATACATACCCACATAACCGAGAAGTGCTGCAATCATGTGACCAATGCGCTACTGGCAGTAAAGAAGGAAGTAGTACAACGAGCAAACGTCGTACGAAGGCAGGTTGGGGTGGTGGATGAGTCAAACAAACAGAAAAGACTTTCCCCTGTCTGAAACCAAGTAAACTTTGAATTATTTAAGCTACATCGTTTCCATATTTGTTTTCCTAAACTTAACCACACTAACTTTATTTGCCTACACCTAACCTACATAACTTTACATTAAGTACACAAAGCATCAATGCTCAACCATGTACCTTTTCCTAATCCTATCCTATGTTTCTTTATGTTATATTGTTACTTAACTTTACATTATGCGTGTAACGTGACGACATCCAACGATATTTCTTTTCCTAAACCTAACCTACGTAATTTTATGTTAAGTACATAACTTTATGTTAAGTAAACAAAGTAACAACGCCCAACCATGTACCTTTTCCTAATCCTATCCTACGTAACTATGTTATGTACTTAACTTTACGTTACGTGTGTGACATGAGGACATCCAACCATATTTTTTTCCTTAACTTTCGTTAAGTACATAACTACGTTAAGTACACAAAGTAACAACGCCTAACCATGTACCTTTTTCTTATCCTGTCCTATGAAACTTTATGTTAAGTACTTACCTTTACGTTACGCGCGGGACGTGAGGACATCCAATTATTTTTTTTCCTAAAACTAACCTACGTAACTTTAAGTTAAGTACACAAAGTAACAACATCCAACCATGTACCCTTTTCTTATCCTGTCCTATGAAACTTTATGTTAAGTACTTAACTTTAAGTTAAGTACACAAAGTAACCATGTACCTTTTTCGTATCCTGTCCTACGAAACTTTATGTTAAGTACATAACTTTATGATGTTAGGCGCATAATGTGACAACATCCAACCATGTTTCTTTTCCTAAACCTAACCTATGTAGCTTTACTTGCCTAAACCGACATAACTCTGCATTAAGTACGTATAATATACGTACATAGGTAATATGCAGTGTCATTCGGGAGGCACTAATTTGTTAGATAGCATTCCAAAGATTCTATGTACATTTTTCTAAGATATTAAACCAAACCTCGCTCACAAGCATCAACATTTTCCAGGCTTCCTGTGCCGATGATTTATATCCACAATTACAGTTCTGATTTGATAGACAACTTTGAAGAAAATGACCAGTTCAGTTCCATTTTCACTGATAGCAGATACTAACATCACAAAGGCTCGACATATTTTTTGTATTGACTATCTGATGACAGCTGCAGACTTATAACAGTTGCGCAGAAGACGATAGACACATGGTTTCATTCATACCACAACTGGTGGTCCATGTCAGTATGGTGTTCCATGCAGGCGCATTTCCCCATCCACACTCCGTTCCATTTGGTGATGGTAATGCACCAAAACACTGTTTGCCAACCACCACAGAAATCAAGAAGAAGGAGAAAAAGTTTGCACATTAAAAAAGAAAATGGCAACCTCACAACAGCAAGAAGAACTCCTGGGTGTGTTGTTTTTGCTCGATATCTTGCCATAAGTTCAACACCATTTTTTCAAACAAAGTCTGGACTTTCACCTGGGAGATAACTGTTTGTGTCCCGTTTGAAAAGTCAGTTGAGTTATATTAATGACAACATAGTGTGCTAGTATGTGTAGAATACTACGCTAGTCACATGTGTCACATTACATATGTGATGTATGACATGTGATGTTATATTATGTTAACGACAAATGTACTTATTCTA
Source organism: Epinephelus lanceolatus (assembly GCF_041903045.1). Lineage (NCBI taxonomy): Eukaryota > Metazoa > Chordata > Actinopteri > Perciformes > Serranidae > Epinephelus > Epinephelus lanceolatus. Next base: position 23,793,620 of record NC_135748.1, read on the forward strand.
AGTTGGAGGTGAGAATGTAGCTCTCCTCGCGCAACTTCCTTTCAACACAGACCCTCGCAGATATCAGCAGATTGCGACATTTACATCACAAGGACCCTCGCAGATATGAAGCAGGCTTAAGGCCATTTTCTCCGAAACATGTATAGCTAAGGTGAGTTGTCAAAAAGGAAGGATTAAAGAAAAAAATGTTTACATGAGGCAAACAATGTGATCAAATTTCAGTCATTCTAAATCACAAATACTAAGTTTTGTGAGAACTGAATGTATGTCAAACCCTCCAATAGGCTTTTATATCCTACAGAGATCATTTCTGCTGCAGAGACTCAAATAAGCACTGTCTGCTCCTTTCCAAAACAGTAGGTTGTCACACTTTCAGAAACATCCCCTGTGATATGATGGTGTCCATCCCCTGCTATGTGATAAATGAGTTTCAGAAAAGAGTGCTATTGAGGTGTGCAAAAAACCAAAAGTAATATAGTATGACAGGATGATGCTGAGGCCAATCATCGCGTCGACAGACAGGAGCCTGGCAGCCCTGGCTTTTGTATGTGTATTTCTTTTCCTGAGGCTTCCAGAGATGCTCGTTTATACCCGTGCCTCTGTCTGTGCAGGGCTTTTAAATTGTTCCCCCTTATCTGAAGAGGGATCTGCAGGAAGTCACAGAATCCCAGCTTATCTTGGCTAATTGTGGATGTGTTTGTGTGGCTGTGTGTGTGTGTGTGTGTTGCAAAGGAGGAGGGGACTTGAGAGGGTGCCAAATGCCGCAGGATGCAGCAGAGCACGTCGGGACAAGAGAGGTAAAGGCATAGGCAAGACTGACAGACACAACACTAACATCTGACGGAAACAAACAACACAAGCACGTACACAACAACGCCCATGCAGAGGCTGACGGAAACACCCAGGGCATAGGTGACATTTAATCCATCCATCACATTTGAGCCAAAAGGCAGATGTCAAGGATGCCCAAAGCTTGTGTGTGTGTGCACTGTTTGAGGGTTAAATATAAAAACTGAGTTGATTAGTGACATGAAGGAATTTCAATATCAGAAAAAAAGGATGCTGCCTAATGTAACTTTCAGTATAAAAAGGTAGTTTGACAGAATTTAAAAAAAAATGTCTTTGTGGCTTTTTCATTTCGCAAAAGCCATTTTTTCATTAGGTTTGAGGCTGATGTCCAATAACCGTGCATGGGGAGGGATGTGCAGCATCCAGTTGTGCAACATAAGAGATGGCTCCAAAGGGTGTCTTAAGGAGGTGATAAAAAGGTCCGTGACCTTCCCCAAATGAAAGCCCCCCCCTGATTTGTGAGCTGCAGCCATGGAGAGTGTTGTTTGAGGGAGAGAGAGTGGGTGGTCCGTCACTGGGTTCATGCACCTCTCTCTCTACAAACAGCCCAAATTTACATCTTTTTAATGGCTGCTGTGTCCACTGGCTGTTGTAAATCAAGAGAGGGGTTTTAACCTCTAGGAGCCAGCAGGGGTTAATGCTGAGGGCAACGGCCACTGCTGTTTTGGCCTAGGACCGAGCAAATGGATGCCCTTGAAAACAATGTGCTTCAGACTGTTGGAGGGCATTGGAGTTACTTTTGGATTAGTAGCTGGTGTATATGAAAAAAAAACAAACTTAAAGGCCCAGTGTGTGGGACTTAGGGGGATATACTGGCAAAATATAATATAATAAGTGTGTTCTTTAGTGTATAATCTCCTGAAAATAAGAATTGTTGCGTTTTCCTTACCTTTGAATGAGCCGGCTACAGAGATTGCCATGTTGCACCACCATGTTTCTACAGTAATGGCTTTATTCAGTGTTTTTACCAGTTGAAATCACCAGGTCCATTTGTTTTGGAGAGGAAGAGAGGAAGAGACCTCTGCAGATAATTCAGCTCCCAATATAAACCTCCTGAATGTCTGGATCTGAAAGTTATCAGAGGAAAAAGGTGAACACATTAGCAGGTGCTGGGCGACGACCCCTCTCCAACATGCTGAACAGCACTGAAGAGACACTGAGTTGTAATGTGTCACCTGGTCCATTTCTTTTGGAGAGGAAAATACCTCTGCAGACAGTTCAGCTTTCAGTAAAAGCCTCCTGAACAATGAATACTGATGGAATTCTGCGTCAGCTCTAAGCAGAGTCTACGTCGTAGCTTACACTCGTGACCTACACCGTTGTGAGCATTTATACTTGTGCAGTGGTGTGTCTGTGTCACTCTGCAGTTACACCTCCAAAGCACTAGTTGTCGGCGGGGTTTCTGTGAAGTGCTGTAAAGTGTAGTTGATTCAAAACACACATTAAACATGGCTTAATAGCAATAATTTCAAACACAAGTACACAAATGGGCTTCACTATAACTAACAGCATTCACAGATAAAGCATTCATGTTTATCTGGACACATTTTCCCCACAAATACAACATGCTAATGTTTTTAGCACAAGCCTATGGCATTTTACATTGTATAAATTAGCCTAGTGGCTAGCGGACTTTTCCTCGACTCATATGAAGCCAGGGACAACAGCAACATTTAACAAAGGTAACCTTACAAATTCGGCTCCGTTACAACTCACAAGGTTCACCAACAAAACAACTGCCTTATACTAAACACGTCTTCCAAACAAATATAACATGCTAACGTTATTAGCACAAGCCTATGGCATTTTACATTGTATAAATCAGTCTAGCAGCTAGCATACTTTTCCTCTGCTCATATGAAGCCAGGATAAATCACACACAAGACTTAAAATGTTATTTCTGTGGAGCCTTTACTGTCTTCACAATTATTGTTTCTTATCTCTGAAATTAAAGTAAATAAAAGCTTCGTTTCCACTGAGGGAAATGGTTTCAGCTTACAAAAGTAGACAGGAGGTCTGCGTACGGAGTTGATTTGATGCAGATCAAATCTTACATATTGTTCCTTTGATGAAGAGCATTTGAAAATATGATTAAAAAAAATCAAACCTAACAAACATCACTGCAGATAACACTTTTTCAGTCAAATACAGATTCTGAATGGTGTAGTACTGAATGTTTACTGAGAGACTCTAAATGATGAAAGCCATGAATGAAATCCAGGAAACAATTGTGCTTGTTTTACCCTTTCCGCTCCATATTCATGCACAATACTTTTCCCTACTGGCATTTCCCTCTGCCATCATAAAGGGCATTCACACATAGTGAGATCTCCCGGGCACAAATGAGCAATCAGCGTAAGAGCAACACACCTGGTAAGGCTCAGTACTTCTCTGAAAGGCCATGGGCGCACCAGGAGAATTGGCTTCCTCGTAATTGAGATCCAGGCAGATTATTCTCATTTGATTGTCTAATGACCATCTGAATGAGATCCCTACCATAATAAGAGTCCTATTTGACCAGGCGGTGCAGGAGACCCATGTGTCAGTCAGACAACGTCCTTCTGTCTTTGCATTATTAGAATTTTAAATGTTGTGTGAATATAGGCAACACAATCACAAGATTGAGTGTCTGCTGGATTTTGTCCCTGTGAAAACACTGAAAATCATCTTCAGTGTTTGAAACGAAGCCCAGGAGTATAATCAGATAAAATTCATCAAATGCAAAACCACACAGCATGCCAGCGTTAAGACTGCTGAAAAGTCTCACAATGACATTGACTTTACACTGTAAAACGAGGGAAATTGTGATTGATTAGAATTTTCCAAGTGGCAATTTTTGACCTGTCAAACCATAATTCCCATTCGTCATTGCTTCATCAATGTTGATGGGGCTATTTCCGAACCAATTCTCTGAGCAGGAGAAACATGGGCCTGACCTTATGCAACAATATAGAACATCGCTTTCCCCACCGCCGTGACTCTCCATTCACAGGCTAGCTGAGCTCAAATGAAGTTATCGATTATGCTCTGGCAAATATGGCGAGGTAAGGCAATGACACTGCACTTAGAGATCATTGTGCAAATGTGCCCTAAATCACAAAAATGGAGGAGGGGGGCAGTTACTGGCACGGGCGCCGGTCTTTGCGAGGGTGAGTACTCGTGCATTCGCTCAGTGTTTAATCAATGGATAAAACTGTCTATCCATTCATGTATTGATGTTTCCTATGACAACTGCTTATCCACGTAGAGCAGGGAAGACACCAGAGGCCTTTCAATCATCCACCAGCTGAAGTGAGTGCTGAGAGGAAGAGGTGGGGTGAGGCATGAATCTCTAATACTGGATTCATGCTGCATGCTCAATTATTCCACCGCCACGGTGCAAGTTAAAGCAGAGGAGGAGTCAATCACCAAATACAGAGCGTCGGTTCGGCCAATGTGTGAGAGCCCGACTTGGTCATTCCCTTACAATGGCAGTTAATCAATATGGATCCACTCCTTTTGATCTGCTGCCGCTGACCAACAACAATCACTAACGGCAGTGTAATTGCAATGACCATAATGGTGCCCATTCATATCATCCCACACCGGGGAAGGGGGAGGAGGAGGACGACAGATGAGAGATGGCATTCGGCCTAGGGGCTATCTCTCACACTTGTGAACTCTCTCACACATACAGTACACAGACACTTCTGCATCATCATGCTCTGTGGTATTGCAGATACACAGTCAGTCCAGTCACCTTATTAACGTCATGTTTAGACACATATCGACCAGACTGCAGTGGCGATCAATCTGTGGTAAGGAAAGACAATAATGCCGAGTTCATCCCCACATTGTCTTATGTCTCTAAGGCACTTAACATGTGTCTTATACATGTAGAAAACAATAATCATTTCCCACTGCTGTGCCTAACAACACTACATGATTGAATTAATATCAATTAAATGTATTTGTTATTGACCATAAACTATTTGGGACATTTTTGCCAAGGGCGGCATATCATGAGCACGAAATGAATGCAGACGTAGATTTATTGAGCGCTAAAAGGAGTCTTATATGATGATGACAGCCTGCGCCCATTCTAATAGGAACAGGATCACTTAGCGTTTGATGACTAATATGGCTTCTTAATCTCTTTGACGCCGTGAACCTATGACAGATCTATGAGATGATGGAACGGACTGGTAACATAATAAAGGCGCCCTTCTTCTCACTCAGCATCTCTCATATTAATATTTTCATCCTGTAATAACTAAAAGCCATTTCATTACTCATTAATCAGTATCTGAAGCCGCCGCTTTCCAGTACACATGGAAATATGATCCTACGATTTCACAGGAAGAGCAATGTGTAATGACCCTGCAGCTGGCGGGGGTAATAAAACACAGCATGCATGTCGTCTGTCAAGAAAACTCACCTCGGCATACCACAACAACAGGCAGGCCGAAGTGATATACTAGACTCATTGCGAACGGTGAGACACAGACGTTGCATTGTCGTTGTGTTTCTTCCAGGCCTCCATGACAATCAATACTTAAAACAACGGCGAGAAAATATGTGGAATCAGCATCTATGAAGCGAAAGAGCGACAAAATTGATTTGCAGAAGCTTCGTTCGAGCATTCAAGGGATTTTAAACAGCAAACAATATTCCCAGTCTGATCGCTCGTCAAGTCCATATCAAGTTTCAGGCTTATGAGTTTTGGTGTTTATTAGAGTGAATGATAAATACGATAGGTCAGCATAAAACATAAAGCAACGCCACCTGAAAATGGAGAGACATTGAATCTGATTTATGCGTATGGTCATCTGTGTCAAGAAGTTGTGTGTGTGTGTGTGTGTGTCCGTGCATGTGTGTGTTTTCTTTGTGTGTTTAAATCAATGGTCATCCCCTGATACAAGATGGCCTCATAAATCATTGTTTGTTGATCACTTGTCAGGAGGCAGGGGCCTTATGGCGTTCTCCTAATTATTCCAGCTCACAGCCCCACTGGATGAATAGGGACAGGAATGCCAAAGCAAATCAAGGCAGCGGACTTTACAGAAATATGGCCATAAAGGTGGTTTAGTTTGGATGGATGAGGTGGGGGGTTGGGGGGTTGCGGGAGGAGGGGGAGTCGAGGTGTGGAAGTGTGTGTGTGGGTGGTAGAGTTGGGCAGGTTGGATTCTAGGGTGCACTGAAGTGAGAAATCTAGTGTATGAGATATCAGTCACGCAATTCCAATGTGCTAGGGGACTCTGTCATGACAGGAACAAGCCTGCTGCCTGATTGAAATTGGACAAAAAACAACTAAATCTGATATTGTGACCATTCAATCACTTTGATGCCTTGTATCTCTCTTTAAACACAATTTGAACTCATCTTTGTTGCCACTCACTGTCGACTCCTTGGCGGTATTACCTCCACGGACAAGAAGTCTCTGCAATCCACGTTCGGCTCCCGCAGCGTAATAATCTGTGACTGCCAGACCTGACACAGACGATGAACGTTTTCTTTTTTTTGTTGTTTTGCATGCTTGCCTCCGTAGTGTTAAGCGCAAACGTGGGAAATGTAAAATCCAGTTTTTGAGTAAGGAACTGTGTAATGACAAATTCTGTCAAACGGTAGGGACTAAGTGGTCGGGGTATAGTATTGGCTTTCAGTGTCATTAACTTTTCAGCAGTAAGCAGGTTTCTGTCGCCACTGACCAAATTGCTTTAAATGCACAGCAATTACACGGTTGAGGCTGGCGCTTAAAAGATGAGTATAGTTTCTGTAGTACGAGCTAATGGGATTATTAGTGAGTTTTTATGAGAGGGGAACTTGCAACACTGGAAGTGGGATTATATGTTTCAGTGATATACTGTACCAGCCAGCTGGTCTTCATGTTAATTACTGGATTACCCTTTCTAATTAAAAAATCTGTAAAGAGGACTTAAATAATTCATCAAATCACAGTGGCACAACTCCTTGTATTACTCTCTATTCTTCTCTTTATACCCATTTTGATTTTTTTTTTTTTTTTTTTTTTACCTCAGTGGCTCCCATGTGCAGGCATGGAGGCAGTAACACCTCGTTACTCGGAGTTAAAATGTGTTAGCTTGAGGCTTAAACATGGCCTTAGCATGTTTAAATCATGCTGAGCGTATCACAGAGGCCATGCAGGCTGTTCCCTTTGATATATATTTGCAGGATAATGTGTGGTTTTGAAAATCAATGAGCAGTCCTCTTTTGATCACAGTTGTGTCCCTCATCTCACCACTCCGTTAAAATAGCGAATGACCATCCTGCCGCAGAGGTGAGCCACATACAGACACAACATGAGCAGAAGTACATCTGCATGCCCGGGGTTGTGTGTGAGCAGGGGTGACCTAGTATTTGGACCAGGAGTCTGGTGTGAATGATTAAATGTAGATTGAACCTGTGGTTAATGTATGCCATACATGAGGTGTGTATGAAAGGGAAATCAGCTGCACGTCGCCCTGCAGGATGCCCGGCACCTTCTCTCAACACAACAACACAAAAAAAGTAATCATTGATCATGTGTATATGTATTTTCTTTAGGCTGATATTTATTTAGAAATGTTATTTTATTTTATTCATTAGGCAGCAGACAATACAACTAAAACACATGGACAAATTTAATGGTGTGTTTCATTTGCACTAGGAAGTCTGAATTTTCAAGTTCCCAGTCAGAAATCTTTTAACATAAACACAGTCTGAAGCCAAATTTCCAACTCAAGAAGTCAGAGGAATCTCACCAACCCTGACCTCAAAATATAAGATGGCTGCTGTAGTGAAAGCTGTAGTAATATACTGTTTATTAGCACGTCTGTCTTATTTGTGTCTCTTAAAACAGCAGAAACAGTCCTGCCCAACTTCTATCTGTGAACATGCAGCCACGGTGTTTGTATCTGCAAAATACTGGATAATGTGTCGTCATCAACTGGCTAGAACTGGTATTGCTAAAAAAACATGTTGCTGTTCCAACTTGCTGTACTGGAATGCTTCATCTCTGGTGTGACGTCATCCCAACGCTAACCTTCGACTTTCAAGGTAAACGGAACGCAACATAAAACACCTAGAAGAAATTATATTACAATGAGTGGTGAATTTACAAAGAATGGATTGCAGCCACTATTAGCACCAGAAATTGCATATCACTTGCAACTGCTACCTGCCCTACCTCAAGGTCTGATTCACCAAAGATATTGTGTTTATGCTATTACATTGCAGTAACGTTTGCTTTTGCACCAAGAACACAGCAGGCAGAACAACAGCAGAGAGTAAATGAAAACTGAAACTTTTAGACGAGCCTTCTCATTCCGAAGTTGTCGAAATCTGGTGCTTGGGCAGTGACTTGTGGCGTCAGACACCAACGAAAAAAGACAGCCTTTAACGTTCGCATGATACGTAGCTGGTTGGCGTTATAGTTAAACTGTGCTCAGCGGCGTCAGGGGGAAACACAGTGGGACAAGAACAAAAGTTAAGGTGCCAAAAATCTGAGAAGGGCGGGCTGTTGAGACCTTCACACAGGAGAGTGATGTTTGCGTCCTGTAAGATAACCCTGTTCTGTTCTTTTTTCCTAAACCTAACCATGTGCATTGTTGTTTCTTCCAAAAACTGAAGTGTATTTTGAAAGAAAACAATGCATGTAACTAGCATAACTTGACATGGCGTTCCAGAACATCAACAACCAACACACCCAGGGTGCCTTTCATGTCGTATCTGGACGTGGAAAGTCCATGACCACACGTCGATATGTGACGAGGTCGGAGTGAAAATGTGTTGTTCAGACTACAAGCCTCACTAATGAGGTGCAGAGGCATTCCTCAAAACTTCAAGTAAGGACTTTACGTGAGGACAGAAACCATATTTGGAATCTATGTCCCAGTTTGTTCAGTTACCACCAACTCTCTGAGGATGCTAATAATGTCACTGTAATTGCGTGACTCTGTTTGCGCTGATCTTTGTCAGTTGGAATAGTTTTGCAATGAGGCACATTTGTACAAAAAGGGGCAAATTTTGCGCCAAATATTTGCACATTAAATGACTTAAATACATGCACAGGAGCATATATTTGCTTGGCAGCACAGTTAGGGATGCATTTCACTCTTTGCAGGTGCTTTGAGAATTAAACAGTTTGTATTTTTTGTGCAGGTTTATCAGCTGCAAAAGCCACGCAATCCTTTTAGGAATTCACCAGGATCCAGGATCACAACACCATCATAATCACCCCATAACACCATAATCTATAATCTAACAAACAATATGATTTAAAGAGAAACAGTATGTAGTGTCTGAGAATAAACCAGTTTTACATGACATGAACTTCGCTATGGTGTGCCTGTGTATTTCAGTTGTAATGTAGGAGAGAAAATAACTCTATTCTGTAGTGTCTGGGATTAGCGATCCGTGATTTCATCAGGTCCAATATGAAATATCTGAAGGAGGGAAATGTAGGTCATTCAGAACACCATCAAACAGCAGCACTCAGGCAGCGGCATGCAGGCCCACGTTTGTCTCCTGTATCTGTGAGGACATTCTCAACCGCCTGTGGGTATTTGTAATGACCCAGTGACAGCATTTCTCTGCTGGCGGCTGAGGCGCTCAACGAAATGAATAACTCTGACCAGCCAGGAGAGAAGCAGAGAGAGAGAAGGCGAATGTGTGTGTGTGTGTGTGTGTGTCAGCAGTGTTTGTGTGTATCAGTGGTGAGGAGTGGGGCTACATGTCACATCTCCTCAGACACTATAGCTCCAGTCCCCACCGGCTACAAACAATCTACAACCACCCAGAACCTCCCACAGAGGCTGTGTGCGCCGCATATGTGGCAGTAGCATGTAATATGTGTCTCTACACTGTCTTGCTTGTCGCCTTGACCGGGGCCACATGTTCCTCTGGTTTAGACCTCAAAGTCTGTGTCATGATGGGAACACTGGAGAGACAATAAAATCAACCTACGGATCCCACTGGGAGGAGACTGGAGCTGCCAACTGTGTGCTTAACTCGTGCCCCGACAATCTTTAAGATGTAGTTTTTGGTGCGCTGTATTTTTCATGAACATAACATTTCTCCATAATGGATATAGATTCGGCATGATGCATATGAATTGTTCATTCCGCATACATATGAATAATTCAACAGCGTGATTCGTTTTGCCCTTTTTTTTTTTTTGGTTCAACATGTACTGGAGGGCATGGGGGAGGGAAGTTTTTTAAGTTCCACTCAGCTCCTGGCACATTTTCATTTAGTCTCTCCATCTCTTACAATAACATCTGAAGTTGTCTCTGCATCTATAGTTGGACAGAGCCATTAAAATCTACATGCAGTTAATGGACTTTTTGGCAGGAGTTGTCATTTTATAGATGCAATCCCGAGAGAGCATTACTTTGTCTGAGTGTCTCCTTTGCTAATCAGCGAGGTCAAACATCCATCTGGCAATTGTTTGATGTTTCTGATTTGGTAAAATATGGATTGCTTTAACAGAAGTACAAGATTATTCAGAATAATGGAGCTGTGAACCAGCGCTATGATTTGGAGTAAATGTTTTATATGACTGCTGAACATATAATTCATGATACAGTATGTTGGTGTAATTTGTTACAAGATTTTTCATCGTCTCAATGGCTGGAAATGTATATCAACATTTCAAGTTGACTGATTGCTGAGCGTAATCGCATTTAGTTCTACAAAGCATCTTAAAAACATCTGTTTTCAAGAATATTCCTTTCATCACTTCCCTCGCAAACACAAACTTACAGACTCATACGGAGCATTTTATTACAGACTAATGCTTCAAAAGTCTCCGAATGTAAATCAAGTCTGCTTAGCTCCATCCGCATTCACATTCATAATGGATTCTAGAAGGGTATGTGTTATGTTTTTCACGTAGGCGGTGTTGAGGAAGAGGCAGGGGGCCCGCTATCAAAAACCTTGCAGGATAGCAATCATTAGAACCTTAGCCCCCCTGGTAAGCAAGCCATGCTTCCTGTATAGGGCCCCAGAGGATTCAGTGTGCTAATTATTTACTGAAGCAGCAAAGACTATCAAATGAGACCCTGCGTCGAGTCTAACTGTGAGGGGGGTACCCTGACAGTGTAACCTGGGTAACATGCAAATAGAGGGAGAAAAGGGGGGGAGGGCGACAGAGAGGGAGAGACAGGGAGGAAACAGAGTGTATAATGGTCAGAGTGCATTGGAGGAGTCGAGGTTCACTGGTGAGTCAGGAAAGGTGGGGCCACTGAGGGGCACAGCAGCAGAGTATTAGATTTCAGATGCATATGAATGACCAACTGCTGGCTCTGCTCTAGCTTTAGGGGGAAATTGCATGGACTCCCCCTGAGCTGCAGTTTTGGATCTAGATTACAGCCTGACTTAATCCTGGGGTGGGTAGGTAGGGGGTCATGAATGTCTGTTGCTGGTGTCATTAAATTGAAGACTTGCAGAAGAGTCTCCTTAACTGAGTTTTATAACAACTACAATAGCATGGTGTGTGATCACAACCTGCATACTCATTGTATAGAGCCACAGGTGTAGATTTCCGGGGGGATACGGGGGATGTCCCCCTCAGTATTTAGGAAATGTGAAAACATTAAAGTAACAGAGGACTTTTATTTTGACTAAATAAAGTCATTTACAACATAAATTGATGCAGGAAAGGCACCAGGGTGTAGGATTTAGGAGCAGAAAAATAAATAATGATATAAGTATGTTTTCATTAGTGTTATCACATGAAAATAAGTATCATTGTGTTTTCGTTACCTTAGAATAAGCCGTTTATATCTACCTCGGGAGTGGATCCTCTAAAGTGGGATTTACACTTCTTTATTTATACCATACCCTAAACCTGATGTGCACCTCCCCAGAAATGTAACTACACATCACGGTGACACAGAGCCCCTGTCTACTTTTGTAAGCTGAAACCATTTCCCTCAGTGGAAATGAAGCCTTAAAGAAAAGCTGCGTAAATAATGAAGTTCTTACAAAGTAAAGTAAATATGCAATAAAGAAAGTAAATAACTTTAACTTCACAGATAAGAAACAATAAATCGTGAAGACAATAAAGCCTCCACAAAAAAGCATTTTAAGTCTTGTTTGTGATTTATCCTGGCTTCATATGAGTAGAGGAAATCTCTGTATGCGCTAGGCTAATGTATACAATGTAAAATGCCATAGGCTTGTGCTAATAATGTTAGCATGTTGTTTTTGTTTGGAAAACATGTTTAGTGTAAGGCAGTTGTTTTGTCAGTGAACCTTGTGAGTTGTAATGGAGCTGAATTATGTAACGTTACCTTTGTTAAATGTTGCTGTTTTCCCTGGCTTCATATGAGTAGAGGAAAAGTCCGCTTACTGCTAGGCTAATTCATACAATGTAAAATGCCATAGGCTTGTGCTAAAAACATTAACATGTTGTATTAGTGGGGAAAATGTGTCCAGATAAAGACAAGTGTTTGTCTGTGAATGCTGAGAGTTATAGTGAAGCTGATTTGTGTACTTGTGTTTGAAATTGTTGCTATTAAGTCATGTTTAATGTGTGTTTAATGTGTGTTTTGAATCAACTAAAGTTTACAGTACTTTACAGAAACCCCGCCGCAGACTAGTGTTTTGGAGGTGTAACTGCAGAGTGACACAGACACACCACCGTGTAAGTATAAATGCTCACAGTGGCGTAGGCTCTGCATATAAGTACTTAACCAGGAGAAGTTTTAGCTGGTTGCAATCTGCAATCCTCACCGCTAGAAGACACAAAATCCCCCTAAATCTTACACTGACACTGTTCCTTGATGTCTTTAATACTCAAATTTCTTTGGCAGAGGACCCCCACACCCCCCATTTCATATATGTCCCCCTTCAAATGTTGAAACCAAATCTACACCCTTGTTTAGAACCAGCCTATGGACCATGTCTGTGATCACTACCAGCTAAGTTTCTATGTCTTGCCAGCCCAAACCAAAAAATCACATGAGCTCACAAACAAACAGCCACATGCACACACTCACACCCCAAACGGGGGAGGGGGGTAAGGCTGTGGTCTTAAATCCATGCATCTGGGCAAAAAGCCAAACAGCCTCTCCTCAGCAGATCCACACATGCAATAAGAGAGCAGAGAGCTCTAATAATACACCATAACACACTCCATTTGATTAGAGGGCAACAACATTATCTAGTCAACAACCACATATAAACACATATGGACTGCTGGATTATGTAAAGCTATAAAAACTGAACCAAATGCGTGTAACTTAATAAAAACACACACACACACTCTCGTTTGCTAATGTGGATTAAAATGGGATTTCGATTCACGCTGCATACATTATGACCCATCATGACCCCGGTGGACTAACAGAGTGGGCTTATGCCCTTTTTCTCATTGGAAAGTGCAAGGGGCTCCCGCAGCTGCTGTAAAGCTCTAAAATAAATATCAAGCATAGAGTCACAATTAATTCCAAACAAGGTTATGTAAATCCTAAACTGACCGCGATCAGGCAGACCAACTTGGGGGTTTGCTCTCTAAACAGAGATGTCATTACAAGTCAGCTCTAATTACGCCGAGCCCATTATTGTGGCATTTTTGAAACCCAAAAGGCTCAATTTATTTTCCCTCGCACATTGAGTGGCACACATAGCGCATATTGAATCCCGAACCTGCAAAATGTCACCCAGGACACTTCATTCAATTAGTAGAATACTCCCGAGTTGGGGTTTGAAAAGAGAAGCAGGTGTGCGAGCGAGTTGCTGCCCTCTCAACAGATAATTCACATGACGGATGCGCGACCTCCAGCAGCTCCCCACAACAAAAAAAGTGACCTTCTCCCAATGAGATCTTACCACGTGTCAGAACATATTCTGGGGAGGAGTGATTGAACTGTTTGTTTCTGCGTCGACGAGACAATGGCACCGCCGGCTTAAACTGCTCCCGACAACCTGCTGTGTCTGCTTTCAGAACAGCAGCTTCCCCCCCAAAAAAACTTCTTTTCAATGTCTCATTGCCTTTGCTAAATAATGAAAAACTGCAGTGAAGTTGTGAATGGAAAATTAGGCAGCAGCAGAGCGTGCAGGTTACTCGCTCCCAGCTACACACTTATTATCTGTTACACTGCCTGTTTTGTATCCAAGCCACATCAAGTTAAATCGGAGTTTAACTCTTGTTCATATGAGCAGCACTTTTTCCACTCTATCCATTCCCTTCTTATCTCTCCCTCTCTCTCATTCACTCCCTTCAAATGTGTGTGTGCACATGTGTGTATGTGCCAGAGTGCTAAAACACCATGAGGGAATTGGGCCTTTGCCACCCCCTCCTCCTCACAAATGTGAAGGGATAGTAAATATCAGTGCAGCAGATGGGGCCGATGCTCCCTCTCTGCCTCCCTCCCATATACTGGGAGGGCAGAGCAAATGGATAGCCATCAACAGCAGCAGGAGTCGCCCCAGGCCAAGACTGGAGTAGAGGACACAGGGACTGGACTGTTGCTCAGGCAGGCAATTTTACAGACAAATTCTCCCTGACTATCTGCTAGTGCGCAGCATTAGGAGCGAGTACTTATAAGGTCATTATATAGAAGATTTCATGATGAACAGGCATCCTATAAAAACAATGTCGTTTTCTCATCTGGATTCACGAGATAATAAATGATATTTATGGTCCAAATAGCTTTTTATCTGTTTGGATCACAGCGCAGGACTCACTGTTGCACACGGGACCCACTGCTGGTGTGTCATTTCAATACTGTCACACCGCTCGCAGGAGCTGTAAAGCACTAGCAGTGCCTAACAGCATGACATGCTTGTGTAACAGAGCAGCGGAGGGGCTTTGCTCGGACACAAGGGGTGTCAACACCATACAGCAGATCTGGGAGCAGATAACCATAAATCCTGCCCGCTCGTCAATTGACAGACAGTAAACAGGTTTAAATTTAGGCAAGCGGCGCTGTTATTGTTGTTATGAAACCTCCAGCATGGAGAGCATCTATCAGTATTCCCATAGCAATATTAGACAGCCTCCCACTGGGAGAAGAGGAGCACATGTGGATCAACGATGACACAACATGGAATCTTACTGCGCAGCGGCATAAGCTAAGCAGTGATGTAATGCAACTGAGCTCACTGGGTGAGAGTCAGTGCGGCGAGAAAACACAACTGGTTTTATTATGACTGGATTGAACATCAGGAGACTTAGACAGAGGCGGGTCACGAAGGAATTTAATCTTTGAGCACTGACATATTTTAGACGTCCAATTTGAGCCACTTGCAACTGGGAGATCAACCTCCAGCCTTCAGGGTCTTTGTATAGGTGTCACACACAGCATCTGACTGTGACATCCCGGGTTATATGAATGATTTAAACGCTCAAGGGATTGGAAATTACTTTCTTTTGTCGCCACAAATACCCCCCCCAGCATGATCCCTAGGAGGACCGTATCTCACTCAGCGTCTCCGGAGCATTCTAGATTTCCATTTATTTATTTAAGGAGGAAATAGAAGGAAATTTCAACGGGTCACTAATTTCATTTCAACGTGTACCGGTGGCATTAGCCCTGAGCAGATATTTCAGAGGAACACAAAATCAATATTGAGATTCTATTGGGAATAGCCCTGGAAGCCATTAGCAACTTTGACCAATAGGTCAGGTAAAGTAATAGCTAGATAAATGTTTTATTACAGATTTGCAAACTGACTTAATGGGGGGGCCAGTACCTGTGCAGCCATGCATGGCAAATATTCATCATTAGATTCTATTGCTGTAATGAACACAAATCTCTCAGTGGCCGAGGCCTCTGCTTCTTTATGTGTGATCTGTTAAAGGTGGGTGTCTGTGAGCAGGCCTCCGAGGAGACAAAAGGCTCCATCTGCGGCACACAAGGGGCGACACTGTGAAGACGTTATCACTTTAAATTAATGGTTTGTTATGCTAATTGCATTTAGCATGACATCATATGTGGCTGTGTTGTACTATTGCTCATCGCTCTAATAAACAACTTTGCTGTCAGCCGGCTGATGTACAGTAGCTGCAGAAGCACCTATGACAGCATCATTGAGTCATAACATAATCAGCTCTGGTGCCACACTCACACTGTATCGCTGTTATATTACTGTATGCAAGGGCTAACATCCATTTTTATTCCACTGTATATATCACCCACTTCTGTTTATGTTTTTCTGTAGATTACTTCAGGGGTTCTCAGTCCTTATTTTACAGTGCTGCATCCCTGCTCGTTTTGTGTCCTACCAGCTATTTACTTTTATTTATCTGCAATCCCAGGTGGAAATGAGGCTGCAAGAAACAGGAGCTGAAGAAGAACCACTACTACTCACACTGACCCACTACCCCTGTTCCCTGCACACATTTAACTCCTGACATGACGGATTAGTGGACACTAAGACAAAGCTTCACTCTCACATTTGAGTGTTTCTGAAGAAGACCCTGCACATTTGTCAGATTAAACAGTATCTGTGTGGAATAAGTGCCACTGTTTATCCCCGAGTGAGCATATGTCACGTTTAGACGTCGCTTCAGCCCTCTGTTCGCACAACTCTCGTGCCGTTCTGTGCTGGGCAGAGTGCTACTTTTCTGAATGGAAGCCAGACAGGCTGAGAGCTCCCACACACACTGTGAGGAGCGGCTCCTGTTTCCAGCTCCGTCTCCAAGGGGACCACCGAGGAACCACCAATCACATCGCTCAGCGCCGGCAAGCGGGCAATTCAATTTCTTAAAGCCGCAGTGTCCGTTTTAAAAGAAGGGGGAGGAGGCGTTGGTGAAAGAAAAAGCTCAGCGAAAACAGGGACAGTAAAGCACCCCGACACTGCAGTTTGAAAAGTTTCCTTTTTTTTTCCTTTTTATTAAATGTGAATTCACATGTTAGTTTGAGCCCATCCATTTTCAGAGTATCCGCCTACATACAAAATAGGCATCATTCTGTCATCACATCCTTTTTGCAAACGCAACAAATAACACATTTGTGTACATATATTCACAAACTGAAAGGACAGTCGATGGTGGTAGGTACTTATTTATTAAAAGATGAGTCAAAGACAGATTCACACTTGGAATGTGAAGTAACTACTGCCTAGAACTTCCAACAAAACGTCTTGGCATATAATTAGGTCATATTCCAAAACCTTTTTTTATCAAACAGACTTCATATGTAAGACCCACATAAAAATAAACAATATCTGCTTTTTTTAAGTGCAAGAAATAAAAAATACAGGTTTATGGTTAATGTTTTAAAAAAAGAAGGCAGTCTTCAGTTTTAAAATAAAGTTTCATTTCATGAAACAGGACTATGGAATGTTCTTTTTTGCTTGCTTGTCAAACTAATGCCAGACCACCACTGTATCAGACTATGCCCTTCTGCAGATCTCCTTTTGTTTTCTCCCCAATGGTTCCAGATTCAGATTTGTGTTTGGTGTCAGATGTATATGCCCATTGCGTGTCAAATTACATTCAAATTGTGTTGATATAGAGTATGCATCACACCATGAGGCCATATTACATTGTTTTGTATCAGTTCCAGCTGATTTGTTTATTTTTCTGCCTGGACAGGCTTCAGCATCATAACATGAAATGATGTTGACAGTGCACAAGTCTGTTTTTCCATCACTTTGCTACAATTGTTGATGGTCTGAATCTTAAGAGTATATATTGCACAAAAAAATGAGAGGGGGGAAAACAGTATGTGCCATAAAAAATACCAAAATCCAGTTTCACACCTGCGATTGGGACCCATCCACATATCACGAGTATGATATACATAAACTCCTAACTTTACTATATTACAGTACATATACAATCTTGAAACTAGTTCCAGCTCTGAGGTATGTGTTCCCCATGATGCCATTGTATCGTCTACAAATACTCAACAAATCTGCTCTACAACTGTACAAAACCTAGTTTGAAATCACAAGGCATTTTTGATGCAAGTTTTAATTTAACTTAATCCTTAAAACCAGGACTCCCTTGCATGCTAAAAACAAATGATAAAGGGAAGAAGTGCCTGAAACTCACTGAAAGCACAGTAAGAACATTCCCTTTTAACTGTACAAAAATATGCCTGAAAATATCTTACTTTTCTTTTAAAAAGATGAGGTCTGTTATGTATCAAAATGTTTCCCTCCACACCTGTATTCTGCAGAGGTTTAGGCTGCTTAATTTACCAAACCAGGAGGTAAACTGAATCAGTTACAAAAGAAACAAAAAACAAACATTTTGCGGCATTTAGAAATTACATAAACCGTTGTAAAGTAACATCCTGAACAAATTGTCAGTTCACAGATTTGCTTTTTGAGTCAGTCCACAGTCCGTTTTTTCAGCTCCCTGCAGTTTTTTATGTTTTTAAGAGGATAAGATGCATAGAAGTTCACGTTATTTTTCCCTTTTGTGGTCCGTTTAAGCTGAACAGTAAATGCAGACCTACTGGGGAAGGGGGGATCCATAAAACCCTGTCATGCTGCCAGAAAAAAAACGTCTGCAGACTTTTTTTTTTCTTTTTTTTTTGTCTTGTAATTTATTTTTTTTTTTTGCTACCAGCTTCATAAGCATCTCATTCCTCAAACCTCACCTCGCCTCCTGGTCCTCCACCTCCCCTCCAGGACCCTTCAGAAAAACCCACAGGAGGCAGGGCTAGGGACAACTTGACCAGGACACATATATAATTTACTTTCTCCCTTCTCTGTTATTACTAGAGCAACTTTTTTTTCCTCTCTCTCTCTCTCTCTCTTCTCAATTCAGTATGTGAAGACCAGGTCGGAAAAGTTCGCCTCCAGCCAGTCCCCGGCAATCATCTCACTGAGTTCTGGCGTGCAATAGTCTGGGAATTCAAAGTGAGAGCCCAGGCTGCCCTCACTGAAAGAGTCCAGGTCCTTATCCACAAGAGACAGGGAGAGGTTTCCTGAATTGGGGTTGCCCAGCTCCGAGCCTGGAGCGCTGGGGGCGAAATTCAAACTAAAGTCAAACAGCAAATCGTCCGCGTCCTCGCCGGAAGAGGAGCTGCTGCTGGAGGAGGAGGAGGAAGAAGAGGAGGAGGAGGATGTGGAGACCGACCTGGAGGATGCTGGTGAGACAGAAGCAGCGTGCAATGTGCTCTGCTTGGTAATGTTTTTGATATTGTAAAACAGTCTGTTGTTGTTCCGCACTTCTTCGTACATGCTCGTGCCCTCCGACTCGGCCGAGGAGCTCAAAGTTGGGCTCGCGGGAACTTTGGCTACATTGTACGGCCTCAGGCGCTCCTCGTCCCCCGCCTTAATCCCCATCCGGTAGTCCTCCTCGTACTCGTCGTCGTCGTCCTCGTCGGTGAGCTCACTTTTCACAGTCTTTGTAACTTTTAAGCTGGGAAACACACAGTCCTCTCCGTAGCCGTGAGAGGACTTGGAGCCGCTCTTAGTCTTTATCTTTGAACACTTCTTGCTGGGAGTCTTTGCAATTTTACCGCACTTCTCCGGAGACGGTGCTGATGATTTTGAACTGTCGAGCTTTGGTTTTTTCTTGGGTCTGTACTTGTAGTCAGGGTAGTCGGCCATGTGTTTTAGCCGCAGCCTCTCGGCTTCTCTGATAAACGGGATCTTTTCGCTGTCCTTGAGCATCTTCCACCGCTTCCCCAGGCGCTTGGAAATCTCCGCGTTGTGCATGTCCGGCGACTGCTCCATGATCTTTCTCCTCTCGATCTTGGACCACACCATAAACGCGTTCATGGGTCTCTTGATGTGGCCGGTGGCTGTCTTGCACCAGTCCGGGTTTATCGGCACGGGGCTGCATGCCATAAATTCACTCTCCTCTGAATCCGTAGCCTCCCTGGACATGCTCCCGTCCGTCTCGCTGTTGTCTGTGTGCTGCACCATTGTCCCCCCTCCTGTTTCCAAGTCACTCTGCGTCCGGACGCTGCGATGTCTCTCAGCCCTCCACTCTGCCCCAAGACGCCTCAGCTTCTTGTCTCTGCGCCGGGGTTTCGTCCACGTCCACTGCGTAACGTATAGTCTCTAGCTCTGCACTCTTTTTCCAGAGTTACAAACTGCCTTCTTAACTAGTTATCAGCTTTTTCATGTCCCCTGCGTCACAGCCGTCTATCCAATCAGGTCCCTTCCACTCCGCCCAGCAGACTCCATCCAAGACTCCCCTTAACCCTTTTTATTCCTCCCCTCCCGAGCTCTCATTGGAGTGGAGGTGGGGATTTGTGGTACACAGTGTCTGGGGCAACACGCCGGGCGAGACAGGCATATTAAACACACAGTTAGCACTATGCGCTCCTGAGACGCGCATCACGCACCAAAGCGCGCATAAGGTCCATATCCCCTTATTTTTAAAAAGTGAAGGGAGAAAACACGTGAAAGCAGAGGTTACCCTCCAGACAGGCAGGCACACTCTTTTTGCAGATGTGTCTGGAGGAAAAGATGCAGCCTATGTGATTATTTGCTTTTTTTTCCCTCCTCTTCCTCCTCCCTCAGGTTGGATACTGAAGGTGGCGCTTGGACACTGTTGGAGGCGCGTGGATGCGTCGGTGCCTGCCTGCCTGTCTGCTGTGGGAGGATGCGTCTTAGCAGCTGGTAATGGCTTCAGAGGAAAGACTCGATCATTAACTTTAGTATAATCTGCTGCATTTCAGAGATATCTTTTAAGTGGCCCACGTGTTGTTGCATTTTTGCTTTTGGTGAGGGTTTATTTCCTGTTTGTTTCCCATCTGCTTTTGAAGGAAGGAAATAGGTCAGTAGTACATCCAGCTCTAGAGATCTTATTTGTAGTGTGGGAGCACCCAAAACACATCTGCACCATCCCAGACACCCTACTGATAAAAATTTACATCATGAAATCATAATTGTAGTAACAGCCCCCTATAAAAAAAAAATAAAATAAAAATAAATCCCAGGATCCCAAAGCAGAAACACATGCTATGATTTCTTATCCATCTGGATTAACGCTCATGTAGTACAGTATAACGCATGCAAGCAAAGCAATAACACTCATTCAGATGGCAACATTTGGCTGTGCAGCCTTTAGCTGAGCCCATACAGCCAGGCATGGATGGAAGGCTCCCTGCTGAGTTTGCTGTGTCAAGAGGCAGTGCAGCATCTATAGCTGGCGTCTCCTGCAAACCCCCCCCCCCACTCCCTTTGCCGCCCCCCCCCCCCCCGGCTCTGGGTGGTAGCCAGCAGCGCTATTGGAGGCTGGGGCGATAAGGCGTCCTGCTTTTTTCTCTCTGCTTCGTCCCCTAGAGGGCAATCACTTACCCTTTTGAAACCCTCCCCCCACCAAGCCACCGTATTTTCCCCAGCTGGGGCTTAAGAAGTGTCTCCACTGATACAGAGAGAGAAGCGGCTGGAAAGGCAGGGAGAGGATAGCAGGGAGAAAGCGAAAGAAAAAGAGGCACACAGGGGGAAGAAGGAGAAGGAGAAGGAGACTGAGGCAGTTTGAGGGCGAGAGAAGCGCTGAGAGAGACAGAGGGGCTCTTGCCTTTTCCACCCCTCGGAGCAGAGAGGCAGCCCCCTCCTGTCTGTGTCTCTCTCTCAGACAGAGATAGGGCTGAAATGCTTTATCATGACCACCCTGTGCTGATTAAGCCTTATCAGATATATGTGTCGGAGCAGCAGTCTCAGGAGGTTGGCACATGCACATGCATGTTTTACTGTCAGGCTGTGTTTTTTTCCTGATGGATTCATTTGAGTGGTATTTGATCTTCTGATCAGTGCAGACGTGGGTAGAGGAGGTTATTTCAAATGAACTGATAGCATGGTGTCATATATATTAATAATTTGCACGCATGTTTTGACTGCATATCTGTGTGGAAGTGCCCATACATGCAGCACATGTAGGTCTGATAGGAGAGTTATCCCTCTGTTTCAGTGTGCAAAAATGTGACTTATTCTTTTATAGAATAATAAAAATATACAGATCAGTTATATGAGAATGATACCTGCAGGCTTGATTTTTTTTTTTGCCCCTTGTCTATACATATCAAGCCCGCTCCAGCCAGCCTTATCTCTTCATATGATGGTTTCACGCTGGACATGAATCACAAGACGGCTTAATGATGAGCATGCAGGGTGGCTGTCCTGCTCATTAGCATGGCTCATTATTGGCTGTGAATGAGGTGCTGGTGTCAGCCCATACAGCCTATGAGTCATCTTAGGGAGGGTCTCATCGCCATGTCTGCCTCACACAGATGCAGCAGTAATATACCCCCCTCTCCCCCACCCACGCCACCCCAACTGCCTCATTCACTGACTGTGATCAGAGTGAGGGCGCAAGACAGAGAGAAGAGGAGAGAGAGTTGCGGGATACTGAAACATGTTGTGTTTTCATTTCATTTTCACTCTAGAGATTACATATGATTAAACAGTGGAAATCCAGAGAGCTGCATTATCACTGTGTGATTTCTAATACCAGGCGCTTTCCAATACCCCAAAGGCAGATGTTTTAATGCTTATTTGCCGCTTTTCCGTGTCAAGGGAGAGGACATTTTATTCCAGAGCGATGGAGTGTTGAATTAAGCGGTGGTTTTCATGTAGGAACATTGAAAGAGGGTTTCAGGAGAAACAATTCCCTTTGCATAGCTTATCTAAAAGCCCCCCAAAGCAGCTGCTGCTCTCACAAAGGGCCAGTGGAGCGTTAGATCAATACTAACCCTGGCTGGAGGCTATCTGATGCTCAAAATGCATGGATCCATCTCCTCTGCATAGCCCTGAGACAGGTGTGGACTTCTGGAAGCCACTATCTGATGGCTTCACAATGGGTGAAGGGGGGGGGGGGGGGGGGGGGCGCTTAAAAGTGGGTGGTGAGGAAGAGGGGGGTTGTTTTGGGTTGCGCATAAAAAAAAGGCAAATTAACTTTTCACTTGACAGACACATTCTTGAGTATCCTGTGTACTCAGGTTACAGTGTTTATTGCCAAGCAGTGAGTGGTGTTTTTCTAGCCCATATAGTGGAGTCACTTCATGGTAATCTACTGCTATACACTGAATCTATGTAACAAGTTCCAGCAGTTTGTGAGTAGTTTAAGGTAAAGCCACCCTTGTCTCTTTCCACACAGGCCGTGGCTGGAGGTGAAACCCAACATCAGCTTATGTATCTCAAGATTTATAGTTTGTACGCTTCTTTCTGCCAGTTACTGCGACCCATTTCGTTGTCTTAACTTGTGAGGTGATACCAAAGTGAGCTACGTCAGCTGGCCCAGAATCTGTTTCGCCGGCCCGCCTGTCGGCCTCATTCCACAGAGATCACGCCGTCTTCCTCTCTCTCCCGAGATAAGAAGCGCTCCGACAATGAGGAGGATCTCACAGCAGTTTGGAGGTTGTTGTTTTGCCACTTAAGTGTTTGGTGCCTCCAAGGCCTTTTTTTTATACCCCCGTTGTTGCTTTACATTCTCGACTCAATGCAAATGTATCTCCAGGGTGTCAGGTTGTTTGTTGACCTCCTTGATGTGGCCTCTGTCTCTCAAGGTCTGATGCTTAGCGGATACTTGAGACTGGAGTATCTTGTCGCGAATGTAAACAGCTGATGCTTGAGCACTGTGCTGGAATGTTTGTCACGCAGACACACAAATACAATCAGAGGCGTGAAGCTGCTGGTACCCTGTGTACACTTGTACTTGCAACAGCCCTCTACTTGCAAACACTGTTGTGAGTTTAGTCTGTCTGGCAGTGTATCACATTTTGTAGCATCTTGCACATTGACTTTTATAAGAAAGAACTGTTGTGTAGATGAGTAACATCACTGTTTCTTGGTATTTCTAGGTGGAAAGTAACTAAATAGTGAGTTTACCTGTCAATTTTGTGCTTTACTAACTTTATATATTTCTTATAGTTAGCTCTTTTGCAAATATTGTCCTGAGTAGGGCTTTGTTTTAACTGTCATCGTGATGTTTACAGTGATAAACCCATCTTGAAGACTGTGATATTGCACTCAGGGATTTTTGAAGTTAGTTTGAAACGAGTATCAGTAGAAAACTGCACTTTAAAATGTAACAATGTTTTTCAGTCTGCTGTTAGTCCAATTAAAGAATGTTGGAAATAGATTCAACAAGCAATTTGTTGTACTTTAGCAGTGTAATGAAAGCAGCAAAAAATGCAGAACTGAGTACACTTCAAAATCTGTTTTTTTTCCATTACAAGTAACATCATTATCATGATATTCAAAAACATTATTACATATTTTTCTCATATCTTGCAGCAACAGTATATAAAAGTATCTACAATTAGCCAAACTTTGACCAACTCCAACATTAAATGCTGTTTTATGATGTTATAATCATAAAAACAACCCAATTTAAAAAACACACACTATAAAGGGATAGTTTGGCTCTTTAGAAGTTAAATTTTATTTATAAAGCCCAGTATCACAAATCACAATTTGTCTCAGAGGGCTTCACAGCATACAACACCCCTCTGTCCCTTGACAGTCACAGTGGATAAGGAAAAAAAAAATCCTTAACGGGGAAAAACAAAATGGTAGAAACTAGGGCTGCAACAATATTGGCAGCTTTACAAACTCTCCCATGACGGTGAACTAAAACCCTTTGGCATGAGTACAAAACAAGACATTAGATGACATCACTTTGGGGTTTGGGAGAGACAGGCCGACATTTTTCAACATTTTAACACATTTTGCAATAAAATGATTAGTAGACTAATCGAAGAAATCATCGACAGATTAGTCGACAGTGAAAATAATCGTTAGTTGCAGCCCTAGTAGAGTAACTGAGGAGGGATCCCTCTTCCAGGATGGATAGATATGCATTACATGTCACAGAAGTGGGGTTGTATGTTGTACTTTTCCACTATCAGTGTATTACATACAGTAGATGTTTATAAAATATATTTGATTCATTATTTTTCTTTTTTTTTTTTTCTGCTTCATCCCTACCTTATCTGAATGCTGTTTGTGTGCCGAAAAGCACTGGTCTTGCAATAAAGCTGTTCTAAATACAGCAAGTGTTGCTAGAGTCTTGTCCAAGCCAGACTCCATTGAGAAAAGCAGTGATTTAACACTGCTGAACACATGCAGCTGCTGGTTTACCACCACCTCAGTTAGGTATTTTCCTTGCATTATTGTGTGACTATGGTGTTTTAAAGGGGTAGCTCAGATGCACCAAAGTCACTCAATAACATAAACTAACTAATTGATTGAGCCAGCAGTAGACCAGCAACTTCTGTGTTCAGCCAGCCAAAATTACTGTTTTTGTCAATGGAGTCTGGTGGCTTAGATGTCGAGAGCATAGATGGGGAATTTGACTTCTGGTTTATTGCAAGGGCTGTGAAAATAATGCACCACTTTCGATTAATTAATCACAGAAAAATTAATGCTGACTAACCATGTTTGGTGCTGCCCTTTGACCTGTGTGTCATTTAAGGCCACAGTGGCTTTGTCACTTGATGGGGGTAGATGAAAAGACGCTGCTTGGCCCCCTGAATGGGACATTTACATTTAAAAAACACCCAGATGGAGCTGTTGATAGGAGCACCTTCCTTTGCAATTCCTGCTGTAAGGAATCATCCCGTTGAAGTATTTCAAGCCTGAAATATCATCTCAAAGCAAAGCATTTAGCAGCTAACCTGGAGGTCATAGCGAGCACAGCCTCTGATTCTAGTGCTAACAGCCAGCCTCGTCAAGCCACACTCGACCAGGCGGTCAGACACAAACACAAAAGTCTGCAATGGACTGTAGACCAGTTCTGGTGGTAGAGAACAGTGGGACACTTGTGTCCAAAATCAAGATGTCAGTTGGCATGCCCCCAGTTTGGAGAAGCAGGCTGTAGTCTGACACAGAAGCTGAGCAATGTACTGCTGCAGACGGGGTCAGCAACAAAACACATTTTAGCCACCTCCAAAAATTAAAGTCAGTTTAGGTGTACGCTATATTTAGAATATTTTCTCTGCTTTACTTTAATGTCAGACAGTCATTTCTGATGCGGAACTGAAGCTGTTACAGTGCTCTTTTCAAAGCCAGACTCCATTGAGAAAAACAGTGATTTAACATTGCTGAACACAGGAGCTGCTGGTCTACTGCTGCCTCAGTTAGGTATTTTGTTTTTTGATATTTTATGATTTTGGTGTTCTAAGGGGTTAGCTCAGATTCACCAAAGTCACTCAGTAACATAAACTAACTAAGTGATTGAGAAGCAGTAGACCAGCAATGTCTATGTTCAGCCAGGCAAAATTACTGTTTTTCTCAATGGAGTCTGGCGGCTTTGACAAGAGCATAGATGGGGGACTGAATCCGTGAATAGCTTCCTCGTTGGAGCAGGCTGTCTGCATGAAAGGTAAAGCAGTGAAGCAGTGACTATATTGGCTAGCTCCATGTGAGTAGAGGAAAAGTTTGCTAGCTGCTGGGCTAATTTATACAATGTATAATGCCATAGGCTTGTGCTAATAATGTTAGCATGTTGTATTTGTGGGGAAAATGTGTCCAGATAAAGACAAGTGTTTGTCTGTGAATGCTGCGAGTTATAGTGAAGCTGATTTGTGAGCCCATGTTTGAAATTGTCTCTATTAAGCCATGTTTAATGTGTGTTTGATGTGCGTTTTGAATCAACTAAACTTTACAGCACTTCACAGCAACCCTGATGCCGACTAGTGTTTTGGAGGTGTAGCTGCAGAGACACAAGCCCTTTTTAAATAGGAATTGTGCAAATTTGCAGGAAAGCCCAATCAGTATTCTTTCAGCATTGGCAGTATAAAAACAAAACAGAATGTGCCTTTTTCGGGGCATTGGAGGGCGTGTGCAAGTAACAAGATGTGTAGCTCAGCTTGTGACGTAAAGCCACGGCTAGTCAGTCCTTTGGCGATTCTCTCATAAGTCGGCCCGTCCTTCACCGTCCCTGTCATCTGATGGTTAATGACCTCTTCGTTTGCGAGGACAAGGAGGGCGCGCAATTCCTTGTCTCCCCAGTTGCTCATCTTTACAGTGTCTGTCAGGTTTGACTTTCCCTCTTGCTACTAGCTGCTCATTCCTGCTATCAGCCGTTTCCTGTTTATCCACCGTCAGTGGGTCGCACTTTCGGCGTCATCAACAGCCCCTCCCGTGTTGGAAGGGCGCCTCGTTCTTTTTAAACCAAAAAGGTTCCGCCAATATGACAACCCTACGAGGCAGAAAATTGGGCACCTGGGATCAACTCGCCAATCTGGCTCTGTGTCTTAACGCTTGCCGGCAAAACAGCCCAACATTCACAGAAAATCTGGCAGTGTCAAAGGGGCTATAGATACAGATACAGATAATGGTGTACTCCCTCATCCTATGGATAAGTCTCCCATACAACCCCACTTCTAAAAAATCAGAACTATGCCTTTAAGTACATTCCGCTGATAGTATGACTTTCTCTGAACACTTCTTCCATCACTGACGATGTAACCATCTTCAACAACGTCACCAATAAATGCTCACCCCACCACTCCAGCATGCATTATACCCAGAGGGGAAACTATAAACTCAGAGTGTAGCTAATGTGAGACACAAGGATCAGCGTGGGTGTAGGACACAAGTAAATTTGTAACTAAATACTTTGTCACTAAGGCAATTATTGCACTTGGGAATGTGAGATATGTGAATGAGACTTTTTATTAGCTGGCTACACATAACCAGCCTTTACACAGGTGACAACTGTTTGAATGCTGTAAGAAAGTGTGAAGAGTTTCCTGTCTCAGTTCCTGTCTTTTCCTCCCTCTCTTTCTCTCTCTCTTTTCACTGAGCAGACGCTGCCCCACAAAGCAATGGGAATCCAGAATGGCCTGAAGGAGATGACATCATCCCGGAGCAACTCCGGCTTACATAGTACAGTATGTTCTACAGTAATCATATTGCCATGTCACTCCCCATAAGCTCCGGCCATTTAAATCCTTTAATTATATACCAGCAGCAGTGAAGCTGTGTTTACTGTAAGAGTCCGGTGTACCTAGTTTTGTATTGTACACTATAGGTTGTGCTAATAAACTTGTGTGGAGGAAGAGCCCTCCAGGCGCTCACAGCCACTGTAATGAGAGTGTGTTTAGTCTGGAGATTGTGTTGGACTAATGCTGATGGATTGTATGGCTGCAGGTCAGGTCTTGCTCTCACACTCATGGGTGAAGACTATGCAAGGGGCGAGGGAAAGTTACATTTGTAAGATTATAAAACATAATGTGTGTCAATCCCACATTAAGTTATCACTGCCATGTAAATACAAGCTAGAAGATATATGGTGACCATAGAAATACAAAAGGAGGACAATATTTACAGTCGCAGGCTTTTAAAGGTGGAGCTGGTAACATAGTTGCTGTGATCAGACATAAAACCAAAACACTACCAATCTTAGGGAAATAGATCTGTTTATCATGTTTCACTCAGCAGATTTCTAAGAAGCATGGGACGGTTCCCACTGAAGCCACGAGGCTCTGCTTTCCTGCCTACTAGCCCGGACTTGCCCACTGAGGAGATAAGATAGTGTTGACTACAGACCACTCTATGCAGAGACCAGTGAGGGGCCTCTGCTGTGCTTAAGGGGCCAATGTACTCTGTCAGAACTGCTTGTCACCTTCTCAAATAGCACCAGAAACCCTCTCCCCCCACCAGTATTCATTTTAGCAGCTATTTTAGATTTAGTGTTAGTCTTACAACAAAAATGATTATTAGCTTTAGTTGCATTTTAGTCATGTTTATCATCAATAGATTTAGTTTTGAGACCACAAATAACTCAGTTAGGACAGCTAGGACTTGTGGGCAGATTAACTGTTATCTCTGACCTTTTCAGACAAAGTTAGTTTTAAATCTGCAACATTAGTCTTGAGGTTTAAACTCATATCCTCTCACAGAATCAGTGATTAAAACTGGACTTTCAGCTAAATCGGAGATGAGTTTAGGCTGTCAAACAGCAATCAATCATAAATCATCTCCAGACAGTCTGGACCAGAGTGGGGTCCTGAGAGGATGGACGGATGTGAAGACCAGTGGCTGCTTGCTCTGCTGCAGTTCAGTGGCGAATAAGTGGAGCTAGCTGCAAAGAGACACTGCTGCAAATAACAAAGTCCACATATCCATTCATCAGCTCCACCAGACACACACAGCTGCTTATTCACAGCTGATTCACAGTTCACAACTCGCACTAACAGCTGACGCTGCTCAAGTGTTAGTGTTTTGCAGGCTAGCAAAACAACATGGTAAACTGGTAGGGTGCAATATGGGTCAGCAGTAGCTCAGCCCATAGGGACCTGGGTTGGGAACTGGAGGGTCAGATAGATCAAGTCCCCTTCCAAACCAAATATGTAGTGTGAACAGGCACCCTTGAGCAAGACACCGAACCTCAACTGCTTGGGGCACCTGTCCAAGGCAGCCCCCTCGCCCTGATATCTCTCCATTTAATGCATGGTATAGGTCCTGTTTGTACATATGTGTATTTCAGACCTGTGTGTGTATGACGGTAGACAAAATTGAATTTCCCCTCAGGGATTATTAAAGTATATCTTTTATTTAGTGGCATTTACCAGCCTGTTGGTGAACACTGGTCTTCCGAACTCATACCACTTATAAGACATCAGAAAATAACGGCAAACATGGCTGTTCTTGCCTAGCCTTCTAGTATAAGACATTTTTCGAATACGTTTCATAAAATAATTTATCATTCAGTTCCTCTCCTCTCATTTTGAATATACGATAGCCCACCACTAACATTTTAATCCCGTCTCGTCAATGAAAACAAACCATACCTTTTTTAGCTCATCAACAACTCATCTTTGCCATAGACAAAAGGTTGACGAACATTTTCTGTTATAGTTTCGTTAACAAATTAGCTCTGCTCCCAACATCCTTTTGACATCAAACTGGGGGGCAGTGTCCGATGATTTCTGTAACTTTCCAAAACCAACAACCAGACTCTTAAGCAACATGCCCACCCAACACTTTCAGTATGGTACCTTTGGAACCAAAAGTAACCCATCAGACATGGTATCTAGACCCTAGGCCCCTTTAGCGTTTCCACAACAAACAGTACTCTTAAATGTGGGCGGGGTTGTTGTCACTCACTGCTCCATCCTGCACTACCTACCAGATCTGTGTCCTAGGTACCCCAAGAGAGGGGGTACTAAAAATGGGGACCGTACAGAACGGTTCCATTGGTACTATCCACAACTTTTCACAGTGGAAACAGAAAAAAAGCGTACCGAACTGAACCGAACCGTACCATACTGCTTGGTGGAAATTTATTTTCTCTCTTAGCACATCCAATTCTGTCACCACTGAGACACTGTCTTAAAATATGTGTCGTTATCCTGATATTTAAACAATAGCATGTCTCTCTCCTCCTTATGACAGCAGCCCTTCAAAGCAGGTATAAAGACTTGATTTCAGACATGGTCGGAAAGCACATCTTGTGACAACGTATCCTCATAAAATGATGCGTGTGATATCTAACAAAGTAAAGCCTCACGAATGACATTATGCACTTAACTTAAAATCAGTACTGAATGAATGTAAGGTTGCGTAGGTTAGGTTTAGGGAGAGAAACATGGTGATGACGTACCTTAAAATAACTCAGAGTTCACGAACACATGTCTCCTGGGGGAAAGTCCTGTGTTGTCTGACTCATCCACCACCCCAACCTGCCTCTTTGCACAGACTCAGTCTTTACACTACTTCCTTCTTTACTCCAGTAAAGAAGCTGCTCATGATTATGTGGATTATATACGAACTGTGGTGCATTACTTGTTATAGGTACATATGAACAGTGCATGAGAACAGCCTGCCTGCAAAACACTTCTTTTCTACTATAACCGGCCCTTTAGTCACCCTGAGTCACATCCTGTGCTCTGAAGTTTTACTGGTTTATGATCTTTGCACCACCAGTTGAATGGTGACAGTTCAAAGCGGCATGTCAAATTGAGAATCCATGCCCCGTGGACAAATCTCAGGCAGCATTGTGTTAGGTCTTCAAGGTTTTTTAATTAGCAGGTAGGGTAACCAAGACTTAAAGTCAGGGATTGTTAGTTTTATTTTACTCCTGATGGCTTCCTTACACTCCTTTTATTGATATTTAAGGTTAATTAACGACACTAAGTGTCTTAAACTAAAATAATGATTGCTCAATGAAACCCAGAATCTAGTGTATCTGTCACACACTGAGCTGAGTGTATCATCACACTTATTGTATTGCAGAATCATAGCATGCAATTTCCTAAAAGCAGGTTTTATCCTTTAATTTAATTAGATTAGTTGAAACCAAACCTAACATAAAGAGTCTATATTATAAAAAGAATAGAAGAACACTATGGCTCTCTTGTCAATCATCTCTTGTGTATTACTTTCTCAACAGATAAATGAAAGGGATTTAGTCACAAGCTCCAACATGGCCAGACAAAAACAGCACTGCAAAAAAAATCAGCTGCTATCAATCAGCCTTTAACCTTGAAAACAAAAACAAGAAGAAATGGACCCATGCAGAGACAAACACCTGAAGCAAATCTGAGCATTCACTCTTGTTTGAACAGTGACCGGATAAGATAGCTCAAAGTTATCAGCACAAGATGAATTCCCAGAGGAACCCCGAGGAGGGCTTTCATCAATGTAGCGGGAAGGAGAAAATCAATCCCTCAAACCACATATAGTGACAAATAACCACCTAAAACTGAGGCAAAATTAGGTCCACCCTCCACGGCTTTACTCAAAGACCAGTAAGTGTAAAAACAAAAAAAGATGTAAAGGACCGCAATTCCTGCACAATGATAAAACACGACAAGTAAACATTGTGCAACTTTGTAAACACAATCATAATCATGTGGGTAAGAATGAAAACATTTTTTCCAGTTGTGGGGCCAACTTTGGTGTTCACACCAATCTCAAAGCAGCCTTTGGCCTGTTTCCCATACTCATTCATTCATTCATTTTGACATTAAAACCAGAACTGGCCTTTATTAAAGAAAGCATTGTCTTGTATGTACATTTGAACTCCTTTAAAATAAACACAAGAGTCTATAGAGAAGGTCATTTCAATATCAACCTTTATACGCCGGCTGAATCGCAAGTAAAGCTTTCCTCAAAGGTATTTATGTTCCGAGTGTATGTCTGGAGAGACCAGTGGCGCCACAGAAAAGCAGAAAACTTCAATAGAGTCTGGTGACTTCCTTTTTACTTTGCATTACATATGCACATATAGACTGGTATTTTCCCCAGCATCCCATCCATATCAGAGCCTCAGTATGTCCTCTCCATACACTGACTCACTGCCCTTTCCTTCATGTCTCTTAAGGATTTCTTAGACAGGCTTCAAGAAAGATTTTCATAAATGTCCTCTTTTGCAAATCCTCCACAACCCTCTGTATGCGCTGAGAGCTATCTCTATCTTAACAGTAAAGGTCATTGGAGGAGACTCAGGGATATGGAAAGGCTAAGCTGTGTGCTAGAAGAGTGTTTAACAACTATCTAGAAATCAATAAGAGAAGGTTTTGGTAATGAGTGTGTCAAATCACAGTCACAGACTAACTCAGGTGTGGCGAAGCTCGATGCTTTCATCAGACTTGCCGGCCTTACGCGAAACAACTTCTTAAACAGTGTCACTTTCGCAGGCAAATGTCCAATGTCGGGATAAAATCATCGTTTGGTTTAAGGCAGTGGTTCCCAACTGGTGGGTCATGGTCTAAAAGTATGTCTCAGGTCCATTCTGAATGGACCGCAAGTGACTTGTAAAAGTGTCACTATATTATGAAGTACAGTGAATTTCCAGCACAGTGCTTTTATTTTGAAGTGCCATTTCCTGCTGTAAAGTGAGTAAATATCAGAAAGCTACTTCCCAGAGACAGCAAACTAGCTTAACAACATGGTCAGATGCAAGTATGACTCTGAATGTATTAAACTGTGTGGACCTTGAACTATTGACTAAGGAGGAATCTGGATCAGTTGGGAATCACTGCTTCAAGGTGATCATTAAACTCAGTCTTTTTCACGTCTTGCCGTTCCGACAAAATCAAACATGTTTAATTTTATCATAAGTTTTTTTGTCGTGGCTCATGCAAATAGTGAAGACCAGGTGCTCTTTCAAGGTCCAAACAAGTAGCAACAAATTGCGTAGACAGTAAACATTGAGAGGACTCAAGGGAGGCAAGAACATGAACAAGTCTACATTCTCTTGGTCTGTGGAAAAGGAGGAAAAAATGGTGGAGTTGTGGAATGACCAAGACTCAGCAGGGCTCCAGACTAACATTTCTTTAGTCTGAGCACTGTAGCCCCTGACATAAAATTTGAGGAGCACAAGCAGAAAATTTAGGAGCACACCTAAAATCGTCCTGCGACTCAATTACTCACATTTTTGGCCAATTTAACTGTTTTACTGATAAAGGCTTTGGTAATTTGAACTTACAAAAATTACAAAGTGCTGTTTTATTTTAAGTTTACAACATCACAAATTGAACAAAATTGAACTTATATGAATGTATACAAAGTATGTAAACAAAGTATATGGTCACTAACCTTCCTAACCTCCCTTCAGTTATTACAGTAGAAAACAAAATTAAACAAATGCGTTAAATTTTGTCATTTGTAATGCACACCCAGCTCCTGAGCTGTGTATATGCAGTGTCGTTGCTACATGTGGGGTTAACATTTTCGCCGTTCTTTTTCAAAAGCTCAATCTGTCCCTTATACTTGGTAAACGGCTTTGTGATGAGATAAATTTGACGATCATTTCAGCCTCTTCTGCAGGTTGTATTGTAGCTTCCTGCTGCAAAAGGCTGCTGTAAGTGGGGATTCGTTTCATTTGTCAACCTGTCTCGCCAGATTTTATGTGTCATTGGTGTGTCTGAATTGTGCAGTACTGGTTGCGTCTGCGAACTTTGGGCCATATCTAGCGCAAAACACAGTACATTGTATTATTTGTTTGGTTGTACCTGAGCCATGTAAATTAATTTAGCCATTCCCATCTTAAGTGTAGATTTGGCTTTTTCTGTATGGTTTCTTCCGAGTCTGTATCCAAGTATCCGTCAGCAACTTTTCACTGTGCAGGGTCTGGCTCTGACACAGGAGTGAAGAACTATATACGGTAGTTGTTTCGCCATCCTTGAATATGGCGTTGAATGCGACCACAGCTAGAAACACTGAATGGGCGTAGATGACGTGATCCTCGCAGTTAGCTTAACACTCACTCCCGGACCCTCCCCCTCCCGCACACACTTTGGCCTACACTGGCGGACTCCCCCCTCCCCCCCCCCCAAAAAAAAAAAAAAGCCTGCAAATTTGTGGGTCGCACAGAAGCACGTAATTGTAAAAAATACTCGTACTGACTCCAAAAATAGTTGCAAATGGGCGGTGTTTAAGTCAGCATGTATCTGATCCACCAACCAGCACTTATTTTAGTTAGAAAACTTTATATTTGATATGGTTCACCTCTCATTCCCACTAAAATAGAGCAGCTGACCAACAGAGGCTGGTTGCAAGTTAAGGTGACAAAATCCAAAATGTGAAGTTTGTACGCAAATACAGTTTATCTTTATGGATTACACTGATACCAAATTGACAATAATACTATTGAAATATGACGCCTTTTCTGTAGTGTTTCTGGAGTTATGTATTATTGCGGACATGTAAGGAACTATTAACATGTCAAATTTCTTGAAGGGAGTAATGTAATATTTTCCACCAGGAGCAAAAGAAATCTAGTTGCAGTGTTCCAAATAGTGACCCTACAAAATCCCCAGTCTTTGCAAAATCTAGTGACTTAAACAGTCACACTGTCTACAGATGTTAGAGGGGCTCAGTCTGTATAAAGTCTTTTAAAAGTCCTCCAGTCTATGGCAGGCATTAGGTGTCTTCATACATCTGAATTTTTAAAGTTCTAAGCGCAAAAACATTCAGCACTTGTTTTGTGTCACAACCTCTCACCCTGGGTTGGATATACACCGTGGTTAGACACTGATTATGTAAATATGCGTGTATGATTTTCTTTACTGATTATGTTAATGTGTGGAATTAATCTACCTCTGTGAGAAAAAAAATGTTCCAGGCTTTGTAAGATATTAATACAAATCTGATATCGTCAACATAAATTCTCCCATTTATTATTCCGGTCTCGTGGGGTCTTTTCAAACTGAGTTCCATTGTGAACAGAGGAGCTGGGGATTACAAGATGAGAGCTGTAAGACAATTCAGATAATGAACAGGAAAGCAAAGTTTTAAGAAGCCACGGAAAGAACGAATTTAGTCATAAAAGTGTGAGCGGATTAGCTCTTCTCTTATTTCCAACATTTCCTCTTTGATATGTCCCTCCACTAATCTCATTATAAGTGTCTGTCAAGCATACATGACAATTCATTTTAACAAGGTAGAGTTTCCTGTTCCCTTTAAATTCACAGCCGCCTTCACAAATGAAAACACATGAGAGGTTCCTGTGGAACAGGCTAACAAGGGAAAGGGAATAAGGCTCAGCAGTTCTGATCATTTCAAACCCAGACTAACAGAAATAGTTTAAAAGTGAATGTATTTTCCTTGGAAATGTGTTCACTGTGGCCATGGCGGTGTTTAATACTATAATGACCTAAGAGACTCACAGTTGGTGCCCGTAGTGTTCCTGCTGAAAAGTACCCATAAAAATCTACATTCAATAAATATTCCTTCTTTATTCCTTTATATAGTTCACTGCACGTCTCTTTATAGTGAAGCAGTGCTGTGAGTTGTGGTCGGTGACTTTTAGGTGGAAACTTGCTTCTTACAGTCTGGGCAAAGCAAAAATAAATACATGTAGTGGATTTATCATGCCACAGAAAAATCTGAATGGTTAAAAAAATCCCCAAGTTAAAATCAGGTTGCATAATCATGAAACAGGGGGGTGTCCACCAAAAGAGTTGTAACGAAGATCGAGCTGCTGCAAAGCAACAGACTCTCAGTTGCAGCTAACCCAGTAGTAACACAGTTACGTACACACCCCTCCAACGGAAGAACAAGCCGCGCACAGTGACAGACTCTCATTAGTAGCACACACTAGCTATGTTTCCATCCAAAAGTGATTTGAATCATTGGGAAATGCGCATTAAAAGAAATACGAATCCTGTGTGTTTCCATTAAATGTACGGACTTTGGTGAAAACTACGAACTTGCGCGAGTTTTCCGCAGAACCGGAAACAAAACAAGTCTCGCATTCTTCTTCTTCTACGTTTTCTGGCGGTTGGCAACCAGCTTGTAAATGCATTACCGCCTTCCCGACCCAGAGTGTAGATATCACCATGGAGAGAGGTGCGCTACGTCAGACTTAATTCGAACATAACTGTTTCCATGCCCCGTTTTGCGAATCAGTATTTTTTCGAATCAACCAAAGCCTGGCTAAAGCGAGCATATTTTGGTTTGTGCAAATCAGGGGATTTTAATTCGAATTTTGGCATTTCCATAATATTTTTCCGATGCGATACTTGGCTACAGTCTATGGTGGCAAAGCACACACTCTCCAAACCAATGACAGTATATAAAGATGGAAAACGTGTCTCCACTTCCTCCCACTGTGCAAAAATGAAGCCAAAATATCACAGATTCAGCCGCTACCATATTTTGCCGAGAATGAAATTTGGAGTCAGAGTCTGTGCTGTAGCAATATCCATGGTATCTAGTTCCTGCCCATACACCCGTTCGACCAGTGCCATTAATTGCAAGTACCGACTAAGTGCCTTTGCACACTGTGTCTGGTTTTTTTCGGATGCGTTTTTTCAATCGGTCATACCAAAAAATGTGTTAGGCCAGAAACCTTGCACACAGATTCCGATGTGTTTTGTTGTTCTATTCACTGCCAAAATTCGCAATACTTAACAAAATGAAAAGACACATTTCCTCCTTTCACCACTCCCTCCTTGTCTTTCATTTGGCACTGCAGCTGCATGAAGGGGCGGAGCTGTTCCTCACATTCTGTGTGCGGTCGACATCCTCTTCCTCTTCTTCTTCATCCACCTGAATATTACTGTTTGACCTGTTGAAGTGAGCTACCTGAGTGTTGAAATTATTCTGTGTGCCCCGTTCCTCTGTCTTGTCACATTTGTGTCCCGCTGCCACATTTTCTTTACTGAGTCTTGGTCAAACATCTCCAAAGGCTTTTGACGGATGCGAAAAACGCGAAAAATCAAACCTGGTCCGAAAATTTTAATGACGGACGACAGTTTCGGACTCTGTGCAAACATGATTGACACAACGTGAGGTCGTATTTATTTTTTAGACGTGCGACAATTTCAGATGAAAAAAACAGACTCAGTGCGCAAGGCCTTGAGAATGTCAGGGTAAGCCAATCAACGTGAGGCAGAGTAGGGTGAGTCATGCCTTTACCATCCTAGGAAAAAAAACACTTGCTTGGTTGGGTCAAGGAAAAGAATCTTTAATGTAAAATGAAGAGGTGATGAAAAAAATGGATTCAGTGTGCAAGGGCCTTGACATACGCAGCTGTCGTTCATGACGTCAAACCCTGTTTTTATAGCATCAAATAACTAATTTAAACCAAACTTATCAGGAATACAAACACTGTAACATAGATGAGAACTACCAAAATTGACAGACACATGAGAAAAAATTTGTTTGACATCTGCGAACTTCGAGGGGACGTGGTTAATATAGTGGCACACATGCTGCGTCTTCAACCTTAACAAGCATGGTACCATAGCCTGTTTACCTGCAATCCTGAGTGCAGAGCTGATCTTCTTCCAGGTGCTGTTTATAAGTGTGTGGGCCTATCATCTGTGGGACAGATGTAAAGCTCTGGTAGCTCTGCACTAAAATGACCAACTTCTCCATATTTATCACAGGCTGATATTTACGGAAGAAGGGAAAGATGTCTGTCGGCTGTGATTGGTTGGTCCTCATCACATGAAATGTGGTGCGCGCTGCTGAACTCGTTTTATCTCAAAGTGCAGCTGTTGCGCGTTTGAGTGCGCCTGCTGCACGTCTACATTGAAAACAATGAATTTTAGGGTGCGAAAAATGCAGCTAACGACAGCTAGTGTTAGCACAAAGTGTAAACACAGAGCAGATTCGGGCTGAAAGACTGAAAGGTATGTTAGTGACAGCTATTTGACTTGTGTTTATATGATTGCGACATTCAACAGATATGTATTCATGTATTTATTAGACTGAAAGAGTGAAGAGAGCTGGTGGGGCGTAGCAAACTTGCCAGGGGCAAAAAAACAAAATGACACTGATGCTACGAACTCTTACATTAGTAGTAACATAGTTTTTATAAAGTAAGAGAGGGGTTTGATTAGGATAGTTCCAGTGGTCAGCAAGCCATGATTTCAGCCCCCCCCCCCCCCCCAAAAAAAAAAAATCCTATACACAGAAATGGTGAAAAGCAGTCTAACTTCAGAATTCAGAGCTACACAGTACCCTGTCTTTTTATGTTTTTTTTTTTTTTTTAAAGATTTTTTCTGGGCATTTTTAGCCTTTTTTTAGCCAGGACAGACAAGCGTGAAAGGGGGAGAGAGAGAGGGAGTGACATGCAGCAAAGGGCCACAGGCTGGAGTCGAACCTGGGCCGCTGCAGCAACAGCCTTGTACATGGGGCGCCTGCTCTACCACTAAGCCACCGACGCCCCGTCTTTTTATGTTTTAACAAGTATTTTCCAACATGCAGAATCTGTCTAGAAAGTAATCTCTGATTTCGCTTCAGCCGCACTTAAATCCCTCTAACATCAGTGTAACCATCTAACTGGTGTAACTGCAGTGTAACTTGTCATAACGAGTAGCTATTGTGCTGTCATATCAGTATCAAGAAACGCTGCAGCTCTACTATAAAAGTATTTAAGGAAGAAAAGGGCCAGCTCATAAAGCATTGTGTTCCAGATAAACCTGTCGAGGAAGCAACACATAATTAGTGTCTTGTTAATTGGGGAGAGCCATTATAGTGTACTTAGTGTGATGCTAGACTAAATTGTTTGCCAACAGAACATAATGATTTTTACACGCTGTAAATGTGTTTTGTGTAAGAACTGCCTCCCTTTTTCTTTTGACAAGAACTGTGAAAAATATCCTGAGGCGTTATTTTTGAACTACTTTTATATAACAAGCTGATTGCATAAATATTACATTGGCTCTCCGTCGGCAGCCTATAGCGTAGCACCTCACATCACGTCTGGTGGTATGTTATGTTCAAAGCCATACTAGCGAAGGTGGCTATAATACCCTTCAAACTAACTGTCTGGATATATCACGACCCCTGCGATCTCTATCTGTCCATCACTGGAATAATCTGACCATTGCGGATAAATACTGTGAAAGGTCTTAAAGCACTAGGAAGACCAGTACCTTAATCATGGCTAATCCCTGTTAGCGAGACATGTCTTGGGGGGACACGGGACGGACACATCACCCCAATTAGCAGTAGCTATAGCTTTAGAACCCTGTCATTAGGCGCCCATAACCTTCCTGTCACTCACCGTGGCTGCTGCAGCCTCTACTTAGAGCGCACTGTTGCAATTTGTCCCGTTCATGCATAACAGCCATGTGGATTTGAGCACATGGTAGCATGCACATATACATGCACAGCCATAAGACAGACAGACACATGCATGCACACATACTGCAAGGATTTAAATGGCGATGCAGGAAGTCAAAGCAAATACACAATCCTCACTGGGACAAATTGGGCAGACGCCATGTTTCTAGCGGGTGAATAACCTTAATAGGCTGATTTATGTATGACATTCCTCCAAGCATTAATATGAAATGACAGGGAGTGTTGCCCCATTCACAGAGTGCCCACACTGTTATGCCATGCTCGACACACATCGCGGCTGACGTATTACACCTCGGAAAGAAACATGCATTTCAGATACCTTTCTTTTAGTTAATGAATGATAGGGGGAACATGCATTCGGAATGTCCATATAGCTATCAGCTCAGTATGCAGATAGGGTCCCTGGTGTTTTAGTGCGAGATAGTCTTTGCAGGCCTTTGCTGGTAGACAGTGGAGCATTAACTGTTATCTTGGAGAAAGCACTACCATTAAGCCTTCAACAATAAGACCAGGGTCAAGGATGAAGTTGAATGACAGCTCAGGATGAATATAATTTCCGAGGAAGCGATAAAGTGGGGTCTTGTACTCACACTAAAAAGCAGAATAATAATTTTTTTCACCGGGTTGTCTGCTCCGACATATTTTTATTCTTTGCTCCATTCTGGAGTGAAGAGGTCAGATATGAAGGAGGACAATGACCAAGCCAGTGAGATTAATGGTGAGGACGAACGGGCCAGCGTAATCTCGGCTAAATCAAAGCTATTCACCGTTAATGAAAATAAGAGAGAGACCGCACTGTAAATCATCTTATGGTCTAATGTATTAGTGATAATGAATTCACGCTGCCACATTTAACCTTAGTTTTGCAATTCATTATATTTGAGATTAACAAGGGAGGGAACTTAAGTGAACTGTCTGCAGGGAATTACAGCTGGGGCCTCATTGTCAATCAAGGATTGTGTTCCGATGTCTTTCATTAGGGTTGGAGGAATTAAATAAGACTTTCTTTTAATGGCGGATGGCTCTCCCATTTAACGCTCCTCTTGCTCTCCCAAGATGGTTAACTCTTCATTACCCAAATTAAAGGCATCCATCTCTGTTGGCTCCTGCCACATTGCCATGACCTCTACCTGTCAAAACTTTCATGTAAGCTCTTGAGTGATGGATGATACCCCCGAACCCCATTGTCAAAATTATCCAGTGACTGTCCAACCCTCTCTGATCCATTCAATCCATCTCCCCAGGCTACGTGCCACCAGCCATGATTTAACAATGAAGCCGAGGCGCTAATTTACTCTCATAGAAATTAGAAACTACCTTTTAATTATATGCCTGGGAGTGTTCTAAGAGTTCACAAGGATCACCCCCAAAGCTTTCAACCCGACTTCGTGGGGGCTGATCATTTATATTCCTCAAACGTGTTATTTCAGGGGTCGTTCAACATACCTAGGACCAGAGGGAATTTGAGAAACCATCAGGAATAGTGTCGAAATCAGTGTTCGCATTTGAAGGTCACAGATGTTGTGAAAGGATATGATGAGATGGATGAATATTTCTGAAAATCTGTTTGTCAAGTCGAGAAAGAAATCAGTTTTCGGAGCATGTTTGAATAGTCTATAGAGACTTGATCACTGATTTTGAAAGCCTTAATATATGCAGGTGGAGCTCTGATCAATAGATGCACTGTGGGTGTTACTGGTTCGGCACTGGAGTTGCATCATGCTCAACTGTTTACAGAAAGTCTTTGTTGACAAAGGAAGCACAGTTCTCTGAACTTCCTCCCTCTTTTTTCCTCTATATTTGCATCACCTTCAGACACATGTAAATATTCAAACACATGCCACACGTCATACATAAAACATGATATAAGTGGTCCCATTCTTGTCTGACCTCTTGTCCTCCTGCTCCTCTCTTAGACAGATGTAGATAACGCTCCAGACACACCTCACTTCCTGAGAGGAGAGTTATAGCTTCCTGGGAGAGGCACCGCCGTCCCCTGGAGCCCTGAGGAGTTCGACAGCTACCTATGGAGAGGGCACGTCTCTGACTTGTAGACCTGCTCTGAGGCTTCTCCTCTCACTTTGAGATCCTCCGTGTACCTGTCAAAGGGTCAAAAGGGTACGCTCACTGCAGACAACAGGACTGTGTTTGTGTGTCTGGGGTGTGTTTGTGTTTGCGCATGTGCACGTATGTGCCTGTGTGTGTACGTGTGACCCCCCCTGTGACAGATGCCAGGCTGTTTATGTGTGAGGTGTGGGAGTGCCGGGTGGGCAGGTGGGTAGACACGCATGTGCTCGCGAGTGCATGTGTGAAGAGAAGTGTGTGTGTGTGGTTTGTTGCGGGTGGGTTTGAGCAGTAGTATAATGTGAGAAACTGCACTTGTCAGAATGTGCAGACTTCCGTGTGAATGCATTTGCATACACAGGCATATGTGTGCACACGCGTCTGTACCTGCACACACTCTGGGAGTTTAACTGTGCCGGAAGTCAAATGAGAAGCTGTTACCAGGCTCCATAAACACCGAAACCCAAAACTGCTGTCCCAGAACCGGAGCATAACAGATGGGGGGAGGGGGGTCTGCTGCTCTGGCAGCCAAGCAAATGATGAGCTAATCGTAGCGAAGGAGGTGACCATAGTTGGTTACAGCTTATTCAGGATTATGACTCAATCACAGAGGCTTATGGCACTTAGGTAATTATTTAATCAAAGAGTGGAGGAGTCAATAGAAGTCGACAAGAGATTAATTATAAGTCGGGGATGACTTCAATTCATTGTTTTTACTGGTCCTCTCTCTCGACAGTGGCAGGAGGGAGAGTTGATGGGATCATTGGGAGGGTGAGTGACAGCTCTAGTGGAGCAGGAATAATCAGAGTGGTATAGTTAACACTAAACCCCGCTTAGCACGGATTGAGATCAATACAGTGCTATCCTTGATTAAAATGTTTAATTAGCTATATTAAAGTGCAATACGAAGCAAAGGGAGAG
Organism: Epinephelus lanceolatus; assembly: GCF_041903045.1. Classification (NCBI taxonomy): domain Eukaryota; kingdom Metazoa; phylum Chordata; class Actinopteri; order Perciformes; family Serranidae; genus Epinephelus; species Epinephelus lanceolatus. The sequence continues at coordinate 23,835,848 of NC_135748.1, forward strand.
GAGAGAAAACATCCTTTCTCCTCTGTGGATCAGCTGGGATCTTTAACATCAGCTGGTGTCAGGAGCTAACTGAGCTATTACTGGTGGCTCAGGCAATGTGAAGCGTAGAGCCGAACCCAACTCAGAATTATGTCAGTCGAATCGGATTTGGCTGCTTAATACAAATTCTTCTACGTCTCCCTTTTTCTCCATGTAGAGTTTGAGAGGTTGTGGGGTTCGGAGGGATGTTCAGGATGAGAGCAACTTTCACTTAATAAGCTATAGTAAACAAGCCAAGTTAGCCCTCTGAGCTAATGTGTGCTTCCTACACTAACGATGGATTAGAAATGTGCAACAACTTTTTTGCTGGAACTAGATATCAAACAAAAAAACAGAGAATGTGTTGTATTAGGTTGCCGTGAGCTGTAAATTCACCATGTCTAAGCAGAGGGCAAAGCCTCTCATCCTCCGTCTAGCTGCCCCTGTCTCACTCAGACTCAAGCGGGATTTATACTTCTGCGTCAGAACAATGTCATACCTACAGCTTAGGGTCTGCATCTACGTAGAGGCTACGCCATAACCTAGGCCATAGCCTGACATGCACCTCCCCAGAAATGTAACTACACGTTGCGGTGGCGCAGACCTCCTGTCTATTTTTGTATGCCGAAACCATTTCCCTCAGTGGGAACGAAGCTAAAAAAGTATTTACTTTAATATTACAGATGAAAAACAATAAATTGTGAAGACAATAAAGCCTCCACAAAATAGCATTTTAAGTCATGTGTGTTATTTATCCTGGCTTCATATGGGTAGAGGAAACCTGTGCTCGTGGCTAGGCTAATTTATACAATGTAAAATGTCATAGGCTTGTGCTAATAATGTTAGCATGTATCTGTGTTTGGAAAACATGTTCAGTATAAGACAGTTGTTTTGTCAGTGAACCTTGTGAATTGTAATGTAATGGAGCTGAATTTTGTAACGTTACCTTTGTTAAATGTTGCTGTTGTCCCTGGCTTCATATGAGTAGAGGAAAAGTCCGCTAGCCACTAGGCTAATTTATACAATGTAAAATGCCATAGGCTTGTGCTAATGACGTTAGCATGTTGTATAAGTGGGGAAAATGTGTCCAGATAAAGACAAGTGTTTGTCTGTGAATGCTGCGAGTTATAGTGAAGCTGATTTGTGTACTTGTGTTTGAACTTGTCTCTATTAAGACATGTTTAATGTGTGTTTAATGTGTGTTATGAATCAACTAAACTTTATATGACTTCAAAGAACCCCCACCACCAACTAGTGTTTAGGAGGTGTAACTGCAGAGTGACACAGACACACCACTGCACAAGTATAAATGCTCACAATGGTGTAGACCAGGTGCGTAGGCTGTGGCTTAGGCTCTGCAGGGAGCTGAAGCACAAGTATAAATCCTGCTTCACTCTGGGTCCACAGGTACCTGTTCTACACTGCCCAGAAGTACACTCCACACTTACTGACAAAAAGATGAAAAAAAAAAAGACTGCTTGACTTGAAGGAATCTCAGTCGACTGAGGGCTCTCTGACCGATGATTAAAATCTTGTGAAACTAGAATCAAAAAAGGACAGAAATCAAGAGAGCTGGAGAGAAAAGTTCCATCATCGGCTCCTTTCCCTCCTCCACACAGCTGGCCAATCACAGTGTGAGGTGGGTGTGAATGTCAGATTCGGAAAAGGTAAAGAAACAGTCGGACACAGACCCTCCTAATCCGGCGTCAGAGAGCTGTGGGGAGAGGGGGTTTCCGAAGCTATTCGACCATCTGACAAGCAGCACTGACTAAGTACACTGGCCCCTTAAGCCCTCTATGACAGCTATAGGAGAAGAAGCAGGCCAGTGGCAGCGAGGAGAAGGTGTATGAGTCACTCTGCCTATCCTTAGAAACCTGCCATTATTTATAGCAGACGGTAGGAGGATGAAAGGCACCAGAGAATTCTCTCTTAGTTATCTGCCAACAGCTTTCTACTAATAACTGTCATTTCTAAATGTATGGGTGCTTTCATGTTGGCAGAAGTGACCTGACTTAGAGTATCTTCACATCTTAAAGATTAGAGTGATGATATACAGAATTGACTACTCCCAAACTACTCAACTTCAGACACATGACCTGAGGAAATGGCTCATTTTAGCAAAAAGCGGTGCCTAATTATGTCCCACAATTTGTTTTCTGCTGTTTGACTTTCTTTGATGATCAGTTTAAGTAATAAAATCACTACCAGAAAACCGCTCGACGGCTGTTTCATCTATTTCATATTCCTTGTATCAGTCATCCAAACATTTCTCTCCTCTAACCAGCCTTCATTCCAAAGGGGCTCTGTGAAGCTTCATGCGTGCTGATTCTCGGGATTCCCCTCCATGTGTTTTATCCAGTCCCGCTGTTTTATTTGGCTGATGGGGAGCAGGATGTGAGATTTACACCAGCAGGGAAAAACGGGGGCAAGTTGAGACACAAAGATGGACATGGCGGTTAACTCCCGGATCGTGTCACCAGAGAAGAGAGATAAATGGTGAAAGGAAAACAAGCAAGGGGAAGCTGACTATTTTTCTAAAAAGCTGCACGGAAGTTTCTAATTATATCCACTCGGAGACCTGTAACCTCCGCTGAGACACTCACACACATTCGCCCACACACACACACACACACACATACACCGTTGCCGAGACCTAACCTTTGCTGGCCTCGCAGTCCCCTCCGAGCAAGAACCAAATTAGACGGCGAGAGGAAAATAATGTCCCCCGTCTTTACTGATGTTAAAGGCCAGTAATCTCTCATTTACACTGACATTAAGGAGAAGCAAGTTTCACACTAACATACTCCTGTCATTAAAATTGCAAGGAGGAAGAGAAGAGAGGAGAAGGTGTACGTGTGTGTATAAGAGGTTGATTGAGGGCAGGGCTGTCATGCCTGGTAATATGGAAGCTAAACCACAGAGCCCCCAGCCCCGGGCGGGCAGATGGTAGGGTGGGCAGCGAGGGGCGAGGGTCCCCTGTCTCTAATTCTCAGCTGCACTTGTAAGATATGTGCTATGTATGAAATGCGTTGGCAAGGATCCATGTCCTTCAACTCCTTGTGTACCCCTAGCGGCTCCACCCAAGCCAGCTGTGTCTGCATGAGCTCACTGGGCTCTGACAGCAGGGATCAAAACAACATGTGAACCAGCCGTGACACCGACCACCATCATAACAAGTGAGCAGCCACGACAAGGCTCCCATAGCTACATCACAAGGCGGTGAGGTGTGTTATACGAGAGGCGCCGGGCATTCTGCGAGCGTGTTTGTGTCTCTATCAAACACAACGATGGCTAATGCATTAGTCAGTCATCGTGTCACACTGTGATGTTGCGGAGCACAATTAGCTCTTTGAGCCGCAGTGGAAACCAAACGTGAACCAACATGAACCTTGGAGCTTTGTATTCAGATCAAGGGAGAGCTCAAAGCTCTCGCAAACTTTGTTACCTTTTTTTTTTTTTCGTGCTTGAAAGTGAGCACACACAGTTACATACCTCACAAAGACAGAGAGAATGATAGAGACGGTAAGTAAGCAGGAGACAGCGAGAGGAAGATGAAAAAACAGAAGCATGGATATCGATGGTTACCTTCAACGCCATATGGGTCAAAAACAGGAAACGTGCGTCTTCCTGTTTGATTACATTGGAACAGAAGACGCTCAAAGATAGACACGGGATGGTAGAAGTATTAGATAGGTCTGCTTATTTTAACTGCAGCACAGGTGTTCTCAATGAAGAAGCCCATTCATGCACCCACTTACTGCTGACGGTCCAGAAAAGAAAAGAAGGAGCGGGATGAAAGAATAATACGGAAGAAAAAGAATGAGGAAAACATCAAAGCTCCGACAGATGAAGTCTCAATCAATTCATAAATGCCTCTGGACTCGAGGAAAAAAAGACCTCTGTGCTTTGAAATTATAAATCAGTTTAATGGAAATGTTAAGGGGGGCTAAATTCATACGACCTGTGCCAACTGCCTTAATATATTTACCACGTTGAAATCCATTGCTAACAAACCTCGCTCTGCTTTACTCTCACGGCGTGAAAAGAGCGAGATGTATAGCGCCGCAGCCCTCCCCCCTCACGAACACGTAACTCCTGTCACACTTGGACCAGCTCCTCTTGGCAGCGAGGTATTGTCACTCGTATTTGTGGGTGACTGGAACAGATAATCAGTTGTTTAGCTGTCCTCTTCTTCCCACAGGAAAGAGCTGACAGCTTTAGGCCATCACTTAGGTCACGTATTAGAGGCCTGCTGCAGTACCTTGGTGTCCACACACACCCACACACACACACGCACAGTGCTGCACTCACAGCAGATGGAGTCCTGAGTGACACGTCCTGGCAGAGGAAGGTTACATCATGTAAATAATGTGATACTCTGCCAGACTTTAATGACATCAGATTTTAATTCCTCCTCTGTGTTTTATGCCACACACACACACACACACACACGTCTCATCCAACTATTTACGACGCTGGTTTGCATCTGTAAGCCTCAGCTGGCATTGAAATTATATTTATGGTAATTATGAACTTGATTATGACATTTTAACTTAATGTATTTTTTAAGTTCAGAACGCTCACTCGCACACCGCGGTGTTTTGCTCATATTCTCCACTTGACAGCGCAGCCCTGCTAACCATATGCCGTTGAAAACTGATTATTAGATTTGATTAATGTGTATCATACACAATTACTGAAATATAATTGAACACAGTGGTCGGTTTTGGCACTGCTCCCTGACAGTGGACATGTGCCGACACGACTAAGGGAGTTAAAAAGGCCGAGCAGCTGCACAGGCAGACGTGCCTTCTGCTTGAGCCAAAACACTGTTATATGTTGAAAGTATATTTCACAGTATTGTTTACTTAGAAGCCCCCAGATGTTGTGAACATGTGGATGTTTTATAAGGTAGTTAACAGCAGGTCACGCTTGGACTGCCACTCCCTCAGAAACAATTAATAAACCATAAACAGTCTAATGTCCTCTCCACTGAGCATTAAGTTCATACTGCTTCCACGCAGAGAAGAAAGGCAGTGAAAACCCGCTTTCGGTTCAGTGGGGGGGTTTCTTTTAACTTTTTACAACCGCAGAGCTGTAGCTGTATAAATAAGGTGGTTCATTTGACCGGCGATGTGGAGACGGTTGCTGCAACAGTAAACTGATCGTGGCGCTGAACCTCCTGACCCAGGCTGTTGTTGTTTGCTGCTGTACGCAGACATCTAATCCAAAATGTAAGAGTAGTTTGTTTCAAGTGGGGCTTGTTCTAACATGATACAAGTAAATATAGCTGTTGTCTGGTGGCGTCTGGTCTGATTAGTGTGCCATGAAAGGCTCCATTGAGCACAGGAATCTGGTTTATGCAACACGTCCAATTATAAATATAATAAATGGATGACTAGATCCCAGCTTTGAAGGCAGATGGAAAAGTCATAACACCAAACAAGCCCAAATGGGAAACATGTTAATGTCTAGAGACTGTTGTTTAACACTAAATCCAGTGTCTTGATCTTCACCTGCTCTAAAGTCTTAATACGTCAAACATGTAATTACTTGTAAGGGCACAAACTTAAAGGGTAGCTTTGGTATTTGTCAACCTGGACCCTATTTTCCCATGTTTTCGACTAAGTGACTAATGGAGACAACTATTTTTAAAATCGAGGGGTTCAGCCAGAAAGTTGCAGCTGGCAGACACAATCAGGCTGCAGTACAACCACTTGGGGCATATGCACCCTCAATGTATGTCCAGTAAGGTGTTTGTTTTTGCCACTGACAGGCTCAGACTGTTATTCTAAAGTGTGATTTATACTTCTGCGTCTACGTAGAGCCTACCCTGTATAATACGCTGTAGCCTGATGTGCATCTCTCCAGAAATGTAACTCCACATCATGGCGACGCAAACCTGTCTGCTTTTGTAAGCTGAATCCATTTCCCTCAGTGGAAACAAAGCTTTTATTGACTTTTATTTCCCAGATAAGAAACAATAAATTGTGAAGACAATAAGCATTTTAAGTCTTGTGTGTGATTTATCCTGGCTTTATATGAGGAGAGGAAACCTGCGCTTGTCGCTAGGCTAATTTATACAATGTAAAATGCCATAGGCTTGTGCTAAAAACGTTAGCATGTTATATTTGTTTGGAAAGCGTGTTTAGTATAAGACAGTTGTTTTGTCGGTGAACTTTGTGAGCTGTAATGGAGCTGAATTTAGTAAGGTTACCTTTGTTAAATGTTGCTGTTGTCCCTGGCTTCATATGAGTAGAGGAAAAGTCTGCTAGCTACTAGGCTAATTTATACAATGTAAAATGCCATAGGCTTGTGCTAAAAACATTAGCACGTTGTATTTGTGGGGAAAATGTGTCCAGATAAAGACAAGTGTTTGTCTGTGAATGCTGCGAGTTTTAGTGAAGCTGATTTGCGTACTTGTGATTGAAATTGTCGCTATTAAGCCATGTTTAATGTGTGTTTAATGTGTGTTTTGAATCAACTAAACTTTACAGTACTTCACAGAAAGTCCGACTAGCGTTTGGGAGGTGTAACTGCAAAGTTACACAGACACACCATTGCACAAGTATAAATGCTCACAACGGCGTAGGCCATGCGCTTAAGTTGTGACGTAAGCATTGCATAGAGCTGACACACAAGTATAAATCCGCCTTAAGTGTCTGACAACATATGTAAAGCATCCCTACAGACAGAGACCTTTTTGTTAAAGAGTAATATCCTTTTTGTTTAACCAGAATTAGCCCTGAAATCACTATTGCCCATGCCACCAGACTCTATTTAAATAAACAATAATTTTAGCATGTATAGAGCCAGCATAATTTTTCACATCTAACTAAGTGAATTAATTGTTTATTTCAACCAAACCAGAGTTGGTGATTGTTGGGATAGTGGAAAGACGAACCAAGATGGGTTTTGTGTTCGATTTTGTTTCGTCTGTCTTTGAGCATGTGTGTTTTATGATGATAAAACTGTTGTTTATTTACATGTAGGGGTGGGGTAAAAAATAAATACAGCATGGTATCTCAATATTTTTGTTTGGCAATATCGTATCATCACAGTGCCAGGTTTCAAATTCTTTTAATGAAAAAATAATCTTGAAAAATACAACTTAAACTTTAGGTAGCCTTCTAGAATAATATAATCAATTGCTTTTTCAGTCCACTAAATACATTTTGCTGACTGAAGTGAGATGAACAGACTGAAAACTTTATCTTAAACAGATGTTGACAACAATTTCCTTTGGGGACATAATTTACAGTTGAAAAAAGGTGATAAATCATGATATATTTTATCGCAATACTCAGCATATTGCAACATATTCAAAATCGCAATAATATTGTATTGTGATATCGTGATAATATCGTATCGTGGATCCTCTGGTGATTCCAATCCCTATTTACATGGAGTCTGGTGGGATTGCGATCTCAAATTCAGGGCTGTTTCTGGTTACACAAAAAAGGATCTTACTCTTTAACAAAAAGTTTTATCTCTGCAGGGTTCCTTTTCATAATGTGTCAGACACTTAGAATAACAGTCTGAGCCTGTCAGTGGTAAAAACAAGCACTTTTAGTGCATGTACATTGACGATGTCTCTCACCAGTTTCAAAAATTGTTGTTTCCATTAGTGCAAATGTAATTTTCATTGAAGCGTTTCTGAAATTCTGAAATGATACAGGGCAGTAGCTTCATTTTCTATAACAAAAACCAATGAAGAGTACTCAATGAACTCACACATACCTGCCCAAACAAATATAACAAAACCGAAAAAAAGTTATTTAGCAAATGAGAAAATACATAAATTAAATTAGAATAAGAAAAAAAGGGTTAAGTGAGAAATAATTTTGCCACTTTGGTCTGATTTTTCTGGCAATGTCAGATGGCTAGAGTCAAGTTTGGTGTGGACTTCTTCCAAAAAGGCAATGAATGAGGCTGTTGTTTCCATTAGTCACTTTAGACACAAGAACATGGGAAAATAAGGTCCAGGTTGACAAATACCAAAGTTGCCCTTTACCCGTCTTTTTTTTTTTAAGGAAACAAAAAACAACATTTGTATGAATACACTTTCAAACATGCAGACCAAATGCGCAGCTTGGGTTGAGTCATCACACATGGCTTATCCCTTACCCAGGATCCTCTAGCAGGGGTGAGAGGTCACCCAGCCATCAGAGGAAGCCATCACTGAGTAGCTGACCCCTCCTCTGCCCCCACACCTTTCATCTGTCTCTCTGATTAGTTTGCCCATGTGACAGATAGCAACTTAAAATGAAACGCCCCATAGACGCCCTCCTGGGAGAATCTCTCAAGCAGGATATATATAAATATATATACGCATTCTTGCTGCTCCGCTAGTGAGTGCACTTTCAATTACAAGAGGAGAGGTGTGCCTTTAGATGTTCACTACTCATGGCTCAGAGCTCTGCTAGGTCTGTTGGCTTCTCGAGAGTAAATCCATCCACTTGGCTACGACGGCATATCAGGTGTCCTCTGTCTTGTCTCTCATGTGTGATTGGTGTGTACCTACCCTGCAGCAGCAGCAGATGGGACTCTGCTTGATGTGGTGGCATCCAATATCCATTCAATCTAGACATTATGTAACGGACAACTTACAGAGGGTCAAACTAAACCTCACAGCCACTATGTCTTACCAGCCAGTATGTAGTCACCATAGAGGAGGAGGTGAATTGTTTTCTGTTTTTTCTCCATATGATAATTCTCTCCACAGCTTAATTTTCTTTTGTAACGTATACATGTTCTCGCTCAGATGAATCCCAGGGACCAACTGTCCCTGGTAATCAGCTCGAACGTGCATTACTCCTCTTGAAAGATGCCACATCGTCAGGTTCATGACTTGAGCATTGCACGCCTAAGTACCTATTGTGGAGACGTGACAGAAGAATGAAGTGCATCAGGAGTGTAAAGGTGCTCTTTAGACAACAGGTAACCTTTGTGAGAGTTGATTTCAAGATCTCCCCTCGCCTTCCACTCAGAGGCGTGTAGGCTGCGTGTTGATGCAGTCATCAGGGGGTGATTTGGCTCATATACGAGGAGACCTATTGCTCATCAGAAAGCTATCCGCCATGCTGATTGAGTCATATGTAGAGCCGCTGGGATAATTTGTCACAGGCCTGCCAGGTCAATGGACTTTGATTGGAACACGGTATGAACTCGAGGATTTCCACTGAGTTGAGTACTCTCACTCTGTCTCAAGATCTTTCCTCTTGCCCCGCCACATTCTGATTCTCACTTCTTAAAGCGTTCTCCTGCCTTGCTCCACCAAAAGCTACCCATCTCTTCTTTGCTTTCCATGTTTCTTTCTGCACTCTTTTCTCTCTGTCTCCGTATATTTCCCTGGCCTCTCCCTGGCCTCTGCCTGGGGGCCCGCTCTGCTTGTTGAAAGGTAACAGAATCTTCCGGAATGACCCACTGAAATCGCCGGGTTGATTCACTGATTTTTCTGTCAGGGTGAAGCACAAAGTACAGGACTGTATTTCCCCCCACAAAACTAGAGGTGTCCATTACAGTGAAGATCTGTGTTAAAGGGAATAGAAAAAAAGGGGGCCCTGAGCCTGACTGACCTGTTTTAATGTGACAGAGAGAAGAGGAGGTCAGCGCCCGCACAAGCGCACATACGCAAACAGATATTTCCAAGAAGAACAGAAACCTTGTCTGGGACACCTGTTCATTTTGCTGTTAAGTTTGAACCTTTGAAACATGTGGCTTAGCTGGGAAGCTGTAACTCTGCCAAATGCTTGAATATACAAGTTCAGCTGTGCACTGTAACTTTTAACACTTCACAGTGAAAATCACAGCCTTGGCACTCCTAAGCCGAGAAACTCGGTTCCCCTCCATTACCTTTCTTGAGGAAAAAAAGGGAAGAGGGGGGAAAAAAGAGGGAAAGACGAAGAGTTTTGAAAAGAGGGGGGAAGAAAGGATGTGGACTTGAATAACTTCCAGAAGGAGTATGGCAAAATACCTGCAGTGAGTTTCAAAAAACCACAAAATCTTTCATCTGACTGTTTTGGCATCGCCGGGTGGGAGCCTCGGCACTGACCATAACATAGGTATGCCTAATCCTCTTTCATCTACAATATCGCACAAAGGGAGTATCTGTCCGAGTGAAGAGCAAGGTTCTGCAGACATAAAAGGCTGACGGGGGAGTGTTGCATGTCTGTACCAACATTGTCCTAGTCCTTATTATTCTTTGCACATAGCTGTAAGTCTAAACAAGGCCCGCTTCCTGAGGAGGACTGCTGTGCACTCACTGCACTCACACTGGCCCTGGTGTTGTTCTGCTCCAGCATGTGTGTGTGTGTGTGTGTGTGTGTGCGAGCCAGTGTGTGTTTGTGTGTGCGAGGCCGCTGCGCTGTTGAGATGACCCTGCTTTCTTTCTATAGGGGCTTTCACTCTGCAAGAGCTCAGCCCCTGTAAAGAGGGAGCCTGTGCTGGTACCTCTCTTAGCCTCTCTTTCTTGTGCAGGCGTCTCTTCTCTTTCATTCTCTCTCTCCTTCTCTCTCTCTGCAGCAGCAGCAGCAGCTTGAGTACTTCCAGCTGCCGACATTGAATACCGCCTCCCACACACGCACACACTCACAGGTACAAACTGATCCACTATAGAACACATGTACACACACACACACACACACACGCACATATACACATACCTCCCTCATTAACCGAAATGCCTGCAGTAGTTTCTCATTGCCTCTGCATTTGTCCTTCTCCCGCCTTTATATGTGGTGCATTTATAGTGTGGGTATATGAGTCTGCATGCACAAGCTGGTCCCTTCGCCCTCATCTACCCTGCTGTGTCTGTGCCCCCAGACAGGGTGGATATGGGTGATGATTTATTGTTCATATCCATAATAGACCCTCCAGTCTCCTCACAGAGGCAGTGACACAGGCCCTCGCAGTGCAGCAGGTAACCAGGCCGAGAGACGCACCTCGCTGCAAGCTGCTGCTCTTCCCTCGCACCAAAGAAATCTCCAGCTTAGCAAAAGAAAAACAAAAAAAAAGAGAGAGGATGCAGATTCATATCGCTGTCAAAGAACATGACTGCGCCACTGTCTGTACGAGGCTTAGAAAGAAATACAGATGTACGTGCTCATACACACCCACACATACACGCTAGAGAGAAAAACTAGAGTCCCTCAGTAGCAGCAGTATGTCTGTCAGTTCTTTCATCATGTTATGAAATAAGAGGAGAGCACCGGAGGAACCTGTTGCTGGGCTATAAGACTGAAGCAACCCAGGGAAAAAATGGTAATGCAAGCGAGAGCGGCGGCAGGGGTCTGCCGGGGTGTAACCATAGCTGCTAAACTCGCATTCAGGCCTTTTCCAGAGCTGGGCTCGGGGTATGCAGACGACCTAGGGGCTGGAGACTTAGGGAGGACTTTAAGCCTCTTTGTCAAGCTCCTCGGAGCTCAGTCGACCGCTGTGAAGAGGCCAAGGCATGCAGCTGTCTAGCAACAAGAACCCCTCATACCACAGATACTGGCCTGTGGTTACAGAGTGTATGTGTGAGTGTGTATGCGGTTCATATTGTGTGCCTGAACATGTGGGTTTGAATTGTGAAAGTGGGCCGTTGATGAATATCGCACCAGGTGAGACACTAGGTATGTGGAGGCCTGATAAATCAAATACCAACTCACTGTACATGTACGCATTTAAAGTGATTTAGTAGTTTATCGTGACATTTTTTGCAAGAAAGGCCACTTAAAGGGCAGGTTCACACTTTTCCAAGCCGGTCTTTTTAAGTGACTCACATCCTCATATCTGCAATAAAACTGTTTTAGTCACTGTAAGTTTTTCTCCTGTGTATACTGGCCATTATGAAATCTGTCCTTAAAGGGGAGCTATAATGCTTATTTTCAGGTTCATACTTGTATTTTGGGTTGCTACTAAAACATGTTTACTGCTGTACTTTTCAAAACATACTTCATTTTCCTTGTACTGTCTGTGCTGGAACACCTGGATTTACGCTCTGAAACACTCCCTTTAGCTCCTGTCTCTTTAAGCCTTCCTCCCAAAAAAGCCCAGTGTGCTCTCATTGGTCAGCGTATCTGGGTCTTCTGCTTCTTGGTGTCTCTGCACCATTATTTGAGCCGGGTGATGACTGTAATAGAGAATTACCAGCATCAGCTACCAAGATTACATGTTTCCCTGACGTTAGCATGTAGCTACATGTAGCAGTGTATTTGCAGATGGGGAAATAGTGTAGCAGCACTTTCTGCCCTTAAAAATCACCAGAAAAGCTTCAGAACACAACTGGACATGTGCCAGCAGGAATGTGATCTGGTATCAGGGGAAACTGACAAAAATGGCAACCAAAATCACACATTTCCCTGATGTTAGCACGTAGCTACATGTAGCAGTGTAGGCCTACTTGCAACCTGAGAATGTGTATTGTGGCACTTTCTCCTAATAAAAAATAATCACCAGTTAAAGCTTTAAAACAAAACCAGACAAGTTCCAGCAGAGAAATGATCCAAATCAGAAGGGAGATTAACATCATCAGCAACCAAGATTACATGTTTCACTGACGTTAGCATGTAGCTACATGTAGCAGTATCCTTGCAGATGGGGAAATAGTATAGCAGCACTTTCTGCCCTTAAATATCACCTGAAAAAGCTTCTGAACAGCAAGAATGCAATTCAGTATCAGGGGCCATTAACGACAAAGGCAACCAAGATTACACGTTTCCCTGATGTTAGCACATAGCTACATGTAGCAGTGTAGACCTACTTGCAACAGGGAAATGACAGTGTATAGCAGGACTTTCTCCTGATGAAAAAAAAATCACCAATTAAAGCTTTAAAAACAAAACTGGACATGTTCTAGAAGGAATATGATCCAAAATCAGGGGAAACTAAAATAATCAACAACCAAGATTACATGTTGCCCTGACATTAGCCTGTAGCTATATGTAGCTGTATGCAGCCCGAGGAGTACTGTGTATAGCAGCACTTTGTCTCCTAAAAATCACTAATAGAAGCTTCTAAACACAACTGGACACGGGTCCTAGCAGGAACGTGATCCAAAATGGGGGAGAAACGAACAACATCTCACAGTAACATGCCTGGAACAGATGACCATATGAAGAAATCCATCCAAGCTGACACCAGTGTTGGAAACTGAATATTCAGAACGGTCTGACGCCTGAGGTTTTAGCTCACAAGCATTACTTTTACATATGTTTACCTCATTATTCAAAACGTTGGTCATGATTAGGCTAATATGAACATCCAATATTGTAACATTATATACACATATGACAGAACAAAGAAAAAAAGCATAATAGGTCCTTTTTACAGCAATTTCAATTGTGAAGGGGGACAAAATCCTCAGTCATTATTCTGTGTAAATGTATATTTTTAAGTTCAGCTGAGGCCAAAGTTACAGTCTTTTTAACTCAAATGACCTCTTTCTCTTACTGTGCCTCCACTGCAGCTAAACGCCTCTTCTGGATGTGCCTGGTGTCCGTAGATCTGTGAACACTGGGATGGTGCCTCTAGTGTCCAATGCAAGGAAGCGCATCTCTTTACGAATGGATAGAAACAACCTGTAGCCATGGGGGAGAGGCTAATTTTGTCCATTTTTCGCCATCCAGTAGTTTGGAATACACATTTGGAACATTACCGGGACAAAAACAGGACCTGCCAGGCATATGGTATGTTTTGTGAAATATTTCATTAAAAAGACGTATGAATGGCTGAAAGAGTCATAATGACGATCTGACTGAATATCATGTATAACCGTATTTTAGCAGAATAACAGTACTCCGATTCACAATGTGTTAAAACTAGATGTTGCCTGTTAGCTAAGCTAGCACACTGTCATATGGTCTCTCCAAAATCCACCACAAAAGTTCAATTTTTTTAACGTACTTTTAACGTTTAACAGGCACATCGGATATCACGGAGATTCCCATAGGAATGAATGGACTTCCAGTTGCCTCGTCTCCGTATTCTTTGGTAAGTGGAAGCGGAAACACTGTCAAGTAAACATTACACAGATTTTTTTGTGCTAAAAAGGCTGCAACTTTGAAAGATACCCACCTCATTTGTCTACCAGAGACTCATATTAGCTGATCCTCAGGACTTGGAGAAGGATTGTGGATTTTATTTCCCCATCACTCACATTAAAATCACATTAAAGATGGATTTCATGATGGTCGGTATGTACAGGAGAAACATTTACAGCAATGTCCAAAAATGTTTTTAACTACACAGTATTGTGAGTATTTCTTTCAGACTGATTGTGACCTTTGTGGCAATTGTAAAAAGCAGTCCAGCAGCAACAGTCATTTATCAGTGCTTGAGATCTATGGTGCTTTTAATAGACACCTCATTTACATGACACGCAGTCTTTGAACCATCACCATCAACACGCCACAGTCTCATTCCTCAGCCTTGTGACATCATGCGCCGCAGACAGAGTCTGAGACATTGGACAACATGGTAAACCCAAGCACTGTCTATCCATGAAAGCATTATCAGTGAAACTAACACCTTCTTTGGAATGCCACAGAACTGCCTGGAGACATGGAGGAGCTAGTTTTTTATGAAGCCCGTCCCTGCACTGCTCCAAATGAGCCATGGTGAATTCTTCACCGCCAGTCAATCCCTGGGGAGGCAGTCAAGAAAACCCTATTATATTTGGGGGCAGGCACCGCTCAAACTGACAGCAACTGCTGCGACAGCAAAGCTCACAGAAAGAGAGGGAGAGAGAGAGAGAGAGAGGTATGTTCACCATCTCTACGTGACAACAGAGTAAATTGCACACAAGTTGGTCTCATTTGCTTTGGATGGTGAAGCGGCACAAAGAACAATGGACTTTGCAGTTAAAATTGAACAAACCGTCTGAATTATGCTAACAACTCAGATTCGGAATTACTCCCATCTCCTCACTCTTGTCATGTAAATGCTGCTTTGCTGGGTTCACACAAAATCTAAACCCACAAACTAAGCTCCGTTCTTAAAAAACAGCTGCTGAAAATAAACTAAACTGATAAAAATAGGCTTCTTTTATAAAACACCTTTATTGATGTCCCTCTATGTTCAAAACATTCGGCCCCCATTGCATAAGTCTGCAATTTAAGATCTTAGATTCATTTTATAGTCCACTCAAAATGGCCACACCTGTAATTATAGTCTTAAGTGGCTAAAATGGTGCACACAGACACACGCGTGCTCACACAGAGAAAACCACAAACCTGCCATGGAATGCTACTGGAGCAGAGCAATTACTGCAGGCATGTGGTCAGAAGTCCCTTCTCTGCGATATATTTATGAAACATTAAAGCAACAGCAAAATAAAAAAAAGTAACACGAACAGAGCAGAGGCATAGAAGGAGGCGAGTCCACGAGTGTTGGTTTCAATCTGAGGGATAACATGGAAAAGGTCAAGTCTGAGTCGGCAGATCACACGTAATCACCTCCCACACAATGCTGCCGCGCTATTCCACGGTAGCCTCCTGATGAGAGGAGATAGATAGATGGAGGACGAGACGGACAGATAGAAAGCAGGGGAGGGGAAAAGAAGGAAGGGAAGACTAGAAATAAGAGGAGAAGAAGGCATTATCATTCCAAGCATCAACCCCGTAGCAGATGTGCTGCTTGTCTTGGGCTGTGAAGGAGTGGCGTGTGACCCTGTTCACCTCGAGCCTAATGAAAGATTGACTGACTGACTCACCTCACTATGCCAGCATGTATGTATGCTCGACCAAATATTATTGGATGCGGGGCCTGGAAATGATCTAGGAGCTTACAGAGGAAGGGAGGAGAAAAAAAAGGACATCACAGGACGTTGTCTGAATGCACTGCCATGAAGTGAACTAATCAGAAAGTGAACCGCGGGTCTGTGCTGCAGGCAGAACAGCACAGCGAAATGACAAGAGATTTGTTTGTGTCTAGTTATGCCAATGATTTGACATGGGTCTGGACTCAAGGTTTCAGCGTAATCTTGGAGCTTATTTCAGATCACAGTCTGTGATTTAGGAGGTGCAGAGAAGACACACACGGGCACATAGAGGGATGTTTCTGTGTATTACGGCCCAGATCAGACAGAGCGCATTTTAGCAGCCTACGGTGGCTTTTTGTAATGGTTTTCAATAACAGTGAAGCATTTTGCTTGCTGCTTTTGTGATGCTGAGTGCCTCACATTTTTGCAGGAGCAGCCTGAATGCCTCAAGGTGAAAAAAAATTCAACTTAGTGTGGAAAAGCACCTGACGTCAATGCCGTTTTTACCCATTGTTCGATCAGATGAATTGAGAGGCGACCTTCTGTGGTGGGGATGACAACAAGTAGTAGCACACACAGTTTGTGTGAAGCTAACGTTAGCCAACTTTAAACAAGACCTATCTGAACAAATGGTCACCCCAACTACTTTCTATCACTATGTGGACACAGGCTCTTGTACCAACCGTTACTGACCCTTTGTGAAGCCCCGCCCCTTTCTAATGGTCCAACAAGCTGTCACAGTAAGCATGGAGCCCACACTGTAACTAACGGCACTCCCTGAAGAAATATTATCATATTTTTTGGTAAAAATGAAAGAGTGATTCCAGAGAGAAGCAGACAGAGGGGTCTACAGTCTGTGTTTGAAGGATATATCCAGGATGTCAAACTGACTCAGCAGCAACAACAGGTTAAAAAGACAAAGATAGTTTGAAGCTAAAGCCGAACTATAGGCTACAGATCACAGTGTAAAAGTGAACCACCACATCACTGCTGATCGCCACACAAGACAATGAATATAAAGGGAAACTTTGCCGATATTGAACCA
Source organism: Epinephelus lanceolatus (assembly GCF_041903045.1). Lineage (NCBI taxonomy): Eukaryota > Metazoa > Chordata > Actinopteri > Perciformes > Serranidae > Epinephelus > Epinephelus lanceolatus. The sequence goes on from NC_135748.1 coordinate 23,852,653, forward strand.
GCTGTGTGACATCGCAGTGTGTGCAGATGAACAGTGTTTGGCACAATGCGATGACACAGAGCTGGTTGAATATCAGCAAAGTTTCCCTGCTTCCCTTCACTGGTTCCTGTACAGCAGGGTCGGCCTTTTAGCACTATTGTAATCATTAAAAAGCAAAAGCAGCATGTGTATACATTCAGTAGGCTATATCTTCAGTAGCTAGCTAGCTAACCCTACACTTTTCAGGGTCTGATTTTGGTTTTGGAACAGGGAAGAAACGTATATCTTTTTCCAACCTCTCCAGGTAACGAGTATCATTAATACACGACGTGCCCCAGACACAACATTTAGCTCCAAATCCACAAAACCAGCCTGAAAATGAAGGAAATCTGAAACGATTGCATTAGAGTCAATGGGGCACAGCTGTGTTGTTGTCAGACCCTGGTCTGAACCAGCCCGATGCTACATTATGATTGGCCAGTCTGTGTCTGGGGGCGGGACTTAGGGAAGGGTCAATTAGGCCAAACGATTGAAAGCAGATTGTAAAATTGTCCCTGAATCATCCTAGAAAACGCTTTTAACCAACCATCATCCATGCAAAGCTCCTGGACCAGCTGGTGGTGCTCTCTGTTATTTCTCCTCTTTCTGAACCACTGGATTTCTCTTTTTAAAAAAATACCCTTTAAAACTGTCTCATATGATGACTTTTTAAACTACAGCAGAACATGCATATAAATCTATACTTTAAATGTATACACATGCATGTGAATACACAACAGCACTCAATATTCAAAGTCCTAGGTCACTCATTCTTCCTGTGGCAACATGGCATCCCTTCAAGACCTTACACAGTAAATCAGCCTTTATCCCACCCCCTGCCAATGGTCCATTTGTATATGTACAGCAAGAGATTACAAAGAGAACACACACCGAGCAACCTTGGTTTGAGTAAATAAATCATTTGTACATGCTGCACCATGTTTTGAAGAGCCCATACCTGATCGGTACTAAAAGTATCACACAATTAATGTTTACGCTGGAGGTCACGGAGCAAGGATAAGCAACTAATCTTGACTGAATGCAAATGGGCTACATGTATAAGCAGCGAGCTACAGACATAAAAGCAACCATTCAGGTGTGTTTGAAAGGAAGATTATAGGGAGAAAGATACAAAAACATCATTATTTGGTGTAATAATTAGAAGAAGCAGTAATCATTTTGTATTATTACTCTCTCTCTCACACACACACACACACACACACACACACATAAGCTATAAATCAGTGAGTTTAGCTCAAGTGTTTTTTCACCTTTGTCACAGTCTGTGCTTCTGTAGCTTTTATTTGCGGTCATATATTAAATGCTAATGAATACAAAGAACTGTGATGGAGAGTGTATTGATTACGGTGGCAGATCTGCCTGTAGGTGACATAGGTGCCACTCAGAGGGGGGTGGGCAAAACATAAGGGATCATAAAAGATCTAATGCAAACAGTAGGTCTGTAGTCGAGGTACCACCTCTAGTCTTGGCAATGCAGTTCACCCCTTGCTCATTAGTCAGTGATCACAAATTAGAACATGCTAGAGCACTGATGAGAATGAAGAGTTGAGTATGGAAAACATTAAGCCTCATTTCCACCAAGCAATAAGGTATAGTACAATTCAGTTCAGTTCCGAACACATTTTTTCCGTTTCCACTGTGAAAAGTTGTGAATGGTACCAATGGAACCGTTCCGTGCCGTCCCCATTTTTGGTCCCCCCTCTGTTGGCGTACCTAGCACACAGATCTGGTACTAAAAGGTGGAGCTGTGAACACTGCAGTCTGATGACTGGTCAATAGCAGACGGTCACTCTGCTCAGGGCTGAGCTGTGGCTGGTTTTGTAACCACTGCTCATACTGTGGCAAGTCTTACATTAGTTAACTACAACTATAAAATGAAAGGATGTTTTGCTGCCTCTTGCAGCAGCCATAGTCTGAGAAAAAAGAACTCAATTCAGTGGGCCGACTGCCGGCAACTTTTAAGGTGGAAAGTTCATTTGTAATGTTACTCAATGCATGAGCCGACGACATGAATCAATCAGCACACCTTAAATTTCAATATGACAACTTTGACCATTACTTTAGTTTTTATTGTCTCTCTTGGATGACGAAGATTTTTAGTAATGAGTGGATCTTCAAGTATTTAAAAATATATATATATATATATATATATTAATTTCGGCCTGGTGATGTCAATTACATATATTCTAATCCTCACTTGGAGAAAAAAAAAGCATCGTGGAGCGTAGTTCCTGTGGGCTCCGGCAACACTAAACCCCTGAGCTTGCCTGAGAAGGACTACATGCACAAACCTGCTATTTTTTAATGTCATTGTGAGAGACTCTCACTGCAGCCTGTTCCAATTTGTTCTGAAAATGTCGGCGTGCAACCTCGTTCTGTGGACGATAAACAAGGTGCAGACTTCGATCTGTGTCACCAGTGATGAGGAAATACAAGGTGTGCTGGACGGAGCAGTGAGTGACAACAACCCCGCTCACATGTAAGGGTACTGTTTGCGGCTGAAACTCTAGGGTCTAGGTACCATGTCTGAAGGGTTTCTTTTGGTTCCAAAGGTACCATACCGAAAGTGTTTGGTGGAAACGGGGCTATAGGTGCCGCCCATAGGGGGGGTGGGGCAAAAACATAAGGGAACATATAGGGAAAATTATCAAAAGATCTGTCTCTGAGGGGGCAGGGGAAGCTAACTTTGGGGGCTAAATTTGCTAGGTCCAACACTGTCGTCATATATGAAGATCATATGACATCAATATAAGAGAGCAATTGACATAAATAAAGCAATATTAGTACATGGCTTGTGAGTCAAACTGCAGAAAAACTGCCCTTTTCCCATTTTACAAGTACTGAGGGGAAATTAAGCATCTTTAGAGGCGTCAGTCAGCACAGTTATTGCAGCAATTCATGTTTCGAATAATGTTTGCCGGATGAATTAAGTTCTCCAAATCAGATGTGTGAACCTTAAATCATCTAGTGTCAAAATTAATAATGAAGTTCCGCAGACATCAAGACGGGTGACTCTTTCTGCCATATCCAATTAGTTCTTCAGTGCCGTCTGGGTGCCTTTACAGTGTCAATCAGCAGGCAGTAAACATTGTCTTTCAGCAGCAGTCTACCTCAGGGGGACTGCCTTTAAACAACAAAGTCAGCTCTTTGATACCTCCCCTTCTCACCTTTCAGCACAGCCATCCCCAGACGTAAAAGCGCACCTTCCCATAAAACACAGCCACAAAACACTAATACACCCTCTTTTTAGACTTTATGGGCTCTCCTCACACAATTACCCATGATCACACAATCAGCGTTTGATTTTACGACTCAGACCCGAGCTGCGGGTATGTATATGTGTGAGTGTGTGCGTGCTGAGGAAGGCAAGGGGGGGGGGGGGGGGGGGGGGGAGGAGGGGGTGGGGGTGTCTCTGGACAGGGGTCGTGCCACAGACTTGTGCGAGCAAAAACAGCACATTTATATACAGACAGGCGGGCTCGCGTAGACACAAACACCACAGACACAGAGAGAGGGAGCCGAGCGGACGCATGCATGCAAACACACAAACACCAGATCCTCCCCTCCACCCGCCGTCTCTCTGTGGCCTTTCTCTCCTTGCCCTTAGCTGTTTCCCAGATTCCAGATGACGTCCTGACAGGAGGGCTGAGTGACTGGAGGTGAGGCTGTGTGATGACAGACCAGGGCCTTTATCAGTGACCAGCACACTGCCAGCTTGCTGTTTGAAGATTAACTGGCAGATTGAAACCCAAAACTGCTGCCGTTCCCGCTTGACTCCCTGCCTCTTTACATATATCTTTTTTTTTCTCCCCCCCCTTTCCTTTTAACTCCTCGCTCACCGGCTGCAGGAGCTCTCCGGGTTTAATGTAATTGGCCTATTTCCTGCATATGAAGTTCCCGGTTTGTTGTAATTGACTAGGTCTTTTATTGGCTGTGAGACAGGTTAAATGGGAACCAAATGGAGAGGCAACACAGGAAGCTTAGGTCTGGGCTATCTGATACTCATCAAATCAGCCAACCTGGACGCAGAACAACTAAGTGCTGAGAATGTGGCTGCAGTGATTAGCAGCTGCATGAGGATTAGTATGTTAGTGCGGTGTTGGCATATGTTAGTCAATGTTGGCTATGAATAATGTGCTTTGTAATACGGCATTAGTTAAGTGCACAGGAAAGGATATTTTTAAGCTCTTTCTCTGTGTGGGTTTTTTCTTTCTGCTGGGCAAAAGTGAATCCTTATCACCCAAGGATGTCAACCTCCTTCCTATTTATTTGATTATGTTGTTTTGAAGCCGCAGCCCTTATAATTTCGCCACAGTCCTCTGTCGGTGGAGGAGAGGCATGGAGATCCAGCTTGTTTCATCAAAACATCTCATGCCAGAGTAAATGGCATTCAACAAAGCTGATATTCTGCTCTTTGATGTTTGCCAGAGTAAATGGACTATCAATGCAAAGTATAAACACTCCTCTATGCTAATGTTCCTCTGGGGGTCTTTGATGGCACCAGTTGTATCTGTGAAGTGTGTTTTGAAAAATTGCATCGGTAAGCCATCCAAACAGCAAGAATTAAAGCCTATTCACTCACTGTGCCTTTTCAGCCGGGGGGGAGTGTATAAAAAAATAAAAAGAAGAGAGAAAATCTAGATTTGGAAAATGGTGTACTGTAGTGGGGGAAATTGGAGCATAAACAAGGTAGAGAGTAAGTGACTTGTAACAGGCAGTGCAGGCCAAGCAAACCAGCACTGTGGCAGGGGTCCAGTTGACTGCCAGGTGACATCATTTGGCATTGTTTCACCACTCCATTTATTTTATTGTGCTCATTGTCCTCCCACATTCACTCAATCAAGTGGGTCTTTTTGTGCTGGTTGTTTAGGTAGTCCAGGTGCACCATGCTAGTGGAGGCTTCCTGTCTCCCCAGAAGTCCTTTCAATGCCTCTCCTGCCGCGGGTATTGTCATATCCCACAGTGCATCTGAAAAGAAGCAGCAGCCCTGCGTAAATGTCAGAGAGGTGACTTGTTTTTAACTCTTAGCGGGCACTGAATGGCTTGTGTGTGTGGGTTTGAGTGTGTGTGTGTGTGTGTGTGTGTTTGAATAAACCAGCTGCCTCCTGCCAGCATTTCCTCCCTTTGCTCTGCTGTAATTTACAGCGTGGCGCCCCCTGTTGAAAGCTGTTTCCCATGCTTTACTTGAAGGTATCTTTTTTTTTTTTTTTTTTTTTTTTAAAAAGATATTTTTTTGGCCATTTTGCCTTTATTGGACAGGACAGGTAAGCGTGAAGGGGGAGAGAGAGAGGCGGGGGTGACATGCAGCAAAGGGCCACAGGCTGGATTCAAACCCGGGCTGCTGTGGTAACAGCCTTGTACATGGGGCGCCTGCTTTGCCACTAAGCCACCAGTGCCCCTTGAAGGTATCTTTTGACATAAAAGGGGAACGATGTCCATTTTCAAAAATCCTACATATTCCTATGATCTAACAAAGTCCAAAAATAATAGTAGATACTAACAACTCTCAAATCAAAAAGCTGGAGTGCTAAAACTCAAACCTGTGATGTCACAGGGTATAAATTCAGGAGCAGCTCCATTGACAGTGAATTGGGAAAGCTGTAATAGATGACACAGAGCACCCAGGGTTGTTCAGTTGTCGGAATGTTCTGAGTACAAAGCGAATCACAGTGTTTGTTTACAATAAAGAAAACCCCCACATCATGTACATAAAATTAAAGGGCGCTGAGCAAAGACTGCCTCAACTGTTAGTTTTAAGCCACATAAAATTCAGCCCAAAAAAATCAACATTATTTCAAGTGCACACTTTATTTAGAATATGTGAGTGTGAGCATTTATATGCTGCTAACTGGATTGCTCAAACAAAGTTTCGTTGTATAAATAAAAATGACAATAAAGGTATCTATCTATCTATCCATCCATCCATCCATCCATCCATCATTAGCAAAACCAGTAATTTTATTTGGCAGAACCCTGGAGCTGCTTTGTGCCTTGATAGGTTAGTGTGTAAGTCAAAGCTGAGAAAATATTCCAAATATATTGTACATTTAAACAAATATAGATTTTTTTTAGGTGGCTAAAATACAATTTGCTGCAGCCTTCACCCAGATCAGTGCATTGTTTAGCTTTTGTGCTGGTAGATTTGGTTCATAAAAGATGCTAACAAAGCAACACAGCAGGAGTGGACCACTGTGTTTAACTATATATCTTTAAGTGTTAAACTTACGGCTGAAAACAGCGACAGAAATAAAGCAGTTTGCCAATTTTACATATCTGTGTGATTCAAATCAGTTGCAAGTCGTTTACCCAGAAGTGATTGTTGTTGCTAATATCATGTCAAGGTAACTGATTGCGGTGACATATTGTATATTCATGCAACCTCATACATTTTATGTAGCCTTGATTCAGTGTACCATGCATCTCTACGTTTTATTACAAATGCAAAGTCACCACTGCATTCTTTATAATTTGGTGGGTTGGATGTCATTGGCCACTCACAGACAATAGCACTGGTATATTTTCATCTATAATGCAATAGTGAGCAAACGTCCGTCTTAATTTACCGCGGGTTTTAACAGATCTGGGGAAAACTGCATTCTCCTACTCTGCACCTTCGACATGGAACAATCTTCAGAAAGATCTAAAATTAGAAACATTTATATCCACTGATGAATTAAGGGCATCAGAAAGAATGTGGTGACAGAGACATGTGCTTGAGAGGCCACTATGGTTGAATAGCTGTTGTTTTATTGTGGATTTTTGTATTATATGTTGTATTTCTTGCATTTTAAATGTGTTTTGACTGGCTGCTACCTCGGCCAGGTCTCTTTTGTAAAAGAGATTTTCAATCTCAATGGGACTGCCTGGTTAAATAAAGGGTTACATAATAAATAGATTAAAAAATTTGGTCTATATAAATAGATTTTATGTTTCAAAACTGAGAGCACTACAATAGAATACAGCTCAACTGGGTATAAAAAAGAAAACAAACATTCTTTGCGTCTATAAAATCAGGCATTTATTGTCTATGGGGCAACACCACACTTTACACCCTATGACATCACAAGTTCGAGACTTACTTCTCTGGTTCCTGGCTCTGAGTGAGAGTGGCTGATGGTTACAAATATTGATTGAACTTTCCTAGGCCATGGAAATAACATATATTGGAATTCTTAATTTAGGTGGTGTTCCCCTTTAAATGACACCTCTTTGAGTCTTTGTGCCTTCAGAGCCTGTATGAATTTCTGTTTTGCACACTCCTGAGAAAGAACAACTCTGTGTTTTGATTTCAGACTGGCAAGAAAAAAACAACGAAATTTCCCTGCCTGAGAAACATAGCGTAAAAAAGACTCAAAAAACTGATGACAACCAAATGAATCCTTCATTGTGGCAATAAATTGGCTTAGCTAATTCCACCAGTATTTGTGGAGATTTCACACTTTCCAGCGGAGCTTCACACCTTCCAGTAAAAAAGACAATTTATTTTCGATCATAGAGGTGCTACTGTATCACTCACAATGAAGGCTTTATTAAGTGGCTGTGTGTTTTAGCAGCACAGCAGGACAATGAGACGAACACGGCTAACGACTATAACATGAGTGAGAAGACAAATAGAGGCCGAGCCAGAGAGGAAGCCGCAGAAGTAAAGCCACGTCAGGTTCAATTAGATCCATCTGAAGGGCTTAGCAGGCACAGCTGACAAAGTCCAATTTGTCCAACATATTTCAGCCCACCTTTCCCACATGTGCTCGCCGCTCATGGCTTTCAGCGCCACGTTTGGACAAATATTCACACTTTCCCACATAACCCTCTGAGGGAATGATGTCCTGGACTTTTGCTTGGGGGTTCAGTTTATCTAGGAAAGCCATCGGCCATGTTTCCTCCACATGTAAGTTAATTCCCCCTCTCCCCCTACACTCCAATTGACAAGGTATTAGTCAACGGAAAGGGGGAGAAAAAAAGACACTTTTCTGTCTGTTTTCTCGCCGTCTCTCTTTTTCATTCACCCACGGTCTGTCTTTCTGTTGTACACACACAGGCACACACAGAGCTGTACCCTGTGGTGAATGTCTCACATATGCCATCCAGTTAGCGGGGTATTTTTGTCTGTGTGAGTGGGCAGCGGTGTCACTCAGCAAGCTTTAAACTCAGCAGAGGGAGAGCTGTGAAAGCCAGTCACTAACAAGCAAGAGAGATTCCCTCCCTGCATCCCACAGCCAGATGGCTAATCTCGGCAGAATAAGAAACATACTTTATAATCAGATTTAGAGAAGTGGAAAAAAAAACACACATACACTAACACCATAACAATTCAAATGCCTCGTGGTCACAAGTTGTCTGCAATGAGGTGACAACAACATAACATAAAGTCTCCTCTTGTCAAAATGGATTCAATAATTAGACACACTGGAATGGCCTCGGTTAGCTTGCAAAACAGACACCAGTGCTCGAGGCTGGCCCTGCAAATTGGAATAATTTGTGTTTTCAGGGCTTGTGTAGGGTCTGCCTGAAGTAGATGATGGCTGGAAAAAAAATCCCAAATTTATTTATTTATCTATTATCTATTTTTCTCCTTCTAGGAAAGGGACAGTATCCACGACATCCCTGCCTCCAACTAAAGCCCCAAAAAATACAAAAATAATAAAATAAGATAAAAAACCTAAATACTCTCCTTACGCCTACCTCTGCCTGTGGCCTGAATGATGACAAGTTTGATTCCTGCTGGCGCCGTGCCAGTGCATTGCCCGAGGATGCCCTCGGGTGTCTGAGGCAGCGTATCCATTAGCTACCTGTGTAGACTGCTCCTCTGAGATACACAGACACTGATGTCTGCTTTCCTTCCTTTCCAGAGATCCCTGAGCCACACACACACACACACACACACCTGAAGCCTACCATCTGGCTGAGGCTTGAGGACCGTGCTGCCATGGCCCTCCAATGGTCTGACCACTTAGCCCTCTTCCTGTCACTCAGCCTCATCAGCCGACACTGTCAGCACAGGTGGCATTCCCTTATTCCTTCTTTACAGGGGGAAGAACAACCTGACAGAAGCTTTGAGCTGCATATACACACACACAGTGACCAGGAAAACACAAACCCCTGTGCAACGTAATGCAATGTAACATGTTACAAAAGCCCTGCAATAAACAGCCTGCTGAGACGAGGCAAATTTTTGAGGTTGTATGTTCTTGTATTGCAAAAAAACAAAACAAAACAAAAAAAAAAAAAAGTTTGAGTTTGAGTTTGCCTTACCATGGAACTGTAGATAGATTGTTTCTCTGTAAGCAACTGAAGAACGTCTTGGCCCTGACACAACAAGCTGATGGTCGGCCGTCTGTCAGCGTGACGCACAACGTGATTTTGCCAAGTAGGACATGCTTCTGAATCAACATCCCACATTGTATTCATGGACCAACATTGCGATCAACCAATCACAGCCCTGTGACATCATCAGTCTGCTTCACATGCACTTTTTTCAAAGTTCCTTTTTGCCTTCAAAGGTTTCCAAATTGAAGTTAGTGCAATTTAACAAAATCCTCAGTCACACTGAACAAAATCCATATAAGCTACTGCAGGGTTAGCGAGTTAGTTTGCTAACTAGGTAGGCTTTGCTAACACCTAAGCTTGTCAATAGGCTAGATTACTGTTACCTAGCAAAGATTAAGGATAATATTATTTTTCAGCTGCAAATACCTGCGATTAACACATTTTTGCAGCCTACCTAGTTATCAAGCTAACTCGCTAATCATGTAGCAGCTCATAAAGGAATTTTGTTCAGTGTTAGTGAGGAATTTGTTCAATTGTATTAACTTTAATTTGGAAAACTAGCAGAAGAAGCACAAAGGAATTGTTAAAGAAGTACAGGTGCAGCACACTGATGATGTCAGAGGGCTGTGGATGGTTGATCGCAATGTGGGATGTTGATCCAGGTCCTACCTGGCAAAATCCCACTATGCTAGTTTTGACGGTGTGTACCGCACCGTTGGCCCTTGTCGGCTTTCTTCGGTCGATCCAGCATGTTGAATCAGTGTCATACATGGCAGAGCCTGACGATGAGTGAAAATCTCTCTGATTGGCAGTTCAGCTCGGTACACAATAAGAAAAACAGAAGTGCGGAAAGCAAACAGTTAAGAGGGTGAGATCGAAACAAATTTATTATATTTTTTTAGCCACTTAACTCTTTTGCAGAAACGGTTTGTAAATGTGCATGTTATTGTTTTGTTGTGCACAGTAAGTATAATTTGTTCTTTAGACATCTGGTTGTGTTAGTAATGTGCTAACTGGCTAACTAGCATCTTGAATCGGTTCCCTTTTTGAATGACGAATACAGACTACCGCCACCTGCTGGTATGGAGAGTTATTTCCATTCATGCAGGTGCAAAATGTGGGTGCTAGTTGGCTGTTGGCTGTAGTCTCTGCAGTGTGTTCAAGTGCAACTTTTTGGCTGTTTCTGGGCCTTAAGACATAAGAGGGTGTTTGACTATTTACTCTTCAGATGAGGTGGGAAAAAATATTTAAAAATACTAAATGTTTTTTGGTCAATAAAGTGAGTTTAGTGTAGTTTTTGACAGTCAGTGTCATATAGAGGGTTTCACTTGTCACCTGTTGCACAAGTAAAATGAGCTGGGGGGTTTTTAGCAGTACGATGGCAACAGATAAAAATACATTTGTTGCTTCATCCCTGTAATTTGTTTCAAATGGATAAGGTTATGTTCTGAAATTGAGGCCTTGATTTACCACTTCAACAAACATGCATCGCATTCAGCTAGTTTTGATTTGTGCACCACATGCAACGCCTAATTTATGTTATTTACACTCTGTAGAATCAGACGCCTGATTTTATGAACACCAGGAATCAGGAACAGCTGTTTGATAGAGAGAAACTAATGATGTCATGCCCAGAATCATCTGCGGGGAGCCCAACACCATGGGGGCTGTCACTCAACAACAGAATGTCAGCGGCAGCAGGGCCTCTGTTTGGGGAAGGCACTTGTCAATCATCTCTCGGGCAGTGGGGGAGCAGGTGGGCCGGCCAATCAGAGGGGGTCCCAGCACAGCAGGCCCGGGACCAGGAAGTGAAGCGCCATCTGGAGTGAAGACGAGCTGTGAGTGGGCAACTGAAACAAAGTGGTGACATGCTGGAGGAAAGCTGGCGGAGTGTGCTGCTGGATATAACAAGGGCATTTGGATTCATGCTGCCTATCACACCAACTCTGTTGTTGATTCTAGTAGTCAGATGGTGCTTATTAAAGATGTGCACAGGCAGCCAGTCCTCTCATATAGGGGGAGAAGACCAGTGTGTGTGTGTGTGTATGTGTGATAGCCAACTAGTATGATGGGTAGAATACTGTTACCGGCATTAACACGGTGCACAAGACATGGTATCACAATACTCACACTGATTAGTGTAACAGGCCTTCCATCACACACACACACACGCGCACACACACACACACACAGCACATTCATCAGTCAGATATTATTCTGAACCCAGGACCAGTCTATTTCTAACTGCAGGATGCCACTTTAACTTTGACAGTTGACAATTTGCCAGCTCATAAAATAAAAAAAGAAGGAAAAATGGTGGCAGTGAAAACTGGCAAATTGAAAATTATGACATTGAGTCTGATTTGGGGAAAAGGATGAAAAAAAAATCCATTAAAACGGGTTCTGCATGGAAAGAGCTCCGTCTTTCTCTCTCTCCTCTTTTATGTAACAATGATCTTTTATTCCTTTGATAAGAGACAGATCTGCTGAGAGATAGGTCAGAGGAAATGGAATTGAATGGAAATCTTTGCGCTACATTTACTGAATCATCAATGTGATTAATAGCAGTTAACACCTCGTAAAAATAGAGCCGCAATTACAGCGGAAAATTAGGGGCCAGCATTACCATCGCGCTAATAAGTACCGAATATAATTACATTTATCGCAGTGTTGTCACAGAGATTGATAAATTCATGCTCAATCTCGTTAATCTCTCAATAACATCCAGCACCGAATTTAACAATTATATTTTTTGTCATCCTAAATGAAAAAAAAAAAAAAACGGGGCGAAAGAGAAAGAGGTGAGAGATTGCGGGAGTGCAGGAGAAAGATGGATAGAGGCGGTGTGAGGGGGAAAGAGAGCAGATATGCTCCTGTCCATCTCGAGTATTTTTCAACCTATTCCCAGCAGAGGGGATAAAACAGATAATTACCAACTCTAAAAACTGTGTCTTTGTGTGCTCCTCTGAAAGGAGAAACTCTCCAGCACTGAAGAGATAAAGCTCAAAACAAAAGCAGCCTGAATTGGACCAGGATTAGCTTTAATGGTGGTAATTACCAGAGGGGATAACAGCCCGGTCCTCTCTGCCCATCACTGAGGCCCAGAGCAGAGGACAGCGGGAGGGGGGAGCGAAAGACCTGAATCAGGGCCCATCCTTGGCTGCCTGTGTGGCTGCATGGTGGCAGCGGTTTAGCACATTCAATTGTAAAACACTTGGACGACCCATCTATGTCTGGCCTCTCCTGTGCTAAAAGCCACTACTGTATCTCACCGCCCCAATAATGGCTGTGCATAAAAAAGGACTAGGCCCTCCACACTGTTGCTTCTTGAATTACAATCTGAGCTGATGGCATGGATAAGAGTGCCCTAAATTATAGCAGCGGGGGCACTGGGGCCTTTCTTTCTCTCTTTCTCTTTCTCTGTCCCTACCTCATCTTAATGGCTGAGTAGCATCAGCGAGCTGCGCCGTGCGCACCAATAAAACATTATTATTTGGGGCATTGACAGTGATGGGGTCTGCTGCCTAAAAACAAGAGAAATTAAAATGCAACATGGTGCCACCTTACACCCACACTGGACGATGAGCCCCCAGAGATGAGAAGAGACAAAAGGGAGAAACGAGAAGAGCAATGCGCAGGACATTCAGCTGCTCAGAGGGCTGTAATTTATCCCGTCTTAAATCTCTCCTTCCGAACCCTGCTTTGAATGTCAGCCCTCTAGCCCTCGGAGCATCGCATACTGAATCTAAATCAAATATACTGTACCCATGTGCTGCTGCTATTTCCCCTATGCCACTCGCCCTACCTGCATACAACGCTTCCACATTCCCAAGGTGTGCATGGATGTCTGACCTGCGGTGTGTTTGTTTCCTGAAAATCGGATCAATAAGGAACAACCCACCAGACAACCAATCCACAGGGAACCTGGATCTATAAATATCTCATATGTCCAGCTGAGCCAGACTGTCCGCGCCGTGGACTGCAACAGCTGATCTCACACATTCAGAACGCGCGGGATGAAATGCTCTCCCCATGTTACTCATCTTCCAATTGATCATATAAATGTGTGAATTGCTTCTGTAAGCGTATCGAATGGATGTGTTTATTGTTTCTTTATCAGTGTCAAATAGATGAGGAAGAAGAGCCACGAGCCTCCAAGGTTGCGGTGGTGATTTGTTACCAGCATATGTTTAACCTGTGGAAGTTCAGGTTAGGGCCTATTCTGTGGTATGTGACGGTAATGAGAAACACCCTGTAGCCTGGTCCATAGTCTCTTTTAATTAGCTCTTTTGAGCCCCAACAGAAAAGCCTTCACAGGAGAGAATGGGCCTGCCATTCAAAACTCCACCTGTGACAACCGAGCTTCGTCTGTCGCCTCTATAGCTCTTATCTAGGGGATGAATCAAGAGGCATCATCACATTTCTTGGTCTGTTAAAGCTCCAGAGTGACCCCCCTCCGTCTGCTCTCTGTAGGATTTATCTTTTTAATCTATCCACAATAAACCAAGAAGAGTGTCTTCGTGTTCACCTCTGATGTGAGGTGGATTATTTGCAGGCACGTCTCTGGATGGCAATGTAAATGGATATGGAAAACATGGTCATGACCAGAAATAGCACTAGAGATGTCAACAGGTAACAGTTAAATCGGTTTTTGACTGGTCACGCAGGTCAATCTAAGTTAATTCTGCTACTTTGCAGTTTACTACACTGTGCACCACCCAGATCTGGTTGGAGACAGGCAGACAGTTAACATGTGGACAGTGCCCACAACCCACCCTCCAGTTTCCACTTCTTTACGAGCCTTGACTGCTCTTTACTGTGAAACCAGCTGGGTCAGGTGGGCGCAAGCTAGCGATGCCACTCATCCTTTGATTACCGCTAGTAATGCTGTCTCAACCCAAGAGCGGTGCTGTGGAAACACTGCACCCACCTTCCGGGTTTTCCTTGGGTCACCCAGCTGAGTAAATAGCAAATTTTTGAGCCACAAACCCCCTCTAGCATCTCTGTTAGTACCGTTATCAGTGTCAACACAGCTAGTGGTGCTAACATAGTTAGACTAAATGGCTAATCTTTGAGCCGCAAACCCCCTCTAGCATCTCTGTTAGTACCGTTATCAGTGTTAGCACAGCTAGTGGTGCTAACATAGTTAGAGTAAATGGCTAAACTTTGAGCCGCAAACCCCCTTTAGCTTCTCTGTTAGTACTGTTATCAGTGTTAGCACAGCTAGTGGTGCTAACATAGTTAGAGTAAATGGCTAATTTTTGAGCCGCAAACCCCCTCTAGCATCTCTGTTAGTACCGTTAGCAGTGTCAGCACAGCTAGTGGTGCAAACATAGTTAACAGTGCTAAAGGGGTTTTGCAGCTCAAAATGAAACTGCTTACTAAGCAGGGCTATCTGGGGGGTGACCAGAGGGTGGCTACGGTGTTTCTGTAGCAACACTGTCCCACCACCGGAGAGGCGAATGAGCTGTTCCGATAGCTAACTCAGCTCTCACCTGACCTGGGTGGTGCATACTGCAGAGTGGCTAAGGCTAACGTTAGCTAATCAGCAGAGACCGGAGGGGGGCAATGGGAACTTTGTTTTGACATGTTTAACGTGGCTAGTCGGATGTCTGTCAGCAAAGGCAACAGGAAATGAAATAAAAGGCAAAACATTTACATAACATAACATTAAAATGTCACCACCTCTAAATGAATAGTGCTTTGAAATGCAGTGCTAAAGCTCAGCGAGTCAATGGAGCGTTGGACCAAAAGGAAAGGCCTTTCCTTTCTCTTTATAAATTAACCAGTTAGTTACTGGTTAATGGATGTCTGGCTACTGAAAACAAAATTAACAAAAAGTGAGATTCCTATTTAGCGCCTACTTTTTTTAAGAATTCCAACAATGTTGCCTGTGATTGGATGACACCAAGAAGGTGATGCAAGATAACTCAGCAAAGCCGAGTTACATCAATACAGTCTGCATACAAGCCATTTGTGCAAACAAATTCCTTGAGGCTGACATCAAACGTCCAACCACATGTCTGCCTGCCCTTGCGAGGAAGTGGAAACCCCCCCCACCCCCCCGTCTGTCCCTCCTAAATAAGTTTGCGGTTAGCATCTTTTTTTTCCCCCCCTTCTCATTTTAATCCACGAGAAACGCTGTAGATGAAAGCAGAGTAATGTTGCTAATGTGTGCGATAGTCACAGCCACATAAACCCACCACAATAAATTAAAGACCACAGGCGTTCATCTTGGCCTCATGTGACCAAACCCCCCAGATACAAACAGACATACAGTCACACATTGTCCTCCAACGCCCTCCAAACCAGAAGCAGCCAGCAGGCAGGCGCCCACGTTCCCCACTCCAGACCTATCTGGCTGTGGAGATAAAACCGTACTGTAAACACAACATTTGACTCATCTCAGAGACATGACTGGGAAGCTGAATGATGAGGGAAGCCTAATAGCTCCTCTGCACTGGAGGATATTCTCTGAGTGACCTGTGGCTTATGCAACAAAGTTTTAATGGCTTTAATATTGGAGTGAGGCATGGCTAAAACCCTCTGGGACCATACTACTGTATGACTCTGCGTCTCATATGTGGTCTTGCTTTGGTGTGGATCTGACATGTGTGACACATGATTTGAATAAGTCGGAACTCTTCACACTTTGTATCATGCACATGAACCATGTATGTTCATGTTTGGTTTAAACACGTGCTTTTTTTCTCCCCACACACACATGCATTGACAGACAATTTATGTGCCCTCTCTCTCACACACTCACACACACACATACATACACACGGCACCCATAAAATTCAGATGTCTCCACACTCCATCCTTTGTGAGACCTTATTGTCCTGGTTATTACCCTGGGTATTGTTACAGAGAATTGGTATGCTTATCAAGGCCTGTAGTCTAAAGTTGATACGACACTGGCCTGGCAGCTTCATTAAGATTGATATCCTGCCGCAGCACACCCAGATGAGCTGATCTAGGACATGGGAGGGAGCAGCCGAGTTAGAGAGTTAGAGAAAGACAGAAAGAATGAGAGAGTGGGAAAGAGAAAGAGACCACAAAGTCCACCTCCCAAGTAGCTCAATTGCCATCTATTGAGCCACTCAAGCTCAGGAGAGGGACCAGGCATGCATACCTCGCTTTTAAGGGGACGCTCCCCCTGTAACCTCACCCTGCCAGTCATAAATTACCTTCCCTTGCTCAGTCCTTTCACAGTGGATGCACAGAAGGCCCCTATAGCCTCTCTATGAGCAATTAAGGCCTCAATAGGATGGTATCAAACCACCCTGACCTCATCCAACCTCTCCTGTCATTGTCACCTCCTAAAAGGTCCCCTCCACTTTGTCCCCAGAGTGCCACTGCTCTCTGTGTGTAAAACGCAGGCACGGTCCATTTTACTGGCCACTGCACCATCTCTGTTTCAGAGTTTTATCCACAGCAATATAAACAAGGTCAAAGGTCAACCAGAGTGAAAGTTTTTTCTTTTTTAATGTTTTTGAGCAATGTTTACAGCTGGTTAAATACACGCTAGTTCGCTCTAAATGTGCTGAACTCTGTGTTATTTCAGTCGCTGTGTGACAACACTGCTGTCTCATTGAACAGATTAGTTTCATTCCAGCTGATGGCCTTTCTCGCCATCCTATCATCTGGGCCACATTCACTCTGTGTAGCCAACTGGAATGAAACTTCTGCTTTATGAGAAATCCCAAGTGCTAAATTCAGCCTGTATAGGTCAGGGAAGATTGCAGTGTGTACATTAACCGAGCACACTGGCGTGTCTAATTTGCTGCGGTGGACAAAACAAAGGCTCTCATTGATATCTCCATATCGAGTCAACCCTGGATCCAGTGGATAGCCCTGGTTTCCACTGGCCAGACCTAATGATTTATTGCACCGCTGACTAGCCGGCACACTATCTGATTGGCAAGGCTGGGGCCCATTAAAAGGCATATATTTTTAATCACTGTTTACCATGTCAATAGCAATGCTAATCACTTCCAAGGTGTGTTATTATTCCAGCGCTGGGTGAGGAGACCTGATAAACAAAAACCAGTCCTTCTGGCTGTTTCTTTTTTTTTTTTTAATCTTAATAAAAAATGACGTCGAGTCAAGCATTACTTCTAAAGCTTCCCTTTCACCTTTAAGGACCTTCATTAAAGACAGGAGCCCCCGAATGTGAGCCACTGAGTAAACATCTGTTACTGAAAGACATAATGTCAGACCAAATGTGCACCGTTCTCCTTGTCATGACTCTGTATGTCAGCTCTAAATAGGTGGAGTGCCTTTCAGGAAACGATAAGACCAATAGAGTGGGTTGAAATGAAATTCTTTTCATTAAGATAATCGTCCGCGGACACTCGTTTAATGCCAGCAATGACATTGTAATGGTGTGATCCTTTACTGTCAGCTGTATCAATGCAACGTTATGACCAAAACACTAATTTTATGTTTTTGCCCCATTGCCTCACCACCACTTGCCTTTTTACGATGTTACATTTCTCCTAGCATGCAGGAGAGAACGGGATGACGTGACAGAGGGTTTAATGTGCGTGTGGTGAAATGTCAAGCTCTATCAAGCCCACTGGCCAGCGCGGTGCACACAGAGTAGTATTATGGAAGTGGGGCAGTTGCAGCAGGCCCCTCTGATGGCCCATAGAGTGCTCCCTATATGCACACAGAGTCATTGGGCAGATGTGACCTCGCCGGCACACAGAGGCTCTTTGTGTCCGAGGGATTTAGAGTCCCCTGGGCCTCCTGACTCTAAACATTAACAGACCTACTGCAGAAGGAGACCGAGAGACCCTTACTCTGCTGACATGCAACATTAAGCGGGGCCAACTCTCTCTCCATACTTACAATATCAGGAAAGGGCCCTATATGTACAGATGCATGCGAAGACCCATGTGGTAGGTTGATGCAGGGGCAAGGTCGCCGCTCAGACGCACTCTAATGAGGTGAGGCAGTGTACTTAGTGAAAATATATCAGTTATTGGACTGAGGACACGTATTTATGTGGCTCTTCACACTTGTTTACATGCAATAAAGGCAAGGTCTCAAAGCAGTCCACTTAGAGTCCAGCACAGCCTCCGTCCATTTCATTCATTTTTATGCTGCAATATGAGCAGAGGTCATCACCCTCTATGCAATTCAGCTCATCTCCCATGACGTGACTGTTGTCTCGTTACTGGAATGTGTTTGCAGGACAAGTCCCTTGCCACCCCGGTTTTAAAAAAGAAACGTTTTAAATAAAGAACCTAATTATCCGTCAAGGATTGATGTTATGAGCCCGACGTACATGAACTTATCTGGATCCTTGGTGCTTTCTTTCCTCTCTGTAATAGCGTGATTACTCACCAGTGTAGTTAAAGCCACCTTGTGATTCACTGATATTCTCGTCATTTTTGCTAATAATAATGATACACCATTTGCATAAAGGAAATGAAACAGGTTACATTTGCATATATTAAACATTTATATGTATGCATATAATATGTTTGCTCATTTCAGGAAACTAGGCAAGATAATAGTAAGACTAAGACAGGAAATAGAAGCACAAATCCACAGTAAATATTGGCCTTCGTTATCTGCCATCTCCTCAGACAGGAGGCTGTATCATTTTTCAGCAAAGAGCCCCCTGTTCTTGAGGACTAGGCCAGGCCTTGCTTTATTAAATTATCTCCCTTGCTTCGCAAATACAATTTCCTGCATAAATCACTCAAATGATCCTTCAGACTGTCAGGTCCAAGAGAGTGTTTTCTATCCTATCTGCCTCCGACCAGGTTATGCAAATCCCCACCACAGTGTGTTCGATATCTATTGAGATGCTTCAATTGTCTGCGTTTGGCCCTAAATCCTTAGCTTGTCCCGATATTATTCTCCTGCCCTTGATAAAAGTGACACTAAGCATCAAGCCATCACCAAGTCCGTAATCCATTACCAAAAAAAAGAGCATGCCAATTTAACTAAGCCAGAAACACTGACCCTGCAACCTTGACCTTGTAAACATTACAATGGGAGGAGGCCACAGTTTGTGCATTGGAGATCTGCTTGGCGGAGCATTGGGAAGGGCTTATTAAGGCCCCTAAGCTGGGGCTGAATTCAATCACATTGGAAAGGGACTGAACAGAGAAATCTTTACCAGGGGTCAGCTTGGTTTAAGACCCCAATACGGAAATACATAACTGGACCAAGGAGTCTGCATTATCACCCTCCCCACAGCTAGCGAGCCAGCAGTCTCATTCTGAAGGATAAACATCTGTAATGCATTGGCTCAAATGGGAGCCAGCTTAGAGTGACTTCAACTTGATCCCAGACAGCTGTTTGAGGAGCAGCTATGGCCTGACTGCACAGGGGGTCTCGGTGGATGTCCTGAAAAGGGACCTCCAAAAATCTAAAGGGACAAAGGAATCTCCTGAACAATGTTCTCGCTGATACAATGGTGGTGCACAGGGAGGAAGGGGCAAAGGAGCACTGCCTATTCTGGGGGCATGAATGACCAGCGCATTCCTCTCCAGTCGCCGAGCAGTGAGCGCAGTGACCAAGAGTGACAAGTCTTTACACCGCTTTGTTGACACTCTGTGTGCTTGACCAATACATTCCTTCTGTTCTCTCCGTCACCCTCCCTTCTCTCACACTCTCCTTCTTTCTGCTTCCTTCCTTCGTTGCCTCCAATTCTGCGACTGCACCTCTGTTGTTTTTTTAATTTTGTTTCTGCGTGGGTAGCCTCGAGTCCACTCAGCGTTGTCAGTCTGGTTACATATTGCTCATATTCAGACTAAAACACGTTACGACGCACGCACATAAATACACGCCGGGGTCAGGTCACTCTGTAGCATCACTGACACACATTTGGAACACATGTTTGTTCTCCATACAAGCCACACATCAGCCCCTTGACAAGTGAAATGGGCGAATATAACATATGGGACAGTATCAAGGGTTCATGTGGAGGACAGGGAATTACAGGCTTCCTTTTCTCTCTCACACACTCGCTCTCTCCGATTCGCTCATGGACACACACACACACACACACACACACACACACAGGAGAGATCCCTGGACTTCTCAAAAAAAAAAAAAAAATCCCCAAATCCCAAAGACCAACAATCTAATGCAAAAGGTCAATCCCTGATTAAATTCAAAGTTATGATAAAGTTGGGCAGTTGAATTGTACTTGTAAGGAATTCATTTGGGAATGAACGGAGAGATGTGAAGTGAGGGCCATAGAACAGCTGGATATCAAGTCAATTGTGGCTTTAGACTTCATCCACACTGATAAATTTTCATTTACACATGCTGTTTTAGAATGAAAACTATCTCCGTACACACACACACAAGCGTTTTAGAGCAGTTTCAGAAATCATTTCCATCCGTACTATCACACCTGAAATGCATATTACATGACCATCATGTCCACTGCACATGCCAGTGTGAACAAGAAGCACTGTCTACTCTGTGATTGGCTGCATGGTTACAGAAAAAGCTACGGAGATGGCGAAAAGTAAGACCAGAGATTTCTTTTCTCGGACCGACGACCAGGTGGAACTGTTACTGAATCTAACACGAGTAGACGGCAGTCATGAAGGCAAGAAACTAGGGGTGTGCCATATCATCTTGTTCATGATAATATCAGTAAATCTTTTTAACATGATATGCGATATTTCGATTTGTTGACGTGATGTCATACTGTTACCCACGGCAACAACAAGCATGGCTGAAAGCTAAATTATCACCGACTCTGTGGTGGTTCCAAAAAGAGGAGCAGCTTCAGTAGTGTGGAATAAACTGTGGCGTCCTGAATGTTTTATGAACAGCCCCGGACTTCTCAGACTCTTTTAGGGAGTTACTGCTCAGAGGGAACTCATTCAGCGGCTCCTCTGGCAGCAGCACAGTTTCTCTCGCTGTGCACACATGGGAGTCAATGTGATTAAACCTGCAAACCATCTGTAAACCTACATGAGGCTAGCGACTTGATTGTTCTGGTATACAGCGTGATGAGTAGAGGAGAAATGGCAGAGCATAAAGGTCCAGGTGGAAAAAAAACAACTCAATCATTTAGGATTTTGCTAAAAGAAGGAAATCACCTGTTGATTTATACATATAGATCCCAGGGGACATATTTTGTATTCTGTTTAAATGTGTAATTTGTGGTGGATGATTTTATTTTGTTGAGCTATTGCAAAACAAATACGGTGTTGTACGACGTTGTTTTCAAAAGTCTTCATTTCTGCCAGTCCACACTAAAAAGCAATTCTGGACTTTTCAAACTGAAACTGGGTCATCAGCATTTCAGAAAGTCTGAAAAACATGTTTTAGTGGTTCAAATACCCTGCAGTACTGTGGACAGTAGGCGCAAACATAGCATTTTAAATTTTGAGATTCAAGGGGGTCCTCAGGCACTGTATTACATAACAAACATACACTACAAATACACAGATACAGACATCTTGCTCACCATCTCCCACCCACAACCCCTACCCTCAGCTGTTTACAAGAAAATTAGACTTGGATACCATGACCTCTAATGCTTACAGTTTTCAGTATGACATTTCAAAAACATGAACAGGTTGTTTTGAGAAGTCCTGAATCAGCAGAAAGAGGTAACAGATCTCAAGAAAAGAGGAAGATGGAGTTTTGTATTAGAATGACCTCTGTCCAACTTCTTTGAAAATTCTGGGGACAAAGAAAAAGGGATATTGCGGACAATTGACATGAAGACATTTGAAAGTGAATCCAGTGAAATTCCAGTGAGAAATGAAATCATTAGTGTGGAAGTAGCCTAAGGTCATGCCACCAACTAGTAAAGAAGTGAAAGTTATATATGTCTGATCAAAATCCGAGTGCATTTCCCGGGCGAGAGGCCTTGGTGTTGTCATCTACAAGCTGCTTATTTCAAGAGAGAAGAGAGTGACACCAGGAAAACAAAGCTACACAGTGCATAGTTAGGGTACGTGTTCTGTGTGAATAGCTTATACTCCTTAATTGACTAGGTAAGGCCCTGTGTTAAGTCCCACAGAGCTTCAGCATCAGCAGATCCACACCTGTGACAGCAGCGCGAGAATGACGGGGGCTCATTAAAAACTTGATTCAGATCTTCAGCAGGAACCCTGTTGAGTCGCTTTAAAGCAACGTGCTCATCGGAATGATAGGTGGCAAATACAGTAGCAGGGGGAAATTGGACTTGAAAAGGAATGTCTGTCTCTCCATTTTTTAAAGCCTTCCTCTTAATAACCTGTTTTCCTTTGTACTCTCAAACAAAATGGCTTCTATAGTTGTACACGGGGCCTTTGAAGGTGAGCCGTGACTGGCATACATGGATGTCTTCTTGTAGGGCCTTAATTTGATGCTTGAGCACTGCTGAAACTCCCTTATGTGTTTGTTGTCTCCTTTTGAAAAGAGTAGACTTTCACTTGAGTTAAAGTAAACCGCATCAATTTTTCATGTACCTGTCCTAAAGATAGGCAGTGCACTTTCCAACTCCAAAAACAGGATGAATTGGGGGGGCCGTATCCTGTGAACTGGATTCGGCGACTGATGTCTGACCTTGTCACTCTGCCTATCAATGAGGGGAAGTGGCTCTGGAGAAAGGGGTTGAGGTGGTGTATGGCGGTGTGGTGTACAAGCAGTGAAAATGAATTCAGCAGAGCTTATGACTCTTGTGATGAGAAATGTTCAGGTAAATTATGACACAAAGCATAATTCATGTGATAAAAAGAGGGAAATATTGCATAGATGGAGCAGATTATTGGTTTGAAGGCGCGTACCTCCAGGCTATGAATATCTGAACTACCTAGTGTAAGAGATAATAAGCACCATCTTAATGGTTTATGAATCTCATTTGATTTATGGTTATTAACCATAGGAGAATTATAGTGAGGCCGTATTGATGGACGGGGGGTATTTCAGGATAGAGCTTGTGATTGAAATGGTATGACCTGCCAGCTCCAGACAGGCAGCCGCGGATAGCGCGCGCTGAATTGTACAACAACCTGACCCTACAAAACTTTTAGTTCTATTCCTGACAATCTTTCCACTGGTTAAAAAAAGAAAAAAAAAAAACTTCTCCCTCAACTAACAAGTAGCTTGAAGCCACTCATCAGTTCTTCGATTTTTTTTTTCTCTTGTTAGTGATGCCAGAAGTAGAAGTAAAAGGGGAGGAGGGAGAGGGAAAAAAGAGAGGGTTTTATCCAGGGGACCGACACCATTCCCGTCCCGCACACGCCTCCAAGCGAGCACATCCCCCTGTCGACCCCACCCCCCCCCCCCCCCCCCCCACCCCCCACCCCCCACCCCACCCCCAAAAAAAAGAAGGGCATCAATAAAAGAACTGTGGCGCAGATTGGAGAAGGCATGAGCAGATTTTCAATGGGATTTCAGGAGAAGGCACAAGGGGCAGAAATCTTTTGCTTTTGTCTGCCGTTCAAATGGGTCTGATGAGCCTCAAGCTGGAGGCTCTGCTTGTCATAGAGGTCCTGATCTCTTGTGAGAATTGATTTCCATCATTTGGGGGGAGCTGTACAGACTGAGGGTATATTCCTGCCTGGGAGAGCAAGATAAGGGCCAAATGAACTGAGACCAACTTACTGTACAAAAAAGCCAGGCTCTTAGGAGTGAGGGGGGGGGGACAACAAAAACAAAAATATGTTAAGTTGTCTCACAGTCCATTCTCAAATGCTAGATTAGTTTTCAAAGAGCAGGAAGCCCTGTCTTGTTGTGACGTTTTCTCTCTGCCAAGCATTTCATCTGATTATGAGTACTTTGCAATCTGCGACAGCATGATTGATGCTCCACTTTCATGAGGGGAATTTTAACAGCACCTCTTCAGCGCTCAATGCGCACCCAATTATGCGTCTGAGCTGGTAACCTTGAATTTATGTCGCCATGGCAACAAAACCCCCGGTCATGCATTATGGATTATCATTGAAATTCTACACCCCTACCTAACATAATGAGAGCCCAGGACTTAATCAAATCAGCCCATTCTGTGTGACACAAAGTGAAGAAGGAGCTCTCATTGTATTGGGGTTGAGGCTGGGAGAAGGCAGCCAAGCAAGCAGGCAGGCAGGCAGGCAGGCAGGCAGGCAGGCGGGCGGGCGGATGGCAGACTGGGCTGTGACGGCCCCAGCAGCTGCAGGGCTAGCAGCCTGATAGATGGCTCCCATATACATCAGTGAACATATAGACAGATGGCCCTCAATGCCTGGAATTTCCAACCCAGGAAGCAGCTGTTCAGCCTAACCTCTGCTGTCCGTCTCACCTTGTTGTCATGGAACATTGAGCAGAGAAGGAGAATGTGGATGGTGACATGGTGCGGAGTGCGGTGGAGCACCACAGAGCTCCGGGGTTGGGACAGGGGAAGGGGTCTGAGCAGGGGCTGAGGCAGGGCTTGCTGAATTCACATTAGGTGGCACTTTCTCATTTTGTCTCCTCTCTCTAAACCCCTCCTCCTCGTTTTTTTTTTTCCTCCACAGTTTTTTTAGCCTGAGGATGTAGGATCTGGTGACACTTGAGTCTTCCTCTCTTACTCATGACCACATAAACAGAGGTGGAAGCCCCAAATTATTTATCCCCCCTCTTCTCTCTTTGTCATTCTCTGTCTTTCAGATGGATGACATAATTGTTGTAAATCACTGCGCTGGATTAATGCAATCTATTTTTCATCTCCTCCCTGGCTTCTCCCCTTTCCACTACTGCAGGCCCAGCCTGAGCTGTTACATAAAATATTGATTGCTCTTGTGTATTTCTCTCATTGTATGTAAGCATTTTTATTAGCTAACAGGCGAGCAGAGGAAACCAGAATTGCCCCCCCATCTCTCACTTTATATAAAAACTTTTAATAGCTCAGCAGATTTTGTTCCTCTCTCCTGTTTCCCTGCATCATCCCTGTACGCTACTGGGAAGCCATGAAGATTTCAGCAGGGGAATACTGGAGCTGGAATACAGGAAATACTAAAATAGGCTCTTCTCAAGCAATGATTAAGAAACTGTAGATGCTCAGGTCAATGAGATTCAAAAATAGTCACTACTTTTGTGGGAAGTGTGATTTTAGTAAACTTTCATCTGAATAATAAACAATAAAATTTAAGACACTGAGTTGGAGAAACAACAGAGATGAGGACTTGAGTCACATGACTTGGACTGCAGACAGACTCAAGTCACAAATTTGATGACTTCAGACCCGACTTGACAAAATCAAAAAAGACTTGGAACTCTACGAGGATTTTAACACGACTCATGACTGCACTTGGACTTTAGCCTTTTGACTTGAAAATACTTACCTTCCTCCAAAGATTAAAAAAGCACACCACAAATCAATTTATCTACCTTCATTTCCTGACTCATCTAACATTAATGCCATTCCCAGCAAGTCGACACTCAATTCTCCAAATCCACTCTGACAGCATCCAATCAAATTGCAGGAGAGAACAATAAAGAACTAATGTTATGTAACTGAGCGCAAGTTGGAAAAAAGTATACCAAAGATAATTTTGTTGCAAAAAGTCAGGGTAAAAAACAACAACAATAACAAAAAAACTTCCAACAAACTTGTTCTAAACAATAATTACAAATTTTAAAACTTGAAACCCAAAGTTTAGGACGTGGGACTTGCTTGTCTTGGAATTTGAGTGCAAAGAGGGGGAGGGGGGGTCCAGCACAGTTCAGTTCAGTACGCTTTTTTTTTGTTTGCACTGTGAAAAATTGTGAATGGTGCCAATGGAACCGTTCCGTGCCGTCCCCATTTTTGGTCCCCCCTCTGTTGGCGTACCTAGCACACAGATCTGGTACTAAAAGGTGGAGCTGTGAACACCGCAGTCTGATGACTGGTCAATAGAGGACGGTCACTCTGCTCAGGGCTGAGCTGTGGCTGGTATTCAAGCTCATGTAACCACTGTTCATACCGTGGAGAGTTTTACACTCTAACTATAAAATGAAAGGATGTTTTGCTGCCTCTTGCAGCAGCTGGAGTTGGAGAAAAAATAACTTAACACACTGGGGCAACTGCCGGCGAATTTTAAGGTAGAACCTTTACTTGTAATGTTACTCAATGCATGAGCTGACGATATGAACACACCTTAAATTTCAATATGACAACTTTGACCATTACTTTAGTTTTTATTGTCTCTCTTGGATGACATACACTTTCAGTAAAGAGGGGATGTTCAAGCGTTTAAAAATATATATTAATTCTGACGGGATAATGTTAACTGCTTATATCCCAGAAGAAGAAAAAAAAGCATCGTGGAGCGTTATTCCTGTGGGCTACGTCAACACTAAACCCCTGAGCTTGCCTGAGACGGACTAAAAGCACAAACCTGCTATTTTTAAATATCCCATGTAGAGAGACTCTCACTGCCGCCTGTTTTATTTTGTTCTGAAAATGGCGGCGTGTAGCCTCGTTTCGTGGACGATAAACGAGGTGCTGACTGATAAAAGAGGAAATACAGTGAGTGCTGGACGGAGCAGTGAGTGACAACAACCCCGCCCACATTTAAGAGTACTGTTTGTGGTGGAAATGCTAGGGTCTAGGTACCATGTCTGAAGGGTTACTTTTGGTTTCAAAGGTACGACACTGAAAGAGAAACGGGGAACAGGGACTTTTGAAAACGCCTCACAGGTAGCCTGTCACTCAAGCGACCCCGCCCTTAAACTTTGGGCCTTAATAAAATGGAAACAGGTGAGTTACAAAAAAATATTCACCCCCTGTACAGTCATCATGAATGTTGAAACTGGCTACAGAGACCCAAACAGTTTTTTGTACCAGCTGTAAACGTGTTTATTTCTGCTGTTAAGATGGCCATTTTAACATGGGGGGTCTGAGGAGACTGACCCTGTTTTGGAGCCAGCCCCGAGTGGCCATTTGATGAACTGCAGTTTTGGCACATCCGCAGTTCCTTCATTTTTCTTGGTGAAAGAATGTATTGTGACCCAGATGTAACTCTCAGTTCTTATGTTGATGTATTAGATGGTTAACCAGGCACATTTCATCAAATAATTACCCATTTTTATGGTTTACCCTGATGTAAGTAACCACCAATAATGTTTTTTGAGCCTTCCCAGAAATGCCCTGATATAATGGAGTCTGCCAGGAATTAAGAAAGAAAAAAAAAAAACTCCTCTGCTTCAAAATCACAAACACATGATTCACATTGACTTTGCAAGGATTTAATGTTTTGGCCACAGCCTTATGTCACTGGGAGGAGCATCGTACTAAACGGTTAATTTGCATAACTTTTCATAGGCTCTTTTCCAAAGCAATCATGACAGTTTTTGGGATGCTCTCTCACTGGAAAAAAAGAGAGAGGAAAGCTGGATGTTTATTGAGTCTATAACAACCGCTTTTTGGAAGCCAAACAAAGTCTACTGCGGGCACTCAGGCATATCAAATTTATTCTGAGCGCAGCAGTGAAAAGGGACAGTCTATCAGCATCAGAATACTAATATCCAATATTCAGTGGGAGGAAAAAAAATGAAACAAAGAAAAGTATTTTAAAGTAATAGAAAAAAGTTTATGTAAAACAAATGGGAATTCAGTAACTCATCTGCACCCCGGGTCCTCTGCAGCTGTCTTCTATACATCTGCATATTTCCAATAAACATAACAGGGTAATAAATGTTATTTTCTCTGAAGTAAGCGCATCACAAGTGGAGGTGTCATTTAAAATGTATTTGTGATGTGCTTGATGAAGCCTGCTCATCCCTCTGTAATGACACCCCAGCCTCTCTCATGTGTTATGCATCACATCTTGTTACCATCTTCCTCTGAGCATGGCTGTCATCGTGTGTCTTCTTAGGCCCCTCCGGAAGCATCGCATCAGCTAAAGGGATACATGGCGGAGAGGAGGGGAGGGGAGCAGCGTTATTAGATGCCTCTTCAACTTCTCAAACTCCAGAAGGTGTCATTCTCATCTATTTTTGCTGATGCCACTGTTTTTTTTTTGTGTGTGCCTCCTGCCAGACTGATTCATTACGGAGCAGAAAGGAGACAGTGGAATACGTGAAGTAGTAGGTGTGAGAGCAGTTTGTGTTCGTCCATTCTCACGATACATTATTGATGCTGTATTTTTGTTATTAGAACATCTCTCCTGCATTATGCATATCAAGTTCATGGAGAGTAGCATCGTTTACCAACCCTGGTGAGGAACGAGAACATTTTGGCCCCGACTTGAACTGAGCGCATGTGGAACATATAGGAGGTTCTTACACTGTCAGTTTGTTTCTGATTTCTTATTGAAAGTATTCCAATGTCTCGTGGCATTTCCAATCCATTGTGAATGCTGCACAGCCTTTTTTTATGATCACGGCGTAAAAAAAGAATGAGATGGAATATGCAAGATGTGACGTCCACTATACGTGTTGCATTTAAATCACAGTCTAAAGCAAACCAGGTCAACTCAAGATGTTCGCTGTGCATCACGCAAGGAAAATAAATAATCACTTATAAATTATGCCTCTTAAGTAGTGCATGCATAATTGAAAAAAAAGAAACATTACCATGGATTGAACTCAGGTCTTTCGTAACAGTGGGATGCATTTGTGGTACAAATGCCCACAGACAGCCTCTTATTGTGAATTCTCCAGAGGCTGCTTGTTGTGTGTATCAATGTATGTGCACCATTAGGACACGGGGAAGCATGGAAAAGAGCATACATCACTGAAAAGTTACTTTTGCTCATCTTCTCCATTAATCATCAAGAGGAGGACTGAATCTATATGGAAGGACTGTTACAAACTAATGACTTTGCCTCCCTTTGTAACCTTCCTCTGACAGCTATACTATTGGGTTACAAGGAGAGTCACACTAGTGCAGTCCCCACTGCCTCATTTGCATAGAATTAATGATGCATGCATATGCAAATGAGCATTTTAAACAATGTTGATTACTGCCTATGTATTCATAGGCCAACAGTCACACATGTCTGACATGCCACTTCTGCATGTAATTTGCACCACAGTAAAGGGCAACTGGTACTGTCTCTCACGTAGGCTCATCATGGCTGCAGGCGGCGGTGATAACCGCTTTATCTGTGTCTCAGCTGATGTTTATTTATTGGTCTGAATCTCTCTTCTGAGATGTGGCCGTATCACTGATAATGTCAACAGAGCAGGATTAGCTGTGTTATGCAGGCAAAAACAAGATTTGCATTAAATTCAGGGCTACGTTAAGATCAGCGACAACTGACAGGTTCCACACACTGTACATACTGTACACGCTACACGTGTTCTCACAGTATAATGTGAATCCTTTGACAGTGGGCTGGGGATGAAAAATAAAGGATGGCCCCAAAGGAAAGTCCAAAATGCACAACTTCACAGCAGAAATAGACATGTTTACAGCCTGGTACAAAAACACCATGGGTCTCTGTAGTAGGGCTGGTGTATGGCATTGGTTCCAGTACAAATGATACCATCAAACTAAATCACAACATGGATTACTACAGTACCTAGTTTTGGTGCCAGAGTTTGCGCATACCAAGTGTGTGGTCAAAAAAGAGGGACAGTGTGAGACAGTCACCCCTTTTACACTGCAAGATTTTCGGCGAATGTTGAGCCGTTTTGCTGGGAAGCTGCGAGCGTTTAGACAGACAGAGAAGGATTGGCGAGTTGATCCGAGGTGCCCAATTTTCCGGAAGGCCGCCTCGTTCTTTTTAAACCAAAAAGCTTCCGCCAATATGTCTACCCTATGAGGCGACCTTCCGCCACAGGAGGAGCTGTGGATGACGCCGCACGTGCAAGCCACTGGCGGTGGATAAACAGAAAACAGCTGATAGCAGGAATTAGCGAGCAGCTAGTAGCAAGAGAGAAACACAAACCTGACAGACACTGTAAAGATGAGCAACTGGGGAGACAAGGAATTGCGCGCCCTCCTTGCCCTCGCAAACAAAGAGGCCATTAACCGTCAGATGACGGGGACGGTGAAGAACAATCCGACTTATGAGAGAATCGCCGAAGGACTGACCAGCCGTAGTTTCCCTCCACGTCATTGTTTACGTCACACGCTGAGATACACGTTTTGTTACTTGCTCACGCCCCCCATTACCCTGAAAAAGGCGCATTCTGTATAAACAAAAGTCGGTAGGCAGCATTTCGCTGCACTCCCTGATTTTGTTGTTATACTGCCAATGCTGAAAAAAGACTGATTGGGCTTTCCTGCAAATTTGCACAATTCCTATCTAAAAAGGGCTAATGAATAAACACTACAACATCTCAATACCCGTGTTCCCGTGTCTTGCTTGCTGCTGATTAAAGTGATGAGGGTTGCCCTGAAGTTAGCCACCCATTGAAACTTGACCCATTTAAGGTGAACTGTTAAGGTGGTCCAACTCCTCTCACTGTGATAATAAAGCCATCCTAAACAGATAACAGGGAAATGTCTGACTGCTGAGTTAGAGAGACAATTACTGATTCTAACTCAAGATGTATTTTGCTGTAATTTGGACTGTAACAGTTATTTAGTGTTGAATTTTGCTGTTGGGTTAGGTTTTTATAAATTATGTGAATCTGATGTGTGAATTTGTTTTGTATTTTTTGATATTTATATATTTAATTAGACTTTAAACTGTGAAGTGTTCATATAGTGTTCACTGTCATTTTGTCCAGTATCGCTTCAGGCAACGGTTTTAGAAAAAAACGGAAGGTGAGTTTTTATAGACCTCACCTGTTTAAATTTTATTAAAGCTTAACATTACCCATAATTATTTAGGGTGTGGCCATTTTGAGTGACAGGCCATCTGTGAAGTGTCACCACTGTCGATGAGTCAGACCCATCCCTCGCTCCCCCACAGCTCCATCGTCTTGTCTAAATATGGTCACTTCTGGCTCCAAAAATCCAAAATGGCGACGGCCAAAATGCCAAACTCGAGGCTTCAAAACGGGCTGACATCAAAGTGACTACATCCATTATTTTCATCAAGCCTACACACACACACACACACACACACACACACAATACCCTTTTAAATCTGCAATAGTTTTTTTTTTTCTCCTTCAAACAAGATGAGTCAGGATGGGATCTTGTTTTAGACCCCAGATGTTCTCAGCCCTCTGAGCCTGTGGATACATCATAGTGTGCTTTCATCCAGCTCCTGGCCTGCTGAGGCCCACAGAGGCCCGTGGAAGCCATCCAGACCAGCCCTCTCATTTGGTTAAGGGCTCTTCAGTTGTAGGCCAACAGCACTGAGAGCCTCTGCATGTCAATCCCTCCCCCTTGTCTTCCTCTCTTCTCCTCATCCCCCCCTCGGGTCAGCCCCTGTACGGAGACTGTTGAAATTCTAATATCTGCATGTCGTGCTATGACTTACCACTTCCCTGCAGCAACAGTCAAAAGTAGGCAATGTCTTGAAAAGCGATGAGAGATGAAGCAAACTACTTCTAGAGGTAGATGGAGAGTAAACAATTAGCCACCAATATTTCTATTTGTCGATAAAAAACAATATTACCAAGTCTGCAAATGGGTGATTCCACAATAACAGTAGCATATAGATGTAAAGGAGATCTGCTGTTTATTATGGGATGGCATTTGCACCTTTGTAGTCTTACGTTCCCTTTACAATCAGGGTCACAACCCCTGCTTTTACAAGGCTCCATTTTCACACGTATTACACTTTACTGTGTCAATATTTACGATCCGGTTGTAACCTACATTCACATTATATCTGCGCTTTGTCACAATTTGCATTTATGGACTTAAAGCAAACGGCTTTTTTCACTACTGTATGTTCTCGTAAGAGTAACTCTAAACTCGTGAGTCTTTTTATAATGCATGGGATCACAAGGTTTGCGTACAACACATTTCTTGTACGGGCTGACACCTATAAAAAACAGTATTAAAATCAATATACTAATGTATTTCTTCTTCTATTTTTTATCTTATTGCTGTAGCCTGACACAAAATGGTAATGAATGCTCAGGGGATGTTTACCCCATTTAGATTTCATAGAACTTGGTGTCTGCATTGATTAATGTGTGCCTAACCTATGTTTTCATTATAAGAGGAGGAGGTAGTGTGCGTGCATGTGTGTGTATATGTGTGTGTGTGAGTGTGTTTTGGTGCTGGATGGGGGTTATATTTTGGGGTGGTATGATTGAAACCCCCCCATGCCTCCATGTGGAGGTAATGAACCTGAAGACAAGCAGCGGCTAGCCTGAAATTTCATGCATTGAGAGAGTGTCAGGGCATACATAAGCCCGGCTTGGTCATTTGTTATCGTTAATCTTTACATTTATGGCTGCAAATATGTTATAAGGAGGCGTGCCCTGAGTATTTCACTTTGATTGGGCTGTGCTCTATGACATATTGATCAGTGGAGTTGGAGAAGGGACAGGCAGGGGGCCAAAGTGACCGAGACCTTGACTGTGGACATCTCCAAAGGCATGACCATGAATTGTCCGCCTCATATTCGGCATCCCCGGTCATTTCCCTTTGTAGGGGAATCAAGGGCACGTAAAGCCCATCACATTTAGACCCACCACGAGCTGGCTGGGTGAGTAAGTGACAGCAGCATTCACAGAAACCAAGATGGGGTCCGGCAATGACCAGCAGCCTCCTCTGGATTGCATTCCAGGAAATCCTATCCATCTTCATTCAAGCATTTCAGTGCTCAGTGAAATGGTATGGGAGGGTGGACCAGATTCAGATTGGTTCTATGTGTTTGTGTGTGTCTGTGTGTGTGTACGCATAAGTCATATCCGAGTCACTGTTGCACCAGACTCCAGCTATTCCAGGCTGCCCAATTTCGGATAGCTCTTAACATGCATGCTCACACCCCTTCACTGGCTGCTGAATTGAGCCCTAATAAGCTGACATGATTCCTTTATTAATCATCCATGGAAATTTTTATAGGTGAGCCGCACCTTGCCAGGAGCCACGGGTCAGAGCCAGCAGCCCCTTTGCATTATCCTGCATACAGCTCATGTCTGCTGCCATCCAGCAACGACAGGGCCTGGATCTCAATCAATTATATAGCAGTCTGAAGCTATAACAGCACTTGCTATTTGCTAGTTCAAGCAGCA
This sequence comes from Epinephelus lanceolatus, assembly GCF_041903045.1. Lineage (NCBI taxonomy): Eukaryota > Metazoa > Chordata > Actinopteri > Perciformes > Serranidae > Epinephelus > Epinephelus lanceolatus. Next base: position 23,885,971 of record NC_135748.1, read on the forward strand.
AATCCCATGATAAAACCAACAGCAACCTATCACATGCAAAAAGAAAAATGCGAGGGTTAGTTTATTAATGAACCACGTCCCGCTCACCTATTTATGCGGTGGCATTGCTCACACCATATCCGTCTTTGTAAGTCCGAAAACAATATGCCATTACTCATATGAAAATTCAGGGATGGAAAATTTCCAATTCATGAAAAAAAAAAAGCGTCCATACATACATGCACGGATACATTTGGGGGCAATGTTGTGGAACTCACTGATCAGTGTCTGATGAAGGTAACATTTCTCTCTGTCTGCCGTTAGAATAATGTGAAGGGGAAAGCCATTTGGCACACTGCACCGGGTGACATTTGTGAAGATTTAGCGATTTCTGGAGAGAGACAATTGCAATAGAATGTGTGTGAATCAGCATCGCTCTATGAGGTGATGTCATGCTTGCAGCCGCTGAGCTGCTCCTGGGCTCACATGCAGAATGTGCTTGGTAATAGTGGAGTGTGTTCAATCCAAAATGCTTTGCAATGCAGATACGTCACTAGCACTTTTTTTTCCCCCCTCACTTGAGGTTGTGCTTTCTCTGAATTCGGGACTTTATCCCTGTAGTCATCTTGGTGATTCATGCTTGTTCGTGTGCCTGAGTTATTTTTACCCACAAACATTAGGATACATTTGGATAAGATGAAAGGAAGAAAATGTACAAAAATAATCAAATAACAAACCGCAGCACAGAGGAAATAAGTTAGGAACAATCTGATTTCAGACCAGGAAGAAACACAGACTGTGCGGTGGCTCATGTGATGAGCAGAGTGCCTTCCAGCCACAGCGTTTCCAAGTTGACAGCACACTTAGCCAATTTAAAATGAGGATTAAGCTAGGTGTTGACCCAGCTACCAAGGGAGTGTAATCCCAATCACAACCACAACCCATACTTTATGCTAATAACGGCTCATTTTATTAATTTTGCTATTAAAAGTGGTGATGTGTATACATATATATAAATAAATTATCATGCTAAAATGTCATCAAGATTAATGGAAAGACCAACAGACAGTGCATTTATGGAAATTTCAATATTACTCTTTGTAAACTGTGGTCCCTGCTAATGGATTTTATGCACCTTTATGGCAGAAAGCCTTGGCACCTAGAGAATAGAGATCAGGTGGAAATATGTGGGTCATTATGCATCTGGACGCCCAACCTTCCTCTCTCCTTAGCCCAGTGCCCAGCTCCCGGCTGTAAATTAGAAGGACAAGTTGTGAGCGACGATCACTGTTTATTGCTCTGTTTAAATTCACCCTCCATTCTGAGCGACATATTATGGGGTGTAGCTTTAAAAAAAAAAAAAAAAAAAAGAAGGCGGCATTTAATATAAATGATCTGGTGTTGATTGTGATGGATACACTATGCAGAGACACCTTGCCTTCAAGGGCATCGAGGGATAAGCTATCATTTTCTTCCTCGTACGCATGAAGGGAAGAATGACGGAGGGTCCAATGTCATCACAGTGTCTACAATAACACACCGCAACTCACGGAACCACACACGACCTGATATGCGACAACAAATTGTGTTCACGGGCTACTTTGTTCCAGATAGTTTGCGTGGCTTTAAAATGCACTATTAGCATTTAAGCATGAACTGAAATGAAATGTCATCTTTAATTCTCCCGTGGAAAAAAAAATGGCCTCGTGTGTTTTAAAGGTGCACCGGCAAACAACGGGCCCCTCGCTCTGCTGGCGAGTGGGTGACCTTCTGTCATATTTTGCTGAAGCTCCTGCAAGTTTTAGTCTCAGTAGTGTTTTACCTCCTCTCACCTTTGCTGATATTTCAATAAAGAGAGCCAAAGTGACCCAGCTTTATAAACCTGTGCTCAGCATAATAAGCCTATGTTACGATTAATGAGATACCCAGGGCATTATTTGTTATCTTATATATCTTATTGATTGCATTGTCTTTCATCTTTGCAGCCGCGCTCTCCCTCGCACCGTCTCTCCACCGACTCTCTTTCCACCCCCTGGCAGTCTGTTTTGCTCTCTCCGTCTCGCTCACTCGTTCTCTCCCCTGAGCCCACTGTTCTTGGTTATATAGGAGTTGTTGAAGGTTGAATAGTCATGGCATGCAAAGTGCAAGCTTGTATAACTACGCTTCCATTACCTGCAGCGTGTGTGTGCTAATAAGTCATCTTAAGTCAATGACCCGTACATATCAAGCTTCTTAGAGTAGCCATCCGGGATCACTGCCCATGCAGGTCCCCTTAACCATCTTATTTATATCACACTTCAAAGGCTCAACTGATTCTCGATCAGGCCTCCCACTTTGAGGTGTCTACTGAACGAGAGCAACCGGCTGCGGGGGAATTGACTCACTCCCTCACATGCACACATGAATATACATACACACACACACACACACACACACACACACACACACACGTGCACGCACAAATAGCGCCTTAAGTGTTGATTGACCTCGTCTCAGTTCCAGGATATGAGAGTGACGCCTGCAGGAAGCTGGACAGCCACATTTTGTTTGATCACATCCAGCAGCGCAGCTACTGGCAAATTCCAAATGCTGTTCATTTATTGAAGGAAAGCGCTGCTCGTTTAACAGAGGCAGAGAGGATTGGAAGTGACACAGCATAAACAGGAACTGTCAAACAATTAAACAGTGTAAACATCACAGATGAGCCACTGATGAATCTGGCTGTCGGAAGCCATTTAGCGAGGCTAAGCCAAGTCGCCTGAAAGGTGGTTCTATCTGCGCGTCCTTCCATCTGTAACAGTCACTCACACTGACTTAGACAGATACTTTTAGGAATCTGCGTGAATGCCACAGCTGGAAATGTGAAGGACTGTGTTTAAACTTCATAATGCGTTCAAGTCAGGCTTAAATTGTTGCATGTTTGAAGAATAAGTGATCTTCTTGTGCTGGTAGAGCGTGGGAATTTGGGAATATGCAATGTAAGCACTGCTACTAAAGCTATTAACCTTGACACCATTATGCAAAGTGGAGAAGAATGACACTAAATAAAAAAAAGACTTCTCATAATAGAAAAATTACAGGGGAAGCTGCGAGCAGGTGAGAGTTCTTAGAGTGTAACAGAGAGAAATGGGAAGAAGGAGAAAAGTATTGTTGATACCAAAACAATTCCAATGAAGCAATGAATATTAATGCAAACATGCAAGGTTTCTTTGTGAGTGCCCGCATCACCGTTGTGTGTTTATGATAAACGAGCGCTCCTTCTCTCTGTGTCAGGGTCCCCTGACCGACAAATAGCAGGCTAATGACAATAGCCACAACATATGGTAATGGACCTTCAGCATGCTTTGCTATCAGTGACACCTAGAACCTGCAGGGCTGCTGTTCATGTGAACTATGCAGCCATCTTCATATTTAGTGTCTACTGCGTATCGTTTAGGATGATTGAGTATCTGATTAGCATTTTGTTTGCTGCTGGATTATTCACTCTGACCCTTTGTGGTTCATTGAAGGAGAACATTTCAATACTCAAAACCCAGTGGGAGGCAACTTTGAAAGGACGTTCTGAATTAGCTTTGGATCTTTACAGCATTTAGTCAAAGCTATTAGATAGCATGTTGTGATGAACATGGACTTTGACCAATAACTGTTTAGAAAGAGTGATACCTAAACATCTTGTTGGCCCCCTGGTGGCTGGCTGCAGTACAGATCATAAATCCAGCCCCGTCTATGTTAGCGGATGGGACATGGACAATATTTATTTTGCTGATCACTTTGGTTTCAATTAGTTATTCAATGCTATAAAAAGGGGGTGTGGCCTCATGACTGACAGCTGTATGTGTCAGTTGGTGTGCTCGCAATCAATGGCGCTGCTCGCGATTGAGTCGTAACACTGACTGTATTATCAAGACGGGCAACACGGCAGCTCACCAAAATTGAAGCCAAAACATCTTGAGCACCTCCTGGTGGATGACTATCATTTGAGTAAAAAATCCTGCACACTCTACGTTAGCGGATTGGACATGGGCCAAACTGAAAAACCAATGTTTTTCAGTTTGGCCCATTTTAAGTAGGTCTAATCACGCTGATATATGTTTCAGTGTTAAAAGTTGAAAGTGCTAAATGTGGTTTAAGTAGCTGTTTGATGCTATAAAATGGAGGCTGACATCATTATTAACAGCTGTGTGTGTCAATCACTGTGCTTGCGATCCATGGCGCTGCTAGCAATTGGGTTGGATTGGATAGTTGCATGGGCAAGATAAAGATAAAGAGGCTGTGGCACGTTAATGTTTCAAGCTATCGTGAAGGCAGTAGTATCTTGTGAAACTAGACAACATAAGGCATCCATTGGTACTAGGCTTGAGCATCATCACTATATCACGGTTTGTTACGGTATTTTGAAATCCCAAAGGTATGAATTTTAATAGCGTCAAACCACAGCCACTAATTCTTCTATTAACATGGTACTGAAGAGGCTGTAACAAGGATTTCTTTGAATGTAGTGCACATCACGTGCCACCAGAGGTCAGTGTAGTGAAAGAGGCAGCTGAGATGACTGCAAGCGGTGAAAACAAACAGCTAACCCAGCTAACGTCCCGTAACAGCATAGAGAGATGAGAGAAAACAAGGAAAACAGCATATCTTTACATCTAACTCTGTGAATTAAGGACTTATTATGACCAAACCAGGGTTGGCGATTGTCGGAACAGTGGACTAGCTAAAATTCAAAAACTGTGCAATTGTATTTCTCTATTAAATAAGGAAAAAGTTGTAAAAATATACTTTTCTTTTGACATTTTGTGAGTTTCTTTGGTGATTTAAAATACTGCAAAAGTTAGGAGAGCTTTGGGAAAGTAGCGAAATCGCCGGTCACACAGGGGCTGGTAGCGCCACATACTAATACGGTCATATAGCATATACCCAGAAAGGTATGAAGGTATGTAAAATTAAATACCACTCAAGCCTAATTGGTACCAACCATGCCAACATAGTTTTTTGGAAAGTGGATGAGTAACGCTCCAAATTAAGGCTACATTTTGGCAAGGGGAAAAACTGGCATGGTGATTTTCAAAGGGGTCCCTTGAACTGTCATCTCAAGGTATCTGAATGAAAATAAGTTCTCCAAGTACCCATGTCTCCTAAACTTGAGAAAACTTGTTTCGTATAAATAGTTTGCTCCTTATAATCATTGTATCCCTTCAAATTAAAGGGGTATATTTGTCTTTTTATGGAAAAGGACAACCAGCCTATTTTAAGAACAATGGATCGCCTAACATGTATCTATAGATCTATGACACATTAAAGACAACTGTAGAGGGACTCAGATGTTTACCGTACCAGTATTAGGCTATGCCTATCAGATAATTAGTTATATCAACCATTAAATAAGAAACCAAAGTATATCAGTATGTGATCCCTTAACATATTTTTATACTTGGTCACATAGTTTTAAACGATATACTTCAACAGAATGAAATTCAATTATAGGTTTTGGTTTTGGTGTGCTGGCCCAAGATTTTCTGTGGCCCCATCTGGCCAGACCTGTGAAAAATATCTGGGAGCACCACTGCCACTACAGCTCAGACTCTGGCTCCAAATGACATCACCAGCTTCATTTGTACAGTGGACAGAACCGGAGACACGCTGTCCATCTTTATCTTCAGAGTATGACTCTGACCCACAAGATTTTTTACAAAACCAGTACCTATATATTGTGTGTAAAGTCAATGAAGTTTTTGTGTAACCATCATGGTGTGCACCTGGGGTTTATGTGATACGACATCTCCCCGAGTGAATTAAGATCATCTTGCCCATACAGTATATCTAAACCTCAGGATTAACTTTCTAATCTTTATTTTAATTCTACTTCAAACATCCTAACACAGACCCCGACACATACACATGCATGCAATACCTCCCAAAACTCTCATCGACACCCCATGTCCCAGTAGGCAGTGACCAGAATCCTGAATCCCCTCTTAGCTGTGTATGAAATGTAGAACAGCCCTCCTCTCCCCTGCGTTAATCCAGGCCCGTCCATCCCCACAGCACTGGCCTGTGACAGATACAAAGTTACAAAGCTGCTAATCTCAGCGCCCCTGTAGCCCGAGGGTCAGCGGGGAGCTCCTCTGCCTAAGCAGGGCCATCCTGGGAGGCCAAGACGGGAGATAGCTAGGCCTCAGCCCTCAGCGCCGAGCCCTGCCTGTCGGATTAATGCACCTTGAGGGACATGGTGTTTCTGATGGGCTGCGGGCTCGCAGGATCACAGGCTCACAACACACGGGATTCGAGTAGTTATTACAGGGGAGAGCTGGAGATGTGTGCTATCACACTGCTAGCGTCCAATCCACCAGCACATTGTGGAGAGATAAAGACAAATGGGAAGAGGGAAAACAACACAGCCGGATAGATACTCAGAGACATAAACATACAATGAGTATGTTCTGTTTACATGTCGAACTTGTAAGTGTGAATTCAGCTTGGGGGCAATATGTAGAATATTAGAGGAGAACTCCAATTGTACATTAGCAGAGAGAAGCATGTTCCTGTCCCTTCCCTGAAGGATGCAGCAGTGCACTTATATGATAATGGAGAACTAATTCAATAATTAATGGTGATAACCATCATCAGCAGCCCAAATCGATTCTTATCTTTGCCTGTGTTGAGCAATGCTACATTTTTAATGTTCTTGTCATTTTGATTAAGATCATGTCATTGCCTTTGTCCTCACTTATAATGTGAATCAGAGAGCTTGGAGAGATAGTTTTTGTGTGTGTGTGTTTAATTAGGCTTACTCGACACATAACAGCCTTTGCTTGAAGGCATCATACAGATTCTTGCCATATATAGAACATAAGTGCTCTCAGAAATATAAGAATGTATACATATACATTAAACATGCCTCTGTGAAAGTGTGTCTATGATCAGGGCGATGGTGGTAAAATAAAGGCTGGGTGAACCCGACCTTACTTCAGCTACACAAGTGCTGTTTTAAAGTATATGAAGCAGCACTTTGGCTCACATGGTGTTTATTACAGCCATAATGGATTAACAACATAATGTTGTGGGGATATACAGCAGGTTATGAGCTATGGAGTTTACAACTTGAGCTTAACATTAAAGCAGCAGCTAGATGGATCTAAAAATAACTTAAGCCTCACAAATGTGCTGCTAAGTTTGCTACTTAGGCCCCGTCTACACGCACACATACATTTTTGAAAACAATTTTTCCCACACAGCCTTCATTTTACAAAATATTTATCAAAACACTACAAACTCACACCAGCGTCAGTGTCTTCCATAGTTTAGTACCACAAATGTACTAATGTGTACAGGCTGATGTTACTTTTCTCACCTCATCACCATTGATTCCTGTTAAACTTAAGACTGAAAGAGCTCACTCAAACATACGAGTGATGCTCTGGACATGTAAAAGTTTTCCTTCCGTTACTCAACGACAACAATCCCACTCTGGAAATTGTCACACCATCTGCTGGTTCGACTGGGTCTGATCCAAAACCATTGTTTCTGACAGGCTCTAAACCGCGGATGCTGAGGTGGAGCAAAAACATTGGGTGCAGCAGATGCCTATGTTTGTCCGTTAGTGGTGCTGCAATACTGTGTTTAAGTGTAAAGTACTCATTAGACCAAGCAGGTAGTCCACATTGTTGTGGCTGTTTCTAGCATATGCTCGTTACACGAAGCAACAATAGGCAAAGGCAAACTGGGGAAATTACATAATTGTTTCCCAAATGCTCCTTTTTACATGTCCGCAAAGACAAAACCGGAGTAATGAATCAACAAGCCTACGTCATATCCTGCACATGTGGCCTACGCTGTTGAGAGCATTTATACTTGTGCGGTGGTGTGTCTGTGTCACTCTGCAGTTACATCTCCAAAACACTAGTTGGCGGCAGGGTTTCTGTGAAGTGCTGTAAAGTTTAGTTCATTAAACATGGCTTAATATTTTTTTTTTTTTTATACTTTATTAATCCCCGAGGGGAAATTCAATTTTTCACTCTGTTGTCAATTACACACAGGTCCGAACACACACATGCACAAACTGGACCTATACATGCACTAAGTGGAGAGATGTCAGAGTGGGCTGCCCATGCCCCATGCCCCACAAACACTTGTCTTTATCTGGACACATTTTTCCCACAAATACAACATGCTAATGTTTTTAGCACAAGCCTATGGCATTTTACATTGTATAAATTAGCCTTGCAGCTAGTGGACTTTTCCCCTACTCATATGAAGCCAGGGACAACGACAACATTAAACAAAGGTAACGATACGAAATCTGGCTCCATTACAACTTACAAGACTCACCAACAAGACAACTGTCTTGTACTAAATATATTTTCCAAACAAATACAACATGCTAACATTATTTGCACAAGCCTATTGCATTTTACATTGTATGAATTAGCCTAGCAGCTAGCAGAGATTTCCTGTACTCATATGAAGCCAGGATAAATCACACACAAGACTTAAAATACTATTATGTGGAGGCTTTATTGTCTTCACAATTTATTGTTTATGTTTGGAATTAAAGTAAATAAAAGCTTTGTTTCCACTGAGGGAAATGGTTTCAGCTTACAAAAGTAAGACAAGAGGTCTGCATCGCCCAGTCATGTAGTTACATGTCTGGGAAGGTGCACGTCAGGCTATGGCGTAGGGTACAGCATAGGTGCGCCGTAGGTACAGCGTCCAGTTAACGCAGAAGTATAAGTCCTGCATAACTCTAAGAACGTAGAGGAAAATATCTCTATACGTGTAAACAGGGCCTTAGTTCATGGTCCTCTGTCCAACAGGTTATTATTTGATCACGCTTGATCTTCTAAACTGTGAGAGACAGCCCAGTTTGAGACTATCAGGTGTAAACTATGCAAAAACAGTGAAGTGGTGCTGCATAAATTCTGTGTTAGAATTTACACCAGTTACAGTCCTCCTGTCTGTATGCTCCTAAACCAATATTCATGAACCACTCAGTTGGTGATGGCTCTAAAAAACCCTCTGAACCATTGGAGTCATAAATTCCGTTTTGTTGACCATTAAGATTAGGTTGCAGGTGAGAACTCTGAAGGTTAGTACGCTATTTAGCCAGCTAATTCCTGTTTCAAATCATGCAACTACAAACTGACCTGGCACACACACACTTGCACACCTGCACCTGAGCAAGCAACACAGCAGCATCAGTATCCTGTGGTAGATTCGCACCAAATGACTGGAACCCTGAGGGCTCAGGCAGCCATGATGAGGAGGGATTAGGAGTGGTGGGTTGTCAGCAGGATGTATTTGTGAGCGAGCGTGTGTCTGTGTTTATGTTTGCGAGTGTGTAGAGGGAGAAATCACGCTGTTTCGCTATCGCATGCTTGCTGAATCTGGTGGGTGGAGGCTTTTAAGGCCCACAGATGTCCTTGCACTTGAAATCCTGAAATCTGCTCTGGAAGTGATGAGGTATTAGAAAGGGATGCACAGGTAAATCAGGTCCGTGGTCTCAAATAAATGTCAGCGAACGAAGCAATTTCATGTCATAATCTTGGCAAAAAGTGGAAACCATTATTTCCATGCGCGTGTGCGGCCTCTAGGTTGCTCACAATGTTACAGCATTGCTTTTATCCATCCATTTTATCTATCCATATTCAAATATCAATTTCTCTCCGACCAACGAGTTAAATGATAGAATGTCAGCTACACAGAATGTTTTCCTGTGTCTCAATTGTAACCCCTGTTTCATATTCATAAACTCTCCACATGACATTTTCCCACTCTTGTGTGATATCCTGTGTCCACACGGCACTCCTGTTTAGAGTGCCTTCTCATCCAGGCTCTAATTCAAAGCCCAAAATTATGGCTGAGTTAAATGTTCTGTTCCTAATGCACTGAAATAATGCTAAATTACAGATGGCTGGTTTTATTTGTGTGAATAAATTTGTGAGCTTAATGGTTTGTAAAACATGTTTTCTATGCGTAGTTTACAAACAGGGAAGGATGCTTGAATCTGTGTTATTCAATGAAATACAATTACCGTTAATTTAAGCAACATACAACAATTAAGTGAAGGAAAAAAAAATGTCTAGTTTCCCACTGTGAGTTGGGGAAATAATTCCATAAACAGTTATGACTTGATTTCTGTGCTGATCAGAAACCACTGAAGCATTCTGTCTCTTTTTGGCAACAGAACACAGTGTGGCTCCCGCCCAAATGAGCTGTAGTAGCACACACTGTACCTAACCTATGAACGCAGAGGCAGCTCCAACCCATAGCTATAAATAAATAAATACATATCGTCCATTTAGGATGATGATACTAAATGCGTACCATATCTGATCACTCTGTCTGAAAATTATATCTACTCCTAACAGATGGGAAAACACTGCCCACAATTAGGCAGCACATGGCCAAGATCTGTCCATTTCTGGAAAGTAAAGCTGACATATTTTCCAGTTATCTGCCAGTATCTGACATTAATCTGGCAATAGAGAAAAGCATTTGGCACGGCCTCCAGTGCCCGTAGTGGTGCGTGCTTCCTGTCTGCATCCTCGGACGATACAGTATCTGGGACCATATCTTTTTGCTTATTTTGGATTCAGAGAGACGTTCAGAGCTGATTTTGATGTCAGTGCGAGGACAACCTGTTGTCATAATAATTTCCAAAAGCATCTGAGGAGCAGCTGTCGACCGACTGAAGGAAAGCGCCAAACTTGCAGGCTTGGAAGTTCTGCACTGAGCAGCCCATATTGGGGAATGTCAATTATTTACATAAAGAATGATGGGAGAATTATCTATCAATTTATCAGCATTACAATTTCTGACATGCTAAATGTGCGATGCTGTTGACAGTGACAGTTCTGAACATGGAGGAGGGGGGGCGGCTGGTGAGCAGGCTTGATCAAGATTGAGCATTGCAAAAAATCAAACACCATTGGATGCAGCACCTGCTAACGCTGCAGAGATCTCAATTGTGCTGGAAGACGGGTGCTACGTAATCAGCAGAGCAGGGGTGGTGTGGTGTTGGCAGGGGTGTGAGGTTATGGGCCCCCTCTCGCCCCCGCCAGTTGTTCCTGACACGCCGCACACAACACTCATCCCACGCTGCACAACAGAGGAAAAGGGGGAGTTTCAGGCAACCGCAAGGAGTCTTTTATTTTTAGTTAATGATTGAACAAACAATCCAAGCCTCAGAGCTGTGCCCTCTGGTGGGTGTGGCCACCCCTGAGGCCAGGGAGCTGCTCTCTAATAAGCATCCTTTCACTCAAAAAAAAAAAAAAAAAAGCCCAATATTTGCTCAGCAACTGGAGGAGGAGACGGAAGAGCCGTTAGGGAGCAGGATATTGGTTGGCTATGACAACGCACATGAAGAAAAAGCTAGATGGGGTGGAGGGGGGGCTGGTGGATGGAGTGACAGAGGGGGAGAAAAGGGGATGGTGCACTAGAGGAGGAGGAGGAAGGGGATGAAGTAGTGGTGAGTGCTGATGGTTGGGCAGGGGGCCTTTTCTGCCACATATAGCACTACGAGGAACAGATGGGGCCTGATAAATCCTGAAAGGGAGGCATTACCTGCCCAAGTCACCAAGCAGCCACAATTATCACAGGGCTCTGGGTTCATTGTCAATTAGAGTGGCAGTTAAAGCCAGGCAGCAGCTGTGGCAGATGGCTTGGATCCAGAGAGGCTGGGGGAGCCGGGACAGAGGCCAGCCCCCAGGCTCTCTCCATCTCTCCTCCTACTTTTCTCTCCATTGCTCCGTCTCTTTTCTCTAATACAGCAAGGTCTGCTTTAGAGGAGGATCTACTTTTTTTATTTGGTGTGTGTGTGTGTGTGTGTGTTTGTGTGTGACAGGGAGAGAAAATGAGGCAGTGTGCAGCGAGGACCAGACACACCACTCATTAGAGAGATTGCAAGAAAACAGTGTTGTTTGACATGGATTTTTTTTTTTTATGTACAGCGCCTGAAAAAACAAACAAACTCATATCTACACAACAGCATCTTTTGTGATGTAGTCAGCAAATAGCAGCATTCATTATATGAGTGAGCAATTAGTATTTTCCATTTTTTCGCGGTTATAGCAAATGTCTTGGCTGACATTCCTGACCACAATAAGTAATTTATGGAGGTGAGCTCATGATCAATAGTGAAGACGAGCTGTCCCGCTGAAGCATTAGAAGAATATACAGGGCTTTGTCAACTGGAGCGCTAATTCACTACATACAGTCATATGGTTACAGTTGCTGTTTATTGCAAGTGTTGTGCTTTTTTACTGCCAGATTTCTGCACTCAAACAGTGTTGGAGAATGAACAAACCCAAAATGTGCCTGAGTGGATTTGATTATGATTATGATTCCCTTTATGATGGAAAGCAAGAGACTCTCTTTGGGCATGAGTTTAGGCTTCCAGCTCTTTTTTTTTTTCTCTTTCTGTTACCCGTCTCTGTGGTTGTGTGCCAACGGCGGGCTTGCCATCTTGGTGAAGTATATGGGCGACTGAAGGGCAGCCTTTTGCTGAGTTTGTCCTCGTGATCTTCCAAGCAGTCTCCCCCAGCCTCCCAGCCCGAGCCAAGGCTCACCAGCAGGCTTCACTTTCAGCAAGTACCACCATTCATCACCAGGCAGGGGTGCTGGAGGGGGGGTTAGAGAGGGGGGGCACGGCAGGGGGCCAGTAACGGGGCAGTGTATGCCCCTCACCCCTCCTCTTTTCTTCTCCACAGGCTGCTGAGAATATAGGCCTCTGCCACAGACAGCAGACACACTCCTCTCTTACACCCCTTACAATGGAGCTCCAAATTTATTCAGGGGAGGAGAGACCTGCTCCCTTCTATTGCTCCCTTGCTCCTTCACCCTTGTCTCTTGCCCCCTCCTATTCGGCTTTTTTTTTTTTTCTCTTTCTGTCGCCCTCTTCCCTTGACTCTCCTCCCTCATCCCGTTCCCTTCTCCCTCCTCTCTGCCTTTCTGGTCCCTCTCGCCCTTTTCTCCCCACTGGGGCATCATTCCTCCTACTTTGTTCCGCCAGTCCCGGGCCCAGCATCTGGGCTGTCCTGATAGCAGAGAAGAAGTAGCAGCCTATCCATCTGCGTGCCCGGGGCCTGCCAATGAAGAGAGAGGAGCAGAGGTCCTCATTCATAACAATAGCCATTAACAATGCTAACAGCGCTGCTGTTGCTGCTGTAGAGGCTGGGGAGCGAGAGGTTGCAGGGCCTGGGACAGGGGGCTGCAAGGGCTGGGACTGCAGGGGCCAGACAGTGAAGTATGAGCGGGGGCCTGGGAGGGCCTGTCGCCGGGCAGAGTTGGAAGATTGCAGAGATCCGATAGGTTTACGGGACAGACAGCGCTCTAAAGCATGTTGTTAGGGCGTTAAGCAAGCCCTCAGAGTCTCCCAGGCCTGTAAAGAAATATTGATTTGCCTGTGGTCAGACAGCATGTGAAGTCCTGTCCATGTGAAGCTAGCCGCTCTCTCATATTGCCTTGTGGCTTCTTGCCCAGTTATTTAGGAGTCTGCAGCCCAGCAGCGGTGGTGTCAGATGCTGCGGTATGTTTTTATTTTTTAAAAAGCGAACCAAAATCTTAAAACCAACACCTAGGAGTGAATTTCTACTTGATTTCAGAGAATATTAGACAAGTGCAGGCTGCATAGCAACACCCCAGAAAATCGAATTTACTAAGCAGGTACAGCATCAGCAAAAATACAGTACAATGCGGGTGAACTTACTGACAGTCACACAATAGCTGTAATGATGCCCAAGTAGGCCAAATTTACCTCTGGTACTTTCCCCGGCTTCCCTCCTGAGTTTTGACACATTTTCACATTTATCAGGAATGCCTATCTGTCTCCAGTAACAACAAAAGGCACCCCCTCCAAAGAACAACACGGCATGGAGCCTCCTGTGAAATGGTTACAGTATAGGCCCTCCCTCACCATGCCTCTCATCCCTCCAATCAAACTGTCAAAAAAGCACAGTCCTTTGTATCGAGTGTTTTAATTAGATTTGGATGGATTTCAAATCTGCTCTTGTTTCCTGGAATGATTCTGAGTGAAAGAAGAAACCCTACAACCAGATTAAGCACTAATCTATCCTTTAGTTACAGCTACTAAAATCTGTCCATCTGCCCATCCATTCAAACACACACTGGAGCTTTTGTAGATATTTAAATTTGCATGCTATCTTTTTTTTTTCTTTTGCTCAGACACGGCATTAATTCCTCGTCTTACAAAAACCTGTGTACAAGACATCAGGAGCATGCAGTGGATTTGCAGAACATTTAGGTGATTTGCATGTCTTTCAGTGAAATGAAAGCCACCACTTGTGTGCAGGCAGTCTAGACTGGGCTGTGTGTAACTTAACTTAATTAATCGGCTGTATCACATTCTTCCATTCCTCCCGCATGCAGTATGGTATAGGTATACACTTGATCCTCTCAACGTGCTTTCATCAATATAATTGAATTTGTCCACAGGGCAGTGAAACATACTGTATACCATCAATGATTCTGATCAATATGATCCCGTTATGGCAACTTATTCTAGGTGGCACAATCAATACCGCACATCGTCAACATCGCTGTCTTCCAGACTAATAGTCCTCAGTATCCAATATGGACTTCAGCAATCTTTTCCCCAAGACCTTTAGCAGACACACAATACATGTTAAAAGTATGAGTGCATGTAAAGGTATGGACACTTCTCAGTAATGGAGCAACCAAAGCATAAAGATTTTCCCCCTCACAGTGTGATTTGACTGTTTTTTAGCAGCAAACACGGCGGGTAAACAAGTTGATGGCTCACAAGGAAATTGTCTGGAAACCTGACGCAGACTACGCATAATTTGCTGACAAAATTGTCAATGAGTTAATGATCATGGAGAATTGGCAGAGCGTCGCAGCCTTTCAATCCATCTCTAATGCTTTCATTTCTATTGGCAGGCGCTGATCTCTCTCCCCTCGGTGACAACAAAGAGCAACACAGTAACTGTGTGCTGATCACAGAACGCGCCGAGACTGAACTGAAATCATTTCGCTTGCTGTGAGGCACATGTTTGAATCTGCCTCCAACACAATTCTGGGGGGAAGTTTATGTTTGGGGCTTTTCAATTGATTCCAGTGTGTCACCTCGGTAATACTAAGCATGGGCTCTACTCTGTGACCCTCTGGTAGAGCAACATTTTCGTTTGTAATTGTTAAACGAATTCTTGACTTTATAAATGGATTATCAATTATTATTACTGAAGAACAAGAAAATTGAAGAAGAACAAGAAGAGAAAATGCCATTTGAAAGTGAGATCCCAGTTGAGCATTATCGTCTATTAGCACATAGATAAAGGAAGTTAACAGCCATGACTTCAAACACTGCCAGTAGGAGCTGCATGAGTGGGGGCAAGTTGTTTAAAGCCCTGTTTCCACTGAGCAGCACGGTTCAGTCTAGTTCGGTAGGCATTTTTTCCATTTCCCCTGTGAAAAGTTGTGGATGGTACCACTGGAACTGTTCCATACCGTCCCCATTTTCGGTGACTCCTCTGTTGGGGTACCTAGCACACAGATCTGGTACTAAAAGGTGGAGCTGTGAACACTGCAGTCTGTTGATTGGTCAACAGAGAACTGTCACTGTGAAACTTTTATGTGTAATGTTACTCAATGCATGAGTTGACGATCAGCACACCTTAAATTTCAACATGACAACTTTGACCAATACTTTTATTGTCTCTCTTGGATGACGAAGACTTTCAGTAATGAGTGGATCTTCAAGCGTTTAAAAATATATATCAATTTCGACCAGATTTTGTGAACTGCATTCTAATCCTCACTTGGAGAAAAAAAAAGTGTCGCAGAGCGTTGTTCCTGTGGGCTCCGGCAACACTAAACCATTGCACTTGCCTGAGAAGGACTACATGCACAAACCCACTATTTTTAAATATCCCATGGAGAGAGACTCTCACTGCAGCCTGTTCTATTTTGTTGTGAAAATGTCGGCGTGCAGCCTCGTTCTATAGATGATTAACGAGGCCCAGACTTCCATCTGTGTCACTGGTGATGAGGAAATACAGCGAGTGTCAGACGAAGCAGTGAGTGACAACAACCCCGCCCACATTTAGGGGAACTGATTGCCGTGGTTAACGCCAATTGTCTGAAGTGTCACTTCTGGTTCCAAAGGTACCATACCGAAAGTGTTTGGTGGAAACAAGGCGGATGGTACTAACAGTCTGACTCGCTGGATGTAGACTGTGACTACCAGTCTGCCATTGGCTGATTATTTAGGCCGGCATTCTCCGTCTCTTCAGCTATCTGCCGGTTAATGTTTTCAAAATCCTCTTTCCTACAGTAAACAACAACAACATCAGTGCTAACAACCTACACGTTGAAAATGGCAAGGAAATTGCAAGACCTTTCTCCAGGGCTGACACAACAATGTGAAGACCAGACAATTACCCTTCTTAGACCAAAATTAGCACGTGTATGCAAGTTTTTTAAATGTGGGAAAACCTTTTAATGTTAGGCGATGGACTGCTTTCCCAAATGAGGTTGGTAAAAAGCTCTCCAGTAGACATGTATGCCTTTTCTGTTTAACAGGTTAGTAAACAGCAGAAAGCAACATGGAGGCCAGTAAAAGGGATACAGGGGTTACTTTGTTTTTATATCACTTACTTGGTCTCTCTTTCAAACTCAGTGCCGACTGAGTTTGAAACAGTATTTTGTGGCGACCTGTCACTGCACTGTGCCAGCAAAGGGGCAAAAATTAGCGCGTCCACTCAGATCGAAGCCAATTGGAGCTGGAGCTGATAAATACCCACGAATACTGCAGAGTCATTTGTCCCGAGAGTACAACCTTATAACCTTTACCATTAAATACAGAAGCCAGATGTTAGCGGGTGTTTGTGGGTTTATTTTGTGCAGTGGAAGAGGGGCTAATGGCACCACTGAGACAATGAAATCCAGGTAGGCCAGTTCGGGTAACAGATTAATGCATGTAAAGGCTTAAAGACAACAACTGACACTCACAGACAGGATTTTACAACTCTGGAAAGTTAGCAAAGCAACAACTACAACTGGTTTGAACATATTTGGACAAAGCGACTTTGCTTGTCTTGAAAATATTACGCTTACTACAACTGAGGATATGGAGGGAAAAGTTTAGCCAGCAAATCTGTGCTGTCTGCCAGATGATCCGCTTTCTGTACCGAGCTGTATGAGCTAGTTATCAAAACCAGTCCAGCAGGATAACTAAAAGAAAAATGTGCTTCCCTGAGAAGCCATCTGTGGTGTGTGATTGATTGGCGGATGCTACGTGGATGCTGTCTGTTCGGTTTGCTGTTCCTGTTATATAAAAGAAAGAACCACTGTCTGAGTAAACTGGACTCTGTGCTGTTTACAATATGAATATGGCTGAATCTGAAACATGTGGTGCAACTGTGACGTCTGCGGTTCAGCGCTTGCCTGGGACCTTTCACTGTTCTCTCTCAGCCCATGCATCCTGTTAATCTCCACTGTCAACTATCCAAAATGCTCTTTGGCTGAACTCATAATGGTGGGTGGCAAATTTCGAAAGAAAAGCAAAAAAGTACTCTCTCCTAAAGAATGAAGAACTCACCTCTCTTCTATCTTTATCTCTCCTCTGATACTCCTCACACACAGTATCTTTCATACAAATCATTTTGTAAATGTGTTTACTATAAACAGATTTTTAAAAAACTTTTTTCCCTGCCTTAACGCACTTGGCCACCTAGGTATCCTGAAGAAAATTAAAAGTTTCCATCTGTTCGATGCTGAGAGTCAATACGCATTCACTCTGTGCAGTGTGTAATACTCTGGTGGCTGTTTTGTTCACGCACCTGACTGCTTATTCGGAGCCCAACATCCTCAAAGGTAACTTGTGAGATTCATTATTCAAACGCTTAGAAGCAAATTATTTTCTTATTTGCAATAGCTGAAGGCGGTATTTCTTCCCCGGACTTGCCAATAGAATCCGATTCAGATCCCTGAGGTATACCAGAGCTTGGATACTCCATCAAAAGCGGAACTACGTTTTAAAGACGAGATGCACCCTGTAACCCCAACCCTCTCCTATCGGTGCAGGTCGAGGATAATTCCGCACAGACGTTCTGGCTCCTTATTATAAAAAAAAGGAATGTTGGCAGGAGAAATGTTATTGCTTTTAGATTATTATGGCAGCTGATATTTGTGGAACATCAGGGTCTTTAAGAAAAAATCAATACCTATATAACTCCTACTAGCCTGCTTCTTTACACCCCCCAACCCTGACCTCCGCCACTTCTCTCTAACCCTTCTCATATGGAGAAACTTGCACATGCTAATAAAAGCCACCAACACATTAACACAGACTGTGTAGCTCCATAGAAGCAATAAATACATTTACATAACAGAATAAAAGATGTAAAGCAACCATAAAGAACAACATGCATAATCTGAATAAACAAGAGCAGCTAAATTGCATCAATACGTCAAGTTATATGGATGTATTGACATGTACCGATGTATGCTAGTTCTGTCTGTAAGCCCCCATAAATTGGCTTTGAGCCAGCCTTTTTAGGTCAGAGGGTGACTTATTGCTGGTATCAAAACTGCAGGGCTGACCTCTTCACGCAGAACATGAATACTGAAGACGTGCGCGCAGGCATGGTCCAAACGGGCCTGTTTGTCCTTCCACTCTTTGCCCTCTTATAATGTGTTCATCTTCTCGGCATACATAATTTAATTCACTGTCACATTTAAATAGAAGCAAAAAAACATGTAAAAACAGTTGACCCTGCTCAAAAAAAGGTGCAACACTCCTCACTGTACTCGCTTTAAGATGCAGGTTTTATTTTTGCCCCCGGCGCCCAAAACGTCTTCGCACACTCCTCGAAACAAGCAAGAAATCTGCTTCAAGTAAAGTCGGAATTTACATTATGTGGAAATGAGAATTTCTGTCACTTTTTTTCCTGAATCAACCCCTGCATTGGATTTTGTGCACCGGCTGACACTACTCAATAACTGTAAGCTCTTGATACATGTCATAAAGCATGAACTCTGTCTGCTGATAATGAAGCAGGTGACTGCTGTATGGCTTCAGAATGGTCTCAAATGCACAGTTTAATGACTGTGTGTGTGTGTGTGTGTGTGTGTGTGTGTGTCATCCTTGTGTGGCTCTTTCACAAGGCTCCTGTCAGGTCCGTAATTGACAGTCTAAGTGGGGCAGCCGAGAGGCCAGGCCCTGTTAATTTATTTTCTCAGACTCTCCATCCATATTTATGAGCCCCTGCTGTTTTGTCTATCACCACCGATCAAACTTACTGTGTAATTGTACTCGCTAAAGCAAGAGAGCCACGTGTGAGTGGTCACTCGGCCCGCGACATTCGCATTAGTCTTTATTATTTCATTAATTCATATCCCCGGACCAAGAGGGGAGAAGCAGAGAGAAATAGAGAGAGACAGAGAAAGATGCCATTGGCGACCATGATTAGAGATCAGGAATAGAATAAGCTGCCAGAATCAGGTCATTATGCCAGCACCCTCTGATCTGGCTGAAACTAATTGCTGTGGCTCCTGTGGGTGTGGGTCCCATCTCCTTTTAGCCCTAATAGCCATGTCTATCATGGCGTGGCACAAACTCATTCATCACAAACCATCATTAACGCAATGATATTCTAAACACAATAAACTCGAAGCTTAGGGGAAATGCATCCTCATTTAAACCAATGATAATCAGTCCTATGCATCATGTAGCTTTAATGTAAGATCACCTGCTACGCTTTAAGTCCGACGATGCTGTGTTGAATTGCATTATATTTACCTCAGCGGGGAGAATTTGTGGCCTATGTGGACTACAAGCAACACGCGAGGCATGTTGGTGTTTACCTCCAGTCATCCCCCTTTAATGAATTTAATTTGTTTACAAACTAACCTCAAGGAAAAATTTGCTGGAGAGACCTTGATGTTTGTGGTGTTAGATGGGGGGCATACCTGTATTGTCAGGGGTAATAGTGTAATTATGTGCTATTTTGATCCCACAAACATACATTCATTTCCATTCATTATGACTTGTTATGTTTTCATCAAAACAACACTGTAGCCTGATGTAAGCATGCATAATGGGGATTACTGTAAGTGGCCCGGTGTTGGCCAGCTCCAGTTTCTCTCTGAACTATCACTTAAAAAATTCAGCTCAGCCTCAGTTACTGGAGACCTGTGCTCAATTCAAGTGAAGTTTAGGATGGTGGGATTAAAGGAATCTTCAACCCCTATTTGAACATTTATATATCTGTTACTCACCTTATGTTATGTTGAATTAGTGGACACTTTGTTTTTCTCATTTAACTCCTGTGTACAAAGAATCGAAACACAAAGAAAATTCTCAGGCACTGCACCTTACAGCACAAAAACCATATCAAACCATCTGTTTACAAACTCTAAGTATAATCTAAAGCAGGATTTATACTTGTGTGCTGGCTCTATGCAGTTACTCCGCCAAAACACTAGTGCTGTGAAGTTTAGTTGATTCAAAACACACATTAAACACACACTAAACATGGCTTAATAGAGACAGTTTCAGACACAAGTACACAAATCAGCTTCACTATAACTCGCAGCATTCACAGACAAACACTTGCCTTTATCTGGACAAATTTTCCCCACAAATACAACATGCTAATGTTTTTAGCACAAGCCTATGGCATTTTACATTGTAAAAATTAGCCTAGCAGCTAGCGGACTTTTCCTCTACTCATATGAAGCCAGGGACAACAGCAACATTTAACAAAGGTAACGTTGCAAAATTTGGCTCCATTACAACTCACAAGGTTCACCAACAAAACAACTGTCTTATACTAAACACGTTTTCCAAACAAATATAACATGCTAACGTTATTAGCACAAGCCTATGGCATTTTACATTGTATAAATTAGCCTGGCAGCGGCTCATATGAAGCCAGGATAAATCACACACAAGACTTAAAATGTTGTTTTATGGGGGCTTTATTGTCTTCGCAATTTATTGTTTCTTATCTGTGAAATTAGACAGGAGGTCTGCCATGCCACAATATGTAGTTACATTTCTGGAGAGGTGCACGTCAGGCTAAGGCGTAGGCTCTACGTCGACACAGAGCCTAGTCGATTTGATACTGAAGTATAAATCCCACATTATACTGAATTCGTGGACACTATGTTTTTCTCGTTTGACTCCAGTGAACAAAGAATACAAACAGATTAAATTCTTCAGCAACGACATTTAAAGGAGCTATATGTAAGAAATCTAAAGCAAATAGTCATAAAATCCTCCTAATATGTCAGAGACTAAGGAATAATGTTCATATAACATACTGATCTTACCGACAACAACAGTACAGCCAGAATATTCGCATTTAAAAAACATTTTACGGTCCGCAAATCATGTTTATGTTTTGAATTTGTTTTTTGGCCTGTTGCGCCACCCACCGCCGTCTACCAGTCACACAGTCAGTAGAGTCTCAGCATCAGTTACAGTTACGACTGAGCTACAGCAGCACGGCAAGCAGCATTAGCAGTGTCCCGGTACACAGCATGAGCAGCCGGCTCCTCCTCAGCTGTATCCCGGCAGCAGTGTTAGCAGCAGAGAAGCCGGACTTGCTCGAACGGTCCGCTGGAAAACCGAAGATCACGGACGTAGCGATGCGGCCCTGCCACGGCAGCCGCCCGTGGGCAAACATATCAATCTCCAGCGTGCTGCTGTCCAGCAACCTTGAATCTGTAGGGGAGGGGGGGGCAGACACGGCTCGCGGCAGTATTTTGAATTTGAGTGCAGTAACCGTTTTGGCCACATTCTTACATACAGCACCTTTAACAACACCAAAACTATATCAAAATATCTGTTTACAAACTCTCACACAACTGGTGCAGTATAATCCAAGTCTCATTTATCCAGTGGCATGCTCAGTGCTTCCTAAACAGACAGCTCTCTCTGACGAGGAACTGGACAAAGTGAAACTTACCTATGCTCACTTCAGAGCCAAACTCCACTGACAAAAACAGCAATTTTACCTCGCTGAACACGGGAGCTGCTGGTCAACCACTGCCTTGCTCAATTAGTTAGTTTGTGTTATTGTGTAAGTTTGATGAGTGTGAACTAACCTTTTAAAACACCAAATTCACATAATAACAGAAACAAACTAACTGATCGAGGAAGTGGAAGACCAGCAGCTCCCGTGTTCAGTGAGGTAAGATTGCTGTTTTTGTCAATGGAGTCTGACTTGAGGAGATTTTCACTTTCTGTTCAGTTCCCCTTTGGAGAGGTCTGTTTGGGAGGTACAAAGCATACGACTGGATAAATAAGACTTGGATTATACTGCACAAGTTGTGTGAGAGTTTGTGAACAGATGTTTCAGTATATTTTTGCTGTTTTTAAATGTGGTCACCTTGTTCACCATGGAGGAGTGCAAGAACTACCTTCATGAATTCAACATAACACAGGCTGAGTAATTGATATACATATGGTCATTTGGAGGGTGAAGTATTTCTTTAACAAACATTTGTGACATTCTGTTTTGCATGGGTTACACTGCTCTGTGGTTGCTCTGGAAGAAATATTTAATAAGTGTTATGAATTTGGTTTTTGCATTAGGTCCGGAGACTCAACAATGCATACTTAAAAGGCAGCACTTAATGTGCACTGGATAAATCATTTAAGTCGCTCATTTACTTGAGCTCAAAAGCTTTAATTTGCATGTTGTTTTCACATTTTCATTCTCAGTTTTTTCCCCTCTCTCTCTCTCTCTCTTTCCTTCTTTTCAAAATCTCTGATTGAGTGCAGTTGCTTAATGGCTGCATTGTGAGTTATAAGCTACAAAACGAATTCTCTTCAGTCCAAATGAAACTTACTCTGATATGGGCTCCCAGCATGCATTGATGATTATAGAAACCCTCCCCGTGAAATTGTCTTTGTAATTGTCTCACTGCTCATGGTAAGCTAGATACTTCCCTAATAAACCAAACTGAGGAGACATCGAAGGCATTTAGATAACCTTGCCGAGTAAAACTGCTCCCCCGAAATGTTTTCACTTTTAAATTCTATGAACTCTCCCCATATCATTTGGCTGTTTTTACCAATATATGGAGCGAATCAGTTTTATTTTCATTTGACCATTATACTCTGTGCTCTGAAATCACACATGGAGCTAAAGATTACAAAGTAAAATGCCTTTCCTGCAGCTTGTTTTTCAAAATAACAGTAAAATATGTAGATGCTTTAGGTTGTAAAGCAGCTATTCTTGTATGCAACAACAATGCAAAGCAGTTAAGTGGTTAGCATGAGACAGTAAAAGTCAACCAGGCCTGTAATTTCCACATCCATAGCAAAACATATTGTGTTTACAGCTTGTTTACCACATATAACAATGCTGTGCCGTCCTCTCAGGGCACCACTTCCAGACTCCACTGAAACATCATCTGTCCTGCAGTTCTGGGGCCAGTCTCAAATCTCTTTCCTTGTGTCCTCACTTGCTCAGTCTGCCTGCGCCGCCCCACCCAGGACGAGCAAAACGTTGTGCATTCACAATGTCTCTGTTTGCATAATTTAGCTTTTTTATTTTTTTATAGCTTTAACATAATGAGGTACTTCAAGGAAAGAGGAGAAGAGAGAGAGAGATGAAGGTAAGATATAAGGAAATTAATTAAGGGGAGGAAGCAACTTCAGACTTCTGGAATGTGCCCCAGGTGAAAACATGTCATTGAATTGACTTCTTGGAGAACAGAGGTTGAACCTGCATGCCTTGATTAATCAATGCGCCGTGTTTTCTCCCCTACTTGAACCCAAGGCCAAGCCATATTTCACAGAAACAAATTGAGCGGGGGACTGACACAGGTCTGACCATAAAACCAAAGGTAATTAGGAACCACTGGAAGACGTTCCATAAAAGACAGTGGGTCAGACACACTCAATATACCCTATGGAAGCTGCACAGAGACAAGCAGAACCACCGGCTGTCTGCAGACTAAGCAGGAAGACCACAGGAATACAGCGGTTGAAAGGGGAGACGAGGCAGTTTTCACCGGATCTATTATGAATTCACCGTGTTGCAAGTGTGCAAATTTTGATAAATAATACCTTCACATCAGGGCGGTAATTTGATTTCCTATGAGGTAATCTAAACTAATTGACACAAGAATTGAGTGAGCAACACACTGACGTTAAAGCTTCCTGGCACAGCGTTCACAGCGAGACGTTTGCAGCGTGTCAGGATGGAGCGAATACATCACCACTTGTCCTGTGTGACGCCTGTCGGTTCAGTTGAGGCAGCCTTCCTCTCTCATCCGATAACATGCCAACATCTGACTGTGAAGATCTCTCCTGTTTCTTGATACGTCTGTCCTTTCTCTCACCTATTTGGAAACACGAGCGCTCATTATTGCGGCAATACAGATGAGCAACAAAGGACCACTGTAGAGTTGCCAAAAAATGAAGCTGTAGTCGAGGTAGAGCGGCAGAGAAGCCAAGAGCAGGGAGGCCTATCAGTTAGTCATTTTGCCTAAATGCCTCCGCTGCAGTACACTACTGGTTAGAGGTCCCTTTTTTTTTTATTACACCGCTGTTATGAAATCTGCCAAGGAGCATCTCTTCTTGGCTCTGTGGTTAATGTAGCTTGAAAAGCAAATGGTCAGACATTCATTCTTCTGCGCTCTCCTCATTACAGAGGGAGACAGAGGAAAGAGAGGGAGAGAGCGCTACAGTACTTCTGTTCCTTCTCAGACAAGTATTTTGATGTTTATATGCACAGCGAGAGAAGCAGAGGGAGCTGCAGATTGCACTGTAAGCATTTCAGGCCACTGATGAAAAAAACAGCCACTGGTATTAAATCTATATTTAGATGTATGGGGTAAAGCGGTCCAGACCCTGTTGCGTGGGACTGTAATTTAATCACCCCCAGATCATTGAAATTGGGAAATGTCATTGAGTACGTTTACATGCACAGTAATATTTCACTATTATTCCAAATATGACAATTTTTTGAATTTGAGACCTGTCATGTTAACAGCAGATTTTCTGAACGAAGCATTTTCCCATTAAAAACATGCTGATATTATATGGGTTTTAGGAGCATTCTTTGGACATACTCAGAATATGCGTCTCAATTGGGGTGACTACCTCAGTTTGTGACACGCAGCTTCTTGTCTGTTTATAGTCAGCTCTGTGAGTTGTACACAAACCAACTAGCCCAGTGGTTCCCAATTGGTCCAGCCACGGAGTCCAGATTTCTCCTCAGTCATTAGTTCACCGTCATATTTGCGCTTGGCCATATTGTCAGTCCATTATTCACTCACTCTACAGCAGGAAACAGCACTTCAAAATAAAAGTTCTGTGCTGGAAATTCACTGTGCTTCAAAAATAAAGTGTTTTTTTTTTTGTTTTTTTTTAACAAAGTTGATACATTTGCACTTTTAAACCTTGACCCAACAGATGGGAACCACTGAACTAGCCAATAGTTTGCAAGGCTGTTGGGTAGAGATGCATGCTTTTTCTGGTCGGTAAAAGTAACACACCTACTAATAGAGTGTGCCAGTAAACCCGGAACTCCGTTAGCACTTTTAGCACTTCCAGTTCTCTCGTCTAAAAGTCAATACGTTTTTTGAATGGGATTTTGGTAAAATGCCTCAAATAAGGTCTGTGGTTAACAAAAGCTTAAGCGAGTTTCAGGTTTTGTTCTACAACATAAAACATGTCAGTAAATACCCTACTTGTGAATTTTGAAGCTTTTACGTGTCGTAAAAAAGGCAGTTGCTAACAAGTTGCTCAATACAACTACAAACCCTGTCGGGGACATTAAACGTCATCACCCCTGAACAGGCGAGAGTGCTGGCAGTCCGCCATTACAGCTTCTTATTTAGCTTAAACAGTCTGATTTCCCCATTATACAATGTTTTTAAAATAAAGTGGCCGAAATCAGTTGAAAGCTTAGTGGCGGTGACGTCAAGAGTCATGCGACCGTGGAGTAGTCATGTAGTTCGTTAAAGCCTAACGTTAGCTTTTTACTTCTGGCAATCGCATTTAAGCTTCAAATGCGATATGAAAGGTGTTCATATGTGAAGATTATCTCGCTGAACAAAACCTGTAAGTATCATAAACTTGTGTTAGCCACAGAGCTTATTTTCTGACATAATCCAAAACGCAATGTAAAAATCACATTCACTTTCTCTTCCGGGAACCAGCACGATGCTAAACTTCCGGGTTTTGACGTCAGCCCTGGCACACTCTATAAACAGCATGTTTTAAACATTTTGAAATCCGTGGACATCAACAGGTTTGTGGATATTGTCGTGCTTTCAGCTTCCGAAGTGAGCTAGGCTATTCTGTCTGGATGTCCATCCATCCATTTTCGTAGCTGCTTGTCCTGTTGGGGGTCACTGGAGCCTATCCCAGCTGACATTGGCGAGAGGCGGGGTACACCCTGAACAGTTCGCCAGACTATCACAGGGCTGACACATAGAGACAGACAACCACTCACACTCAAATTCACACCTACGGGCAATTTAGAGTCACCATTTAACTTGCATGTCTTTGGACTGTGGGAGGAAGTCGGAGCACCTGGAGAAGGCCCTCGCTGACACAGGGAGAACATGCAAGCTACACACAGCGGGGCTCCCTCCTGGGATTGAACCAGGAACCCTCTTGCTGTGAGGTGACAGTGCTAACCACTACATCACAGTGCCACCCCCTTCGTCTGGATGTGCATGGATGAAAATCACTTTACACGTTAAAGAATTTTCTGTTTCTGCACTTTACTTAACTTCAGCAGGTGAGTACTGAACATACAGCCATTTACATCAGTGAAGGCAACTATGCTGGGTTGCGGTCTCTAGCTCGGGCGCAGAACAGCAAGTTAGCGCCGTCCATGCAATGAGCCACGAGCACTGTTCAACCTTTACTAAGTGACTCCTTCTAAACCTTGCTATATTCATATGTAATCTTGTCACGTCAGCTAACCAATCAAAACGTTACATCCAGCAACAAGGAAACATTTGTAAGGGAAGAGAGGGGGCACAAACTTGACTATTGTGAACTGCCTTACAATATGCCAAATATCGCGTTTTTAGGAAGGTGTTTTTTTGATGCAACGAGCAGCTCCAGCCGTTTCACTATTCCATATTTTGACGTGATAAACAACTTTGACACACATTAATCAAAGTATGCATGGCTGCATGTCTACAGGAATATTCATTTTTATTTGTCATGTAAACAGCTCAGTAGGAATATTGTCTCTTTTGTCTCATAGTGAATGTGAAGGAATAAATAATAACAAAAGGGAAAGAGGCCACAACAGAATAGCATCTGAAAATATGTCCTCAACTTCAAACCACAATCGTCGCTGTCACACATGTCACTGAACATGCTGTTGTTCATTCCACCTATGTTAAGATACGTTGTGACACTCCCCTCCAAACATACAGAAACATTACATCACATGTAATGTAAATAAGATTATTTTTTCCTCTGTGGGCGTCCTGGTTTCTATAATGAGGTCTGTTCGCCATCATAGTAAAGACAGGCTACAGATACAGTAGCTACTAGGATCAATATGGCTGCTCACATTGGATTACATGTGGAGGTATGCATGTAAACAAACAAACAATAAAAAAAAAACAATAAAAAATGTTGGTTTAAATTTTCAAAAACATATATTTAGTCAGCCTCTGAGCCGGTTATATCACCAGTCCAGGCTAGCATGAGAGGCCGCTGTGGCAGTCAAGCACACCCTCCAGATGGCATCCACAGCATATGTGGCATGACCTTCTGCAGCACGGGTACGCAGGGGCACCGAGTCACCGTGCAAACAGCAGGCAGGGTCCTCAGATGTGTGTGGCCCCCCTGGGACATGGCGGCAGAATGAGATGCCCATCACTCTGTGGCTCTGCAGATGCTCCTCACAACTGCCAGGCTTTCAGCTTCATTAGGCCTGGATCAGATACATACAGAGGAGTGCAGCCCGAGGCTATCGCTGCAGCCTCCCTGCGATGCAGGCACACACACACACACACACATAGACACACAGTCACATTTGGATTCGTTTCTAAAAGGAGCCAATTTCATCAGTGGAAGGATGTGATGGAGAGGGATTTCTTTTTTTTTTTTTAATATGTACAGGGGAGGCAAGATAAAACCCTCGTGACATGAAGGAGTGAGTAAATGTGTATGAATACAGAAATCTTTTAATGAACACAGGGAGGAAATTTGTTTCAAGTTTGACCAAATTATGATGGAAACCAGTGATATGGGAATGTCATTCATGCTGGTATATCTTAGCTCCTAGGGGATGTTTTTTTTTTTCTTTTTCCTTAAATAAAATGACTAACAAGAAGCTTCCGGAGATAGTGACAAATAAACAGAAATGACTGGAATCAAGAGGTCTTACTCCGATTCATTATCCTCTTTACTGTGAAGCCAGCTTGATTGATAAGGAGCAGCATTCCCCCTTTGGTGGGACAGGAACACTTCCCCGTGAGCAGTTGGACTTTTATTCATCACCAGCGGAGACATTCCCCACCATGCAATATGTAATTAGTGTGTAATCCCCTGCCTTTTTAAAATGAGACCAAAAAATGATGATGCGGAACCATAATGAGATATTAATTCAGAAACACTGCAGATAGGAATTTATTTTCTTTTTCCCCCCTTCCCCACCTCAATAAAGCAATGCTGTATAAGTTATTACAAAGCTTTAATGTAGATATGGTTATTACAGCAATTTGTATGGGCAACCAGTGTTTCATTTCCGCTTCTGTCTGTCTTTTTCTCATTAAAACCTCAATCCCTATCCGTCAGTTGTCTGTTTGTTTGGAATAACTTATTGGCGTAAAAAGGCATAAAGACGACACAGAGATGCGAATGTTGCACACGTTCCTTGCCAAAACTGCACAGTCTTATCCGGCCCAGCTCCCTGAATGTTGTCATGTGTGTCCAATCTCAAGCATTTGGCTCAATCATGTAAAATATGTCCCAGGTGACAGAAGCAGGTGGTCCACAATTTAATCCCCCCCCCAGCTACCAGTGCTGTTCCACCCCTCTGAGATTGTGAACGTATGTATGTGTGTGTCTTGCTTCGCATCTATGTGGCGCATTCCAGATTTAATGTCTGAATTAGACAGAAATTATTTCATGGAGTTCCCACTTTAGATTGACGGAGGTTTGAGCAGTTACAAATGAAAAATGAGAGCAGAGAACAGAGGAGCGTTGTCCAAATTTGATTAATATGAGGAATTGTATTTGAATAATTGTATTTGAATATTTGGCCAATCTATCAAAAAGCCAGCGACAATTTATCTTAGCTGGAATTCTTGTCAGGAATTTGGCTTGACAGTCATCACTTTCAATGTGAGACACAATGTTTAACCAAATGGCTTCCAGCGCCGCATTCATGCTATTAAATTATTACACACACTACACTGTTTCTGAGTGTAAATCCTGCATTATTTTCATCGTTCATCAAAATGCCACAAAGACGCTGCAACATGTTTTTAATCAAAATTAGGAGAGCGTGCGTATTTGGGTATTCTAATCGCACCGCTTCAGCAGATGTTGTTGCTGAAAAATTCCTGGTAAAATGTCCCTTTAAACAAACATCTGAAGGAAACGGGTTTTGTGCAAGAAATTTCAAGTCAAGTAATTTTATACCTTCAATAAAAAAAGCACGCCTGTGCCTCCCAGCATTGATTTGGTGTTTGCATGTGCTGAAACATTTTTGTCACCAGCACCGTTTCATATCTCACATTAGAAGGGGCACATACTCTCCGATTGCATTTTTGGCACTGTGTCAAGAGTGTAATTGAGCATGTGTGTTTGTGTGTGTTGGAGTGCACGTGTGTGTGTGTGTGTGTGTGTTTTTTAGGGGAGTGCAGGAGAGGAGAAGCGGGGGGGGGGGGGTCATCCTGTTGCCTGGTAACAAGCTTCAGATTGACAAAGGAAGAGCAATTTAGGACTACTTTCCCCAGAAATCAATACAACAGGCCTGATGTGATGATGTGAGATTAGCCAAGGGAGAAAAGCCAATGTGTTTGGCAGGGGTTACTTCATAACCAAGAGAAGAGGGTGTGGAGGAGATTGCATCTGAAACACTGAATATAAAGATATAAGGTCTGGGTACCTGGCTTCTGAAACCTCGCTAAAATGAGACTTCTCTCGCTCTTGTCTCCCTCAGGTAATGAGAACTTTAGCAAAGTGAACACTCATGGGGAGGAAAGAATCAGATTTTAGCTTTCTTGTTTAATACCGTCTGTCAGACTGTCGCTAATATTGCCCCGGGCGAGGAGATACAGTGCAAGGCTGTAATATTGGAAAGGATTGGAGCAAGAAAAGAATGGAAGTTGAATAAAACTTTAGGACAGCTGTAGACATGTAGACTCTATCTATGCATAAAACATGTTCACTGCCTCCTGCTGAAACTAGGAGGTTCAAAATCACTGAACTTGGGAAAATATTGTTATGCTGAAAATACAACACTGTCACACTGGATATAACTACACTTATATAATAATGCAGAATACAGTGTTTTCCTAACAACTTCCTAAAGTGTGGAAAGTTAGTGTTGGAGGGCAACAACTTACAACTTCTCCTGAATACATTTTACTTACTTTTACCACAACACTGACATGTCAGCTTATGATTGTTGTGGCAAATGTGGTAGTAGCTATTTCTGTATCCAGCATCCATTTGAATTCATGTTTCTGGCCATCGGACGAACAGAAGTCCAATATTCACTCTTCTTTTACCTCTGTTTTGGTCTCCACCACCTCCTTGCTCTTTCGCTGCTAAATGCTGCACTATGCTCACCTGCTAGTTGCTAACTTTGTCAATAGGTAGTGTGGTGCTAGGCGGGTAGCATACAATGGGTTTATCGGAGCATTACAGCTCTCTAGTACTAAAACTCTTTCCACTGCGAAAACACGTCCTCAAACCTCTGACCTGAAACACCTACAACAACGACAGCACAACAACATGAAGCTCCAGGAAATAGACCCCACCAATGGTGAGCCCTCCTCGGCCACGGATGTCGGCTGTAGCTCTACACTAGCTTAATGCCCAAAACTCGATTTTACTCGTGGACAGCTGCAGGCTACAAAGAAGTAATGAAGCGTGGAGCTGGACATGTGGTGGATGAAATCTTGCTCTATGAGTGACTCTCGGTCTTTGAGGTAGAGCTTTGGGAAAATACTGGTCACAGGCAATGGAAGACATCCAGATAAAAAAAAAAAGATGGAGAGAAAAGAAAGAAAGAAAACACACATCTGAATTTTGGGGAGACCCAGACCCAGACCTATAACTGATGTATGCTACTCAGCCAGTCAAATCTGTGCATTCCAATAAGCACCGCTCAAGTGAGTAAGGGTGTTTTCACACCTGCCCTGTTTGATTGGGTTCAGTTGAACTCAAGTTCGTTTGCCCCCTAAGTGCGGTTCGTTTGGGCAGGTGTGAACACAGTGGTCACACTCGGGTGTGCACCAAAACAACCGGACCAAGACCTTCTTGAAGAGGTGGTGTCAGTCCGGTTACAATCGAACTCTGTTGCGGTTCATTTGTGGTGAGAACGTGTTCCGACCTGGATCTGAACCAACTGCAGTCACATGACACATTGTTTGGGTTAAACATGAGCATGTTACAGTCCTGGAGGATTATTAATGTGCACCTCCTCCTGTACTGCCTTAATATGCACATTCAGCACATCCAATGCCTCAAAACATTGTTTTCTAGTTGGAGCCGCGCCTCGTTTTCAAACTGTATGGTTTGATTAAAATGAACAATGACAGCAATATAGTCCACGATGAGCAGCGCTAAAATCAACCTGCGTAGTTGTCCCTCCATTGTGACATTAGAAAGTGTCACATTTATCTTGCAAGTGTACTCTTCTTCAACGTTTTGTTTACTTCCTGGATTTTTCCCACAAGGAAATTCTGACCAATCAAGAGCAGCTTTCTCGCGCAAGGCATTTGATCTGGTCCGCTTGTAAATGCTGCCGTGAGAACACAAACCAACTCTAGGCAATTATGCAACCCTGTGACAAAATTAGTCCCTGATTCGGACCAAAGCAAGACAACTCTAGGTCTGAAAGCGCCCTAAGATGCAAACGCACAGCCTATTGTCCATTGGTAACATAAAAACATTGATAACTGCATATTTATTGAAAGACTGGCCAATAGGTTGAGTCATTTACTTAGACGGAATACTTTTCTCGCCATGTTTTACTGATTTGATTAATATTAAATTAATAACTATTCAGGCAGTGGAGGAAACAGCAGAATTCCCTTGCACAGACTTGGGGACTCTATAGATCCAGCAAAGCAGGAAACCAGTCGAGTAACCCAGAGATAGCGTCCTGTTGTTGACCACACCAGAAGTTAGCTCCTCGCATGGTTTCACTGCGACGGCTCTGCAAACAGCTTGTCCAAAGACATTCATGTTAGGTGAACTGGAAACTCTAAATTGCCTGTAGGTGTGAAAAAAAGTGTGAATGTGTTTGTCTGTCTATATGTGTGAGCCCTGTGAGAGATTAGCAGCTATAGTACATCTCCTCCAATGCATGCTGGGATCGTCTCGATGAAGCAGCTGTGACCCTGTACAGAATATACGGTGATATATGGATAGATGGTTTCTGCACACTTTTTATTCAACTATCTTGTACAGCTTTCAGATATTAATGCATGTACATACATTTTGTTGCTATGATAATGCTGTGTTAAGCTAACGCTAAGCAAGGACATCATTTCCTACATAAATTTAAAACATATGTGGGTAAAAGTATTAAAGATGAAACCGGCGGCTATAACTCTACCAACTGTAATGCTGTAAGACATACAAAAGGTCAGCAGTATTATGTGAAAAACTTACAGAGGAGCGTGTTAAGTGACCCTTATTGATTTATCCCGAGAAGACAAATATTACTGCTATTTGGCCCCTGGCAGGTGGTAATTTTGAACCCTGACTACACGACACCTATAGAGCACATACTGTATGTGGAGGACTCAGCGTAGCCCGGAAGGTATAGAGACTGAGACGAAGGGCATGAAACGGAGACGGCGAGACACACACACACACTGACCAGAGAGGGAGCAGATAAGTAGGTAGAGGGGAAGAAAACGGGGGACAGTTACACACACAATGACTAATCTGGATGACTGGAAGAATAGATGAAGGATTAGAGAGAGAAACATTCACACAGGCTTCTCTCCGATTATAGTCCGGTGTAACCGGACTCCTGTACGGCTGGACAGTGGAAGCTCTTGATGGGTAGGAATGTGGATCCTGAGAACACAGAGAGCAGATTGATGCGGACAGAGAACGGGGTGGAATGTATCGACTCTCGGACCAGTGGGAACAAAACGGCAGGAGAGGATCACCGTGACCCGTGCTGACACCTCTGTCATCGCACGTCCTCTGTGTCTCAGGCCAGGGGAGAAGAGGGGGTGAAGGGAGAAAGAGGGGGGAGGAAAGAGGAGAGGGATGAGGAAGGGGGTGGAGGTGAAAGGAGGTGGGTCTCCTCAACCTGACAGCAGGAGGCAGAATGTGTCCAGACTCCAGAGGAAAAGCATGTTGTGTATGCAGTCTACCCTGCAGGGAATCTATACCAGGCTGTGATTGAGGGAGAGGGATAGGGGCCTGTGCAGCCAATAAACACACACAAACAAACATTATTTGCCTTCAGAGAGCGTGATGCAAAATCTAATTTCTTTCAAATTAAAAACACGACCAGATGTGTTAAAACTGACCTTCAAAGACCTTTCTGGGGCAACCTTTTATCTGTGCAGCGCAAACATAATGAGAAGAATGGACAAGGTGAGACATTACTTCAAAAACACTGTCACATCAGCCAGTCAGCAGAGATGTTCGGTATCTGCCAGATTCGCAATCAGCTCTCATATCAACTCCATAATCAATTCATTGATCAGTGCCTGGAATGAAGTCAGGCAGAAACAAAGTAACCCTGGAGAAATGAACTCCTTTCTGCCTGTTTTCCCTTCACAATGATGAGGCAATCAGGCCTAATAACCCCCCTCTATCTCTCTGCCTCCCTCCCTGTCTGTCTCTGTCTCTCTCTAACATTGCCCGTCATTTACCAATGTCCGCATCATTAGTCTGCCTGGGCCGGCCCTTCTGGACTGATGTCTCCGTGTCAGGACCCGCCGCATTAGACCGCCGCTCAGGTGCCATAATTCACCTCAGTATGGGCAAGAGGTCAATAGAGAGATGAGGCCTGCTGGCCATTAGCTACTCAGAGAAAGACAGTGAGGTTGTGTCGGGGTCAGCGAGGGTCATCGTTGTTAAGCAGAGTACTGCAGCAGGGAAGGAAGGCGGCGAGTGGTGTTGGTATTAAAATGAAAGGAATGGAACACGAAGAAAAAATGTGAATTGGTTCATTACGAGGCTTGAACTGGACGACTAGAAGGATGAGAGGAGGTTGAGTGGTGTAGCAGTTAAAAGTATGGTTGCTATTGAGCTAGGCTACAATATGGCATGGGTTGGCTTAGCATTGCTAATAGGCAGCACCTCCTGCACCTTCAATTAACTTTATTTTATCAGGATAATCTGTTCACTATCACTATTTAGACGTATTAATCAGCCAATCAATGATTTACAGCCACACTAGCAGCTCTGTGAGGCTGCTTTCAGTCATGCTTTGAGCTAAATGCTAATACGAGCATGACTACACAGTTACAGTGACAATCCTAACATGCTGATGTTTAGCAATTTTATCTTTAAGCATATTCTCCATCTTAGGTTAGTGTATCAGCATGCTAACATTTGAAAATTAGCACGAAACACAAAGTACAGCTGAGGCTGATGAGAATGTGACATTTCCCAAGTACTGGACAAATTGAGCATAGCGTTAGTTCAGGCAGTGTTCAGAACGTTTTCAAATAGAAAGCATTTGTTCATTGTCTTTGTTTAGACCTTTTCAGTAATTGCATAATTGTAGTTCTCACCCATATATTTAGTATAGCATTAGTTCAGGCAGGACATGATGTCAGGCTCAGCTCACATCCCAGCTACATCAGCTGATCTCAAACAGCCCAATCAACTGATGGAGCAGCTGATTGATGGAAGGGAGTCAGCTGATAGATCACATGATTCCTTTCCATGCAACCAATTGGTGAATCTCATTCAGGGCACCCTATTTAAACTTATCTGGCCTGCCTACTGTTGCTGCTTCCCCTGCAAGCCACTTTGCAACCTGCCTCCACCCCAGCTCCTCCTTTTGCTGTGTCTGACTTATCAATGTAATTTCTGTTTGTCATTGATGCTGCTCTCTTCTGTTCCTGGGGGGTCTTTGCTGCTGCTCTCACTGCCTTAGGCTTTCCTGTTTGCACCTGGAAGGGCAGGGAGGTGTGCTCTCTCTGCCTTAAGGCTCTCCATGCAGGTGCATGGAAGGGCAGAGAGGTGTGCTCTCTCCGCCTTAGACTCTCCACGTAGGTGTGTGGAAGAGGCTTTCTGCATAAGCCAAGGAAAGGCAGAGAGGCCCCAGAACAAAGCCATATCACCAAATATAATACTGAAAATGGAAATAAAGTTTTCTTTGACTACAGTGTTCCTGACTGAAAGTAAATTTTTGACTTGATGAAGGCACTAGATGAAAATATAAGGAATCGCAGTCCATTCTGAGGGGAACATAAATGTCTATACCAAACTTAATCCAAAGTTTTCGAAACATTTCACTAAAAAATTGTCAACCTGCTGATGGCATGATAACATTCATTGTCTGAGGAGCCACTGATGTGTGTTTAGAATTTCACTGCAATCCATGTAATAGTTGAGACAGTTGAGATATCTCACTTTGGACCAGAGTGGTAACCTGATGCACCAGATGGTTTATTACAGAGTTGTTTATTGGAACCTGTTTGAAAAAGTGCAGGCACTTTCAAAAAGTACTTGGCAGGTGATTGGATGAACCATCTGTCTATAACCATCTATCACAGGATAACTTCAAACAATCAGATCAATGAACCAACCAGTGGAGCCAGCTGGTAAATCAAACTCTTGCCGAAGCCAGTCGGGAGAGAGAAAGTGGAAACATCTTTTCCATTGACAAAAGCCTTCAGTGTCTTTCTTTGCTCTTCTTTCAACAAAGAACACTCTCCAGGTCTGATGTTGTTGCAGCATCTACGCCAACCTCTTAAGGAGCTGCTATCGTCATTTTGAACGAACAGTTGTCTCTTTGTGGATGATTGGTTCAAACCACCACATCACTTTTATTACTCATAATCTTATGATCTTGCGATTCTCACAGTATCATGAGAATTCAGCTGCCATGCAAGGTCATATGCAAGAGGTGCCAACCTCAGAGCCAAAAAGTAAACGATAAAAATTAGGGGTGGGAATCACCAAAGGCCCCACAACACAGTATTATCACGATACATAAGTCGATACAATATTATTATGATTTTAAACGATAAAATATACATTGCAATATACTGTGATTTTTTTTTTAACCCTTTTCACTGGCAAATTATATCCCCAAAGGAAAACAACAGTAGTAATAAAGTAGTTAGCCTTTTCATTTCGCTTCATTTTTAGTGCAGCAAAATGTATCTGAAAAAACAACTGATTATATTATTCT
The DNA here is from genome assembly GCF_041903045.1 of Epinephelus lanceolatus. Lineage (NCBI taxonomy): Eukaryota > Metazoa > Chordata > Actinopteri > Perciformes > Serranidae > Epinephelus > Epinephelus lanceolatus. The sequence continues at coordinate 23,922,501 of NC_135748.1, forward strand.
AGTAGGCTACCAAATGTTGAATTTGTATTTTTAATATTAATAATTTACATAATAAAAAACTGGTTGCTTGGTTTCTGTGTGATGCTACGATGTTGCCACACAAAAATATCATGATACAATACTGTATCGATTTTTTCCCCCATCCCTAATAAAAATATATATACAGTGTGTCTATCCAGTGACTCCCTCTAGACCTTCCAGAAAGTGCCACCATAATAATGGAAGCACAGCATCTTTTGGCTTTTCTTATACAGGTTTTTCAGTGTCCCTCTCATTACAGGGGCAGCAGCTCTGTTGGTCTCTCACTGAATTGCCAAAACCATTCATGTAAGACTCATGTTACACATATGCCGCCTTCATTGAGATATATGACATACCACATGCTATCTTACAAATGACATCATTCATTAGTTGGTGACTGGAAATTTTATCTATCTTCATACAGTAGATCTTGATGGTAAAAAAAGAAAAGGAAAAAAAAAAGCCCATTGAAGAATCGAATGACTCAGTCTTGGCTGGCAATTGCTGCGACTCCAATATCTGTTAACAGACTGCTTCCTGGCAGAGTTACATCAGCTCTGGCACCAGCCAGGCACACAGAGAGAGACATTAGTCAGCACTATTCCCTCTCTGGCTACAGCTACTGCACTGCATCCGGCGGGGGGTTCACAGATCAGCTGATAACTCATAGTTAGTGTCATTTATTGTAATCTGGGTCACTTATAGAATCATTTTGGAGGCTAAGGCCGCCATGCTATCTATTGCCAAATTTGGATATGAAGTCCACGCTGCTCTGTTTCTTACTCTAGATGGGGACAATAACAGCAGGGCTGTGCGTGGATGCATGTACAGTGTGACATGCTTTGTTTTATTGGCCCCAGTGCGTACATACATGTGCTTGTGTGCATTTGTGTTTACAAACCCCACGCATGAAAACCACATTGAATGTCATTCCTGTAACATGACGGCCGCACAAACAGCCAGTCTTACACAGGCAGGGCCTCTTCCTTGATAGAGCCTATTATTCTATGGCAAATTGCTTAATGCCGGCATTGAAGGCGAGGTGACAAGGAGAATGCAAGGAATGAATCCTCTGCTTGTAATCTGAGGCGGGATGTGTCACGCTCGGTAGTGTTATCACCGACACAGCATGGGATGAATTCCGCCATTTTCTCTCCACAGGGCCATGACAGAGCACTCCTTTCTAGCAGGCCCCGAGGGGGAGGAAGAAGGAAAGGGACCCCGGAGAAGAGAGCACAAAGAAGGAGGAACGGATTGACTAGGAGCTGTTGATAAACTTTCAGAATAGTTCTCTGTTGGAAATGGCTCAGCGGCCCCATCGTGAAAGAAAGACGAAGGAAAAGAAAGAGGAAGAAAGGCCGAACTGAGGGAGAGGGATTGAAGGGTTTCCTTTGCTTAATCAGAAGCAGCTGAGTGAAGGGCAACAGTTTGGGAACAAGTGCTGTTTCACTCTTCGGGCTGCGTTTCAAATTATTTTTTAAAATCCATATGACCAAAGCAAAAGCCTGTACAGGATGACAGGGCTCAATGCCGTTTGCCCACATAAACATAATGTCTGCGCATACTTGCCTGCAACAGCATTATGGATTTTCCTCGCAGTAACACGGGCAATAATTTTTACAAGGTTCACTCAAACATCAGAAACCTGTCGGGACTGTATTTCCTTAAAATGAGCCGTCAGAAACACTGCCTTCAGTCAAACACAATTTGGTGTTCTGATCCCTCACAAGAACCTGACAGGCCCTAATAACTCAACTTCACAAAGTAATGCTTAAATAATTACTTATCCTAATTATGATGGCTGAGGAGTGTTATGCATTCTTTTTTGATAGCAATTCTCTAATTAGCATATTTTCATTATCTTGGCCAATTAATAATTTAGAGGGTCTGTAATAGACATGAATTATTAGACTATGGTACAGTGATGGATTTAAAGGGGCACTACACTCAATTTGTGTCTCAATCCCTCCCACATGAATAATTAGTCGAAAAGTGGCCCTCCTGTGAGTCTTGTTGAGCGTACAGACGTGAATATTGCTTTACTAAATGAGCAAATATCTTTTTATTTTGTCAACAAAGGAAAAAAACAACATACTCAAACAAACACACAACAATTTACCCCCACCTGCCACCCCTGGCGGCAACCCAATCTATATATTACAATTGGCCTCAGCAGATTAAACTGGAGAAGAAAATAAAGAATTTAGGAGGGAAAAAGAACAAAAAGAAAAAATGTAGCAATAGATCAATTAATAAAAACTAAATAAAATAGAAACAATAATCATGTGGGGTCTGTGAATGATCAGACATCTTGATAAATGTCAAACAGCATCAGAGGAACACTGATTTGTAACATGAAACTGCTTATTCAGTGTTTTCACTGGTTTAAATCACTGGGTCCATTTGAGAAGAAGGACCTCTGCAGATAATTCGGTTCACAGTAAAAACCTCTTGCACATCTGGATCAGAAATAAGGTGAGCATATATTAAGTTATCAGAGAAAAAAGGTGAGCTCACATTAGCAGGTGCTGGGCTAGCAGTGCATCTCCAACATGCCAAACAGCGCCAAAGACACACTGATTTGTCATATAAAACTGCTTTATTCAGTGTTTTTATGGGCTTTAATCACCTGGTTAATTTGTTTTGGAATGGAAGAAACCTCTGATGATAATTTGGCTCCCAGTAAAAACCTCCTAAACAATAAACACTTAAGGAATTTTAACCAGGAGTAGCTGGTTGCAATGTGCAATTTTCACCACTAGATGCCTCTATTTGTTCATTCACTTTATTCATTCATTTTCCGTAACTGCTTTTCCTGTTCGGGGTCACTGGTGCGCTTGAGTGTATCCCAGCTGACATTGGGCGAGAGGCGGGGTACACCGTGGACAGGTCACCAGACTATCACAGGGCTGACACATAGAGACAGACAACCATTCACGCTCACATTCACACCTACGGACAATTTAGAGTCACCAATTAACCTGCATGTCTTTGGACTGTGGGAGAAAGCCGGAGTTCCTGGGGAAAACCCACGCTAACACGGGGAAAACATGCAAACATAGAAGGGCTCCCCCACCCTGGGTTCGAACCAGGAACTCTCTTGCTGTGAGGCGACAATGCTAACCACTGCACCATTGTGCTGGCCCTAGATGCCACTAAATCCCCCTACATCTTCTTGTTCCTTTAAGACACATTAGAGCAAGATCCAATGCGGGAAAAACACAATACTGAGGATCACAATCAGAATTGAATTGTGGCTCATCTATACATCAAACACTGCACTTGTTTGATTTGTATTCGTTAATAAATCTGTAAAAAATCTAGTGTGGTTTTTGCAGGTTGAAGTATATATTTGTTAAATCATCTAATCATATTTTTTAGGGGGTGCAGAAGATAAATAAAAAACAATGTTGTAATTTCTCTTCCCCTACTCTCTCTCTCTGTCTCGCTGTCCCTCCAGGTGTCACTTCAGATCTTTCTTTCTCTTTTTCTGATTGTCACTTTCACTCTCCAACTCCCACTTTCACAGCCATTTCTCCCTAGGTCCAATTCTAAACAGACTCTGTCAGAGTAAGATGAAAATAAAATGATTTATGTTGTCCCCCTCCCCACTTGTTCAAAGTAATGAGATTCCATATTTCAACTGGCTTGACAGATGGATTGGAAATTAAAAGCCTTAGATAAGTAATGCCTTTTTGATGTCGGACTGTGAATAACTCACGCGGGCTGATTGATTTCAAAACTCTTGTGACAAAGTGCACATGCTGTACAGGGGACAACATGCCCATACCGCTATATGTCACACGTTAGTTAATGCGGAGGGTCCGTCTCAGAGAAGGTACTTTTCTAGGACGCCTTATTCTCATTCATTGCATTACATTAGAATAGTATAGGGTCGATATTTACAGGAGTGATTGTTGCCAAACCAAGAGGAGAGGCGATGCATTATGTAGGAGTAGGCGTTTCACCTTGGAAATAACGGTAGTGCATCATTAGTTTGAATTCTGGATTTCCCATGTTTAAAGTGCATGTTTAAACATCCTCCTGATGTCAACATCAGTCGGGTATTTTGCAACGACTCAGTTCTGCTCAAACTCTGTAAGTGCCTTTGCTCTCTTTACACCTCCTCTGCTGTGATACGTACAGATTCGGTAAAGGAAATCAATAAGGGATAATGGTGTTAACTCACTTACTTTGAATTTACCTCAACTGCGTCCCTCATGAAAGGAGTAAAAAGCCTCCTATGATTTTATGCATTTAGCACGCAGTATTCATCTGAGCCTTGCACATTATATCACTTCTGCATATGACCTTTGCTTGGGCGTAATTCTGCTCCTGTTCTCCACAGACGCCGGAGCCACTGCGCTTTCATTACATCAGCACCTGCAGTCAATTTGTGAGAACAGACAGCTGTCTATTGCTTTGGAGGAGACAGAGTGAGAATATCGAACCGGCTCATTCCATGTAGAGACAACACCACCAACATAACAGTGATTCGTCAAAAAAAAGTGCTTGATGAGCACAGTTGTCGCCCCGCTCCCTATTTTTCATCAAACATTTCAAAAAGTAATGCCCCCGGACGAAGCAGGGGTGCGCAGGTATCTGAATGAGTGGTGTTAATGGTAATCCAGGCTGTCACCTGCCGCTGAAAGACAGAATTTTAAAACATGTGGCTGAGTGATTGATTATGCCAATGTGTTTTCTAGAGGTCATATCGATTGGGGTTGTAAGAGGTAAACTCCTATTTTTACTATCTGACCAAACTGACACTCCACTGACACCACGCCACACATACCCATGGAGTGTATAAACAGAGTTGGGAAGGTTGGTTTTGAAATGTAGATGGGTTATAGATTACTAGTCACCCTGTTTAAAGTGTTACAACTGACTCATTACATTTCATTACTTTTTGGTTACTTTTCTTATGTGACTGACTCGATCTTTCCTCAGGTTTGACACTGAGCATTTTGATGCTGACAGCATTTTCACCACTGGTAAACATGCTTCACAATGTTAGAGCTCTTTTCTGATTTCAGAAGGAAATTACTGTTGAATTTCCAGCACTTAAAGGTGTTCTTGTCTAATAACATGGCCACCCGTGGTGTGTTCGGGCATGGCAGACTCAGGTTGCTTAAAGGAACAGTGAGTGAGATTTAGGTGGATTTAGTGACATCCCCATCCCTATGTGGATATTATCTTGTTCTAATGTAGGATTTATACTTCTGCATTGAATCGATGCTGTACCTACAGTGAAGGCTCTGTGTCAACGTAGAGCCTACGCCGTACCCTACACTGTAGTCTGACGTGCACCTCCCCAGGAATGTAACTACACGTCTCGGTGACCCAGACCTCCTGTCTATTTTTGTAAGCTGACACCATTTCCCTCAGTGGAAACAAAGCTTTTATTTACTTTAATGTCACAAATAAGAAACAATTAGTTATGAAGACAATAAAGCCTCCACAAAATACCATTTTAAGTCTTCATATGAGCAGAGGAAATCTCTGCTTGTCACTAGGCTAATTCATACAATGTAGTTGTTTTGTCAGTGAACCTTGTGAGCTTTAATGGAGCAGAATTTTATATCATTACCTTCGTTAAATGTTGCTGTTGTCCCTGGCTTGAGTAGAGGAAAAGTCTGCTAGCCGCTTGGCTAATTTATACAATGTAAATTGCCATAGGCTTGTGCTAAAAACATTAGCATGTTGTATTAGTGGGGAAAATGTGTCCAGATAAAGACAAGTGCTTTGTCTGTGAATGCTGGGAGTTATAGTGAAGCTGATTTGTGTACTTGTTTTTGAAATTGTTGCTATTAAGCCACGTTTAGTGTGTGTTTTGAATCAACTTAACTTTACAGCATTTCACAGAAACTCCACCGCTGACTTGGAGGTGTATTTTAGAGGTGTAACTGCAGAGTGACACAGATACTAAAGAAAACATACTCATATTATATTAAATAATATTATATTTCTGCCAATATACCCCCCAAATTCTACACATGGGACCTTCAAAGCGTTGTGCTTTGATTTGATTGGCAGACGAGAGGTGGCGCAAATTCAAACAAGACAATCAAAAAACAGTGTTCAAAATCTAAGGACATTCTACCAAATGAATGAAGTTAAAAGCAATCCATTTTGAGCCATCCCACCCTAGATGTTGTTGCACTCATATTTGTCCCAGTGGCTTTGCTAACTCGCATCTCCAGAAATATGCCAAAAGAAGTCTTTCCTGCACTGCAAAAAGATGTAAAGCAACAGAATGGATGTTATATTCTACATATAAAGCCCATTTCAGACCAATGAGTCATGATGAGATGAAACCATTTACAAAGAAAAGTTGCAGCGGTGTGATCTGAGCTAGACTCAAGCCGGCTGATGGTGTCACCTGCAACTCTGCTGGTCAAATCATCGACGGCTGGTTTTAGAATGTAAAGCACGTCAACCTAGCTGCTGCTGCTTATGCACATACATCTAGTTGCATTGGTGTGACCTGGCAGGTTTTCAGAGCGTTGCCGAACAGCGCATTGCAAGTAGTTGCCTGTTTTTAACTCCATTGCAATCTGGTCTGAACTGGGTTTAAGCATTTTACCAAAAAAGGGTGTATTTGGAAGTAACCCCTCCGCAATCACCATGACTTGTAGATGAGAATACCTGGAAAGTTTTAAAAAAAGATATCTGAGCATTAGCAAAGTATATGACTCTTTATGCACAGCTGTGTATTCCTTTGACAAGTTACATTACAGGTTGGAGGGTCACGTCACAGTCATTAATTCATATACTCTGATTGCTTTATTTTTCCCTCCTTCATTTTCCTATCTGGAAAAAATGGGAAGCTGAAAACTCATATAGCAGATATGACTGATGTTAGAGCAGCCATCCTCATTAGGACCACAGGTGTGTAATGCCATCACCCTCCCCTGTTCCTATCACCCCCCCCCCCCCCCCCCCCCCCCACGATGTTTCCTGGCTTATTTTCTCTTGTGAGGGAAGCATATTAGCTGTTGCAGAGAGCTACAAATCTTCTGCATGAGGTATAAAAACAATGCAAACCTGAATACACCGTCAATCTCCCAAAAAAAAAAAAAAAAAAGAAGGGATTTACCGAGTCAACAAGATGATAAGTTTTGTGTGTTTCCCCCCCAAAATGAGACAGTTGCACAAATAATCCATCACACAAACAAATACGTACAAATGAATAAATAAAGACGGATTCCAGGAGCTGCCTGCCATGCTTAACTCTTCCTTGTGTCTCTGAGAAACAGTGGGTACTCTCATTAGGCACAGGGACGACATCTAGTTATTCATTACCCGCTCCATGCAAAGCCCTGCTATTAAAACTCTAAAAGCCATTAGAGAAATCCATAATGAACCCCACCAGCAGCAGGTGCACATGGGGGGCTGGCTCTCGGAGATGACACAAACAACACTGCTACATGACAGTTTGGGACTCTGTTGCCCATTAGCACCACCACCGCCGCTGCCGCCGCCATCTCCGTCACCGCCACGCTGGTGTAGTTTAATGCCGGGTGGTTTTAAGTAGTTGCTGGCTGGCTTGCCTCACCTCGCTTCATTTGACATGCAGCGCAAGTCAGTGAGGCGCTGGTTGTTGGCTTGGTACGGAGGCGTTAGTCAAACGTGGTGTGACAGTATTGACTGCGGCCTGTTTACTGAAAGGAGTTCAGAACAGGATCAGCTAAACATACATTACGGCCGATCGATAGTGGCTGTAGAAGGGAACACCGAGCCTGATATTAGTCCGGTTTCGCAACCAGCTGGCACTTGGCCACTTAAGGTTTCTCCTTCCTACAGCTTTTTCCCATCTCCGCCACACGGCCCAATAACTGCTGGAGGGGAGTTATTCCGCTGCGGTACCACAGATTGATCTGGTGTGAATCTAGTCTGAGGCTAAATAACCAAACATTCAGAGACCAGCCGGTAAAAAAAAAAAAAATCAGCAAATGCAAAACAGAGAGCAAGAGGGAGAAAAAGAGAAATGTGTATTTGGTCTCCTGGGTCTTGGCTCCCCATCATTATAACCTTAGTCATACTTCATACTTCCTTCCCTTTTATCTTTGACACACTCCATCTGTTTCTCATCATGTGAAACCCCAATATAAATACAGTACCAGGCCTGTGTAGTGCACAGGGCACTTTGTGTTTGAGATACAGCCGCAGTACATGTTATTCCTAAAGTGTACATCTAATAATATATTCTTTTAAAAGGGTTCAAGCTTAAAATGCATCTCCAAGCAAATAATCCTCAAAGTATAAAGCCAAAATCAAGAAAAACGAGAAGCCAGCCGTGCTCTGGAATCGCAGCAGAAGTGCATTTCGGTTCATACAATATATATATGACCCTTACATCCACATACAAAGTGAATGACAGGCAGACACCACAGGTAACTCCCCAGTCTGCAACCCTTCCATGTCAGAACACAATGGTCACGTTGACCTCCAGGGAGAGCACGGTTCAAGACCAACTGACCCCTAAATTCCCCATCAAACACAAAAGCAAAACAAGTGTGTTCACGCCGGGGTCACAGTTTACGCTAAGACCCGCCCTGCCTTTAGCCCGCTCAACCTGCAAGGTGTGTGGGTGGATGGCGGAGCGATCCTTTGGGAAAGAAGGGGGGGGGGCCTAGAAATGAAGTATGTCCTGGGCGGCTGTGATTGCCCCGCCACAGTGTACCTCATCTGTACATCATCCCTTCTTCCAGGGTATGCAACCATGAAGTCAATCAGCACGACACCAGGGCATCAATCACTCAAGCTCCCTTTGGGGTGACCTGCTTGCTCCTGGAAAGCATACAGAGTTAAAAAAAAAAAAAAAAAAAAAAAGGCTGCATATATTCCAGGAAAGGGCAGCGGGCATGTTTGTCCCAGCCCATTCCTCGCACAGGCTGCACAATGCAAGTTATCAAAGCATTACATTTATCAGTTTAGTGTACTTTTATAATCTCGTGGCTCCTCATATTGTGTTCTTTGATTAAAATGATTTCGAGGAGAGCGTAACAACGATACCTTCTGTCCGCATCCTCATATCTTTGTATTACACATTGTGCCAAAGGAGAGAAAATCTTTTTTCTCTCCTCCCGTCTCGATTATCTCGCATGCAGTTTTGCATCCTCCTCCAAACAAATCTCCTGCTCCAAAGGGCCCTGGCCCCATTAATAATTCCCTCTCTAATCTCCCCCTTCCATCTGATCAGGTCTTTTCTTCACAGCCCCTCTCCATTTCTCACCTGCCCAGAAACTCCATCAACACCTCCTCCTCTCCCTCTGTGCAGGGTTCACTGCTTTTGATGTCCCGTTGTTAGCTTAAAATGAGCTTTAACAACTGTATAATCTGAAATAACATTGCCTTAGCCAATTCCTGGAAGAAGAGGAAGAGAGGACGCAGGAGAAGAAAGAACATGTTCCGAGCTAATGGATATTCCCTGGATGTGTAATGTAATATTTTTTTGGTGAAAAGGAGCAGGAGGGTATAGGAGGAAGAAGAACGGGGGAAAAAAATGAAATGGATGGATGAGTAGGGGGAATAGATGAATAGAGGTTAGGGTGAGAGGCAGCAAGTGAAAGAGGAAAGAAGGGAAAAGCAGATGGAGCCAGAAAAGAGGTTGGGCTGATTTAATCTATTCGCAGGGCCTGTGGTTGCTCCTCTCAGACCACTCTGACAGGCAGAAGGGATTTGGCAGACTGATCAAAATTATAATCTCATACCCTTCTCACATCACATTGGCAGATGGCATGCATGTGGTCGCTCTCCTCAGTTCTTCCTGCCAATGATGCCATTGAATATGTGATAATAGTTGACGATCCGCTGAAGGGAAGTGCTCGGCTGAGGCCTTGGTGCAACTTCATTCCTTTTTCTTTCACCCTGAGTTCCTTACAGTACGAAACATCCAACTTTAAAATATTCTATATCTGAATTGTTGATGTACCCCGGGTTTAAATGTATCTCTGTGAGCTTGCATGCTTGGCTGGAACTTCCTGTGATGTTTAATTCATAATCATTATGCAACTCAGCACACTGGACTAGCCTTTGCTCGACCTCGGTAATCTTTGAGGATTTCATTATTAGAGATAGCAATCTCCGATGCTGCAGAAGAAAAAAGGACCGCGCTCTTAATTCACTCTACCATGACTCATCATTACACTCTGGAGCCTCAGCAAGTAGCTGCACCACCTCCTTCCTCGCTGTCCTCATCACGACTAATTCCCATTTCCTTCTTCCCTTTACCTTGCATTAAGTAGCCGGCCCTCCGCCCTCTCCCCGTTCAAACCCTTGGTGTTGGATGTCACTAACAGCACTTACTGGTCCTGCAATACAGCAAAGAAGCCTGCAGCTGCCTGGCCGCCAGTCCCTGGTGTGGTCAGAGTAGGAGGCCTATTGTGGCCAAGCCATTGATCGAGAGGAGTAATGGATCTGGCTTAGGCTGATAATGCATGATGTAATTGTCAGAGGAGTTTAATTATATGCTTATTACATGAGGCACTGAGTATTCACGCTCCCTCCCCATTTACTGCACACTCTCTGTGAAGGCCATAAGGTGAAAAAAAAGAGGAGGAAAAAAATGTGTCATTTAAGAGGAAGATTTAAGGTCTTAAGTGGTGCATGTATGTACGCTTCCATTTGAGCCAGTGGACAAAGATTAAATTGTTAACTTGGCCATTAAAACAAAGTATTTTTGAGTTTCCAGATGCCACATACACAGGTATTTCCAGTTTACCCATTGACATTGAGAGCAGTGTGAGGGTCCCAGTTAATCTAAAATTTCTATCATAGCACGCAGCCCTTCCATCCCTCCATCCCCTCATCCCTCCAGGCCATGCTGAACCGTAATGGTGGCCTCATCGCATGTCTGAGTGCATACGCTACACTGAGCAATGCTTTTCAATTACCTGCGCCGGAGCCCTAGATGAAAATACATAGCACATATTTCTGAGGCAAAATGCTTAGGTCAGACGCGCTGAGAAATAAAATATACCTTATGTCATTTAATTTGACAGTTGTCCTTTCCCAGCTATTGAATAGAGGTCGTCACATGTGCAGCTGTGGCGGCGCGGCTCTGTACGGCACGCACGCGGGTTGTGTGATGCAGATGTGTTTACGAATCAAGGCCATTCATGCTGGGATTTAGCTTTGAAAGAAACGCCACTGAAGTGAAATAACAGTATGAATTCGTACACAACGCCGTGGCCACATTATTCGCCTCAGCGGGGGAAAAAAACAACACAGCCCTTATCACCTCATCATCACCTGTGTGAGAAAACCACAGGGTTTAGATTTATGTATCCTCTGCAAGTAACCCATGAAGATTGCAACCTAATCATTAGCAGCCGAGACCTGGATGTTTACAACTTTCTAACCCTGTCAGTGCATACAGATGACACGGGGCACAGAGGAGTTGAATGCACTTAATAGGTGACACCACTTTTGAGGGCTAGTGAGACGCTCATGAGGCGCTAACTAGCATGCCGGGCGGAAATAAATTCAAAACATTCAGCCCAGATTCATCGCAGAGAGGAGGCTGGATCAACAGCAAATCCCCACAGGCCATATTTAGACAACAAAAACCCAAAAAGCTCTCATTGGACAGCAGCTCACTTCACTGTTTATGGTCTCATCCGAAATTAACCCCCACTGATTGTGTGAGACAGAAATGTGTCAGCACTGCAATAAGTCGTGCCCGGCAACACTCGGGCCGGTTTTTACGTGGGGTTCAGGCCGCAAAATAAATCCCATTAATCATGTTTTTTAGGGTAAAGGAAGAAAAAGAGGGGAGGAAGAGGAGGGGCTGGAAATCTCCTGGTGTCCGCCCATGTCGGAGGCTGCATTAATGAGCTTCAAGTAGGGAACAGAGGCTGAGGCCGGGTCTGTAATGGTGTCCGCCTGGAATAGACAGGGTTGTGTTTGTATGTGTGTGTGTGTGTGTGTGTGTGAGTGTGTGTGTGTGAGAGAGAGAGAAGGAGAGTTGGAATACATGGGGTTGTTTGTAAGGGGTGAAACAGGACACCTCTGATCTCTCACACACAAATCATAGAAGATCACTGGCTCTGACTGCTACAGTCCGCTCTATGCATGCGCCTCCCCGCACCACATCCAGCTGGGTTGGCAATGCTGTTTATGAAGTTGGCAGATACCCAGCTACACAGCTATGCATTTTCTGTGTTTCTGATATGGAATCGCGGGGGCCTCTGACAAAAACACGCGTCCGCCTGATTGCACAGACAAACTTTGGGGAGAAACACAGATAGAAAACACAAGTGAGGCATCTGAACCGAAACACAACATCCAGTCGCCTTGTGAACATTAGTTTGGAGGTTACACTCTAGCCCTATTTGCAGCATTTAGCAATTAGGTGGAAATGCTCAGATCAAATATGGAACAACAAACACTAGCAGTTATCTTTTTATAATCTCATGTATGGAAATGAGTGTTTGATTTTCTCCTCATGCAAATGAGATTTTCAATTAACTAAAAAAAAAAAAAAAAAAAAAAAAAATAAAAATCTGGGGCTTGGCAAAGCATTGCGCGCTTGTCTATTGTGTCCTCCCCACACAGAAATAAATTATGAATACCTAAATAGCATTTCACATTTGAGATAATTATGGTGCTGGGAGAGAGAGAGAGAGAGAGAGAGAGAGAGAGAGAGAGAGAGAGAGAGAGGAGAGAAGGGGGAGAAAGAGAGCATCTTTTAACATGCAAATAAAATACACCACTTTGTTTTCTCTTGCAAAGATCAATCATAATTGGGCAGGTACACACAATCACAGGGGTAATTTGATGACCCATTTCATTTTTGGATCACACAGCCCAAATCTCTCTGCTCCTCTCCCATGTGTGCTGCTCCGTGTGTGTACTCTGCATTCACCGACTTCAGTAAAAGAATAAAAAGTCTGATTATCAAAGGCTCTCTATGCTGACGGCACAGCACACAGCCGCATTTCATTTTATTTTCCTGTTCACTACTTCAATAAGATATCCCTAACTTTTTTTTTTTCCCTCTTTCCTCCTTTCTGCTTTTGAACAGGATAGCGTGCCGATTCACATTTCAGGCTCTCTGGCTCCACTTGGAAGTCTGTCTGCTTTTTAAAATGGCAGAGAAGTAATTGAATGGAGTTGCACTCTGATCTCTAGTCATTCTGAAATCCTTATCACAGTGTCTGAGTTCAAAAGATAAGGGGTTATGCCGCGGAGAGGCTCCTTGTGCACCGCTAATGAATGTTCCGACAGCGTCTTGGTGAATGAGGCACCAGACAAGTCATTAACAATGAATAGTGTACACATACAGGGAACAAATGTACAGTACATTATATAAATACACAGAGAATACGCAGAGACCCACCCACCAACCCACTGACACACACACACACACATACACAAACAGTTCATATACCATGATTGCCAAGCCAATTAGGCTGTGCAAGGGTTGACATAAACATTATAGAGCCTTGGCTTTGTCCTCCCTCCGGGTTAGTGGGTTGCGAGTTTGGCCCAGCCTTATGCAAGTTCCCTCCCTTGCCTTCTTCACACTCCCCGTGGGCTTTGTGAACAGTACAGAGTCGCTGTCTCTAATGTAATCTTGTGGACTCTGGGGAAAAAGGCCGAGGCTCTCCAAAAAAAAAAAAAAGAAAAGAAGAAGAAGCGAGAGGAGGTCATTCAAAGTCATGTCTGGAAGGGGGTTTGAAAGACTACCACCAACCAAAGGACCAAAGGATCACAAAGAGACGAATGGTTAAAGCGCACTATACGTCACCTCAGAGTACGGCCTGTCAACGCGTTCACACACATCCTGTACATGGCACGGATGCTTTAGGGTGTCGTCTCTGTTGGTTTTAAAAGCGCTAAAAGCAAAATCAGCAGGTGAAAAGATGATGGAACAAGTGCTGAAGTCAGTGAGTGTTTGTTTTCACTGTACAGTACAGTAGTGCGACGCTCCGCTGACCACTTCACTGAGTCAAACACTTAGAGATATGAGTGTATGTGTGTATACACTGTGCGCCGAGATTGATGGGAACACCTTTGAGAGCTGCTGGGTGTGTTTACCAGTGGATTTCCACCGTACCAGGGGCTAATTCTGCAGGCCTCTACACACTCACAGGTATCAATCTTCCCTGACCTGGCCTAGAGCTGCGTCCTCCCAGAGGAAGTAGCTCTCTCCTTCTTCCTCCCTCTCCTTCCCCTTATCCCTCTCTCTCACAGCCCCTCTTTATTTCCCCTCCTTCTCCCGTTTCCTTTGACTCTCCTTCACTTCGCCCTCCCTCTTCCTCTCCCCTTTCCCTCCATCTCTCTTCCTCTATCTGACCTCATCCCTCCACTAAATCTCTCTCCTGTCAAGCGATGCACCAGGAACGCGGAAGTTGTGAACTTGTGAGGAGCGAGATCAATAAAGCAAGGACAGGCTGAACGATCTACCCAGAGACAATGCGTTTTGTGCCGAGGATGGGCACCGCGGGCCATAAATCCTGCCATCCGGGCCGTCTGCCGGGCAGAGAGCGTCGGTCGTCATCATCATCGTCCTCCTCATCGCGAGGGAGCAAAGGAGTCACTGTAAACAGTTACGTCAGCCGTCCCATCACTGCCAGCGGAACAGATAAATCCATATTAGCAGGAGTGATGAAGGAGACTTTGATGCATGTTCATAACTGAGTCGCGCCAATGAAATATGAGTGGGCCGTGTCATATATGTCATGACAACATACTGTAGATGGGTTTTGGTATGAGGGAGGCGAACACACCGGCTGGGATGAGCTTACCATAAGCCGTTGATGATAAGTGTGATTGGCGACTGAGCAGAAGCGTAATCTGCAACCTCGGAGAACTTGAACGCATCTTTGACCTTTTATACGACTCTCCGTAATGATCCATGTTATTGTTGATGCATGCTGATCCACTGACAGATGACAGATATGTAAATCTAAATCACAATATACAGAAATACACACACACATATACACACACTGTGACTTAAGTGTTAGTAAAAAAAAAAAAAAAATTCAATGACACTAACCGTAGCAACTTTTTTGGGGGAGAGTGTGTGTGTATGTGTGTGTTAAGAGAACCCACACAAAATATTTTATTTATATTCCATACATAAATAGTAGGCTGTTTGGTCCCATCCCAGCAGTCTTCATATTTCCTGGTGACATTATCAGCTGTCTCCATCGTGTGCAGAGCGGGAAATAAATTGCATTTTTGCCGTTGGTTCTGTGGCTGCAGACGGCAGGAGGAGCATTATAATATAAAACATGAATAAACAAAATCACTCATGAGCAAATGTGCAGGAGCATGGGGAGGTAATCTCCTTTAGGCATGGTCCTTGAAATTAACTCAAAGAATCTGCACATGAAACGTGTTAAGAAGATTAATCAAATATTTCTCCTCCCCTCCGTTGCCCCCCCCCCCCCCCCCCCCCCCCTCCCCAACTGCTGCTTCCATTGAAAGTTTTTTTTTCGCCTCTTTTTTTTTATTCAAACATTATGGTAATTACTTATTATTGTGCTTACTTGAGGAAGATTGCCTGGCCACAGGTGAATCGGAGTGAGGCAAAGGATAACACTATATGTGTGAAATTGTCATATCTGTTTTCTAATGTGGCTTAGGGTAGGCATGAGTGTGCCAAGTGTGAGAGATGTGCACAGCGGAGGCGGCGCTGCGTAGCGCGCACAGGTGCAGCCGACTTGAATAAGCCAGAAAGCAAGTGAACTAGGTAGATAATACTTTTAAAAGCAAAGTGTTTTTGAATCGCCAAGTTTTCTTGGTTCGAGCTCCACATCAACTTGGCTGCGCATCCCACAATGCATCTGTGTGCTGGTGGTAAAAATTTGCTAGATAAACATCACTCTGTGTATCTCCTCACGGTCATGCATCAATTGCAGGATATGATGCGTGCTTGGTTCTGGAGCTACAGTTAAAGAATACAGGATCAGATGCCACTCATACGTCCTTCATCTAAAACGGCTGTCAGACATAAGCGCAGGTAAATCACTCATCTGTCCATGTAATCATGCAAATTCGTATTATCCCTCATGTCCCGCACTGCTCTTGTCACTCGTTTATGCATGTTTTCTTCGTACCTCGTCGCCCACATCATGTCGGACAAACACTGTTTAAAACACACACTATGTGTTTTTGTTGCTACAGTATCTGGGGAATATCAGGCCGCTGGTCTGAGATCTTGACAACAGGATGGATTGCTGTGAAAGTTGGTGCAGACATTCAGGATCCCCTGAGGATGAATCCAAATAACTTTGCTGGAATGTGATTTTTCATCTAGCGCCACCCACAGGTCAAAATTTCCAAAATGTCCAATATTTCTTACAGAAACAGAATTTCAGTTGTCCTTTGCAGCACCTTGAGATTAATACTATCATAACTAGGGCTGCAAGATATTGGAATGAACTGACATCATGAAAAAAATACAGGTATTTTCACCAGATGACTTCAACAGCTTTATTTGGAAATAATTAATCATTCTAGGATTATTGGTGTGAATGGAGAAGCTGGGGATCGAGCCACCACCCGTCCAATTGGTGGATGACCCACTCTACCTCTGAGCCACAGCCGCCCCTAAAGCTAACAACATATTTTACTCTGAAGACTTCTTTTTTTTTAGTGCAAACCATCTTCTGAACTGTTTTTGGAGGCTGAAATCAGGTAGATTAATAGACTAGTTGACTCACCATGACACCATTGTATTCATATCATACTCCTCTGTTAATCCAGGCTAAAGTCAACGATCTAACATCATATTAATATTGCACATTGCTCACCCTAAAATAAGGGGCTCCCTTATGTTGCTCCCTTATGTTGCTCCCTTCCTGTTCCTCGCTCATTTTCAGGTTGTCGTTGATTACTAGCATGGCGTGCTTTGGTAATTTATTGACAGACTTCTCTTGTAGATTAGCGTTAGTGGTAACGTTACCTTTCCAGCCTCGCAGCTCCGAACTGTAGTTGGGAGAGAGACCTCTGGTTTCTTTAGGCTAACTCAATTAGCTTTAGCCATTGCGTTGAAGAATCGTCGGCAGATGTTGTGATAAAGTTGCATGAAGCAGCTGCTTTGCTTCCTCTGTGCAGTAAACACAACACAAGGCCCTTTTTACAGTCATTACACTGGAACCTGAGCTTATCCATCCATACATTTTCAACTGCTTATGTGAAGCCTGGTCATGGGGGGAGCAGGCTGAGCAAAGCATTTCAGACGTCCCTCTCCCAAGCAACACTTTTGAGCTCCTCCTGGGGGACCCCAAGGCATACCCAGGCCAGATGAGGTATGTAATCCCTCCAGCGTGTTCTGGGTCTTCCCCGGGCCCTCTTTCAGTGGGACGTGCCCTCAACACCTCTAACAGGAGGTGCCAAGGAGGCATCTTGATCAGATGCCCAAACCACCTCAACTGACCCCTTTCGATGCAAAGGAACAGCGGCTGTACTCTGAACTCCCTCCAGATGTCTGAGCTCCTGAGATACTTGAACTCACTCGCTTTGGGCAGTAACTCACTCCTAACCTGAGCTTATCGAGACACTTCCTGCTGACTACTGTAGCTTTGGAAAACCATGCGTTTCATTGTGTTTGTCTACTTTTCTACACACACACGCAAGAGAGTCTCACATTCCGTCACAAATGCCACCAGCCTACGTCACATACACATGTACAAGGCTTGGCTGGTGACATAAGCCATGGAAATGAGAACTTTTGTGTCAACACAGGAAACTGGGTGGCACAACCCACGATGTCAAAACAGGTTTTTCTTCCGTCTAGTGTGTAATAAATACTAACATAGCATATAAAATACTCCCTGTCTTTTTATTATTATAATTCTGAAAATAAATGGAAAGGATAGCAACGAGTATATGTTCTAATATTTCATTATTTTGTAGGGTAACATCCCTGTGAAGCCTGGCCAGTATGATTCAACTGTTTTACTACAACATTAGTTTCTATAATTGTCTTAATATCAGTAAGTATGCACTCCAATGTTAGTCAAAAAACAGACATAAAGTGAATACCAACATAAAAACACCACGACTGAATAATGTATATTTTTATAAAATCCATATTTGACTGTATAATTGAAGACTTACCTATATGACAAACACTGAAGTACTGTATAACTGTTACCTAAAAACATTACAGCTATTAATAAAAGCAGGAAAATCCATCTAGAAAGAGCAGCCGCTGTGACAAAACAAGCCTCTGTGGCCTTCAGGTTCATACACAATCTAGGCAGAGTGACAGAATTTTGAGAGGCAAAGTCACACTCAGACCTTGGAATATGTTATGCTATGGTTTCAGCGGAGAGTATGGATATTGGTATGGATATAGGGGAGAGGGAAGGAGGGGCTGAGTTTGCAAGTGTCCCCAGTGACCAGAGCGTGTGCATGGCTGATCAGTCTGTGGCCTGGTCTGGTCCGTGATGACTGATGAGTTGGCAGTGGACCTTGGAGGTTTGGGTGATAGCCTTTCAGTGTGTGATTCACGGGGAGCACCCTGTGCACTGACATCCCCTCGCGCTGTGATTGAGTTCACAATCCTGTGCCATTCCTCCCCAAGTATATATGGCTCCCAAATAAATAAATGGCAGAATCATGAGATCCCAACTGCAATACAGTAGCTGTAACAGTCCGAGATACATCCACTACAGTGCAGATAAGATTATCTGTAATAGTATTTTTTATCGTCTTTATTTTACTTCTGCCTGCATACTTATACATGTGGCTGGGTTAGTTTGATATTATCACCAGTGAGGTAGATGAGCTGTAGATCCAGCAGCCGGTTAGCTTAGCTGAGCATAAACACTGGAGACAAGGAAACAGCTAGCCTGGCTCTGTCCATAGGTAAAACATCTTATTTGTTTGATCTGTACAAAAACCCAAAGGTAAAAACAGCAAGTTGTGCCTGGCAACCTCACCATGACAACAACATCCAGGAAGTTACTGTGCCTGACCAAAAACAGCCATCTATAAAACCACAAATTGTTGTTGTTACACTTTTTATTCATGCAATATGTTAATTAGCAGAAGTGGAATAAGTTCTTGGATCTTTGACCTCAGTAAAGTCAAGCAAGTAAGTACCACAGTGTAAAAATAAAATACTCTGCGACAAGTAGAAGTACCACATTCTGGCTTTAAAATATACTTTAAGTACCGGAAGTAAAATAACTCATGATGCAAAATGGCCCCTTTCAGAATAATAATACAGTATATCACTGGATTATAATTACTGCTGCATTAATGTGGAAGCATCACTAATGTTGCAGCTGGTAAAGGTGGAGCTAATTTCTACTACTTTATATACTGCTGGGCAGAGACGGGACCAAGTCATTGTTTTGCAAGTCTCAAGTCTTTGCCCTTTAGTGAGAAGTCAAGACTGGCAAGTCCCAAGTCGTAAACTTTGAGTTTTGAGCCCTCAACAAGTCATAACGCATCCTTCACCATATTTAGTGCCCTTTTAGCAACAGAATAATAATAAATTTAACTTACAAAAATCATGAATGCTTTTTAAAATGTGTATTTTTTGTTAAAACATGTTAAAACAAGTGCGACTGAACTTAACTGTAAAAAAAAAATAGAGCTGACATTGCACTTTCATAGCATCAGTGTTAATTTTGACAGCTGTTTTAGATTAGTCTCAGTCTTGAGACAAAAATGCTTATTAGTTTCAGTCACAGTCTAGTTTAGTGACGAAAATTCATGACATTTTAGTCAACTTTTCCGTATGTTTTTTTAATCTTTAAAGTAATCCAGTGAGGCTAATTGATGTATCAGAAATTAAAATCAAGGCAGCAGGTTATAAAAGAATTTCACTGACATTTTTTTCTACAACTACAAATAGTTTCTACATATTTACAAAACTGTCATTTCTCCAGCAGTGTTTGACAGGTTTAAGGGGTGATTTACGAACACACACTTACTGATCATCATTTGAAAAGCTCAACATCTCTCTGTTTATGCTCTCAAAAACTTTAACACTACAAATAACTAATCTGAGACAACTATCTGTACCCAGGTCCATTGTAAACTCTGACTTATTGATCTCACTGTTAAGTAGCAGAAAAATAACTTAATTAAAGCCAGAATTCTTTCTTAATCTGCAACACATTAATCTGGAGGTATAAACTCAGGTCTCACAGAGTTGCTGATTAAATCTAAACTTTCATCTCTGTCAGAGAAAACTCAGTTCAGACTGTTTACTTACAGCAGTGGTTCCAAACTGGTGGGTCACAGTCCAGAAGTGGGTCGCCAGCTCCATTCTGAATGGGCCGCAAGTGACTCGCAAACCTGTCATGTTAGTAAAGAAAACAAAAAAAACCCACCCACTTTATGTCAAAGTATAGTCAATTTCCAGCACAGAGCTTTTATTTTGAAGTGGTGTCTCCTGCTGTAGAGTGAGTGGCCAACTGTTACTTGACAGAGACAACAAACTAGCTAAACAACATGGGCAAAGTATGACGCTGAATGTGAAACTGTTGGGCCTCAAACTAATGACTAAGGAGAAATCTTGACCTTGTGGCTGGACCAGTTGGGAACCACTGACTTACAGCACAGCTACACTCTCAGATAACCGAGCCTCCTACCTGCCTGTCAAACGGCATCAACCCATAAACCTTCCAGAGACAGTCCAGATTTGATTTAAGTCCTGCAGGGATCAACAGATGTGAAGTCCGGCGGCTGCTTGCTCTGCTGCCATTCAGCGGCTAACAAGCGGAGCTGCTAACAGCCGCCACTGCAACTAACAAATTCAATAAATCCATTCAGCAGCTCCACAGTCAGACACATACGGCTGATTATCTAATGCTGAATTATAGCTCACAACTCGCACCAACAGCTGACATTGCTCTGGTGTGAGTGTTAATGCTGGTTAGCAAAACATCCTGGCGCAGACTATTTACTGGAGTTTACCAGCCTGTCGCTCATGTGGCATTTGAAATTGATTGCAAACATGGACGTTCTCAGCTCTCAATGTCCAATAGTCCACTGCTGACATTTTCGTCACATCTCGTCAACAAAAATGAAACATTTCATCCGTCATCGTCTCGTTTTTGACATGGAAAAAAGGTCGGTGGCGAAAAATTTTCATCATAGTTTTCGTCAACGAAATTAACACTGCATAGCATGTAACTCTATTACCCAGTACCACAACAGAATACATTTTGTATTTTTCTCTCCTGTCTGGAAATGTAAAAGCTGTAAAACAGTAAATGGAGTACTTTGATGTCGTATATGACATCGCCAACCCTAGCACAGTTTCAAATCTTTGGGCTTGGTAAAAGGTATCAAGTATCTTCAAGTCAATCGGCTCAAGTCCAAGTGAAGTCACACGTCACTGGTGTTAAAGTCCGAGCTGAGTTGTAAGTCTTTGATTTTGTTGAGTTGAGTCTCAAGTCAAGTCCAGAGTCATCAAATCAATTCTGACTCAAGTCCAAGTCATGTGACCTGAGTCAACACCTCTGTTGCTGACTAGTTAAATCCATTAATACTTTGAATCTGCAAAGTATCTAGCAACTAATGTCAAATAAATGTAGTATGGTAGAAGAATAAAGTAGCATAAAATGGAAATACTCAAGTTAAGTACAAAAAGTACAGTTCTTGAGTGAATGTATTTAGTTACATCCCACCACTGTTAATTAGTTTAGTTTTAGAGGTGCTGGTAGGCTGACTGTACTTCCACAGTCTGGCTTGCTGCTCCCTACTGTTTGAGGCTAAACTAAAGTAAACATCTCCAGGCTGTTGCTTCATATTTAATGTACAGATATGAGAGTGGCATAAGAAAACAAGAGATAAGATAGGATTTCCCAAAATGTGGAACTATGTTTTTCCTCTACACTCATCTGGTGCACTGAATGCACAAACTTAGACAGACCTTTGCTTAGAAAAGATGTCATCCTTTGCTTTTGTGCTCATTTGTCCTCTGACTCCTTCACTGTTGACCTCAGCCCAGCTGATGTCAGCATCCTCGTTATCAATCTCATCGTCATCCTCTCCTTCCACCTTCTTCTCCTCCTCCCTCTGTCATTTTAATAATAGGTGAACTGCTTGAATCACTCAGCTTCCTCAAGAGCCTCCAAAGCCTGATTGTCTCCGTCTTTCCTCGCGCGCAGACCTCTGGCAGAGCATTTGATATCATGTAAAAAGAGGATTTGCACAAATAACTCCATAATCTCCAACAGCCAATAACGGGGTGACGCAATTGTTGCTGTTAGTGAGGCAATATGGAGGTGAGTCATTCCTCAGTGAGAACGGGGTCTTAGCCAAAGTCTTTAAGCAGATAAGCCTGTTTGGGGGCTAATGAATGGACAGATTTGGAGATGTCATCTGAGATTTCTCTTCCTCATGTAAATGGCGACAGGACATACTGAGGAAGGGCACAAAAGTGTATCCGCGTAAAACCATTAAGAGTCAATAAAGGAATTAGAGAATGTGCAGTTTTATAATTTGTATTATATTAAATCTCGTTAAGATCCACTAGCAACTTTATTACAAACACATGAGGCACATAAAGAGCTGTCTTTGATGTAGACAATAAAGACTTCCGGCCTGCATGACTATCCAGTGGCTGCAATATCAAAGCATCACTATCAGCACAGCAACATTTGTTTTTCACCGCCGCAGCCTTATTAAGGGTGAAATTAGCTGTGCTTGAAATGAGTGAGAGCTGCATACTGAACTCCTCATAACGCCACAGTTGTGGACGGAGATAGGGATCAGGGGGAAAGCAGGACGCACCGTCTGTCCAGACCTCAGATGTTCAATGTGAGAGCTGCTCGTCTTATCAGTCCCCTGAAATGGCCCTCTAATTGGGGACATGTTTCTATGAAATGTGTATAAATTGACGGTAATTGCTTTTGTATGCATGGAAATGCTAATTTTCCTCTATAATGGCTATCAAGAGAAACATACAAACTAGTTCAGTGGGTTCCTGTATCATGGACAAGAGAACAATAAATAAATGCAGGCCGTGCGCACAGTGCTAATGTAAAGCAAATGCAAATTTGAAATGGAACTAGTATATCTCATCCTTTGGAGTGCTCCTATGGTAATTACAGACTAAAACATACACGACTGCGGCCTCCCCATCTCGTGTTTTCTCTCCAGAGAATAGAACGCGGACATGAAATGTGGCATCAGAACACTTTTCTGAGGCAATGCACCCACTTGAGATGCTGACTGCTTGTGATAACTCCTGGGTTCAACGTCCCATAGGCAGAGCTTTGGAATAATCCATTCTCCATACAGATTTCTCCCACAGAAGCTGCTTTATCCCATTATCACAGGCATTATACAAATGTATACCGCTGTAATCCACACACTTAGAGCCCCATGCTTTTGGAAACAGCCATGTTGTCGGTGACAAACAGCTTCTCACACAGTAAAGCGCAAATAGAGTCACTGTGGTACAAGTCAGAACATGCACTGGAGGTAGGCCGTGTTCACAACAATGTTCAAATTAAAGTTTGTTTGTCTGTGTGTGTATGTGTGTACACATGTTGGTGCAAATGAGCGTTCTGAGGAAACTATTTTCTGAGGGAGATGTTGCGTGTAGAAAACTTGGTCTCAGCCGTATGGGGGTGTTTAACATATCCAAGGTCTCCAGCAGAGACATACAGAGACACAAGCGGGTCACGGGGGATGCTGATAGCTCTGTGAACTCAGCAGGTGGTTGAGCGCAAGACGTGATAACTAGATGTTCTCGATGACAACAGTGGTGGAGCTGGTCTGTCCCTAATGTACTGTATTTGCCTAATAACACAGCAGGCAGCAGAGGTCTGGGTGTGATGAGGAAGAACCCCCCATCACAAACACACAAGACATACAGACATGCCCCATATACCCTGCAGGCCATGTGACCCATGAAGGACAAACAATGAGAGAAAAGAAATCTAAGTGAGTCATTACATGAAAGGAGAGAGAAGAGAAAGAAGAGAAAAAAATAAAGAAAGAATGACAAAGGAATAAAAGAAGAAATTAATGAACAAAAGAAAGGACTAAAGACCACAAAGGAAATAAGACTAAAAGAAAAAAGATGGAGGACAGAAAGAAAAGATAAAGAAAAAGACAGGAAGAGCAAAAGGATAAATGAAAGAACAAACAAAAACAGAAAAAAACAAAGAAAGAATTAAATAATAAAAGAATGAAGAAAAGAAAGAAAGAACGAACACCATAAAGAGAAAGAAAGAAAGAATAAATGAACATAGCAAAAATAAAGAATGAACATAATAAAGAGAAAGAAAAAAGAAATCAAGAGCAAGAGAATAAACAAAAGAACACAAAAACAGAAAGAATGAATGAATGAACATAGTGAAGAGAAACAAAAAGAAAGTAAGAAAGACAGAATGAAGGAATGAGAATAATAGAGAAAAAAAATGAGATAAATGAAAGAACACACAAAAACAGAAAGTAAGAAAGACAGAACATAATAAAGAGAAATAAAAAGAAAGAAAGAATGACCAAACAAAATGAGGAGAAACAAAGAGAAAGAAAGAAAAAAGAAAGAACAAATAAACATAATAAAGAGGTAGAGAAAGGAAAGAAAGAAAGAAAGAACATAAGAAAGAAAAAGAAAGAAAGAGAAAATGGTCATAATAAAGAGAAAGAAAGAACGAACAAACAAACGAACATCATTAAGAGAAAGAAAGAAAGAAAGAAAGAACCTAAAGATAAAGAAAGAGAAAGACAAAGCAAGAGAATAAACGAAAGAACAAAAACAGAAAGAAAGAAAGAATGAACAAACACAAAGAGAGAGCAAGAAAGAAAGAAAGAAAGGGAGCAAGAAAGAAAGAAAGAAAGAAAGACAGAGAGCAAGAAAGCAAGAAAACAAGAAAGAAAGAAAGAAAGAAAGACCATAATAAAGAGAGAGCAAGAAAGACAGATAGAGCAAGAAAGCAAGAAAGAAATAAAGACAGATAGAAAGCAAGAAAGCAAGCAAAAAAGCCAGCAAGAAAGAAAGAAAGAAAGAAAGAATGAAAGAACGAAAGAACGAATGAAAGAACGAAAGAAAGAAAGAAAGAAAGAAAGAATAATGCAGCTAATGATATTTTCCTCAGCTGCTGTTAATTGTGGCAAATAGGCTGCTGGCTCTGGCACCGTCTCGCAGACATTATTGTTAAGGTGAAGCTTGCCAACTGATGGTTGAGATTTATGCTTCATTGGCTGGCGCAGTGCTGGGGGAGACATCACCCACCGGCAGATGTGCACAGCTCACCACTGTCTGCCACCTCTCCATAATTGACATCTGCATGTAAGAGAATGGCAGCGGCACCAGTGTGTGCCATGTTTGAGGGAAATAAGGCAGAGAATAAGCGGAGCACATCCTGAGAGGTTTGCATCAACTGTCTCTCTAATGCCTGTGAGTGCTCTGGCATTAATGGAACATATTATGCCTCAAATTATGGAATCATATACAGCAGCTGTTGATCCAATTTGGATGTGGTGCTACAGCTAAACAAGTCCCTCCAGGGAGGAATGTCTAGTTTTGGTTTATATGGCAAAACTCAGATCTCTTCAGCTGGTGTCCACCGTGCATATCATGACTTTATGCAAAAATGCTCCATTACTTTGGAAAGGATAAAGACATGCCTCTGAGGATGGAAGTGCAGAACTAACTACAGTGAGATGATCAATAGAACAATGCAATCTGCAGAGGCCTCTGAAAACAAGCCACTACAATCCAGTGATTAAATCCATACAAGTGCATCCTGTTATTGGTTCAAATCTTGGGCTATTGGATTCATTCAGTCATAACACAGTGTCACAGAGTTGGCTGATGACTTAATATTTCTCTTCCTTTTTGCAATATATTGTATTTTCCCAGGGTTTTAAATCCTCTGTTTTCATAAATACGCACACGCAAACACATTATTGCAAAACTCCCGGTAATATACACTTTAAAGCAGATACAGCAAAACATAATGCCTTTTTTCATATCTTCAATTATTGCATATACACTGGACAAAATTAACTTCTACCTTCAACTGGGATTAAGTACAGCCACCGTAACTAATCAGATTTCTATGACGGAGAGAATTCATCGAGATTTACTGTGGGCTCCCCTCCATTTGGGGTTAATGAGTGTCTTCCACAGCCTCCTCATAGCTATTTCATACCTCGGGGATTTGAATAATTCCCATTGATAGTTTCAAAATCTCAAATGAGACAGGATTAATCAAAAGCAGAGAAAGTAAAGCTGATGAGGGTGAAGCGGCGCGTGAGGATGAGGATGTCCAAATCAGGAGGAAGGTGACTAGTTAGACACAGTGGGCAACATATTCACATTATTTTAATATCTGGTGGGGGTCCTGCCAGTAAAACAGTGTAAGTGGGTTCACCCGAGAGCATAATGATATTTAGAGCTCAAAGCGTGCTCCCCCACTTTAATCAAAGGACATTTCTTCATACTGTAGCTGTCAGTTTTAATAAAAACTGAAGATAGCCCGTGGTATCACACCTTTTTTTTCTTACGGCTTAGTAAGGTTCAAATATGGGCTATTCATTATAGTGCTGCTTAATTGGCGATAGGCTGCTCTGCTCACTGTTACTTCTTTTTTTGGGTTAGAGAAAAAAAGGAGTTCTTTGTCTGACTGGTAAAATTCAAGCGACAACCTCCGAGGCTGAAAAATGAAGCCAAGGCAGAAGTGCCAGAAACTGCAGTTCCTCTAATAGCCACTTGAGGCCGACTCCAACAGTGAGTTGGATACGGAAGAAATAAACATGTTTACAGCCTGGTACAAAAACTGCTAATTTCATTTAGCTACAGAATTACATTTTTTTTTTTTACAACTCAACCACTTACATTTTATTAAGGACCAAAGTTACGCATATTAAAGGGCGGGGCTGCTTGAGTGACATGCTGTCTGCAAGCATGCCTACAGTCTATGAGTCAAATCCACCTCTCACTTCTTCATAGGGTTAAGGTTTGGCCAAAAAAAAAGACAAGATGGTAACGGCCAAAACGCCAAACTCGAGGCTTTAAAATAGCATTCCACAAACCAATGGGAGACTTCATGATAGCTACGTCCATTATTTTATACAGTCAATAAATTAATCATTTCTTCTTTTTTTTTTTTTTTACTTATTTGTCCTATCGTCAGGAAACTGGTATCACAAAAATACCCTGAAATATCTTGATATTATTCTAGGGCCACGTACATTATTTCATATGATATCCAGCGAATTAGCACCCCACAAATGCTGTTGTCACATTACATATTTAATTTAAAGTTACTTTAGTTAGGTTTAGGAAAACAAACATGATGACAATGTACCTTAAAATAACTCAAAGTTCACACACAGTTTCACACAGTCCTGATCACCTGTCTCCTGGGGGAAAGTCCTGTGTTTGTTGGACCCATCCACCATCCCAACTTGCATTATTTGCATTTCGACTTTTTATCCTACCTCCTTTTTTATTCCTGTCAGTGCACTCGTCATGAGATTGCAGCCTTCCAGATTATGGTGGTTATATACAAATTACTGGCCCATGATAATGTAGGTTAAACAGGGTGTACGTTAGGGCTGCAATTATGTTTATTTTCATTAGACTAATCTGTTGATCATTTTCACGATTAATCGACTGATCAATTCATCTATAAAATGTACTTTTTTTTTTTTTTTTTTTTAAATATGCTAATAATAATTTCTCAGAACCCCAAGTGACATCTTCTATTTGCTTCTTATGTCCAACAAACAGTCCAGAACCTAGAAACTCTTCATTTACTATCATAATTGACAAAGCAGGAAATTCACACATTTTAGAAGCATGACCAGGCAAATATTTGACATTTTGCTAAAAAAAAATGACAGAAACATTTAATCAATTATCAGAAAAGTTGACAATCAGTTTTCTTTTTCCTTTCAATCTAGTAATTGATTAACCCTTGCAGTTCTAGTAAACATACAAACAGTGCATAAGAACAACTTGAAAATGAAATTAAAACAGGTTGTATCTGCGAGCATTTTGCTTGTTCTCTATTCTCGGTAAGTTCCATGTGTTTCAGACTGTTCAAAAAACCACCATTGTCTATCTTCCCACATCCATTCATTCATCTTCGACAAGTCAATTTCATTATTCACAGCAGGGCTGTCGACAAGCATGTAGAACTTGAGCGCTTGCAGGGTGGTAGCCCTATGTGGTATGGGCATTGGTATTTAAGTTCTCTGGGATAAATCATTTACGTCAATTCAGTTACTGATGAGGCATGAATACATATGGCGAATTCTGTTCAGACGTGATTTATTTTAATTGTCACACTGGGACCTGCTATTACACTGCTGCAGAATGGGTCACTGCATTAGAAAATTAAAGCAGAGGCTCTAATTTGAAATCTATTTGTAAATTCTGGCCTGTGGGATAAAGATGTGCTCAGCGCATGTAAATGCCCTCCCAGAGTGGCTTGAACTTCTTCTAAACTGGCGAACAGTCACCTGGGTGCGTCACTCTCCCTCTCAGGCACAGACTGCCGCTGTGCTCAGTCTGAGGGAACTCAAATTAAGCTGCAGCAAAGGCACACGTCGTACATGAATGAGCATACGTGCGCGCTGTCTGGGGTGCAGCGCGGGGTGTGAGGTCAGCAAGTGTGTGGCATGCCGGAGGCTACTTATGTTCTGGATTTCATGGGCTCCATTTCCATGGATCATTTAATACCTTCCCTCATCCACTTTTGGGGATATATCAGGGGAAGTTGCGGCGAGCAGTTGCAGTTGGCAGTGATCCTCAAACAACTTGGGATTTATGCAATTTAAGTTGCCAAACTACTGTGTAATCATATTATCATCTAAACAGCTAACTTGTTTGTCAGCGTCCACTAATAGGTAGTCAGTGCAGAGTATAAATGTATGTCTAACCTTCCAATAGTGTAGTTAGAAACTGTTCCCTAAAGGCATGCTCCCTTGTGGCATGTCATATCTATTGCCAGACAGGCCAGGACCCCCAAAACCCCATCTGACAGGTATGAGAGCACAGAGTAGCTTATAAAACCGCTCTTTCACATGGCCTTTTGTCTTTTGTTGTCATCAGTGTCTTCCCCGCTTTGATGTTTTATCCAGTTTGGGAACACATTGTTCAAGACTCACTCTACTAGCTTTAAGGGAGAAACAGAGGTCATGGTTCAGTTCAGACTGTCTGGAAAATATGACATTTCTTCTTTACAGCCAACTTTTCTCTGCCTTGTCTGACATTTTTTGGCAGCGTCGCCTTGGGAACTAATGATGAAAGAGCAGATTTTATTCTGAATGCTCCCCAAATTGTCGATGATATACTGAGAATCACAGCAGTCCTTTTAGGTTTAGTGCTCAGAGGTGTGTACGAGTAATGTCACATTAAGATTACAGATCACAACACTGTTAAAGCTCATGCTACAACAAAGAGAAAAAGCTCCATTTAACATATATTGCCATAAATAAATGCTGAATCAAATAAAGCTCCCCTCAGTTTGCAGTTCTTTCATTTGTCTAACCCTTTTGCCAAAGAAGAATGCTGATATTGGATGATTCTGAAAAACCACCGATTTCATTCAGTTATGACAGTCCTTCACATCCAATGTCAATATTTTCAAAAGTCATGCTATTTACAATATCTGTCCATAGCAACTGCTGTATGATTAATGTCGGGAAAGAGTGTGCCGATGGCAAATAAGATATTGTTAGGGTTGGGCAAACAAAACTCTTGGTTGGGGTCGTGGTTCAATGTATCCTCATATAACGGTTCATATGATATCTTACAAATGAGCCCCAACCTGCCTCCTTATGCAGATCTTTGCTCTTTACACT
Organism: Epinephelus lanceolatus; assembly: GCF_041903045.1. Taxonomy (NCBI): domain Eukaryota; kingdom Metazoa; phylum Chordata; class Actinopteri; order Perciformes; family Serranidae; genus Epinephelus; species Epinephelus lanceolatus. Next base: position 23,952,282 of record NC_135748.1, read on the forward strand.
ACTTTCCTCTTTACACCTGTCAGCTCATTGGTCATGTGATCACAGCGTTCATGATAACATGGGTTATATACAAATTGGTGGCTCATGATAATGAGTGTTTTTTACTAATTGTGGTGCATTACTTGCATGAGAACATCCTGAGTGGTTACAGTACCCTATGCCAAAGCCTATGCCGTAGCCTGACATGCACCTCCCAAGAAACGTGACTACACATCGCGGCGCAGGCCTCTTGTCTGTTTTTGTAAGCTGAAACCATTTCCCTCAGTGGAAACAGAGCTTTTATTTACTTTAATTTCACAGATAAGAAACAATAAATTGTGAAGACAATAAAGCCTCCACAAATTTTTGTAACTTTTTTTTTTTTTTGGCAACTGCTAGTTGCTAGGCTAATTTATACATCGTAAAATGCCATAGGCTTGTGCTAATAATGTTAGCATGTTATATTTGTTTGGAAAATGTGTTAAGTATAAGACAGATGTTCATCCGTGAACCTTGTGAGTTGTAATGGAGCCTAATTTTGTAATGTTACCTTTGTTAAATGTTGCTGTTGTCCCTGGCTTCATATGAGTAGAGGAAAAGTCTGCTAGCTGCTAGGCTAATTTATACAATGTAAAATGCCACAGGCTTGTGCTAGTAACGTTAGCATGTTGTATTTGTGGGGGAAAATGTGTCCAGCAAAAGACAAGTGCTTTGTCTGTGAATGCTGCGAGTTATAGTGAAGCTGATTTGTGTATTTGTGTTTTGGAAATTGTCTCTTTTAAGCCATGTTTAATGTGTGTTTAATGTGTGTTTTGAATCAAATAAACTTTACAGCACTTCACAGAAACCCCACCGCTGACTAGTGTTTAGGATGTGGAACTGCAGAGTGACACAGACACACCACCACACAAGTAAAATGTAGGCGACGTGCATAGGCTACGGCATAGACTCTGCATAGAGCTGACGTACAAGTATAAAGCTGCTGGACAGTGATTGCAGGTCTGTGAGATATTTTACATGCCCATCCACCTGCACCACCTTCAGGAGGTGAGGAATTGTCTAATATAAACCTAATTCCCAAGGACATTAGGCTGGTGGCCAGTGTGACACAAATTAACCCAAATTAAGCTGCCAAAAGAGTTTGCGTATTATGCATTTATCTGCTCATAGAGAACACTGAGTTTGTAACAACACTTTCCTCACACACTTTTTTTTCAGTGAAATGAATCACTGTACTGACCTGTGAAAGCAATTTTTGGTTTACAAGACTTTAGCTTTCCATAATATAAAAGATCAAAGACATTATTTTAGAAGATTACCCTTTTATCGTCTACATAAGTGTTTCCATGTACTGCAAGCACAGTATACTTCCCTGAGATGCAGCACAGTTTAACTCTAAATTGAGTGTTGCTCCTACTGCAGTGACTTTTTTAACATTCATAAAAACAATAACTCGCCTTATTCAAAAGCATGTTTTATGTGCATGGTGAAAGATTGATCATTTCCATCACAGCACCTGCACAGAGGAAATGTACGCTCTCCTTTATTCTGTGAGGACTTTGAATATGATTTTTTAAATAGACCTATGTATTCTTTCTCTTCTAAAGCAGAAATCACTTGCTTCCAAATGGGCTTTTTTTTGATAATGATCAATCATGAGCAGAGTGAGCGGTGGGTCTGAAATAATGAGATCCTATTTCCCTTTCATTCTACCTTTGCCTTCCAATAGTAAAGTCAAGTTTAAGTAGAGAGAAAGAGGATGATAGATTAGTTGAGAGGGTTTCTGACAAGAGGGGGGAGAAGGAGATAAAGAGAAAAAGAAACCAAGGAACAGCAGCTGTTCCATCAAGCTCGGATAAAAGTGCTGCGTAATGTGCCCCCCTTTTGAAATGCCGTGGTACCTCTAGATCCCCCATCGACATCTCGGCAAGCAAAGGAGGAAGTACAAATGAGATCATGACAATTGGAAAAATTCCCTGGAATGTCATTCAAATCTAAAAATAAAAAGCGAGGCAAATCAATTATCCAGTGTGTGGCCTACAAAACAGACTGTATGAAAGTGCGTGGAGCTCGAGAAACACAGCGCTCAAGTGAGCATGTCAGGGCTTCTAAGGAATAGTAGGAATGATGGGCATGTGAATGTGTATCTTGCAATTGACATTTTATCATGTGTGCTCTGTCCTCTCATAAACTCATAAATCAGCCCCCAGAATGTCACAATTTACATATACAAACACATCTGCTGTTGATGCTTGGGGTGCTTGATGTCAAACACTGTATCTTCCAATCAAACCTCCCCGATGTCTGATGACATCAGTGGGGAAAGACACTGTCCAGAGAGAGGACCTGTCTAAATAATGCATGTCTCATTTTCCGAAGATCATATTTTGTACAAGTAGCATCCCCGCCCAATTACTGACTACATGCACAAAATATTCCAATTTTTGTCCTCATTCCAAAAAAGACAATATTCCTACTAAGCTGTTTACATGTACTCGTGTACACTCCGATTAACATGCCTTAACATGTCGTTTATCATATCTAAATATAGAAAAGTGGAACAGCTGGAGCTGCTTGTGTCATTTTGCTCCTCTGCATCAAAGTTTTATTTTTTTCCAAAGTTTCCCAGCGGTCGCAGACTTGTCCAACCCTGCGAACACAAACTCTATCTTTCAATCCTTGAACTACCTTTGGAGTTGTGATATGTGCACACATCAGAAACTTGTTGATATGTGCGTCTTTCATAATGTTTAAAAGGTGGTGGGTTTCTTCTGACCAGAAATGTGAGTTTCTCTTTTAGGCATGCATCACTACTCCAGTGTTGGCTAGTATGTGCACAATGTATCCATGACAACGCACAGAGCTGACTGTAAACAGGTAAGAGGCCATATGTCACGAACTGTGGTAAAAAACCCATTTGAGACAATGTTCCGAATGCACACTGTATATACATGTCCAAAGAATATTCTGAAAACCCATATAATACCGGCATAGCCGACATCTTAATCAGAAAATGCTTAATTCAGAATAAGGCCTAATTTGAGATACCCAAACTGAAAATGCTGTTTACATGACCCGTATCAAATTCAGAATATTGTTATACATGGAATAATAGTAGAATATTAGTGTGCATGTAGATGTCGGCACTGACTTTCAACAAGTTAGAGGAATAGTCAAACTTTTGCGCTTATTGTCACTGAGGTCGAGATTTAGATAAGAAGACTGAAATCACTCTCATGTCTGTCTATTGAATATAATTCGGGATTGCGTCGAATCGATGCCGTACCTACGGCGACATAGAGACTACACCGTACCCTACGCTGTAGCCTGATGTGCACCTCCCCAGAAATGTAACTACAAGTTGGGGCAACGCAGACCTCCTGTCTAATTTTGTGAGCTGAAACCATTTCCCTCGGTGGAAACAAAGCTTTTATTTACTTTAATTTCACTGATGAGAAACAATAAATTGAGAGGACAATAAAGCCTTCACAAAATAGCATTTTAAGGGGTTTGTGGGTTGTAATGAAGAAAATTTTGTAACGTTACCTTTGTTAAATATTGCTGTTGTCCCTGGCTTCATATGAGTAGAGGAAAAGTCTGCTAGCCACTAGGCTAATTTATACAATGTAAAATGCCATAGGCTTGTGTTAAAAAAATTAGCATGTTGTTTTTGTGTTTGTTTGTGTTTTTAGTGAAGCTGATTTGTGTACTTGTGTTAGATTTTTTTTGATTGATTTGTTTATTTAAGTGTCATGCACGTTAAAGTGCCCAGCCCACATGGGCTTACAAGACACTGCACAGTATATGTACAAACAATTCAAAGATGGCAAAAACAAGAATCTTATGTATCCATCGTCATCGACAACAAAAAAAGTCAAAGTATTGTACTCTTATGTAGGACAGTGTTTTCTGTCTTAATGTCCATGCTTTTTCAATAAATCTAGCTAAGACATAGATCTCTTCCTTGAAGAACCAACTCAACATATCAAATGCAGACATCCAAAATAAGTCGGGATTCTTCCCCTGAACTTTTTCAAACAAAGATTTCCTCAAGTCATTGTACAAAGGGCAATGAAACAAGAAATGAAACTCATCCTCAACAATATCAAGATCACACAAAACACAAATACGCTGCTCTTCAGGGATACCCTTATACCTGCCCACTTCAATCGCCAGGGGCAAGGTACCAGATCTTAATTGTGCACACAAGGACCTCTGACCTCTCCCTAAAAATATAATATAAATCAGAGTGAGAGAATACTGCAGAGACATCTCTTGACCAAGGGAAATTATGGGCTCGATCCCATTTAAAAATCTTTTTGGTTAGCCTTTCGTCTGGCAGCCGAAGAAGTCGGTTCCAGAGCCGAACCATTTCACATCTTTGCTTAACAAGACAGGATTCCCAACCTGTGTCCCCATCAACAACACCCTTTATGAATGAATGAACTCCAAGATAGCACCTCAGGGCGCGACTCTGAATCGTGTTACTTTCAGGGGAATCCCTAAAGCCCCATATTCCAGCCGCACAAAATAAGACTGAGCCAACCATTGAATTAAAGAGCTTAGAAAATGTTAAAAACCCAAGGTCAGGACACCTTTTAATTTTATTCATTACTGACCCTAAAGCCCTTCCTGCTGACTCTGCCAGTGCTTTCCTTCCTTCGTAGAAATTCATATTTTCTGTAAAAACAAAACCAAGATACTTATAAGAAGAGGTACATATAAGAGGTCTCGATCCAAGCTGGAATATATGGTTACTTTGCTGCACATGATTATTTCAAAAATGCATAATTTATTTATCATTTTTATTAATAGCCAGTCGCCACTTATAGCACCATGAACTCATAATATTCAACATCCTCTGTAAATTAATTTCTGTCTCAGCAACCAACAAAATATCATCGGCATATAACAAAATACTTAAATTAAAGTCTTCAATATCTATGCCAAGCTTAGCCTGCTTGATTTCTTGAGCCAAATTGTTTACATAAAGTGCAAATAAAGTCGGGGAGAGAACATCTCCTTGCTTAACTCCAAATGGAGTAGGAAACCAGTCAGTCCTAAGATTATTTAACTGAATACAAGCGACTGGGTCCTTATATAGGGATTTAATTGCACTATAAAATTTACCACCAATACCAGAAGATATCAATTTATATTCCAAAGGGTCTCTATTTATCCAATCAAAGGCTTTTTTAAAGTCGACAAAACAAACAAAAGTCTCTTTATGCTCCTGTAATCTTGCTCTCACAATAGAAGATAAAACATAAATATGGTCAGTACATGCCCTGTTTTCCCTGAAGCCATTTTGCTCATCCACCATCACACCTCAAGACTCTAAAAAAACATTTAATCTATTGTTCAGAACACCTGAATATAATTTGTAGACTGTACTAATTAGACTGATACCTCTGTAATTTAAAGGAACTCGTGGGTCCGCTTTTGCAGATTTAGGAATAGGTTTGATTATAGATTTGTTCCACACTGATGGAATAATACCATCCTGGAAACACTAGAAATTGTCTCTGTTAAGCCACGTTTAGTGTGTGTTTTGGGTGAGTTTTGAATCAACTAAACTTTACAGCACTTCACAGAAACCCTGCCGCCGACAAGTGTTTTGGAGGTATAACTGCAGAGTGACACAGACACACCACCACACAAGTATAAATGCTCACAATGGTATAGTCCTTGTGCATAGGCTACACTGTAGGCTCTGTGTAGCACTGACGCATAAGTATAAATCCTGCTTAAGTCTACAACCAGCAGGAGGTTAGCTTAGCTTAGCACAAATACTGGAAACAGGAAGAGATATCTCACCTGACTCAGTCTCAAGCTAACAAAATCTACCATAACTTTCAAAGCTCACTAATCAACACGTTATATCTACAACATTAAGAGGTGGTGGTACTGTTGGTGGGTTTTGTTACAGAGTAAGGCTGGCTGTTTCCCCTTGTTTCCTGTCTTTGTTCTAAGCTAAGCTAACCGGCTCCTGTTTGTAGCCTTGTATTTATCATACAGATACGAGAGTGGTATCAATCTTCTCATTTAACTCTGCTAGAAAGTGAATAAGTGCATCTCCCAAAATGTTCATCTACTGCTTTAAAGTGAGAAGAAAGCGCTTTGTTCACTGCCTTTTGGGAACAATGTGTGTGTGTAAGATGTAATACTTCTGTGTGTGTGTGCATAACATGTAGTCTCTTTTACTCCAATGACAAGTTAAAGCATTATTCTCAACACATCTTACTGAATGACTTTTTTGTTGTGTTTTTGCAAATGGCTACAGTAAAATATTATATTCTTGAGAAATGCTGTAATTATTCACTTTTCTGATGGTGACATCTGCTTTGGCACAGCCCGTCATCACTGTCCAACAGCTTTGCACATTAGCATAACTCAAGTTGATGGCATTGAATATGCTTCTAAAAGTACTGTATAGTATTAACTATGAGTTGGCTGTGTGATAATCTTTGTCTCCAGTGTCACATTCAATGGCAGGGTGTGTGAATATGTGGTGACAGTTTTCTCAGAGAGTTACAATCATAGTCCCAGAACCTTTTATTCCATAATATTTGATAACATGGTGAATTTATAGACTCACATTTTGTTTTGAGCATTGTCTCCAAATGAAAAAAAAAAGCCATCATCATTCTTCTTCTGAAACAAGCATTGGGAATTCATACCTCTGCCTCCTACTTCTTATTGGAATGAAAAACATTACTGCAACACCCATTTCTTGGGCTGAAAATAAGGTTTGAATCATGTGAATGAATGTGTTTTGGTTTTCCATGCTACAGTAGCTCCCACTCCTTCTCCACATTTCAAATCTCACGATTGGTTCTCAGTGCATAATACAGATGTGATATCTAGGTCGCGGATGTCCCAATATGGAAGCCATGTTGCCTGCATGATAATCAGTAATCCACTTTGCTCTGGCTCTGGCCTGGCCACTGACCCCTGCTGACTTCTTTGGAATTGATTTTGCGCTTGAACCCAAAGCAGGCGCAAATTAAGCCAAGACATCAGCGGACAGCGAGAGACAGGGAGATAGAGAGTGAGAGTGAGAAAACAAAAGAGACAGGGAAGAACTGGACAGCTTTTTGGGTCGACTGAAAGAAGATATTTAGCTACGGGAAAGATAGATGGTTACAATGACTTACTTTGATAGAACATCTGTAGGAAAGCAGGCAAAATGACGAGGGCCTTGTGAAAAGCTTAATAGCCTAATTTCCTGCCCAGCCCGGCAGAAATATCTGTCTGACACTGACAGCTGACGAAAATGCACCAGGATTTGATTTTCTCCCAAGTAGAGAACAAGTTAAGACCTATCTCTTGCTCTGTAAAGTCCCGCAGGCAATACTCTGTGTGAGTCTGTAAGAGAAAAGACAGAAATTCTGGCCGTGGCTGCTTCCTCCTCAGGGCTAATGACAAATTTAGTGATAATCGTCATGTTTTAATTGATGTTTCCGCACCACTGACTCAAACCACCGGTGGATTACATCAGGGGGATGAGAGATATGAGTAGTTTTGTATCTCCATGGCCCACAGTTCCCTTTATTGCACCGGCTCGCATCCGATCTGTCCAACGCTCAAGGCTTTAATGCACAGCACAGGCAGCCTGCCTCTGGGACAGCGCAACCTGCTTACAGTCACTGCATGAGGTAGATGGTACATGCTGTCCCATCTCCACGCCGCCACTGTTGGACTGGGTAAAAAGCAGCACTATACGTACAGCAAGCTGCTTGATTGCCCAGCGGCCCCCCAGCGCGCTGCGCTATGGAGAGGACTAATGTATTTATAACCCCTCTCATATGTGCACTGGGAACAAATTAGAGACAAATGAGGCAGGATTCCTCCACTCGCCCCGGAAAGCCATGAAATTAGGGCAGCATCGTTTACAACTAGCAACAGATCACAGCAGCAAACTAATGCAAAGTTAAATATGCTTCTAAAAGTGTCTATACAGTATATTGCGCAGTATTTTACTGTCTTAGCGCTTGAATGCTTTAAACTCAAGTGGTTAATGAGAAATTAACATGCAAAACAGTCTTTGTTTCCTTGCTTTCTTATGTTTGATTTATGTTTAATTCAACCATCTTAATGGGTTTATCGAGACATTTGAGATGCAGTACAGAGAATGATGCTTTCATGTCATCAGACGAGACTGTGGAGGCTCGTGCAAACCTTCAATTACTTGTAGACAGGAACATAGGAGGAAACTGTCCATAGGTAAGAGAAGAGGACACCTGCACACATTTTTATATACCCCACAAGGTGAACATAATGCTGCCCATAACATCATCCAGTATGACTGGTTTGGTAGTGGGTCAGTGATGGTCTGGGGAGGCATATCCTTGGAGGGTCTCACAGACCTCCATGTCATAACCAACAGTACCCTGACTGCTGTTAGGTACCAGGATGAAATGCTCTGGTGCAGTGGGCTCTGAGTTCCTCCCGGTACAGGACAATGCCCAGCGTCGTGTGACCAGAGTGTGTCAGCTGTTCCTGGATGACGAAGGCATAGATTCTATTGACTGGCCCTCTTGTTCTCCTGACCTACATCCAATTGAGCACCTATGGGACGTTATGTATTGGCGCATCCAAGACCGCTAAGTAACGCCACAGACTTTCCAAGAGCTCAATGATGCCCTGATGCAGGTCTGGGGTAAAGATCCCCCAGGACACCAACCGCTGACTCATCAGGAGCATGCCCAGACGTTGTCGGGAGTGCATACGCTGGGGCCATACAGCCTGTTGGATCAGCCTGTGATTTCACTTTCTTACTTTGATTTCAGTGTGATTTTAGATTTTCAACTTGAATAATTCGGTTATCAAGATATGATGTGTGATTTTAGTGTTCCCTTCATTTTTTGGAGCAGTGTAGTAGGGCAGTATGTGGGAATTCTCTTCTCTTACCGATGTCACTAGACTAGAAAAGACACAAGTTCTAGACACAAGCTCGTCAACAGTGCAAACTGAGGCAAAGACATTACCATATCAGTCTGAACACATGTTAAGAGTTCTTGTATACTCGGTGTATCAGGTCAAATGACAGTTTTGAGTTTTCCACTCACCTTTTCTTGTGAGTTTTTTTTTTTTTAAACAATATCTCTGCCCCCTATTGGCTTGACTCAAAAAAAATTTCATTGGTCTTTTTGAAATATTGAAATATGTTTGATAAGGTAAAATTGGGTCAAGGCTAAATTACCGTTTTTTTGTCAGTGGGGTCTGGCTTTAAGGAGAGCATGGATTAAGTTTCACTTTTTGTTCAGTTCCCCATTGGAAAAGGCCATCTGTTTGGAAGTTCTGAACATACAACTGGATATATGTGACCTGGATTATACTGCACGAGAGTTTGTTAACAGATACAGATTTTAATATAGTTTTGCTGTTGTCAAATGTGAAAGCCCATGACTTGGGTTGCTTTTACACCTGCCCTGTTTGGTTAAGTTCAATCAAGCTCAAGTTCGTTTGCCCCCTAAGTGCGTTCGTTTGGGCAGGTGTGAACACAGCAATCACACTCAGGGTTGAAGAGGTGGTCTCAGTCTGGTTACAAATGAACTCTGGTGTGGTTCATCTGTGGTGAGAACATATTCCCACCTCGATCTGAACCAACTGCAGTCACAGGACACATTGTTTGGGTTAAACATGAGCATGTTACAGTCCTGGAGGATTATTAATGTGCACCTCCTCCTGTACTGCCTTAATATGTACATTCAGCACATCCAATGCATCAAAACATTGTTTTCTAGTTGGAGCCGCGCCTCGTTTTCAAACTGTATGGTTTGACTAAAATGAACAATGACAGCAATATAGTCCACGATGACCAGCGCTAAAATCAACCTGCGTAGTTGTCCCTCCATTGTGACATTAGAAAGTGTCACATTTATCTTGCAAGTGTACTCTTCTTCAAGGTTTTGTTTACTTCCTCGATTTTTCGTGCATGGAAATTCTGACCAATCAAGAGCAGCTTTCTCGCGCAAGACATTTTATCTGGTCCGCTTGTAAATGCTGCCGTGAGAACACAAACCAACTCTAGGCAATTATGCACCTTTGTAACAAAATTAGCCCCTGATTCAGACCAAAGCAAGACAACTCTAGGTCTGAAAGCAGCCTTAAATTCATCAAGAATTTTCTCCGTTTTTGGATTCTTCATTCACCAGAAGCATGCAAGAAAAACAGTTTTTTTCACAAACTCAACATGGGGAGACAGCTAGACTAATTGATACACACATGGTCATATGTGGGCTGAAGCATTCCTTTAAGCTACTCTGCAGATACATTTTTCTAAAATATAGCAGCTTTTGTGATAAATCTTTTATCACCGGTTGCATTAAAGGAAAAAAAAACCTCTTCAAAGTGACAGAGAATGTCACATTTTCAATAGTTCACTTCCAGACACACAGTGTCTGCTCAGCAACAAACAACAAACTCTCTATATATGTAAATCAGATCAATAGGATATCCATACAAACGGCCTGCAGCTGTGTGTTGCCATCAAGCAGCTCACCTAATGTAATAAGGAACATCAATAGTTGATTTTCAAACCTAGTGGTGCAGAGAAAGAAAACGAGGATGATGAGATTAGCGCAGCTTGGCTCCGGCGTCGAGCTCCATTTTATAAACAGTCACAATTAACGTAGACTGTCATTATACAGGGGACAATGAGATGAGTTGGGGAGAACAGATTAATAACTTCACTGCGTGAGTCAAACTCTGCTGCACCACCAAGACACACTCATATTTGTTTCTCAGAGTCAACACTGACATTTGGACGTTTGGATATGATAATTAATCATGATAAGCTGAAGCGCTCACATGCTCAGACAGAAGGCGATGTGCGGCGGCTTACACATCTATTGTATGTTGCTCCTCAGACAGGTGTAATAATGCAGTTTGACAATCGCCTGCACTATATGATAACACAGAATTAGCAGGTGTGCTCTGCAGCAAAAACACCTCCATTAATAGTACATCCTGGGCTATGTTCCCTGAGGTGGATTAAGCCCGGCCTTTACTAATTATGTTTTTACTGGGAACAGACGTGGTTTTCAGAGAATAAGCAGCTTGAATTACCTTTACACTTAGACATACTGGATTTGATTTGTAACACCTTTTAATACTCGTTACATTTGTGTGTTAACAAGAGACTTAACATTTTTAATTGTTGTTTACTCTCTTAAACCAGTGTGGCATCTGATTTAGATTTAGTCTTACTCCTTTGCCATGTGCACGTAAATTACACATTAGTCATTTGAGTTTAAAGGCTCATTTACCCTAAATGTTAGATATTTCTACAGATATGACAGAACATACTCTGCATTATTTTTGTCCGTATTTATGCACGTTTTCTGAAAGCTTACATATATGGACAAAACAGAGCAGTACCACTAAAAAATTGTGGGGGCAGTGTCACGTAGTTCAAGCGAAACACAACCCTAAAACACGACAAAGACATTTACAAGATGGTGCAACAGAACAAATCGCTAATATAGCGAAAAGAATTCTCCATCTACATGTCATGATGTATTAAATAGCATTGTATATCACTGCCGTCTACAAGCTAACCTCCTCCAACATCGCTGTGTTTGTTGTTGTCAGAAACTTTTGACTCTGCTCTCTAGTGCCATCTAGTGTAGCGGTTCCCAACAGGTCCAGCCACAGGGTCCAGATTTCTCCTTTGTCATTAATTCAAGGTCCACACAGTTTAATATATTCAGCATCATACTTGCATTTGGCCATGTCATCAAGCTAGTTTGTTGTCTGAGTCAAGAAGCTGTTCATTAATCACTCACTCTAAAGCAGCAAGCAGCATTTCACAATAAAAGCTCGGTGCCGCAAATTCACCTAACTTCACAATAAAGTGTGTTTTTCAAACTTGATACGTTTGTGACTCACTTGCGGTCCATTCTGAATGGACCTGTGACCTACTTTTGGACCGTGACCCACCAGTTGGGAAGCACTGATCGAGTGGATGTATCAATGCCAACATGAAGGAAGCATGGAAGCATGTGGGCAGTGACAATTACAGCGGTTGTAATGAACGAATCTATTTTCATACATAAAGGCAGCATAAAAAGCCCCAAGTTGACAAACCTAGAGAGATTTTTGTTGAGAAGAAATTTAGTAGCATTATTAATTTGTATTATAACCTACAGGCTACAGCTGTCCGCTAGGTTTTGCATATAGAGCTAACATGGATACAGACATTGTTCTTGTCCATTGGGGAAAAAGGCACTGGTTACTAGCCTTTTAACACATTGAGACAGACAACCATTTACATGCACATTTACACCCAAGACCAAGTTAGAGTCACCAGTTAACCTAACCTGCATGTCTTTGGACTGTGGGAGGAAGCCGGAGTATCCAGAGAAGACCCACACTGGTTCGAATTCCCCACCCTGGGTTCGAACCAAAAACCCAATGACTTCTTTATACCAGACCAATGTTGGAGTTTTTCTTGAAAATGAACATTACAGAAGCTCCATACGATATTCAGAGCGTATCTATGATTCAGGTTGTCTGCACACAATTCTCAAGCAGTTAACAGGCTAACCGAAGGAAGTGGGGGGAATAACTGGAGGATGGATGCTATACTAGCAGTAGCCACCGTATGCACACAGTCCAGAGTGGCACCAATAAGCAAGCCACTTGGGTAAACACACACAGAGACTGACATGCATGAGCATACACATGTGAACCATTTACCACAACAAAAAACAGAGAAGCTCGAATTACAACACACAAACAAGGAGTGTGACTTCATTCTCTGCTCAGGATGCCATTACTCCACATAGCAAATAGTGGTTTGCTGCTTTATTAATGCTCTGAATGTCGTATACAGAATGCATTTGCACAAGTAACACAGAGAAGTAACTACAGAGTAAAATAACTAGTTATTGTGAAAAGTTCAGTTTTCCTACATGCTGATACTCAGCATGAGAAATATCTTCATCCAAACATGGTGCTCTCCCTGTTCTCTGTGTAAGCTGTTATTTTTAGTCATGATATGTGAACCTGCCATCTCTGTGTCAGAAATAACAAAAGACCCACACATTTAACATGTGTAATTAGTCTACAACTCCTTTCATAATCATGTTTCACTTCCACCGCTTGCTTCAGCTCTCCCACACTTCCAGACAAAGCGAGAGGAGTATCAGAGTGTATACTCATAATCCTCACTTCCTGCACAGCCCGGGGCCGTGTTTGGAGTGTTTTACTAGAGAAGGGTGTCTGAAGGAGATGAAGCTCTCAGGCCTTCTCTCTCTCTCTTTCACCCTCTCTCGGTTGCATTGGATTAGTCAGTGCATGGTGAATCAGCCGTTTGTCACTGACACAGTAACAGCCTACCAGTGGCTTTTATAGGCACCAGGTGAGCCAATAAAAAAAACAACCAAAAAAAACAACAACTCAGCTTTGGTATCCTCAGGCCAACAGAGTGGCAATTCATCTGCAAACGGCAAGTGCATGAAAAGAGCCGACCAGAGGCGTGTTATAGTTTTTTTGTATCTTATTTCATAAAGCCTCCGTTCCCCAACACTCCCACTCCAGCCAATAACATACATTAAAAATGAGTCTTAAGAGGGAAATGCATGCATTTTATGATAGAGATGGAAAACAGATCCCCATCAGCGGAGACAGAATAAACTTCATTTAAGACTAAATATGTGTTTACAGGGCTGTGAGTTAGTGGCCTTGCATGTTATAGAAGCATTGTCTGCTCTAACTGTGTTTGGTAATGTGTTTCTGAAGCGCCGTTATTACTATTCACGGTATTCAAGCAGGAGCAAATGGCTCTTCCTGCCCATGGACACATAATTGAGGAGCCTGAGGAAGATTACCGCAGCGAAGAAATAAAACAGGGCTGGAAGAGAGAGAGAGAAAAAAAAGACAGTTTTTGGTAAGAGGATGAAGCAACCGCCAGAAAAATCAGGGAGGAGAGGAGCGTGGCAGCGAGAGACAAAATATGTTTGGAAAGTGTTCAACCACATGTCTCCAATTCATAATTAACTTTTTAGAACCTTCACAAAGCTACGGGAGTGGGGCTTGTGCCAGCAGAGCTATTCCTTTTCACTGGCAGATGTGACTCTGCGGCGTTTTATTATGTTTATTTACATGTTTTCTCGGTGCCAACCGTACATGAGGTAGTTTGAAGAAACACATGTTGCCAGCGGGCCAACAAGCACACACTCTGTCTGCGGGAGAAATGCAGAAGTCCTCACATATGAGACATTTCTACGACTAAATGGATGGTAGATGAGTTGCAGCTTTCTTGGACAGAAAAATCATGTGCTTTATTTCTGAAACAATGTCTGGATTATTCCGTTTTTGCCTCTCGCATTCGAATGCAGCACTAAAAAGCAGGATGTTATGAAGCGAGCCATTTCCATATTAATTGTAACACCTCAGGCAGCCATCAGGTAAGTTAGGTACGTGACTAATAAAACGCTAATTGTGCAAATTAGATGTTGTGGATCTCTCACTGAGTCAGGCAATCATCACCCACTACAGTATCTGGTTAGTAAATCATTGTTTGGGGGTTGCTGGTTAATGATGTTGACTCATTAAGGGCTGGAACACATCTCTTGCTGCTCTGTGAAGATGAAGTGGTGAGTCATGAACCAACAGGGGCAAACGGGAGCTCTGAGACACTTGGAGCATCGATTTTAAAGCTGTAGTTAGTAATAAAAGTGTTTGTCATGTTTGATAAAGTGTCACTACATCCTGACAGTAGTACATGAGACAGATCATTTCTGGGGGGAAAAAATCATGTTCCTCTGCCTCTTTATAGTGCTTCAATTGGCATTTATAAGAATCCACCGCACCTGAAAGAATCAACCAATCATGGCCAAGGAGTCTCCAATGCAGCTCTCAATCATGTCAATCACCTGCTGCCGAACTGTTAAACTAGGCAGTGCTGATCAAATATTACTTGCTCTATCATTTTCACTCACAATGACCCTTTAATACATTGAGTTTTATGCATTGCTGGAAAAGTTAGATTTTAGCATTCTAACAATATAAATATTGTTTTTGTACTCTAAATATTAAGCCAAATACGTCCTGTTAGATATTAAGTTTCACAAAGCTATGATTAAAGAAAATGACCTAAAAAGTTTGCAAAGTTTGACAGAGCACATTGGCCTTCCAAACTGAGAGTGCATACTGTAATTCAGGAGGTGCCCCAGGTTAAAAAACAAAACAACAACACACAGAAAAGCTTGGGGACATTTTGATTCTGTAGCCAGCATGGGAACAAAAAGAAAAATACCCAACAACACTGCAAAGAGACAAGGAACCTATGTTGAAATAACGTCGGTCTGTTTGATGAATCAAGTTAGCGTACAGTTAGCGATGGACTTCACAACAAAATTCACGACTGGATTCATTTTATGAAAACTTACTTTGATCTGAGGACCCATAGTTGGACAAGCTAGGAAGTCGCCTCTCTTACCATGCTGGTACATCTGAATGACTGATACTTTGGTGCTCCTTGTTTCCATAAAGGGCGCTGAACCGTTGAATTGTTGAGAATCTAACCAAGCTAACGTTGTGTAGCATGTCCATATTGACAAATGTTTGAATATTTAATGTCATATATTTTGATGCAGGATGCTAAGCCACTTAGACTTATGTTAGCTCAAACGGGTCACCGGTTGTGACCCGGTGGGTTTTAAGAGGATTCAATATTCTGAAAGGCAGGACTTTATTTATTTAAAATCAGACAAACGCTCACTATCCAAGACCCTACCTTGTTACTAGAGTAACCTGCCTTTTACAGAGTGCAGTTGACAAGTGTTCGCTGCTAGCTTGTCATAACACCTTTACAAGCTTCAAAATTTTATTTATCGTCTGACTAGGGCGATAAGAGTTTCTTGTTCTGAAAGCCAAGACTTTATTTACAATCAAATAAATCCCATAATGACCAAAAGTCAAGAGCCATGTTTACCTCGGAATACAGTACAGGCCAAAAGTTTGGACACACCTTCTCATTCAGTGCGTTTTCTTTATTTTCATGACTATTTACATTGTAGATTCTCACTGAAGGCATCAAAACTATGAATGAACACATGTGGAGTTATGTACTTAACAAAAAAAGGTGAAATAACTGAAAACATGTTTTATATTCTAGTTTCTTCAAAATAGCCACCCTTTGCTCTGATTACTGCTTTGCACACTCTTGGCATTCTCTCCATGAGCTTCAAGAGGTAGTCACCTGAAATGGTTTTCCAACAGTCTTGAAGGAGTTCCCAGAGGTGTTTAGCACTTGTTGGCCCCTTTGCCTTCACTCTGCGGTCCAGCTCACCCCAAACCATCTGGATTGGGTTCAGGTCCGGTGACTGTGGAGGCCAGGTCATCTGCCGCAGCACTCCATCACTCTCCTTCTTGGTCAAATAGCCCTTACACAGCCTGGAGGTGTGTTTGGGGTCATTGTCCTGTTGAAAAATAAATGATCGTCCAACTAAACGCAAACCGGGTGGGATGGCATGTCGCTGCAGGATGCTGTGGTAGCCATGCTGGTTCAGTGTGCCTTCAATTTTGAATAAATCCCCAACAGTGTCACCAGCAAAACACCCCCACACCATCACACCTCCTCCTCCATGCTTCACAGTGGGAACCAGGCATGTGGAATCCATCCGTTCACCTTTTCTGCGTCTCACAAAGACACGGCGGTTGGAACCAAAGATCTCAAATTTGGACTCATCGGACCAAAGCACAGATTTCCACTGGTCTAATGTCCATTCCTTGTGTTTCTTGGCCCAAACAAATCTCTTCTGCTTGTTGCCTCTCCTTAGCAGTGGTTTCCTAGCAGCTATTTGACCATGAAGGCCTGATTAGCGCAGTCTCCTCTTAACAGTTGTTCTAGAGATGGGTC
Source organism: Epinephelus lanceolatus (assembly GCF_041903045.1). Lineage (NCBI taxonomy): Eukaryota > Metazoa > Chordata > Actinopteri > Perciformes > Serranidae > Epinephelus > Epinephelus lanceolatus. The sequence continues at coordinate 23,969,134 of NC_135748.1, forward strand.
TGCTGCTAGAACTCTGTGTAGCATTCATCTGGTCTCTGATCTGAGCTGCTGTTAACTTGCGATTTCTGAGGCCGGTGACTCGGATGAACTTATCCTCAGAAGCAGAGGTGACTCTTGGTCTTCCTTTCCTGGGTCAGTCCTCATGTGTGCCAGTTTCGTTGTAGCGCTGGTTGGTGGTTGATGGTTTTTGCGACTCCACTTGGGAACACATTTAAAGTTTTTGCAATTTTCCGGACTGACTGACCTTCATTTCTTAAAGTAATGATGGCCACTCGTTTTTCTTTAGTTAGCTGATTGGTTCTTGCCATAATATGAATTTTAACAGTTGTCCAATAGGGCTGTCGGCTGTGTATTAACCTGACTTCTGCACAACACAACTGATGGTCCCAACCCCATTGATAAAGCAAGAAATTCCACTAATTAACCCTGATAAGGCACACCTGTGAAGTGGAAACCATTTCAGGTGACTACCTCTTGAAGCTCATGGAGAGAATGCCAAGAGTGTGCAAAGCAGTAATCAGAGCAAAGGGTGGCTATTTTGAAGAAACTAGAATATAAAACATGTTTTCAGTTATTTCACCTTTTTTTGTTAAGTACATAACTCCACGTGTTCATTCATAGTTTTGATGCCTTCAGTGAGAATCTACAATGTAAATAGTCATGAAAATAAAGAAAACGCATTGAATAAGAAGGTGTGTCCAAACTTTTGGCCTGTACTGTATATATATATATAAATCTATATTTTTTGTAATGTCAAGGGCTGAGTAAGAATGCATTGAGAGCTGATGTTAAGAAAGTGAGGCAAAATGGGTCCTTATACATACATGTTTTTTTCTCTGAACCACTGGCAGAGAAGCGCAGCATCTCTAAGTTTAGGCAGGACATTATGTCTCGAAGCCACTAGCCAGATGTGGACGGAGCAACCTCCTTCTATTTGAGCAAGGTGGCTCACCTGGCCGAGAGCAAAGCAAAAGTCATCCTACGGTGCTCTGCAGATGTCAGGTTGGGATCATCTCCACCGGCAATGCCAAACAACTAAGGAGACATGTTAAGCGATTCTATGCAACACCCCTTAATTAGTGCCTCAGCTAAGGAGAAAAAAAGCCTTAAGTGTCATACTGCAGAAGGAAACTTAAGGTGTTTTGCGCAACTGGCCACTGAGGCTGGGCAATGAATCAATATTACATTAATATTATGGTATGAGACTAGATTTTGCCTCAGATTTTGTGTGTAGCAGTATATCTTATCCAGGTTTTAAAGGCTGCATTACAGTAAAATAATGTAATTTTCTGACTGTACTAGCTGTTCTGTTATTTGCCCTTACCTGCTCGTCATTATATCCACCTTATTGTACAAATATTTTGTGAAAACACCAATAGTCAACTCTACAATATCACTGATAGATATCAAGGTTTTTAGTATGAAATATCGTGACAGTGGATTTGCTCCATATCACCCAGCGCTTGTGGTAAGCTGCTTAAAGTATTTCCTTTTTAAAGTGGAACCAAATGACAACCATACATTACTAATGACTGCAGCTGGGACTCCAGCCAATCCCGTTTATGCAAAATCATCACTATATGATTGAGACCAAAAGTGGTGGTGAAAGTCAGTAGGCAAGCCTCATTACCCCAATTAATGGCAATTCTTATTGCATAAGCAAAACTCATCTGAGGGTAGAAGTCAATACCTTTGTCATGGTTATGATAATGGCCTTAAATGCTCATCTGTAGTGATACGCACAGGGAGAACTTTGGAGTCTGACACTGAAGGACATCAATGCTGCAATATAGGTAATTAAAATGAGTGCATCTCGGCCATTGCAATTAAACAGGGAAAAGTGTGTCAGGGCCTGTGTATGATTTGTGTCATTAATTTTCATTACCAAGTGTTTATTAACCTTTTTATCTTGTGTAGTCCTGACGGCGGTCCGCTCTGCGTACATCACGACCGTGGATGTGTGTGTGTTTGTGTGTCTCCTGGTATTTCTCACCGCCTACAGAATGTTCCGATCATGGGAAATTTCATGTGCGGTCCAGGGAACTGTAAATGTTCATGTTTTTAATACACAGAGCATTCATCAGCGGCAGGAAACTGCGCGGCATTAGCAGGCGGTCCAATGAAGGAAATATTATGGCTCGTAATTAAATTTGAAATTAAGTGATATTTCATCTCTTCTCATTAATTAGAAAAGAGGTCTTCTGTGATATAATTATTTATTTCCAGCAATGGGAGAGGACAATCGTAATCCTCTTGTGTGAGGTGTTATTAAACAGGAGGTGAGGTGGTGGTGGTTTTTGAAATTTGAGATTTATTAGTAGCACTTTGCAGGTTCCTCGTCTTCTCTTGTTTAAGCAAGGTTCCAAAGATTTTCTGAGCTCAGGGCCATCTATTTTTGGGTATTAACAAACGTCAAGCTGATAACATCAAAGGCGTGATCCTGATTTAATAGACTACAGGACGAAAAACACAATTGAAGGGGATCTGTTAGATGGCACTCGCATTAATCAGGCTATAATGATATTACACCACTTCCTTTTTGTGCATCTGAGAGGGAAAAAATGTTGCTCAGTGGTGATCACTATCAAAGCTTAAAGCAGCAATCCCTGTTAAAGATGCATAGAGGTATGGATAGTGGCTGGTAAGGGATTAAGAACACAATCTCTCATTCTGGCCCCATACATTCTAGGTAATGTCAAGAGGGGATCTGGGGAATAAATACCTTTGCCCAGATACATGGATACCAATGCCACCCCAGTCACCTGGCCTTAACTTTGATCAGTAATTTTCTAGTAACGAGATTTCTCTGATTTCATTAAATAGTCATTTCGCACCTGGAAGCCCAAGGCTTTGCCGTGAGATCAATGATCTAATCACGTTACCGTTAAGCCAATTGGCTTGAAAGTCCTTTGTGATATCCCTTTACTGTTTTAATGACTTAGTTCAGATTAAACAGGTTTTAGGAGCCAGGGATTAAGGGACACATCCATTGAGGTGGAAAAAGCTTTTTCTGATGCATAATTTATTGCAAAGAAAGGGAAAGGATTAACGAGGGCCATGTGCCCGCCACTCAACATCCACTGGTCAGTGATTAGAAGCGAGGCCTCTGGACGGCAGAGACAGCACTGGCATTAAAATATTATTAATATTGTCTGTTCTTCCTTTTGTAGTCAAAACAAAACATTAATGAAAAATAACTTTTTGTCATAATTGCTGAAACTGTCACTGTCTCCTGACAATAGTACATGAGGCAGATAATCCTTGAAAAAAATAATATTTCTCTGTCTCCTCCTCCTGCTCATAATGGCATTTGCAGGAATACAGCTGTCTAACGTAGCTGTCAATCATGTCAATCACTGCTCGGTCAAACTAGGCAGCGCTGATCAAATATGAATCAACATTTTGTTACTACATTGAATATGTCTCACATCAAATGTTTTCAGAAACAGAATTTAGCATGCTGTTTTGTAAAATGATAAAGTTTGCTTAATTTTGGCCAGGTCTTATAAGTTCTCTCTTTACAGCTAAACAGTACACTAAAATATGTTTCTGAAAACACTGGACGCAAGAAATAGGCAACACAGTAACAGAATCTTGATTCATATTTGTGGTTTGCTTTATCAAAATCAGTCAGATGTCACAATAACTTACAGTACAGGCCAAAAGTTTGGACACACCTTCTCATTCAATGCGTTTTCTTTATTTTCATGACTATTTACATTGTAGATTCTCACTGAAGGCATCAAAACTATGAATGAACACAAACATGTGGAGTTATGTACTTAACAAAAAAAGGTGAAATAACTGAAAACATGTTTTATATTCTAGTTTCTTCAAAATAGCCACCCTTTGCTCTGATTACTGCTTTGCACACTCTTGGCATTCTCTCCATGAGCTTCAAGAGGTAGTCACCTGAAATGGTTTCCACTTCACAGGTGTGCCTTATCAGGGTTAATTAGTGGAATTTCTTGCTTTATCAATGGGGTTGGGACCATCAGTTGTGTTGTGCAGAAGTCAGGTTAATACACAGCCGACAGCCCTATTGGACAACTGTTAAAATTCATATTATGGCAAGAACCAATCAGCTAACTAAAGAAAAACGAGTGGCCATCATTACTTTAAGAAATGAAGGTCAGTCAGTCCGGAAAATTGCAAAAACTTTAAATGTGTTCCCAAGTGGAGTCGCAAAAACCATCAAGCGCTACAACGAAACTGGCACACATGAGGACCGACCCAGGAAAGGAAGACCAAGAGTCACCTCTGCTTCTGAGGATAAGTTCATCCGAGTCACCAGCCTCAGAAATCGCAAGTTAACAGCAGCTCAGATCAGAGACCAGATGAATGCCACGCAGAGTTCTAGCAGCAGACCCATCTCTAGAACAACTGTTAAGAGGAGACTGCGCGAATCAGGCCTTCATGGTCAAATAGCTGCTAGGAAACCACTGCTAAGGAGAGGCAACAAGCAGAAGAGATTTGTTTGGGCCAAGAAACACAAGGAATGGACATTAGACCAGTGGAAATCTGTGCTTTGGTCTGATGAGTCCAAATTTAAGATCTTTGGTTCCAACCGCCGTGTCTTTGTGAGACGCAGAAAAGGTGAACGGATGGATTCCACATGCCTGGTTCCCACTGTGAAGCATGGAGGAGGAGGTGTGATGGTGTGGGGGTGTTTTGCTGGTGACACTGTTGGGGATTTATTCAAAATTGAAGGCACACTGAACCAGCATGGCTACCACAGCATCCTGCAGCGACATGCCATCCCATCCGGTTTGCGTTTAGCTGGACGATCATTGATTTTTCAACAGGACAATGACCCCAAACACACCTCCAGGCTGTGTAAGGGCTATTTGACCAAGAAGGAGAGTGATGGAGTGCTGCGGCAGATGACCTGGCCTCCACAGTCACCGGACCTGAACCCAATCCAGATGGTTTGGGGTGAGCTGGACCGCAGAGTGAAGGCAAAGGGGCCAACAAGTGCTAAACACCTCTGGGAACTCCTTCAAGACTGTTGGAAAACCATTTCAGGTGACTACCTCTTGAAGCTCATGGAGAGAATGCCAAGAGTGTGCAAAGCAGTAATCAGAGCAAAGGGTGGCTATTTTGAAGAAACTAGAATGTAAAACATGTTTTCAGTTATTTCACCTTTTTTTGTTAAGTACATAACTCCACATGTGTTCATTCATAGTTTTGATGCCTTCAGTGAGAATCTACAATGTAAATAGTCATGAAAATAAAGAAAACGCATTGAATGAGAAGGTGTGTCCAAACTTTTGGCCTGTACTGTATTTATATAAAAGTAAAATCTGACATGGATGTTGCTACTCTGCATATTAAATGCTAGATATTGTGGCTTAGAAATATTTAAAGGAAAGAGAAATTGGGGATAGGAGGATGGGTGTGGGGTGGGAGGGAAGGGCTGTTGTATCATGTAAGGTATTACTGTAATCACCTCAGGGTTGTGTCTACTTGTTTTTGTTCTGCACACTGATGTATACTGTGTGGCTCAGTTGAATGTGTCTGCCCAACCTGGAAACCTAAAAACAATTTTTCCCAAAAAAGAAAAAAAAAAAAGTTCCCATAGTTGATGCTATATTTGATAAATTTTGCAAAAAAAAGTTGTATATTTGTTGAAACTGTCACTATACTTTGAAAGAAGCACAAGACAAATAGTCTGTGAAAAAAAATAAGGTTCCCACTCCTCCTCCTACTGCCTGCTGGAGTCGAGGATTCTCTGACACAGCTGTCAGTCATGTCAATCACTCCATGACCTTTGGTCAAACTGTCAAACCAGGCAGCGTGGATCAAATATGATTCAAGAGTCTGTAACTTCATTGCCTTTTTCTCACCTCCAGTGTTTTCAGAAGCATATTTTAGTGTACTGTTTAGCTGCAGAAAGAGAATGTTTGTGACCCAGTCACCTACTGGACCATTTTTCTCACTTTACATCTAAACAGTACACTAAAATATGTTTCTGTACACACTTGAAGCAAGAAATAGGCAATGCAGTTACAGACTCTTCAGCTCAGATTGGTTGTTTTCGTTCTCATGCAGTGAGGCCATTAGAAGCACTACAAGGCAGTGAATTAAAGATGATTTAATACAGAGACAGTTTCAGCAAATATGAAACAAGTTATTTTTAAGGTATCAACTACTTTTAGTAAAATGTTGGGTATTTACTGCACTTTGTGAGATTTTACAGCAGTAAAATTCCACAGTTTCCATGGGGACAGTTTGTTTGCTTCTCACAAAGTGTTCAGAGGAGGAAAGATTATACTTCTGGATACTAAAAAGTTAATTTGAGCCACAAATAACAGGAAACAAGCACATATGTGAGGAAACTGCAACAAAAATTACTACAGTATTACTGACTGGAAAGATCTTGCAGCATAAAACCAGAGAGCAATTATTAAAGAGTAACAAAACCCATACACATAATGTTAAAGATATGCATAGTGACTGCCCTCTACAGGCTGAAATCTGGCTATTACAAATGAAATTTGCTATTGGCTGTTCTGGTGCCAAGTGACGTACATCTTTAGAGGCCGCTTTTCGTCACCAACCAAGTGGTGGCAAGTGGTAGATTGAGCGGATTACGTGGATTGAGAGTAGTGATTGTGATTATCGATTAGCATTAATGTTATTTACTTAGTCAGTTTGTTAGATGGTTGCTTTGTTGGTTTGTTAGTTGGTCAGTTTTGGTATTTATTAGTTAGTTTGGCACTGTTGGTTTCCCGGCTGCAGAAACACCTCTGGACTGCACCGCTTTCCAGCTGACCTCACATTTCGGCGCCAGTGGTCGCAAGCACTGGGGGTACCAGACTCTGATCTCTGGCCTGAAGCTGCAGTTTACAATGATCATTTTTCCCAGGATTGCTTCTCCAGTCTCATAGAGGTGGATATGGGTGTCACCAAAGTACTCATGCTGAAAAGCAACGCAGTGCCAAACGTTCTCCTGGTGTCGACAGCAGCACCGCAGTCACAGTGCAAAGGGCTGGAAGCGCCCGGCTATGGAAAGTAGAGTGATCCAACTCTAGACTGTCAGACAAATCATGAACTCACTGCTGGTTACATCTATAGTGTAAAATGAACTGATCGTTGTTAATTGGGTTCTCCAGTCGCGAAACACTCTTCTCAGGATGCGTACATTTTATTCATTTATCACTATAAACTTGGCCATGTTGAGCTTAAGATAAGAGTCAGAGGTACCTTGGGTTTTTCTTCTTACTTTGGTGCTAAGGTCTTTTGTCCAACAGTTTAACTAACTTCAAACTGTCCTTATCTGTAAGACCAAGACAGGGAGAAAACCTTTAATACTTAAGTAACTGTTTTGTGTTTTGACACCCTAACTTGCACTTAAAGGCAAATCTTAACTAAAGGGGTTTTGTGCAACCAGCTGCAGACTCTTTATAAATGCTTATAGGATACTTCAGGGAATATTTATGAAGCTTAATGATGGCAGCTCAACTTTTTCTTTGATAAAACACAGTATCAGACACAGTCTTAGAGACATGTAAATGCTTTACTTTATTAAACAGCACAGGGCACCTTATTCAGCAAGGTCAAAGGATGTCAGTCAGTAATCAATATAACTGACAAATGTGCTTTAAAATGAATTAGCAGCCACACACACGCGCGCATCATAAACAGATTCATTTAGTCCAAGTTGGAATTCCACAAAGGCTGAAACTAAATTGTTTACGAACGACTGTCTGGAGTCATCTCTGGGGAGTGAGTGAAAATGCACAAATTGCAACTTGCTGATTTAGCACTATGTTGCAACATAATAATAAAAGAAAAAAACAAGAGGGCCTGCTGCTGGCTACATTTTGATGATGGATTTTGAATAATGCAAATATGATAAATTAGCCAACACGTTGCATTTTACTAATTAATTATAATTAATCATGTTGAAGTTTTCAGAGGTGTAGTCAGTGATAATGTTGTCTGTTTGATGTATTGCCCATATGAAGCCCAGCGTGTGGATCAACCCCAGTCTCTGGGCAGGAGCTTACACTGATCTCCAGAACTGTAGTGTGTGTGTTTGTGTGTGTTTGATTCAATGTGTCCTCCTCATTCTACTCCACAGATGGGATTTCATTTTAATTGACAGTTACCCAGATCCATTCGTCAAGATGACAAGCTTCGGGAGGGGGACTGCTGAGGAGCACCCTGAACGTACTGAGCGAGGTATAGAGGTGGAAGTGTTTCATTTGATTGTGTTTCCTTGTGTCTGTTTATATGTTTGTCTGTGCGTCTTTCTCAAGTTTTCTCTGACGGGCCCCAGATAGGTCAATTTTAGCATCAAACCGCAGCACTGAGTGTTTGTTGGGAGTGTGTACATGTGTGCACGCGAGCACAGGGTGCATAGCCTGCCAATCCATTGATCTCAAGCTTTCTCTGTGAAGTCTGGCCTTTGTCTGCCAGATCTACCTCTCCTGCCGTCTTTCTTTTCGCTGTCATTCCCTGACACACGGCTCTGACACATCCTGAGAGTCGCACCGGTGGGAAAATAACACATATCTCTGACCTCTTGAACTCTTTCTTCTCCGAAAGCCCCGGAGAAAGAATGCTTTAGCTGCCCACGCCTCTTTAAATGTCTACCAGGGGACATGGCTATTGAGACAAGGGGGGGGTAGAGAGACATTTCAAGACAGGTATAGATCTTCAGCTGGTGTCAGGTATGGGTATCGAGCAAAACAGCCGAGGATTTATAGCATGCACACTTCATGTACTGTGCATGGACTGCAGAGAGGCTGGAGTAATGGAGAGTGTTGTCAGCAGTTCTCTGCCCGGCTTTTCCTATGAGCTCTGTTCAGTGTTAAATCACAGACTGTATACAAAGCTGGTCAATTCTTTTCCGGGCTGCTGCATTCAATGTTTACTGTATCATGCTTAAGATCCCCAAACAAATTGACATGCGGAACACCTTTATTATACGTATGAGCCAGGACTGAGAGATTGAGCTAAATGGAAATGCTTAGTTAACATAAACACCCTCAGATGATGGGGCTGTCACATGTCATATCAGAGCCCCATGAGGCCCGCTCAGTATTCTGCTCACACAGTACGCGACAAATAGCCCTAAACACCTCGCATCAGGTGATTCGAAAGCTTAAAGAAGGGGTTTGATGGTGGTGGTGGTGGGGGGGTTCGCATAATGTTGACTTTGGATCGGCCCAGGGAAGTGATGTCACGGATCATTCATGGAGCCGGTGTTGTATACATTAAGGATGAAGGGGAGGGGATTGGTGCAGGCCTCTCCACAGCAACAGAGGACAGCCTATGGAAAATGCCCCTGCTACCTAGCCAAGACGGTGATGTCATCAGAGCGGAGCATGCATTTCCACATGCTGTCTCCTGTGCTGCATGCGTGTCTCCTCCAGTGCATGTGTGTGTTTCTGGTGATCGGTAAAACGAACACACACACACACACACACACACACACACACCTCCTACATGCTGCATCACCTTCAGGCCGTCCTCAGCTGTACCGCGGGGATGTTGCCTCTTGAATGATTCCCTCATGTATATTGAATGAACTGCACAACAAGCTCATGTTCATGGGTGATTTATCTTATGCAGGTGTGATAATGTCAATATATTGATTAATCAAGCAGTGATTGAGGACCATATGCTCTGCTGATGATTAATATTGATAACTATGTGCCACCCCGCACTTGACAATACAGATTAAATCACACACATCCGCGCTACAAAATACAAGGTTGAGTGTGTGTGTGTTTAAGAATGTCTTACCATGTGTAACTGGTGACCTGAGGGATTACATCTCCCCCCCAAAGCTCTCGCTCACATTGTGTACTGGCAATAGTGTATTGTATCACTGTGGGCAGCTTCTTAAAGGAGTCTGAAAATGTGTGCAGCATGCTCTTTATTCCCTGCTTTCTAATCCTTTTTGGGCTCACAATGGCGCTTTACTCAACAATAGTAAAAGCACTGAAAAGGGACAACTGCAAGCGTGGCCACAGTGTCTGAGCACTGATTTCATGCACATGAAGAAAAAGCAGTGTGTGTGTGTGTGTGTGTTTGTGTGTGCCTGTGTCCCTGAGTGGCCACTGAGTGTGTCCATGCATGCGCAGTGCTGAGCACAGTGTGCACATGCTAGTCATTTTGCATGAGGTCATTATACTGCCCCCTGCTCACTCTGCCCATAGCAGAGAAGTATGCAAGTTGAGAGTGCTGGCAACATGTTAATCTAGTTAGACGGAGTGTTTGAATGGCAGCGTGCGTGACGGGTTTGTGTTTAACAATATATCTCTTTAAGACTCCGGTCCCTGTGTTGTCACAGCTGCTGAAACTTGGCATGGGACGGGCGACAAAAGGGAAAAGTAGGCATCAGTGCATGGGCAACTGGGGCGTGAAAGGGAAAAAAAACAAAACACATTTGGTTATCCGCAAGCTGTCAGGCTGCATTTTTTAATTTATCCTCTTTGCTGAATGTTTTGAAAAAGATCAACAAGTCCAGAACACCAGATAATCAGGATATTACAAAAGAGATAGTTTGAATTGGTTTAGGGGGCTCACTGACACCCCTGGTGGCTGTAGCAAAAAGTGCACGTAGGTATTTAAATACTGCCTTGCAGGAATACAGGGATGTGGAGAATTTGTCACTGGGAATCACTGGGACAGTTCTACCTTAAATATCCCCCACACAGTCCTAAACACAGCCTCTTATTGGCTGATAGACTCAACCTAAGTGAATATTAGTGGGCGGCTAAGAAAAAAATGGATTTTCATCACATGAAAATGAATAATTTATTTTCAAAGTCTCCAAAACGACGCCGCTGTTAAATGCTCGATTAACAGCTCGAAATAGATACAAATGCGATGGAGCCCTAGTCAGAAAGGCATAACCACGAAGGTTAGTATCTGGGCAAAAAATAGCAAGTCTCACATGCAGCGTACCAGGTTAGTAGGAATAACGCTAACAACATTGTCAGCCATTGGGTTAACTTCAATTGAGTTCAATATGTAAGATTTTTCTCATCAGTGTTCAACTCTTGGTGCTGAGACAGATGCGTACAGCTCAGCTAGAGAAGCTGCACTTGAGCAATATAGTGCGCAATTTACCGTAAAACTTCAGTAGTAGCCTGGGCCTAACTTTGGGACAGGCGTCTATATGAGACAGGCCTTTAATTCCTTTCACACAAAAGTGCTCAGTAAACATGGGGAAATATAATCAAATTAGCTATATAAACCAATATAAATATTACTTGTTTAAAAATTAGGCTTCAGAAAATATATCAATTATGAATCAATCATTTGATCTAGTTCTGATAGACAGTGCTTCAAAGAGAAAATGAGTTACAACAGTCAGCATACCGACACAACACCACTTTCTCCTGATAAAACAATTCTCACAACTTGGATTAATTTTTATGAAAAACCCTTTTGATTCTTTTGATTTGAGGAACCTTACCGACTAAAGGAGTGTGAACAACTTGCAGGGTAATCGAAGAATGGACACATAATTTGAGGCTGCCAACAACCCGCTTTTGTACATCTGAAAAACATCTATAAAAACATTAAATGCTTGGCAACCAGACCAGGCATCTAAATTTGAGAGGCATTTATTTGTCAAAATGTGTAGCCACATTGGACTAGTAAAAGGGACTGGACTCAGATAATGTCAGACACATTTTTGTTTACTTGCCTCGTAAGAAAACTGCATGAGGTATCCCACTTGCCCGAACATAAAGTTTACTCGTCCCTGCAAGTGTTTATGTTGAGCCCTGATGCTTATAGTTGGGACATGTATCTTGTTTACCATAGGCTTTTGGGGATTGTGCCAAATGCAGTTTCTATGGTAACTCACAATATTCCATCACTCATTGGGAAGGATATCAAAATGCACCTGCTGGTATCCTGGTTAGCTATTGATATTCATGTAAATGAAGCCGCTGTTTCACATATTACATCTCTACAAAGGCCAAAAATGTTGAACAAAACAAATTTATTCACAAAATATTTGATGTAATGAGGTATTTATGTGGCAATTCCAAGTGTAAAACTTGTTCAAACTGTAAATCAAACCCCACTTTAAAGCAGGATCAGCCTCTCACTAGTAAGACCAAGTCATACCACAGTGTGTGAGCAGGCTCTCGGCTCCCAGCAGCCGTGACACAGTTCTTTTTTTTTCCCCCAGCACTTGGCCACGGACAGAGACTGGTGGCAGAGCTAATTTGTTGCGTTGCATTACGCTGACAGATAGACTGATTGTTGACAAACAGCTCAACTCAATGCCAGCGCCGCCGCGGTCATCTCCACTCCACTGCTTGACTGTTGCACTGTGATTTGCTGGCGCTCCCCTGGATGACAACCATGCTTCATCCCTCACTTTCATTGCACCATAAAAGGGTCCTCTGTGGTGCTGGATGCTGCTGTTTACTGGTTAGTCTTTGTCATCATTACGGTGTCACCGACAGGATAACCAGAATGGGAGAAGGGGTACGGGGAGGACAGTCGGAGAGGTGGAGACTATGTAACCGTAGCCGGGGCAGGAGTCACCTAGGTCCGCAAGAATCAGATCATCTGTCCATTCATCTTCATATGCCTGAATTCCAAATGGCAGCTGAGCACTTGGTGACCCAGAGGGGAAGGACACAGACCAGAGCCCAGACTAACTTCCATCTGATAGAGCTAAATCTTCATTAGGAGCCAGCTATGAGGCTAAAATCTGTTTTTGTTATACAACAAAGTGAATCTAAGCAATAAATGAAAGTGCTCTGTCTGGATTTGTGTTTGCAGTGAAACTGGGAGTAATTCACTAAGATATAAAAAGACTTAAACTGAATAAGCTCTCTAAGTTACAAGGAGTCTTTGATGTAGAAAATGATTTGTATGCTCTGTGATCACACAGCAAACACCATGGGGTGTTTTTGGGGGATTTGCAAGTTTCCAAGCGTCTGTGTATACTCTCGCCTATCTGTTTGTATGCGCGTGTATTTAAAGCCTTCTACAGATTTTCCCTGCTCTGCACCTGAAATAGAGGATTCACCTGTGGATGAACCTGAGCCGCGCTCTGTTTTTTTGGGGGGTTGTGTGGGCCACAGACAAACAGCGTCTCACATATTTCCCTGACTGCAGGGAGAGGATCCTTTAGGTCCTGCAGCAGTCTGCTTTGCTACTGGGATAACAAGGGGGCTCTGATCTCATCGTGCCACGGCTCACTTTGCCGGGAAGGAGCGGGATGATGTAATGCTGTTCGCGCGGCACCAGCATGCACTTATCAGATGCACTATGGAACAGAGAGGCTGAGGAACCAATGCAATAATAACACCTCCACTATGATTTTATGAGGCATCATCATCTTTATCATAAGCATGATTACTGTACTAATCATCAGCGTACACTTTGTGTACAGTGTCTATATACAAGATGTCTAAAGGTATAAGACACGGAATCTAATGCTTTTAAGAGCTTTTCAAGATCATTTTTGACCAAATTTCAGACTGAATTTTGGACAAATCATCTTTTTCTTATTCAAGAATTGCAGGTAGTATATATTTAGTCCCATGCAGAGGTAGATTGTACAAATATGGTTATTAGAGTGAGTCAGTTTAATCTATATTTTGTAGGGCTGCCCCCGACTAAGAATTTTCCTAGTCGACCAATAGTCATCATTTAGGGCCACTAGTCGACTAGTCGCCCACTTGTTTACAATATTAATTAAATTATTAAATGATATATTTTGGGCGGGGCAACACAATGGTTTGAATTCAAGGTGTGAGAAAGAATAGTATCAGTTAATGAACCTTCATTAGTATAGGCCTATATTTTATCTACAAGTGCACTTCACGCTGAGTGAGCCGCCTGTTAATGACGCTGTCGGCAAAGCAGTAAGGTCTCATTTACACCACAAGCGATGCGTTCATGTTTGCAAATCTCTAATAAACCTCAAAGAAGAAGAAGTGAGTTTGGACCCAAAGCCCAGGGTGAACAGGTTCACGCGGCAGTGATTATTCCAACGCTTGGAGAATTAATATTTAGCACTACAAATGGGTAAGTACATGAAACATGTGCCTGTCAGGTCTCACTTGGTCAAGGGGGAGATGTCTACAGTGGCCGAGAGAGGTCACAACACACGCAAATTTGTGTTTTGGTTTTTTTTAATACCGCGACCATTCGCTCCCAAATCGGTGTCTCTTCTATTTTCAAGCTTGCTTGCGAAAGCAGCGCAACTCAAGCAGCGCATAGAACGGATGCAGTGTGAATGCTCTAACCTGTTAACATGCTTGCCGAAATTAAACTGTGAGTAGACAGTGAGTAAACAGCAACCGTTAGCGAGCGCTACGCGAACGCATCGCTTGCGGTGTAAATGAGGCCTAATGATTGTGTTAAGTGGCTAATGGGCATGTAGCTACTTCCATGTGTCAGATGATACGTCATGTTTGTAGTCGACCAATGAAGATGAGTTTACATATCACCTTGGGTTCGTCCTTCACCTTCTCAAAATGATCCCACACTTTGGATTTCCTGCCCGACATGTTATTAACTAGCCTGTGGAATAACCGCAGGTACCAGCCCTGGAAATTAGAGGCCGTACACATGCCGCGTCTTTAACCGTCTGGAAATGCGTTGTTTTTGTTTTTTTTGTTTTGGGGGGGGTTCTAAGCAACCAATGAAATCTTCTCGACTAATGACCTTTCTGGTTGACAAATGTTTGTTCGACTATTAGTGACAGCCCTAATATTTTGCCAATTGGTAAGTGCAAGTATAACATACAAATTAAACTTAATAAAATGTTTATAGCAATTAGGACCTTCCAAATTTCAATTTAAGAGTATTGAATGACTTTTAAGGTCTTAAATTTATAAATTAAGACATTTTAAGACTTTTCAAAGAACAGCAGATATTCATCATTTTATTTTCTAATCTGCAGGATGTGTTGAAATTAAAGAGTAAGCTTATGTAACATTCTTTCATTTCACTTTGGGCGCCTTTATTATTTATCACAGGGAGGTCCAACAGCGATGTTGTACAGCTGCAAATGTGTTGTGAAAATGCAGAGCACCTTCAGCAGACACTCGGCGCATGCATCTAAAGTTAAGAATGATGTGTTGGACAGTTTAATGGCAAATCGCATATTCCATCCAGTTCACCTTCTACCGAAATGTATAAATTACCAAATTAATTGATTGCTTTTTACAGCAACCTACAAAAGAGCCCATCCATTTACATTACCTTCATCTTTCCCCTTGCCACAGTACAAGACAGTCACCTCCAGAGAATCATACGACTCCAGTCCTGTATAGTACTGGGGTGAGAATATTATACTGTGGATTTTATGCTAGGTAATTAAAGAGATCACTGTTTTATGTCCTAGGCAGGGATGGACCTTCCCTGATTCACAACCCTACACACTAAAGTGGAATAGCCTTGTTCCTACTCTTGACTCCTCTAGTTTAATTGCCCTTTGTGTCCGGCTTATTTCTTTTCTAACTGCCCTAATATATGATACATTGAGTGCAGCATTCTTCTCTGAGATATTAAAAGGGCTATTGGTGCACTGAAGCAAAGCATCGCACCTGTCAAAGTGTGATGATGAGTGAGACTGCATCACCTGCCTCTGCCCTCTTACCTCATCTCCTTTTTACATGATCTTGGCAAATAGTGCAACAGCATGACTGAACTTAGCGCCTGCAGCTATGGCCCAGCCCTCGTCCTGTCCGGCCCTCCTTTTCTTGTGCGGGTGCCTCCGAGGTGAAGCATGTGTCAGGGGCCTGAGATGAAGCCAGAGAGCGGGAGATGAGTCAGATGAACACTTGTCAGGTGATGTCATCTCCAGTGAGCGCTGATCACCGGCCCCAGCTGTTTCAGTGCACTGAGGCACACTCTGCAGCACCTGTCTGAAGGCGTTTTAGCTCACACAACTGCAGCCGAGAACAGGCCTGCTACTCACAGGGCTTTCATAACTCCCTGGTGATGGAGCCAACAGAGGTCAAACGGGGCAGACAGTACATCTCCAACAGAGCGTGGATCCATACTGCCAGTGTGGCAGAGAACAGAATACAGCAGATGGAGAATATCACTGTTTCTCAGCACAAACTGCCACATATTAGTTTATTCCAAGCTGCAATCTCCGAGACTGAAAAGTGAAGCCAAAAATGCAGTTCACTGAATGGTCACTTGAGGATGGCCCCAAAACAGAGTAAATCCCCATAGACCTCCACTAAAAATGCCCAACTTTACAGCAGACATAAACATGTTTACAGCCTGGTACAAAAAAAGATTTTGCTCTCTGTTAAATTCAACATTTAAGACAACAGGAACAGGGGGTGAATGTTATTATGCCTCACCCATTTACATTTTATCAAGGCCCAAAGTTGCGCATATTTTAGGACAAGCTGTCTGTGAGTCAGATCCACTCCTCACTCCTCACTCCTCCACATCCCTCCCCTCTTGCCCAAATATGGTCAATTCTGGCTCTAAAAAACCTAAGGGTGCTTTCACACCTGCCCTGTTTGGTTCCGTTCAAGTGCGGGTCGTTTGGGCAGGTGTGAACACCGCAGTTGCACTCGAGTACACATTAAAACAACCAAACCAAGACCTTCTTGAAGAGGTGGTCTCGGTCTGGTTACAAATGAACTCTGGCGCGGTTCGTTTGTGGTGAGAACATGTTCAGACCTCGATCTGAACCAACTGCAGTCACATGACACATTGTTTGGGTTAAACATGAGCATGTTACAGTCCTGGAGGATTATTAATGTGCACCTCCTCCTGTACTGCCTTAATATGCACATTCAGCACATCCAGTGCATCAAAACATTGTTTTCTAGTTGGAGCCGCGCCTCGTTTTCAAACTGTATGGTTTGACTAAAATGAACAATGACAGCAATATAGTCCACGATGAGCAGCGCTAAAATCAACCTGTGTAGTTGTCCCTCCATTGTGACATTAGAAAGTGTCACATTTATCTTGCAAGTGCACTCTTCTTCAACGGTTTGGTTTACTTCCTGGATTTTTCCCACATGGAAATTCTGACCAACCAAGAGCAGGTTTCTCACGCAAGGCATTTGATCTGGTCCGCTTGTAAATGCTGCCGTGAGAACACGAACCAACTCTAGGCAATTATGCAACTTTGTGACAAAATTAGTCCCTGATTCGGACCAAAGCAAGACAACTCTAGGTCTGAAAGCACCCTAAGGTGATGACAGGCTGAACTCAAGGCTTCAAAACGGGAGTCCACAAACCAATGGGTGACATCAAGGTAGCTATATTTATTATTTCATACAGTCTATGGTTTGGGATGGTCACCCTGATACAAATGATGTCCCTGTCTTTAAGAGGCTGTGGCATGCTGTTTTAAGCTAATGCTAGCATAGTGCTATCTTATTTAACTAGATAACTCAGAGCATCCATTGGGCACCAACCATGCCAACATAGCTTGTTGGCTAAATAACCCTCCAAAGTTAGGCTAAATTGTGGCAAGGGAAGAACTCACATGGCCATTTTCAAAGGGGTCCCTTGAACTCATACCTCAAGATATCTAAATAAAAATGGGTACTATGGGTACCCACAAGTCTTCCCTAAACTTAGGCCTGTTCCCAGTAAATGTTTTGCTCCTTATGATCAATGTACTCCTTCATATTAAAGCTGTGTATTTGTCTTTTTAAGGAAAAGGAAAACCAGCCTATTTGAAGGATAATAAATTGTCTCACACACACACAACACATTAAAACAGGGTTGTTGTGGAACTCAAAATGTTAACAGTACCAGTATTAGTACATGCACATCAGATGATTCATAATATTAACTGTAAGGCTTCCACAACAGCATAACAGAAAAAAATCAACTAAAATTCAGTCATTGCTTTTGGTTTTGATTTGCCCACCCAAGGTTTTCAGTGGCCTCATCTGGCCACTGCAGATATTACCAAAGTATCGCAGGTGTTAGTCCTCGCTTACTAATGCGACCATGAGTATTTCTGATGACATCACCTCTGACACACACTCATAGGTCATCCACATTATGCAAAGATGTAGTCATACAGTGCAACATCCGCCTCATGTGGTCCCTGAAAAAAAAAAAACAACAACTTGCATTCACAAAACAAAGTTGATTCTTATGCATAGTTACTTTGTAATAAAGCTCCAGGTGGTGAATGGAAATGCAGATACACGCTGTGGTAAAAGAAAATGTATTCCCAAACACTGCATAAAGATGGAATCAGCTAGATTGAACTACACACACTTCATCATACTCTTGCATACACAAGCACCCACACGGCTCGGTACAACAAGGCAGCAGATCCTCTCTCATAGTAAATCAAGAACTATTTCACTGTAATAGCTGTACTTTGTAATAGCCATCGCAGTGGAATAACTCTGATTTAATCTAGCCAGCAATCAATATTTTTTGACTGCTATGATTGATGAGCATTAAGTAGGACTATTAACCAAGTGAAAAAAAAAAGTGTCCGAGTCTGAATCCCGCCGCCCGCCGCTCAGTCAAAGCACTAATGTGAAAGGGAATAATTTGTCAGCTAATTCACAAATAGGTTAAGAACTGTGGACATATTTTCTTAATGAATATGTGAATTACTTGTGCATTGATTTCTATTGTGTGGAAAAATGGGAAATGTATAAGGAACTGTCTGCACAGGCGCCTGCAGACACACTTCATTGACGTTTCACTTGGAGACTAGGAGAAATATTGCATATGCTGAAACCAGCAGATTGTGTATTTAAAGCCTCTGGTGAATCAAGGTCACGGCAGCGACCCTTTTAGTAGTAGCTTGTCATACATTTAGCAGAGCAGGGGATCATTTCAAACTGTCCTTCATCACATTATGACAGATCTTAATTGACTACCGATACAGCTTTGCTGAGTTGACGGAAAAAATCGGATTTTAATCTAATCACTGCAATATACCTGATTGGCTCCTAGCAACACTCTGGCATATTAAAACATTTGCATTGCAGAAATGGGTCAGAGAGCTTGTGAACAGCTAAATCCTACACACTGTCTGTATATCAGGTTCCCAAATGAATTCATTATGGCTTTTATATAACACTATAGACACCCTCTGAGTAAAATGTGTCTTCAGTTAATGTATGCTGATCGATAGGGCTTCCTTATTTCACAATGTTCTTGTAGTTAGCCTACAGCACTTCAGGGTTTGTTGAAATAACGTCCCTGCAGCTCGAAAGCTATCATTCATACACTTTTTAATGCAAACATTTGGAGACAGAGACAAGTTTGAAAGTTTAAAGCATTGAACTTCAGTTACCCTCTCACTAGGCTTTCCTCCAGCAGTCTCTCCAATGTGCCTGTTTTTCGCTTCTCCTACCACACCGAGACAATTTTCAGTCAGTCAGTCTTCCCAGGTTTATCACTGAACCACATCATTAAGAAGTGCCCCATGGATCGCTGTCTAAACTGCACGTCAACTAGCTGCCGCCAGCTCCCTGGATAAAAAGCCCAAGGCTGAGCGGGCTGACATTCCCCTGCTCAAAGGTAAATGATGGCACAGAGGATGGTGGTCCAGAGTCCCCTCAGTGGTCTTGGGGGAGAAGACAGAGAAGGAGAATGATGATAGATTGCATAGAGAGTGGGCTGAGCGGATGGATCAGGCCTCTCGTACCCAAAGAGCACCATCTGCTGTCAGTTCGGGTGACTCATTCAACTGCGCTGACATGTGCATGTAAAGGAGCACGCTGAGAACACATCAGACTGCCGTCAGGCACGGCGATGATGGGCTGAATATGAAAGAGAGAAACAGGGAGAGGAGGGGAGGTGTGGAGGGACAGCACTGTGGAAAGAGACAGGTGGGTACTGAAAGCACCATCTCTTTTATCTTCACAGAATTTTTTTGCATTAATCCAAACAAACAACTCCAATTTTCTTTTTCCAATAATAAATGTTTATTTTATTTTTTAGTGATCGTGTTTCTGCCGCATGCTGCTTTAAGTTCATTTGTTTAACCAGCACAATTTCAAAGAAAAATGCAAATAGGGAAAAAAATATCTTTGACACAACTGACATTCTTGTACATGAAAGCAAAATGAAGCTGTTATAATGCACTGCAACACTAATATCCACCATGAGTTTTGAGTCTGAGCTCTTAACATTTCCCCTAGTGTAAAAGAATACTCCGCACACATCCTCTCCCGAGCAGTGTGTGCTCGCCTTATACTGGCAATATTTCATCCGTAGAACCCCATGTGTACCACTAGAGTGAAATAACAGGATAGCTAAGGGGCGAGAAGCCAGTCTAGTGCTGGTATCAAATGACCATGTCTGGCCCTCTTAAAACAATGAGCTGTTTATGGTCAATTTTAACAAGCTAAAGCACTTCTGACTGCTGCCTTCTCCTGAAAACCCATTCTGCTTGGAGCATCAGAGGGAAAAGAATAGCACAAGATGGCCTGGTGTCATTTGGAAAGGCCTACAAGCACATAAAAGACATAATGCTGTCTGTTGGACATCTCTTTTTAAATATATGGCAATGATTATTGAGTGACACTATAGTACCAATCTTCTCTCATGACCCTCCCTTAAAAATCCACCCCGGCATTGACGTTTTTTATTTCTTAATAAAAAAAAAATGAATTCCCCAGCGTGGCTGCGATTATATATTTCTGGAATGAGATGTAAGATCAGGATCAAAGTCAGGGTCTTGTCATCTCCTATTTCATTTCAGGGGTTCCAGAGGAGCCTAATTGTCAATAAGGAGCAGCTGCATTGACACCTGTGACACCGCTTTGCCTCTGACTCCCGCTCTCTCGCTCTGCCCACTGGAGAGACTCGCACGCGCGCGACCATCTCCGGGAGTGACGGGGCATGCCAATACTAAAAAGGTCGCAATTTATGAAAGGCCGTGACATCAAAGCACTGATCAATGGCTTCCACGGGCCTCAAATATAGCGCCCAGATTAATTCTATAGGTGATATTGTTACTGGAGATCTGCAGACGTGCTGGAAGTGTCAAGGGGGGACGCGTGCTCGCGTTCAAAGCGGGCAATTCTATAGGATTTGCGTCAGTCAGACTAGGTGGTTGGACAGTGATGGGAGACCCTGCTGACCCCACAGGGTGATGCGCGCTTGTCAGTGTGAGACAGGTTTAAAGTGCAGAATACAGGGGGAATATTATATTATACTGAACAGCCGCCTTGCTGGCCAGTAGCAATCAAACAGCCTCTCTCCGCTAAGACCATTTTATTACCACACCGGCGTATGGATGGGATGGATGGATGTATGGGATTCTGATGAGATGATCCAGACAGGTCTACCCAAGGGGAGGTGGAGTACATTAGTGTACATCAATGCCAGAGGTGGAGAGCTTACAGTGTGGACCCCCACACACTGTGTTATGCTCACAGGAACGCTCCCCTGAGCTCGGGAGTGACTTAAGAATCCTGCTTTCACTCCCACCAACAAACCTATAACTATAATACACTGAGAGTATAAATAATATCAAAAAAATAAGTCGCTGTTTGTCTTATGCATTATGGATATTTCCTCAGAGTTGACCTGGATAACAAATGCAAAAAGGCTGTTCAGTTTTTTCCCCTTGAATGTTAATCATATGGATTCCTGTTGGAGGAATTCATCGCCAAAACAAAAGACCACACACTAATGCAGGCAGATATTACTATACAGTATGTGTCGGTAATGTATGCACACACACACACACAGGTGCAGACACAAATGCATGTGCCACACACCACACACAGCCAATGCTACCTGCCTCATTTTGTGATCTGGAGATGTAGTTAGACCAGTGTCACTGTCTGTGCAGGAACAGTGTGAGAAACAGTGACAGGAACACTAAAACAATGTCTGGAATGGACAGGAAGACTCCAGGGCATCATGAATAAATAATCATACTCCAAAAGCAAGCATTCCTTTGTATTGTGTAGTATTTGTCGATGCTGGCAGAAGCACAGGAATGTGGGTGCAGGGCTGGCTGGCTGGCGAGCAAATAAATAAATAAGTAACGTGTTCAAAAAGTGCAAGCTGTTGTTAAGTCGGTGTGACATACAAGCTATGTCCAGTGTTGCATTCCCACAGCGCTGCACATTTAGGTCTGTTATTCTTTCTCCTAAGACTCACTTTGTTGTTTTTTTGTTTTTTTCAAGTGTCCTGTTTCCTCAGATTTGCTTTATTGTTTAACAGCCTTCGGTGCATAAATCAAAAGAAGGGTGTTATACTTCAAAATGAAACAATACATTTGATTACCCTGACAGCTAACGCTCTCCCCCATCAGCGAGATAGGAAATCTTTCATTTTTGATAAATTACGGCGCGATTATAAATAAATAAACAAGACTGATGATGTGGAATAAATCCAATTTACCATGCAGAAGATAATCAATACATTAACCTGGAATCCCCACGCTAAAGCACCTTTAGTCGACAGTACAGTATGTGCTTGTTGACTTTAATTGCAACAGGGTTGGATGCAGGAGCCGTGGGCAGACAATTGATAGTAGCCATTAGCAAATGATTAGGTGGACAGAGATGAACTCTCCCACATTGATTTGGCTGGCTTACATTTCCGACTTTTGCAGGAGAATAAATAAATTCACCTGCAAATCTATAATGCATGGCTTTATATTCATAATTTCCACCGGAGAGGCTCCTTGGCTCCCTGCTTTCCATCGTGTACACACAGAGGCTGGCAGCTCGCTGAAGTCGAGGCGTCCACGGCGTCTGTTTTGTGCCAAATCACAACTGTTTATTCAGCCAAACAGAGCATTATAAAGTGCATTGCTGTGAAGGTTTATAATGAGACTGAGATTGTGAAGCAGAAACCGCAGGCTTCCCTTCGTACTGCTTTCTAGACATGGTGAAGCCTCCAACATATCAAAGACGTTCTTTACCATTTCCAATTATTGAGAAATACTGTCATTTGAGCCATCTGAACCACCAAGTCTAATTTGTTTACTTCAAGTGCCTCGGACGCTTTAATGTTTGAAATGAGATCCATTCCCTGTGGGTTGTCTCCTGCCCTGAAAACAAATGACAGATTGCACAGGAGAAGTCCGAACTTCTCAACAATAACAGACACATAGAACTCTTTCTTTCCCCCCATCGAGACGCCGCGCGCTGCCAAGTGCTTTACCTCACCATCTAAACACGGTTGCTTTTCTTCAACCCCGGCATTTGTTTGAACTGCATGAGGTCTCAATCAAAACAAGACTGCTCCGCTGAAAAGTTCAGCGTTAGATGTTGAAGGTGACTGACTTAATATGCCTGTGTTCACCTTCAAAATTTCCAATATTAAACTCACCAGTGAGCTTTGCTTGGGCTGTTTGTCCATGTTCTAGGGCACATGGGTAGGCGGTAATCAAATAGAGGGGAACTGAGCGTATGGTGTCCTCAAACCTAATTTGTCTGCTCGCAGCTCCTGACCCCTTGACCTTTGACATTCCAACCCGACCGGCGAGGGGACTGAATCATTTATTTACTTTGTCAAGACATAAGCCAGACGAGGGGATTTCAGCCTTATGGCAAGAATCTCTGGAACCCAAAACACAAATAAAAGCCAGATTAAAATGTAAACAGCTCGGGCCATCTGAAAGATGACCTCGCAATAACAGCCCGGCCCCCTCTGCGTAATAATCAGTATTGATTCCCGAGAAACGTCTTCACCTATTAAACCAGTGGTTATGTTGATTTCCATTGAGCCTGATCAACTAGATCAATTATTTAGGCAATAACTTGCGGAGGCAGCAAATACTCGTCAATGAGAACTGTTCAACTGCAGAGATGACACAGCCCACGGGGGCTAATATACATATCAATACCTGAGCCATTTCTTTTGCATGTTCACAAAGAATCTGTTGTGCTCAACAAATGGCATTAATCGAGGATCATTCTGGGGTCAAAGGTGAGAAGGAGAGAGAACCTGAGAGAGCACTTCTGACAGACCTTAATGACAAAAAAAGCAGCAGGCTACTCTCTCTGTCTTCCACTCTTTCTCTTTATAGCTTCTTTGCCTTTGCTAGTTTCTAACCATGTCTCTCTAGAGGATTATGCAACGGTGGCTTGCCACATATCTTTTTCCAGGGCTGTACTTGTGTAGCTCCGCTTACCCTTTACACAAACTCTCAAGGCACACCCAACATTAAAAACTAGTTTTTGGAGTTAACAGTGCCTCCGTACAAGCAATTCATCTCCAGTCCTCTTGTTCTCCTGCTGAGCTCTCACTGCTTCTTCAACAGTCCGCCTGCAGCATACCCACATGTGCTGCTGCTCAACTGCTGCTCTGCTGGATCCCCCCCCCCAACCCACCCACCCTCCTCCTCCTCCTCCTCCTCCTCCTCCTCTTCCTCCACCTCTCCCTCCAGCCTTCTCCTAAAATAGACCCATTGCTGGGCCTCTGAACATTTGGCTGTTTCCTTCCTCCCATCTTGTCCACGCCTGTTAGAGGGTTACAGCTGCTCTCTTGCTGACCACAGTTTCCATTGCTCATCACTGTTTAAGTCCCAGACCCCTTCTGGAGTCCATTACCAAGGCTAACTTCCCCAGATGTAACACAGCTATGACCTGCAGCAGCCAAAACAACAGCAGTGTGAATGCACTGAATGCTGAATGTGCTATTCTAGGCTCAATGGAAGTCCGAAGCTGCACAGAAATGAGGCCTATTGTTTATTAAATGTATATTTCAAGGATACCTTTTGTACAGAGTTTCTGAGTCTAGACAATCTTGTCTGTGTATGAGGATAGATGTTTGGAGAAAGAACGACTGTGCAACATGGGAAAGCTGCAGAAAAGATGCCTTTGATTCAGGCTGTGCTCCAAGTGAATGGATGATGGGAGCACTGCCACTTATTTCTTTTTAACTTCATCCACAGTTATTCAAAGTTATTGATGGTTCATCCAAGTTATTGACATTGACATTTAAGAGCCATACTGTTTGAAACTCACACCAATTACAAATAGGAAGAGAATGTGTTCCCAACATAACTCTTTACACACCCTATTCCAGTTTGAAGATTCGGTTTGAAGCTCTCAGGGAGCCTCGTCCCTTTCATCCATCAACATTATTGAAATAACAAGAATACAAACTACACCCACTAACCGATAATTATGTGGTTAATTTTTAGGAAGAAAAAAAAAACTGTGACGCAAAATACAAGCAGCCTGACTCAGTGTGCTTTAGCAACACATTTTTAAGTGCCATCAATTTAGAGGTGGTGAAATTTTACTGATCTTTGATGTTAATGTCTTGCCTTCTATTTTCTGTTGGCTTTGCGGACAGACAGCCAGCTGACTGCCTTACTGTGCATTCCCACCAAAAGCTTCATGGCTGCCTGCGGGCGCTCTGGTTGCTGACATTGCTTACACTGCCAGCTCCAGCAGGCGCTTGCAGCGGCCAAAGGGTCGGGGCCGGGCGCTGCAGATGTGTCATCTAGGCTTGAGAATTGGCTGCTGCTTTGGCGGCGGTGCTGCTCATTTGCATAAAGTACAGCTTCTCTCAACTTCAACTTGACGCTCTGGGCGCTGATATCGCGCCGCTCGCTGCAGCCGACGCCCCTGACGCCCTTCGTCGCCAGCGTGCATTGAAAATGAATGGCTGCCGGATGCTTATGACGCTCATGAAGCTTTTGGTGGGAATGCACAGCTAACGTGGAAACATAGAACCTGCTGCCCACCCTCCTGTCTCCACTGGTTAGCTGATGTTAGCCTTGGTCACTCTGTACTGTGCACTGCCCAAATCGGGTGGGAGCGAGCTAGTGGTGCCGCGCATTCGCAATTACTGCTGGTAACACTGTCCCAGTGACAGGACGAAGTGGCGGAAACATGGTGGCCACCCACTGGTCTCCCCCCAGATAGCCCCTGTGAGAAAGAAGCTTCATTTTAAGCTGCAAAACTCCTTTAGCACTGTTGACTATCTTAGCACCACAAGCTGTACTGACGCTGCTAATGGTGATAACTGAGCTAACAATGCTTTAGGGGGTTTGTGGCTTGAAAGTGAGGTGCTTACTCAACGGAGTGACCTTAGGGGGAGAGCAAAGGGTAAGCAAAATGTTTCCGTGGCAAAATTGTTGGGTCAGGATGCTTGCTAGCTCCCATCAAACCCAGGTGATGCCCAGTACATTAAACTGAGGAGAACTTAACCTGTAGACCAGGGTTGTCAAACGTACAGTCCGTGGGCCAGAACCAGCCCTCCAGGGAGTCTCGTCCGGCCCTTTGGATGACTATATGAAAGAGATGTGCGCATCTTGGTCGCATTCATTGTCCACAATCTTCATCAACTGTCTTTAGTTTGTCATAATGCTTCTACAGATCTTTCTTTAAAACAAGCTGTGATACTTACTCATTATTGGTATCATCACTACACACTTTATGAAATAAAAAAACAAAAAGTGGGTCCATAATTCCTGAGCTCAGGACATTTCACACTACACCCATACTGAAAATCAAGCATTTTATTGATGGTTTCACAGGTCCGACTCACCTGACATCAAATTGGGCTTTATGTGGCCACTGAACTAAAATGAGTTTGACACCCCTGCTATAGACTGATATGGATAACTGGTCAAAAATATTCTCTGTGGTTCACCGACTGACACCCCTAATTCAAACCGTACTGCCAAATTGCAAAAGGCTCATCAACACTTTAAGCATCAAGTGTTGGCCGGAGTTTTAGTATTCACGGCACAAAAACAAATCTATTCCCTATAAGTAATGCATACTGGATGAGGTACTGCTGATGGTCAATAGATTTGCCACCCCGACCTACACCACTGTCTCTGTTTGTTTCCATTACAAAGCAATTCTAGTCCTGCATAATGCATTTCTAAAATCACTCTGTCATTAATTCATCAAAAAGTGACAGAGAGAGGGACGGAGAGAGACGCAACAGAGAGAGACGGAGAGAGAGAGAAGAGGGGACAGATTCATGCTGCTAGATTATGCATCCCTGAAAAAAAGCTTATGGGGGAGACAATGAGTCTTGAGATGCAACGCCACAGTATTTTTGTTTCACATGATAGGCTTATTAATCACAGTAATGAATCATGAGACGGTTTGCAGAACAGTGGAATCAGGAGTAAACAAATGCAGATGATAAGCCGAGGATAAGGCCCTCTCAGACTAAAAGAGAGGAGAGGAGGGGAGGAAAACAATGCTGGAGGAACTGGGGTGACTTCTTGTCACATAGTAAAAATCCAGCCTTTCAATTTACATCTCTTTGTTTGCTCCATCTTCAGCGCCTTGTTTGTTTGTTTGTTCACTTATCCATTTGATGACTTGCTTTATAATATGGTAAAAAGCTAGTTGTGCATCTAAGTAATTACACTGTAATTGATGAGCTAATAGACATGTAAATTATGCAGTAGTGTGTCGGCAGCAGAGTAGAAAGAGTGTGTTGTATAATTACAAACTCCAGCTGCCACGCTCCTGTACAGGAGTCATAAATTAAGCACACAAAATTTGAATAACTAAGATTGGAGTAATTTTGCACTGTGCCGTATGGCGATGATAATCCATGTGCTTCCTATATGCTGCGTCTTCTGCAAACAAACTGCCCACCTTTACAAGGTGCAGAAGCATGTGGTCCGGTGTAGTCTACTTGATAAAGCATGTGGTTGTCATGGGTTAGGAGTTCAATTCCCAGTGGGGTCACAAAAATGCACTCGCATTACTGTAAGGTCCTTCGGGTAAAGCCATCTGCAAACAGCATGTAGGCCTGTTGTTTTACTGCTTAACCTACTGCTCCAGCATCATGTTTAAATCTCTCTTCTTTATAAGTGTTTGAGCACAAATGATGCCTGTACCTGAGCCGTATCTCTGCGGCGATGGTGATTTAAACACGGCTGGCTTTAATGATCTGCTTTCATATGTGGCCATTAGATACTTCTCATTCACTTTTGCAATATAATTCAGGACCGGCTTGAGACACGTTTAAGGGGGCCACAAAAAGATTGAAGCAATTCATCTTCCATCTGTACACAGCCCACTTTCTGTCTTTTTACAGTGAGATGTGCAGTCTCAACCTCCCATGGAAGGACAGGCGGCCCTGTTTGTATTTGTAATATTAAAAGGCCGGACCTGTTGGTGGCACCGAGAGGAAAGGCGTGATTATAACGCTGGCATCAGAGGAGTCATCGGTACAGGCTGACAGCTTGTAGAGCTCTCGCGCTATCTGTTACTCGTACTGTCCCAGTCCTCCTCTGTGCTCCTGCGCGTAATTACAGTGGTTAATCTTGTGGTTCTCCCCTGTCTCCTGCCCACTCTCTGCCTTCCTTATTAGCCCTCCCTTGCCCACCTGAGATTTTTGTCTTCTTCCCCTCCAATTTTTCCTCTCGTGGTAGCAGAGTAGTCCAATCAGAGTTGCCATTGTTTATTGTGATAAGTTGGGATAATGAACAAATGACCTGCCACCTGGAGCACTTAGAGCCTGGTGTTAAACTCGGGTTATAAAAACCTCTTCCAGCTCTATTGATTTACTGGCAACATTTGATTGTACCCACGGGGCAGGGGGCCTGCAAGGCTGCACAGAGCTCTTACTGTTTTACAGTCCTTATTACACCAAACAAATAAATCTCCTGACCATTAATTCACTGCCTGTTCCCTCACTCTCCAGACTGATAGGCCAAAAATCAGAACAGAGTCGGGCTGCTTGGCAGACTCGGCCAGATAACTAGGTAGTTAGAGGCAATGTTTCTTTTCTGTGTGCCCCGTTCCATATTGGATTAGCAGACCGCAGACAAGTTTGAGTGTTCTCGGAAGATTTTATGATCGCTCCGGACAAATACATGAGGAAATGATTTGAGTTGGGCTATCCTGTTTTTCGCAAACAGGGGTCATTATTTCAATATCCTGTGAGGCTCTTTTACGATGCCCCCGCGGTGCTTTTTGGCTGCTTCGCCCTTATATACAGAACAGGGACATGGTACCTCATAGTTAACAAAAGTCAACCGCAAGGAGAGTCAGACCATTTTTACAACGGAAGGCAACTGTAAACACTCATGGGGCCCGACGAATGGGACTGAGAAGAGGGTTCCACTGGTCCCAGACCAGAGGCCAAATGAGCGACTCAGCCCCGATGGTAATTTGAGAATGAGGCAATCCGCTTGTTAAACATTAATAAAGGGCTGTCCGATGAAATCTGCTCCACAAATTAATGATTCTAACCTTAGTGTTTGTTGGAATAAGTGGGTTGTCGAGGATCTCGCCTCATCTGCTCTGGAAAAAAGGCTGTAAACTGTAAAGCTGCTGTAAAATAGGTGATGTTAATTATTCATGAGAATAGACACGTTTGTGCACCTTCAAACTCTTTCACCCTCCTTCCTTCCCTCTCACACACACACACACACACACACACACACACACACACGTTACACCCCATCGCAGCCCCTCTAAATCTCAACATACATACTGTGCCAGAATGATGAATAAACTGCAACACTAGAAGATGAAAGATTCCCTGATTAGTTCTTGCCAACATGTTTACCATAGTTTGAATCACTCCCATACCCACTGATTGTAGACTTATGTAATGTAGGTTCAAATACACTTTCCATCCTGCCCACTGGTTTCCCTGTAGAAACTGACTGATAATTGTCAGCACATGTGCAACATATACACTCTGTAGCTTCACTCGTATAGCGCGCGCACACACACACACACACAGCATGCACACTCAAGAGAATCCTCGGAGTGATGTCACCTTCAAACGAAAGACAAAAAGCTGCCAAAACCATGCTAACCTCAATGGCTGGCTCAGATTAAACAGCTTGGTTAGGACACACAAACACACTTGGATAAACACATTCACAAATACACATGCATGCATTCACCCCAGCTAGCATTTCTAGGAGGCGGCCCTTCTCCGTTCTGATGTCTTCATCATCCAACAGAGACCCTTTGCTGCAGGAGAAAGATGCCTGCTTATCATGCAGGACTCAGCGGCCACCGCATGAAGGTGGCTTTGAACACTTAAGCTCTGCCGGTTTATACATAGGCATCAGTACCTGGAAGGTATAGGAGATGTTGGCGCACAGATACCTCTGACTCCAACTGAAGGATAAATCCTTTTTCCCTCGTGGCAAAACATGACATGTAAATATTCATACACATACATGAGTGTAGTTAAGATCAGTCAACGTTTAATGCAAACATATAGAGGCGGCGTAATCCGTCCAAACCTTTCAGAAACTCAAGACCAGATCAAAAGTAGGTCTCCTCCTGCACTGCGCGCCACCTGGGACCGCTGCCATTATGATGTGCTTAGTCAGGGGCACTCTAGTCGCCGGATAAAAGACGAGACCACCAGACAGCTAACCAGCTAATCTGCCGAATATTTTGTTAATCTGACAGGTCGCGTTGAATAATGAATATGTACATTATCACAGAGGGAGGTATCACAGGGGACGCAGTGGATCACTTTCCATGTGGTAGGTGGACATGGCAGGTCTGTTATCAGTGTGATTTCTAATGAGTTAATACACAGGTGAGTTAGCAGACCATGTGTGTGTGTGAGCGTAATTAGCAAAAAGGTCAAGCTATCTTGATCAAGATCATACACTACTTTTAAATTTACCAGCACTCAAATAGTGCAGCTGGTAGGTACAAGGCTCACACATTAAATTTTTAAAAAAGGGTAACCTCTAATCAATGCGTGTGCTTGTGTACATGCATATGTTGGGGCCATTAATGTAGCTCTGAATCTGCCAACAGTCTAATCACCAATCTAGAACAATATGACCCATGAATGATAAATGAAAGCATGCATGCTGCCATGACAAAAGACCTCGTCTTGTCAGCTGTAACAGCAGTAAATGACTTCCCACTCTGAGATGGTTGTCTCAGTGATTTACTTCAGCTCCTTCTAGGGTGGTGACTTACATTAAATACACATTTTATTGTTTATTTATTGATTATTGGGTCTTTTTCTGTGCTCAGATTGAAAACATCCCACATACGAGGTGACTTTTTACAGTCCACGTGTCGACTGACAGCCTTTTGTAAAGTTCACACTGAACACCAGACAACAAGGTGTCGACATCCAGGAACTATTTTTCATACATTTCTTTTTATCCTGCTGCCCCTTCCCCCCTTATTGGCCCCCATTTCATTCCGTTTCCTTCTGGGAGTAGGGCCCGGCTTTACCTTTCAACCACGACACGCTACCTGTCACAGCACAGAACACACACACACCCACACACACACACACACACACACACACACATCCCTGAGCGTGGTGCAAGAGGCATGTGACATCTGTTCTCTCTCCGGTGGGCTCCTCATGTCCTCGACCTCATCCACATCGTTTCTGAGCACCTGGGAGGGAGGAGGGGAGGCTGTATGACAAGGGGATGTAGTAAAGAAAAAGGGGATGAAAGGGGTCCTGTGTGTGTGTGTGTGTATGTGTTTGTTGGGGGGGTTTGTAGAGAGAGAGAGAGAGAGAGAGAGCAGTCAACCACAACATCAGTCAGGACTGCCACCACCCGTCCTCCCAACATCACTAACTTTTCCCTCCATGACCTTGACCTGCGTTTGGTGCTTTTTGACAGCAGAGGTCCTTGTTGACACCAGCTGTGCCTACATACTGTGCCAGATGCACAGAATGTAGGCTACAGTGAGGTTGAAAAATCAAAGGATGGAGTGACATAATGTGCTTTACCGTACACGCACAGTGAAGGATAGTGGTGCAGTTCACTGACCTCAGCGCTTCAGATAGTCTGATATGAGGTAAAATGGATAGCTCTGCAGAGTTTTAGTGGTAGCTATAGTGGTTTGAAAAGTGGGGGCATGTAGAGCTGAGCTAGAAACATCAGAGCGGGGAAAGTAAATGCCCACTCCCAAATAGCTACTATGGTAGTGCCCTTGAGCAACATAAATGCTTGAGTCATACTGCTTAGCAGTGAGCAGTAACCATTACGGTTCACCACTGAAGCCAATGCAGAATTGCCTTAAGCTGCAGTTCAAGTAATGGCTGGTGTGTTCCTGCTCCAAGAAAACTATAATACTTAGTCTATACTGAAGCAAACAGGAAAAACTCCCCTGAAAATATGAAGTCAATACATCACAGCCTCAAATTAGGTTCTCTGCCCCTCTCTTCTAATGTATGTTGGGGACAGTTTTTGAAGTAATTTTTCCAAACCCACTGAGCACCAAGACAGCTGTGATCGTGCCACCTCACGAATGTAAGTCCAATATTCTGTCTGCTTGTAGCTCTGTTTATGGTTTCACTACTTGAAGCTTGCCCCAATCAGACAGTGTTTTTGCAGTTTGCTGCATCTTTTTGTATTGTTGCTAGGCAACAATAAAGCAGGGGGCATTGACTCTGGCTTTGATTGAAGGTGAGAGGATGTGCCCAAATAGTACATTGGATACAGGGAAACCATGAGATCCTCAGGAAGAGGACAAATCAATGGGAGTACCACCAGCTGGTCCAGGAGCTTTGCGTCGATGATGGTTGGCTCAAGGCTTGTTTAAGGATGGGTCAGGGACAATCTGTGTCAACCAACAGGCCTAACTGACCTTTCGTTAAGCCCTGCACCTTTGTTATAGTCCGACAAGCTGTAACAGTAAGCATGCAGCCCACACTGTAACTAACAGCACTCCCTGAAGAAATATTATCATGAAATCATCAAATGAAAGAGTGATTCCAGAGAGAAGCAGACAGAGGGGTCTACAGTCTGTGTTTGAAGGATATATCCAGGATGTCAAACTGACTCAGCAGCAAATACAGTTTAAAAAGACAAAGATAGCTAGAAGCTAAAGCCGAACTATAGGCTACAGATCACAGTGTAAAAGTGAACCACCACATCACTGCTGATCGCCACACAAGACAATGAACATAAAGGGAGACTTTGCTGATATTGAACCAGCTGTGTGGCATCGCAGTGTGTGCAGATGAACAGTGTTTGGCACAATGCGATGACACAGAGCTGGTTGAATATCAGCAAAGTTTCCCTGCTTCCCTTCACTGGTTCCTGTACAGCAGGGTCGGTCTTTTTGTCACTGTTATAACCATTAAAAAGCAAAAGCAGCATGTGTATACATTCAGTAGGCTATATCTTCAGTAGCTAGCTAGCTAACCCTACACTTTTCAGGGTTTGATTTTGGTTTTGGAACAGGGAAGAAACGTATATCTTTTTCCAACCTCTCCAGGTAACGAGTATCATTAATACACGACGTGCCCCAGACACAACATTTAGCTCCACATCCACAAAACCAGCCTGAAAATGAAGGAAATCTGAAACGACTGCATTAGAGTCAATGGAGCACAGCTGTGTTGTAGTTGGACCCTGGTCTGAGCCGGCCCAAAGCTACACTATGATTGACCAGTCTGCATCTGGGGGCGGAACTCTGGGGATGGAAGGATCAATAAGAGTTGGCAAATGCCAGAAAGTACTTAAGACTACAATGTGTTCAGATATGTGTCGTAGCTTGACCAGGGCGACACTGAAAGTGAGCTAACGTTGGCTAAAAACCATGAACTTTATACACTACCACTTGTCATCATCACCACAAAAGGTCCACCTCTCAATTCATCCGACTGGAAAATGGGAAAAATTGCCAGTGATGTTGGGCGCTATCCCGCTCCAAGTTTGTTTCAACTCAACGTGTTCAAGGCACTCCTGCAAAAATGTGAGGCGTATACAGCGGGAAAACACTAGGTGCTCGGCAACTCTCACTGAAAACAATTACAAAAAGCTGCTCCAGGCTGTTAAAATAACATCAGTCTGATCAGTGCCTAATTTTGTGTGTGAGCTGTTTCACGCTGGGCAGGTAGGATACCAAAACGAAGAACTCAAAGATGGTATAATGCTCTGTAGAGCTGAGGAAACTGCAGAACTGGTGATAATTCCCTTTCACGTAACACACTGTTATTTGATCCATCATCATGATAAAACTATTGAATATGGCTACTTTCACCAACTTAAGTTACATTTAATCCATACACAAGCTGGTGTATTTCAATCTCGTCCAATGTATCCTCTTTTTTCCATACTCATGTGTCATATTTCCATGGTGTGAGAAGTGTAGCTGCCTGCAGCCGAGCCTGTGTCTGTTTAGCACATTGACTCAGCAGGGTCATGGGTTCGTTGGCTCCAGCTCAGCTCCCTAACAGCCTTTTCAAATCATTAAGTAATGAAGTGGGTGCCATTCAAATATAAATGCATCCACAAGCCAGGATCCTTTCATGTTTCCAACTATAAATACTCTTGGATTTTCCTCAGAGCCAATATACCTATCAAAGCCATTTCCAACATCTGTTATACCCCCTCCCTGACAAAAAGTGCAGGACACCAGGCCAATCGCTGTAGCTGCGCACCAAAGTGTTTTATAATGCATGGGATACAAGGCAGTTATGCTTACTTTTTCTTAATTTGTTAATTGATTATTGCCTAATCTGTCAAAGATCCTGGCTCAGAGCCCCGGTGACTGAGCTGCGCTCGTGTCTGAAGTAGCTACAAACACACAAACACATGCATGCAAAGACACATGGGGAGATAAGCAAACCCCCAGATGTAGGTCTCTTGATACTTGCTGATTATTGTGAGCACAGCCACCACTGACCTTGGCGCACATATCCATAGCAAGCCCCTTCCCTCTCCATCCATCTCTCTCTGGAGTGGCCCCTGGCCTGCAGCTTATTGGGGGGCCTGGAGCCAGCTTCCCATCTCAGAGGGGCCTAATCTGGGAGGCAAATGATAAGGCTGAGGTTTACAGGAGGGGCTTTGCACACTCACCAAAATTTGCATTTAAAGGCCCTCAAGTAATCTTTAGGCTTATTTAAATCTCAGCAAGACACTAGCAGGAGAGATGGAGGGGGGAATTCTGCAGATCCACCTCCAGTGCTTCTTTCCCATGGTAGACCAAATCCCCACTATAAATGAGCGAGGATGTGGATCGCTTTGCCGTTTCTCACAGCAGCACGTCTCTGTATTATCAATGGCATTTAATTGACTGAGAATTATTTTTCTCTCCGCGCATCCAAATAAAACCGCCACGTGGGACAAAAGCTCCAACCACCACTGTAAAGCATTTCTGCCAGTAAAAATACAGAGCTATTGACATACAGTTGGCTACGCAAGAATGGAGTTTAGAGTTTTTTGCCTATTTATTTGTCTGGTAGTTTTACATGAGTGGGTTTGACTATGTATTTTTGTCATGCGCTCCTTCTTCATGTGATTATAATAAATATAAAAGCAACATTTGCATGTGTTTTAAGTTCTCACAAAGGATTGCAGCTGTATGACCACCTATGCAAGACATTATTGTCATGCAGGTTCCCTCTTATTTCTTATTATTTTAAAGCCTCCCTCAAATTCAGTGCTGCTCCTCTGTTATGTTTGTCTCTCTGAATCTTCTATCACCAGTCAGAATTATTCATTTGATGAAAAGCCAAAAATGGAAAACACAAATCATAAAAACACCAAACAATCGCTGGCACACCGCTGGAATGTATTCTGTCCCAGTTTTTGCTTAAGTGTGTGCATATTTACCAGCTGCTGCAGCTACACAAGTTACTGTATTGCTGTCAGCATATTCACTAGTTTACTGGCATCACGCCCTGCAGTATGTATACCATAACAGCACAATGCTTCTGCTCAGCCAATTCGCGTCAGTGTCAGGGGGGGTATTTTCAGTGTGCATCCTACACATCCAGAAGGGATTTGAAAGATTAATCCTCACCTTTCCAACTGAATGTATGTAATTTGGTTTGACAAACACCAGCCCTACAGGGACGTTTTCTTCATTAATACTTGACAATGTGCCTTGCGTCTCAGGCCTGAGGAGATGTAGCGGTGTGACGGACGAGACCATTAAAGTGACCCAGATTCAATCGTTCTTTCTTTACTTTGCAAGCTTTTTGCACTGAGCATAGCACCTGTGATTCACAATTCAGTTGAGAGAGCAACAAAGACGGGGGGGGGGGGGTTAACAGCCATTACAACAGGCCAGACCAATGAGACACGATCTGATGATCCTCTCAGACTGTAATATGCACTGAAATATTCAAGAGGACTGAGAGGTGTCCAGAGGTAGTGTTTGAAGACCTTAAAAAATATGTGTGACAATCTCATGCGCAGTGTTAGCTAACAGTATGTAATGTTGCTATGTAGCCTAAATTCAACAACGTTCTAGGGTTTCCAATCAGGGATGGTAACTCTTCATTACGGATCATTTTGCAGAGGAAGAAGTGATAAAGAAATATAAATAAATTACAGGATAATCAAGGAATGGACACATAATTTGAGGTAGTCAACAACCCAGTTTTATATATCCGAAGAACTTCTATTATAAAAAATTAACTGCTTGGCAACCAGACCAGGCCTCTAATTGAGACAGGCCTTTATTTGTCAAAATGTGTAGCCACAGCGGGCTCGTAAAAGGGACTGGGCGTTTAATTGGGACTAGGCTTTTAATTGAAGTTTTACTGTACATCAGAGACTGACTGTATCTTAATAAGTGAGCTTTTGCAGCACTAGAAGGTTTAGATTTTATGTTATCTTTTTTACTTCTGGAAAGCAGCCTGGGTAGCTCTCTTCCCCTGAGCTAACAGCTAAACTGAGCTAACTAGCTGCTGGCTTTAGCCTTATGTTTATCAGAAAAATTTGATAGTGCCATTGATGTTCTCATCTCACTCTCGACAAGAACACATATTTCCGAAAATGTCAAACTATTGCTTTAAAGGGGACTTATCATGCTCATTTTTAGGTTCATACTTGTTCTTTGAGGTTCTATTGACATGTTTACATGCTTTAATGTTTAAGACACACTGTATTTTTATATATTTTTTATTCTCATACTGTCAGTGCTGGAAGACCTGTATTCACCCTCTGTCTGAGGGTGCTTGCAGACCTAGAGTTGTTTTCCTTTTGTCTGAATCAGGGACTAATTTTGTTACAAAGTTGCATAATTGCCTAGAGTTGGTTCGTGTTCTCACGGCAGCATTTACAAGCGGACCAGATTAGAGAAAGCTGCTCTTGATTGGTCAGAATTTCCATGCAGGAAAAATCCAAGAAGTAAAGCAAACAGTGAAGAAGAGTACACTTGCAAGATAAATGTAACACTGTCTAATGTTACAATGGAGGGACAACTACGCAGGTTGATTTTAGCGCTGCTCATCGTGGACTATATTGCTGTCATTGTTCATTTTAGTCAAACCATACAGTTTGAAAACAAGGCGCAGCTCCAACTAGAAAACAATGTATAATGTGACTACAGCTGGTTTGGATCGAGGTCGGAACACGTTCTCACCACAAACGAACCGCACCAGAGTTCGGTTGTAGCTGGACCGAGACCACCTCTTCAAGAAGGTCTCTGGTTGTTTTGGTGCGCACCTGAGTGTGATTGCTGTGTTCACACCTGCCCAAACGAACCACACTTAGGGGGCAAATGAACTTGAGTTCGATTGAATGGAACCAAACAGGGCCGGATTGAAAGCACCCCGAGACGCTTCATTTTAGTGCCTGTCTTTAGCCCAGTCTGCTCTGATTGGTCAGCATTTCAAGGTCTTCCGAATTTGGCATCTGCACTGTTATTTAAAGCGGGGAATGACGAAGAATAGCGGCACGTTCCACAATGAAAAATCCAAAGTCTTTACAACTGGACATGTTCCAGCAGGAATATGAGAAATCAACAACACTGGCAACCAAGATTACAAGTCGCCCTGGCGTTAGCATGTAGCTACATGTAGCATTGTAGGCTACATAATGTAATGTTCAGTAGCATCCATGGAGCAGAAGTTAGTCACAAGCTGACATCAGTTTGTCGAAAACAGTACTCGTAAGACTTACTTTTACATACATTTACCTCATCATTTGAAACTTTGGCCACTTTTAATATGTCCATCTGACATTATAACATAATTTATACATATGACAGAAAATAATGAAAAGCATAATACGTCCCCTTTAACTATTGCTTTAAGTTTGTCAGTAACAACCACCTGATAAAAACTTGTTCTTTGAGGCAACTTCTTACTTGAAGGTTTCTTTCCTCCACCACGGGGCAAATTAAACTCCACAGATGGAAATTAAAACATTAAATACACGCAGTTTAATTTCAAACTAATAATAAGACTGTTAGACAATATTAAAGCACGCGGTGAGGATAAACCTGATGTCATATTTAATATTCTGCCTGATTTTCTCTTTTGCATAACCCTGTTCACAGCCTGAAGACAGGTCAAATCAAGCTCATGCATATAAAAGCCGTTGCCCTGGGCAAAGATTTAACCAGCCTGGATGAGTCTCAAGGCTCGGTGTTGCTAACAAAAAACACCCGTGCACCCCAGCTCTGAGAAATATGAGGAGTTGTGAGAAAAAAGATCTGGACAGAAGCAAACCCCCCCACACACACACACCTCCTCTACCCCATCTCCGAAACTAACCGTTAGCTTGGCTTCACAGTCACACTATGGAGACCCTGCTCACTCTTCCATGCCACAGTCACTTCCTGCTGGCTCTAAACAATGCAGACTCCATTTGGGCCGCCGTAATGGCTGACTGCTTGACATAACCCTTGTCAGTGAGAGCTGAGATAGGTGACACTTGACAGATGTGTAATTGCTGGAAGAGCTCACTGACAGGTGGATGAGCTTAAAGACACCTGATATGCTCCTGAGGCCACTGACGCAGGGGATTACACCTTTAAGCAGCAGCGGCTTCCCTGCGTGTTGTTGCTTTTTTTTTTCCTGTGTACTTCAAGAGCGGGGGGAAAAAACTGTTTGGGTAATCTATTCTAAATGCAATTGGTCTGATTTGTTTGAGCCAAGATATAAGCCAAGCGTGACAGTGAGAAAGGTTAAGTCTCCCGCAGTAACCCTCATTTAATACATCCAGATGTATATTCTCTGTGAGGTAATGTATGGTTTTGACATCAACTGAGCAGGCTTGTAAAGCCAGCGCTGAGGCGTGATAGCTTTCCCTCTCAGGTCAGCCCAGGTGAGGTGGTACCAGAAGCCGGAGATAACACTCCACCCCTATAAAAGACAGGAAGTGAGATAAACATTCGCTCCTTGATTAGGAGCCTGGGTGTGGGCTGCCATGTGGGAGGCGGCGCAGTCATAGGGGTGGAACAGTAAGATGTGGATGGGGGTGCGTTTTATGTGTGTGTGTGTGTGTGTGGAGGGTTGTGTTTTATGTGTGGGACTGTAATGCAAATCAATGATCTCCTTCAGTGCAGAGCAGAACAGCACAATGCCTGCACACCTGTCCATCATTCAACATCTCCTGTTCCACCTCTTGAAGCTGGGTGGAAGAAAAAAAAAATCGTTTTAGCTCACAGTCAAGGGGTTGAAAGCAGGGGAGGGGAGCGAAGGAGGCGCGCTTAGAGGCCCAGACATTCACTTTTCTTTTTCCTTGCCGACAAGACCATGTTATTAGAACTGCAGTTACTAAACTGGGAGGAGGGAGACCGATGCTTTTGGATGTGACCTCAATTGCACTGGCTCACTATCTCAACCAAAGTCTCATTTCACCGAGAAAGACGCGGGAAGAGAAAAGAGAAATTGACAATATCTTTTGTACCATCATGCATAGACAGCGTATAGAGATTTAGTGATGATACAGTGGGGGCGATGGCTCGAGCTGCACCCCAGAAGCTCAGCTCAGTTCATTGGGGGTATTTTCACTTATAATTGGGGTAGCTTTCATCTTGCCTGCCAAAAGGCGTAGCAGCGAAGAAGAGCACCAAGAGGGAGCTATCACTTCCCCTATTTCCTGGCCCCAGACAAAGGCATCCAGGCAGGCAGCCTGCTGAAGATGATGTATTTCTGATCAAAGAGCCTGGAGTTGTCAGCAGCCCGGGCTAGCACAGCAACCTGATTGCTCCTGGATAGATTTGTCCCTTTGATCAGAGCAGACTCTGACTGCAGGCACTGTTTATGCAAAGAAAAGATGGCAGAGAGAAACCTATCCAGTGTTCTGTGGAAACAGGCGTTGGGCTGGGGGAAGGACTTTAGCTTGGGGGTATTTTGGTTCACACAATAATACAAGATGATATCTCTTATAATTACCGCTAATGAGATAACATTGCAAAAAAAAAAAAAAAAAAAAAAAAGGCCCTTACTGCAACTTGTTGCTGTGACGCTTTTGTGCTGACAGCAAATATTCTTACTTGTATATTCCTCTCGATTAGCTGATAAAATTCCATGTCTAATTACAACTGCATACATCAGATTTAAGAGTGAGATAATGTAATGTGGTATTTTTACAAAATGATCAGTTAGCTACTCTATGCAAACATCTTACACATAATGCAAATAACCGCTGGCTATGAATTCATGTGGACTCAAAAAAAGGCACATAATTTTGTCATAATATATTGATGTAAATCCTCATGGCTGCAGTTAAGATTAGTTGTATAAATGTGCTACAAGGAAATATTAATGCCATCAGTCTGTGGGATTGTACCTACAAATCCCAGGGTGACCTCGGCCATGTTTTGTCTGAAGAGAGCAGCCTTCTTGTGCGCGGCTACATGAGTTCAAACACTAAAATGTCAAACACACTTGACTTTAAAACACTCAGGGTAAGGTTATGGTGGGGTGTGAGACACGACAAGAAGCATCAGGAGACTAATGGAAGTGAACAGATCCTGTACGGTGAGGCTGCAGGATTTAAGGAGTCTCCCAAGTTCATTGTGCTGGCAGGATTGTTTGTGCCAAAGAAATACAAAGCTTCAATAGAATAAGTTTCAAGTGAAAACAGAATTGTTTAAATCCTTCTAATACCATTGTGACAATCTCTACATAAATACAT
This sequence comes from Epinephelus lanceolatus, assembly GCF_041903045.1. Classification (NCBI taxonomy): domain Eukaryota; kingdom Metazoa; phylum Chordata; class Actinopteri; order Perciformes; family Serranidae; genus Epinephelus; species Epinephelus lanceolatus. Next base: position 24,009,833 of record NC_135748.1, read on the forward strand.
ATTTAATTACGGCTGTCAAAATATTTCTTGAAAGGCAGAAAAGTAAAAAAAAAAAAAAAAAATAGTCAACATAACATTTATCTTGTTTTCCTCCTCCTCACTCTGCATATTGGATAAGTTCAGGTCATAGCTTTCAGGGACATCAGCCTTTACTGTTTTTCTGTCTTCTCTATCATGTTAAACATTAAAAAGGTACAGCTCAGCACGCCTCCCGCCGAGATACGTCAAAGTCAAGGTTAATTTATGGATGCAAAACACCTCATCTCGAGTTTTGAATCTCTGTTATTCGTTTTTTCTTTATTTTGCTCTGTTGGTGACAGGTGCTATTTAAAGGGGTTTCAGGCACACGCGTACACAGAGTTTAAGTCGGTGGAGAGAGGGCTGAGTGGTTATGTAAGCTGTGATTAACATATCTGACGGCTGCATTTGGGTCAAACAGTGATGGGTAATTCAGGTCATTTCTGACAGCTGATGAAAACAGAAATCATCATGGCGGGCGGTGGGCGTAATTATGTATTTATGAGTGGAAGAGGACCTTGGGGGTAGCAAGCAGAAGAGATGAGCGCATACAGAGAAGTGCCTGAGTGCTGCCTTGCTACTGTAATGACAGCTTATTTCCCTGTGTGGATGTTTTTCTCAGCTCGCCGCCAAGTTTTTGTTAGTCCCACCAGCTTACTGTACCTGCCTGCCCGGCCTTTTATGGACAATACAGGAGGGTTAAGTGTTGTATTATTAAGGGATGAATGCTCTGCAGAGACGCCGGCCAAGGAAAAGGAAAGCATGCAGGTCTTACCCAAAGGGCCCTCCGTGGCAGCTTGTTTGTGTTGTGACTAACACTGCTGGGGTTTACGCAGATTTAAAGATGCATTTGATGCTGAATTACTGCGTATAGGGTTCATGCATACATACATACACAAACCTCCTGCTCTCCTTCCTGCGGTATATTATTATTCTGTAAAAGCATACATTTATATCTAATAATCCTCAGTAAGTGTATTTTTGTACATAAAATTTGTATTTATATCCAAGTATCCTTGATGTCCACATAGTGCACAAAAACACCAGACAGTGAACTGAACAGAGGGGGGTGTATAAAGCCGGATGCAAATAACCTTGGAGTTAAATCAAAGCCATCTTCAAATCAAACCCCCAGCAACACTCGCTCCTTTCTCTGTCAATCCACAGTGACATTTGTGATACGGGCAACACATTCAATCTATAGCTGCCTACTCCATTGGCCATGTATAGTTTAATGAGCACCTTTTGTGAAGTGATATGAATAATGTATACGTTACAGAGCTTTAAAGTGCCTATGGTGCATCTGTCTCCAGGATGGACGGAGGGACCGGTGAAAATTAAAAAGCCTCAGGGTAAAGAAGAGACAGAGACAGAAAAAGCGAAAAGTTGTAGGCAGTCACATTAATTTGAATGCGTCAATGTGCCACTTCCAATGCAAAATAGAAGTCATCAACGCGGGCAGAGAGCTCGCCGCCCCACCCTCCTCCACACACTCTATCTCTCGTCTGTTGCTCATCTGTGTCAACCTGCACTTCACATCAGGAAGTGAATACGTGGTGACATGGAGGGGAGGGAGAATGTCTTCTTGGAAATTCGGGAGAGCGCAGCAGGTGACGGGAGGAAAACACAAGTCGGTATAAAGCAGGCAATCCTGTTCCGGCACTCCCGCAGATAGCATTGATCTGTGATGTAAAGGGAGATAGAGATGCACTGTAGTCTGAATGACAAGCTCACCATTGTAAAGGGAAAGTGTTAGAAAGACGCAAACAGTGCACTTGAAAGGCGAAACATAACAAGAGCAGGAAGGTGTGGAGTTTAAAGTTTACTGTAACTGAGGTGGAAAAAAAATTTATTTGAAATAAAATCAAAACCGCTGCTTTAGGGGTCTCCTCTTATTAGGGATGTCAGTTTTTGTTCATTTTACTTTCGATAGTGCAACAACCATTAAACAGTAACTAACCACGTAATTTTTAAGAAAAAAACGCAAAATGATGTAAAAATCCAAGAAGCCTTTGCTTTTCGTCCAGCGCTTTATTAACTCAGTGAGCTTTAGCACAACATTTCAAAGCACAATCCATTTAAAGGTGGTGAAATTTTGATGTATGTTTTTGTAAATGTCTTCCTTTGACTTTATTTTTTGTTAGCCTTGCTGACAAACAGCTGAATAGCTTTGCCCACATGGAAACACAGTTCCCACTGCCCATGCTGCCAACTTTGGCCTTAGGCCTCGTTTCCACCAAACACTTTCGGTATGGTACCTTTGGAACCAAAAGTAACCCTTCAGACATGGTACCTAGACCCTAGTCTGTCCTCCGCAAACAGTATTCTTGAATATGCGTAGGGTTGTTGTCACTCACTGCTCCATCCAGCACTCACTTCTGGATGTGTGTGCTCAGTAACCCGACAAAGGGGTGACCAAAACTGGGGACGATACGGTACAGTTCTATCGGTACCATCCACAACTTTTCACGGTGGAAACCGAAAAACAGCGTACCGAACTGAACTGTACCGTACCTTACTGCTCGGTCAAAAAAGGGCATTAGCAGCTCTGCACTGTGCACCACCCTAGGGTACAAGCCAGTTTGCCATGCCACTCATTCATAATTACTGCTGGTAACGTGGGACAACGTTGCTACAGAAACATGGTGGTACCCCTCCAGTCTGGGCCTCGGTGAATAAGCAGATCATTTTGAGCCACAGGACTACTTCAGCACTGTTAACTATGTTAGCACCACTAGCCGCACTAACACTGCTAACAGAGCTAACAAAGTTGACAATGCTAATGAGGTTTGCGGCTCAGAATTGAGCCACTTACTTCCTGCAATCTGAGGGGAGAGAGGACAGTGGGCACAATGTTTCCACAGCAACTGTCAGAATGGCATTACTAGCAGTAATTGCCAAATGAGTGGCATTGCTAATGCTAGCTAGCTCCCACCAGACGCAGGCACAGCACGGTAAAGTAAACTGAAGAGCAGCAAAATTAACCTATAAACCAACATTCGTCAAAAAAATTCTCTGCGGTTGGACCGATTAACGGTTACCCCCTGACATCCCTACCTCATATATAAAAAAAGAATCTACTCAATGCCAAGGATAAGAGCAGGTTAATTACTACATGCACTTGATGCTATAATTTTCCTCCGAACATACTCTTATTCAAAGAGAAGCTCCCAAACCTTTACCCTTAAAGAGCATTACGGCAATAGCTCTTCCTCTCCACCTTGCTCCATCCTCGGCTCATCTGGACCGCTCTGTCACAAACCCCTTAGCCAAGAGCTCGCTGCCGAAATTAGAAATCTCCCCCCGACGCCACCACCATTCAAAAGATTGGTGGGCCTCTATCTTCTTAGAAATCTGCTCCCTGTTGAATAAGCAATGGAGCGTTCCCACTTCACTTGTCCACGCCAAGCTGGCCTAAGCGACCCTTCCCTCCGTTACCCTTTCTCCCCCCTGCCCCCCCCTCCCCTAACCCCATTTCCATCTCCACAGATTGAGCCCCCCCCCCCCCCCCCTAGCTCCCTGCTCCACTCCCCACCCCACCCCGCCCCTCAGCCCTCGCTCTTAGCCGACATGGACACACAAAAGAAGGCTCCGGCTTAGTGGCCTTGTGATGGATGCATTTTCATAGGCCAATCTCTGTTATCTTGGAGAAACAGGTCTCAGCCTCCATTCTCTCAGGGCTTTACAGTTTTCTCTCTGCCACTCACCCCGCCCACCCCTTCCTTCATTTTTTTTTCACCTCCTCCATCCATCCCTCCGTCCTCCTCCACCATTTTCCGAAGGTCACTCATTAATACTCCTGAGCATTGATGCTGACCCCGTGACCCTGAGCTTGAAAGCCCAGCTCTCCCATATTGAGCATCCCAAGCCTTCGTCCCAGTATTCTCACCCAGGCCTGAGTGCGGAGGCCTGGACCACCCCCCCCCCTCCCCAAGGTCAAGGACTGGGCTGACATCGGGCCCCAAAACAATAGGAGGCCCTTCCTCTCTGCATCCCCATGGACGCCCCCCGTGTTGTCCCTCTTTAGATTGATTGGCTATGCAGCAACATCTCCAAGTCAATCAATTTCATTCATTTAATGCAGATGCGTCAAACTTGAGAATTTATCCATGGATTTCAATTCCACCCCGACAATAGAGAACCTTACATGTAATGGTTTTGTCAATCTCAATTTAGCCGCAAACAAGTATTCTCTTCTTTTTTGTAGCTCTGATCAAATGTTGCACTTCATTATCTTTAAATTTACACTTAAAGAAAATTGGACGCCACTCAGTTTCCCCGGCGTGTTTAATGAATTTACCTCATTGCTGTTTCAGTGTTATCTATTTATTTATTTGTGAATGATTGAAAGTAGGGAAGGTGCAAATTATATGCAAAGCTTGTGACAGACCTCACTTTTACATCAGGTTATTTACAGAGTAGATATATTGCATCAATACATCGCAGTGTTGCAGTAAAATAACTGTCAGAAGGCAAAACTTCTGGGCTTCAATCTCACAATGTAGCAACCTTGATTCACCCCCAAATAGGAACTGTGGTGTTAAAAATCCCCCTACAATAAGCTCCTTCATTTTCTGCTCACTCTGCAGTTTGCAGCTTCCTCATTTCCCAGCCGTGGAGTTTCACTAGGCCTTGATGTATCATATATCTCTCTGTTTTTCCTGCGTGGCTCTTTTTGGGCCTGGGGTCAGAGGGTGAAATAAAGCAGACCCCATTTTGAAGCTGACAGGGTCTCCAAAGCCTGAACCCGAGGGCAGTCCCCCCCAGCCCCGGCCTGACAGAGGCCGCATCCGACAAAGGTGCAGTTTGTTACAAGCTTCTGAGGAAAAAAAAAAGAAAAAGAAAGAAACACAACAGGGAGGGTTATTTGGTGTTCCTTTGACCCCTTAAGCCCTCTGAGATGAAAAGGCTTTCAATTTTTACCAGACGAGGAAGACCACTTCAGCACAGAACACCAGTATGGGCTTCAAAGCTCAGCAGAAATTTTAATCAGAGACAAATTACTGTATATTGTGGTGTACTGTGCTCCATCGCCGCAGTCTGAGGGGGCAAAGGGGCAAAAATAACGCGGCTTTACACAGACGAGAGACGGCATAGTATCCTCGCAGGCAGTGAGTGAAGCTCACATGCTCACTGTCTTTTTAAATCATGAGCATTTGCTGCTAGATTATGTCAGAGTAGTTAGTAGTGAAAGGTAGAGGAGGTAAAAGCTGGACGGGCTTGCAATGTATCTGCCATCTTAAATCATGCATGCCGAAGGCAAATATCAATACCACAATGCTGCTTAAAACAGCATTCTGTCTAATAAAAACATATCTATCATTTACAACACAGGGTAAGAGAAAAAAGCCAGTGAGTGCACTGTGCCTTATGCCATTTACTAAACATTTTATCAAATTTTTCAAAGCCTGCTTAATATTTAAAGCCTCGGTCATGCAGCCTAATGGTCCAGGGCAGGAATAAGCTATTCAGGGGTCAATTGTTTTATTAAGATTAATGAGGGGGAGCAAGAGGGTACGTCATATCTGTACTGCTTTCCCTCTTTCTCTGAGCGCCAGTGAGGCATATTAAAAGGAGTGAGTACGGTTTGCCACTTAGCTTATCTACGTAAGTGGCTTATGGATGTATTTGTCCAGGACACTCAAGGTAAATTTTTTCATCAATTCATTTTTCATCAAGTGATGAACTTACTTCCCCCACAGAATATATCAAGGAACGTTCAAGTATGTTAGATTAACACAGAGGGGGGAAAAAAGGCATATTCTGCAGTTTCTGATAGCATTACATACTGTACATCCATACAAGTGGGTAAGTGTTCTTCTCTGCTGGATGTGCACCAGGTTAGAGCTGGGCAACGTACCAATATATTGACATCATGATATGACCTATGCTGTGTCTCAAATCAGATACTTCTGTTCGTATACTTACATTTAGTACACTGCGCACACTTTGTATGTACTTGCCTAGTGCGCAAATTTTGACAAGGTAGTCTTGTCTCAAATCAAAAACTGCACTTAATCGAAATGACGTTCGCAAGAAGGGCAGCTGTGGCTCAGAGGTAGAGCAGGTTGTCTACTTATCGAAAGATCGGCGGTATCCTTCCTTGGGCAACATACTAAACCCCAAATTGCCCCACAGCCAATGGTGTGTGATTGGGTATGAATGTTTAACAAAACAGCAGGTGGCACCTTGTATGGTAACCTCCGCCACTAGTGTGCGAATGTGGCTTTGTAGTGTAAAAGTACTTTGAGGGGTCGGAAGTCTAGAAAGGTGCTATACAAGTGCAATTCCATTTACCAATATCTGGCAGCTTGTCCTCTTCTGCTTGGCAAATTGCAACCGGGCAGAGCACGTTTTAGGTGGGTGGGGCTTAGCTGGAGGCAAAACAATTCTTTACAGGCATTAGCTAGTGCTAGCTAATGAGTTCTATTGGCTTGTTTTAGACAGAGGAGGAAGATGATGCGAGTAGTGCGTTCAGAAATACTCATTCCAAGTGCCGGAGCACATGCTGGCACGATCTGGATGGTTTGTAAATTCGAAGCGCTGTCAGAATGTATCATTCGGTTATCCAGAGCGCCTCTGAGTGGCAGAGAGAACTCTGTCTGGGGAGACGGAGCAGCAGAGCGCCAAGAAGAGTGAATGTGTGATTAACTCAGCTCTTCATTAATGCATATAGAAATATAATGGTGCGTTTCTTCAACAATAGGGCTCTCATTTTAGTGTCGAGTGTCAGACTGAATTAATGAACGCACCATGTCAGGTCACTCACACTCTGGGACTGCAAGTGTTAATTGAATAAGTAAACACTGACCAACAGGACCTGACCGGCCGACCTGTATGCTCTCACTCAGTGGATGGAAGATTTGTGGTTGATTACTATGCCAGTCTTACAAAAGAAATGACATTGAACGGCTTCCTCCAGTTTGTTTTGCTATCTAAACTAATGTTAGCTAACGCGCTAAAAAGCGTTAGCGTTATGGAGAAATCCAATATTCCTCTTCATACCTTCCCACTGTCTGATTATGTGGACATGCTAGCCCTTAATACACATAACATTATTCATCCCCGCAACAGTACTTGTTCCTTAACCTGATATGACATGCAAGCATTTTTGATGATCACCTCTGTCCAGTCCTTTCATCATATCGCATTTAACCATAGTTGTCTTCGTTTTTGTTGATGGGCAGATGGGCAGTTTTGAGCATTGACTCCTTCTATTCTGGCTCCCAAAAACACAAGATGACATTTTAAGACTCCTTCGTAGCCTACAGCCCTGTGGTGGTGAGTCATGTTTTGCCCCCAGCTAATAAAATGACATCATTGTGACGTCTGTGGCCCGTTTCTGTATCTATGAATGTCTGTGGCGGATACTGGCTGGCTTTATCACCAGCTGATTTACCGAGTTAATAACGGCTGCCGTCTTGGATTTTGGATTCTTAATATCATGTGCATTGCCTTTTCCTGGTTTTAAAGGCAATATCACAGTAAAGTGATGTAATTTTCTAAACTTACCAGCATGATCTTGCTGTACAATTATTTGCTTTCACCCACTTAGTCATTATATCCACTTTATTTATCAAAAGTCTCATTTTGTAGGTGTGTTGTGAAAGCACCAATAGGCAACCCTACAATATCGTAGCAATGTCGATTTAAGGTATATGGTCAGAAATATTGTGATACTGAATTTTTTCTATATCGCCCAACTCTACACCATGTTTAAGTTTATAGTTGTTGTTTTTCTTTCTTTTATAATTAAATTAAAAATAAAAAGCAACAAGACTATTTTTCATCGACTTTATGACCATTTTGTCATTGTTAAGCTATACCATAAATACTACAAAGGTTACTGCATCACATATCATTTGTTTAATGCAATGGTCTATTTGTCCCCTGAATCAGATAAGAAAACTGCTCACACCACAAAAATACATTTGCAATTTTGGAAATGAAGCACTGAATAGGGTTTGCTGATGACCAACGGCTATCTTTAATCGACCCAGCAGCTCAAACTCCATGACTGCGATGGACCAGTGCATCTTTTGTCAGAAAAAAAGTCCAATCTGATGCATCAGGAAAAGGAGCAGATGGAAGTGGAGAGTGGGCGGTGACAACTGAGAGCTGGTAGGCGTTCATCTCCACAGACATTTACACTCTATCAGCCATAACCCCCAAACCACGCTGATGTCATTGTTGTAATTGCTTTGACACTTGGAAGCTGGCACTAATCCTGTTTGGACAGTGACTTAAACTGTATGGAAATAGGGGACACGTTGGTTACGTCCACCAGTGCATCTGTCCCTACTGGCCAGGACAACATCTGTTAGTGCTGTGTGTGACTGTGGTGTAAATGAGAGGCCGGGACTTATTATAGCACAAGTTTAAACAGACCTGTTCAGAAAGACTGATTTGTTTCCCTGTGGTAAAAATCCTCTTTAAATGTTCCCCGATTCAAATGCCTGCTTTAGCCCACAAGAAGGGAAGAGTTAAAAAAGGAATGTTTTCAGCATGCAGTGTCTCTTTTGCTCGCTGATCTAATGTGATGTGACGCTGAATATGTTTTTTGGTTGAAGCAGAATGACAGGACTTGTTATGAGAACAGTTTTAATGTGTCTGCCGAGACATGTAGAGATTAAACCACGGCTGCAGTAGACTGCAAGGCTCACATAGCTGCTGTGGGAGCATTTACATGATGATCCATAGCTGTCAAGTATGTATAGTACTGCAATTAATTAATTTTTAAGCCAAAGCCATAAACAAAAATAGATTAAGAGGGGTAATGTGAGTCATGCTGCTGGGATTGGTTTGAGCTACATGTTGGCTGCATCACAGGCTCAGAAAACAAAGATGTCACATGACAGCAGGTCCAGAGGGGTCACTTCTTTTCCACTGGACTGCCTTTTTTTCTTTAGGCAGAGCATAATGCGAACAATGTTTTAGAGGGCCATCTTCAACCACCATCTTCACAACATGCAAGCCTTTCATGTGTCTGTCTCTCTCTCCCCGCCTCAGCCCTTCCATCCTCTCCAGCACGCCTGCATGCACCCTGACACGTTGACAAGCTGGGAGCGAGTCGATGTTGTGGTTGACCTGGGAGGCCGGGCCGGAGAGGTTTGGTTCACAAAGTGAAAGGTAGACAACAAAGTGCGGTGAACTAAAATGCCCCGAGCCAACCTTTAGCCTTGGTCAACATCTGCAAGCCGTTGGGGCTGGAAGACAGAAATGGGGAAGTGGACGTGGTAACTCAACCCTTGGCTGTCCAGACCACAACTGGCTTCCTTACATCGAGCTGTGTTGTGGATACAGGCCACTATCATTTCCATTTCCATGTACTAGGATGAGGAATGAACATGAACTGCACTAATTTCCTTTAATGAAAAAATGATTTCAGACAAATGTATTATTATTTGATGACGACTACAATAAACCATTTGAAAGGTGAGCACAGGAGAAAAGAATTACACCAGCAGATGTTTTACTCTTTGGATGTCAGCCCAGTTGTCACAAGAAAGTGATGGCATTACGCATTCTTGCAAATCATGTATGTTTTATTTTATTGTTTTATCATATGTCTTTTTCCATATAAAGCTTTAAAGTTTGAACGGGCTCAGCGGGACGTTCAGTGTGACAGTGGCCTTCACATAATATAGTAAACAAGCTATTGGCGCTAATGACAGATTGGAATGTGCAACAACACTAGCTATCAAGCAAAAGCCAGAGACTGTGTCGTAGTAAGTATTTGTGAGCTGTAAATTAACCACCTCCAAGCAGAAGAGAGAAGATATTCTTATCTTATAGTCCTACTGTACTTTCAAACCAGAAGCTTCCAAAGAGGCACAGTCTTTCGTGGATGCCCAAGAAGCACACCTGTCAAAAATATTTGTGGCAGCTTTAGTCGCTCATCACGTGAATCATTGAAAGTTCGATCGTGCTCGTCAGTTTAAAGGACCTGCAAAGTGGACTACTGGCTCTAAAGCAGTGTAGTTGCTGCTCGCTGTTGTCCAGTCAAAAAGCTCATAGTTGGCCAACAGAAAGTTATGTTTGGTCAATGAAAACAGAAAACGTATGTTATCCCATTCAAACCAAGCAAGGAAGACTTGTATGCTACGCTGCAACATTAGCCTGCAATTCTCTCCTCTATTACTAACATTACACACTTTAAAACTCACCCGACAAACCAGCTACCTCCACAACGCGGTCCCAAGCCTCACTCTTTTTATTTTGGTCTCTGTAACCGAACAGCGACACATTATAAAGGACTGAGTGGGCGCAAACGCAAGGAATGAACTTCTAGATATCCATTGTTGGAACAAGTGTGCTGTTACAACTAAAGTTACATGGCTTGTTCTCTGGGACCCACTTCATCAAAGCACGTCAGCATTCCGATTGGTTGCCACTGAACCGCGTCAGAGCTCATTACCATAAAGTTACATGAGTTTTAACTCCCCTCCGGACCGCTCCGGTCGCTTTGGTCGCCCAAGACGCGCGTCTGACGACCAGGTCGCCTAAGTCGCCAGGCTCTCATTGAAAATAAATGACTTCCACCATTTTGGAAGCTCTGGTCACTGTAGGTTTGAATGTATAGTTATGGTGAAGTTTCTCCTCCTTGCAATTGCATCTAGCTGCATCACGTCCCCAGCTGTCTGTACCAAAGCAATCTCATTTGACTAAGTGGTCTCAAATCTCTGACTTTCAGGGGGCAGCCCTAATATATAAATAAATATATTAGGGGAGGGAATCACCAGAGGATCTACGATACAATATTATCACGATACTTAAGCCCCAATACAATATTATTGCAATTTAAATATGTGTGATATGCTTAGGGTTGCGATAAAATATATTGTGATTTATTACCTTTTTTTAACTGTAAATTATATCCCCAAAAGAAAACTTTGTCAACACCTGTTTTATTTAATAAGATAAAGTTTTCAGTCCATTCATCTCACTTCAGCCATTTTTTGCAGCAGCAAAATGTGTCTAGTGGACTGAAAAAGCAATTGATTACATTATTCTAGTGGGCTACTTGAAGTTTAATAATTTTCAGAGGAAAAAAAATCTTATGCTGTAGCAATATTATATGGGAATGATAAGGTGGACAAATGTAAAACACTTTCAAATTAAGATTCTGAAGCAGGTTTATGAAGTCAGGACCATCAATACATGTTCATTATGGCATCATTAGAATGTTGGCTCCCCCATGTATTAATAAAGAATTTTTTTTTTCATTTAATGGTACACTATCTAGCCATAGAGACAGATATGATATGGTCAAAGTGAGATATCCACCTCTGACACCTCTATAAAGTAAAAGTGAAATAATCTCGTCTGCAATGCTCAAACCACAGAAGAATAGTCATATGAAAAATTCAGCTGCAGTATCTCCATCTATAGACAACTTGGACAGTTTTCAATTGGATTACATCTTTGGGAGTAAACACTTCTAAAATGTACTTTCAGAGAGAAATATAAATCTAGCCCTCTTCCTTTTTTATGTTCTAAATCTCATTCTAAGGACCAAGAACAGTCCAAGTCTACAACACCAGTTGTGACTGCTGTGTACTACAGATGTTTGGCTTTAGAAACTTGAGTGAGCGAAACAATAAACTCCACTGCGGTTTGGAATAATATGTAAATGATCAATATTTCTAATTGCAGAGAGGAATGATTGCCATGATTATGTTGACTCTCTAATGAGTCCACCTGTTGGCATCATGCAGAAAACAATTTTCCACTTGAAGAAACATAGCGTATGTAAACTCTCATAAAATGTAAAACCAATGGAAGGTCTGCTGTGCGCTGGCAGCTGCAGCCTACAATTATGCAGCATCCGGCGACAACTTGAATACCAATCTGACAAAACAGTGCCTTTCCACCAAAGAAACGGGATGCTTTTTATCCTCAAAAAGAAAAGTTATACATCAGTAAAACCACACGTGCCCATTTCTATTACTATGTATATATTGAAATTTGAAGCTCGAACTGAGACATCCAAACCCAAGTAACTGATGCTGCATTTATTAGGTATGTTTGGAGGACTGCTGGGAATATAAAAACCTGTGAAGTTTGATACTTGGTTTATGAAGTCTGAGGAGCCCACTGTAACCCCACTGCTCACTTCAAAGGCTTGTCCTGAAATTCAGGAGGACAGTTATTGATCCAATCCCTCAATGAATCGGGAATTGATAAGTGGACACTTCAGAATGCACTTTTATGTCTTCACACTTTGAAGCTCTCCACTCCCATCCTTCTAGGGGGATGTTATTCCACGCAAGCGCGCCTCTTTAATGTTTGAAACCCACACTCCTCCTTGGCTTCACCGCGTTTGTCTCTCCTCACTCTCACGAGGCGTATTGGGGAATCCTTGTTCCACGTGTAAATGTAAATTAGTCAAAAATGGGCACCTTTCTTTCATTTCAGATGAGGCTGAACAGGTCCCGGGGCAGGATCGGGTCAGGTGTAGTGAAAGGAGAACCCCCGGCCTCTCCCGTCTCCTCCCTTTATTGTCCCGCACTCCCTGCCAAACCATCATTCTCAATATCCCACTGGGGCCTCTCTAACCCTCAACATCTGTCCCACTTTACCACTCTGATGGTAGAGAGACAGCTAGTGTGACGGGCAACACTGCAGCAGTGTGCGGGGGCTTAGAAACTGCTTCCAGACATCTCAAAGTGCTGTCATCTGCAATTCTGCGCATTTACTTGTTCAATTTATTTGTCCGCACTTTACTACAACTAATCGCAGGTGTGTTTGCACTATCTCTGAGAATATTTATATGGATAAAACACACATAAAAGTACAGACAACGTTGTTTAGAAGTAATTCAAGAGCTGTTTTCAGTCCGTCTTGTCCAAGAAAAACACTTACTCTCACTGTCAATGTGAAGCACTGCTTTTTGTCTTAAACTTTTCACAGCTGGTGGAAGAGCTGGAAAAGCTGGAGGTCAATTTAAATAGCCTTAGTGCTTTGCCCGCTTGAGTAAATCAACCATAAAGAGACATAAAGGGAAACACCCAGGGTAGACGTGCAACACTGCGGTGCCATGTAAGAGATCATAAACTCATGTAAGTCAAAAACAGGATGCTATATATTTTCTGAAGGATGTTTGGGGCAGCTAGAACATTATAATTGCATGCCAGTTTTCCCTTTGGGAGAAAATACCTTTCCCCATATGTGGCAGTGATAAAGTATAGGTTTCTCCTGTCTGGAGAGAAAGGTATATCTGCCCTCTAACTAGACAAGGGGGAGCAAAGCAGCGAGAGAAAGACAGGAGGGGAGAGATATATAAAGAGTGCTGTAGAGACAGACAGGAAAAAGAGAAAGAGAGAGGGGATCCAAACCACTGTCTGTACAGTTAGTGGGTCTGGGGTGATTGCATGAGGGACAGGAGGGAGCTCCATTTACATTGTAGCTGCAGAATAAAAAGCAGCTTTGGTTTGTCAGTTTTCTGACTAGCGTCATGAACCGGGAGATGCCCATGGCTGCTCGTTCTACTTCAACGCAGTTCGATACCTGCCATCCTCACCCTTCTCCTCGTCAAAGGGAGGAATACACACACACACACACGAGCGTGCGCACACACAAAAAGGGGTCCCTCTGGTGTGTTTGTGTTTCTGTTTGTGAGCATTTGTTCCGAATCAGGCACCTGGCATCTTTTGGGAGAGCAGGCTTCACCGACGAGGCCCCCCGGACTGTCATATGTCTGGATGCAGACCAATACCCATCACGGCAAACTGATCAAAAGCAAAGGAAAGTACAAACCTTGAACTTCACAGTCCAATATGCATCCCTGTTGCTTATTATATTCACACACACACAGCATGCAACCATATGAATGTCTCTCCACTGATCATGTATTCCAGAAAGCAATTTTTCCCTCTTGTTTTCAGTTAGAATTGAAATTCACTGCAGGTTAAATTGGACCCTCTCTCCAGACTGCTGTAATACCCCATAGTAGGTATAATCAAAGTAATTACAACAACACACAGGTGTTCCACGCTGCACGCCACTGAACACAACACACGCCAGTGACAGTGGATGGAGTAAACATGTCTGGGGAAAAAAAAAAACAAAAAAAAAAAAACCAAAACTAATTCAAATCAAGTGTCATTACGGCTACTTTATCGACAGACAGTAAGTGCACAAACAAATGGCATTTTTTGTCATCTGGTGCTTAACATGGACATTTTATGCTCCGTCTGTTCACGTTGCTTTGCTTCCACTTTTCAATTATGATAATCTAAATCTGGTAGAGTGAATTATAGAAGGAAAGACATGATTTTTTTAAGCTCTACGGCAGAGGGAAAAAAAGAAGCGGGAGATTGAGTACAGTATACGCGACGCCGATAAGCTCTCTCGCATCAAAATCCCTTGGATTGCGTTTATAACTGAGATGTTTTTTTCCGTGTTAAAACTGCTAAAAAATTACCTTTGAGCATTTAGAAATGCTGTATACATTTTACTTTTGGTTCAGATGAGAGGCACACAATCACATTAAAAGCTCCCCATCTGCATCCTCCAAAGCTCATCTCAGTGAGAAAGAAAATAGGAGAGGGGGGGTAAGAGAGAAGGTAAGGGGGGGTCAGGGAAGAGGGAGAGAGAGAAGGTGCAATTACCAAGAGCGTAGTCTGAGGGATCAACTTCACATCAAAGAGGCCGGGCCCCGCGTCCCATGCTCCACACAGCCCCGAGTACCAGTGTTGTGAGAGTAGGTAAACATGAGCAGATCACAAGACTGTTAATAGCAGCCAGATCTGAAGAGGTCTCCACCTTGTGCCTTCCTGCCTGCCTCGAAGATTCACAGACAAGCCCTTGCCTGGAAGGAACAGCCTCACCCCACACACTCAGCTACTTAGAGAGTGTGTGTGGGAGCATTATCCCAACAGCTTCTTTTTTTTTCATAGTAATTGAACAGCATAAGCACACAGCTCTACACTGGAACCTTTTAAACCCTCGCAGCATGCAAAACCAACAGCTGCCATGCAAACCCCTGAAATATGTGCATGGCAAATGTGCTATAGGATATATTTCTCTATCAAAAAACGGGGGGCAATACTGCAAACTGTGGTACAATCAGATGCAGCACTCACAGAGTACGCCACATCTATCTGTGTGTGCATTGCTGGTAAATTATTACAGCGCTCACTTTGAGACTTATTGCCAAGAATTATCTTGTTCCAGTATGCAGCCCCGCTCGGTGAGTGGATTTTCATTCATCTTTTTTTTGACAACAAAAAAGATACTCGGCGTCTGGAGCCCTCCCTCACTTGAAACTCAGCTGTACCAATCCGGGGCGATGTCTACTGTATGTGAAGTGCGTTTAACGCCCACTAATCTGTCATCACTGGATAAATACGATAAGGGTAGCAGCGATTCCCCAGAAGTTATCACAGGCCTGACGGCTAAACAGGATTAAACGGTTGTCTTTATGCAATGCAGAGTGAATAGCACTGGGGTTTTTTTAAGCATAGGACAGTGTTGACCCCTTTTTTTTAAATTTCCCTGTATGTGAGATGGCAAGGTGGCATAATCTATAGGCTATTTTCAGTCACATGAGCAGGGTTCAGACCCCCATGTCAAGACGCATTCACCCTGATGAAGTGTCATTGAACAAGACACTTGGTCCCCACCAGCTCCGGGTGACACAGGAGGGGGTGGGTGAGGGGGGTTATGCTGCATCCGACCCCGCGCTCTGACCTCCCCAGAGGGGCGAGGCAAAAAGAGACTTTCCCTTGAGGGGATCAATAAAGAATTACATTAACATACATGATGTATATCAAAGTAAATCTCAGACCAGCGTGTCTTCTGCATTGCTAATTTGAAATCTCAGTGCTGTGTTTGAGGCTGTGGATTTGAATGATTTGTTTTTCCCCCCCAAACCCACACTTAAAATGAAATCAACTGGAAAGGCTGACATCTGTTGGCCGGGATTCATAACTGCAGCCGAGTGGGTCTTGGTTGGACCAGCAGGGGAGACTGAGGCGGTGTTATTGCACTGAGGTATGAAACAGTTGAGAACTGGTGCCCTAGAAGAACAGAGCAGAAAACACTTAAAGAGACACGAGGGGGCAAAACTCCCCGAGTCATGAACCGAGATGAAAAGATGCCTCCAGGCTAACCTCACAGCTGAAGCGGAATCACCCTGAGTGCTTTTAGTGTGCCTTTCTCCTCGGATGTCATTTGTTAAGAGAGTAAACCCCTTCATGCTTGTGTGAAACTTAATTCCCTGGTCTGTCCTTGAGCAGTAAACTCTCTCCCTCAACCCGGCAGCTGAGAGTGACCCCTCCGCTAAAAGAAAAAAGACACACACTCACACAGCCCTCCTCTTCACTCCTAACGCACCAGATGTTACTTTTCGTCTGTGATTTATCACACAGTTTAGATAAGGGTAAACAAATAGTCATCACAGTCATAACTGCAAACACCGCTTTTCCGTCGGGCTTATCGCAGGTCACAGCATACAAAGTTAACCGACGGTGTAGGGACAGGAGGGGGGAGTGGAGTGAGGAAGAAAAAAAAATTGACAAAACAGCAGCTTTTTCCTCTGTGTCGCCAAATCGGGCCAAGCATAAACATACCAAAAGTCCTTCGGCACACATATACACACACAAACACGTACAACCCTGAGCCCTGACCTGTAGGAATGTGTGCTCTCTGCAGAGGACGATTAGCTGGCCAGCCTCTTAGCTCCTCCAACACAGAAACCTCATTGTGATAAAGCCCAGTCAATGTTTGCTGACACACGTTATCTCCCGTCCCCTCTCTCCCCGGGCCTCCGGTCGGATCGAGCTGCCACAGCTCTTTACAACGATTTAGGGAGCCATTTGTTTTTCAAGGAGCTGTTTACACAATGGCCACCTACCACACAGGGGACAGAGGCAGAGGGACGAGAGAGGGAGCCGTTTGAAATATAAATCACGAGTGTTGCCAGCTTTTTATCGGCGACGGCTCTGCCTTTTTTTTGTTTTCGTCTTTCCGATCTTTTTGCATCCTTTATCGTGGGATGGGGTGATAAGAACAAACAAGATGAGGTTTTGTCAGCGGCTGCCAATGTGCGCAACTATGAGAGAAAAGGGAAAAGAAACACTTATCTTGTGTGGGTGCTTGTGTGCATGTGTGTGCATGGAAAGGAGGGGAGGTGATAAAAGAGAATATTCCTCAAGGAGGATCAATAGTTGTTATTCAGACCTGCATGGGTCCCTCCATAGGAAGCTCTGACACTGTCCTAAGAGTCTGCCGGCTGTATTGATTTTAATTTATTTTTAACTTAGTGATGGATATGGGACATGTCATGAGAGAGAGGCATTGGTCAAATAATTACCAACATCTATTCATTAATTGGAAGGCAAAAGAGATAGAACACTCAATATTCATTACGGCCTGCAAAGACTTTGCAAATGTGCTGTCTGACACAAGGATGTCAGAGAAATATGTCGATCACCTAATCACGCAATGCAAATTTGTCCCTGTGAAGCCAAGTGGACACCACACAGTGTTCCCTTCATTCTTAATGAAAAACATAAATGAACTTCATAAAGATTGCGTAGTTTAGTATGTTTTAGATCACGGATCCATCCCCATGTCTTCTATTTTTTCTGCTGCAGACATTTTAAATTCCCTGAGAATTGATAATAAACATACACTAAATAAGACATGCTTTAAAATATCACTAAAATGATTCAACATCCCCAGGAAAAGATCTATGACTTTAAAACCTATTTTTGAAGAAACAGAAGGAAGAAGACAGAAGAAGAAGACTAAAGAAAAGAAGCAAGGAAAAAGACAGAAGACGAAAAAGAAAAACAGGAGAACAATGAGAAGAAAAAGAAGAAAGTATTTTTGAAGAAGATGGCAGAAAGAAACAGATAAGACAGAAGAAGAAGAAGAAGAAGAAGAAGATTACATAGGAAGAAGACAGGAAGAAGAAAGAAGAAGACAGGAAGAAGAAAGAAGAAGACGGGAACAAGAAAGAAGGAGAGGGAGAATCAATATTTTTGAAGAAGACAGAAGAAAGAAAATGAAAGATGACAAAAGAAGAAGAAGAAACAGAAAAAATAAAACAACATAGAAGACAGAGGAAGAAGAAAGAAGAAGACAGGAAGAAGAACAACAATAACAAGAAGAACAAGAAGGAAAGGGAGAAACAATATTCTGAAGAAGATGGAAGATGACAAAAGAAGAAGAAGAAACAGTCTTTTTCAGACAAATAAAATAAAAGAAGAGAAGAAGGAGAAGAAGAAAGTATTTTGAAGAACAACAGGGAAAAAAACAGATTAAGACTGAGAAAGAAGAGGAAAAAGACAGAAAAAAAGGAAGACAGAGGAAGAAGAGGAAAAAGACAGAAAAAAGAAGAAGACAGGAAGAAGAAGGAAAGAATCAATATTCTGAAGAAGATGGAAGAAAGAAAATGGAAGATGACAAAAGAAGAATAAGAAACAGTAGTTTTTCAGGCAAATAAAATAAAAGAACATAGAAGAAGAGGAAGTATAAAGTATTTTGAAGGACAAGAAGGAAAAAACAGATGAAGACTGAGGAAGAAGAGGAGGAAGAAGAAGCAGAAACAATATTTTTGGGGGAAAAAGAGGGCAGAAAAAGACAGAGGAAGAAGACAGGAAGAAGAAGACAGGAAGAGGAAGACAGAGGAAGAGGAAAGAAGATAAAGACAGGAAGAGGAAGAAGGAAAGGGAGAATCAATATTTTTGAAGAAGACAGAAAATGGAAGATGACAAAAGAAAGAAAAGAAAAAGAAACAGTATTTTTCAGACAAAGAAAATCAAAGTACATAGACTAAGAAGGAGATAAATAAAGTATTTCTGAAGAACAAGAGGGAAAAACAGATGAAGACTATGGAAGAGGGAGAAGAAGAAACAATATTTTGTAAGAAAAAGAGAGTAGAAAAAGACAGAGGAAGGAGAAGAAGAAGAAACAGTATTTTTTCAGACAAATAAAATAAAAGATCAAAGAAGAAGTAGAAAAGAAAGACTTTAAAGAACAAGGGGGAAGAAGAGATGAAGACTGAAGAAAAAGAAGAGGAAGAAGGAGAAACAACATTTTAGAAGAACAAGACAGCAGAAAACGACAGAGGAAGAAGAAGAAGAGTCTTTGTTTTCCCCTCGGGGGAAACATGGTCAAATATTGACACACATCTTGTGTGTAGCGAAGCTGTTTGGTCAAAGTAGCTACAGGCAGAGACGGGACGCCTAGACGCACACACGAGGCGGCGTTTCTCTGAAAAGCTCACAAATTGCGTCAACAATCAAGTTTATAAAATTCGATCCGAAATAATGAGCTGCAATTAAACTGAAACGCTGTGTGAGAGAGGTAAATCTAATTAACTCAACGCATGAAAAGTGATCAGATCACAACATTTTGTATTACAACCTTTGGAAGTTTGGGGCCTCGGCAGAATGTGAATCAGACTATTCAGCAGATGGAAGGTGCGGCTGTTGTTGCTGTAACAGAATCAGCAGTCTTGTCATACATATGCTGCATAAATATATCATCAAAACCCTTGTAACCTGCAATAATTCGCTTGATTGGCTCAGTGAGCGCCAGTTCCTTTGGTGCGCATCAAGTCAAAACTGACCAAAGTGGCCTATGGGTGCTTGCAGACAGGCACCCGTGGTTATTGAGTACAATCACAACACTAATTATCCTGCATGCAAGCTACTGCAGGGCTTTGCCCTTTGAGAGAGGCAATCAAACAGCTGACGAAAGGCTGAATAATCACACTGCACCGAATGTGCTGGGCATAGCACATGTGTGTGTGTGTCTGTGTGTGTGTGGGAGCTGCTGAATACTGTAAGTGCATCAACTTTGGTAAAGCTCACATTATTTGTCAGATGCCTTATAGGCGAGAGCGCAGCAGCGTTGGGTTAAACAGGGTAACATGGTTTAAATACGTCTGGTGATAAACACTGATCTCAGCGCTCACATGAAATCGAGCAAGTTGAAAGTCTTCGGTTCGTGTTTGTTTTGGGCTTTAGTTGAGAGAAAAGCAAAGAGGCTCCGAGCCTGGGTGAGAAAGCGAATCAATGACCTCCGCGAGCTCTTATCTCGCCTCGCGTTGCATCATAAGCGATGCTACGGCTTCCATTTTCCCACCCAAGCTGGGGCAAGGTCGTGGTTAAGTTATGATTACTGTATGATGCACTCAGCGAAGACACGCAATAAAGAGGTCTCTGCTGAACCATAAAACTGTCAGGATACATCACAAATGTGTCAGATGCACCACGCGCAACATCACAACAAAAATAATAAGACTCTCACTCTCCTCTCCGAGCAATCATCACTTCTTCAACTTGACACCGGCTGAATATTGCACTGAATGAATATGTGGTGGAGGACAGAAAAACTACACTGATTTTAGAACATCTTCTGCTGCTATCGTGCCACACACAGTAATGATCAATTATTTGGCCTCCGACTGACGTTTCTTAGAAGCCTCCCTCCCTAACAGCGATACACTATGAAGACGATACTCACTCTACTAAGCCACCAAAGAGAATCCATTGATCTAATCCTTGGCTGTTCAGCCGCATTAATGCTCCAATCGTCTACCAAACTGGGGAGAGTGTGGTTCTTTCTGGAGACCGTGGATAACAACTGGTTTTTAATGTAGCGCACATACTGTAATATAAATACAGGCAGTGCTATTAAGCTGTGAAAATAAGCCCGCACCTTTGAAGAGCGAAGCCTGAATGTTTGTGAGGCCTCCAAGGTTGTCAGAAAGACGGACGGAAAGTGAAAAGAAAATGTGATGTAATGCGATCATCTGAAAAAGGTGTCTTTCCCCTCCTTTGAATTCGAACCTAACTCATAGCAAATGTGCCATTACACTGCACTGGCACCTGCCATGGTCTCATTTCAAGGTGATTAAGATACTTATCAAATTTATCTCGCTGGAAAAACATCAGTAAAAGGAATATGTTTTTTTTTCCCGAGGTCCCTACAGAGACCAAATTTTGACACATTTCCACACTCAGTTTGAAAGCAGGACGGTAAATCACACTACACCACAGGGGCCATGAAGCAAACTGCACTTCGGTCCAATTTTTAAGCCTGGCTGCAACCCTCCGCCTCCTCCCCAACTCCCCCTCCATCCCTCCCCTTGCACCTCAATCCACTAGCCCAATAGAGGGAGGCAGCCTAAATGCACCATCAGCATTGAGGTTTGGCTGAGCTGCTACAAGGGTATTATGTTCCAAATTCTCTCCAGCTGGAGCGAGGAGAGGCTCACCCATCTCCTTTTTTTTTTAACCCATTCCCAAATCACAAAAAAATAACCCCTGCTTCTTTTTTACACCCTCCATCCATCCCCATTCTCGCCTCTCCATTTCCACAATTTGACGTTTAAACAATCACACGCCCGAGAAGTAGCGTCTCAAATTTGGGGGGCATCGGGGAAGGCCTTCTTACAGTGGTCTGGGGAGTGAGGGAAAGAAAAAACACACAGACAGAAAGAGGGTGAGGAAGGGAGGGGCTGAGAGGAAGAGAATTGGAGAGAGAGAGAGAGAGAGTAAAAAGGAGAGAGCTGCTGGGGCAGGTGAAAGCCGTCCGCATACAAGGTGGCGATTAGGGGAAAGTGGCCCTGTGTGAAGCAAGAGGAACATCTGTGCCTATTACCGCAGCACACAAAAGACCAGGAGGGGGGGCAGGGGAAAAGACCACGGTCTCCAACATGAGCAGGGCCTCACCAAACACCACAGGCTGAATTGCACGGCCCAATTTGGGGCTTTCAGCGCTGCTCGTCATTAGCATTTGAAAAAGCCAAGCAGGAGCTAGCTCAGTGAGTAACTCATGGGTCGGAGCAGGAGTGTGACTTAAGAGCTTTGAGGAGGTGGAAGCACCCCCCACACCCATGCCTTTAAGCACCACTTTAGGCAGAAGTCTGTTGAATGGAGCATGTTGTGGAGTCATATCGATAATATCGCTGGTTAAGATTAGGGATGATTATGCAAAAGTCAGAGGAACTGAACACACTACAGCAGAGAAATTGCAACCATTTCTGTTGATATAACTGGATCAGGCATTCTCAGAGAGAGCACTACATTCAGACTTGCAAGATGCTATCATATGCTTTTCCAAGTAGTTGTCACAACTGCATACTTCCAGCATCTAACCATGACCCAACCTGCTCTGTGGAGAGAAACGCAAAGCCCATGATGTGCCGCATCCATATGCATCGTTGCGTACTGTATCTCAGCATGGCAAATGAATGTTCAATTTGACTCCCAACATTTTGAATAACTGTATTTCAAAGTGTGTCAACCTGGTTCAAAAACACAGCTAATGGATGGCAAAAGCATGAAAAATAAAACACTCGTTCTGGTGAGCGGAGCATCAAACTTGTATACTGGATTTTTTTCAGAATTGAGAACACTTGGGAGGGAGATGTATTACTTATTTAAGTGCCACAAGGCATATATCTGTTTGCTTAAATATTCCAATTTATTCCAAGACAGTAAGTGCCTTGCTGGAGTGAATTATGGATGGTAAATCAAGACGCTGAGTTATTAGTTATGACACCATGAGGTTCTGTCTTAGTCAATATGTCTCTCTTTGAGATTGGTATTACTTAAATGAGGAATGTTGAGCTGGCAAGCTAATGAGCAATCCTGATTTGAGGAACACAACTTTACACATCATCTACAGGCAAGATCAACAAGACTAGGTCACAACCTAGAATATGGCTTGACCCTGTTTGAAACGATGGCTTTTACTTTGAAACAGGAAGTGCATTCAACCAGTCACAGGAGCCCTGGACCTGCTGTTGCAATCCAGCCAAAGGTTCATGTAAATACAGCTTAAAGGGAGCAATACACACTCACACAGCAGAAGGGACCTGCTTTCTCTGGAGCTGTACCCAAGATAGCTTTTGCAAGATTTAACATATGGATTTAAAACAAGCCTCCCCTCTCCAACTCCAGCCGGTGATGTAAATGCTGATTTATAGTTATATGTAGGCTCTATGCAGAGCTTACACCATAGCCTACACAGTTGTAGCATTTATACCATGATTTATATATGTGCAGTGGTGTGTCTGGCTCGCTCTGTAATTACTAGGGCTGCCCCCGACTAAGACTTTTCCTAGTCGACTAATAGTCGTTATTTAGAGCCATTAGTCGACTAGCCGCCCACATGTTTAGGATATTACTTTCATTATTTTAGGCCTACTAATGAACCTTCATTAATATAGGCCTATATTTTATCTACAAGTGCACGTCACACACTGAGCGAGCCGCCTGTTAATGACGCTGTCAGCACAGCAGTAATGATTGTGCTAAGTGGCTAATGGGCATGTAGCTACTTCCATGTTTGAGATGATACGTCATGTTTGTAGTCGACCAATGAAGATGAGTTTACATATCACCTTGGGTTCGTCCTTCACCTTCTCAAAATGATCCCACACTTTGGATTTCCTGCCCGACATGTTATTAACTAGCCTGTGGAATAACCGCAGGTACCAGCCCTGGAAATTAACGTGACTTCTGTCTGACTGCTGAGCGTGGCCACTTCCTGTATGTGTCCTTTTAAATTAAATTCCTACATGGGCCAGTCATATAGGTTTTGATTTATTTTGATGAGGTGCAGCTCCTAATAGAGTTTCATGTTTATTTGTTTGTTTGTTTGTTCGGTTGGTTGGTTTTTCTACGACTAAGTGACCAACGACCTTTCTAGTCAACTAACGTTTGGTCGACTATTAGGGGACAGCCCTACCAATTACATCTCCAAAACACTAGTTGGCAGTGGGGATTTTACGCTACTGTGTTGAGTTTCTGTGTTTGATTGATTCAACTAACATACCTAAAACACAAATAAAACATGGCTTAATAGGCTTAACAGCAATAACATTAATCAAAATTCGGCTTTATAATAACTCATAACATTCACAGACAAAACAATCGTCTTTGGCTAAACACGTTTTACCCACAAATACAACATGCTAACTTTATTAGCAAAAGCCTATGACATTTTACATTGAATAAATTAGCCTAGAAGCTAGCAAACTTTTCCCCTTCTCCCATGAAGCTGGTAACACAGCAACACTTAACCATGGTAAGGGTACATTTCAACAGCCCTCTGGATTTACGAACAGTCCGGTTTGTGTCAGAGTGCACTCCGGCACTCAGAGTGAGTATTTTCTGAATGCACCACTTGGTGCATCTTCCTCCATTATCTGAAACAAGCCAGTAAAACTCACTAGCTAGCCCTAGCTAATGTCTGCTGAGAACTGTTCTACCTTTAGCTAAGCCCCGCCCACCCAAAAACTTCATACTGTAAAGTTCTTCAACAGTAACAGGGTCTATACAACATATGCTAACATTATTAGTATAAGCAAATTACATTTCCAGTTGCATAAATTAGTCTAGTGGCTAGCAGACTTCCTTGACTCATATGAAACTGGGATAAATGCTTCTTTGTGGGGTTAGGGCCTTATGGTCTTTGCAATTTGTTTCTCATCTGTGATATAAATGTAAATTCATTCATAAGCTTAATTCCCACTGAGAGAAATGGTTTGCCATTTATAAAACAATTGTTAGCACCTACTAGTTTTGAAAGAGCATTGGCCAATGGGGAAACACCAGCACTCAAGTCATCACTCATTTCAAGTGACACCAATTGTGTAACGTCACAGCTCACTCAGTCACAGGCAGACTTTGGCTTGTATAGGGCTGGCCTCACATTCTGCGGACCAGCCAAAAAAAGAATCACAAACTTGGCATCAGCATGACAAACCAAGTGAAAATTAGTGTCTGATGTCAACTTGAATTGATACAACAAACTGGTTTCACAACAAAGCAAAAAAGAAAAATTCATTATGTTAGGATTTCCAGAAAGACCATTGTGATTCCAATCGCCACGAGGAAGGTCATATCAGAAGCAGCTCATGCAGAGACACACAGGTGGACTTCAGGCTTCCTCACGCCCTGAAAGTTCTTTTGAAAAATTACCTTCCTTTTTTGCCACGAGGCCGGTGCCCAATAACTCTCTCTGTGGGACTCATCTGTGAGAACAAACATGGTGCCTCTAACAGCCCTGAGCTAAGCAGTCTCTGTTTAAAAGAGAAAAAAAGTGTTCAATATTTTGAACTATTAAAAAAAGTGTGTTAAATTAATTTGGCCTTAGGTTTCAATTTAAGCACCTAAACATTAATTTGTGTTCTAGGTCATTGTGCACAAACTATAGGCTTTAATTGACAATTTAAAACACTGTTTAATTTTTTAAACCTGTGATCATATGCTTGAAGGCCAACAGTATTAGCTGATTAACTGAAATCAGGAATGCCTGAAACCCTGTCTATAATATTTTGTTTTTCTTGATGACAATAGAAGTCTTGGAGTCTGTTCAGTATTGTATTGTTGCAGTACTGGAATTAGAGCTTGGTAATATATTGATTGTATATCGTATCCTCACGTTTGGCATGATATCTTACAAAACTACACATACAATGGTTCTGATGATAGCTAATGAATGAGCACCCCACAAATGATGTAACACGCTTAACATAAAGTTATATACTTAACGTAAAGTTACATAGATTAGGTTTAGGAAAAGAAAAATGGTGTGGACGTACCTTAAAATACCTCAAAGCTCACTTTGTTTTACATGGGACACACTTACCAATTGGGGAAAGTCCTGTGTTGTTTGACCCATCCACCACCCCAACCTGCCTCCTAACATGGACTTAAGGTCATTATACTTTATCCTTCTTTACTACCGTCAAGGAGTGGACGATATGGCCCTAAAATAATATCACGATTGTTTCAAGGTGTTTTTGTGATAATGAAATTCTTAACGATATAGTAAATTAGTAAAAAAAAAAAAAAAAGGATTATTATAAGAACATAGAATTGCAAAACAACAAAATAAGTGATACAGTTTTACAGTGTACCTTCAAATATACAGTAAAAACTAAACAAAAATGATCTTCCATTTCTTTAGTTTGTAAACAACAACAGTAACTCAGAGTGAGATTCAGATTCTGTATACAATATTAATAGTTCAACAAAATAAAATCTACCACAAATTACACATTTAAACAGCTCCCAAATACAAAAAATGTCCCCTGGGATCTATATATATATATATAAATCAACAGGGGATTTCCCTCTTTTAGCAAAATCCTAAATGATTGAGCTGTTATTTTTTTCCACCTGGACCTTTATGCTCTGCCATTTCTCCTCTAATCATCACGTAACCTGTGACAGGCTCTTATGATACTAGAACGACTGTACATTCACATATATGTAGTTTTTTGTCAAGTCACGAGGGTCACTTAGGTTTACATTACCAAAGGTTTATGACAAAAGAGGAGAGGGAGAGACTGTGCTGCTGCCAGAGGAGCCGCTGACTGAGTTCCCTCTGAGCGGTAACTTACTAAAAGTGTCTGAGAAGTCCGGGTCTGTTCATAAAACATTCAGGACGCCACAGTTTATTCCACACTACTGAAGCTGCTCCTCTTTTTGGAACCACCGCAGAGTCAGTAATAATTTCGCTTTCAGCAATTCTTATTGTTGCCGCCGTGGGTAACAGTAAGACGTCAATATGTGAACAAGTCGAAATACTGGAAGTATCACGATATAAAGCTTTCATATTACAAATTATACAGTAGTATCACAAACAAGATGATATGGCACACCCCTACAACCATGATCATATGATCGCAGCCTTCCTGATTACGTGGGATATACAATAATAACTGGCTCATGATTACATTGGATATATACTACGCTGTGCATTACTTTTAGTAGGTATACATACAAAAAGTGCACGAGAATATCATCTTACATTTTGAATGAAATCTTAAGTGTTGTCTTTTCCTGGGTTTGAAGGCTGCATTACTGTTAAAGTGGTGTCATTTTTTTAAATTTACAAGACTGTTCTCACTGTTGTATGTGTTTGTCCACTTAGTCATTATATCTACATTACTAATGATTATTTATCAAAAATATAATTTATTTAAATATCGCTTCATTATCATTGCAATATCAAGGTATCTATATCGAGGTATTTGGTCAAACATATTGTGATACTTGATTTTCTCCATATCGCCCAGCCCTACCTGAAACACAGCGCTTATGTATGTAAATCAAAATACCAGTATGCAGTAGCTGTAACAAATTAAAATCAAAATACTGCATGATTACCCCCAGGTACAAAATTTTCAGCTCTTAAATCCCTTTAACATCACTGGCTTATGGATAAGAACACAATAGGTTACAGTCAGTGGGAACTCAGCAGGAGCGGTTGACCCTTTTTCCTTACGTTTTTCTTGATCTTGAGCTAAATGTGTAAAGACATAACAATACATTATGCATGTTAGAGAAGTAATTTGGTCCTATCTGATGAAATTCTGCATTAGCGAACATTAAAGCAGGTAGGTTCAAAGGAGGGTCTTCACGCAACTATGACCACGCATGCTGAAACTGGAAAGATCAACAAGGAGGCACCCCTGTTACTTCAGATGACATTACAGTATATGGCTCTAATCAGACTGTTTGTGTTATCAGGCCACGAGGTGACAATGGTGAAGCATTAAAGCAGGTTTTGAACGGAATATTAAAACCCATCATCATTTGAGTAACTGCTTTCAAAGGGCTTCAGGATTTCAGGGCACATAAATGTTTGATATGCTGCTGGAGTGATGCATGTGGGCCACATTGTGCTTGAGAAGCACGCAGTCTGAAGGTCATCAGATCTAATTGTCGGATGGACCAGGTCTTGATTGCTGCAACAAATCCCCACAAGGTTCCTAAGAAGCCCGGTGTAAGGAAATTGCAGTGTGTTGTCAGCACATTTTTATGTTTACGGAAAATAAAGCAAAAAGAAAAAGGAGGGCGTTCAGGTCAAGTATTCTAAAGAAAAGCCGATAGAATCCAAACATGGCAACGTATTGACAGAACAGTCGCTTTGTCTCTTAAACAACTGTGAAGATACTCTGATGCACGGTGCGTCTACTGTATGTGTATGTGTGTCCACACTTGGAGAAGGATAATAGTTATTTGCATCCTTGGAAATAGTGATCAATGCATACTAGCAGTCCTCTAACCTCTCCATCAGTGCGGCGAGGCAGGCGCTGCCTCAATTCTTTCCCAACACATGATGTAAATGCTCTGTGGTGCACATTTAATGTGATGTCATTGTACTATTGACATCCAGGGATGGACCGGCGGCTGAGGCTGATTTGTTTAATATCTAGTTGAGAGAATTCTATTGACTTTCCTTTTTTCCTCATCTGCTTGCAAGATGAAAACATATCTTCCTACCCAGAAGCTCTGACCTAATATGCCTTTCTAATGTTTTTCAGAAGGACATGCTATATTGCATATGTGTATGTGTGTGTGTGTGTTTGTGTGCGCCGCATGTGTATGTGTGTGTGTTTAGCTCCATTCAGGACTTATATCGATATAAGCCAGGCTTAATCCTTTCACTCTGATGGCTTCAATGACAGCGGCACACCATCAGATAAGAGGTCATTGAACTGCAGCAGCCACCTCTTCATTCAGAATAAATGGGGTGCACCAAGAGTGCACCTTACTATGTGCCGCATTGCTCTGGTCATAATGAAAATGTAATGCATTTTGGGTTCCAGCTGCCATCACTGCCGCTCTAGACAGAGCCGATACTGTTGATATTACTTGTGTAACTTGCCCAATTTGTCCCCAGAAACGATGCACATACAAACAGAAAATTTCAACATTTGCTATGTATGAACTTACTCTCCAGGTGTCTTAAAAAAATCAATTCAACCCATTTGTGAGCCTCTTGGTTCAATCTTAGCTACATCTTGAGTGCACATCTTTATTGTATATACATTTTGGTTGTTCAGAGTTTCAGGCTGAAATTGAAAAACTAGATGTACCCTCTAAATTCCAAATGCCCATCAGCCTCGAGGCCAATGTGAGACATGCATCGATCAAAGCCCATGTCAGACTAATGCTCTTTCCTGTATCTTGGCACAGCATGACCATATGGAACTGTAGATGTTTCCTTTTGCTTGGCTAACCAGTCAGGTTGAAAGGAGCGTGCACTGTAGCACGGGGAGAGAATTCTTTTCGAAAAAGCCATTTAATATCCACACGGGTGTTGCTTTTTTGCTCTGTCTGTCTCCAATCCCACTGAGGGACATGAAAACCAGAGACCACAGACAACCTTGATTGAGGCACAGCTGAAACATGCTAATGCCCTGATTTTGTTTTCATTGGGAGGGCTCCCTGGCTGTGGCATATCATTTGATTTTTGCATGCATCGAATCGCTCCGTGTGAGCTGTCACAACATGTGTTTCTGTCGGCTGACGCCTCAACGAGCACCTCTCTTTGAGCAATCATCTGGGGGACAACGCTGGATGTTTATTTTGGCAGAAATCCCATCATGCATTCATGCCCATTTCCTTTGGTCCGAGTAGTGGCCCCACGTGTCATCGTAAACTAGACTGAAAATAGAATATGCACATATGGAGGCCTGAGTGCTGCACAAACAGGGAGATCTGAAGATCCCCATGAGCTATAAAGTGCTAAAGAACCTGAGCAATTTGCAGTAAACTAATTATAATCCAATTTTCTAATCTCTCTCTCGTTGTCGTTGCTATTTTCCACCTCTCTCCCCGGTTCTCTACAGTCTTGATAGTTTAAGACCTGGCCCATTAAAACAACCAGCGCTTTTAATGACAGCATGTTAACGCAGCACAAAAAGAACATTCTCCTTCGCCTTTTCTTCATTTAAATTCAATTATCACCGCGAACAGTTAGACAGCAAGGGAATAATAATAATGAGGGGTGTGCACAGGATGAAGGTGTGCAATGGCCGCGCTGTGACATCTTTTGTTCTGTTTTCGGATTGGCAAGATAATGGCGAGGGCTGCTGCGAGGGGGGCCGGGGAAAAGTGGAGCTCACCGCACAGGTTATCTTTCATGGTGTACAGGATAATCACGGAGTGGTGAAAGCTGGGGAGCAGCAGAGACATATCTTCTTGGAGATCAAGGTCAAAACAACTCAAAGGAAGGTGGAAATTCAGTTTCAAAAACACTCACAGCTGCCTGAAACATATTGATCTAGCTCCTCTTCCCTCTACCTCCAAAGTCATTTCTCTGATAGACTCTGGTAGAAATACATTATTTTCTTGTCATAGGCACCACAATGGATCACTGTTAAGAATATACTGCACTTATAGAGAGAGGAGAGGGAGGAACGTTAAGAGCATGGCGTGCTATATTTGAAATAACAATTCGCGCAGTGACCTCTGCTTCCCATCAGTCCTGCAACACTTTCCCATTCCACAAGCTGAAATTTCCATCAATCACAAACACATGACTACGAATTAAGAGCATCAAGGATTGGACATCTGAGAACACCACTGTGCTAGGTGAGCTCAGAGAATGACAATTTGTCAAGGGTGGAATTGCTATAATTAGGGTTTAAGGTATAGATAAATGTTACGTGTCTCGTCTGGACCCCGGCTTGCCTTTAAAAATGCATAGCTGCTTTATACACGGAATCACTCTGCAGAAACTTTACACAGACAGATCAATAACAACGCTGAGCGCTGAGTCCTCCGAGGCATTGCAGTAAGCTCAGCCACTGATGTATCTGAGCCAAGTGGCCTTTGCAACAAAGGAATAGCAACTCCCTCTTATTCCTTTGATTTATGCCCTTGGAAGTTGGCACATATTCCCACCAAAGAGTGTCTAACTATCTGATTGAAGTGCTTGATGTGAAGCAAAATTGTTATCCTTAATTCACAAAGAGATACAGATCAAAGTAGACGAGACGGGCTTTAGTGAATAGATCATTTTGCATTTGATTTTAATTCCTTCAAACTGATAACAATAATTTTCAGCGCTTAGCAGGCGGTGATGGGTGGTGACCGTGCTTATGAGGGGCCCCAAATTGTGCTGCCAGATGTAGTATCAAAAGTGGGGAATTTAACTCTTCCTAAAATCATGTGTTGTCACACGTCGTGTTTTAGTCATCTCGGGCGGACGGACTGCTGGATGTTGTTCAGACGCTGTCACTTCCAAGTCCTCCACCTCTCTCCCTTTGTTCTGAGCACAAATCCTTCTTTTATTATCCAGGCAGCAGCATAAGGTCCCGACCCCACTTCCCTGTTGCAGTTTCCTCCATGTTTGATGCCCGCCTCCCCCTCCCTTGGATTATTGTAATACTCTATGCACTTGCTTTGATGTAATAACTATGTGCAACTTGTAGCCAGTGTGGAATTTGATGGAGCAATGACCTGACAGATGAGAGAGCGCAACAGACAGCTTGTGTCAAATGTATCCGTGTTTTGGATTTGTCATACGAGCATCCGTTCTTTGTAGGGATTTGTGAAAAACACTTTGTTTTCTTTCTTTTTTTATTTTTATGGATACAAAATATACAAAGGACAAAGTCACTGCTGCTTACAGCATGTCGACTCACATCGAGTCAAGTAATGTATACAACAAATTATCCGCTGTTGCTTTTAATAACCTTGAATGTATTGAGTGGAGAGCGACTTAGAAACAAACAATACAAATAAACATTACAGCCTGGCATGTATACTGTCATCTGTTTAAAAGGTATAGATTTAATCATTCAATCAATTTGTCAAAGTCAAATTCAAGAGTAGGTGGTGCCACGGCTGTATATATACAGTATTTCTTATTATCTTCTGCCAGTTTAATTTATTGACTGAGAACTTAATTGATTTACTGACACTATTCTCAAAGTCACCTCATCTGAAATGTTCCAGAAGAACAACACCAGTGCCGCGCTTGAGTAGCTTATCCAGCTAATTAACTGCTGTTAATCAGATGAAGATCAATCTAATCATCTATTTATGAGATAATCCTCCGACAAAAAATATGTAAATGGCGAGCAAAGCGCAACAAAACATGAATTCTGATGACTTGTATAGGGATGCTGGTGTGTGACATCACTGTATGACCATTCACACATCCTGCTAACTCTGAGCATCCGTGCGGACACAGTGAGCCCACATATCATTCTCCTCAAGGTTGGGGATTTTTCCAATAGTGCGGAGAGGAAAAAAGTAAATTGCTTATGGCCAAAAGACTTCAAACAGCTCAGCTGACAACGATGTCAATAAATGGGTCACATCAGGCGATCCTGGGAGCAGGCGAGGCCAGGCTATTCTGAGATCACAACGGACCCCTCTCTGAAAGCGAGGCATTCTAGGTGACCGAGTTCATGCTGATGAAACTCACCTGTGTGGGATCTGACAGGGCAGTTCTACCGAGATTTGGACACATCAATCATTAATAAGAACAATGCGGCTTCGTTGACTGACTACGCAGGGATCCGCGGGAGATGGTGACACAAGCGTGCACTCTTTGAGTCTTTCTCCCTGACTTCACAGATGCACGAACGCCTCACCTACGTGCGCGCTCACCAACAAGCAGTTTTCTTGGGTGGAATAATTGCGTGCCACCCCTGGCTGTCGAGCTATGTCACTGTCTCGTTAGCGCTGGTATTGGCTCCGTCGTACCTGGTAGCATCAGGAAAGGTCAGAGTGGCAGTGTCTGCACTGTCACACCGAGCGCAGGCTGGACAGACACAGCAGGCTCAGCCCCGTCTGTCTCAGCAGGCCTGATCAACACAGGGTTTTACACTGACACCTCCGAGAAGAGCCGATCTGTTTGGTTACAACTTGTCAGCTGTAAACATTATGTCAAAAAATACCCTTTTTAACATGGCAAATGTTTGGGCTCAAACAACAGTACTACAATTTGGACCACTGACACAATTTGAGTTTTTCCACAGGTTTACAGAAGGTAATAAACTATGGAAGCCCATTTCCACCAGTGTGATGAAAAAAAGATCCTGTGAGTCATAGTAACAAGAAAATGTCTCAAAATATTGACCTACTTACATCAAAATAATAATTTGGTTTCTCAAAATAGTGAGAAACATTCTCAAAATAATGACTTACCTATCTCAAAATATCTTCATATCTCTAGATACTAAACAAACATTCTAAAAATAATGGCAAACTTTCAATGTAATGACTCAGTATCTCAAAATAATAGTTTGGTATCTCAAAATCGTGAGAAACTTTCTCAAACTAATTACTTACCTATCTCACATAATATCTTTGTATCTCAGAATGATAAGAAACTTTCCAAAAATAATGACCTACTTATCTCAAAATATTAACTTGGTATCTCAAAATAATGACAAACTTTCAAAAATAATGACTTATTATCTCAAAATAATGACTCACCTCTCTTAAAGTAATAAGAAACATTCTAAAAATAATGAGAACCTTTAAAAATCATGACTTACCTGTCTCAAGATAATATCTTCATATCTCAAAATAATAAACATTCTAAAAATAAAGACAAACTTTCCACATCATGACTTATTAACTTCAAAATAATAATTTGGTATCACAAAATTATGAGAATCTTTCTCAAAATAATGACTTAACCATCTCAAATAATATCTTCATGTCTCAAAATAATAACTTGGTATCTTAAATTATGAGAAACTTTCTCAAAATAATTACAAACTTTCAAAATAATGACTCAGTATCTCAAAATAATAGTTTGGTATCTCAAAAAAGTGAGAAACATTCTCAAAATAATTACTCATCTATCTCACATAATATCTCTGTATCTTAAAATAATAACAAACCTTCTAAAAATAATGACCTACTTATCTCAAAATATTAACTTGCTCATTGAAAATGTTGAGAAACGTTCTAAAAATAATGACAAACTTTCAGAATAATGACGTACCTATCTTAAAGTAATAAGAAACATTCTTAAAATAATGAGAAACTTTCAAAATAATGACTTACCTGTTTAGAAATAATATCTTCATACCTCAAAATAATAAGAAGCATTCTAAAAATAAGACCACTTTCCACATAGTAACTTATTCACTTCAAAATATTAATTTAGTATCTCAACATAATGACAAACTTTAAAAATAATGACAAACTTTCTCAACATGATGAGAAACTTTCAAAATAATGACAAACTTTCTCAACATAATGACAAACTTTCTCAACATAATGACAAACTTTCAAAATAATGACAAACTTTCTCAACATAATGAGAAACTTTCAAAATAATGAGAAACTTTCTCAACAGAATGAGAAACTTTCAAAAATAATGACAAAGTATTCCAAAACAATAATTTGGTATCTCAAAATAATGACTTAGTATCTCAAAATATATTGATAACGTTCAAAAAATAATGAGAAACTTTCAAAATAATGACTTAGTTTCTCGAAATACTTATTAGGCATCTTAAAATAATGAGAAACTTTCTCAATATAATGACTTAGTATTTCGAAATAATAATTTGGTATATCAAAATAATGACTTAGCATCTCAAAATATATTGATAACGTTCTAAAAATAATGAGAAACTTTCAAAATAATGACTTAGTTTCTCGAAATACTTATTAGGCATCTTAAAATAATGAGAAACTTTCTCAAAATAATGACTTAGTATTTCAAAATAATAATTTGGTATATCAAAATAATGACTTAGCATCTCAAAATATATTGATAACGTTCTAAAATAATGAGAAACTTTCGAAATAATGACTTAGTTTCTCAAAATACTTATTAGGCATCTCAAAATAATGACAAGCTTTCTAAAAAATAAGGACTCACCCATCTCAAATAATTTCTTCATATCTCAAAATAATAACTTGGTATCTCAACATAGTGAGAAAACTTAAAAATAATGACCTAGTTTCTCAAAATACAAATTAGGTATCTGAAAATAATGAAACACTTTATCAAAATAATGACAAACTTTCAAAATAATGTCCTACTTATCTCAAAATAATAATTTGGCATCTCAAAATAATGAGTCGGTATCTCAAAATAATATATTCATAACTCAAAAAATAACAATCAATCTAAAAATAATGAGAAACTTTCTCAAAATAAAGACTTACCCATCTCAAAATAATATTGTCATATTTCAAAATAATAATTTGGTAACTCAATATAACGAAAAACTTTCAAAATAATGACTAAGTATCTCAAAACAATATATTCATAGCTCAAAATAATAAGAAACTTTCCCAAAATAATGACTTAGTATCTCAAAATGACAAGTTAATATTCAAAATATGAGAAGCTTTCACAAAATACTAACTCAATATCAATTATGTTTCTCAGTAGTTTGAGATACCAAGTTATTATTTTGAGATAAGTAGGTCCTTATTTTGATAAAGTTTATTATTTTGAGATAAGTCATTTTAAGATAAGTCATTATTTTAAGGTAGTAAGTCATTGTTTCAACATACTAAGTTATTATTTTAAGAAAGTTTTTCATTATTGACTTACAGGATCTTTTTTTCCCTCATCCCACTGGCAGAAATGGGTTTCCATATTACCTGCTGTAAAGCTGTAAAAACATTAATTATATAATATATAACCTTTGAAATTATATTTAAAAGCCACTTCACAAGCTCAGTATCTCACTGACCGTTACTGGAGCAAACCTATGCTACAGTTGTTTTGTAATACATCATCAGCATCAGGGATGTAAAACACAGCGTGCGTGTTAATGACGCCAGTCTGACAGAGTGTTCCTCACACATTAGTACATACAGTACAGTGGTGCCATATTGTCAACAGCAGCTCATACTGCATGTTTCACACCGCTGTGCTCCCACTGTCTTGTTTTCTCTCCTTCACAGGTCTGACTCTGACTCGCATAAGCAGCCCCCGAATGTGTTTGAGTTTTTGAAACAGCGATGATAACAGTATTCAGATTGGGGAGTGGATGAAGGCTGACAGGTGGAGAGACACAAACAGGAAACCTTGCTGATGCCCTGTCTGCCAAACCCCTCTGATACATGTCTAAAACTCTGACGGGAGTGAGACAAAAAAAAAAAAGAAAGAAGCTAGACCCAATTTATTTCACTCTGTTGCTAGCCTTTCATTTTTGTGACTGGCGCCGGTGTGCTTATCAACTGCAGAACTATTAGCCGCATCAAATCAATGTGTTCATTGCTCTCTCTTGCCTCCATTGCTCTCCTCCTTTTTCACTCCCTCCCTCCCTCTGCCTGCCTCTCACTCTCTCTTTCTGCCAGACAGGTCAGATATTAGAAACCTGTATTATCAGGTCTTCCCAGGATGCTGGTGGAAAAGTTGATTTGCAACGCCCGATTGAATCTACTTATCCTTCATCCCTTTCCAACCCCCAGCCAGCTGCCCCAGCAGACAGGAGCCCAATGGCCTATCTGCACTGAGGTGCCAAGGAATAAAAATATCTATCTACAGAAAGAGGGGGAGGGAAGGAGGGAGGAAGGAGACGGAGGGAGGGAAACGGAGAGAGGGACAGAGTGTCGGCCCACATGTCACAGCTTTGGACAGCTTGGAGGAAGCGGGGGTGGAGTGGAGAGGGGGGGGGCAATGTACTCTCTGCCTCTTCCCATCCCAGCCTCAGCCCCATCCCCTTTGCAAACCTTTATCTACTTGCATTATACATCCATTTATCAGTCAGCAAACAAAACATGTCACGCCCTCCATCCCTGAATCCCACACACACATCCAGCGGCAGCACGGAGCAAAGCTTTCAGACAAAGTCAAATTAGTCAAATCCCTGAAAGGAGGCGAGTGGACCAAAGGTCACAGAGGAATTTCATTAAACGACTGTAACTTGTGCTAATTGAAGCGAGCTCGCGATAAAGAAAAAACGGAGAAAAGAAATATTTATCTGTTGACTGGGGGCTGCCACGGCTGAG
This sequence comes from Epinephelus lanceolatus, assembly GCF_041903045.1. NCBI lineage: Eukaryota > Metazoa > Chordata > Actinopteri > Perciformes > Serranidae > Epinephelus > Epinephelus lanceolatus. The sequence continues at coordinate 24,046,567 of NC_135748.1, forward strand.
TGGCCGTCAGTGGCACAAAGAGAGCCATTATGGCTTTATCTTCATAAATGGGGGGAAAGTGAGTCTTGGCTGCGGACGGAGGGATGAAGGGATGACGGAGGAGTCGGAGAGGAGGGGAGGAAGTGGGTGAGGTGACTGATGAGGAGTGTGTGGAGCTGTGGCTGGTAAGGGGAAAAAAGGGGGAAGGATACACAGAGTGGCAGCAGAGAGGAGGGAACGGCTCCAGAAATGCCGCCTTCATCAGGAGGCGATGGCAGGGTGCGAGGAGGGGGCTCAATTTGTGAATGCAATTACTGTAGACCTCCCAAGTCTGACTACTGAATCGAATCAACACTGTGGTGGCAACTCAAGTGCCTAATTTCATTCTGCGTGCCCTTCATTCACGAGACAAAACGGACAATTAGAGTAATGACTATGGCAGGTGTCCTCGCATAAAGAGGTGTCACCCAAAAACTTCTCTGAGAGACGCGACGGCTATGACAAGTAAAACAGTGAGTTGCAGAGAGCTGACTCGCTGGGAGCTTTGTGCTCTGCTGCAGCGACACAGCCACAGATCTAAGAGGACAGCTGTCAATGGTGACGCAGATGTCACAGGGCCAGAAATCTGTGGTTTGGACAGGGCTTAGTGAAGTTCAGTCCTTTGACTTTAATCTCAGACACAGTTGCTCCCTTTAACAAATTCTCCCTGTGCACAACTCGTTGAGTTATTGGCACGGCTGCACCTGCAATTAAAGTCCCCAAAACAAACTCCATTACCGCCGGCGTGTCTTTTGGTTTTCCCGCAGACGCTTTCTGACGTCTGAGCCAAATGATGTTTGACTTTCGGGCCTTGGAAACTTTTAATGGAGTTCATTCCGCAATCAACCTGGCCGGGGGAGCCGAGTGAACTCTGACTTTGTCGTATTGATCCCCCCCGATGTGTTTACTGGCTGAGGTCACCAGAATCCCTTCTCCAGCCTGTAAAGGGGTCAATAATGTCAATACAGTAAATTAGGTAATTCTGCTGTAAAACATCCCTGGATGGTCAATTTCCATTTTAGTAAACTTTATATGCGTGACACACAATTACATCCACGCGTCAACTTGTCAAGTTGTCACATACTTTCACCAGACGGAGAGAGATTGAATCTGGAGCGGGCGGCAGGATGTATATCTAAAGGGGCGGATCTATAAGTAAACAAATCACCTTTTGTCAAGTCCAATGATAAATAACTCCTCTATAGAAGATGGAGGATTAGTGGCGCTTAACCCTTCACTGCCTTGCCTCAAAAGAGATAAGGGTCAATAGGACACTAGATTTGGTGTTGCTGGGCAGAAACAGTGGATTTCAGCCCTTTGGTTAAATGAACATAAGCAACATTGGAATTTAAGGTTTAAAATTAATATTTATGGTGTTCTCAGAGGTATTTAGTTGTTAGTTCATCAAATATTTTTTAATCCTTGTAACTTTTTAGCATTGTCTTTACTTCCTTGTTGTTTGTGGTTTCACAGTTTTATGCTATGAGACCGATGCATGAACAAATACATGTATGCTTCTTGTTTGATAAAACATTATTTTTCAGTCACAGATATAGAGCAATTAAAAATACAGCATCTTTACCATGCTTTACAGTTGTGGACTCTATTCATTAATTTTCTGCAACCGTTAGGGGTCGTGGGGGGGCTGGAGCCTATCCCAGCTGACACTGGGCAAGAGGCGGGGTACACCATGCACAGGTCACCAGACTATCACAGGGCTGACACATAGAGACAGACAAGCATTCACACTCACACTCACACCTACGGACAATTTAGAGTCACCAATTAACCTGCATGTCTTTGGATTGTGCAAGAAAACCGAAGCACCCGGAGAAAATCCACACTGATACGGGGAGAACATGCAAACTCCACACCAGGGACCCTCTTATACCAATCACCAATCACAGATGTAGATTTAAAAATTTTAAAATTCTATGACTCTATGATGTTCAAACTGTTCAATCAAGCCGTGCTCTAAGTCCGTAGTTCCGGTCAAGCTCCAAAAAAACTGGGCCTTTCAATTTCCATACTGCAATGCAACTCATTAGCCCTCTAATACAGGATTTAGACTTGTCAGCCTTATGTAGACCCTACGCCGTAGCCTACACTTGTGGCCTACGCCGTTATGAGCATTTATACTTGTGCGGTGGTGTGGTCGGGGTTTCTGTGAAGTGCTGTGAAGTTTAGTTGATTCAAAACACACATTAAACACACATTAAACATGGCTTAATAGCGACGATTTCAATCACAAGTATCCAAATCAGCTTCACCATAACTCACAGCATTCACAGACAAACACTTGTCTTTTGCTGGACAAATTTTCCCCATGAATACAACATGCTAATGCTATTAGCACAAGCCTATGGCATTTTACATTGTATAAATTAGCCTAGAGGCTAGCGGACTTTTCCTCTTCTCATATAAAACCAAGGACAACAGCAACATTTAACAAACGTAACGGCACAAAATTTGGCTCCATTAGAACTCACAAGGTTCACTGTTCAACTGTCTTATACTAAACACGTTTTCCAAACGAATATAACATGCTAATGTTATTAGCACAAGCCTATGGCATTTTACATTGTATAAATTAGCCTTATTGTTATCTGTGAAATTTAAGTAAATAAAAGCACTGAGGGAAATGGTTTCAGTTACAAAAATAGACAGAGGTCTGCGTTGCTGCGAAATGTAGTTACATTTCTGGGGAGGTGCCATAGGTAGTGCATCAAAGCAACACAAAAGTATAAATCCCGCTTAAGCGTCTACTTTTTTTTTTTTTTTCAAAATCCACGTCTTGATCCTAAGCTGAGCCGATGACATGGGTAATTTTTTAAGACTTAAGAAACTTCCAGAGCTACAGAAGTTTCCACAGTAGTCGTATAGTAACTGATAGTACAGAGAACTTAAAGTATACAGTACTATTGAATTCACACTGTAGCCTACCATAACTCCCATACCTACAGTTAACCATCAACACTACATGTCACTGCAAACAGTAATCAGATATTTCTTTTCTTTCCAAAAGCCTCCTTTTCACTTTAAAAGAAAGAATGTTGATTGAACCATCAGTCGTGCACTCTGGGGTCATTTTCAAGACATAATTTGTGCTTAACAACAATTTATAGAGTCGGGAATAAAAAGAAGCATCAATGGCAAATACACACTCCAGGGAACACATAATGTGGGCTCCAGAGGAATAACAAAGAGGTAAGTGTAATAAATATGAAAGCGCACCAAAAGAGAAATATCACTTGGAAGTGCTACAGTTGGATTTACATAAAACTTGCAGCATGTAATAATGGTAATACAGATCCAGACATGACTTCTGTTCTCTTGTTTGAAATATAAGAGTACTTATCAGGAGATAAGACTTTTTGTGGGTGAATGAATCACGCCACCATCCCTGCGATAGAGAGACGAGATGGATATTTGTGCCGTTTCTCTCTGCCTCTCTGCAAGATAGCTCTACAATTCAGGACTGTAATATAGAAAAAAAAAGAAGGGGCACAAAAAAGTGCCACAATTTTCTGAAAGCACTGCCCATTTAGTTCTGCCCAGGGTGGACACAAAAGGTTGAGCCAGCGGTGAATATTGGAAAAGCTAACGGTAGGGCATGTATAATCATTGGGAATGGTCGGGGGGCGGACAGAAGCATCAAGCTCCTGTAAAGCACTCCAGACAGACACACATCACACCAGGCCTTCTGAGATGGGAGTCCTGGGTAGGGCCTATTGCCTGATACCACAGGGGAAATAAACTGCCTAAAATAGGCACGAGGGCAGGAAATGGATTTTATTGGAGAACTAATCAAGGGGGCCGTTTTAGTGGGGCACAATTTAGATTTTGATTGGATTCCTACTGACATCGGGGTTATCAATGTGTCTCATACTGGGAGGTGTAATTTGATCTTTGATGTCCACACGGCGGTCTTGATGTATGTCCTGCAGCATGGGCAATGACTGCTGTGCATGTGTTTGTACAGCAGCGAGTGTGTGTGTGCGGGTGGATGCCAGTGTGTGCGAGGGCTGTGTATGGGTAGATGTCAGGCAGGGAGGTGCAGATAATAGCTGCTATTGTGGCTCAAGCTGCCCTCTTTGACTGAAGTGCCCCTCTAGTGCAGAATGAGTAAACAGTAATAATATTTCTAATCATTATTAACTGTATTGAAAGGGAGCTCGGTAAGCAAAAAGCAAAGTTACAGAGGGTCTGACTGTGAAGGAGCCACAAGCGATGACTGGCTCTTTGTGTCAGCATTTCTTTCCGTCAGTGACCTCAAAAAATCTTGTACTGGATGAGCTGAGGAGGAACTCTGCAATCATGAGGAAATGACTACACTGCACTGAACACCAGTTAACAGCAACTTATATTGTAAAGTTGTTATTATTATTCTTATTATTCTTCCTGTATGAATTGAAGTTGTTACCGTGACCTACTGCTTTCACAAAGCTGGCTGCACTATTAATTCAAATATTATTCAAATCGCAGTGCAATATCCAGATCACAGGAGCTGCAATTTTTGGATTAAGCTAAAATGTGTCACAACGTAAGTGTGTTTTCACACTTGGTCCTTTCTAGCCCTCTAAACAGACTCAGAGTGGTGACTGAGCATTTTTTGCGAATATGTGAACACTCCAAGAGAACTCTGAAGCGAACCGTACTCAGACTACTTTGGGAGGTGGTCTGAGTTCAGTTCACTTTAAGTTTGTGGTGCAGTTCACCTAACCTGTGCCTTGTGAACACAAAGTGCTCCAGGTTCGCTCTGCTCATTGCCATTTTATTTAGCCCTCCTGATCACATGCTGTTGCACTGGGATGCTTGAAAAAACAGACGAAACCACATCGGCGTGTAACGCCTGCAAGAACGCAGGGCGAGGAGTAGTTTGGTCCACTTGAAGAGGACTGAGTTCGGTTTGTTTAAAAAGGACTATATGTGAAAACATCCTCAGACTACTTCTGGAGGTGGTCTGAATATGGTTCGCTTCAAGTCCATGGTGCGGTACAATTAACCTGTGCCTTGTGAACACAAAGCACTCCAGGTTCATTTTGCTCTTTGCCGTTGTATTTAGCCCTCTACATCACATGCTATTGCTCTGGGATGCTTGAAAAAACAGGTGAAACCACATCGGCATGTCACACTTGCAAGGACGCAGGACAAGCAGTAGTTGGTCCAAGAAGATATTGCACATCTCCAGATGTGGAATGTAGAATACATCAAACAGCAACAGTCTACAGCACAGAAACACTAAGGTTTTCCTCCAATTTTAAGTTCATTTGATAGCAAGGAGCTTCATAACCATACCATGCCACGTCAAAGTGAAAAATAAACTATGTCAATATATATTATATATAGTGTTCACAGAAAGAAGACTGAGGCCCCATCAGAGCTAAAGTTGACCAGAAAGAGAACTGAGTCCTCTTTCAAATGAACTGACAATGTGAAACCAAAAAGAATTGAGTCCCTTTTCTGTAAGTCCACTTTTTGGTGCAGTTTCTGAGGACTGAGTTCAGTTTGTTTAAAAAAGACTAGGCTATATGTGAAAACACTCTCAGACTACTTCGGGAGGTGGTCTGAGTTAGGTTTGCTTCAAGTCTGTGGTGCAGTTCACTTAACCTGTGTCTTGTGAACACAAAGTGCTCCAGGTTCACTTTGCTTTTTGCTGTTGTATACTGTACTCTAGATCGCATGCTATTGCTCTGGGACACTTGGAAAAAAACAGACAAAACCACATTGTCCTGTAACGCTTGCTTAAATGCAGGACAAGGAGTTTTTTGGTCCCTTTTCCCTTCTCAGTGGGTCCACTTTTGGTGCACGTTAAGAGGAGTGAGTATGGTTTATTTAAAAAACACTATATGTGAAAACATCCTAAAAGAAGCATTGTGGTGCTACGCCCAGCCTGCAAAATCATATTCCAGATGTAAGAGAACATTCTTGTTTGGTACAGATCCCAGCAGCATCTATGTTATCTTAATTCACTTATTATTACTTTCAGTGAAAATTAAATGCAAAAATTGCCACTCGCATTGCAATGTGTGTCAAAAAAAGCTGTCATTTATTTATTTAGCATATCCTGCAGTCCTACTTTTAACTATGAATGTGAACAAGTAAAAGTAGTGGTACTCTGAAGAAGATTTACTCTAGTCCAAGCACAATTACAGGAATATAAAAGTAAAAAGTAAGTTAGTTAAATTGTACTAAATTGTACTAATTGTAAAGCTAACTTGTAGTTAAAGTTACTGTTCTTATAAGGGAAAGGGATCAGACTTCAAAAGGGTGGATTAACATGTCAAAGTTTACACATCACACCACAGATACAGTCAATGGTCCAGACCAATGACAGCTTATATTCCTTTACACAGCATTTTGCAGCCTGTGCATACAACATCATCAATACAGCAGCATCCCTCAGTGTGGCCTCACTGACAGGAAACAGTAGGCCTGCACAGCTCAGACAATTTCACAAAACATAACCAGTATAGTATGAAAGCAGCTGTTGACACCACGGCAGGTGAAGCAGAGCATCATCAGGGTGCAGAAATCAAATAGCGACACACATCAGAGTAAAACAAAGGCAAACCAAGGCAAACAGCATGGACAAGTATAAAGCTGCAGCCATAAACACACACATTACAGCAAACAGAAAGCAGCGCAGTTTTTGCACAACATGTAACAGTGCACACAAGCACACAACGCTAAGCTACACAGGTGACAACAGCGTCAGTGTGTTGTTTCACTTACCTGTGTGAAGATTCTCTGTAAAGCTCCAGGTTCAAGTTCCCTGCTCTCCATCCTCTGTGTATTTATAACCAGTCCACTAAGCCTGTGTGGTCCCACTGCGCTCCTCACAGTCTACACGAGTTTACTGTCACAAATAGAAAGGTCTCACACTCCTCACTGAAGGTAAAAGTTCCCAAGTGAAGGCAGAAGTCACCTGAAGGATCCGGCATGAACGACCGCGTTAGCATGTAGCATGTTAGCCAGGCCCGGCTGCACCTGTTGGTCGCGCGACATCAGTAGGTGTGTTTGATTTTGGTCACTTAGCGCGTAGGTTTGGTGGCGCCCCGAGCTAACTTTAAATTAAAGGTACAGTGTGTTAAATAAAGGCTAAAAATTCCCTTAAAAATATCTAAAAAAAAAAAAAAAAATAATAATAATAATAAAAATTAAAGGTACAGTGTGTTGGATGTAGGGGTTATGAATATAACTTAATATTCATAACTATGTTTACATTAGTTTATAATCACCTGAATATAAGAATAGTTGTGTTTTCATTACCTTAGACTAGGGCTGCAATGATTAGTCGACTAATGGATGACTAAGCAACTATTAAAATAATTGTTGACTATTTTAGTAGTCAACTAATTGGTTTGAGTCATTTTTCGTTTAAAGGTACTAGAAAAGTACCCCAAAATACTCTTATTGCAGCTTCTTACGTTCAGATATTGGCAGCTTTACACACTCTCCCATGATGGTGAACTAATGCTGAGTTCGTTTTGTACTCAGAGGTCGGAAATTCCTAGTTCCCAGTCGGAAGTTTAAACTCGAACGCACCCTGAGGTCGGAATTCCAACTCGGAAACTCGGAGCAACCGCATCAACCCCGACTTACGAATTCATGATGGCTGCCGGTCACATACATAGTGAGTTTACTCTGCTAAAGTACTGTTTATAGCAATTATATCTTATTTGTTTTACATTAGCTCAGCCACACCCATAGTAATGTTAAATTTTTATCCGTGGGCATGTTGCTATGCTGTCTGCATGTGCAAAATGCCACGTAGAGCGTTGTTATCAACTGATATTGCTAACAGTGGCTACGGCTAGCCCAACGGTAAAACGGTAATGTCCATGTTTTTTTCCGACTTGTCCACCGTTGTCAACGAGAATGCAAAAACTGTTGTCAACTCAGGTGACGTCATTCTCACTTCCAGCTTCCGACATCTGAGTACAAAACGAACGCAGCATAAAACCCTTTGGCGTGAGTACGAAACAAGACATTAGATGACATAATTTTGGGGTTTGGGAGAGACAGACCAACATTTTTCAACATGGTTAGTTGCAGTCCTACCTTGGAGTGAGTCGTTCACATTTTATACAGAGCTGGAACTCTTCCTCAGAGTCTGCATTGTTGTTCTACAGTAGCCCTGAATGGACAATCCAAACACTGGCTCTAGATAGTTTTTTTTTTTTGTTTTTTTTGTTAGTTATTTAGTTAAATTCTTTATTGAACTTTATAGGTACAAACAAACAATTATCAAGTCCTGTTCATCAAATAGCTTCTGCCTCAGGTTCAAACAAATATTAAAACCAGACACAAATGATAGGAATAGAAAAAAAAAATTAAGAGATATATATATAAATAAAACACATACTAACACAAAAACAGGGCTATCTTAAATAAATTTTAACATATCTAGTAATGAATACAGTTTGACGAGCTTTCTCGTCTTTGAGAAGTTTCAGTGATTTACTCAGGAGTTTAAAGTTATTCTTTCAATGGTCCAAACTTGGATTAGTCTTTAACTATCTCCATTTGTGTATGAAAAACTTACCCATGTAACATGACTCTAGTGATGATTTAGTCCATTCACCTTTTCACATTTCCGCATCGGCCTCCGTAGTTCCTCCTACACACTTGGCACACAGGAGAAGTTTCTGTCCTAAATAATATTGATAATAATAATAATAAGAAGAAGAAGTCGAAGAAACTTCCCCGCTAGATGCCACTACATCCTACACACTGGACCTGTAAGGTAGATGGGACCGTTAAGGTAGCTTATAATAATGCTCAATCCAAACATCTGGTAGCTGGTGTGGTCAGTAAAGATTTACATTTAGAACAGGGCTGTGGACCTTGTTTTAGCTCATGGGCAACATACAGCCCAATTTGATCTAAAAAAGGCTGAACCTTTCCCTGCATCCTTTTACAAAACAGATGATAAACAGCCTGAGATGTCCTCAGAAAAATAAGTGCAATTTCAACAATATGACTGTTTTTGCACATTCAGTCAGTCCACTCCTCACATGCGCATACATTTTCATTTCTGTGCAGTAATGTTGGCGTCACCACACCGAACTAAAGAGAAAGCTATTAGGGAAGCAGGTTAAGGTTTCATATGCCTTACAAACCATTTGTAAATCAAATGCTGCTGATTGACAATATTTTGCAAAGTGTTCAATATCTTTAAATGCGACCACAATAAGTATTCATTGTTTTCTCAGAGAACTCTTTGTGTGTAAAGTCATCCAGTGGACCGGATTGGACCCTTTAGTGGACCAGTTCTGGCCCACGGGCAGTATGTTTGACCTCTGTGATTTAGAATATGAGTCCGTCACCACAAAGCACTGGTGCTACAGAGGCTGAACTTTTTTTTTGTATTATTATTATTAAATGACTACTTCCTTAGTGGAGCTTCGTCATCATGGTTACAGTAGTAAGTTACATGATATGAGTAAATGGTAAGTGGACTGCACTTGTGTAGTGCTTTTTGAGTCTTCCAACCACTCAAAGCGCTTTTTCACACTAGATGTCACATCCACACATTCACACACTGGTGGCCGAGGCTACCGCACATTGTGCCAACTGCAATTCTGTAGCCATTCACACACGCTCACACCAATGGAACAGCTATAGGTTCAGTATCTTGCCAAAGGATACTTCGACATGCGGACTGGAGGAGCCGGGGATCAAACAGCCGATCTTCAGATTAGTGGATGACCTGCTCTACCTCTGAGCCACAGGTGTACCTGGGGAAGGCTAGAAAAGTGCTATACAAGTGCAGCCCATTTACCATACACTCATATTATGTGGCTTATTACTGTGACCATGATGACGAAGCTCCACAAGATCAGCCCCCTTCACTCCTTGACCTTACATCTTCCTTTCCATGTTTTTTTGGGGCACACTCAGTTGACCATGTTCATTTCAGATGATCAGATTTGCTCACTAACTGAACTCCCTGGGAAAATTAAAGGAAAAATATCAAGTATTCATGCGCTCAGAATGACATGTTTATAGATCTGTCAAGACTTTGCTCTCCTTGATAATTATATCAGAGATCAGAAATGTTTGCAGAATAACCATTTATCTGCACTCTGCCTCTAAAACAGAACTTCTAAAACACAACAGCAAGCTAGTTGATCTTAGTTATCAATAATGAAGCGCATTAATTGTTGCATACATAAACTATGGGTTGCATATTAATTGCGGAGAAATCGTTTCAACACTGATTGGCCTATTTGTACTCTTATTCCATCACTGCAGCTCTGAGAAAGACTCAATGATGCTTGTAAATAAACAGCACAAACAGGAGCCTCTCATATAAAAAACAAACACACACTGAAACTGCAATAAATTATACAAGACACATTGTTTTCTTGAAGCCTTTTTTATTTGTGCAGTCACAGGATCTGTCATATTCGTCTCTGGCTTGTGCAGCAGAAGCATCATTACTGTTAACGGGTCTGTATTTCTTATTTATTCATTGTAACAATTTGTTCGTAAAGACACATATGTCAAATATAACAACAAAACAGCAACAATAATAAAGCAACAGTGCAAGTACTAATAAGTTAAAATAATGGACAGACGATATGGCAGCTATAGACGTACATCTTTCTCTCAGGAGTTGTTGCACCATAAGAATTAAAGGGGGTCTTCACACCATGGACCCAGGCCTGGATCTGAGTATTGACTCCAAAGTCCAGTTTGCTTGATTAGTGCGTTGCGTCCACTGGAAAAGGTGATCCAATGTTCATGTGTACACTGGGACAGAATGCATCAGGTGTGAACTCCAACTGTTACAAAACACAAAAAGTGGACTGCTATTTACCATGACAACAAGGAGTTCGTAACCAATCATGAAACAGTCGCAATTTAATACTGATGCCTTTATATCAGACGGCAGCTCGGTCCGCTGCAGACAGACCCAGATCAACACATTCTCACTCTGACCTTGACACATATTGACATTTGGTTATTTGATATGATGTGAAAGGTACCCTGGGTGCGTTGGTTGTTGACGTTCTGATACGCTATGTCAAGTTCTGCCTGTTACATGCATTGTCTTCTTTCAAAATACACTTCCATTTTCACAGGAAATTTACATTGCATGCAGTCTCTTTCAAAATAAACACACTATGATGGTACAACACCACGAATTGACGTTTTGTTTTTTTTTCCAACGACTAACGCAGGTCGTTAGGTTTTGGAAAAAAGATCAGGGTTTGGCTTCATAATCTTACGGGACACAAACACCGCTTTCCCTGGTGAAAGTCAGTGTTTGTTGGACCCATTCACCACTCCTCCAGCCTGCCCCACTCTGACTTTCAAAGCCTTAACTTTCGTTCTTGTCCCGCTGCGCTTGCCCCTGATGCCACTGAGAGCCATTAAACTATAACAGTGACCAGCTGCATAACATGCCGATGTTAAAGGACAACTTTTTTCAGCTTTTTTGCCAGCGTCGGAGTGAGACCGGCTTGTCCAGATCCATCTTCGCTGCCATCTTTGACCTGCAGTCAGAGCTCTGACTGAAGGCGGAGTGCTCCATGTCCAACAGTAGCAGCTCCTCCTCTGGGTAGTAGTTGCCTTACTGCTTTGCCGATACCCACAGAGTATGGTCCCCAGGGTGGCAGTGTCCATCTTCAGCGCCCTTTTCTACACTGTAGCACAACAAAAATATGTCACATGGATGATGAAGCAAGTGTATTCAGGTACAGAACATTACTCGTGTGAAAGCTGAGCGGCTGGGGATACTTGCGGCATGGTACAAATCAATCGTACCTAAGACAGTGAATTTGGGCTTACATTTGTTAGGAGACTAGAAATGTTTCTTCAACAGCATGTTGCTCTCTGGCTCTTGCATGTGTGCTCATGTTGCATCAGTAGTGTTGTTCCAGCCTTATCGCAGATCAATACGTTGATGAGCCAAAGCTACATCGAGCTGTGTTTCTGTGAGTTTATTTTAGGGACTTGCTACCAGTGATCTCGTGGTCAGAAATGACCAAATGCAGCTTTAAAAATCTTTTGCAGTCATTAAGGTAGATGGAGTAGTTCATGCTGCCTCTGTCCCAGCCTCACTGTGGATCAATAATACAGCCAAAAAGTGTTCCAGCTTGGCAGTTACAGACAATAATTAAGAACAGAATAAGCCATGAAAAGGCAGTTAGTGAACAATGTAAATGCACATCTGTGAACAGTGTGGACACAATTCCCCTTAATTTGAACATTGGCTTCTACCCTTCACTTTTCTGCAAGTTCTGCCCATATCATCAGGTGTCATGAAAAGTTTTTTTTTTTATTATTATTGAATCGACATCTGGTGTGCTGGCTAGCAGCATCTTTACCCAATTTAGCTTGTGATAATGTTGGCATGTTCTGGTAAGGTTCTGTCCAATGAGTGTGCACTCGACTGGACACTTACTGGACTGGTCTTTTGAAAGAGATGTGCTAAATCTAGTGTGGTACATATGTCTATAATATTTATGTACTAGAAAAGCTGAGGGTAAGGGGCGGCACGGTGGTTAGCACTCTCGCCTCACAGCAAGAGAGTTGCCGGTTCGATCCCGGGTGTGGGAGTTCTGTTCTCCCCGTGTCAGTGTGGGTTCTCTCCGGGTGCTCCGGCTTCCTCCCACAGTCCAAAGACATGCAGATTGGGGACTAGGTTAATTGATAACTCTAAATTGTCCATAGGTGTGAATGTGAGCGTGAATGGTTGTTTGTCTCTGTGTGTCAGCCCTGCGATAGTCTGGTGACCTGTCCAGGGTGTACCCTGCCTCTCGCCTGATGTCAGCTGGGATAGGCTCCAGCCCCCCCGCAACCCTCAAGAGGATGAAGCGGTTAGAAGATGAATGAATGAACGAAAAGCTGAGGGTAAATAACATTGATGGTAATACACCGTAGAGACAGCTCAGTTCCATCCATCTATTTTTATCTGCTTATCTGGGGCCAGGTTGTGGGGGCAGCAGGCCAAGCAAAGCACCCCAGATGTCCCTCTACCCAGCAACACTTTCCAGCTCCTCCTGGGGGACCCCAAGGTATTCCCAGGCCAGATGAGATATGTAATCTGTCCAGTGTGTTCTGGGTCTGCCCTGGGGCCTCCTACCAGTGGGATGCACCAGGAACACCTCAAACAGGAGGTGTGCAGGAGGCATCCTGATGGGTTGCCTGAGGCACCTCAATTGACCCCTTTCGACATGAAGGAGCAGCGGCTCTACTCCGAGCTCCCTCCAGATGTACGAGCTCCTTACCCTATCTCTAAGGCTGAGCCCAGCCACCCCACAGAGGAGACTCATTTCGGCTGCTTGTATCCGTGATCTCATTCTTTCGGTCACTACCCAGAGCTCATGGCCAATGGGACGTAGATGGACCAGTAAATCGAAAGCTTTGCCCTCCGGCTCAGCTCCCTCTTCACCACGACAGTACAGCGCAGCATCCACATCACTGCAGAAGCCGCACCAAACTGCCGATCCATCTAATGCTCCATTCTACCCTCACTCTTGAACAAGACCCTGAGATAGAGGCAGTAACTTTCTCCCAACCCAGAGGGGGCAATCCACCGTTTTCACGCAGAGAACAATGGCGTCTGATTTGGAGGTGCTGACTCTCATCCCGACCACCCCAGTGCCTGCTGTAGGTCACAGTGTGATGAAGCCAGTTGCCATTAGAAAATGTTTATGTGTGCTTTGTACATTTCTGCAAACTCTTGCTTTGTTACATTTGTACATTTCATACATAAATCAATCTTTCTGAAGTAGTGGATGGCATGACACCTCAGTGAGATGGCTGCTAAGCTTCAGACCACTGTTTGAGACCACCAAACAAAACAACTGTTTCTTAGTGACCTGATGCTGTGTTGGTCTAGCTGCTTATTTGCCACCAGAAGAATTCTTTTATATCAGGACATCACTGTGTTTCCAATGCAGATTGTGCCACCAAAAGTGACAGCCTTTTTATGTAGACATTGCTGCATTTCTAATGGGGATTGTGCAATCAAAAGCAGTTGTTTTTACCAAGACATCGCAGCGTTCTCTCAGGAGATTGTCCACCTGTTTTGTTTTTTGTTTTTTTTTTGTTTTTTGAAGGAGATCGGAGAAGGGGATTGTCCACCTAAAGCAGTTGTTTTTTAATTACACATAGCTGCCTTTCCACTGGGGACTGTGCCACCAAGAGCAAGTATTTTAAGCCAAAGCATGATCTTTTCCTAACCATAACTAGTACTTTTTGTGCCTAAACCTAACCACATGTTAACCACAGCAGTGGTGTAACTTAAAGAGACGTAAAGTTTTTATGTGCCTGCTACATAATACAAATGTGCTACATGTAAAAATTTAACATAAACATGTTTTGTCAAAATGTACAATGCCAACATTAATTCTGCAGATTGGCCTGGTAGAGACTCTGTGGACCTTTTTCTACTTTGCAGTTTCCTTTAATATGTTACAGTTTTCCCTCTAAGTTTTGACATTGCAAAGTACTTGTAATATCCTGTTCTGCTGAGATGAAGAGCAGCGGCCAGTTTTTTTTAAAACATGCAACACTCTAATCCCATTTAAGTTGCAGCCAACACTGAGCAGTGCCAAAATATCATCAAAACCAGGCGGCTTTGATGCCCGGGCCAAGACTTTAAAGACAGAGGAATGTGGTAGTGAGGGCTAGTGCCAGGTGTACACCACAGTATAATTAGGCCTGAATCGAATTATAAAGCAGCATATAAAATGTAATGTCACTTATTAGCAACATACTTTAAGTGTGTTACTGTTACTAAGATTTCAGATGCTCGAGGAATGATACAGAGAGACCTCGCCGGCTAACAATAAAGCACAGAGGTTCAAACAACTCCCCCACACATAAAAAGCATGGCACTTGAGCGATCCATATGAGCGAGAAAAGCGTGTTCCAAAGGAGGTGTCAACAATTCAGACCGATCTCAAGTGAGACTGGCAGAGAAGGCATCAAGTCTTCAAAAGCACAGACTGACCCAAACTGCTTTTCATGGCTTGACAGCTCATTCAGCGTCCACACAATTCCGTGCAACTGTTTTCATGCGTGGGGTGTTTGTGAGATTAAAAGCACTTCAACGCAACATGCGATGTTTGCATGTGAATGGGAGCCATACAGGGAATGTCACATCACTTATCTTTTGTATAAAACTGTGGTGCTCCTCTTGTCAGCTGCAAATAAGCCCATTGTATCCTGCTGATAAAAGGCAATCAAACAAAGTATATAATTGTGAAGTCAAGCATTAATTGCCTGTATAACTACCGCCTAATGCTGAAATAATTAAGAATGTCTCTTACTGGGGACTGGCAATGCAATTATCACCTTGATGATTGTGCTATACAAAGACATTCAGAGGAGGGAGACAGCAAACGAGAGCGAAGCAAATAACTAAAATGACGGGGATAATACAATTAGAACATGGCTGAGAGGGGAAGGAAACAAAGGGGAGACAGCCTCAAGGCTTTTTCCAACAGGGTTGCCATGTCTACACACTTCATTTGCATCCTTATAATGTCACACAATTATACTAGATAAGCATCCAAAGCTGTGTGGGGAGTCTGTGCGGCCCTTACATAACTACTTTAGTATCTTTATGTCTGACGGTACCTTCAGTATCTGCAAAGATTCTGCTGCTTGACTTCTTCTTCCTGTCTCCAGCCACAGAGGCAGATCTTCTTATAGGCGACATGGGTGACCAACTCATGGGGGGGGCAACACCCCTCAGTTACCCCCCACCCCACCAAGTTACTAAAATTGCAGGAGATACATATATATATATATATATATAAAGCAATGGAATAAAAAAACACCAAAGGCAAATATCTGCCTGTGCAGCGTAGTACAAGCACAGTCTCACTCCGAAGTCGTCAAAATCCAACACTTGGAGCAGTGACTTGTGATGTCAGAATCCAAAGAATAGGAGGCATCCTTTAACATCAGCATGATATGTGGCTGTTTGCCGTTATAGTTTAACGGCACCCAGCAGCATCAGGGGGAAATGCAGCAGGACAAGGATAAAAGTCAAGGCAGCGAAAGTCCGAGCGGAACGGGCGGGAGGGTTGGCTGGATAGGTCAAACAAACACCGACCTTCATCCGAGAGAGCAGTGTTCACGTCCCATAAGATTCTAAAGCCAAGCCCTGTTCTGTTTTCCTAAACTTCACCCCTTCCTTTCGTTGCCTAAACCTAACCGTGTTTTGTTGCCTAAACCTAACCACGTGTTTTTACTGTATGTAAATGTTAACTTTCCTGTAAAAATAGAAGTGTATCCTAATAGAGATCTTGACAAGGCATCCCAGAACGTCACCAACCAACACACCCAGGGTACCTTTCACGTCATATGTGGATGCGGAAAGTCCGTGACCAAAACATCCCAGCTGGCATTGGGTGAGAGGCGGGGTACACCCTGGACAGGTCACCAGACTATCACAGGGCTGACACATAGAGACAGACAACCATTCACGCTCACATTCACACCTACGGACAATTTAGAGTCACCAGTTAACCTGCATGTCTGTGACTTGAGGGAGGAAACCGGAGTACCCAGATAAAACCTTCGCTGACATGGGAACAACATGCAAACTTCGCACAGAAGGGCTCCCCCACCCTGGAGTTTGAACCGAGCTGTGAGGCGACAATGCTAACCACTGCACTACTGTGTTGGCACGAGATTTACATTACACGGTAAAAAATGGGCCCTTGGGGACAAACTGGGAATTGGCCTTTATGGTTCAGTGACGAGCATTAGTGTAAGAGAAAATGAAAAGGTAAAAGCCATCCAAATTTGCACACATCGTATTCTTTTGTTGTTTGATATTTATTATAATTTTCTGTTAGCTTAATTTTTATTTGTGTTATTTGTAATTAGTTGTTGTTTGTGTTTATTAATAAATACAATAAATATAAAAAAACATTTGTTGGGGGGGCTGCACCAATGGAAGCTTGCCCAGGGCACAGAATGTTCCATGTCCGGCACTGTCAAGTCACCTACTGTGGCTGATTCAAAGTTCATTCAAAGTGAGCAGGTGTCAAGCAATGCTTCACTTTAGACATTTACTTAAACCTTCATCATTCTGATGCTCTGTATTTCAATGACAGCCAAAACGCCTTAAGCTGTGGCATAATATCCACTGCCATTTTTAACTACACCTATATATTAAAGACACTACGGCTTGTAATGTAATATGTGATATATACAAAAGTGGACAAAGTCATCATCTATAGGAAAAAGGGGGTGAATGTTCTATTCCTCATTTTGCATTATTAAAGGTGGAGATCAAATGAAATATTCAACAGATGATATGCTGCTTTAATATTCATAGAAATGAACTTTATATTAGAGAACACATTTTTATGGGAAGTAGACTGGAGGCCACTGATTAAATTTCATTGTTTGATCACTATGCAGGGACATTATGGGGTATTACGAGGGCCAGCCGGTGCCCCCCTTCAGCAAACATTTAGGGGCAGGCTCCGAGGCCACGCCACTCTGGCAGGGCACATCACAAGTTTACAATACTTAGATGTGTTTCAAAAGTGGGAGAACGCCGGGCTTTTAATGTGGCGCCTGAAACCTTTTTGCATGAATACAAATGGGCGGTGCGAGGGAAATATGTAAGTCATAGCATGTCTCAAAAAGCAGCGATACATATTCATGTATTTACTGGCAAAGATATCACCTAAGGCTATCATGATTCTGTAAATATGAATAAATCAGATGGGTCCCTGTAGTGCAGTTTCTGTACTTTTATATGCTAGAGTGGCTCTTGCGTTGTTTTGTTTTATTTTGTTTTGTTTACATAAGAGTATTAAAGAGTTAATTAAGTTTAAACTAAAAACAAACAGAGGCACCATTGCACAACTATCAGGAGAGCCCCTTCAGATACTGATTTATTTTAGACTTGGATGAGATGTAGACTAGCTGCTATATGAGTTGGGACCGTTTATCCCTCTCTCTGTCTATTTCTAAGACCCACACACACACAAAACACACACCCTCTGGTCAGAGAGATCAAGAGAGGGGGATAGGGGTTCCTGCTGCGACTCTTAACAAGATGGCATTCTCCGAGGTCACAGAGGTTGCCAGAGTTCGTGTCTACTTTTAAGGGACGTGAAACTCCACTCACGGTTTTCTAACAGTTATCTAATTGGATTAGGTCTCAAAGAGAGGCCCCTTTTTCATCCCTGGCTTTTGTCCATTCGTCTCAGCGCCGAATGGAGCTTAGAGGGCTCCAGACACTGAGGAGGACGGGCGATGGATTAGGTGAGGTAGCCTGACCAATTAAGACGAGGCCAGGTGTCGTGCTGATTGCAGGAAAATTGAGACCTCGGCCCGACATGTGTCTAATTCCCCACTCAGTGCTCCGCAACCACTCATTTGCCTGTCCGCCACACACTGCTTTCCGCCTCTCCCTCCCCTTCCTCTGTTCCTCTCCACCTCTGTGAAGGTAACCCGAGCTGCCTTCCCTTGACCCCTGTCTTCCATGGAGAGCTAATCAGGCCCACCTGGAGCTCCCCGGGGCTCTGTTAGCCGCTGGCTCAGCTAGCAACAGCTGATCCAAGAAGGAATCCCCGGGGGCAAACGCTGCAGGCCTGGCACCCAACACACACTGACTCAGGATCAGCCGGGGAGATTTTCCAGCTGATGGTTCATTGAACCCCGAGCAGAATCACTGATAAGGAAGTGTGTGTGTGTGTGTGTGTGTGTGTACATATGCACCTGGAATGACTAAAGTTAGTTAGTTAGTTTGGTCCAACCCACATGGGCTCACAAGACCCCGCTGTAATTCAAACAACAAAAATCTAGCATCCAGACATCTTTCTGTAACATATATGAATTTTTACATTTACACAGTATAGTTTTCCCACAAAACAAAGCAATGACGGGATGAGGAAACGTGACACCTGACAAACCTTCTTCAGGTTTGTCAGGTGTCACGTTTCCTCATCCCCCAGGCTTTCTCCAAGTGAATGGCGAGTTTGAAGAAAGCATATCTAATATTCTAATATTAGCAATGGATCACATGACAACTTGTGGTACTTGTTTTTTACAGTCAAAGCTTCTGTTGAGGTTTTCAAATGAAGCTTTTATTGTCCGTCACTCTTAAAAAGTACTTCAATAAAATTATTTATTGGATTAACTGAGTCGGTCTTTTATTATCAAATCAGTTTCTTTCATGAATAAATGTAATTTATGGTGCTGTTAGTTTGCTGGTAGACCACCTGTTTGTGTGGCAAGCAGGAGAGCAAACTGTTTTTGACTGCACCAAAAATGTTTTTGACAGGTGAAACGCCAACAAATAGATAAAAACACGTAGTGAATTTTGGAAATGATTACATCTAACTTTTTTCAATACAGTTTGACTTTTGGACTTCACAGTGGAAATGTTTGGATCACACAAGTAAGAAACAATCCTATGCAGCAGCCACTGGAATCTTATTCTACAAATTATACTCATAATATTCCTGTAGCCTGATCTTTATCTGTAGCTGTGGAGAAACATCAGGTATAAAAACAATAAATAGACATGCAAAAAAACTACTTGTTTGTGAAAGGGGTCACTCGTAGGAACACACAGAGAACTGCAACCCAACTCTGCCAACACATTCTCACTCTGACCTCGTCACATATCGACATCTGGTCATGGACTTTCCACGTCTAGAGACGACGTGAAAGGTACTCTAGGTGCGTTGGTTGTTGACATTCTGGGATGCTGTGTCAAGTTCTGCCTGTCTTCTTTGACTTTTTTTCCCTACCGCACATGGTTTGGTTTAGGAAAAAACGAAAGGCTTTGGCTTTATAATCTTACAGGACACGAACACCGCTCTGCCGGGTGAAAGTCAATTTTGTTGGACCCATCCATTGCCCCTCCTACCCGCCCCACTTGGACTTAACTTTCATTCTTGTCCCAATCCGTTTTTCTCTGACGTCACCAAGCACAGTTAAACTATAACGGTGACCAGCTGCATATCATGCCAATGTTAAAGGACAGCTTTTTTCATCAGTTTTGGATGCTGCAAGACACTGCCCAAGTGCCGGATTTCGCTGACTTCGGAGCGAGAAAAGATGGTCTTCTCATAAATCTGCGATGTCCATGCAGCAGAATGACACAAATACTTTTGAAACGGGTGCAACATGACCAGAGAAAACAGAGAAAAAAGGTTGTGGCATTGTTTAGTAGAAAATCTCCAACTACCAGAATGCATTGCGATACACTAGACCAATAAGCTCCGTCAGCTGGGTAATGCAATGCGACACAGGAAACAATATGGCTGCCAGCTGGGAGATAAGCCGCTGAAAGAGGAGTGGGGAGATGTGTGTGCTGGCAAGATAGAGGGAAGTTTACACATGATGCCCACATTGTCATAATACAAGCTGGTTGAAAGTATCCTTTTGATGAGTTTCAGCTTTTTGGTCCCACCCGGTCTCACTCCAAAGTCGTCGAAATCTGGCACTTGGGCAATGACGTACTGCGTCAGACACTGACCAAGAAAGCCTTCCTTTAGCATTTTACGTGTTTCCACGTACCTGGACATAGACAGTCAGACACTTTTGCTTCACTCAAACCATTTTTATAGCATCACATTGTGAGGTAGCAGGCTTCACTACCTGCTAAGCACCAAACAGCAGACAGACAAAGTTCGGGACTAGCTGCACAAATGTTACATATAGAATAATAACATTAGATATCCTGGGAATTTGGTGCTGCGTTTGCCACAATGCCCAGAATATCACATTACCAAAAAACACCATATTATGGACTCAATAGAACAAACAGTTAAAACTACTAACACCTTACTGTGTCATTTTAAATATGCAGCACAAGCATATATATAAATCAAAGAGAATGATACATATATAGTTTTTTATATATGCGCTCTTGCTTTGCTGTTCCTACAAAGGCGCAGCTCACTAACATCACAGTCAAACAAGTGTCACATGCAAACAGCCTCATATTCTATAATACATGTAACACTGATTCCCTTAACTATTTATCAAAAAAGCAATAACAACAGCTTTTTTCATATTATTTGGAGCATTAAATTATTCTAATATAGCCGAGGGCCAACTGAAATGGAAACGGAAACATGCAGATCCAGTCCATTATGCATTGTTAAACGTTGATCTATGGTTTAATATTTGCTTCCCAACAGCAATGACAATGTGTTATTACCTTGACAGAGGGCCATAATGTGCGCTGACATGCCGGTGATTATTTAAATAAGCTGCGACAATAAATACGGCTCCACATGATCTGGAATATGAGCCTGGCGGAGAAAATGTGCAGACAGAGGAGTAAATCCTAAGTTTGGAGACGAGGTTATCGGAGGTGGGGAGTGAGAAATATCACTAAGGTGCATCAGAAAACCAGCTCATTGTTGCAGTGAGATTAGACTCTGGAAGTGTAACGCAAGAGAAAATTCCATGAATGATTTAAGACTTGCTTCATAACATGGCAAACCTGCAAGACTAACATGTTAAAGAAAGCAAAAAAAAATGATTATCTTTGTTGTCAACATGGAAGCAACTAGCCCTATATGCTTAAGGCCTAAGGAGCTCACACATTGTTTAATCCCCACAGCTGTGCTGCAGCGCCTCCGTCTCTTCCTCTATGTGCAGAAGTTCCTTGTAAATAGTTCCAGAAAGACACTAAATCAACATAAGATTGTTGCGAGAAGTTTCAAAAGTGGCTGTGTTACTGTAATGTGTCTCGGAGCAGTTGGCATGCACGTCCGTGGGGGGGGGGGGGGGGGGGGGGGGGGACGTGTGCGTTTCAATTCAACTAAGGATGCAAAAGTATTCCTTTGACAGAGACACAATAAGTAGCAAAGCATCAGCTAAAACAAACATAAAAGCCTCTTTGCCAAACACCAACTGTTATGAAAGGCAGAAGCGAGAGCATACTGGCATCCGCGGCAATTAGAGGAGAAGGGGTTAGGGAGGACTCTGCCTGTCCCAGACTCGCACGCCCGCTCCCACACCTGTTTCTGCTCCTGGTCCAAACCGAAGAGAGACAGAGAGAGACAGAGAGAGAGAGAGAGAAAGGGAGAGTGTGGTTACTTACTTTGTCGCCGTGCCACCTTAGCCCAGCGTCGTCTAATGAGATTAGATGGTTCACTAATGAGCTCTACAGTGAGGAGAGTCAACTGTGAAGTGAAGGTCAGAGATTTCATCATCCAAATGTGCTGTTGGACTTCAGGAGTCATTAACTAATAACAAACAAATGATTTAAAGGAAGCAGCTACGGTATTTTTGTTGGCCCCTTGAGACTTTCTCTCTCCTCTTTCAGTTTTAATGAGCATCTGAAAGTATGAAGGTAAAAAAAGTGAGTTGTTCCACTTCAGGAATCGATTCTGTCGATTATATAATGACTGTAAAGGTGTTAAATGATCACAAGAAATTAACAATCATAAATGTAGGCATGTTGTATTCATTATGAGAGTCTTCAATCTGCTGCATGCTTTTCCAATAACTTTTCCTTCTCTGATCTTTCCAGGACGCCCCAGCGGTGAGGTAAGCATCACCGGCACCTTTAATAATGTGCTGACATAAAGTCATACATGTTTAACCAGGTAATAGAAGGCTGTAAAATAATGATCCATATTGGCTTTCAAGACAAGGTATTAATCTCCGGCATCCTTTTGCCCCCTTTTCTCTGCCACTTCATTCAGCGGGGGTTAAAGCAGATTGACCTCCCTTCAAATAAAATTAATTGTTTTTGGTATTCATTTTATTTGCCATGGAGGGAAAAAGCTGCAATGCTGGTGAAATGTTTACCCATATGTCAGCATTTCCACGTTATTGGCATAAAACTAAATGTTTGCTCTTTTTTTTTCTTTATCCCGGAAGGATTTCTTATTACGTGTAATACCATGTTAACCGATGATAAAATAAATTTCATTTTAGCAATATCAGGGAGATGTAATCAACATGCAATTTGCTTAAGTGCACAAAACTATCATTTTTGTTAGCACTGCATATTTGCTGAAGAAATATTGCACGCCAGAGTGTATTAACACAAAGAGGACGCCATGCATCTTCGCATCAGACCTGAGAGATCTTGTCACCACTATCTCCTGTAATCTGTTTAATACTGTTTATGTCCATCCAAATTGAACACGCCGTATGGAATGACTAATGTCAGTCTCATAATTTAGTCATAATACTCCGTACCCTATAGAAGGCCATCCATGGATGCTCAGTCCATGAGTGCACTGCATGAATAGTGATCCATTCACCCCTCACCTTTAAAAGCCCTTATGGCAAGCTCCATTCTGCTGCAACCGCTCTGTCAAGCCTAAACCATCCTTCAGATAAAACAATAAAGATCCGATGTGGACATGCGTGTGTGTACGCGTGTGCGTGCGTTCAGAGCTGGTTCCTGTGCGGGGATGATCTCACTGACCCACATGCTGAAGGAGAAAGAAAAAGAGAGCGCTCGAGGTGATGACTTCTCCACTCACTTAGGGAACTTTGACTTATGAGGTGCACTGCATTTAGCCAAGCTAATGCAAGTGAGGGCTGTGCCATTAACCTCGGGAAGAGAGGCAGGCCCAGGCAGTATGATGCATTCAGATTGGCAGAGGACAATATTTCACCATGACAGGCATTACCAATGAATAATTAAGTGTTTAATATAATGATGTGAGAGAGAGAAAGGAAAGAAAGAGAGAGGGAGAGACAGAGACAGAGAGAGGAGAAAATGGTAATTCCACAATTCATTGCCCTTAAAACCTATCTGGCATTATTACCCAGCAGCATTGCATGGGGGAGAGGGCTTTTGTTGAAACAAATAGGTTTTTGATGGCTCCGCCAGAGTAGTAACGGTTATTAGGTTTGAGAACTCTTTCATGATGGAAGTGGTATCCTGCAGAGCGGAGATCATGAAATTTTAAGTGGGGAATTTACAGCAGAAAGACTGCGGGACAGTGAGGCCGTCTAGGCCATGCCTGGGGACACATGTGTTTTGGTGAAGCATAATGCTGGTCTAATGTCACCTCGAATAAATAGTTAACAAGCTGGAGATAGTTGTGCTTGTTGGAGCTGCAGCCCGGCTCACAAAAACACATCCTCTTTCTTTAGGTTATTTTTTTTTTACTAGAAGAATTTGGGTTTAGAAATGAAGTGACAAGTCAGCTGGGAGAGATGAAACACATCTGCAATAGGGCCAAATCTTACTCTAACAAAATCATGTCAAGCAGCAGAGCCTGCGAGGGGAAGTTGTTCAATCAAATGGCAATAAAAGAAAACCAAAAAAAAAAAAGATGCTGAGATGAAGCAAAACTGCTCAGACTCCTTCAGTTTGACTGGCATCATGTCGATACAGAGCAGATACTGTACTCTGTGCACATTTGTTTTAAAAGACAGGCTGTAAAAGTTTCACTGTTTCATATTTTTTACCAAATCAACACTAATAAACTGACAGCAACAAAGGCGGACTGTTAGGTCACCTCAGGTTGCCTGTGTCTGGCCCAAAAAGTTGCACTTAAACACACGGCAAAGACTGTAGCCGACAGCTGCACCTGTGTGAGAGGATATAACTCTCCATACCAGCAGGTGGCGGTAGTCTGTATTCATCATTCAAAACGGGAAAGCAGAACACTTCAGATGAAACTGAAACTGACCAGCCAATCAGAATGGTTTCTCTCACCGACCGGCTCTGTCATGGATTCAACGTGCTCAATCTAGGGGTGAGCGATATGGCTCTAAAATAATATCACGATATTTCAGGGTATGTTTGCGATAACAACCGTTGACTGAGTTCCCTCTGGGCGGTAACTCTCTAAAAGAGTCTGAGAAGTCCGGGTCTGTTCATTAAACATTCAGGACGCCACAGTTTATTCCACACAGCTGAAGCTGCTCCTCTTTTTGGAACCACCGCGGAGTCGGTAATAATTTTGCTTTCAGGCATGCTTGTTGTTGCCGTGGGTAACAGTATGACATCAAAATGTAATTTAGTATCACAATATGAATTTTTCTTGATATCAAAAATTATACCCGTATTATCGTTAGCGAGATGATATGGCACACCCCCAGCTCAATCAACTGAAAAGCTGCCGACAAAGGCTGACAAGAGCCAGCAGTGCAGGACACACAACAAAAACTAGGGTCATAGATGCTCACCGACGGCCCAACATTGGCCAATGGCCAACAGTTAGCTCAGACATTCTCACCTGCAAATATGGACGCTTGGTCAGTGGCCCTAAACGTCAAACTATGGCACTCTAGGTAGGGCTACCTAGAGTCAATTAATGCTCATTCATTCATCGTCTCTTATCATGATAAATATCTGTTTTCACTCGGATTGTACACTTTCTGCTCGTTAATTCATTTATTTCAAAATAAACTTAGAACTTAGGAAAAAAAAAAAACGTTTTTAGGTTTACTTCCTTGAGTTTAAGCAACATGGTTGGGTTTATAGAAAAACATCATGATTTGGCTTAAAATAAGTACAAATTTCTTGTGACATGTCACTAGTGTATCATGCTACACATACTAGCACACTATGCTGTTATTAAAATAACTTGATTGACTTTTGGTTTCACACGGGAAACAACCAGCGGGCTCTGGCGTGAAAGTGCGGAGTTTGTTAGACCCATTCGCCTCAACTCTCATCTGCCTTAAGTGGATTTTCTTGCTCTTTATACAATGGCAGCTGCTTGGAGCGTTAAAAAATGCAGCCGCCAGTGCATCTCATACCGCCACTGGAGGGTGCTTCTGTGCCTCAGTATTTGACGCCAAGGGCTACTGTCCAAGCATCGGTATTTAACGGGTTGTGAGTGAGTGTGTCAGGGCCTTAAAGCTTTACATGAGATGTTTGAGTCTGTTACCAACACCTAGGAGCTTAAAAAAATAGATAATGATAAAAGGACCAGTATTTGATTTTTTTGATATGAGCACATGTAAAACATTAAAATTTCCGATCATTTTTATGTGGTGTTCCACCCAAACAGACGGTTGCTATTACACATCCTCCTGTGCCTTTGGGAATTCTGGTGTTGCTCACCCAAAATTACAAATAGCCTGTCAGCAATGTAATTTTCATGCAACAGATACTTTCCGGGTTTAAGCCCCTGTTTAAATTCTACATACAGCATCACCTTGGCTTTTAAAAATGCAAATGAGTCTACGCAAACGATCGTGTCAGGAAGACAAAAACTGTGGACCACCGTGTCTCGTGTGCGGCCTTGGTGCATTTGCAGCACGCACCGGTTGACTTTAACATTTTTCCTCTACCTCCAATAAAAATAATAATAACACTAAGTGGCCAAACTTCTCAATCAATGTTGTCCTCTAAAAGTGAGCCAAGGACTACATTCACACATTAGCATGATTCACAGTCCGCCCACGGCTTCCAAACACAGTCTTACATGTCTCCAAATGCCCAGCAGAGAGCTAATTTCACTCCTCACACTGGCGACCTTTGGCATCATATATATGTAGTGCTTGTTGCCTGTATGACAGATTCCCATGCATATTCATACCTACATATGGCCCGCCAGAATGAAGCCTGTCTACTTCCTGCAGACTCTGTAGAGCGCAAGAGGCAGTTCATTACTGAGTGTTCTCAATCGGGTCCAGTCGAACCCTGAGGATTTAAATGTGTGGGTCTGTGAGGGGCTGATGGTGGTGGGATCATTTTTGGTTGCATATGGGTGTGTGGGAGGGAGGGAGGGTGATGTATTTATGTGTGTTTTGTTGCGGGTTACAGGGGAGAGTGGGATTGTGTTGCAAACGGTGGGGGGAAAAAAAAAGTGTGTGTTTGTGTGTCTGTGTGTGGTGGAAGTGATGGAGGCGGTGGGAAGTGTGCATGTAAATGGTGGGGGTGGTACATGTCTGTGTTCGTGCATGCGCTCGTGTCTTTGAGCGCTGTGTGGGAGTGTGTTTGTGTGTGTTGTGGCACACGCTCACAGGCTTCTCTTGTTTGTGAGGTGAGAAGAGAGAAAAGTGGAGTCCCTCAGCATGCCTCCACCTCCTCTTGCTCCATCTGCCCATTTCGCTCAGTTCTCCATAAATTAAAAACGCTCTACATCTGCTTTGGGGTACATTGTTAGTTGTGTGCATTCGGTGGTTCCTCTGTTTATGAAAAATTAAACACTTTTCTGCATTCGATTATTCCCCCACTCCCGAAAGCCCCTCTGCAGCAAACATGACAGAGGCCCATGCTTCACCCCAAACATGCTGAGAAAAAGACCAGAGCCTCCACCTACGGGAGTGAGGAACATCTCAAGTAAAGTGAAGGGGGGGGGGGGGGAGAAGTAATTAACATCTGTTCATGGTAATAGTAAGCACATGTGTGAAGCCTGGAAATGCCATTCAGCACTGGCATGATGATCTGCTTTCACAGCAGTAATCTACCACAGCAAGAAACAGTTTGATAAACACTGACAACAGAATCAAGTGTGCTACACGTGTTAGTATATTTCTCTGAGCTGTGGTTTCACATGCATGTTTGGAGGCGAGATGGCAAAAGAGCAAACGAATGTTCATATTAACTCGATATAGAAAGAACAGGGGGGTCTGCAAAACAGCAACAACTGTTAAAATGAAAGAACTTCCGCCAACATTTCACTCCAGCTGTCAATTATACTATCCTCATGTGCGGCCAGACTCCCAAATGTGCACTTGTTTCCTTCCCTAAATGGATTCACTGACGAAAGGATGGCCTGATGAAATATGCTTTCCGGTTAGTCGGCGCATCTGTATGCAAGAAGATGTGTAGCTGCAGATGAATAGACATTTTAAGGGACAGTGTAGATAATTGGGACAAAAGGGACTGCAGGAGAGGCCCCTTAGAGGAGCCAGCCTTGAGTGGAATAATGAGTGTAATCAGAGGTTGTGGTCACAATGTTGCCCTATACAGAACACCCAGGCCACTGGGGAGGACCTGTGTTTGTCTTTGACATCAACATGCGTGGCTCCAGGGCAGTCATATTTGGCCATGGTTTGGTAACTGTGAGCCTTGTGGCAGAACAGGTGTAGCGGGCCGACGAGGCCATCAATCTCTCACCGGCCCGTCTCTGTAGGATTCAGGGTTAATTATCGTCAAATAAGCCATTAAGGAGAAGGATGGATGCACACTGGATGAGGGGATGCTAACCTTGGCAAGAGGGGGACAGCTGGGTGGCTGAGTTGGGTTAAGTTGGCTTTGATTGTGTTGCTAAGATACTGATTCTAATTTGGTCATGTGTAAACATTTAATGCCTGGAAAGTGTGGTGTTTGTGACAAAAAATTATTGGCAAAAAACTTACCGCTTTTACAAGACAAAACCGAAGAATAACATGTTGCACTACATTCTGCAGTGTTTTTTGTGACTGTCCCAGCTGGCAAGTTCCTACAATAAGTAACTACAAGCTAGTCTCAAGCTGGTGATTTACTTAATCAGGTTGCACTATTAAAACTTAAAGAAATATCTCAGCTAGTAATTATTTTAGTAATTTGTAAATCAGACACAAGACAATCAGACAGCCCTTTCCAACGGATCTTTTGCTAAGCCTCGCCCTTTGTGATGGTAGTAGCAGTAAGCATGGAGCCTACACTGTAACTAACGTCACTCCCTGAAGAAATATTATCATATTTTTGGAAAAATGAAAGAGTGATTCCAGAGAGAAGCAGACAGAGGGGTCTACAGTCTGTGTTTGAAGGATATATCCAGGATGTCAAACTGACTCAGCAGCAACAACAGGTTAAAAAGACAAAGACAGTTAGAAGCTAAAGCCGAACTATAGGCTACAGATCACAGTGTAAAAGTGAACCACCACATCACTGCTGATCGCCACACAAGACAATGAATATAAAGGGAGACTTTGCTGATATTGAACCAGCTGTGTGGCATCGCAGTGTGTGCAGATGAACAGTGTTTGGCACAATGCGATGACACAGAGCTGGTTGAATATGAGCAAAGTTTCCCTGCTTCCCTTCACTGGTTCCTGTACAGCAGGGTCGGTCTTTTTTTCACTGTTATAATCATTAAAAAGCAAAAGCAGCATGTGTATACATTCAGTAGGCTATATCTTCAGTAGCTAGCTAGCTAACCCTACACTTTTCAGGGTCTGATTTTTTTAATACACGGCGTGCCCCAGGCACAACATTTAGCTTCAAATCCACAAAACCAGCCTGAAAATGAAGGAAATCTGAAACATGCTCCATTAGAGTCAATGGAGCACAGCTGTGTTGTTGTCGGACCCTGGTCTGAGCTGGCCCGATGCTACGTTATTGTCATTAGCATAATAATTTGAAAATAGAGGTATGCTTTGTTAATTCTGTTGAATGTAATTTGAGATATTCCCATTTTATTTGGTTATTAAACAGCATTAACAGCATTTACTTGGTTATTAAACAGCATTTTATAGCATGATCCAACATGTGGACCACAGTCACTATAACATGTCAACCTTCAGTCTCAACTGGTCATATATTATAATTATAATAACTATTAAAAGCTGGCATTTTGTAAGCCACATAATGGTTAGGCCTGGCAGTTGCTGGGCGTAATTATCAACCAACATCTAATCTCTGTCCAAGACCTACAGTATTTTTTGTGTGGTACAACTGGTTTTAATTAGCAGTTTGGCTAACTGGGCTAAGATTGAACTTCCAAAGCGCTGGAGCAGCTGGCTCCTGGTGAGCCTGCAGAACAGATGCTTTGATCACTTTTGTCCAAGAGTACGATGATGAACTGTAAAATAATTTGACCAGTGTGCTCGGGTTATCAAGAGGGAACACATTGCTCAGGTAAAAAGTAATGACTGCAAGAATCAAAGGTTTGAGTCTATGTTAGAATTATATAGATTCATACCTATATAAAACACCCTCATAAAGCGCTCCTTTTTATTGCAGTGCACCTTTAGTCTTAACGGTATCCATCTCATTGTGGATTACTTCATAATGCATAAATGGAAAATGCCATTAGGGTTTCTTTTCATGCTCTTAACATATTAATTGGCATTGCAGCGAATGTCGGATCATACAGTAAATTGTATCCGGTGAAGTCAGTGACACCTGACCTATTGAAAATTTTACAGTGTGCTTATACCTTCATTTATCTACTCAATGTGCCCATGAATATTTAAGGTTGACAATTAAACCCCAGCTGACCTGCAGGATGGAGCCGGACCAATGCTGTCAAAGTGAGGCAGCATAAACGCACCCACACGATCACACTCATCAAAAATCCGAAAATGTACCCCCCCCTTCCACTAATGCTCCCATCTCACATGTGTACACAAAACAGGCACATAGGCATACGAGCTCTGTCACAATGTCACACGGTCACAGTGACATGGCCCGTGTGTGACAGGCACATCACATATGTGTCATGTTTATGGGGGCATCAACAGACGTGGTTTGTGTTTTGTGTATGTAAATGTTTGGGCAGGGTCAAAGTTAATGCATGTCAGTATCCTGATTCACCTTGGTTTGGTGATATAGAGCAGAATGTGTATGGGGGTGGTGACACTAAAACAGAATACTGAACACTGTAATAGCCTTTTGCATGAAAAACAGCAGCACACTGTTACAACTAAATTGGTTTACAGTAACAACAGTTGCAAAAATTACATATAGGTATGTTAAGGTATAAAAATAAAGCAGCAATAATCAATTTAAACTACTCAAACATGAAGGAGCCACTACAGTGACAAACCCACAAAGAATTATCTCCAGAATCTACAGTTTCTTTCAGCTCCAAACATTTCAAGTGGAAACAGACAACTTTTTAAACTTTTCTCCCCTCTTTGTTTCGAAGTGGTACTATTGCTGCCGCTGCTACAACAATCGTATCGCTGTCCTTTATCCTCCAAGTCAAGCAACTACTAACAGGACACACTGCATTTTGCTTTCCACAGTTACTACAGTTGTTTCACTGTCCACCATTTCTGCCACTGGGGACACCTACAGTAGCCTTTTTTATGCAGAGATCCCGCAATACTGCCACAAAGAACATTTTTGGTTGCTGTTCTTCTGCTTTGTGTTAGCTGCTAACTGCTGCTAGCTGCTTTTTAAATCTCCTGGTTTTGGGTTGCACATATAAGTCATCAAAACATCATACTCCTTCTGTCCCACTAGCTCACATTTTACACAGATGTCGAATTGGTGCTGTTACGGTCTAAAGGCGAGACAACTCTGTCCCCCATTCCATGATCGTACCTATTATACAGACTGGTGAGGTAGAATAACGGTGCAATATTCCCGCCTAAAACAGCCACTGTAATGGAGGCTATTGATAGTCTTTGGTAACTAGGGATAGCTACAGATAAGAAAACTGGGAGGAAAAAAAAACAAAAGTGCTATCCACATGCTGTTTTGGTTGCACAATGGTTAATGCACTTCCTCTGCACTGTATATTGAGCCTTCATTTTTTACCTTGTGGCAAACAAATATTGTCAAGTGAAAGTGGGGCATATGGGAACCAATCTAAATGCCAATAATATGGCCATTAAATCATGCAATCAAAATATACTTTATAATGATAACTCAAGCACAAACCATTAGTCTATTTTCACTTTAGGTGTTTCTTTGCCCACTGTTTTGGTTTTACACCTCACAACATTACTGTTTTGGTTCACTCTCACGGTTCTCATCAGCGTCAGTTTCAGCCACAGCTGGCAGCTGTTTTTTGTTAGTGTTTTTGTTTTTTTATTTTTTCAGCAAAAAAAGTTTGAAAATAGGCATACACCAATTTATCTGCCACAAATCGGTATCAGCCGATATTCGCTTTGTGAATTGCCATTGGCGTATCGGCAAATAAGATGACATTAATCCTTAGCAGTGGCCGACGTTTTTCTGTTGTGTCACATCAATTTCACGCAGGCTATAAAGCAGGGCTTTAACCTAATGGTGTCCCGTCGTCCTGGGGAAGATAGAAAACATCTTTGAGATTAACAGACAGCTTCCCCAGGGGACACACCCTATTTTTTTCACTGATAATGCTACATGGTGAACGACAAATCCATGTTGACATCGGCACGAGGAGAGTTAGTTAAAGTTAGCCTAATTTTGGCTAACTAACTGCTGATGGAGATTGAGTTAAATTATGATGTGTTCAAACTCTCCTCATTAAAAATGAGCATTGGGCAAAAGTAAGTTTTCATGATGTGTTCAAATGTAATCTTGTAAAATGTAGTTTGCGAGAAACTTGAATAAATACAGTAGTTTGAAGGAGAAATGTGTTGATGTTTAACAAACCAATCTAAAATAGATATTACAGAGGGAATTATGACATTATATGTAAGGAAAATGACTTCTGAAGCAGTTTTTTTTTTTCCACGTGAAAGAAGGTTATTTTAAAGATTATTTCATAACTGTGTATGACTGAATTTGTGCTCATTCAAAGGTAGTGTAATGAAGGACTGCATGACTTTAAAACGGATCTGAACAACCGGGTGTAGTCTGTTTGGTAACAAATCCGGCAGGTTTGTATTTATGTGGGGGGGTGTTACGGTCTCCGGACCTTAGTACATTTATTTTCTGTGTTTAATGTGCTGTGCATGTCATTATGGGAATTATTCGGCCAGCACTTGTCAATCATTTATGTGAGTCTAATTGTCTGCTCTTCTGGAGGGAATCCCGGCGGACCACGCCTCCAGCCCGCTCTCCTCTGCTGCTGTTCAGTGTTCCTTCGCTTGCTGGTCGGCCGGCCCCCTCGCTGTCATCATCGGTTCCGGCCAATCACCGCTTCACCGGCCCCTCGTCTGAACCTTTAAAGGCTGCACGAAGTCAAGAGCAATCGCGGCTGTGATTTAACCTGAGCAGTCCGCCTCGCTCCGTTTGTGTTTTCAGCTGCTATAATCTGTTCGTTGTTGTTGTTGTATTTGGGAATATATGGGCTTTAGGATTTAGCTTTGTAGCCTAGCTATATCTCCTTTGCACACACACGTAGATTGTTTGATGTATGGTACACTAGCTTTATGGGTGTCGGTTTGAGTGTTGTTTTGTTTGTGAGGTAAGTCATAGAGCAGACAGGCAGATTTGTTTAAGTTTTGTTATTCTGGGTGGCCTTCCACCACCGTTAGTTAAGTTAGTTGGGGTGTTTATTTTGTTGGTGACAGGTCAGAGTTTTGTTTTAATTGTTTTATGGTTTGCCGTCACCCGCCGCCCTTCCCTGAATTTGTTTAAATGTAATTTACCACCGAGGCTCCTTTCGT
The DNA here is from genome assembly GCF_041903045.1 of Epinephelus lanceolatus. Taxonomy (NCBI): domain Eukaryota; kingdom Metazoa; phylum Chordata; class Actinopteri; order Perciformes; family Serranidae; genus Epinephelus; species Epinephelus lanceolatus. The sequence goes on from NC_135748.1 coordinate 24,079,726, forward strand.
GAAGCCCGATTTCCGGGTTGTGTTACAGAGCTTGCGAGCGCGTTTTTCTTTTCTGTACCGCCTTTTTTTATAAAGCGTAGCTTGTATTGTTTATTTTGTGAATGAATAAACGGCAGCTTGCCTTATTCACTTCATTGTTTGGTTTTATGTTGCTTCCCTTACCCCTAGACACATACTGGGTTGTAACAATCTGTATCAGCTATCAACCAAACTGTTATTTTAAACACGGGTATCGTATCAGCCCAGAATGTCACATCCCTCCTTTAAAAACCCCAATATGCGCAACAATAACAGCACCAAATGGCTGATGGACAAAGCTACAATTCGGTGAACATAGTGAAGCATTTAGCCAAAATTTCCCTCAGGTGGTGGTGGAGACCAAAAACAGAGCAAAAAGGTGATACAGTGTCAGTGGTTGTGTTTGCAGCTTGTTTCTGCTGCCTGTAAGTGCCAAAAATCAGTTAATAAAGGGTTAAAAAAAAATTCAAAGTTTCATTGCTGAATGTTTGAAACAATAATTGGTGGGTGAAAAACTGACACTTTCCTAACTGACTGCAAAAAAAAGTGTTTGCAAAACATCTAATTATTAACCACAGGGGCAATGTAGTGAAAATTGAAACTGACACATCGCAGCAGTAATAATGTATGGAGTTCAACCAGTGTCTCTCTGATGTTAAACTCTCTCGCTATATATGATGTGATCCCACACTAACAGCATGCCATATTCCCTGACAGATATCCATATATACAGCCTAAATGTAATAACCATCATATTATGCTAGACTGATCAGGCTGATTTAAGATATATCTTTGCAGAGTGCCCATGCTGTCACCTTATTTTCATCTCCAACCTTGTATTAGTGCTTTTGTCCCCTGAATATGGGTTATACAGTAGTCTTGGTTTTTAATGACGTAAATAATGCAGTGATTCCATTGAAATTAAGTAGTCTTATACAGACGTCTGCTTCCTTACTTCCATATCCAGTGTGAGCCACAGCGTCTATAGGTCAGATTACTTTTTCAAATGATATAAAATATAAATGAACTAAAGCTTTCTCTACCCCCTAATCACTTTCTTATATTTTTATCACAGTGGCTGTGAGGATGGAGGGCGAATGACTTCCCATTCTAATCATATTGTCATACCCTCAGGTTAGACCTTCCATTTTGCATACCAGAAGAAAATGTCATTGAGAGAGAGAGAGTCTTGATATACCCTAAGTGTTAAATATATGTAAAAAGTATTCCATTTATTCATGCTCCAGCGGTGCATTATGTCAAATGTAAACCCATCAATCAAAAGAAAACATTCAAGGCAAGTCAGATGAGAAACTTGCTCAGACTTCTTCTCGTCTGTCAACAAGAGTCTTTCCAAACTTTCATGGATTGAGTGATTCTACCCAGGCGTGAACTCCATTACCTTAAAGCGTCCCGAGCATCCATGATGCAGCAATTTAGCACAAAAACATTTTCTCTAAATTGTCTCACACTTTGACATATCCATTCTTGATTCTTTTCAGGCCCAAACCCAAGTTTCCATTTATGAAAAATGTCTGGTTAGGGATCTGTCATTACGGCAATCACTCCCTCACTGTTGTATCATTTCTTCTCAAACACACATCTCATCTGAAGGCCTGCAGACTGTCCCCGGGCCAGTATTTCCACATACACTATTATTTCACACAAACGGTGATCTCCACAGGCAATCTGCATCTAGCTGTGGCGTGCGTTTGCCGTGGGAATAGAAATCAGACACCTGTCGATGTGGTGGGAGGTTTTTTTTTCTTTCTTTTTTCTACAACAGCTACCAAGCAGCCAGGCATATCAAAGCAGCGTAGTGAAAATGTCTCCTTGTGGAGTAAGAGAAAGTTAGGCTGTAAAATAGGAAAGGTATTATTGTTGTCAGGCTTTGGGGACTAATATAACACTCCTCCTTGTTGCCTCCATCATCACTGACATCTGGGACAGTAATCATACGCTAAATGGAATCACCACGATGACAGCTTTTTAGGATTTATCATTTTCTCTAAATACCTTTATAGTATAGTACTGTCACTTTCCTTTGAGGTACAGAGGATCTGTGGAACAGTGCATTTCTTTAAGAGATGTAGGACCTTTGTGATGACCCTAAGATCTTAAACATACCGTACTTTCACATTATTGTATTGTTTTTCAGTTTTATTGTTCTTGTGTCTATTTTTACATGTTTTTGTGCAAAAAAAGACAAATAAAATCACAGATTGTGGCAGCTGATACATCTATTGACCTATTTCTCTGTCTTTTTTCCCTTTTTAAAGTCTGTTAAAGGCAGCGGTGTGACAGCGAGGTTTGAGTTACCAGCAGTTTGGATCGGTCTGTTGTCTAAATATCTCCCCAGAGGACTGTTTCAAATGTGTGATTCCACGTCCTGGGGGAAATAACAGCCGTTGTGAATGCCATATTGACGATGTTCTTTGCCCCGGTGTTTTCACTGCGAGATCTGGATCCACTGCAAAGCACAAGGAAGAAAAAAAATGATGTCGTAGGGTCACAGAATTGAATCCGTGAAAAGTGAAGACATGGATCATGCAAAGACCATGTGAAGAAAAATGTGTTTTTGTGGCTTAAACAGCATGAACGCTCCGAAACACAAGACAGAGTGAAATGAAAAACACAATTTCTGTGTCCCTGTGTTAAATTAGTCATTTGTCTTGTTTTACATGCAAAATAAAATAAAAAAAATTATATCAAAAGCTCTCCATTTTCTCTACCTGTTAAACATAAAAATGTTTTTGATGACTCATCTTGAGCAGCACTTGACCACTGATTTGTATTTGGCCAGTATCATCATATGTTCTTCACATTGCCAATGAATGTTAGTGAGGTCTAATTTATTCGTTTAAACCTTATCATCCTCCTGAACTAACAACACAGGTGAAGGAGGTGTGGTTTAGATGTGAACAGTCCCACAGCTCACAATATTCACCCACTTTTTTCACAGTGCCATCAAATTTCATTTAAATCTTTCTCATAACTAAACCCTGCTGTCGTCCACGAAGATTAAGATACTGTTACTGTTGTTTCACTGTGACTTTAATGTGACAACTGTCAGCTAAGGAAAAACATGCCATTAAAACTGAGGGTTGTAGTCAGTTATGGAAAGTAACTAAGTACATTTAATCAAGTGCTAAAATAAAATTTTGTCATACTTGTACTTTATTTGAGTATTTTCATTTTACAATACATTATACTTCACAACACCTCAGAGAGAAATAATGTGCTTTTTACTCCACTACATTTATTTGACACTTTGCTACTAGTTATTTTTTACATTGAAATATATGACATGACGCAGTACTATACTACTGATCTACCCAGCAGTATACAAATCTATTGGCTCCACACTGATGCACTTTTACTTTGGTACCATTGTGAATTCAGGGCTTTCACTTGTAAAGGAGTATTTATAGACTATAGAGTTTTTTGTCGGCAGATGCAGAAGTTAGTATCACCATAGTTCCCTTGCCAAAAATCCAATAATATTTTCCTCTTGAATTTTGGATTATTGGAGAATATAAGATTTGAGGCCAACACTTTTCTTTTTTTTTTATACTGTTCAGCAAAATAAACTTTACAAATAAACACCACTATTATGATTTTTGAAGTGTAAATGCAATCTCCAGTCATAAAAAGCTAATATTAGGCAATTACACTGAGGTCATATGACTTAATGTCGCCGTCACAATAAGGCTGTAAAGCTGTGTTCAGCATGGTGATGTTCTGTAGTCTCATTTAGCCACTTGTTAGCATCTAAAAGCTTCAAAATGAAGGAGTGGAGTATATACTGATGTATTTTATATCACAGAACAAAACGTGAAAGTCTCTTAAACTGTTAACTACAGACCTTATTTCAGGCATCTAACTAAAAACCACTTAAAAAATTAACTGACTCAAAGGAAGCAGGAATGCAAAAATGCTAACTCATTTGCGGGTTTTAGGACTCATTCCTGGAGCACTCTATAGTATTTCTACTTTTACTTAAAGGGACAGTTCACCCCAAAATCAAAACTACATATGTTTCCTCTTATCTGTAGTGCTATTTCTCAGTGTAGACTGTTTTGGTGTGAGTTGCCGAGTGTTCGAGATATCAGCTGTAGAGATGTCTGCCTTTTCTCAAATATAATGGAGCTAAATGGCACTTGGCTTGTGGTGCTCAAAGTGACAAAAGAATACATCTGAAAAAGTCAGAGCAGTTTCATGTAGGAACTATTTTCTCTCTACTGAACTACACCCGCCAACTGTATCACTGTGCAGAAGGAAGAGTGCATCTACTGCTAGCTTACATCGCACCGCTGAGCTAGCTTATGTTACAGCTCAGCCAAGGGGGACGCCATTAACATTTACATTTTGCGCTGTCACTAGCATGAGCAGCTCGTCCATGAGTAGATGCACTCTTTCTTCTGCATAGTGATACAGTTGGTGGGTGTAGTTTGGTAGAAGTTTGGTAGAAAGAAAATAGTAACAATCTAGACCCATAAACAGCACTACAGGTAAGAGGAAAAATATGTGGCTTTGATTTTAGGGTGTACTGTCCTTTTAAGTTAACGATCTGAGCACTTTTTCCACCACTGGTTGCAGTAGTGTGTCTCACTATAATCTACAGGTTAAAACTCCATTTATTCCACAGCATTTACACTGCCTACATTACATATATAATGCTACTAATTCTTGTTGAGTGTCTTATGCAAATTCAACCCACTCTTATCTCAACGACTTCATTAATCTGCGGTTGCATCCATCCTGCCTACGTCTTGATCAGGCTGTGGCTCAATACTCTTCATTAAGTGAACCTTTTTCCAGGGAATATTCCATCTTAACGTGAGTCGGGTCAAGAAGGACCACACAGCCGCAGATTCTGATTCTAATCATGTAGTGGAGGACAACATACAACCGTACTTGCTTAATTGGCTCATATACCCATGTTGAGCAGGTGCTGATAACATCCCACATGTGCTGTTTTTCATAAGTGCGTGGCTCCTCCACCAATCGCCCTCCCCGTGCCCAGGAGGAGCCAAGAGGGCAAGTAAATGGATAGTCTGCTTGAGATATCCTCGGAGTAATTTCACCCTGTACGTTTGAGGCTTTTTAGTTGCTTCATTTGGAGGACCCTTCCCTCCCCCTCCCCCTCCCCCCCCACTCCACACATACACTATTATATAAAAAACATTATTAATATTCACCAGAAATTACTAAGGAGAGTGGGAGAGGGTTGCCATATCCAGATGGATGCCCCTTAAATCTGTCTTCAATTAGTCTCCACTAACTTACATCTTCCAGTTGAATTCTGATTAGCTGATCTGGCAATTTACTCAGCCTGGCTGGAGAGCACTTGGTGCCCCTCCTGAGTGCAACCTAGCTGCTTTTGAGTATTGTGAACCTTTGATCAGTGCCCCCTTATTACGTATAAAAGCCAATACCATTAAAGTCTGCATTGCCTCATCTCCTTGTCCATAGTGCTCTCCCCTCTTCTGTATCAGAGATCATAGACTCATGTAATGAAGAAAAAAATGCAGTGATCTGTAAAAGTAAAGCAGATGATAATACCCTTTAGTTAATATATCTCACATCTCTCCATTATGGACCTGTGGCCTGTGGTCTGTCTCTGTAGCTAGCTACTTCCCTCTTGTGGCCAACCGGGACACAGAGACGCCTGAGACGCTTGCTCGGGTCAACGTGTTCACTTTCCTCCTTCTTGCATTTTTTAAAACAAGAAGAAGGAGATTAGCTATGTGTATAACACAACAACTACTGACATTCATCTTCAGTGCTGGCTACATGCCCCCCCTCGTCACTTCTCCCCCTCTTCTCTGTAGAAAGTGGATCACCAGGGGAGCTAAACCCTGCCCATTAACATATAGAGTCTTTATTTAAATCTCATTCACTTTTCCATCCATTTAGAAGAGTAATGCCAGCAGGTTACAGCGATGGCATTGTGTGAGGCTCTGATTGAGCTTCAATTTGATCATTTTATCTGATTGTGAGGTAAACAGTATCATGATGGATAAGATCTCATTACAATAGGAAAGTGAGAGTTTAATTTCCTGTACGTGTTCCATCTTTATTAATGTCAGAGGCAGCAGGTCGTCAATTGCATTACGGGCCTTGATACCCTGGCTAGGCATCCTGCTTGACACAAACGAGGAGAGCGAGCCAGCGTAGAGGCGATTACATTTGGCACGGTCCTCCAGCCAATTTGCTTTTGGCCTTAATGCTGCACCTCGCAGTGTAAAAATTCTTTACAACTTTGGGTGTAAAAATAGACGGCGAAAAGCATTAAGTGTTATGCCGTTTTAATTAATCTACATCATTGTTGTCTCCTCCGGATGCCTTGAGATGGCTGCCAGAGTGGCGAGAGACCAGCTGGTGTAGGAACAGCACACTTGTTGTCTGTCAAGACGGAAAGTACAGAAGAAGACAGTGACTATCACACCCCGACACCACCCAGCCAGTGATAGAAAGAATGGGAAAAAAACTTCAATAATAAACCTGTCAACACTCCAATCTGAATACCCAGGAGCCACAACTGTCTCAACTCTCCTCCCCTGGCGATAGTCATCATCGCGGACACTCTCCTGAGAGACAGCATCTCATCTATCAGTCACACACACACACACACACAGCCCCCTCATCACATCATCTCTATTTGTCCCATTATATCCTTAACACAGTCTAAAATACCTCTGCTGCACCAGGAAGGGAATTGTGCAGGGTTGAGAGCTGTTGAGGTGTGTGTGTGTGTGTCTGTGCATAAGTGTGTGCCGTCAGTGGCTTCATTACCAGCGCCGGCTATTGCCTGTGCCTGTCGCTAAGACTCTGAGACAGCCTTGTTTGTTTGTTTCCCCGCTGTAATCCTCAGTTGAGGTTTGACGTGCAGCGTGGAGCCTTAGCTGTGTTACCCACAGGCCTCTGGGAGCAGGAGCGCCGTGGCATGAACCGGGAAAAGAGAGAGAGAGAAGCACGGGAGACTTACACCCCCTGCACCTGATCATTACCATGCTAAATTTATATTGATTGCTGTAGCTTAAGAGCTAAATGTGAGCTATTCCCCCGACGCGGCCCCTGTGTAGGATCTGTGGTGGTGGGCTGCTGGTAATCCAGAGAAACCACAACATGTGCACTATGTTTGGCCACAGATATGGCAGCTCACATCGTACAGTGCCAGGGAGCATTTATGTAAACCTGACCATCCCTTCCAGCAGTGATTTTTTAAATGATGGGCTGGATTTCACATTACATCCCAAACCTGTGTGCAGAGACTTACACAGGGAAGTCCTGAAGGGACTGGGCAGCGGGTGGGTGGTTCAAGACATTTCCCATATTCCCCTGCCCTTGCTCCGCTGGATAAAGTTGTGTGTTTGTGGTGTCTCTCCTCCTGCAGGCAGCTTTCATCACACATATGCATATGTGCTTGCCCTTGACATTATCATCAGCAGATTTGTGCAGGGGGCCCCGAGGTAAGGTTGAAATACTGCTGAGGCTTCTGAGAGAGTGGCCTGCTTTAGAGAGAGTGTCCAAGGGCTAAATACGCACCCAGAGACGAAGGCAGAGGAAGGGAAAAAGCTCAGTAACTGAACCTAACAGAGCGCCCCTCAGGGGACAGCAGTAATTAAACAGTGATTAAATTAAGGGGCAATGCGGGCAAAACGCAGACTGATTGACACTCTGCTGGCTCCTCTCTCTCTCTCTCTCCCTCTCTCTGTCTTCCGCCCTGTGTCTCCCTATCTCTCTCCCTCTCTGCAAGTTCAGCTCTGTTGTGGAGCATTGCTTTCTATTGACCTCCAATTACTCACCCGCTCTGAATTCTTCAAGGTCCAATTTTCGAAAAACTATTTTCTTAACTGTGTTAAGAGCATGGATCACTGCACATTTGTTTCTGAAAAGGCTGAGCTGCAAGACTGGAACATAGAAGTTGAGTAAAGGGAGGAGGGGAAAAAAAGCACTTAAATGCGTAGTGTCTTCCAATACTATCAATGTTTACTTCAGATAAACTCACAAACTACAATCACTCGAGCGTTGCGCCCAGAGTACGATCAGTCTTTACTACAGATAGACTCACAAAAGTACAATCACAAGAAGCTGCCAGTGATTTAGAAACCACACGGAATCCAAAGCGTGTCTCCCCGTTTTTCGCCTGTAGCCTGGCGGCTTTAGAAGTGCCTTATCAAATACTCTCCTAGGGGGGAAATACTATAAATTACCTTTGGCGACTCCTTAAACCCAAAGCAAATAGACAGACAGAAGAGCAGAGCAACAGCAATAAAACCAGCTTTAACAAAACAATCAGAAAAACCAAGACACCGAAATTGCCTTCCGCCAAATCTGAAATTCTCCGCACGTTCCCGGCTTACCCTGCTTGCCACAGTGCCCCAGGTCCTCAGGCCCTTGTATAGATTTTTATAAACTGGGTCTTGTGCTTATGAAAATACGTACTGAGGGCCCTTAAACAATCTGTTAAGTCTTCTGATAGTGAAGAAGGTCCTCTTAGTGCGTAATACAAATTCAAATAGCTGTATGGAGATGGATTACGGGGGGAAGACAAAGAACAGGGGCCTACTTTAGAGGATGAGTTCAAGATGACAGGTATTGATTAAGTGCTCAATGAGAGCACGCCTATGAAAGGCCAGCCACCACACAGCTCATGAAAGAATCATATAGCTCATACACAAGGCGCTCGGCAAACATACAGGCGTGGGGTGTAGGCGTGAGCACATTCAAGCTTGTCATACCGTGCGGCAGATAGTTGACAACCTGCTTGGTTTTCTGTGGTCAAAACTCGTTAAAAAATGATATCAAACTTTTCTTCCGTATTTTGAAAGCCTATTAGTGCCTATATATCTGTTTATTTATTGAAGGAAGCACACATCAACAGCAAGCAGATGAGTGTGCCTTTCGCCCAGAAAGACAGAAATGATTCCTTATGCCAGAATCCATTATTCTTCGGTTTGAACAGCGCAGTTTGACACCGCACATTTCTTTACTCCTGACACTGGTATTGGAGAGGAAAAGAGGAAGGATGTTCTCAAAGATAACATGTGAATTTAATTTCTTGGTGAAACAGCGGAACTGGAAGGACTTAGCCCTCCCGAGCATAAATTGTGCAGTCGATGCGCGGTTGTCAGGGTTTGTGATGATGCCGTGCGAAGACAGCCGTAATCGCAACAGCACTGCCAGCCTGACCCACCTCATCATCCTTGACATTTAGCACAGTGCTGTTTCTCTCCCTCTCTCTCCCTCTCTGCCTTTCCTCACAGTAAACAAATGTTTTAACCCCGATTTGTATCAGTGTAACCAGAGGACATGCGGTGACACAAAGTGTGGAAAACTTCAGGGAGCGGCAGAGAAAGGGGAGAGAAATACAACAAGGGAGGAGAGGAATAGAGGGAAGGGGGTGAGGAGACGATAAAGATGGAAAGGAAAGCAGACCAGCAGGGAGAGAGATCTGGCCAGACTGCCACCAAACAGGGGGTATCTGAGACTAATCTCTAAAGAAAGCTGTCAGGTCTCTGCAGACAATGTTCTGATGGAAACTAGGCAATAAATGCTCCTTAAAGCCGTCATAAATATGCAGCTTCCTGCCTCAGAGCCACAGCTCAGACCTGGGTCCGAGCTCATTATCCTTCGTCTGTACTGGCAGGTGCGCATGCCAAGTTACAGGCAGGATCACTAAAAGCCCCTTAACGGTAGCCTCAGTGGGATATGTGGCTCACTTCTGGGACTAGAAAGCATGCTCATCAAATCATTTTCCCCCCTTTTTTTCAAAAACATAAGCGGTGTTGAAAAAAAACCCTCCACTTGACTTGGTTAAATTTCAAACGCACTCAAACACACCATAATTGTTCAATGAGCAGTAAGACTTTCAGAGTGAAAACCCAAACATTAAGTATGTATGGTTTCTATTTTTTCCATTACTGTATGGAGCTATATGTGGTCTAAAGGTGGATGATATGAATAATCAAACAGTACGGAAACATCTCCAGTTAAATCAAATATGTCAGAGAGGAGCATTTTACAGACCCATCACCCCAATATTTTCAATATACAATTTGAGATCCGTGAATAGCATTGACAGAAGGCACATTCGACTTGATTACCTCTTGACATTTCCCTCCATGAATGAAGGCAGCGGCAGATAAGGCAATCACTGCGCTGACATAGTGTAAATAAATAAATATGCTCATTTATCCTGGTCTCCAGATAAAGACATAAGGGCACATAAACGCATGAATGGACAACGTCTCTCAGCAGCCAGCAGGTCCCTGCCTGCCTGCTTTTCCCCCTGCCTGTCTGTCTGTCTGTAGAGGCTGACAGTACAGCGGCGTGCCCTTCATTATCACCGGGTAATGCTCATCACAACGGCCGTGGCTTTTCTCCATAAAAACCCCAAGTCTCACTCACAATGAGAAATAGGGGAGATAAGGTGCGGGAGACCATTTCTCTTGACATTCACGACGGCAAACTCATCAGTCATGCTGTCAAAGGCACTGGTCTTGGCTAGTTTGGGATTTATGAGAAATAATGATGGGTCGAAAATAGCGGGTAAGGGCTTTGCTTTTACCTTTGGTTTGGGAGTGTTGTGTATTGAGGCACGCTCTGCATAAAACCCAATTTCTTTTGTCAGTGACCCTTGCACTGATATCACATCCAATCTCACCATGTTCGGGAGCTTTGGCCGGGCCTGTTTGAGTTGGCGCTGACATTTCCGCCTCACATGATAAAAGAGTATGGCGGCAATAAGTTTATTTAAAAGACAGCGCATCACCATGAGCATTAAGAATGGCGCACCACTCCCTGTGATTCACAGAGTATTATTCAAGCCAGGGTCAAGGCCTCGCTGCTGTTAATCACATTTTAATTCATCCTTAGAAAGCCCAAACAGCTCTGACTAAAGAACACTAACACAGACCTGTCCTCTCCTGCAGCGTATCTGAAAATAGGACAACAACATAATAGCATGTGTCAAACACTCACATTTTCTCTTCAAAGTGGTGACAGGCAGTGACAGACGCTCCCAGTGCAATTGTCTTTGTAAACATTCTGGGACACACTAGTATTCATGTCAGAGCGGCTATTGTCATGTACCACAAGGTCCATAAACTTAACGTAAATTATTAATTCCAAAGTCATTTGAAAGTGGATTTCAATATTGTTGCAAGGGCAGCATGGCTGAATCATATAGCGCAACTATAGATTATAGTCAGTAGGACTTTTAATGGGATCCCTATGGGACCATACTGTGGAGATGTCCTCAAGCACCAAATTATTAGTCAATTTCAGATTATCAAGTTTATTAATTACTATTCTTAATATATCTTACAAAAGTGCCAGGAGATATCGCCTAACTACCTAAAAGCTGCAAATGAAATGTTCCACATACATTTACATTAAACATATTAATGAGATTGGCTGGGTGTGTGTGTGGCTTGCCTTTTACTGGAAAGTTCGTGGACAAAAAAAAAAAAGGAGGTGCAGCTGCTAAAATTCAAAGTGCAACATTGCTTATAACCAAAGTGTTGTGAAATTACTGGACAAGAGAGTTTGGGGGCAATTTTGATTCAAGTATGTGAATGAGACCTCTCGAAGCTCGAGGGTACTCGGATCCGTGTGGAAATTAAGCCATGAGATTGTAGCTGAGGGGATGGTGGATTGACAGCGACATTAGCCCTTCAGCACCTCTGCTGTATCACACTATGGCTCTGTAAAGTAGATGGACAGGAATAGCAAATTAAATCTTCTTAATGGTAGCAAGGGATGTACAGTCAGGTTGGTGTGAACCTGCAGGACTGTACAAGTGCGGCGACATGAAGGGTGATGTTTTTAGTGGAATAAAATGAAGTGGCTGTGAAGTGTTTTGGTTAATGGGTCTACTCCAACCAACTTCAAACACAAGGCACTGTCATATTTATATCAATTTGAAACGTGCTCCTTCACAATGCCTCCTGGCCTATTCTTGAAACAAGTTCAAAGGTCATGTTCCGTTCGCTGCTGTTAATTTGGACAGATTTATTAAATTCATTACATTACAGACGTACTCAGTGACAAGAGAGTGAGAAAACACTCGTGAGAGCACTCTGAGCAGCTGGCTTTTGTTGTGGCTTTGTTGATGGTTTTCTCAGCGGCTGTTGTTTTTTTTCTTCCCCTCTCCAGGTTCAGACGTCGCTCTGCCACAAAGACTAACCTTAATGTAGACAAAGCCAAGTCGGCAAATCTTTGCGCAAGCAACATGCATGCACGCACACAGTTTTAAAGGAAGGAGGTACACAGAGGGAGCAAGGCGTTTTTCAATGCATTTAGATGAGACCTTTAACAAAGGTCCCTAATGCAGATATCAATGAACCAAGGGACTGGGCTATCGGAGCGAAATTGGCTGACGGAGGGATGTCACCCCTGTGCATGAAAAATGATGGATCCCATTTGTAAACTTCTCCCCTACCCTGCTTGCCCCCTCCTCCCCTCCTCTACCCCCACACACGGACCCCCCCCCCCATCACCTTCTCCTTCTCTGGTTATTAAACAAGGAAGCGAACCCATGACTTTTGCTGACAAATAACAAGTGGTCTGGTAAAATTGGCACTTTACTGGCCATTTCATCCGACTGTCAGTGAGCCCACAGAGGACCTGTGAGATTTCAGTGATGACAGAATAGATTAATATCATGGACTTTGTTTTTCATCTTCCTTTCATTTTCCATACTACCCTCCGAGGACATCAACAAAACGAAACCAATATCTACAAACCTTCAAACAAACAACCGGAGCTTTCAAAATATTAGATTTTGTGTGTTGGATTGGACAATCTACTGTTTCTTTCCACTCACTCCATGGCAACACCTATATCCATCTATTCTGACGAACAGACTGCCACATTACAACACGCACTTTTTTTGTACCCTGGAATAAAATAGATTTATGTTTCATATATAAAACCTCTCACTTTTTGAAAGCGCGAGGCTAAGGTCTGGATGCAAACACCAACACGGGCCATGCATAATACAACAATTTACAGAGCTTGCAGAAATCATGCTAGGCATATAAAGTGTGATAAGCAACATAATATGCATACTGAGCATTTCTAAGGAAACAATGATATATTGCTAATCATCCTAGAATGAATTACTGCATGTTTAAAAGCGGTGCGTTGAGTCAAAGGTGCCGAGGTTAATATAGGCAAACAGGCATCTCTGCTGGAAAATGAAAACTTCCCAGTGGAATGAGATGGCCAGCCTAAACGCTGACATTGTGTTTTCAAGTGATGGAGTGACTTTGGGAGGGTCTGTGGTCGGCCAGTGTTGAAAGCTGTGCCTTGAGGGTAAGGGGTAAATTTGCTAAGTTAATCACATAATGAGGCCAATTAAACACGGGAGAGCCCAGGTGAAGTGGGAGCTGCCACAGAGCCTCCAACAAATGAGGCCCTGCTGATTCCCTTTCTGGACAGAAGCTGGACAACCCAGTTTCAGCTCTGCTAATCCTCTGCTAAGTATTCACTTCAACACTTATACAGTGTATCTTATTAATGTATGTACAGTATGCTGGATTATGTGTCTGTATCGGGTGAATTAACTTAGCAAGAATGTGCACATTAACATCCAGAGTAGCCAGGATTAGGGCTGTGACGCATGATTATTTTCAGTATCCTATGTTTACTCTATAAAACCGTGTGAAAGCAGTGAAAAATTCCCACTGCAATGATGTCTTTGTCCAACCAACAGTCCAAAACACAAAGATATTTAATTTTTAGTGATATAGAAAAGTTGCAGATCCTCAAATTTTGCTTGTTAAATGACTTAAAGTCCCTGAAAATCCTTTTTCCCAGGTTCCTAATTGCTTATCTGCATTTGTGTTTTTATTGTTGTGCTTCTAACTAGTTCTAAGTAAATATAACTTGGTTGGGATATCTTGATGTCGCATACTTCTGTAAACCAGTTAGGATTTAGCAATATTTGAAGCAAAATCTCATTGTAATTGTTTTCTTGTGTTGCCAGCTGGCAGTCACTCTAAGCAAACTACACCCACACAGCCCTGATGATGTAGATTAGCTTCATCTGTACTGAGTTTTAAAGTGTTAAACTCGAAATGAAAAATACCAAAAACTTTTACTCTGGGTGTTGCCTAGTAGTCATGAATATTTAATACTTTCCAGAACAACTTCCTTAAGATTTGAATTACAAATTAGCACCCCTACCACTTCACTAAAAGATTTTGTTTCTAGGATGGCAAAGGTATGACTTGCCCCAACTGCCCTTCTGATTGGCTAGTACTTGCTGTCTTTGTTGGTTAGGTTTAGGTAAGAGAGGTAAGATTGGCCTAACCAATCAGAGTAAGTCAGTGTAGGGCGGGAGTGCCTGTCCTGCGGCACTCTCATATCTGGCTGGATGCACGCTTATTAACTTCTGTGTGATCTGCATTGTGTTCTGCAACTGTGCTGATTGAAGGAAGGACCCGGACCACAAGTGACGACTGGTTGCTCCTTTAATGTTTTCTGTATGGTGGTTGTATGTCTCTCCTCTCAACTAGTGCAGCGTGGACTGAGAGTGGTGCTGCCCGACGTCAAAAATTGCGATCTCTTAAAGTGAAAGTGAAAGTACATGTATTAACTCTTAAGTTTGAAAAGGTTACAAAATACACCTTGAATGAAAACAAAACAAAGGTTCTTCAATATTAATCAGGATTTGGTGAAACTTCTCCATAAACATAAGGATATAATTTCAATTTAGTTACACTAGGTTGGGTTTAGGAAAAAAATCATGGTTGGGTGACATGTCAATACGTTCTTACTTAACTTAAAATAACTCAGTCAGTACGTTTACATGCAGTAGTCAAGCTCAGCTCATAGCTCGGCTAATCAGTCAAGTCGGACTTCTCGTCTTGTCTGAGTATACATGCAGAAGAGAAAATCAAATTTCTGACCAAGTCCGTCTGACTCCGCCTTGATAGTTGGCGCTGTGTCCTTTTTAATATAGTGCGTATTGAACCAGTTCCGGTTGACCCGAAGAGAAAGCTAGCGATGAATGAAGATGGCGGAGCAGGAATGTAATTTCCTTGTCCATCCAGAGGTGCGTCTTCTGCTTCTTGGTTGCCATAGTGTTTGTTTGTTTGTTTGTTTTTCTGGGAGTTACTGCACTGCTATGTGCTGAACTGCTGCTACGTCATCTCCTTCTTCTTCTGGGTGAAAGCCTGCAAAAGTAAAAGTGGTGCATGCGCAGAACGCAGAGTCCGACTCAAGTCGTACTAAGTGGATACATGCAGCAATAGTTCAATTTTCAATTGAATTATCTAGGTGTATTAGTCAAGCTATGGATAGTCCAATTTCAGTCGGACTAAGATACATTTAAAAGTCAGGTTTCAGTTGGACTAAGACAATAATTCGATTTCCTCAATTTCCATGTAAACCGACTGTTAACTTCTGGTTTCACACGGGACAAGAACCTCGGTCTCTTGGGTCAAAGTTCTATGTTTGTTTGGCCTGTCAATCACCCCAAACCTTCCCTTTACAGACTTTGTCGTTCTTTATACTTGCGTGACCTGACTTTCTCCTTTGCTCCTGTGATATCACAGACAACAGTCTGCAGCGCATACAGTAAGTCACATGATTACAGCCTGCTGGCTCACAATAAAGTGCATCATATACAAACTATAGTGCATTTTTTCATAGGTATGAACAGTAAATGGGAGCAGCCTGACAGGAGGAGTGTTGCGCAGTCTGTCACTCGAACCTTGAACAACACCGAACCCATTTCACCTGAACTTCTGCTGAGATTGATCAAATATATCCTGACACTGCACCTCTTCATCACAAACAAGCCTTTCGACGGTGAGCCTGTGCTCGGTCCCAGTGATTATAACTGCTGGAAGGTGTTGTTGACAAGAGTATCTGAGCGTTCGAGTGCTCTTGGAGACTCTACGGGAGGATAAATCACTCCAGCGGCAATTAGACTTCCCTGAGTGCTTCCTACATACCTGTAACTTCACAGGCACAGCAGGTCTGAGGTCAAAGATCGTGAGTGTTATGCACTGAACAAGATGAATGGCAGTGAAACAGTATATTCATGTGCCATCCTCTTACACATAAGAGTGTTAAGAGCTCTATAATCTTGGAGTGGCGCCCCCCCCCCCCCCCCCCCCTTCTAAACCATTTCTACTTCACGTATGGTTCGAAGGGTTGGCGAATTATGACTCCTCGCTTTATGATACAGAAAGTTCTGCTTTACCTGTTCATCGACTGTGAGCTGAGGCCCGTGGGTGTGCAGGTTAATTTTAAATGCAGAACAGAACCAGCCAAGGATAGAATATCGTGCTTGCAAGCTGTAGGGCGACCATAAATGAAAAGCTGTATCACTGTCACTGACACAACACAAAGCAATAAGGAACTGCAGAGAGAGCAGTGCATTAAAACATGAATACATGAGCAGATATATATGGACACTAATGAAAGAATATTTCATCGCCATCAAGGGTTTATAAAAAGGCCCACCACTCTGCCCACCACGATCCACTAATCTGGATGTAGAGGATTTGCCCAGAGTAAGATGGACAAGGGAAATTAAGGCAGGCACATTTTTACCAGATCATATTGCGATGATTTGTTAATAAAATGCAAAGCGACAGGCTAGATGTGAGACAGCGACTAAAGCGCCGCCATGATTTAGACTTAATCCGTCATTATCCCGCCTTTGAAGTGACCTCGCTGTGCATGTTCCCACTGTGACCCAGAAGCACACTCACAGCGTCTTCATTAGCCAGGATGAAACAGAGCCACAGCGCACACGACTTTGATGTCCCGTCCTGTCCACACAGACCCACAAACAGACACACACACATACACATACAGGACACCTCACACATCACAGATATCCTTATCAGTGACTACACTGAGGCATGGAAAAACATTATGGTTTTTAATCAATTATGGCTCTCACCTTTGGGGCAGCACATTCATTACATATGATAGGAGCAGCTAAGGGACAATATTCCAATTGCGTGCTGAGATTGAAATGAAAGAAATTGTATGGTTAGAGGGTAGACAAAGACTGCAATTTCGCACAGCCGAACATCCCTGGCTGGATTTACATATGTCCACACAAAAGGCCTATGCCGCATGTGATTCCACTGATATAATTTATGCGTGCCCGGTGATTTATCATCCTTAGATCACTGTGTAGAAATCAAGCACAGATCTCCTAAAGAGGTCCATGCATGCTGCCGGTAAATGATAGCTGTTGTAAAAGTTTATCATGGCAATGAAATGGAACAAATCCATCAAAAAGGCACAGGTTGCCGTCATGCAAAACGATACCCAATCAGAGGCAGTTATTTGGTAGGAGGTTAAAAAAAAAAAAGATTGAATACATGCAGCACATGCATGCAGCAACAACAGCAGTCTTTGTTGAAAAACAATTACAATACTTATAATTGAAAAAGGCAAGTGGTGTGGAAGTATTAAACAGGATGTTTCAAACAGTTAATCTGTTAGTTCATGAAGCATCCCAGATGTGCTGATAATTAATGTTAATGTACTGGTATGGAAGATGTCCATACAAAGCGGTCCAGTCAGCTTAACAGCAGACTAAACAACAGCAGAGATCTGTTAAGAGTTTAAGTGCTCTACTGAATCCACATGTGAAACTATGTACAATAACAGGTTAATTATGTGGGATGCTACTTCCCACTTTAAGTGGACTATTTTTTACCATGGTAGGTTAAGTGTGGTTGTTTCAGCGTGAGCAGTAAAAGGCAGTTGGAAACGGGAATTAAAGATATCAACAGACCGCATACAATATTCAAGGGAAGCCTAAATCTCATATGAGTCTCTGCTTAGGAAAGAAAGATAAACATTTGGAAGCTTCTGCTCAAATTGCCTTGTCCTTCAGACCTGCTAACATACAAACATTACATGGCGAGCCGATGAAAGTGTACAAGAGTCTAGTTTGGTCTAGTCTGGCTCCATGACTGAAACAACTACCATCTTGTTTTTGAGTAAATGTTGATGAGTAAATGTGTTAAATGTGTGAATATAGCTGTCTTTTATATTCCAACTCTGTACGTGGATGCACCGCTGTCAAGCTAAAACCCAGTTCAGACCAAAGAGTCGGGACAAGACGAGTTAAAACAGGCATCTACTTGCATTGCGCCATTCTGCAATGTTCTAAAAACCTGCCAGATCACATCAATGCAACTCGATGAGATGGTGTATCATCTCTATGCAACAGCTCTCTGTACTCCTGTTTTGATATCCAGCTTTTTAGACTTATTTTGTGGCTGAATATAATTTGCAGTTTCTTAAAACAGTGATGTGAGATATTGGCTTCAGCTGCATTTGTAGTAGTTATGAAATGGTGAAAGACAAAAACAAAACGAGCACCAGATGGACTGTATTCATAATAAATATGCCACAATAATATAGGTCAGTAGTGCACCGACACACCATGAGGACGGAAACAGAGGGCTCTGCAGGGATGGAGCACCTGCCACAGCAAGTGAACACGCCGTCTGCAGTCATTTTGACTTGACCAGTGGACTTCACTACAAGCAGATTGGCTGTAGAAACAGGTGACGAGCTTTATGTGTTAAAACCAGCCGCAAGAGGTTTGACCAGTGGAGTTGCAGGTGACACCATCAGCTAGCTTGAATCCAGCTCAGATGGCAAGCTCACACTGCTGCAACTTTTCTCTGCAACTTCTAAAACAGTTTAGTCTTGTCATGAATCTTTGGTCTGGACCGGACTTAACATTGCTAAGTAACTTTAGATAACTTTAGCTACTATTTTCTACGTACTAAGTGAACTGTTTCCAGAAGTCTGGTGAAACGCTGTTTAACATCTGGGTTGTGGCTAAAAACACGACAAATTTCGACACGACAGACTTCTTTTTTCAAATATAACTTCTCCCTTTAAGTCCTTTCCGTAGTTAAAGTGGCCCTTGTGTTTTCCCAATTTGTTTAATTGGAACAGGCGTAAACAGCGCAATCATAGGCATTTGTACAGTGTTAAAAGTCTTTGCTTCCAGTTTCCTGCCCTCCATCTCGACAGTGCACTGATGTATGACGTCATACACTATGGGAGGAATTTAAAGTGGCCAAACCTCGTTGGTTTGATATAATTAATTTGGTCTAAAAATCTTCAGAAGATCAAGACCCTGAACTCAGTACTGACACTGAGATATGGTTGTCAAGGCTGAAGTTCCCTTAGCAAGAAATTATTATTATTGTTTTAAAAAAACAACAACTGCTACACTGAATTTAAATACACTGGAATATATCACAATGTGTCCACTGTTTCCAGGGTAAATGTTAACAAAATAAATGACTCACTATGTAAATTAATGTATGTATATTGAAGCGTTCCTACAACAAAACATGTGATCCTTAAAGAAAGAACCCATCTGTGTATTTGGCACACAGTCTGCTGGAGTCTACTCCCTTACAAAAAAAAAAAGGTGCGAGCACCCATGCGGTTAGCTGCACAACACACATGTTTGCTGCACGGTGTAGAAGTAGATTCCTTTCCCCAGGCAATGGCCCGTCAGGCCAGACAAGCAGGCCGGGTGTTAAAGTGTGAGCCGGGTACACAGAGTAACAACAGGGCCATCTGCCCTGGGAATGCACACATCCATCTTACTAAGGACAAGCCAGTCTGGGAGCAGATAAAGGAAAACAAGGGGGTGGAGAGGGAAAGAGAGGGAGGGAGAGAGAGAGAGAGAGTTAGAGGGGGAGAGGAAAGGAAGCAGTAGGGAAGGAACAGGGAAAAAAACTTGTATACGTGTGTGTGTGCACAGTGTTGGTGGCGGATGGGAGGTGCAAAGGAGCAAATGAGTGAAGACAAGGTGAGAGCAGAGAGAAGGGAGCAGTTGATGTAACAGTAATCTAGACTGGTGGCACCATCTGCAGACAGTGAAGGCTGAACAAATTACATAACCACAATATGAAAGTGTTATCTCTCACGATGCTGTGATATTAGCAGGCGTACAAAAGCCTGGAGTGGACATTAAAGGGACCTGTTATGCTCATGTTCATGTTCAAACTTGTAAACATGTTTTAGCAGAATTCCAAAATACAAGATTTACTGGTTAAAAAAATATTTTCCTTGTACTTTCTGTGGTGGAACACCTGTATTTTTTCCCTTCTGTCTGAGACTCTCCCTTTTAGCTCCTGTCTCTTTAAGCCCCCTCCTGAAAAAGCCCAGTCTGCTCTGATTGGTCAGTGTTTCCGGGTCTTCTACATTTCAGCATTTCTGCATTGTCATCACAGCCTAGGAATGACTGAAACAGAGTATAATGGCACTTACTACCATAAAAAATAACAACTGGACATGCTCCAGCAGGAATATGATCCTGAATCAGGGAATAATTAACAACATCATCTACCAAGACTGCATTTTTCCCTTACATAAGCATGTAGCTACATGTAGCAGTGTACTTGCAACCAGGGAATGACTAATTATATTGGCAATTTCTCCCTTTAAAAATAAAAAATAAAAGCTTCAAAACACAACCGGACATGTTCAAGCAGGATTATGATCCATAATTGGCAAAAAATTGGCAAAAACTTCATTGACCAAGATGACATGTTTCCCATAAGCATGTAGCTACATGTAGCAGTGTACTGGCAGCCAGTGAATGACTGTGTATAGTGATAATTTCTTCCTTTAAAAATCACAAATAAAAGCTTTAGAACACAACCGGACATGTTTAAGCAAGAACATGATCCACAATCGGGGATATAATATTTATTTATTATAATAACATTTTTACCTAGATTATGTATTTCCCTGACGTAAGCACGTAGCTACATGTAGCAGTGTAGGCTACTACTGTAAACACTTGCAGTAGCGTGCCTGGAGCAGATGACTTTGTAAAGAAATCCTTCACGATTTGATGTCATCTTGTAGCCAAAGTGGAAACAGACTATTCAGAATGGTCTGGAGTCTGGGTTTTTTGCTCAGTCATGATCAGGGTTCGACATAACCGATGGCCTGGGGCCAATCAAAAAGTATGTCGGGCAAGTTGACTGACAGGTCACAGTGACACTGTAAGGCTTTTTTTTGTCAGGGGCACAATTCCAGCGGATTTTTATCCCACTTTTCTCGAGCCTTCAGTGGATTTATTGGGCTTTTTGGCCAAAGGTGCCCTCACCTTTGCTCGTGCAATGAAACACTGGAGGAGGGGTAAACGTGCCGGTGCGCTTGTGCGTCTCCGCCAACGTGGACACCGCACACCGCTGCCATGCAGGTATATTTCTCTCCAGTGTGCGTTCGCTGGCCAGTAAACTGGATGAACTTCAGCTACTGATGGTGAAAAATGGATACTTTTCTACACCTGCAGTTTTGTGCTTCATCTTTTACGGAGACGTGGCTGTGTGGATTGATACCGGACTCTGTGCTGCAGCTGACAGGCTTCCAAATCTTGAGCAGATCGTAACACAGAACTCTCTGGCAAAACTAAAGGTGGAGGTATCTGTTTTTATACTAACAGTGGCTGGTGTAATGATGTGACAGTGATCCAGTAGCACTGCTCTCCTGATCTGGAATCTTTTTTTCATCAACTGCAAACCTTTTTACTCCCCCCGTGAGTTTGCTTCATTCATTCTGGTCGGTGTTTACATCCCACCGCAGGCCAACGTGCAGGAGGTAGGCTGCACCGCACGCTCGCCAACCAGATAGGCTACTGTGTGTGGAGCGGACGCCTTAGTTATTGTCCTAAGTGTTCATCAGTGTTCAAATGTTATGTTGAACACTGACGATACAATATTATTGTGATTTAGACACTGTGCAATATACTGAGTATTGCCATAACATACTTCAGGCTGCCCCTGGTAGGTTCAACCTTACCAGATTGGTATGACGAAAGTCAGCACACTGGCCCTCCAGGCTTTGGGGTTGGGCTTGGCGCTAACGACGCCACCCCATGAAAAAGACATTGTTACAGAAACTGCAATGAGCAAACTATTGGCATCAAGCACTTAGTAGACTCCAGCAACCAACACGGTGGCAGGATGACCACTCCTGATATAAGCCAAAAGGAAATCAGGAGTGTGAAAGAGGGTCTACTCGGGCCAAAATCCAAGATCCGCCTTGGAACATGGAATGTCCAAACCACGTACAAGACCACCAAGACAGCATAAGTTCTCAATGAGATGAAACAATATCACCTGAACATAAGTAAAAGTCACTGGCCTGGCTACGGACACCAAGTGCTGCATGGTGGATCTGTCATCCACCATTCAGGCCATGAGAATACCATAACATACGTTGGTAAATATTGCGATTCATGACCTTTGTTCAACTGCAAATCATGTCCCTAGAAAAAGTTTTCAGTCTGTTCGTCTCACTTTAATCATCTTTACTGTGGCAAAATGTATCTAGTGGACTGAAAAACAATTGATTTAATTAGTCTAGAGGGCGACCAAAAGTTTAATTTCTATTTGCAATATAAATAATTTATATAATTGGCGTCCGTGGAATGACCATGCAAAATAGCTGTATCGATTTTTCTCCCACCCCTACATTTCAGGCTTAATTCTACAAACTACTACAGATAAAAGTGGGACCCTTATGAGAATGTTTTCATTAATATTCACACTTTTGTTCATAATCCCTTATGTATTTGCAAAAACAGATTGCTCCTCTCTTTTATTTTCAAGCATGACATCAGCAAGGTCAGTCGAGAGGACAGCAGTATGTCTCGGCTCCCACCGTCATCCCCGCTTCATAACCATCTGGATATGACTGCAAACACTGCAGTCAGCAATCTGGGTGCAGTGATATCATCTCGCATTCTCCATTTGTTTTTATTTTTAGACTGTTTCCTCATCACTGTATAATCAGTATATATGGCTTCACTGATATAGCACTCTTCTGCCCTCCTCGCTCACTCTCTCCCTCTCTCTGACTCCACATTACCTTATCACACTGAGAGCTTTTAGCTGTGCTTCCAGCCATTAGCTTCAGACAGTGGGCAGCTACCAGCCTGGAACGGAGAGAGAGAGAGAGAGAGAGAGACAGAGAGACAGAAAGAGAGGGAGAGAAGGGGAAAAAGTGGCCTCCTGGTGGCTACGGATGATGTCAGTGGCAAAAAGGTCTTTTTATAACACCACCTGTCCATTTCGCCCGCAAGGAGGCTCGATACAAGTCTCTAGGCATGTGGAGACCTCTGTATAAAATGACCTTCATGGCAATTTTCATTTCACTTACACAACATACAAAAGTTCATACGCACTTTTGTCCTATTCAGGCTGTAACTAAAGTGCCCTTTAAAACTTCCATAGCAGTCAGGACATGCCCTTGAGCAAGGCACCAAACCTGAACTGCACAAAAGCAGCTTGCACATGCTGTAAAGAGGTATTTGTGATTAGTTTACCTGGATAAAAATTAAAAATGAAATGTGCTCTGTGTAAAGCATGCCTCACATATTATTTTGAGTGCTATAGAGTAAATGCCATTAATAATCACTGTAATCATATCGCAGCAAGAGAATGGAATTAGCATGTGCCCATTATTTCTAACTTTATGGACCCCTGACTGAAACAGACCTGAACCACTTTAGCTTCAAGCCTCCTCTCAGAGCAGAATAGCTGATTTGACACCACGTTGAGAACAATTGCTCGGCTGCTTACTGAAGCGTTCGAGCCGGTCAGAGGCCGCCATGTGAGACGACCGACGTGTTATTGACAGATGGCCAGTCTCCTGCCCTCCACAGGAGACTTCTAAGCCAAACAACTACTGGATCCACCAAGGTGATCCTCACATCGATATCAATCAATTATTCACATATTTGTGCCGGCTGGCGAAAAAAGGCAGCCCGACCGCGTTTCACAAGTGCCAGACCGACATGCATTTTGTAAGAGGGAGCCCAGCTATTACCCTGTGTTTGATCCTACAGTTGTGGTGAGCTAACTTTCGCACTGTCACAGCGTGACACAGAGCTGCGATTAAGTGGGTCAATGATTCTTATTGTCTGCATTGCAGCCATTAGCTTTTATGGAAGAATACATCACGCGTGCAAGTTCTATATTTGAAGTAACACGCAGAGAGGCCTGTTTTATTCATTTTCAAATTTCTTTCGACGCAAAACCGAGGTCAAGCCTTAAACTTTTCTGCATACTAAGTGCACTTGAACTGAATACATAACTAGGGAGGCATATTTTTATGTGTGGGCGCCTCAGTTATGGTACATGCTGGAGAGGAAGAAGTGGTAGTAGCAATAGTACTGTAGTTACACAAGCAGCTGTGTCTAGTGGCTTTGGCAGTACTTGAGGGAGATCTAGTTTATTATTCCTTGTTTAGTCAGCCTCTCTGGACTTTTTCCTTGAAGTGCTTCATATGAAGTATAAAGTAAAGCGCAACTACACTGTGTTTAATATGAGGTGCTTTGGTTTGCTTTAGTACATACCATCACACACGCTCTCCGTCGCTCCCTCATGTTACACAGAAATATTAAAGCTGTGCCCCGAGGTCAATGGCAACAGCCCTCATTCCACCCATCACTGTGCCCTTGTGTTCTTCATAGCCGCCACTATGAGAGGCGATGATTCATTCTTTTGATCCACTCCAATATCATTAAGTTATTAGTTGATTTCAGTGGATTTAATCAGCATAGTAATTCCTCTCCATGGGAAGATAAGTCTCTCTCAAGAGCAGTTACGCCATCCACTATGCCTGCTGATTAGACACAAGCCCCCAAAATAATTCATCAGAAAACTGCAAAAAATAATTTATCAAAAGTGCTTCTCACAAAACCCGCTCAGGACCTTTGCTTCTTAATAATTAAACTCCGCAATTAGGCATCTTACCATGCACTCAGTGTGAGGCTCCATGTAATATTCATAACCATACATAATTATGCAATATATTCACTGAAATAAGAGGCCATATATTCACGGTGGGGCTGTCAAGAGGCAAGACATTTTTATTTGGTTTATAACACTGTTTCATCTTATACATGAGCAGCTGGCTTCTGGAGACGGAAGAGAACGAGGACGTCTGGTCTTTAGCAGTCTGACACTGTGTTCTGCAGCTCGGAAGAGGAGGAGGAGAGAAAGAGAGGGAGATAAGCACTGAGTGGTGACGCGTTCACCATGGGAACCACTAATATCAAAGTCTATCTGCAGGACACAACAAAGACGTACCTTAGTGGGATCATACATTGACCACAGTCAACACAAGATGCAGAAAGAAAGAAGAGGCATTAAATCAAAATGGAGTCGGGACGAGGTGCTGTCTCGGGATGTATTGTATGATAAATTATACATAATGCTCATCCCAGCATGGTAAAGAACTATAGGAAAAAAAATGAAGTCCCGAAGCCCTTGATGGTGCCTGAAGCAAATAAGCAACAGCAGCAGTCCACAGTGGACACACTATGTGGACAAGGTTGGCTTTCATCTTGAGATGCAGTTCAAAGCTATACGGGCTACGCGCAGAACAAACTGGCAATCAAAGCTAATGTGTAACTGGGCAGTGGTGCACTTCACAGAGCCTGTCGTGTCGAGTGCAGCGGAGATCACACGCAGACGCCTCTCTCACATCACAATGGCTTCAACATACGCTCTTTGAGAACTTATTATTTCTCACCATGTACATGTAAAAAAGAAAAAAGAAAGAAGAAGAAACTTATTGCTGTTGGGAACTGCTGTCTTTTGAAGGCCCTTTCATGACATGTATATGATGAATGAGAAGAAAAGCATACATTTTCCTCCAACTTTACTGTAGTTAACGAAGGCTTTCATTCTCCCTCAGCGAAGCCATCCCCAAGGATACTGTATGCTCCACGAGGATGGGTGAATGAAGCAAAGGATAAATATGTATTCTGTATCATAAGACGTACTGTAGAGGACTAACATCCACAGCACACGTGATTACTTTAGTGTTGTAAATACCACAGAGCTCTTTGTGGAGGGATTTCAGAAGCACTTAATATCCACACCAAGCATCTGTACTGCTCACAAGTTGTTATACTAATAACATGGCACATGCTGTATCCCCATATGGTTCCTGAACACTGCTGTGCTCTGTATGGAGCCCTACTACACTCTGCATTGTGCGTCATGCATTTGAGATCACAAGTTAAAGGTACACTATGCAGGGACTGCCGGTTATCGTTTGTCAATAGTGTGGCCAAGAAAAGCAAAAGTGAAAGGCAACCCCAGATTCATTTCACTTCATTTTCAACTCGCTATACTTTTGCAATTTTTTTAGGCTGTGCGCGCAATTTTCGTAGCTTCCTCTGAGATGCCTGCTGCTTACAGTCTGGCATGTGACTGATACCACTTCATGGGTACACAGGTATCAGATAGTTGAATTCAATACTTTTTAATACCCTTTCAAGACACCTTTTAACCAAATTCAGGACAGATTTTTGGACAAAATATGTTTCACTTATCTGAGCATTGCAGGTAAGCATTGCAGGTAAACAGTACATAGCCAATTAGTGAAGTCAGTCTACATTTTGCCAACAGGTAAGTGAAAGTATGAGGTAAAATGGCAGTATTATAGTATTTTAAAGGTTTGTAACATTAGAAATGTGGACTTTTATGTAAAAATAACTTCTCTCATTTTCATAAAAATACATTGAAAGATGTATCAGTGAAATTAGATAAAATATTTATAGCAGTTAAGACCTCAGAAATTCAAATTTAAACCTATTCAGTGGCTTTTAGGACCTTATTGCTGTGACACTGAATTTATTTAATTTTAAGACTTAAAGGTACACTATGCAGGGATTGTCGGTTACTGTTTGTGAACAGTATCGCCACCAAAAGGTTAAGTGAAAAGCAACCGCAGATTCACTTCACTTGGCATTTCGACTTGCTATATTTTTGCCATTTTTTTAGGTTGTGTCTGTGATTTTTGTAGCTTTCTCTGAGAAGCCTGCTGATTGCTACCATGTTCAGGGTGTCTACAGCTATCAGACAGTTCAATTCAATGCTTTTAAGTCCCTTTCAAGACACCTTTTAACCAAATTTAGGACAAATTTTTGGACAGATCATGTTTTACTTGCAGGGTAGTAGTACATAGCCTATGTCTGCAGAGGTAAGTGTTATGTAGGAATATGGTTATTAGAGTGAGTTAAGCTGATCGACATTTTGTCAACAGATAAGTGTTAGTAAGTTAGATAAGTATTACGTACAATGATAGTATTATAGCTTTTAAAGTTTTGTAACATTAGAAATGTGGATTAGGTGAAATGTTTGTCTCAGTTAAGACCTCACAAATTTAAATTTAGGACTATTTAATGACTTTTAAGGCCTTATTGTTGTAACACTGAATGTAATGCATTTTAAGACTTTTTAAGGACCTGCAGACACCCTGGTTTTATAAAGTCCCGACCTCAGCTGCACGCTGTGGCCAGGAACGTCCCTAACACATATGAGTTCATGCATTGTTTTTTTTGTTTTTTTGTTTTTTTAGAAAAATCCTGCATTGTATACCTTTAAATCAATGAGATCTTTTATTATATTATTTGTAATAGAACATACCTTCAGAAAGATGTCATGCAGAACAAAGCAATGAATGTTAAGGTTTCATGTTCCCTGCAAAAAAGAAAAGATTAAAAAAAAAATGTAAACACTGAGAGTCACACCATCCTCTCAACACTTCTTACACTCAGTAACAAACAAACCCCGTGTGTTTTTCTGTCCCTGTCGTATGCTGCTCTGCAAAACAATGACCTTTTAGGATATGACACAGTTTTACTGTCGGTATAATACAGATGTGATTAACATAAATAAGACTTAAAGTCAAATAGGCGTAAAGGTCGTCACTCAGGACTAGTCTCGGGTCCGCAGGGTGATTTACAACAACTTAATTTGACTGTGCGGAGTAATTTATCTGTGACAGAGCAAGCCGTGCAACTCTCTGCGTGTCTTGCGCACATATAGGCGACGATGTGCCATGACTGCACACATCTCATATCTACCCAATCAGTCAAGATGCTTTACAACTTCTGTCAGAGGCCCTAACAGTTCTCGTAAATTACAAGGCCATTGTACATGGTGCCAATAACTTTTGAAGGAGAATCTCAGCCAAACTGAACCCAGTGGTATCTCTGGCTGTTATGCGTGGAAGTCAAGATGGAATACCCCTGGTAAAGTATATGAAGGGGGCAAGGGAAGTACTTTAATGGTAGATTTGCTTTAAAAAAAAAAAGCCTTCCTTTTTTCACTCAGCTGACAAATTCCTTTCAAGGATAAAAACTGTCCCAGATATTGACATTTTGATGCAAAGCAGGTGGCAGGCAGGTTTGATTCTGTTAGAGATCGCTTGCATTTCCTTTCACATCCCACTTCCCTTCTTCTACAGCTCTGAGTCTCCCGTTAAGCTTTGCATCTGTGTCATCTGCAGATCCACTGTGACAGCTAGGGAATGTGAGGCATGAATGATGCAGAACCATTCATAAACAGCAACAACAATATAATGTGATAGGGACAGAAAAACGAGTATGTGGGCCTGGAGTCTGCAAGCAATAATGTGCTGTGATTTATTTCAAATGCCCCCTGCAGTGTCCATTGATATTCTGCAGGGAAATCAGAGCCAGTGCTAGATTGTATAAAGCTGCATCTCAACCTCTAGTACTATCAATATAAGGATAATTGAAAGAGAATACATGTACATACATAAAAATCATGCACATGTGTATAAAAAAACACTTGCTGTGAAGTGCTGTCTGTTAGGTAACTCTGCGCATATGTGCCTGCACATGTATTTGTGTACTTTTATGATAGCGTGAATGACACGTGAGAGAGGTAGGGAGCCTGCTGTTAGTGCAGGATGCAGTCATTTTCCCGGTGTCACACTGACAGGGCAAACCTCAGATTGAAGGGCAGACAGTGATAACCACGTGCAGGGATTCACATCCCGTTCCATTTAGCCAGCTTTGGAATTTTCACAAGGAACAATTGAGGATGCCTCACTACCAAACCCTGTGTTTTGTAGGCAATTACAATGAAATTGCCCGATCCAGCTGAAAGGCATATTCCCCCAACAAAAGAGAATGTCGAGCTCACATCATTGCTTTGGTTTGTGTTTTAACGCTATGTTATCTCCCCCCCACCATAATCAAATGTGTCTAACACTTATTTTGTATTTTGTCAGATGTGTTCTTCTCTAGATCAATCAAATAAAAGTCAGACCATGCAATTCTACTTCAAATAAGAAGTCAGGGAGGGAAAAAATGGATTTTCATAGTAACAAGGTACATATCCCTCTCATTCTGTCTGAGTGGTTCCAAATTACAAACGACATGGGAAATATAAAGCGTAGTGAATAATCCCAGGCTCTCAGCATGGCACACCTTGATGCGCAGGTGTCTTTAATACTAGAATAAGTCATCTGAGATTGGGGAGGCAAAAAAACCCACTCAACCAGATGGTCTCCATAAAGCATGGCGTAAAGCTCTCCCAGATGTTGAGAGGTGGTTGCAGATCCGGTGACATGCAATGTGAGGGAGGAACTGGTAATGCAGAGTGTATTAGTGGTCTCTTTATGGGTGCATTAGGTGCTGTGGAGGGGAACGTGGGGGCCGCCGCCACTGCTGCCAGTGAGCTACTACCAGGCTTTATGCTTTGATGAACCTACCCTTGAAAAACTGGGACACCCGTGATCGCATTCTGCGGAACCTGGAACACACACCCCAGCCTTTAGCCTCCTGGAAAACATAAATCAGTTTCTCATATCATCATCTAGTCATATTCAATGCATATGCAGCTCTAATCGGTAAATCTGTCAGCTATCTCTCCTTTTAGTGATATATCAGATTCGTAATACTCTCCCACATATGCAATAAATCTCTGACAAAGCCCATGTTTCTTAAAAATTCAAAGACAAGGCTGCATGAAGCAGAGAACTTCGCTTGAAAGAAGACACAGACACTTGAGTAGCGGCTCAGTTTAGGATGTCTCTGTACTGAAAGCTTCAGCGCATTCCAAAGTGTCATCTCTCTCCTTGCCACTAAACAGCGGCCCAGACAGGAAACCAGAATAAATTTCCCCAGTTCATTGTCCCCGCTGAGGACTAGCAGAACATCTCAGTCTGATTAATGGCTGTACACTGTCTAATGAACAGTAATTGAATGGTATAATGCAGTGGGTCCTTAAAAGCCCAGAGGAGTCGTCTTCCTCTCCCTCTCTCTCTGGAAATGCAAGGCGGTGACATTGTCTCCAGTTGATTATAGTTGACCTTGCATGGGGAGAATAAGGCCTTTGAAATGGCTAACCTAAGCTCCGTGGAATAGGAGCATGGAAAAACAGCTGAAAGACAAATGAAATGGACTGGCATTGGAAAAGGAAAGGAATGGATCAATGCGGCGCTCAATAATGATTCGATTTTTTATCACAAAATTCTTAAGAAGAGGAAGACAATTGATCAAACATCCCACGTCGTATTGGCATTTCTAACAATATTAATTAAGAAAAAATGCCTAGCTCACTGGTTGATAAATCAGCCAATATTGTTAAATCAAAACAAATGATAGTTGTAAACACAATGCCGAACCGGTGAGCACAAATCTACCCTTGTCCACATTTCCTCAAAGTGTATGACATCCACAACATAGACAGAGTCCCCCCTCATGAAATCAATCAACTCCTTAACAGAGTGCACTCTAAAGGAAAACCCAACCTTCAGAAAGCCCAACAAAAGTCAGTCAAGTGATTATAAGAAAAGCTTTGATAAATGTGCATCAGGCTCCAGCCCGCCATCCTTCGCTCTCTTCCACTGAGATAGCCTGCCTTCACTCCCAGCGGACATCTCCACTTGGCAGAGATGCTGAATCTCGTTATTCTTTATTTGGCCTGGACCGCACAGGTCAATATCACGCGCGCACACGACTGCCTCACCGGTGTGCTGTCTGTAAATGTATTCACTATTTAAATTCAATGCAATAAATCATTTAAAGCTTCGGCTGAAAATGTAATCATGTAATTGAATTTGGTCATCAATATCTACTATATACATGCACATATAGCGAGTGCACGGGGCATTTCGCGAGCACGTATGGGGTGCCGGAGTGGAAGGAAATCTGTCCGAACTCGGCTCAAAGTATGAGTCATAGCGGTGCAGTTATCCCTCGTTATTATTCACAGCCCTTTAAATGATGAGGTTGCTGACAACGAGACAGCGACAGCCTGTTTGGCCTCAGAGGGAAAATAGGAGAGCATGCATCAATGGTGTTATATTTTAAATTCGGTAAGTCTCACCTGCAGCATTGTTAATTCTGTTTTGATGACAACTTCTATGAATATACAACCGCCTCATTCTTATGCAAAGTGAAATTTTGGTAAAGTAGGTGTTGTGATCAAGGCTTTCCTTTAAAATCTGCTGCAACTTTCCATAGTTTAGGGTTAGATTACATCCTTGAATTTAGTGAGGACACAATTCTACCTACCTTCTTCTTATGTCAGTCTTTGTTAAGTGTCAAATCTAAAAACTGCTTGGCGAGATGATCATTGCAAAAAAAGTAGCTGAGCTCATACCAGGGATTATTATTATTATTTTCCATTATCTAATGGTCTCTCCCTGCAATCTATAGCCAATCTGAATCAGCAACATTCCTGTATGACTAAAAGTGATAAGCAATGAATTAAGCTATTGATGAGGTCTTTAGCCGGGGTCATAACTGGCCCCAAGAAGTCAATAATTACCCCGATAAGAATATCTTTATTACAAAAGTGCATACGGCAGCATAACCATCACCACACCAAAACATTCCCCTATGGTGTAATTGCCACTGCTTGAAATTATAGTTTTCATTAAAACAAAATGTTCAAGGTTATTGATTGCTTAAATAAGACTCAATATCTTCTCATTTCAAAGCCGAATGAAATTGCTCGGAATAGTAATATCACCCAACTATTGTGCGCATTCATCACAGTTACACTGCTTCATATTGCCGTCCCTCGAGGATTATTAGAGCAAAAATAAGTGTATTTAAATGAGTGTAATTTCTAGGAACCACGGATCCATGCAAAAACATCTGTATACACAGCTCAGGCCTACTTCATCACTGCGAACGCACACAATCACCAGAGTAAAGGGCAGACATCAAATGCAGCCACATGCTGTTATGAGGCTCTGGTCTAATCACAAATGCACACTTCTGTGTATTTCCTAAGCTTGATGCTGCAGTATCTGTGGCTACAGCTGAGCTCTATAAACTCTATAATACAACATACTGTAAAGTTGCACCTGGGGCTCAGGTGTCTGTAATCCTGTGTCTCCTTGTGGTAAATGCACAGTATGCAATGCACAGAGAGCACCATAAAGACAGAAAAACAACTTGCACACAAATGAGACAAAAGTATAGCTGCTGGAAGCACATCTACGTGGCGCTCTTGCAATTATGGAAATGGTGATCACCATAATTGCTGGTTAGACCATTTTTATGACCTAATCCCAAAGCAAATGAAACAATTGGACATAATAATAAAGTAAAAATGAACTAAACATGAAATAGGAACTACATGCAGCTCATAATAAGGGTACTTACATCCTTCCTGGAACCTGCAGACAAAGACCTCTGCAGACACAAACTGTCTGAATCATGGAGGGAGGCCTTGCAGGGACTCGCAGAACAACTCCCATCCTCGTACTCCTCGTCAACTATCTTGGCCTCGACCTGCAGGGAGGGAGAAAACAAGATCCCCCTTGGCTTACACTGTACTGTGCTGCCGTA
Source organism: Epinephelus lanceolatus (assembly GCF_041903045.1). Classification (NCBI taxonomy): domain Eukaryota; kingdom Metazoa; phylum Chordata; class Actinopteri; order Perciformes; family Serranidae; genus Epinephelus; species Epinephelus lanceolatus. The sequence continues at coordinate 24,112,418 of NC_135748.1, forward strand.
TTGATTTTGCTAAATATTTATATATTTATGCAACTTGTTCTACTGAGCATTCATGGGTCTTATTCTGGGCAGAAAATGTTCTGCTGTACTAGAAGTGTATTCTTGATTCTTTTTGAAGCTGAAAAACACAGAAAGGTTCAAGTTTAATAAGAGGAAAATGGGGCTAGGATGCTACAGCTGCAGACACTTATCCATATAACCCAACTAAGCTTGTTTAATATTTATGTTTGTCTTCACTGTCATTAAGCTCTAAAATTAAGATGAGCTCATTTAGTAGCATATACTGAACTAAAATGGACCCAGCACATGGCCAGGTGGCATTTTTTTATCTATAGTGATGTTGATAATAGTGTTTTTAGACTGGAATGAATTCTTACTTCCTGTCAGATAAATACTGTAGGACCAAGCAGTTCAAAGGCTGTATGCTAAAGACCTCATCAGGTTGCACTGCAGTATGGAGTTGTGCTTCACCTGATCAATAGGCAGGTCCACCTTCAACTGGCCGTCTTCCTGCACCTCCGCCGCTCCTGCCATCTCACTCCTTTTGTTTTGCGCATTGAACACGCTGCCCTCTGAGAAAAGTGATTAATCACAATTACCTCATCGGCTGGCAGCCACCGTCTCATTCTTCTGCACACTCATTCTCTCCCTTCTCTACACCCCTCCATCCCTCACTGCCCTCTCTCCCTTTGCCTCTCCTGTTCAACTTCACAAGAGATCAATGTCGCTGTCAAGCCATTTATTTATTTAGAGTGGTCCCACAGACGAAAGGGCCACTGAAAGCCACAGCTGCCCTGCCACGAATATGGCCGGCCAGCGTGAACTTTCAGTTCCAAGGGTTAGTTCCTGACAGTGACAGGTTGCTGCTGATGCATGTGGGGAATAGCTTATATGGCAACGTCACACTGTTTTTCCTTGTAAACAAACTCCTTTTTTTTTGTCTCTGGCTGCTGGACGGGGTGGGATGTGAATAATTAAACACACTATTGAGCTTGAATCTACTTCAACAGCCTTAAGTAATTTCATTTAAATAATAAATAACAAAGCACGGTAGATTAATCAGTGATAAGACAAAGGAACAATGTATAGAAACATGTATGGTTAATAGCTCAAAGAGGCAATTATGCAGCTTCAAAACATGTAGAGTTCATTATGTTTTTCAGTCAGGCATTACACTTTTGGATCTCTTTCTAAACTCACACTAGTTAAGAAAAGGCAGAATGATGGAAGAAAGCTGGTGCCAAAAGCTGATCGTGTACCAGATGATGCTTGTGAACCCTCAGAGCGGTTGGGTTCAAAGAGGTGATTTGAAGACTTGTGAATTTCAGATTTCTAACTCTAAGGCCTTTAGTGAAGGGTTTTGTGGGCCAAAACCGTTACTATAGGTATGATCAATTGTCCAATATGTGTGGCTGCAAACAACAGCATCATCATGGGCACAATAAGAGTCAAATAGTCACTTCTATTTAATAATGTCAGCTATCTTGTTCTAACAAACAGTGGATTGCCCCATCTGGGTAGGGAGTGAGTAACCGCCCCAAGTGAAGGAGTATCTTGTAGGGATGCACATGATTAGACGTCTAAACAATTAAACGTCCACCCCCTCAGTCGATTAAACCAATTAGTGTTTTACTCATGTACAAGGCTGCTTAACTGTCATGCAGCCGCCTGCCACTAGTGAGTGCTACAGAGCTGTCAGTAAGCTGTCACCCTCCCCGTGGTAATGCTCGAGTCGACTGGAGTTTTAAAACAGCATGGTCAGAAATTGGAGAGATGTCCTCTCGCAAAACCAGCGTTGTGTTTTGGCAGAACTTTGATCTAGAAAATGAAAACAAGGTATTTTAGTGATTAACTTTTGACTGAGTTGCCGTCATGTTCATATTCATACCGCACAGCGCAAAGTGTCTTGTACTTCAGCGGCATTTAAAATCAGACACGTTTGTTGAAGACTGTGATTAAAGGCTTCAAAGGGCTCTTAGAGCACACAATATTTTTGGGACAATGTCTTGAATACTTAACAATGAATTGTGCTAAATTTTGACTGTTTTCTGAGTGTTTTCCTTTTTTAGACTGGGAAATTAGTCGCCAGGAACATCCCTAGTATCTTGACGCTCTTGTTGACACGTGAGGTTAAAATGGAGCATGAGATGGCGTGAGTTGGTGCAGTGTCAGCAGTCATGCAGGCGTTACACCAGACCATAGTGGTCACAAGGGATTTACCAACACATCTACATTCCAACCTTCACCTATGGCCACAGTCTTTAGGTAGTGACTGAGATTGCGGACACAAGCGGCTGCAGTAAGTATCCTCCATAGTTTGCCTGGGCTCAGCCTTAAAGATAAGGATAGTTACGACATATGGAGGGAGCTCGGGGTAGAGCCGCTGCTCCTTCGCATTGAAAGGAGCCAGTTAAGCTGGTCTGGGCATCTGATCAGGAGGCCTCCTGGGCGACCCTCATTAGAGGTTTTCTGGGCAAGTCCCACAGGTAGGAGGCCCCCCAGGGCATGCTGTATACAATCTGTAGAGATTGTATATCTCACCTAGCCTGGGAACACCTTGGGATCCCCCAGGAGGAGCTGGAAGACACTGCTGGGTAGAGGGACATCTGGAATACTTTGCTAAGCTTGCTGCCCTGCGACCAGGCTGGATAAGCAGATGAAAATAGATGGATGGAAGGATACGAAAGGATGGCAGGTTTAATTTGTGACAGTTAGCCTATCCATGTTGTATATGATACAATACAGGATAAGACTTTCAAGTCAAGGCACTGTACTACTGTGCACAGATGGTAAAACAAACACCCATGAAAACAACAACTGAATAATTGGATAGAGGAAGCAAACACACAATTACTGTGTATTAATGATAAACACAGTATCGCTCTCAAACAGCGCAACTGCCACAATGCTCAAGCCCATCAATTTAAAGGAGTATTTTGTCACTTTTATGATTCTTTCGTCAGCGGTATTTGCAATTAATAACTTATTACCATTTTGATCCCCGCATCGGCAGAAAATTAGAGCATTTTGTTTTCCCCCCACATAGTTAACAAGGCTTTCTGGATACATATTCAACAAAATGGCCTGATTGAATTCATCTATGATTTAAGCCCCCTCGACGGTGTTTGAAGTCTTGTTCTGTTTAATATTCACAGAAAAAGACTGGTGTTTCTTTCAAAAGAGCAGGGAGCTGGCTTCTGTTTGGACTTAAAAAGAACAGGCTGAGAATCCAAAGGAAGCTCCTTCACCTGCCAAATGTTTTTTTTATGTCCCCAACACACACATATCTCCTCACATACACACAGAAGAATGTATAACAGTATATATGCCTACATGTGTGCCCAAATGTAACCCTACATATGCAAAGGAGTACTGTACAGTAACACATATACATATAAGCAAACAGGATTCTTATTATTGGTGAGAAAGGAGGTGTTGGAGGGAGAAAAAAAAATGCTCTGAGGACAGGGGGGCTGGAGAGAGAGAGAGACATGGAGAAAGATATTTCTATAGAATTGCTCTGCTTACCCCCTGTCGAGAAGAGAACTGGGTTTCTGGACACCTGCCTCTGTTGTTTGGTTCTCTCCGGTTTGGCTTGTTTCTTCATCTGGCCCCTGGCTGTGTGCTCAAGGTCCTCTCTAAAGCCTGTGTGAGCAAACTACATGAAGAGACAAAAGAGAGGAGAAAACAGGGGCACAGATTAAGGCGTATTTCCTCAGATTTCTCTGTGATTCATCATCGACTTTTTGCTGTTGTTTTGTAAAGAGGAAGAAGAAGAAGAAAAAAGACAAAACGCATCGGGGCAAAACTTGTTTCTCCCCTCTTTTCAACGCTTTTTTACATTTTCCATTGGCCTCAATTTTTCATGAGCTGATATGCTTTGTAGCTCCCCCGTGACTCCTACTGTATTGAATTCATCTGGTTCCAATACATCCCGTGCACAACCTATCAATCACTAGGGAGCGTGGCAAACTAATCATTTATTGATGAAATGGGGCAGCCATGAATTTCTAACTGCATTTGTCTTATTTATCAAGCCAGATCAAACAATGAAAATCCAAACAAGCTTAAAGGGAAAGGGAGGGAGTCGCAGGGAATAACTTATTCTTCAGCAGTAGACAGCAGAAGGTTATTGATGGAGAGGGAGAGAGAAAAAAAGGGAGGCTTGGGACTTAGTTGCATGGTGGGAGAGTGAAGGAGCGAGGGAGGAAAGTGAGAGAAAAAGAGAGACAGAGCAGTGGGGAGAGTTCAGAGTGATGTTCAGACAGCAGGGTACACATCTGAATTAATGCTTCCACAAAAGGCAATTTTCTCCTCACAGGCTCCTCATCCCCTCTGTAGGTAGCAAGGTGAGGTATGTCTCCCTCACAGAGAATGAGAGACACAGACACAGAGAGCGGGATAGAGCAGACTTAATGTTTCTTTTCAGCTACAGTGCTCTTTACTGCAGCTGCCTGGCTGGATCCCTGGGCTGGCTCCGGGGATAGTGTAGTGATCTCAGGCCTCCACCAGAATACACTTCTGGCAATGGTGTTTGCAAGCTCACTAACATGGCCTCTGGGGAACGGCAGTGTTGTTTCTTCACTTGTTTGCTTTCTTTAATGCAGAGGCAAAGTCTGTTGATATTCTTTTGAATTTCTACAGCCGTTGGTGGGCCGAGGGAGAAAAATAAAACAACAAAAGAAGAGTGAAGTTTGCCTGGTATATTCAGCGAAAGGAGAGTTGAAACAGAGTTCACACTCTTATCGCTGCAGTGTCCACACAACCGCACCAGATCAAAGACGGGGGGAGCGGTGGCGCTGTCGCAGTGGTAAGCTGCTAATTTCTGTAACATTAATTCGTCTGTGAGTGATGTGAGGAAACGTCACCGAAAAGTTCAAAATCCAAATACATCTGGGCAATCAAAAATTGAACAGCTTGTTTTCTGTGTTTACAGCCTGGTGGTGATATGTAAATAGATCTTATTTAAATCAACAAAGTTAAATCAAGACGGTCTCACTCTGGGAGCGGAAAGCAGAGGACGAGGGGCGCCGCAGAGCCAGGAGAGTACAGTACAAGTAGCAGCGCAACTGGAAACACGGCTGTGGAAAAGCTGAGGTCATCTCTCCTCTCGTTCTGCATTACATATCTACAGTACCATGTCCTGTGGGAGCAGACAACTGTGTGTATCAGGAGGCCCCAGAGAAAGAGAGACCAGGAGAGAGAGAGCGCTGGAGTTAGTGTGAAGGGGGCTCAGGGGGACCAAGCAGCAAATAATCTGTGGCCCTCTCAAGTGGCAGAGAACAGGAGTCAACAAGAGGACACTGTGATATGATAGCCAGGGGAAAACGGGGGTCCCAACCAATTGGACCAAGCAGCCTCCAGCCACGCTGGCTGTGGTATCAGTCGGAGCCACTCCCTGGGCCGGGTCCTCAGCGAGCAGACATGCTGGCAGCAGCCAGGAGGTATAGTTTTCCACGGGGCATTGCTACTTCCCCTCACCAATGACATCATCCAGAAACAGCAGAGAAATGGAGAGCGGCAGCAAGTAATCGCTGATGTCAGGGAGTGCAGCTATTAAAGGTTTAGTCAGCCTTTCTGGGCTGTTTTCACAGGATGCTCCGTGTGAAGTACATGTGAAGCACAATTGCACCGCTCATTATTATCACTATCATACAAAAGTACTTTGCTTTGATGCACATCATTATTCTCTCTTTCCCTTTGCATTCCTCTCTCCCCCCTATTAATCTTTTCTTTATGCGACGTCTACCTCAAAAGTTTCTACCTCATCATGTCTGCGAACACCTAACTCAGCATATATGCTCGCTCCCGATGGGAACATGGTGTGCTGGAGAGATTCAATATTACACTCTGCAGAGCCGTCAGTTTAGACTTCAGTGGTTGCTCCAGACCAGATGTCCCAGTCAGCGACGCAGAAACACTCCGCAGCCTGGTGTAGACAGGACAGGACAGACAGTGATCCCATACAGGGGGAGGTTGCGAGAGCAAGGTTACATTTTACACAGCCTCAGTGGGCATGTTTAAAGGATCTTTTTACAGGCATTTCAAACCAGACTGCTGTTGTTTTGTGAGGTCAAACTGAAATTAATGACGGACATGACCCTATAAATGTATGTGTAATCAGTAAGCTAAACAGGTGACAGATCAAGACAGAGTGGGCAATTTTTGTCACATGTTTCTTTCCTCTCTGAAAGGTCCTTATTAACTGGTCAAATCATGTTTACAAATTCATGAGGGTTCAGACGTGGAGGCAGAGGGCGTAAAATGCGGCAGCATCATGTCCATTGAATGACTAATACTACAATGAGCTGGTGGATGCAAAACAAAGCCATGGCTCTGTCTCTGTCTCCACCTCATGGTCTTAAGTTGAATGGCACATGCTATGATCTGAGCAGTGTTGATTCAGATATTCCAACCTAAAGACTGAGTTTCAGTTAAGCAAAGTTTGATAACAGAGCAGTGTGGTCTCCATATATTATTTTATGATTGGACACATTTGAATAAGATGAAGAAATCTTAACATATTCTAATATATTACTAATAAATATTCATCATATTTCTGAATATAATGGCGGTCCACCACAGATAAGGCACGGGGCATTTTTCTCCATCTGAAAAAAATTGGCATCTGCCACAGCATTGTCATCTTTCATGGTTAGAAAAATCAGATGTCAGACACATCTCTCACAGGGGCCCCCCCATCTCCACCTCAACTTGCTGAGTGGGCATGTTCTCATCTTCACCGTGTGATTTGGTGTTCATCTCAGGCCCACAGCAGTGCAATCCTCATATGGATTCAAAGCACTTCACTGTCTACTTAATCACAATACAAATTGTTCCGGTTCTGGTTTGAATAAGAGATTTCTTTTTTTTTTTTTTTGTTTTCAGTCGGTGAAGTCCCCCTGGTGCATATGATCTGTCTATGAGGCTCACTGCACTTGATCAAGTGGGCCAGCCTTTCTCTGTGGGGATTACCCATCAAAGTGGAAAGCAAAGGTAACTCAATGCCTCCCGCAGACAGTGATTGATGATAGCGCTGTTTCATAACGAATTGCACCCCCACAACAAGTCTCACACGTGGGAAATGTTAATTGAAATGCTGTGTGTGCAAAGACACGCTTCTCGACTGTGATAGTACCAAGGTGTTACGGCAATAAACCAGAGGGAATCTGAGAAAAAAAAAAAATAACAACAATTGAGCATGTCGCAAGAAAGTGAACAACCAGATGGCAAACTGCAGCCAACTCTGAAGCGATAGTACTCACCGCATCCTTTGGATGTCTTGTCTTTCTAATAGCAGGCAGGATGTCTTGGCTGCAGGGCATATAAGGGGAAACCAAAATTGACACATTTTCTCTTTCACTTTCACATCAGAATAGAATCCAGTGTTTATTTAGAATATAACAACTTACTTGAAATCACAGGTGTCATACCCTTTGATGATGTTGTTTTCCCTAATTAAATCCCTGTAGGGCCTGCAGCGATCATATGGGAGATCTTTAAACTTGTCTGCACCAACTGCAACGTAGTACTGGTTGTTCTCCAGTTCACTGGGGCCGGAGAGAGGACGTCCATCTAACGTGCAAAGCCTGGGCACACAAACAGAGAGATCATACAAATGGGAGTGATGTTTTGTGATTGTTTCAATTATTCTTAAACAATCAGTGTTTTTGGATAATAAAAGAGACACAGATGTTTTAAATATTGTTGGAGTGGTTAAACTTAATGTAAGCGCATTTTTTAAAAATTCATCAAAGCTGTGTTTGCCTAACAAGCAGTTTTGGATTAACTCCTGTGGGCCCATCACAACTTGACATGGTCTAAATCACTAATTAATTAGAAAAATTCTTCTGCTCTGCTGAATGTTGCTGCATTTAAACGGACTGGAAAGCCTCCACTAATCATATTTCCCTCAATCTATATTACAGAAGCTGACATTCTGCAGAGAAACAGGATTCAGTATTGTGACTAGTTAACTTAAAATTCTTGCAATGTACACCATTTTTGATTAAAAAATGGGTTGACTGGTTTGATTTCATCAAAAAACACGATGAAGAACATGCCTTTGCTTGCCCTCGCTGGTACATTCTAAACTATAAGGGTTCATAGTGTGCTGGTGTCGGACATCACCTGAACACAGCACCAGTGCGCAGTCGCACTTTCTCTGTCACCATGGCTAAAACATTTTCCCAGCTTCTGAGAGTATGCTTTGGGATGCGTATTCGAGCTGGGGGAACCAAGATTTCTCCATTGGTCAAGACACTATGAAACACAACGAAAACGAATGATACAAACAATTATTTAATTGCTGAAAAGTAAACTGGAAAAAAACATGAACCTTTTTACATTCAGGATGACTTTGTATCTTAAAATAAACACTCACTTTATTGTGCAGGACTCATCCACAGTTCTCTTCCAGCGAGCAGAAACTAGTATTCTGCTGTGAACAACAGGTCGGATCTGAAAATGTCAAAACTAAGGGTTAGAAAATGAACATGACCTGGTGGAAAATAAGAAAGGAGGCATTTTTAAGTGTATGACTCCAGCTCTGATGTTATGTGATAATTAGGGGCTGCAACTAACAATTATTTTCACTGTTTGTAGATGGAATAATGGATTGGTTGTTTGGTCTATAAAATGTCAGAAAATGGTGAAAAATGTTGATTAGTGTTTCTCAAAGCCCAAGATGATGTCCTTAAATGTCTTAAATGTGTCCACAACTCAAAAGTATTTGGTTTATTGTCAGAGAGGAGTAAAGAAACCAGAAAATATTCACATTTAAAGTCCTCATGAAACAGCGTTTTAAGATCTGACTGGGGATGTGATCTAAAAGGGTTAAAAGAAAAATATTCAGACCAATTAATCAGTTTTCAAATTAGTTGGTGATTGATTTAATAGTTGACAAGTGATCAACTTTGTGTGTAGCTCTAGTGATAGCAGGATTGTTATGTTCGGCCTCAGCCACCTGCAGCCTCCTAAGGCTCCATATCATATTATAGTCACAAGTAATAAAGCACCTGAAAATGTAGGTTAGACTTTGTTAAATCATATCAAGTATATCTGAAGAAACACACAAAGTGGTATTACCTGTTCTCTTTTCTTAGTTTGTGGCTTCTTGTTTGTTATCGCACAATAGCTGGAAGACATAAAAAAATCATGTAAATGACTCAGTTACTGTACATGTGAAACCTACAGTTAGATGGTCTATAAAGATAGGTATGGATGGATTACTGAATGGGCCTAATGTGCACAGGCCCAGGTACCCAAAGTATCAGGAAGCCACCTGGCCATCACTTGCAAAATGTCACTCAAATTAACAAGTAGGTCTGTCGATCAGGAACAGACTCAAAATGACCACAAGGAGATGTGAAGGAATTGTAAAGTTATGACAAATAACAACAAAAAGGGCAAGGCAATGAGAAAGAGACAAACATAACTACAAAGACTCACAAAATGACCAAAAAAAGACAAAAAATGACCTCAAAGACACACAAAATTACCTTAAAATAAACAATTACAAAAAAAAGCACACAAAATAACCACAAGAAGACATAAACTGGCTACAGACTGACAGACAATGACCACAAAGTACCCAAAATTATCTCTGAGACACAAAATGACAACAAAAATGGACAAAGCAACTACTGAGACACAAAATGACAACAAAGCATCACTTAACAACCAAATAGTATACAAAATTACCTCAAAGGGATGCAAACAGCTACATAAGACACAAAACTATGACAAAGAGACACAAAATAACTACAAAGAGACACAGATAAAGAAAAAAACACAAAACAACCAAAAAGAGACACAATATAACTACAAAGAGACACAAACAACTACAAATGGACACAAAACTATGACAAGGAGACACAAAATAACTACAAAGAGACACAAAACGATTACAAAAAGATACAAAACAACCAGAAAGTCCACAAAATGACTGCAAATAGACACAATACAACCACAAGACACAAAAAAGAGACACAAAACCAGCACAAAGTCTGTGCGTCTTGCTTCTGTCTAGGAAAGGTGGAGGAGCCCTGTTCATATTTCTGCCCAGGTTACCCATTGTCTCATAGTCCGCCCACGATGATAGATGGAAGACATCTCTAGACCTGATAATACCAGTTAATATAAAATACTGCTTTTACAGGTGAGAATCAAATATAAAGTGCTCTAGACATCATGCTAACAGGACTACAAGTATACCAGCACACTACACCTCAATAGTAGACTACAAATCAAAATTTAGACTTTATTTAAGACATGTATATGTAAATGTAAACTATTGAAACCCTTGAGAATGTGATGAAGACATATTTTAAGGACTGTGCAGTACAAACCCAGCTAAATATCCATCAAACATTACAGACAACCCACCTGCTGACCATGTAGCTAACATTAGCTTAAATAAATGCACCTTCTCATGACCCAGGATGGAGCTCGTCCTCGGTTACAGTGACCTGACCTCCCTGCTATGACCCACACACCCTCCTACACACACTCACACACACCCTACAGCACTGGTACCTACTCCAGCCTTTTGAACTGCTCATTTCCGGCTGCAACATACACACTCCCGTGCTTCAGGTCGTCCAGGTGCTGAACCCTGTGGCCCTCTCTGGGAGTGTACAGCCTTCTGACGGCGCCGAAAGGAGCCTCGATCAGTCTGGTCAGGAAGGTCAACAGATGGTCAAAGGTCGTCAAATGCCGCAAATTTACCACTATTTTTCTTCCGGGAAAGAAAGCGTCTCCGTTCCTGTAGACAGTTATTGCCTTGGTCGGTGGCAAATCACCTCTCCCTGCTGTGCCCGGCATACTGACTGAACGTTAGCTAACAGAAAAACAAACAAACAAACAGTAATGGCGCTGGGTGTCAAAATGTGTCAGTGGCAGGTGTCCGCAGCCTCCGGAGACGTAACTGGAGATAGCATCTGATATGGAAACCAATTCTTCCACTTGAGAGGTGTAGCATTAAGAAACCTATCCCCCCGGCTGTGCTGCGGCTGTTTGCTAGTTTCCGTTTGTATGAAACGGTAACTTCCAAAACTTCAGCGTTTCCAAGGCAACCACTAAGGAAAATTAATCCGTTGTTTGGCAACGGGTTGTTAGATCACATCTACCCTATATTAGACATGTTATTTTATTTTTATGTATTTTTTTTTTTTTCAATTTTTGTGTGAAATTGGTTTGGGTTTTAGTACTTCAAAATGATACAGTATTATTCTTGTAATTTTATTTATTTATGTATTTATTTATTTATTGACCAAACACACATAGAGGTAGGCTATTACATGGTCTTTTTTTTCTTATTTTCTTTTTTCTTCTTGGTTGTAATCGCACAATAGCTGGAAGACACTAATAAATCATGTAAATGACTCAGAACCCAGCAACAGGTACTGTACATGTGAAACTTATAGTTAGATGGTCTGTAAAGATAGGCATGGATAGATTAGTGAATTGACATATCAGGCACAGGCCCAGGGGCCCAAGATGTCAGGGAGGCCCCTGGCCATCACTTGCAAAATGTCACTTGGAATGACCACAAAGTGACACAAACAGACGACAGAGATGTGAAGGAACTGCAAAGTTTTGACGAGATAACAACACAGAAAGGGCAAAGCAACAATGAAGAGACACCGAACAACTACAAAGAAACACAAAATGACTACAAAGTGACACAAAACAACCAAAAAAGACACAAAATTACTTTAAAAAGAACCAAAACACTACAAAAAGCCAGAAAACAACCACAAGGAGACACAAAGTGGGTATAGAGTGACAAACAATGACCAAAAAAGTACCAATAGTACCTCAAAGAAACACAAAATAATAACAACAAAAACAGGCAAAACAACCACAGAGACACAAAATGACTACAAAGTGACAAAAAACGACTACAAAGAGACACAACACAACCACAAAGAGACTCAAAATTACAACAAAGTAGCACACAAAGACCAACGAGTACACAAAATTACCCAAGAGAGACACAAACGACTACAAAAGGACACAAAACAACCACAAGGAAACACAAATGACTACAAAAGGACACAAAACAACCACAAGGAGTCAAAAATGACTACAAAGAGACACAAATAAAAAAGACACAAAATTACCTCAAAGTGACACAAATGTAAGTAGGCTTACTGACCACAAAGAGATGCAAAAAGACCACACAGATGTGAAGGAACTGTAAAGTAATGACAAAATTACAAATAAAAAAGGGCAAAACAGCCACAAAGAGACACAAAATAACTACAAAGAAACCAAATATGAATCCAATGTAACACAAAACAACCAAAAAAGACACAAGATTACCTCAAAGTCACACAAAATTACCTTTAAAAGAACCAAATGACTACAAAAAGACACAAAACAACCGCAAGGAGACACACTATGGCTACAAAGTGACAATGCCCAAAAAAGTACCAAAATTACCTCAAAGAAACACAAAATAACAAAAAGAACAGGCAAAACAACCATAGACACACAAAACAACTACAAAGAAACACAACAAAACCACAAGGAGACACAAAATGACAACAAAGTAGCACACAAGTACCACTGAGTACAAAAGTTAACCTGAAAGAGTCACAAACTACAAAAGGACACACAGTAATCGCAAGGAGACAAAAATGACCATAAGAGACACAAACAGACCACAGAGATGTGAAGGAACTGCAAAGTTATGACAAAATAACAACAAAGAAAGGGCAAAGCAACAATAAAGAGACACAAAATAATTACAGAGACACAAAATGACTATAAAAAGACACAAAATGGTTTATAGAGTCAAGTATCAAACTTCAGTCAGTCAGTTGATCTGATACTCAGTGGGAGGCTGTTCCAGAGCCAAGGAGCAGGAACTGAAAATGCTCGATCACTCTTTGTCTTTGATTTGGACTCTGGAACAGTTTGAAGACCCAGACTTGGATGGCACAGTATGAGAGGCTCAGTTATATACTCTGGTGCCAGATCGTTGAGAGCCTTGTATGTGATTAAAAGAACTTTAAAATGGTTTCTGAAAGAGACTGGAAGCCAGTGCAGGGAAGCCAAAATAGCTGTGATGTGTGAGGATGGTTTTGTTTCGGTCAAAAGTCTAGCTGCTTAATTTTGAACGATTTATTCCTATGTTGGATATAGAAGTGGATAAAACATCAGATGCAGGGTGTGTGTCCTCGTTTCCATGCACTGTAGCCATATCTACCATTTACAGGCCATTTCTTCACCAGTGCCGGTCGACTGTCAGACAGAGCTGCCCAAATTGTTTACCACAAAGGTAACCAGAGATTGCACCAACAATGGCACCTAATTGGTTTATGCCAGACAACTCGTGGTCAATTAAATGCATAATTCATCTCAGCATTAATTATTCATCTCTTAAGGGACTCGAACTGTGCTTTATTAGGAGAACTGCATCATGCATATTCAAATTTTCTTCTTCTTAGAGGGACTCAATAGGATATCATCTCAGCTGGGATGCCCAACCTTAAAAACAATAGCAAGCAGGGCTGTAAGACAACTTCTATTAATCACACGACTAAACCGTAGAGGATTTTCAAAGATAAAAATGCCATATTAACCTGAGGTATGTAATGTCTTGTTTTTGTCATTCAGCCAATATTGTGCTGTCACATTGTTACCAAGAGTAATTAATTTATTATTATTATAAACTCTCTTGTGTTTTGAGGATACATTATTTTTTCAAATAATACACATGTCACTGCAAACTGACAGAACTAATTTAACTCAGTATAATGTGTGTAGTCCATGTCATCATTTAATCCATTGCTTAAGATGGACTTCAGCAAAAGAAATGTTGATATAGAAAAATCTCCATCAATCAGTCTAAATAAATATCCCTTAAAAAATAACAGACAGGTTATTTTTTTAGCATAGATTGCTACAGTATGTGTTGACATCTTTAAACAGGGGCACAGGCCGTTATACACAATACATCTAACAGCAGGAAAAGCACATGTACAAAATCAAATTATTGACGGATGATTTTTTTCAGTTTCAGGGTCCTGTTATTGTCCATGTTGCCACACTGTTGCATCATGGCTTACTGGGATGCTTGAATAAACTGACCATGGATGTGTTACTGAACGGCCAACCGGGCACAGGCCCAGGGGTCCAAAAATGTCAGGGTGCCCCCCAGCCTTCACTTGCAAAATGTCACTGAAATTAACACGTACTGGCTGGAAAGGGACTCAAAATGACCACAGAGAGACACAACAAGACCACAAAGAGATGCAAAGGAACTGCAAAAGATGTAAAACAACCCAAAAAGACACAAAATTTACTAAAATAGACACTAAATCACCACAATAAGACACAAAATTAGATTAAAAAAGAAGACCCAAACAACTACAAACAGACACAAGATGCCACAAAATGACTAAAAAGACCACAAAGAGATGCAAAGGAACTGCAGCGAGACACAAAATGACTACAAAAGATGCGAAAAAATCCAAGACACAAAATTACCTAAAAGATACTAGGGGTGGAAATCGCCAGAGGACCCACTATACAATATTATCATCACACTTAGGTCACGATACGGTTGTAATATTGCGCTATACTGAGTATTGCGATAATATATATAAAAAATAATAACAATTTCTTACCTTTTTTCCAACTGCAAATTAATTCCCCAAAAGAAAACTTTGTCAACATCAGTTTTACGTCATAAGAGAAGTTTTCAGACTGTTCATCTGACTCAAATGCCAAATGTTGTATTAAAGAGTGTACTTGCAAAAATTAAATGTAGTTTTATAACTAGGTTCGGGAACAACCCTCATCCCTTCATTCCTCACTCTTCATCCTTTGATCCTTATCCTGTCATCCCGAACCTTTCATCCATCTGGCCCTCCTTCATCCCTACATCCTCATCCTTTTATTCTCTAATCCCTAGATCCTCATCCCTTCACGCTTTCCTCCGAACCCATAATCCATCATATGCAATAAGCCATTAGAAATCTTTATCTTATGGGTGTGGTCTTTGTTAGTGAATAATGTATATAATTAAAGATCAATACTTAGTGTCTGTGTATCGATACAATATTGCTACACAAAATATCGCGATACTATGCTGTATCAACGCCCCCCCCAACCCTAAAAGATACCCAAACAACCACAAGAAGACACAAACTTGACTACAGAGACAAAACCACCACAAAGTCTGTGTGTTTTGCTGCAGTGCAGGAGAGGTGATGGGGCCCTTGGCATCTCTTTGCCCAGGGGCCCACTGTCCCATAATCCTTCTATGCAACTGAGCCATCCTCAATGTAAATGTCACTAACTTTACATCCCAGGGTGATTGTGTTTGTTACATTGCAGTACCATTTCCATCCACTAGATGGAGACTGCTGTACACTGCAGGACATGGTTCAGCTGCTGCACCAGATAAGTGTAGTTTGCTCCAGGGCAGAAAAACAATGCACAGACTAATTCTTTATCTTTTAAATCATCAGTGAGTTTTATTTTACAACAACCGCCACATAACTTATCATGTGAACATGGATATGAAATGCTTATCGTATCCCATTTCTCTGATTAAAGCAAACAACTGGAAACCAAATCTTTCTTTCATTTCATATTTTATGCACAATCTACAGCCCTCTACATTTTCTTATTTGTCTCATTTGTTGATAGCCCTGTTACAAATGTTGCTTCGTGGATAGTTTGCATAACATAGAAACACAATGCATTGCCTGGCATGCTGTTTGAAACACTAATGAATCACAGAGTATGAGATTAACTGTGTACCTAAAGTAAGTATCACAAAAGAACAAGAACTCTGTTTGGTGAGTTAAGAAAATAAATAGCTCATGGGCTTATGAGGAGAAGTAAAAAGAAAGTAGAAAATATACCAGTTTGCACAACTTGCTTGTCATTTTGTCACCTTATTTACAGATAGAAGCACAAACCCATCATATTTACCCACTCTATAGGCAGACTGAACTCAGACACTGTCCTTGTCAAATTCACAAACAAAATACATGGTGGGGTGGCAGGCCACATCAGTCCATTCCCCAGAGGCCACCATCTCAGCACAGTCCTCATCATCATAGGCGTTGTTGGGCTCCCCCTTCCTCCATTTGCTGAAAGTGGTCATGGGCGAGAGATCCACGTAGGTGAAAACACCCTCATGTTGCAGGTCGTTAATCCCAATGTAGACTCTGTTCAGGCCCGCTTCCGTTATGTACCCTGCGATGGCTGCGTTGGCTCCCTCATCCTTGGGCATGGCCAGGTGCCCTCCCCTCGTCTGACAGTAGGCCTCAGCATCCGAGTAGCGCTTCTCCTCCTTCACCAACAGATAGACCTTACTGTCTGTCTCTTTTATGCCAGCAACAGCTGCGGGGGAGGGCAGTGCTGAAAAATGAGCACTTGTATTTCTATAAATTTCACATTGACATGCCCAGCATTTGCAGTTCTATGAGGATAACAGGTGAAACAATAGACAAGAACTGACAGGGATGCAAACAAGAAATGCTAAGATCATACCATTCTTAATGAATTTCAGTTCAGACGAAAGCTGCGCCACGAGAATGTCCATCTCTCCGATCATCTTCCTCATGGGTGTGCACTCACAGGAAACACCTGATAAGACAAAAATGTGGAGGATTACCACACATTCATCTCAAATTTCACCAAATGTGTCTGTCTAATAAGGCAATAATCAGTTTGACCAACCGAATAACAGAATGTAATCTGCCCTTTGAATGCCAAGCACAGAAACAATTTTACTGCATGTTTGGGGTCATAGGTCGAATACCTATGACCTACGAATACCTATTTAATGAGCACATTACCACTTTTCTACCTATGACACATTTGTCTGGACAGTCTAAAAACTTTGAAGCCATGTTGCTCTGTTTCAGTGCTACCATAGTTAGCCTTAGGGCTGTAATATCTCACCTGGGTCTCCATTAGGGCCCCTTGGACCTGGATCCCCCATGTCTCCCTTTACCCCTGAGACATGAAATGGCATTATCCATAAAGCACAAACAATACGGACCTCATTGCCAAACAAGTGCAAGCACATTTCTGCATTTTCCGATTACCTTTCATTCCACTCTGACCCACTTTTCCATAACGTCCCATTATGCCTTTCTGACCTTTAAGCCCAGTTTGACCTGAAAAGAGTATGCATGGTGTTAGACAATATTTCTCCACAAATTATAGCTGATGAAAATACTGGAAATTACTCCCAGTGAGTAAGTATATTATTAGGATGCAGTGTCTGTGTAATCTCCACCCTCCACTCCTCATTAAGGTCTTCAGTAAACACTTGTCCACAGCCGTGGATTCTTCAGATCATTTTTCCGCCAACCTCTCACCCAAATGTAAACACTTGGCCATCTCTGCATGGCCTGGCAGTGATGTAACAGCAAATTATCAGCCTGAGCAATGTGAACTTTACCCCAGCTCCTTTTTTTTTTTTGTTACAGCTTAGCAAGATGTACAAGTCTGGGTGCATGGCTAATGTTTGCATTGAGAAACCTAGATATTCTATACCCATCTCTCCAGGAGGACCGACTCTTCCCGGGCGCCCCGGTGCTCCTTTTAGTCCTTTCTCCCCTGGTTCTCCTTTTGCACAACAAGGCAGAAAAAATAAGACAAAAATATGAAGACAAATTCTATTTTTTGGTTTCTATCTATGATGAATGGTGTAAGAGAATATGTAGAACGGCATGCCTTTGAGTCCAGGGACAAGGATCTGAACAGTGCAGGACTCCTCTGTCAGATGCTGTCCATACGATGTCTGTAGTGTCAGTAAACTCAGCACAGACACCAGCACTATGGGCAATAACAGCTTGTCTCCTATCATCCTTTACATGGGCTGGTTGGTGAGCTATTCTGAAGGAATGAGAGAGATTAACAATAGAGAAATCGTTTTGCAAATCATCCAGTTTGCGGGCTACTAAATTCCAGAGAGAGCACGCTCAAGCAATATTTGTTTATCCTGAGAAATTTTAGGAGTTTCAATATAAAATGCCACACATTTGAAATAGTAGATACAAGTTTAAGAAAGAAATTATTGTTTTAAACCTATCCATACATATCATCTAGAAGAATTCAGGCTTGAACCTGCAGAAACCTGCCTAAACCAAACACATATTCAACTTTTTTGTTACAAACTTGGCCACACCTTTATCAGAAATCACTACATCCCCTGTGAAAAACATGGGTTTAACAGAATACCCCGTTTTAAAATCTGCACGTCCTACCTGCAGAGGTGTTTCCAGACAGGAGAAGAGAAGTGTAGCCAGCTTGAAAAGACTTGCAGTAGCTTTGAACACTGGTGGTCCTACAGAAACATTTCATGTTCCTCCGCAGGCACGGCAGAATGTGTGTGATAGGACATTCGTAAACAGTTCGCAGATAAAGTCTGAAGCAGCTGGGGCCCCACAGATAATTGGCTGGGAAAGTAGTCGAGTGATTGACGGTGGAGGGGCCCGATAAATACACTGACTCAACCTCAAACTCTATCAGATATTTACTTGAAGAAAAGCATGTTTTGTGAAATGCCCATAATGCTTACCATGTTGTGTAGTTTATTTTAAATGACAAGTGTAGAGTTTTCATTATGTTTACAGTTTCTAAGACTTGACTGCAAGTTTTGTGTTATTCTGTCAGTCCAAGTTGAACTTTTGGTATTTTACATGAATAAGATACTTTACTTGTATAGGATTTCTGCCACTGTCATGTCAAGAGCAGTATTTGTTGTGATGATCAACTTTCCAGTACATCCCCTCCTTCACTGCAGCTGCTCTTTACTCTTCTCTGCCTTCTTGTAGGCAAGTCTTGGGATTTTAGATTTGCTATTCCCCATTGTGGCCACATGAGGGAGCCACTGTCCATACAAGCAGAGTGGCGTTGACCTCCACTTGCCTGGATCCTTAATGTACATCACTCATCCTGAAGTCAGAATTACAGTGACTAAAATGACAATAACTTTATATATTTTCAGATTTTAAATCACAGCATTTGCCAGTGTTTGTTTGTCTTGACCAGTGTGATAAAGATGACTTTAAAATAAACAAAATGGATGGTGAATGGATGGTGGTCATATCTGTACAATTCTTTCTTTGGAGAGTAGGATGTACTGTAGCATCCCCAAAATAAAACATGTCACAGTTTGATATCAAGTGGTGCTTGTCTTTGTCGTGCATTATTTATGACGCCACGCAAATACCAACTTGGACTTTTAACTTGCGAACAACAAAAAAAAATGTCATGTTAGTGTTTACATGCTGTCATCTAGTGTCAGTAATCAGATACGGTCCAGTGCAGGAGTATCAGATATCCTAATTAGATTTACAAACCCAGTGGCGGCTTTCAATGGTGGATTGGATGTCTCCTTCAAAAATCCCCCCCAAAAGTTTTAGATTACCTGCCTCTGAAATATTCATGACTTTCAAGGCAACATTTGCTGTCTTTTCATTGCAGCTGGTGAAGTAGTGTAGGTATCTGCTCAAAAAGACTAATACAGTGTATTACATGACTGTGGGCAGTAAAATGAAATATTCCTCATAATGATACCTATTGAAAATGAATTTACAAAGCATAAAGGACATGTGGCTGTATCCTCCTGAGACCTCAGCTTCTGTTTGGTACACATTTTTATTGTCTCTGAGGTGTTTGGGATCAGTAGGATCTAATGGTATAAATAAATAAATAAATAAAAACTGTCTTTGAACAGGAAGTAGTTTTAGAAGAAAAAAAAGATGTCCTCATATGTGGATGTTGGGTTTATTTTCAATAATCACTGTGTGTAATAAAGAATAAAACTGTTTATTTCAATGTCTGAACGTTCGTGTGTAAAAACGAAATTACAAATATTGAAATTAATATAAAAGTCTGTGATTTATTGTTTTAAAACCTCTTCATCAGTTTTCTTTGTGCCATACTCCAAGCAAGGGATGTCCTTTTGTTTGTGGAGACAGTCTGACCAAAATAAAGTCCCAATGTCCTCAAACAAGACGTCCTAATGTAAAGTCCTCATGTAAAGTCCTCACATTTCTTAAATGTTTTAAAATTACATCAAAGCACCAATAACACATCAATTCAAAGGGGAAATTGAAAATCAAGTTTTTTTTAAATTAAATTAAATTAAATTACATATTTTACGTAGAGTTTGCCTCTTTATTAAGAAATGGGTGATTTAAAAGAAAGACAGTTGAATTCAAAAAAATGAATTAAAATTTCATTCATAACTTTTTGTTTAGGCTCAGTTGAATATTGCAGTAATAATGCGAGGTTATCACAAAATCCCACGGCACACTTGGATTTGCATGGTGTGAAAACACAGCCAGTGAAAACGACCTGACACAGGATCTTCCGAGCAGCACTTCAACGCACCTTCAGCAGTGTACAGTCGGAGTGACGTCACCTGGGCTCACCGGAGCACCGAGCACAGCCTGTCATCCAGACAGCCCGCTGCTCCGTCCGTCCTGTCCTGTCCTGTCCTGTACTGTCCTGTCCCGAGGAGAAGAGTGAGAGAGCTGGACTACTGCTACAACTACACATCCGTATGAGGGACTTAAAACTCTTTCCTGTCGTCCTGATACTAAATTTAACCCCCTGAACGTAAGTGTGTGTCTGACTTTTACACTTTTATAGCTGATAGTCAGAGTCAGAAACAGCCTGAGGTGTTTTATATTATATATTTATATATTTGTCTTCACAGGTACATAGATGGAGTTTGTGCAGTTGTTGTAGTGTATTGCGTTTGATAACTAGCTATAATATTGTGTAATTATTAACAAGCATTGCCTGCATTAGTACAGTGTGAGTTTGCCTACAAACACCTGAAGTAGTCATAATGGTTTATTCATAAGGAGCTCAGTGTAACTTAGGCTACAGATGGTGCTGATATATTTAAATCCATTTAATTATGAGGTTGTCTTGAACCTATTTTATTTGACTGTCTATTCTTCTTAATTCTTTCATTTGTGTCATGCTGCCACCCCTCAGCCACTTTAAATCCCTCTTAAACCAAAACTCTATGTTGTCCATGTTTTTTAAAGATGCACCTTTGAAAGTGTGATCTGTCTCTACATGTGTCTTCATCCTGTTTCCCTGTTGTCTACTTCCAAAGAATTCTCCATGTCCGTTTTTGCCTATAGTAGAGAACAGGAAACAAGAGGCAGGAAACAAGAGGCGTGTTTGTGTGTCCTGCTTTTGCTCTGAGCCAGAGTCCATTCATTTGTGTGCACGTTTATTTCTCCTTCTCCTGTGTCTCCTTGCTTCCCTTCTGATTCGTCTCACAACAACTGATCACAGACTTTTATTTGTGAGGCTTAGGTGTCACTTGAAGCGTTTCACCTCATGGTCTGGATTAGGGTCAGATACTAAGAGGATTTAGGGCTGCAGAGTCAAAGTTACTCATGATGGGCCGGTGTCTGTTTTGTTGAGAGGAGTCAGTGGTGTAGACTTTTAGGCTCAAGGACATCTCTCCGTGAGTGATATACCAGACTGTTTGGAGGTTTGCATTGAAAGTAGCATGATAATTTCAAAGCTCTTGATGCATTGAGCAGTGCTGTATTACAAAGACAGATGTGTTGTGTGTGGTGTTTGCGGCAGACCGACGTAGACTGCTCTTAGTGTCTGACAAAGGTGGTAAGCACGAATTGTCAGTCATAGCAAGATATGTATAGACATTTAGGTTTTCTTGAACTGAGCGTATTTCCTTTGTGGACGTGCTATAATTAAACTTGCACTGTGGGAAAGCTTTGTGGTTATCAGTCATCAGTCTTGAAGATCCCCCTAGCCTTGATCTCACACTTGAAGGTTCGAGATAACAGACTGGGAAAGTAATCTTTATCCTCCCTCCTTATGGTGTGATTTTCTTGCACTCCTGCTTATGTTTGGATGTTTTTTAGAGCTTAATAATCAAATTATCACCACTGCAAATATGGATATGGCCTCCATTTATTGTACAAACAGTTCCTAAAGTTACAGACAGGTCCTTTTCACTTGTTGCAGCCTTAAGTGATTGTAGCTTGCATCCTGCCAATGTGAAGACGATACGTTGGTTCAAGAACTTTCTAGTATCATACTTATTTATTTATAACTTCATTTATAACTTTGCCTCTCAGTGCACTGTTTGAGTTTTTTGTTCTAGTTTTGGCCTTGACGGTGGGTCGGCCCCTTGATGTGTAAAATCCTCCTCCTACTCGGCTGTTTTCCCACCCGGGGCAAAGACATCTATTGAAAACAAAGGTTATTATCTAATAATAAAGATAACGGCACGCCGTGTGTCTCATGTTACATTCACTTTCAGTGGAAGCAGTGATAACATTCGGCCCTGCTTTACCTTGGGTGCAAACTAGGCTTTCGTTCATTCATACTTACAGTAGGCCTACCACTTCTTAGCACAGGTTCGCAGACATTCTCAGAATCTTAAAGGACATTCAGTCTCATGGTTTGCAACAGGATGTGCAGTGATATGAGCTACTGTAGCTTATATCTTAATTTTAAAGGGTTTAACATCTGAGCCTTACGTTACAAAGTCCTCAGAGTGAGTGAGTGCCTGGAAGTTTCCATAGCTTATAGTGAGAAAAGCCAAATGTAAGTGTGTTGACCAGACGTGACGTGTGCTTGATAAAGAAGCTGTAAAAGCCTGATTGTGGTTATTAAGCACTATCATGCAAGGGCCTATCATTTGTTTAGTAAGAAAGAAATGGTTGACTGCTCTTGTATGGAAGTTATGATGCAACACAAAGGAATATGATGTTCAGTTAAAATGTTGAATAATGCAATGTCATTTGTGATCCAGCGTCATCTAGATCCAAAACAAGGGTAGAAAAGCAATAGAGATAGTCACTACCATCTCTCGTCTTTCCCTCGGTTGGATCCGCCATTAGGCTGAGCCGATGCACCTGCTGAACTTTGAGTCTTGCTGCTGAAGGCTGCATCAGCACTTTCCAGCACCTATTCTGTCTGACATTTGACCTCAATCCTTGAGGCTAATGGGATATCAAGCATAACGTCAGCACTTTTGCTTTGAAGAACTCTGTGGTTATAGGATTAAGAACCATTAATCACACGCATGTGAAAATACAAGCTTTCACATTTGATCAAAGATGCTTGGATATTGTGGGCAAGATTAGGACAGAAATTATTCACTTTGTACTCTGCGCCTTTAAGGTCCAACTGCTGCTGTCAGCTACAGAATAAAGTTGTACAATTTTAATATACAGTTTAAATATCCTCTTACCTGTAGTAATATTTACCAATCTAGATTGTTTTGGTGTTGGAGATATGGGCTGTAGAGATGTCTGCCGTCTATCAAATATAATAGAACTACATGGCACTTGGCTTGTAGTGCTCGAAGAGACAGTAAAATGTTGTGTTTCATGTAGGAACTATTTTCTTTCCACTGAACTACACCTTCCAATCATACCATTGCACAGAAGGAAGTGTGCATCTACTCATGAACGAGAGGCTTGTGCTTGTGACAGTACGAGATGTAAACATTCATGGCGTCCTCCTCAACTGTGCTGTAGCATTAGCAAGCCCAGTGGTGCTAGGTAAGCTAGCAGTAGATGCACGCTACCTTCTGCAAATTGATACGGTTGGTCTGTGAAGTTCGATAGAAAGAAAATAGTTCCTACATGAAACTGCTCACAACAAGGTCTGTGGATTATCTTGAGTGACTGGGTCATGATTTCTGGAAAGAGACATTGCTGTTGAGTTTATCAAATGTATTTTTTTGGTGCTTTGAGCTCCACAAGCCCAGTGCCATTTAGTTCCATTATACTCAAGAGAAGGCAGACATCTCTACGGCCCATATCTCCAACACTTGGCAACTCACACCAAAACCACCCAGACTGCTAAATGGCACTACAGGTAAGAGGAAAAATATGTATTTTTGATTTTGAGGTAAACCGTCCCTTTAAAAGAGTCTGTTTTAGTTTGACGTCCAACTTAAACACAGATGGTTGATGACTAAAAATACCGTCACAATTTTAAGCTCTATAACCGGTTAATTGGTTAGTTGCAAAAAAGATAGTACGCACAAAGTACGACAACATGTCATAGTTTAATAGCATTGTCTCAGGATTACCTGCTTTAGCTTGGACTCCGCACAGTCCCAACATGCACCTACAGACCTGAGATGCTCCAAACTGGATTCTTTGGCCAGGCAGTTTACGTCAGGTCACTCAGGATAGTGTTGTCCTCACAAGAGATTGCAGGACTCCCTCCAGTCGTGTCCCAGTGGAAAATCCTTTCTTAAAATATCAGTAGGAAGAATAATAGGTTAAAGGAAAGCGAAGCAGACTGCATCAGTGGGTCAGGTCCCAGTCATGTCGTGAGGAATAACACTGTATTTCAGTTTGACAATGGAGTTATTCTCATTTTTGGTTTTGTGTTGTTTCACTTAAGCTTCTTTCAGTCGTACCTAGCCATTAAACTCTGATATTAGTCTCCATGTCAAGTAAAACATAGTGTTACCATTACTTATTTTTGATACTAGTAAGGAGTCTGTGGGGTATGAAGGGATGTAGGAAAATGCTGCCATGCAAATGAGGATCAGGTGCTCAGCAATAAAATGGAACACTGAGAAATTGCCCTCACTGGGGATTAATGTTTTCGTAGTAGTTAAATCAGCAGTGTCGACATCCACTTTTGTTTGTCAGCTGTGAAGAAAAGGTGAAATGCATATTGTGTAGCAATGCAGGCCTTGGGACCGGCTCAGACGCAAATCCACTTTGTTTGAAGCACCTTAGTCAAAATGCAAAGCTGCATACTGTACTTTGCATATTCATTTTAAGCCACACGTCGCTCTCCTTTATTACTTTCTTTGCCTTTCTGTCTTTTTAGTTGTGTCGTCGTGCTGGACTAGAGGTAAGCCATGGAGGATGGGAAGCCAGTGTGGGCGCCCCACCCCGCCGACGGGTTCCAGCTGGGGATGATCGTTGACATAGGAGCCGACACGCTCACCATAGAACCACTGAACCAGAAGGGCAAGGTGGGTCATCACACACAGGCACATGCACATACACAGGCTTTCCATTTGTAAGCAAAGAAAGTCCAGCTGGGGATATGTGTGAGAGGCTTGTTGTTCTGTCATGTGGCTCAGTCGATGTAAGAATTGCTCATTCATTAAGTGGCGCACATAAACTAGGTGTTATAATCCCAGGAGGATGCTCACACCATACACAAACACACACATTCATAAACTTCATACAAGACTTTCATGGAGAATTACGATGCAGTGTGTGAGAACTGAAGTATTTTCTGTAGTTTTGTCGCCATCTGTCTAAGGTGCGATTAGAGAGGCGTCAGCACAACAATGTGTAAAATGTGAGAAACACGAGAGACCACATGTACAGAGGCATGAATAAATAAAGAGTGCAGCAGCAGGTGCACTGATAGTGTTGCCTAGAGGGAGAGCTGCTCATTAGGAGGTAAAGGCCACCTGTTACACCTGAGCCATCACGTGTCCCCAGCAAGCAGGCCTCTGATGTTTACAACAGGCATGGACTAGAGCAGTTGCCTCTGCGTTGGTTTCGCCTAATGCTTCACCACCGCTACAGACCATTCTAGCCTCAGACATTTTGACTTGTTAAAGTGAGCCAGGGCCCCGGTACTGGAACACCTACTTTGGAATGCTATCATTATTAGCTGCAAGGTTCAAAATGTCCTCTAGAAGAACAGTCTTTTAATTTTCTTTTTTTAATTGTTTTAACCTTTATTCAGCCAGATTAAATCTATCGACAGGCAGCAACATAGATTACATAGAACAAAAATACATCATCAAATATGCAACACAAAAGTGAACAATATAAAACATAAAATGACATTATTATGAAGAAAAACTAAAAAGTAAATTGATGAATGCCATAAGCAAACCATAAGACAAACAAGACAATGGGCAACTATAAACCATACAAAAATCAAGCTAAAATACACCCTGACATTAATGATGGCAAACATAATTTCTGCAACAGTGCTTTGAAACAGAGTGTGGATACCCGACTCAAGCCTGACGGGACCCGTCAGAGCCCGACGGATCGGGCTGGGTCCGGATAACAAATCAGAAGCTTTCCCCGGGTTCGGTTTGGATTCGGCCCACTTAACATGCTGCTGTGTTGTGCTATGGCCTATTCAAGTGCTGCAATTTGTTATTTACGTGACAACGCCAAAACGCAACACAGGCTCCTCTCCAATTGAGTGTGTGTACAGTGCTGTGCTGTGCTGCTGTGAGAGCGGTGTTTTTTGAATGTGTGTAACAGCAGTCTTTTGATGGTCATTTACACACTGTCTATAACAATAACTATGTCAGGCAACAAACTGCATTGGGCTCGGGTCGGGTTTGGACTCAAAAATCAGAAAGTCTGTCAGGGTCAGGCCGGGCCTGGTTATAACTGTCTCGGACTCAGGTCGGGTTCGGTCAGGAAAATGTGGCCCAAGCAGCGTTCTACTTTGAAACGGCCTAGAGGAAATAATGAGTGCAACTTTAAATCCCTTTGCCAAAGATTTCACATGGAGCTGCATACATGAAGGCGACTTTGCCAAACTAAGTTTGATTATGTTACTTTTGATCTTTTATTCTGAAAATTTTTATGCCTTTCTGGTAAAAAAAAAAAAGTCATGTTCAGTATAAATTCGTTGCATTCCAAAAATGTCTATCCTTGTTAAAGTCATCGTAACCTCATACAATGATCCGTATGATATCTAACGAATTAACAACCTATGAATGACGTTACCTAAAGTAAAGTTACTTAGTTAGAGTAAAGTTTAGTAGCTAGTGTAAAGTTAGATAGATATGGCTTAGAAAAAGGACATGGTGGGGCGTTGGTGGCTTTGTGGATAGAGCTGGCGCCCCATATACAAGGCTGTTGCCGCAGCGGCCTGGGCTCAACTCCAGCCTGTGGCCCTTTGCTGCATGTCACTCCCTCTCTCTCCCCCCTTTCATGCTTGACTGTCCTATCAATTAAAGGCAAAAATGCCCTAAAAAAATCTTTAAGAAAAAGGACATGGTGACAACGTGTCTCAAAGTTCATTTGTTTTTACCCAGTCCCGAACACTGGTCTCCTGGGTGAAAGTCCTTCGTTTGTTTGACCCATCCACAACCCCAACTTGCCTCTTTTCACAGGCTTTATCTCTTGATACTACTTCATTACAGACTCAGCACAAAAAAGTATATCATATATTAATTTTTTTATTCTTAATATTTTAAGTACTAGTGGTATGTATTGTAACATAATACACATTTTTATTTCCATGTTATTATAATACTCTTTTTCTACATACTTCTATTTCATACTTTTATTCTTACTTATTATAATTCCCTGTTCGTCACATGGGAGCGACTGTAGCTAATCACAATTTCCTCTCGGAGATCAGTAAAGTATTTCTGATGTGATTACAGCCTTCCAAATTATGTGGGTTATACACGAATTACTGGCTTGTGAGAGAGCTTGTGAGTGCGCAAGAACAGCCAGTTAAAGTACTGTAATACTAGTAAAGTTGTCAGAAAACCTTGTGTTTGCACTGCAATACCTCAGCTATTTTGAGAATCACTTTAAAATTTGTCTGAGGGAATCATAATTGACACTGAACTTTATTTTAATGTCAAGATGTCACCAGATACCAGAGACCCTCTGAATCGAAGTCGCATTGGAAATGAGTGTATTAAGACTCTGCATAAATGCATAAATATTTTTATGTTCTGCTACACTGATCTGGGGTAGTTTGCAGTGAATCTCATTTTGCATACATGTGAACTTTGAATGATCATGATCACTTTATTGCAAGGCGGAAACTCCTGTCCCATTCAGTGAGGGAATGAAAGGCCCATTGAGTGTCTCTTTTTTTTTTTCTTTTTTTTTTTTTTTACTGCTGTGTGGAGCTCATTAGGGGCTCAGCTCAGTGCACAGCCCTCAGCACGGCCGCCTCTTCTTCTTTGTCAATTTTATCGGTTAGACATTTCTCACATGGTTATTATTGTTGTGGCTGTCCAGATTGAGCCAAAGTACTGAAGCATGCACACAAAGCAGATTCTGTTTATGCTTACAGCCTGTTTGCGGTAATAAACCATGCATCACAGCACAGACTGGGGCACACTCACACACACACACACACACACACACACACACACACACACACAAGCAGTGGTATTGATATAGGGAGTGTAATGAACTTGTAAATGGAGCAAAAGAGTGTTTATTATTGAAATATATATTGTACAGGGAATGGTCAGACACAGTTATAGTTCTGCTGTAATCACGCCACGTGGTCTTACCTTCTTAAAGGCGCAGTGCACACCCTGACCCACAAGATCAGCACAGAGCCCTGCCGTCATCTTGTCTCAACCACACACACACACACACATACACACACAGCATACACTCACTTACTCACTCAGGTGTTCGGATCCGGTTGCTCTCCCACCAAATTATTCATTATCCTGCCATGTCTCTCCTTGTTTCTCTCACAGTCGGCTTGTTCCATTGAGTTTATTTCCATTAACTCAGACTCTTAAACAATAGAGTGAGAATATCAGTAACTAATTCAGCCTGGGAACATGTCGCACCAAACATCATTACTGTGATCTTTAACCATGATGAATGATTCATGTTTATGCATTCTTGCTTAGCTTTGTTATTACGCCTAATATTCCCCCCACGCTTTTTATTTTTTTGGGATGCTTATAAACACTTGTTTTGTGTCATATCAAAGATAAATATAGAGGGATGAATAGAGACAGTGCCACCTGTTGCATGTCTGTCTCTTCTGGAAATTACATCATGTGAATGTTGTAATAATGGAAACTGTTTTCGTTGCAGACTTTTCTTGCTCTGATGAGCCAAGTCTTCCCAGCAGAGGATGATGTCAACAAACATGTAGATGACAACTGTAAGTCAACACATGTGGCTTTTACAATCATGTTGTTAATCTTAACACATTTAATGAATAGCTTTATTTTATTTGTCTTGTTTGTTGTTTGTGTCCTCTATTTTCAGGTTCCCTTATGTACTTGAATGAGGCCACTCTTCTGAACAACGTCAGAGTGCGGTACAATAAAGACCACATCTATGTATGTTTTCTTCTCCATCTATACTTGTCTGCATATTAGCACACGTTTCTGCACAAGTGCTCTTGCAGTAGCTTAAAGGCACAGTTCACCCTCAAATTAAAATTACATATTATTGCTGTTATCCTCTGAGCTATTTATCGATCTGGGTGGTTTTGATGTGAGTTGCTGAGTGTTGGAGATATCAGCCGTAGAGATGTATGCCTTCTCTCGAGTATAGTGGAACTAGATGGCACTCAGCTTGTGGTGCTCAAAGCACCAAAAATATATGTTTGAAAAATTCAACAGCAATGTCTCTTTCCAGAAATCATGACCCAGTTACTCAAGATAATCCACAGATGTGAGCATATTAAGCTCAGCGTGCATCTACTCATGGACAACAGGCTGTAACGTTAGCTAGTTCCGTGGTTCTAGGTGAGCTAGCAGTAGATGCACGCTTTATTCTGCGCAGTGATATGGTTGGCGGGTGAAGTTTGGTAGGAAGAAAATAGTACCTACATGAAATATAGGAATGACTTTTTTTGAAATTCAAAATACATTTTCAAAAAACTCAACAGCAATGTCTCTTTCCAGAAATCATGACCTGGTTGCTCAAGATAATCCACAGACTTTGTTGT
This sequence comes from Epinephelus lanceolatus, assembly GCF_041903045.1. Taxonomy (NCBI): domain Eukaryota; kingdom Metazoa; phylum Chordata; class Actinopteri; order Perciformes; family Serranidae; genus Epinephelus; species Epinephelus lanceolatus. The sequence goes on from NC_135748.1 coordinate 24,142,100, forward strand.
AAGCAGTTTCATGTAGGAACTATTTTCTTTCTACTGAACTACACCTGCTATCATTGTGCAGAAGGAAGCGTGCATCTACTCTTGAATGAGAGGCTCATGCTTGTGACGGCATGAGATGTAAACATTAATGGCATCCTCCTCAGCTGAGCTGTAACATTAGCTAGCTCAGTGGTGCTAGGTAAGCTAGCAGTAGATGCACAATTCCTTCTGCAAATTGATTTTGTTGGTGTGTAAAGGTGGGTTGAAAAAAATAGTTCTTATAAGAAACTGTCTGTCTGTGGATTATCTGGAATAACTGGGTCAAGATCTCTGGAAAGAGACATTGCTGTTGAGTTTTTCAAATGTATTTTTGGCGCTTTGAGCCAGAATGACATGCAGCAAAGGGCCACGGGCCGGAGCTGAACCCGGGCTGCTGCGGCAACAGCCTTGTACATGGGGCACCTGCTTTATCCGCTAATCCACCGACGCCCCTAGTTCCGTTATATTAAAGAGAATGCAGACATCTCTTTGGCTGATATCTCCAACACTCAGCAACTCACACCAAAACAATCGAGACAGTTAAATAGCACTACAGGTAAGAGGATAAATATGTGTTTTTGATTTTGGGGTGAACTGTCCCTTTAAAGTCACTTCTATCCAGCTGCATCAGGAGATACAGTGACAAGCTGGGAGACAGCAGGAGAGAGGATCCCTTTCCTTGTTTCCCTGGGGGGAAAGCACCAGGTGGTAAAGAGGGGAGGGAAGCTAGAGAAGGGTCACAGAGTCAGACTGGCAAACCCAATCCTGATCCCAGTCTCTCACTTAGGAAATGAGAAACAGCTGGTAGATAGGGAAAGCAAGACAGGGAAACAAGTTAAGGTGTGTCTCGTTTTTGCCTCTGTTGTCTCTCATTATTCAATAATTCATGTGTATTTTAGCTGGTTATTGACTGTCTCTAAATACAGCGACTCTAATCATAGATGTTTTCATATCTCTTACAGACTTATGTGGCCAATATCTTGATAGCTGTGAATCCTTACTATGACATCCCCAAACTTTACGGTCCTGATGCCATCAAGTCGTACCGGGGGAAGTCACTGGGAACTCTGCCACCTCATGTCTATGCTATAGGTGAAAGCTCACACCTTCTTATCACTGCTAAGAAACAACATTTTTGTAGGGTATTGCTATAACCATGACAGTCCTGTATTACCAGTATGATCCAAATTCTTAATTGTTGGAAACAAATGTAATTTTTGCAATACTGAACCAAAATCTTTAAGGCTTTTATTTGACCATTGTATAGCCTACATTTAATTGGTCTTTGGACTTGAATAAAATATTATTTGTTGGTTAAAAATGTCAGTGTCAGCATACATTTTGAATATAACAAGTGTGACATGAATTTATTGTAAACTTATTGATCATACATGGTTAATTTCAGATACATAAATGTGCTGGTTCTGGTATTATGTGCAATATATGAGTGGCTGATGTGCAAAACTGTTATGTAGTAGTGTTTTTATGTGTTTTTTTTTTATGGTATATGCTTTTCATTTCCTCTGGACTATTATTGTAAGGCAGCAATGCTCCTGAGTCCAAGACAAATTTCCCTACGGGCACGATCAAGTATTTCTTATCGTATCGTATCGTATTGTATCGTAATTTCACTGGATTTTAATGCTAATTTAAAGAATATTTAAGACTCTTAAAATTAAGAAAAAAAAAATACAAATCTGTCAATCTGTACAGGGAGCTCTTTAAAGCAGAATAACATATGTTCTTATTATAATTTGAATATGCTGAAGTTCCCAATTCTGTTTTTATTATTATTTAATTTTTATTCATTTAAATTCATGCTCTTGTTTATTTGTAGGATTATGATGAGTACACGTCTGCAATGTTTGTATATTTGAATGTTTTTCAATAACAATTGAGAGGAATAAAATCCCTGTTAAATAAAGGGGAAATGTACAGAACTACAAACTTAAGTAATATCACAGCACTTAAGGAGTAAAAGAGTTGTATTTGAAACACATTACTGATATTGTACTGGTACTGATAGGTACTAAGAGCTTTGGTGTTACTTTTTTAAGGAGAATGTGTCTTCTTCTTTTAGCCGACAAAGCCTACAGGGACATGAAGGTTCTCAAGATGAGCCAGTCTATCATAGTTTCTGGTGAATCCGGTGCTGGAAAGACCGAAAACACCAAGTTTGTTCTCAGGTATGAGTATCATCCTGCATCCCATATTCATCCTCCCTTCACAGGATATAAAGTGGTCCAAACCAAAATATTTCACAATTGACTTGACCTTTTAACTGCTCATACCTTTTCAAATATCTAATGAAAAGTGATAAACTGTAGAGATAGTAAAACAACACTGAACTGGATCTAATTGCCAATTTAAGTAGCAAAAATGTAGCTTCTTCGCAAAGGGAAGTTATTGTCTTTATAATGTGAGAACAGTGATTTGGGTTTTGGTGTTTCTGTCTTACTTTTTAAAATCTATTTATCATGGTTAATGTCTTCCTTATTTCATCTCCGTCCTGTAGATATCTCACCACAACATATGGAAGTGGGCAAGATATTGACGAGAGAATTGTAGAAGGTAATAAATGAGTAACTAACTGTCAGTACAGTATGTACCAAATGGAGGCAAGGTGATCCTGATTGTTTTTCTGTATTCAAATCTCAGCAAATCCCCTCCTGGAGGCCTTTGGAAATGCAAAGACAGTCCGAAATAACAACAGCAGTCGCTTTGGGAAGTTTGTGGAAATCCATTTCAATGAGAAGGTACCAGATGGTCACTGATTACATTCGAGGCTCCTCTATACTTTGATGTGTGTGAAACATGACTTTTAAGATCTGGATCTTCTCTTGCGTTACCAGAATGCAGTCGTGGGTGGATTTGTCTCACATTACTTGCTGGAGAAGTCGAGGATTTGCATGCAGAGTAACGACGAGAGGAACTACCACATCTTCTACAGGCTGTGTGCTGGAGCATCTGAGGACATAAAGAAGAAGCTGCACCTGGACTCTCCAGACAGCTTCAGGGTCAGTGGGCTTAGACAGTCCCCAGAGTCTGCAGTGCCAATGTTTTTTAGAAGCAGAACACATGTTATTGACCACTGTATTGTACAGATGTACCTGAATCCGAATATGTTACTTGGGAAAGCTCAAATAATGTGATGGAAACAGATAATTATTCTACCAAAATTGCTCATTATTTGGAAAAAAGCCATGATTAACATGTTTGTGCATTGTTTCTTTAAGCTGTTCATATCATTGTGGATGGCCACAAGATGAATATGTCCATTCTATTTGCAACATAGAACAACACAGAACAACTTCACTAACTAGCTATCTCATTTATCACACATTATTGATGAACTCGTCGCTACATTTTGTTGCCCCCACTGAGTCAGTGCACAGCAGGCAGAGAGCTCACTTTTCCCAGCTATCACTCAGTGAAACCCAGGTACCGTGGAGAAGGAAGCTTCATGTGCAGGAGTTCCGAGACAAAAGCCTGGTGTGGCAGCTGGATTTTTTTCAAATCCCTGCAAATTATACATCAAAATGAAAGTCAGAATCTGCAGCTTTAGCTGTGTTTGTTCATTTCCTCCATTTAAAAAAAACATATAGGGGTGCCCAGTAGCGCAGCTGGCATGGCTACGGGATTCATTCCAGACCATGCCCTTTCCTGGACGTCATTCCCTCTCTTTTCCCCTGTCACGCTTGATCTGTCCTGTCCAATAAAAGCTACCCAAATAATTATATATATATATATATATATATATATGAAGATGTTTTACCTTATATTTCAGTTAATATTCACCCTACCAATATTTCATGTTTATATAAACAATTGGAAATTAAATGAGCTGGGAAATTAATGTGGAATTATGAAATAAAATCCCCTGAAATAAATAGAAGTAGTCCTTTAAATATCTAATAAAGTTTTATTGAAAATCTTCATTATTTATATGTTAAAATATACTGACTCATTTTAATATTTATATTTACATTTATTTATGTGATTGTATATTTATTTCCTTTTTTTCAAGGATTTATTTCATGGCCATATTTATTCATGTATTTATTCAATATTGACTTAAATGGTATTCCATGTGGTGGGGACAGACAGTTCATAAAACTTAGTTTAGTAGAAAATAAATATAGATCGATGGAAAGTACAGTATGAGGAAGTGGAAATGTTTTTCTTAATGTATTATACGCCTTTAATAAAGCAACTAGATGAAAGCACAACAGATGCATCCAACTAGTTTTAGGTTAGAAAATACAACATCTGCCTGATTTAACGTGACTTACGGTATAAACCATGGCCACTTTCAGTCCTCTATCCAAATACAAATACAGATATTATTATATTGGTTGAACAGTTACAGATAGACATAATGGCGTCTCTGTAGACCTCTACTGTTTTGTGACCCAAGAGAATTTCAGCTGTGACACTCCAAAGTGAAATGAAGGTGAGAAGTTGTGGTCCTGTTTTTGGAAGAGACAGAAATTATTTTAAAAGCTGCTTTTAATGTAGTTAAATTGCATTTAATAGTATTTTGGAGTGCACGTAGGTTGGTAGTTCTGAGGAAGCCCACTAGATGTCACAGAAGCTTATCTTTTCATCATGTCAAGATGTCCTCCCATGTGAAATCAAAATCCCCCTCAGTGACAAAATATTTCTCAATTGACTTCTTTCCCTTCTGAATGCAATTATCAGCTCAGCGGGGGCGAAGTCAGAGAGCATAAAGGTGTTTACCGCAGCCTTTATTTTCCTCCACATGCTCGACAAAACAACACTTACCAGAACAACAAGCAGCTCAAGCTGTTCCTTAAGATGTTTATCATAGTGTCATTATATCAGGTCCCCGAGGTGACACCCACATCAACAGAGGCAATTACTTCACGTGATTCACCACTAGTCAGCTGTGGAGCAATATTAGGAAGACAACAAAGTAAATCTTTTAGACGATGGAAATCAATACAAATATCCCCAGCAGGTTTGTCGCCACCAGTGAAATGCATTTACACTGTGTCTGAATTTAATTTATCAAAACACTGATTGTGTTTAAATGTTTTTTAAGCTGATTTTTCTCCGTTGCAGTACCTGAACCGAGGATGCACCAGATACTTTGCCAGTAAGGACTCTGATAAGCAAATCATGCAGAACCGCAAGAGCCCCGAGGTAATGTCACGTTCTGTTCTGGTCTCATCACTCCAACCACGATACATGATTACTTTGGACACTTGTGTTACAGTTAAGGAGCAAAGGCAAAGACTGTATTGTAATGCTGCACTTTTTGATTCTCTCCTGTGCAATAAATCATTCAGATACATGTGCATTAATCTTTTCCCCAATAACAATGAGTAAGCACTGAAAGCAAAGCCCAGACACACGTTTAAAGAAATCAGCTGCAGACATGAAACGCCAAGCAGGAATTGGTCAATAAGAATATTTCATGCTAAGAAATTAGTTCAGGTCTGTGTATTTGATGAATTATGTATGACATGAAAAAGAAACGGTGGCTGCACAGCCTGCAGGAGATGTGTAATTAATATCATGAAACAATTAGGAGAGTAAGTGTGACATGTTTCTCTCTCAGGGACTAATTAGACATGTTCATTTCACTCCTTGTTTTCTAAGATAGAATATCTTCTTTAATGCTGATCAAAGTTTCAGGGAGATCAGGTGAGGAAGTGGTAAACAAAGGAAGTGGTTTCAGTTGTTTATTAATGGGTTTATTTAGCCGAGTACGTTCAGAGAAATGCAATGATTGAACTTTTGTTTTTACCTTAGAGGCCAATCATAAGCTATTCTTTGATTTTTATATGTAATTTAATTTGCTCTGTATTCTGCCTTTTCTCTGAAATATTGTAATCACACTTTATTTCTAGAAGTTCAGAAGCAGCTGGTGTGAGATTAGCCGTGCTTTGGCTTCACTGTGACCCCCTAAGTCCAGGTTTTTTACTGCTTTATGTATTAATCAGAGATGGGGACTCGAGTCCAAGTCAGACTTGAGTCACAAATTTGATGACTTCAGACTCGACTTGTAAATAAATAACAGCTTGGTTTGGATTTTAACACCAGTGACTTGAGAGATAACTTGCACTTGATACTTTACCCCTGGTGAAAAGACTTTTTTCCCCAGCAACATCTTACTATAGAATGACAAAAACTCTGTCTGTGGGTGTGTCTGTGTGTCTGTTCCACTTTTTCTCCTCACTGACTTGGTCAGTCCATGTGAAATTTGGCACAGTGGTAGAGGGTCATGGGAGGATGCGAATGAAGCAATATTACATCAATTGGCCAAAGGGGGCGCTATAGCAACCGATTGAAAAAAACTTTGAATGGGCATATCTCATGCCCCGTATGTTGTAGAGACATGAAACTCTGCACAGAGATGCCTCTCCTCGTGAGGAACAAATTAGCCTCAAGAACCCATAACTTTTGGTTATATAGATTTTCCGCCATTTTGAATTTTGAACACATAAAATTGATCTCTTCCTAGGAAGTTTGACCGATCTGCATGAAACTCGGTGAACATAATCTAGGGACCAATATCTCAATTTTATTCAATCAATTTTATTTATAAAGCCCAATATCACAAATCAGAATTTGCCTCACAGGGCTTTACAGCATACGACATCCCTCTGTCCTTATGACCCTCGCAGCGGATAAGGAAAAACTCCCCAAAAAACCCCTTTAACAGGGGAAAAAAACGGTAGAAACCTATCTAAAGTTCCCTCTTAGCAAAAGTTGGAAAACTTACTAAAACTGAGCTTCTATAAGGCAATGAATATTGTGGAGGGTGTGGCTCATCACATAAAGGTGTATAACATCTCAAGGGTTTCACCGATCACCACGCAACTTTGTAGGCATATGACCACACATAATCTGAGGGGACCCCTCCATTATTGACCCCATCAAACAAAATGGGGGTGCTAGAGAGCTAATTTCTTATCTAGGCCTAACCGCCATATCGATTTTTACTAAACTTGGTAGATATATAGAACAGGACACCTCAAGGTGACTGGAGAACTTTAACTCTAATTGGCAACTGGGTGGCGCTATAACAACAGAAAAATGCTTATAAATGGCTAAAATGCAACCAATCGCTGTGGCTGCAATAGTCATCAAATTCACAAAAATACTCTGTCTGAATACATTGCTCTTCTTAATGGGTTCAGCTGACTATTTAATCTGCAATTTCCTATGACCTGTATCCCAAACACACCCCATGTGAAACTGTACGTGGGCATCTGTGCACTCAATGGGTATGGACTAGTCATACTTTATTTGTAGAAGTTCAGAGGTAGCTGGTGTTTGATTAGCTGTGCTTGGGTTTCATTGTCACCCCCTCAGTCCAGGTTTTTAACTGCTCTATGTATTAATCAGAGATGTGGACTCGAGTCCAATGACTTGAGTCACAAATTTGATAACTTCAGACTCGACTGGACAAAATTTTTAAAAAAGTAATAAATAAATACTGGCAACTCAGCTTGGACTTTAACACCAGTGACTTGAGACAATACTTGATACTTTTCCCTGAGCCCAGAGATCTTTTTTTTCTTTATTAATTTTCAAATACCTTATAAGAACTGGGAAGCAACTGTGTTCTCATCCAGAAGGATATTGAAAGCACACAGATTATTGTCCTTCCCTTACATGTCAGACAATTTAAAGACTACAAAATGCAAACAACAAAAATAATAATGATAAATTATACATGATAAGATAAACAAAAAAGAGGTTCCTCTGTTTTCCAAAGGGGGTCCCCTATTGTTATAGTCATGTCATGCTTTCATTGTTTGTGCCTTGTTTCAAATTTAAAGACATAATTCACATGGAACATACTGATACAATCAAGTATTAATAGGATTTTAAATGATTCAGACAACTGCAGAGGTACACTACTACTTCATCACAATACTTCTCAATCAACATTCTCCATATATTGTAGGAAAGGACCCCAAATTATTTCAAAAGCTTATTGTTTCCCTCTAATGGCATATTTCATCTTTTCCAAAATTGGAATCATAGATAACTCTCTAATCCAATTAATGAGCTTTGGTTTGCCAGTCTTTCTCCGAAAGAGTGAGATAATTCTCTTGGATGCAAGATGTTTGTCAGGTGTTAACCTAGAATAAAAACTTTGGGTCCAAAATATTCTCCAAGATTATCTTATTTATAAAGTGTGCCACGGATCAATTCATTTCCCTTCATTTCCTGAATCAGCTAACATTAATATTCATTCCCAGCAATTTGACAGTTAATTCCCCAGATCCACTTTGTTGTCTGACAGCATCCAATCAGGTTGCAGGAGAGAACCTTGAAGAGCTAATGTTATGTTACTTAGTGCCAGTTGTAAAAAATGATACCAAATTATTGTTAATTTTGTTTGCCTAGAAAAACTATGCGTCGATCAACAAAAAACAAATTGCAGTATGCCAAACATGCGGGTCAAAAATTACAGACAGAGATGCAACTTCTTCCAACAAACTTGTTTTAACAAATAAGAACACATTTTAAAAAGCATTCATGATATTTCTCTGTTGTGAAAATGGCATGACATTGGGTGAAGGGCGCGTTATGACTTGTTTAGGACTCAAAGCATAAAGTTTAGCACTTGGAACTTGGCTAAAAAATGAAGCTAACTCCAAAGTGCCAAGAACTGCAGTTCCTCAAATGGCCACTTGAGGCTGGCACCTGAAGCCAGTCAGTCCCCACAGACCCCCATGTTAAAATGCCCAACTTTACAGCAGAAGTAAACATGTTTACAGTCTGGCACAAAAAAACGGTTTTGATCTCTTTAGCTAGTTTCCCTCTTCATGACGACCATACAGTGTGTGAATTTTTGTATAACTCACCCGGTTACATTTTAGTAAGGGTTAAAGTTACACAGTAGTGGGCCACTTTGAGTGAGGGGCCGTCTGCCGATAGTGCCCTAGACATCTGCGTCAGATTCACAGCGCCAGCCATCTCGCCCAAATATGGTCATTTCTGGCTCCAAAAAAGCAAGATGGCGATGGCCAAAATACCAAACTTCTTCAAGCTGGCTTCAAAATGGGAGTCCATGAACCAGTGGCTGATGTCACGGCAGCTTCGTCCATTATTTTTACAGTCTGTGCTCGGGACTTGTAGGTCTTGATGTAGAACTTGACTTTGGGGCATACCTGTCTTGACTTGTGACTCGAGTGCCATGACTCAGTCCCACCTCTGGTATTAATATTCAAAAACCACATGCAGATTGAAATTTGTTCTCATGTTTGATTTCTGTTAATGAAAAAAGGGCTTTTATTATAGATCACAGATGAAATGTGAAATCTGTGTGGTTGTAAGCACACTGTGTGTTGTTCCCATGTTGCTAATTAAGTCACTGTCTGTCTTTCCACGTGTCTGTTATGTAGGACAATAAGGTGATGTTTCCTCTCTTATCAGGGCTTTGTGCTGTGTGCTCCTTATCCTGTATTTTCCTTGAGTAAACACTGAGACTCTCAGGATTTACATGCTGCTGTTTGTAGTGCAAACAGGAAATGAGGGTGCATGCTTCCTCTTTGTCTGCATGTGTCTGCCAGGTTTGGGCGGGGTCAGGGCTGGATGGCGCTGTCGATACAATACAAAGGATGTTTGCTTACTCAGCTGTTTTTTGGGTTTTTTTTTACAGTCATATTATAAAGGGCTGCACAATTACGGTATATTTTCCATAGTGCACAGATTGTTAAAGTTTTTTTTTTTTTGCTAATCAACATTTAAACACATACATCAAACATGAAGAAGGTGCAATTGAAGCATTTTGCTCTCTTATTTTACCCTATAATCAGGAGTATACGTTCACTGATAATTGTGCAGCTCTTGGTAATTATCACAGTTTAATATTGATTCCTAATAGATGTTGAAGTGTTCTGTTCAGTCTTTCACTGCATGCCTGTTTTCTATATCCCTGAGATATTGCTCGATATTATATAGGCTCTTTTCTTTAAGTACGTACATACAGTACTTGTCAAGACTTTGGAGACAAAGCTGCTGTAGCAGAGCAGCCTTACAGTAGTTTATAGTGTTTACTGTGTGCTGTCGGTGGAGGCTTTTTCAACTCATGAGTGTAAAATATTTTTGTTTGAGTGCAAAGTCTGTGTTAAATGAATACTTCACCCACAAAATGGTCATTAGTGACTCACCTTGTGTTCCCTTGAATTTGTGAAGAAACCTTCTTTTTTCTCGCATTCCTCCATGGTGAACGAAGGATCCAAAAATACAGAGAAATTTCTTTATGAACAGCAAAACTTCTTCAAGTGCACTTGCTTGTTCGGATGCGGTACTCGTCTGTGCATTAAAGTGTTTATGCTGAAGTGTTTTGAATATTATGGTTGTTTGTAAATGGATGTTTTGATATAGTTTTGCTTTTGTTAAATGCAACCCACTTGACATTTCTGGATTCTTCATTCACTGCTGAGGCATGCGAGAAAAACATTTTCCTCACAAATTCAGTGTAACATTAGGTGAGTAATTAATATACTGATCAACTTCAATTAAAAGCCCAGTCCCTTTCACTAGCCTGGTGTAGCAACACATTTTGACAAATAAAGGCCTGTCTCAAGTAGAAGCCTGGTCTGGTTGCCAAGCAGTTCATTTCTATAGAAGTTCTTTGTACGTATAAAACAAGTTGTTTGCTATAAACTTGAGCTAATGTTAGTCAGCTGCTTTGATCGCACATACAAATATAAATGTCGAAACTTTTGTCAATACGGAGATGCTACATATTGTTAGCTCATTTAGATTCCCCACAATTCACTCAGTTTGTTTTACTGAAACTACAGTATGAGCACCAAAGACGACAAGTAATATTCACACTGGTTTAAATAAATAACTTGATTATATTTCCCAATTCTTGCTGAGCAACAGTTATGTGTGAAAGGAATTAAAGGCCTGTCCCAAATATAGACCTGTTGAATTCAGTGATTTAAATAAATAATAGCCCAGGCTATGAAATTAAGTTTTACAAATGATCATTTTGTGGGTGAAATAGTCCTTTAATATGTGTCTATTACTGTTGAGGCTGTTGGGTCCATGTCCTGTTCAATTTAAAATCCGATTTACTCAACATTTAAAGACTATTTATTAAAAAATTAGCCATTTCTGAATAGTGTCAGAGTAAATCATGATTTGAATTGAATTCTCACACTTTGTTTTTCTCCTTATCTCCACTTTTTTGACGCTGTTGCGTGTTTTGTAGCACGGAAAGGTCGGTGCTCTGAAGGACCCTCTTCTTGACGACCTGGGCGACTTCAACAGGATGTGTGTGGCCATGAAGAAGATCGGTCTGGACGACACTGAGAAGCTGGACCTGTTCAGGGTGGTTGCCGGTGTCCTGCACCTGGGCAACATCGACTTTGAAGAAACAGGGAGTTCCTCAGGTTAGACAGACGCTGAGATTCTTAATATTTTGGCTCTGGTGAGATCTCTTATGACTCTTATGTTTGTATGTTCTGCTGCCAGAAATAAGAAAAACTTTACTTCAGTGCCAGATTTGAAAAGCCCTCCACAACGTGGATTAAAACATTAATTGTAAAATCCTTTATGCAGCCATTTTTTAAAGAAGTTGAAATCAACACTTTTTTGAATTCTACAGATGTGTGTTACAGTATTAGATCAATATAAAATACAGAAGAATAGCTCAGCTGTCCTTGGATGTCGCCACTGTTTAGTCTCCAGTGATGATAAAGAGAACCTCTGTTACCCTGGTAACCGTGATCCGGCTCTCATTATTTTTCTGGCTCATTCCTTCTCTTTGTCTCTCTACAATCAAAGTCTCTGGGGATAATATAAGTGTACTTAGAAACTTTTCTTGAGGGCAGTTTTCAGAAGTTTCTCCTTCATTCATATACTGTACGTTATACCCAACAGCTCTGTATCAGGCTGTTGATGTCACCCATTCACAGCTAAAATCTTTCACCCTTTGCTCTCCCACCCAAGACACATTTCTGCTTATGTTCTAAGAATCTTACTGTAGTTGTGTCTCCATTGTCTGGGTATTGAGAGAGAACCACAGATTGTAGTAGGATGATTCTTCAAGGTGTTGCTGTGTGTTTCAGGCGGTTGTATCCTGAAGAATCAGTCCGGCCAGTCTCTGGAGTACTGTGCTAACCTGCTGGGTCTGGACCAGGATGATTTGCGTGTCAGCCTCACAACCAGGGTCATGCTCACGACAGCAGGGGGCGCCAAAGGAACAGTTATCAAGTAAGAACAACAGCACGCTTCAAAAGCACTTAAAAGATCTGCGGCTCTTTGCAACTTCTTTTGATACCGTTAACAAAAAAATGATCCTCTTAGTTCTTCCAGAAGTCGCTGTCAGAGTTAATGGCAGATGAACTGTGTGTGTGAAGGCAGTAAATCCACCATAGGTCTGAAAATAGCAAATAATCCTGGAGAGAGATTAACCAAGTAGAATTTAATCGACATGGGCAGTGGCGAAGCAGTTGTTGCTGTGCTTATTGGTGCTGTCCTGCAAAGTATCAATTCAGTGTCATGATTTAATCTCATTATCCTGCACAATAAAGCCTTTTATTTTATGATCTTATCATAAAGAGTGTATAATAGATCTTATTATTCCTTGCAGGCAAGAGCCCTCTGTGTCTGTCTAAACCACTCTCAGTGAGCTCCAGTGGAAAAGGGACACAAGTGTAGAGGGATTTTTTGCTTGGATAAACTGCACTTGTACACGATCGTGTGGTTACTTCTCGCAGATTGAGAGGAGAATGTGGTACAGTGTTATTGGCGCTGCCCCCGTGTACTTTGGTGATGATGTGGCGTTTGAGTGATGGGGCCAGGTTTGATAGATTAATATTTCAGGAGGGCCAGATGCTGGCCTGGCCTGGAAGTGTTTTCTCCACATAAATAATGCAGCCTGTATCTGAGGAGGCAGGCAAGCATGGCTGCAGTACAGTAAAGGCCTGGTGTCTGGGGAGCAGGTGGAGCGAAGGGGGCCTGGCTTTGTCATTAAGCCCCAGACAGATCCGCCCTATACCCCCGGGAGGTTGAGGGTTACAGAGGAGGGGCGGCGGTGGTGGTGGTGGGGGTGACTGAGTCTCAAACTAGCGTGCATATGGAGCACTACATTGGATAAAAATGCCTGTCATTGAGATGAAATGAAAGGATCTCATGTACTTTTTAAAACTCCTGCATGTAGCTCATGTCACAGTGAAATGGAGAAAATATGGCTGCCTTGGTCTTCACATAGGTGGGCTATTCCTGCTTGTAATGGATGAGGGTTTTTTCTTTTTTCTTCTGGGGACTCGATGGGTGGAATATCAAAATAAAAAAGTGGGTAACGATCTATCATAGCAAGAGACAGACCTTTTCATTTTAAATTCACCTCCTTCCCAGCAGGGACAGGTGAGCTGAACTCTGGGTCGCTGTGGAGCTGCACTTTGTCCTTACAGTCAACCCCTGTAAATAATTTAAAAATATATTGTGTTAAAGCGCCATTAGAGAGTCTAGAAGAGTTCAAGGTTCACATTTTAGTTTTAATACCTCATCTCCGGCTCAGAAACCCTCATTTGAAAACGGTCGCCTACCTCCACTGCAAAGATCAAAAAGGGAAACTATGCGGCAAAAAGTGTCACATCAACACGGCTAAACTTTTGCTGCCGTGTGAAAATTGGGTTGATTGGGGGGGAAAAAATAAAAAAGAGAGGTTTAATAAGAGGCTAGCATGTCCCAGTTATGGACTGTTTCTCACTGCCCCACTTTGTGTGTCCCCCCCAGGGTGCCTCTAAAGGTTGAACAAGCAAACAATGCCCGCGATGCCCTGGCCAAGGCGGTGTACAGCCGGCTCTTCGATCATGTGGTCAAACGAGTGAACCAGTGCTTCCCCTTTGAGACTTCCTCCAACTTTATTGGGGTGTTGGACATCGCTGGGTTTGGTAATACAATGCAGTTAGTGTTTGCTGTAATAGAACGTGTAGATTGAGCTCAACATAACTTCCCACATTTTTTCATTTTGCTTAGCATTCAGGCCACTAAAGAGACACTTGTCTTTGCAGCATGTTTCTTAATATAAGTACCCTAATGCACACACACACACACACACACACACACACACACACACACTTCATTACCAAGGCTCCTGCCTGAGAATTAATTTCCCCAGACTGCATAATTAACACAGGCTTTGCAAAAATGTTCAATTTGGAAAATTAATTGAAATATATGACTTTTCTGCCTCCCCTGTTTTGTCTCCCCTCTTAGAATATTTTGAGCACAACAGCTTTGAGCAGTTCTGTATCAATTACTGCAACGAGAAGCTGCAGCAGTTCTTCAACGAGCGCATTCTCAAAGAGGTGGGTGAGCAGCGTGCGGATTAACGTGATTTGGTGTGCTTTACTCCTTTATCCTGGGAAACCGGCCGTGTCGTGTCACTCACAAGCCGAACTCGCCGACTCCTTCACAAGCTGGGAGGAAGCGGTTGGCACGCTCTTGTCTTTCTCGTCTCTGCTTTCTCACTTTTGTTTTGTCCTCCGTCTCTCCTGCGCCCTCTCATTAGAATGCTAATTTCTCAGGGGACACAATGAGGCGTGCTTCTCTCCTGTGATCTCTTAACGTTATTCCCTTCCAAGGTCTCCAATTAATGTGTCACATCTCTGGTTTAAGCCTCTTTCTTATTATCTGAATGGGTATTGCCAGTTTGGTGTTTTTTTGTTTGCTTTGTTGAGTTGGCTGATGCTGTGAAGACACTCAGAAAGGTGTAAATTAATTTTACATCAGGACATTTTCAGAATCTGTTTTCAGTTTTGATATTTGGTCATGTCTGTGCAGGAGCAAGAGCTGTATCAAAGGGAAGGCCTGGGAGTCAATGAGGTGCATTATGTTGACAACCAGGACTGTATAGGTAAGTTTATATCGACTTCCCGCCTCGCACCCTGTTGATCCTCAGACTCTGCAGCTTTAAAATTTTACTACTTCACTGTGTGCGCAGTCACTTCTCAAAAATGTACTGCCTCTCTGAAACTTAAAAAATATCTAAAATTCACCTGCAACACGAGCTCATACATTCTGGTCTTGCCTGGGGCTCTCTGCTTACTGGTCCCCCATTTTTGAAGCACTGTCTAAGACACTTGGAGGAGCAATATATCTAAATCCTCTTACAGACATTTTGGTATTCAGTGTGTGGACAATCATCTCTCGAAGGTGCAGTCAAATTGCATTGCTTACATTAGTCTTTTAGCCAGAAGACTCGTATTACTTAATTGGAAGCAGACCAACCCCAACCCCATTTATATTTTATACTAGATTTTTTTTTTTTTTTTTCCTTGTATAGATCTTTTTATGTGAAGGCCCAGTGTGTAGGACTTTGGGGGATAACCTGGCAGAAATGGAATTTTATATAATTAATATATTTTCCTTAGTTTATAATCACCTGAAAATAAGCGTCTTTGTGTTTATGTTACCTCAGATTTTTACTAGTGCGTCAGCTCTATGCAGAGAGCCGATGCCACGGCCTACGCACGTGGCCTACACAGTTGTGAGCATTTACACTTGTGTGGTGGTGTGTCTGTGTCACTCTGCAGTTACACCTCCAAAACACTTGTCGGTGGTGGGGTTTCTGTGAAGTGCTGTAAAGTTTAGTTGATTCAAAACACACATTAAACACACATTAAACATGACTTTTCAAACGCAGATAAATAAATTGGCTTCACTATAACTCGAAGCATTCACAGACAAAGCACTTGTCTTTATCTGGACACATTTTCCCCTCAAATACTAGCACAAGTCTATGGTATTTTACATTGTATAAATTAGCCTAGCGGCTAGCAGACTTTTCTTCTACTCATATGAAGCCAGGGACAACAGTAACAATGACAACATTACAAAATTTGGCTCCATTACAATTCACAAGGTTCACCGACAAAACAACTGTCTTATACTACACGTTTCTAAAACAAATACAACATGCTAACGTTATTAGCGCCAGCCTATGGCATTTTACATTGTATAAATTAGCCTAACAGAAGTTTCCTCTGCTCATATGAAGCCAGGATAAATCACACACAAGACTTAAAATGCTATTTTGTGGAGGCTTTATTGTCTTCACAATGTATTGTTTATCATCTGTGACATTAAAGTAAATAAAAACTTCGTTTCCACTGAGGGAAATGGTTTCAGCTAACAATAATAGACAGGAGGTCTGTGTTGCCACAACATGTAGCTACATTTCCAGGGTGGTGCACGTCAGGCTATGACGTAGGGTATGGCGTCAATTTAGTGCAAAAGTATAAATACCGCATTAGAATGATGAGCCGTTTATATCTTCCTAGGGGGTGGGTCCTTGTCCACAGAGTCCGCCATGTTGCACGGCCATGTTTCTACAGTGGCCAAGAGCTGACAAACCAAACGCTGGCTCTAAATAGGGCAATTCACTTTTTCGCCATTACAGTGTAGTTAGCAGCTCCTCTGCTCAGTGTTGGAGATACTCTGATTTATAACATGAAACTGTGTTAATTGAGTGATTTTACCAGTTCGAATCACCAGGTCCATTTTTCTGGGAGAAAAAAAGACCTCTGTTGATAATTAACTCCTGGCACAAACCTTCTAAACAATGAACACTGAAGGAATTCCAACCAGAGGAAGTTTCAACTGGTTGCAATGTGCAGTCCTCACTGCCAGATGTGACTTAATCCCCCTAAACTTTACACACCGAACCTTTAAATGTGAAAAGTAATAAACTAAGTTGGAAACTAAACTAAAACTTAAGAAACTCAAACTAACTCAAATGATCTCAGTGATAAGATACCTGTCTTGAGCTGGTTTCAAATGACTAATATCAATGGTATACACATGTGGGAGTATTTGTATTGATACCTACATGTATCTGCACCTTGGGTGATCTTCGGAAGGGAAAACAGGTACATCGAGTGACACTCAGAGACATCATTAAGATGAAGTGTGGCCTTTGAGGGCTTCTGCAAGCACAAACTGTGGCTGTCTGTTTAGCCCACACACCACAAGTGCACTGAGGATGGTTCAAGTGCAACATCAGCTCACCCACATGGCATTCATTTGGGCCATTCCTCGTGCTCTGGGCTACACGTCAGAGCAGCGAAAATACACCTGTCAGGGGGACAAAAATACCGACTTCTCATTATCCAAGGAGATGGCATATCCGTGTGTCTGAAGGGAGCAGGCGTAATGAGTATTTGTGGGTTTTATGGCCTCTTTTGTGCAACGGGAAGCCTGGCGAAATAACACCCCCTTGTTTTTGTTGTGTCTGTCCTCGAGTGAATCCTCGAATTAATGGGATGAAGTAGTCAGTGTATCAAGGTGAAGCAGTTTGATTTGTATTTCAAAGGCTGCGATTATTCAGGTGCGAGGTTAACTGACAGCCGTGAATAACATTTATGACTTGCAAATGACCGTTTGGGTTGGCCATTAATTCACTCATCAATCTTCGGGTTTTATGCACAGGTGCTTGTTCATGCAGATTTTTTTTTTTCAGAGGTCCTTGGCTATTAGATTATATTCCAAACAGCATGCTGCATGAATAATTCAGATATATGGCTAAATGAGCATCCTGATGAACACGTTTTGTGCCTTGAATATTCACAACCAGAAACAGTAAACAGTGGAAATTTCCAATAAATGTCATAAACTGAATGTTTAGTGCTTTTATAACTCCTGCATAATGATAGCCGCTGTGGTTCCCACCTCACCCCCTCCCAAATACCTCCGTAGGGATTTGTCTATTTTGTTGTTGTCACTAAATATGTCTGTCAGCATCTGATGCTTGGAAATATTGACAGTGTGGACATGTTAAGAGGAATTATTTCAGGTTTTGGCAACTAACATGTGACATCTTAGGCACTGGATATTTTCATACTGGAGCTTCCCTGCACATTTGAGTTGAGTTGTACTTAAAGAGATGCTTTGCCAGTTTTCAACCAGATATGTAAACTTTGTAAACTTCCCTCCATCTTACCAGCACACAGATCTCCCTGCTTATCTTGCTTTGGCTGTTGCTTGAAGTACAGACTTTACTTTGGCATTTCTGTATACCTGCCACCACGGACACAAAAAGTATAGAAGTGCAGACCAAATACAGATCAAACTGTACAACTAGGCAGCACTGATCAATATAAACCAACATTCTGTTCCCGTATTGCCAATATCTCACCTAAAATGCCTTCCGAAACATATTTTAGTGCACTGTTTGGCTGTAATTCAAGAACTTTGATCAGGTAGTGGGTGCCATACTGTTTCCTGTATTGTAAAAATGGAGGCTGAAAATACTGAGATCAAACTATAAAACTAAGCAGTGCCGATCAGATATGAACCAAGATTCTGTTGCTGTGTTGCTTTTTTCTCAAACACACATTGCAAAAGTCCAAATGGACAAGCTTGCATTAGGGGTTAAAAAGAGGAGAAGTCACGATGTCATATGGTTGTATCCTTAGGGTACAACACAATGTGCAGTAAAATTTAGTCTCCAATTGCTGGAAGGCTCAATAGCTGGGTGACAGCCTAAGGTGGAGAGAGCACACCGCTCTGCCCTTCCACGTGCAAACAAGGAAAGCCTGAGGCAGAGAGAGCAAACCTCCCTGCCCTTTCATGCGCCTACATGGAAAGCCTAAGGCAGGGAGAGCAGCAGCAAAGACCCCCGGGAACAGAACAGAGCCAACATCAATGACAAACAGATATGACACTGATAGTCAGACACAGCAAAAGGAGGAGCTGGGGTGGAGGGAGGTTGCAAAGTGGCTTGCAGAGGAAGCAGCAACAGTAGGCAGGCCAGAGCAGTTTGAATAGGGCGCCCTGAATGAGATTTGCCAATTGGTTGCATAGAAAGGAATCATGGGATCCATTAGCTGACTCCCTTCCATCAATCAGCTGCTCCATCAGTTGATTGGCTGTTCGAGATCAGCTGGTGTGAGTTGAGCTTGACATCGTGTCCTGCCTGAACTAACACTATGCTAAATATATGGGTGAGAACTACAATTATGCAATTACTGAAAAGGTCTAAACAAAGACAATGAACAAATGCTTTTTATTTGAAAATGTTCTGAACACTGAAAATCTACACATACCCAAAAATGTTTGTCAGACTGAGCACACTCAAAGAGACTAAAACGAGTGCACCCAAAGAGCACCTGAGTGGACACCACCCCTTTTTTCTAATGCCAGCTAGCTCCAGTTACTTGGCACATGTGTCATACCCCATAGCTCCCATGAAGTCACAGTGTCCCAGCCTTTATTTTATAGCCTTGGCATTAAATCACCCACCAGCTGGAGTATTTATTGGTCCAATGTGGCGCAGTGCATTCTGGTAGTTGTAGGTTTTTTACATCTTGTGCAAAAGCAAGTACCACAGCCCCTTCTCTCTGTTTTCTCTAGCTGTGTAGCACCAAATTCAAAAGAATTTGCATCTTCCTACTGCATAGACAGTCCAGTCTTATGTAAAGACTATCTTTCCAGCAGTGAAATAATTTTTAAACATCAATCATAATGATGTTGCTGATACATGTGTAATTGGTGTTTGCAGACCTCGTGGAAGCAAAGCTTGTGGGAGTCCTGGACATTTTGGATGAGGAGAACCGTCTCCCTCAGCCCAGCGACCAGCACTTTACTCTGGCTGTTCACAGCAAGCATAAAGACCACTTCAGACTGACGGTCAGACCTCTTAGCCGTGCTCTCCCACCCTCTCTCGTCTCCCACTATCTCTCCTATTCTCTCTCGCCGCCTGCTTATTGCTTTCTCCCCAGTATTCTGCTATTATTCTCTTTCTTTGTGCACAAAGTTCTTTTGTGAGACGAGGCAGTGACGTAACCGCACACCGGTTTAGTCATTGTGATCATTTTTACTTTTGGGGATGACGCACAGTCCCGAGCCCTCCTTCTGTCTCTGTCATTGTCGCTATTGTTCGTCACTCTGCCTGTATCTGTGCAAGCATGAAATCCTTTTAGAAATGTAGCCTTGACACCAGTTCAGGCTTAAGATTACAGCTGGCTGGCTGCAGCCACCCTCTATACTGCGGGGAGAGTTATTACTCAAATAAGCACTATTCTGTACATTTAATAGGGTGAAAGACATTAATCTTAATCTAAAGTGCCTGCATATGCCATGAGCTAACATTTCTGCTGTACAGTTTTTACACTTTAAGGGTAATTTATTATGGTTCCCCTCACTGATGAAGCTAATGGAGCTTAAAATGCTGGGTACCACTGCTTTTCTTTATCCTGAATTGTTTCTGGTAATGGATTTTTTTGGGTCCTTTATAATACTTGAGCCAGATAAGATTAATGGAGCTTTAAAAAGTCGCTATTATTTCCTTGCAAGTAAACATGTTAAATAATCACAAATTACCTTGTACAGAAATTGTGAGAATACGCCCATATTTATTACATAATTTCTGTCTTTTTGGCTTTATTTCACTGTGCTTCATAGATTTTAATGTTTCATTCTCCAACCCGGCCCTCATCATTCAATAGTGGTGTGGATAAACACGATTCTGCTGTAGAGATGGTGATGGATAGAATTAGAGTGAAATCGATATGTGTGTGTTTTAGCACTGTCATTACATTCGATTTGCTTTCTCCCTCTCTCCACTTAGGTTCCGAGGAAGTCGAAGTTGACCATTCACAGGAATCTGCGGGATGACGAGGGCTTCATCATCAGGCACTTTGCCGGAGCAGTCTGCTATGAAACAGTAAGATCTTATTACTGTATACAGGGATGTTGGGACCAGGTAGTTTTCACATTCACACATCTACATGTTGATTAGTTACATAACACAGTGGAGTAACTAGCAGCTAAAGCTAGCTTAAAGCTCTTATGTGTTTGATACCCTGGTATTAATGTCATTAATGCGTTGAGAGAATTTTGTTCAAATTTGGCACAAACGTCCACCTGGACTCAACGATGAACAGATTAATGTTTTTGGCCACAACTCAAGAATTCATACGCCAATTATGACAAGATGTCACGTAAATGTAATAAATAAAATGATGACGTGATGACATTTTATATCCAAAAAGTCAAAGGTCATCTCTACTGTGACATCATCATTTTCTGGCCATTATTCAACGTCATAACTCAGGAGCAAAAAAGAGACATTTGGTCAGAGACTGAATTGGTGACACTCATCTCGGTGTCCAACTTGAAACTGTGCTGATTGTATAGATCTTCTGTGCTGTGGCGCTGAAGATGTGTGTGAAGCATCCATGTTTAAGACTATGTAGCTTCTTTGCAGCAACATCTATTTTTGTCATGGATCAGTACAGGAAGTGAGCTTTAATAAAACTGATGAAAAAAGATCCAAAAACAGTCAGGTAACTGAAAGTCCAAAAGAAAGATGAACCAAAACCTAACTGAAAACCAGCTAGGATAATACAATGAACTCAGGGAAGAAAGCCAACAGAATACAAGACACCAGGCAGGAAACAGAGCAGGGAACAACATCAAGAACACAGGGATGAACACAGACAAACTGACAAAGAACAAAGGGAAACACACAGGTATATATACACAGAAAACTAATCACAGGAATGAGACACAGCTGGAGTAGGAGGACATGGGCAATAGAAGGGAAATGGAGATTGGCTAACAACAAGTGTGGTGGAGAACACTAGGGTGGAGCAAACAAGACTAATACAGAACAGGTGTGAAGGGAAGACTCTGGGAACAGGGAAGGACTAACGAGACAGGTGGACAAGAGGTGTGACAGAAACAGGCGGGAAAACACACAAAAGCAGGAAGTAAAACCAGACATGACACATGAGGGGAGGATCTGCAAAATAAAACAGGAAGCAGATTAAACATGAAGGAATAACATGAAACAAGGAAGAAGACAAACAGAAAACCCCAAAACAAAGTCCATGAGATAATAGAATATAAACAAAACTCAGGATCATGACACATTTTTGAGGCATTGTCTACTTACTGTCATGGCTACATATGAGCTCAGGCAGACATGGATGTATATTAATATTATATGTCTATTATAATGATATTGCTGCATCACCATATATTTATTGTCATTTATTGTGTTGTTATCGTCTTGTTCTTTCTCTCTGTCACACAACCCATAGCCTACCCCTGCTCCACCCATCAACCTATCCAGGGTCACAGTACACATACAGTACAGGCCAAAAGTTTGGACACACCTTCTCATTCAATGCGTTTTCTTTATTTTCATGACTATTTACATTGTAGATTCTCACTGAAGGCATCAAAACTATGAATGAACACATGTGGAGTTATGTACTTAACAAAAAAAGGTGAAATAACTGAAAACATGTTTTATATTCTAGTTTCTTCAAAATAGCCACCCTTTGCTCTGATTACTGCTTTGCACACTCTTGGCATTCTCTCCATGAGCTTCAAGAGGTAGTCACCTGAAATGGTTTTCCAACAGTCTTGAAGGAGTTCCCAGAGGTGTTTAGCACTTGTTGGCCCCTTTGCCTTCACTCTGCGGTCCAGCTCACCCCAAACCATCTCGATTGGGTTCAGGTCCGGTGACTGTGGAGGCCAGGTCATCTGCCGCAGCACTCCATCACTCTCCTTCTTGGTCAAATAGCCCTTACACAGCCTGGAGGTGTGTTTGGGGTCATTGTCCTGTTGAAAAATAAATGATCGTCCAACTAAACGCAAACCGGATGGGATGGCATGTCGCTGCAGGATGCTGTGGTAGCCATGCTGGTTCAGTGTGCCTTCAATTTTGAATAAATCCCCAACAGTGTCACCAGCAAAACACCCCCACACCATCACACCTCCTCCTCCATGCTTCACAGTGGGAACCAGGCATGTGGAATCCATCCGTTCACCTTTTCTGCGTCTCACAAAGACACGGCGTTTGGAACCAAAGATCTCAAATTTGGACTCATCAGACCAAAGCACAGATTTCCACTGGTCTAATGTCCATTCCTTGTGTTTCTTGGCCCAAACAAATCTCTTCTGCTTGTTGCCTCTCCTTAGCAGTGGTTTCCTAGCAGCTATTTGACCATGAAGGCCTGATTCACGCAGTCTCCTCTTAACAGTTGTTCTAGAGATGGGTCTGCTGCTAGAACTCTGTGTGGCATTCATCTGGTCTCTGATCTGAGCTGCTGTTAACTTGCGATTTCTGAGGCTGGTGACTCGGGTGAACTTATCCTCAGAAGCAGAGGTGACTCTTGGTCTTCCTTTCCTGGGTCGGTCCTCATGTGTGCCAGTTTCGTTGTAGCGCTTGATGGTTTTTGCGACTCCACTTGGGGACACATTTAAAGTTTTTGCAATTTTCCGGACTGACTGACCTTCATTTCTTAAAGTAATGATGGCCACTCGTTTTTCTTTAGTTAGCTGATTGGTTCTTGCCATAATATGAATTTTAACAGTTGTCCAATAGGGCTGTCGGATGTGTATTAACCTGACTTCTGCACAACACAACTGATGGTCCCAACTGATAAAGCAAGAAATTCCACTAATTAACCCTGATAAGGCACACCTGTGAAGTGGAAACCATTTCAGGTGACTACCTCTTGAAGCTCATGGAGAGAATGCCAAGAGTGTGCAAAGCAGTAATCAGAGCAAAGGGTGGCTATTTTGAAGAAACTAGAATATAAAACATGTTTTCCGTTATTTCACCTTTTTTTGTTAAGTACATAACTCCACATGTGTTCATTCATAGTTTTGATGCCTTCAGTGAGAATCTACAATGTAAATAGTCATGAAAATAAAGAAAACACATTGAATGAGAAGGTGTGTCCAAACTTTTGGCCTGTATTGTATACTTATCACTGCCTCTCATCCAAACATCCACACACACCTTGCCCAATCTAATCTAAGCTCTACACCTGGTTTCTTATCACATCATCACATATACATGATCATACTTAATGTTATTGTCAATGTCTGTCCATTGCTTCTATCTTTATTATGTTTTGTCTATATAGGTATACATGTCACACTTTTTCTGTCACGTTATTTTACCAGCAAAGGAAAAACAACAAATAAAAAAAACAAACTAAATAAGTTGCTTTGGTGATGTGTTATGTAGTCTGCAGGGATTTAGGCTTTCTCCATTCGTTTTTGCATCTTGTACATCTCTCTGAAAGCCTCCCCTCACATAAATGTATGCGTTTGCATGTTTTTGTCCACAGACTCGGTTTGTGGAGAAGAATAACGATGCCCTCCACATGTCCCTGGAGAGCTTAGTGTCTGAATCGAAAGACAAATTTGTTCGAGAGCTGTTTGAGAACTCAATCACCAACAAGGACTCCAAACAGAAGGCGGGCAAACTCAGCTTCATCAGCGTTGGCAACAAGTTCAAGGTCATTTTTCATTGTTAATCACTGAACATAAATAGAAATAAATAAAACCTGCTCATTTGTACTTTTCAGTTTATATTTCAGTAGGTAATTTTGAGCAAATACAGTTGTTTTTTTCATACTAAGGATTACTTCACCAAATTCAAACATTTAGATGTTACAGTATTTTGTGTTAATGTCTTTTATTGTCAAAGACATGTAGATTACAGTATATTTACAGTATATTTATAGGTTTTGGCCAGCTGTACATGTGGCAAAATACAACAATTTAATTTGATATGCAGTTTTCCAGGCAAAATTATGTAGATGTACTTTTTTAGATACACTGATTTGCTGTCTAGTATTGCCTACTGATTTAGAGGAGTACAATTGTGTAAGATAGTTCACGGTACTCCTTTATCTTTTCAGCTTCTTTTCAGACTTTTCTAACTGTTATCCCTAGACCTCTGGTGTAACTTTTTAACCTTTCCACTCTCCTTCCGTCCTTCCTTCGTATTCAGGGTTCCCCTCTCTTAGATTTCTTCCATCTCCCACCTCTTTCCTCTGAGAAAACCTTCCTTGGTGGATAAAGCTGGATAAAGTCAGCTTGAGGTATAAAAGCGAGGTGTTAGGAAACCAGGAGAGTGAAAAAATAAGAGTAAGAAAGAATGAAACACTCACACACGAAACTGTGCTGAGTGAGCCAGAAGCACACACCTTTCAGTTGTGTCTCATGCTCCAGCAACAGCCAAAAAAATCCAACTCCATCCTCAGATTTGAGGTTTCTTTACCATTAATGTCGCTTCTTTGCTTTTATCACTAATGCACCGGATATAGACTCAA
Organism: Epinephelus lanceolatus; assembly: GCF_041903045.1. Taxonomy (NCBI): domain Eukaryota; kingdom Metazoa; phylum Chordata; class Actinopteri; order Perciformes; family Serranidae; genus Epinephelus; species Epinephelus lanceolatus. The sequence goes on from NC_135748.1 coordinate 24,167,209, forward strand.
GCACAAAGATGATGTGTGTGTGATTCAAAAAGGCTCTAATAGCTAGAGTGTGTTGTATGGAGAGGAAATGTGGTCTTTATTTTCTTCACCAGGAAACATGTTAGGACAGATACATTCTGTCAAAGTAAGTAGTCTGTAAAATGTACTGTGAAATATAAGACTCTTGTTAAGGTCTGTAATAACATCCACATAAACACAGACAGTGAAAAAGTTTGCATGTTGTTAGTATTGGATCTCAGTGCTGCATTCGACACAGTTCACCACAACATATCACTGGACAGACTGGAAAACTGCTTCACTCTTTGTGGCACACAACTAAACTGGTGGGAATCCTATTTGAAGGACACTATTTTGTGTTGATTTGTATTTATATACAGTATCTGAGTGCACAAAAATTACATGTGGAGCACCCCAAGGCTCCGTCCTATTTAACATGAAAAACCAAAAAAACAAAAAATATCTCATCATAATTACACACACAACAAACAGATTTATGGCATGTGGAGTCCCCCAAGGCTCTGCTCTTGGGCCACTTCTATTCAGCATAAAAAGCAACAAAACGATGATGTGCCATGATAGATCACATGATTCCCTTCTATGCAACCAATTGGCGAATCTCATTCAGGTCTTTGCTGCTGCTCTCTCCCTGCCTTAGGCTTTCCATGTAGGCGCATGGAAGGGCAGAGAGGAGTGTAGAAGAGGCTTTCTGCATAGGCCTGAGGAGAGGCAGAGAGGCCCCAAAACAGAGCAAATATAATACTGTAAATGGAAATAGAGTTTTCTTTGACTTAAAGTGGTCCTGAACTAAAGTTATTGTTTTTGAAGCCAAATATGAATGATTTAAAAGTCAGTGCTGAGCTTAATTTTAAATTCAGGACGTTTAAATACACAAACCAGGCCAGAAATTTGTGTTTTTTAACATACACATTAAGACTTAAAGCACTTACGCCTCAGCAGGATTTAGAAAAACTTTTCCATGCATTTATCCTCAGTCGGGTCACCCACTGTAACGCTGATCAGACAGCTGCAGCTGATTCAGATCGTCTGGGACAGGTCTGCTTAGTGTCTGCAGAGTAAAAACTAAACACAGAAAAAGCAGCATTTAGTTTTTCTGCTCCACATATCTGGAACAAACTCCCAGAAAACTTGAGGTCTGCTCCAACTCTCAGTTGTTTTAAATTAGGGAAGAAGACTTAACTGTTTGCCATTGCATTTTATTAAATTATTTTGGGACCATTCATTAATGTCTTACACTGCACTGTAGCTCCACTGTAATGTTTATTTTGCTGTTTAATCTTTATTCTATTCTATCAAATTGTAATCTTCTATCTTACTTTGTTTGGATCCTTTATATCCTGTGAATGTGTCTTTTATATTACCTCCTATATTGCCTTATGTTTCTTTTTTATTTAGTCTAATGCCTTTTATATAAAGCACTTTGTTTTTCCTCATTGTTGAAGGATGATATACAAATAATTTGGCTTGTTTTGCCTTCATTCCCTCATGACTGTTAACTTTGGTTGCTTCCTTCCCTACTATCTCATTTAAATTACTGTCTGGGCTACCTTCATTAAACATTATAAATAAACCAATAACCATCTCATTTCGTCTGCTTGCACACACAGACCCAGCTAAACCTGCTGCTGGAAAAGCTCCGCAGTACAGTGAGTAATATGTCAGTTATCTCTCCGTTTAATTGTATATACTTTACTGCTCAGAATCAATCAGTCCTTATTAATCTATGTGTGCACAGGGCTCAAGTTTCATCCGCTGTGTAAAACCCAACCTGAAGATGGTCAGCCACAAGTTTGAAGGAGCTTTGATTCTCTCACAGCTGCAGTGCTCAGGTAGGACCAAGGACAGTGTGTACAGAATGTACTGTGACATTTTAGAGCAGGAGTTGTTATATTTATAATCTTTCGGATCAGTGAATATACTAAGGATATCTTAGTAGCTCTACTGTAAGTGAAGCAATTCAGGGTCACCCCACTTAAAGTGTATTCATTGAATCATTGATGGATTAATGGATAGGTCCACCGGGCGAAAGCCAAGGGGCTCAAAGTGTCCCCCTCGGCTTCACCTGCAAAATGTCACTCAAAGTAATGCAAAGGACCACAGAGAGACACAAATTACTACAAAAAGATGCAAAACAGCTGTAAACAGACATAAAATTACCAAAAAGACACACAAAATGACTACAAAGAGATACAAAACAGGTACGAAGAGACAACAAGAGATGCACAATGACTACAGAAAGGTGCAAAACAACCACAAAGAGACATAAAATGACTACAAAGAGATGCAAAACAGATGCGATGAGACAGAAAAGATGCACAATGACTACAGAAAGGGGCAAAACAACCACAAAGGGATATCAAATGACTACAAAGAGACCTAAAGCAACTACAGAGAGATCCAAAATGACAACAAAGAGATGCAAACAGCTGCAAAGAGACACAAAGAGACACACAATGACTACAGAAAGGGGCCAAATAACCACAAAGAGACATAAAATGAGTACGAAGAGATGCAAAACAGGTGCGAAGAGACAAGAAGAGATGCACAATGACTACAGAAAGGGGCCAAACAACCACAAAGAGACATAAAATGACTATGAAGAGATGCAAAACAGGTGCGAAGAGACAAGAAGAGATGCACAATGACTACAGAAAGGGGCAAAACAACCACAAAGACAGATAAAATGACTACTAAGAGACATAAAGCAGCTACAGAGAGATCCAAAATGACTACAAAGAGATGCACAGTGACTATGAAAAGTGGCAAAGCAACCACAAAACGACATAAATGACTACCAATAGACAGAAAAAGACTTCAAAGAGATGCAAAACAGCTGCGACGAGACACAAAGACATGCACCATGACTACGGAAAGGGGCAAAAAAAACTCAAAAAGACAAAATGACTACAAAGAGACTTAAAGCAACAACAAAGAGATCTAACATGACTACGAAAAGATGCAAAACAGCTGCAAAGAAACACAAAGAGACACACAACGACTACAGAAAGTGGCAAAACAACCACAAAGAGACATAAAATAACTAAAAAAGAGACACGAAGTGACCACAGAGAGACTGAAAATGACCTAAAAGCGATGCATAACATCTACAAAGACACACAAAAAGGCACAACCACAAAGAGGCAAAACCACAGAGAGATGTGTTTCAACTACGAAGACTGCAACATGATATATTTCTAATGTGGATATGACATACTCAAGAACCTCAGAGTTTGAACTATATTGGACCTTTCTTTTAAAAGGAAAGCCTCAGTTTCTTTAGAGAATGCAGGTTATATAAATTTACATTTCCTCCCACAAAGGTTGAATTATGTTAAACTGTGGTGACTGGAAAAACCTTTGGAGGCATCTGACTTTGTATGTGGTAATGTATTTCAGTGCAGTTTGTCCTTGTTTGACACTGTCAAGTTTATAGATGGTTTCCTTGTCACGTTAGATTAATTATGGGGGTTTTGTAAATGTTGCACCTTCACTTTGGGGCACGTTGTTCATTCTTCATGTTGCTTTAAAAAAAAACAGCATAAAATGGTGCTAAATTGTGTGTTCTGACGTCACTACATACTGCTACTGTGATTGATGCAGAAGTTAATATGACCCTGCCAACGCCTTTGTGATTGCATTAAAGCAACATTGTTCTTTCATGCATTGCATTCACACTTGCGTGCACACACAAACACACATCAGACACTGATGAGGTACTAAGAGAATAATGTATGTTGCAGGTTTGAGCTTGGTTGCATTAAGGCTCATAGTGTTCCTTTGATAGGCTGGTTACCTTTGAGCTTGTATTGTTACTCCACGGTTTCAGTTTCTCTTCAATAGACCACTGTTTTCTTTGTGTGTTTGTCTTGATCAGGCATGGTGTCAGTGTTGGACCTGATGCAGGGGGGTTTCCCCTCCAGAGCCCCCTTCCATGAGCTCTACAACATGTATAAACAGTACATGCCTGACAAGCTCACACGCTTGAATCCACGACTTTTCTGCAAGGTGGGATTATGTAAACTCATATGTTTCTGCTTCACTGGAGAAAGACAAACGTGTAATCTGTTAAAGTAAAGCCCAATTAGTTGTGTAAGAAAAAGTCTATAGCTACACTGACCCATCAACAGTTTAGTGCCCCACGTTCTTACCACTTATACAATATTATTATGTCACTGAATGTGTATTTGTATTTTTGTAGGCTTTGTTCAAAGCTCTGGGACTAAATGACAATGACTTCAAGTTTGGATTGACCAGGGTGTTCTTCCGCCCGGGAAAGGTACAGAGAAGTTAACAGAACTCATTACGCAGTAATGTTGCAGATCATTGTACACAACTCTATGAATATTTCTTAAACTACGTGGATCATATTTTAACTTGGTAATTTTGTGTCTTTGTTCATGCATCAGTTTGCTGAGTTTGACCAGATCATGAAGTCAGATCCAGACCACCTCGCAGAGCTACTGAAGAAAGTCAACACGTGGTTGGTGTGCAGCCGCTGGAAGAAGGTCCAGTGGTGCAGCCTGTCTGTCATCAAACGTAGGTTCAATCTAATGGACAGATCTTGTGATGTATAAGTCAAGCAGCCTCGGTACGAGCATCTGCAGTGTAGCGAGGGAATGATTCTGATGGTCTTTTTGTTTTCTCTAATGGTCAGTTTTAGTGGTTATGCTCAACTTAACATAGGCACCATATCCTGAGCTGGCCAAATCTGGCCCAGGATACAGTGCCAGGAGTCCAGTCAACCATTTTCTAATTCACAGTGAAAATAAATCAATTTACACTGTGAAGTTTTTTGGCCTTCAGCTGCAAAAAAGGCATTAAGATAAAGCTTGTTTATATATATATATATATATATATATATATAAAAAGTGCCAGGGGAGGATCCCCCAGGCTAAGCCATGAATTTCCTCTCATCCTAGAAATGCCCCTGCGGACAGCTGACCTATGCAGGGCTGCTGTGACTAGATTTACCTCTTATTCATTTAATGTGATAAATAATATTAATGTTTGTTTATTAACTGGCCCTTGGCCCACTGTCATTTTGCAAACATGGCCCCCGGGCACAGCAACTTTAGTATGCCTGCTTTAGTGTATTTTATGATCGTGAGTAAAATATGTAATCATTTAACATGGTCTTTGCCTGGGTTATGTCTGTTTTAGGTGCAGACACTTCCTATAAAGTCATGATTAACTTCCATTTTTAAGAATTTAGCGTATGTGTAGCCTGATGAACTGTTTGTGTGTCCGTCATTATGCCAGAGGTGTGACCCACTGGTCACTATTGTTGCCGTCAACATGTTCACTGATTCTGTCACCACAATGAACAAAGATGAGTTATTGCAAATGCATATATCAATACTCAACACCTTAAAGACGATGTGTACCAGACCTTTTGTTTGGGAGCTTTGATGCAGCCTTCCTTGCTTCATGGTGCAACCAGGAAGTAAACGGCTCTGGTCATGTGACAATTTATACTAAACATGTGACACTGCATGTATTTCATTGAGACCCTTTGTTGCTGGAAATGCATTGACACATCATTCCTTAGCATTTTTAGAGCCTTAAAACTGAAAAGTTTTTTTTGGTGGTTATTATTACGACCACTGGTATTAAATGGGTTAAAAAAAAAAGTGTATGGGCGTCTCTAATATGCAGCCATATCTACACCCCTCAAGACTTCTACACAAAAACTGCAAATGAATTAAAAAAAAAAAGAAAAAGAATAATTGAAGAAAGGCCAGAAGCACAAGTTATTTTTGTTAGTTAAGTTATTTCACTTTCCACTGCATGATGTATAAGATGCTTTGTCATTCCCCCACAGTTTTATTATATAGCTCTGATAGCTACACTAAATCATATTTCATGCTTTCCCATTCATTCTGAATATTGAGAGCGGCAGCCTCTAGCAATATGGAATAGTACTCTAAAAGCAGTTCCTTGAACCATTATGCTCTGTGCCAAGTTATTGATTTCCACCATTTAACAAAGTGCAGGCAGGCCTCTGATTATTTGTGTGAAAGCATCAAATGAAATTACATTAGAGTTAGAAGAGAACGATGCCTCTGCTTGACCACGCAGTTCTTGCATAAATGACCTGAGGAAATTTATGTCCTCGGTCCTGGTCATTTATTTCCTTCAACACCTCACCTTATTATCGCACTTTCATATACGTGTGTGTGAGAGTGTGAGAGAGATGTAGTGTGTGTACGATATTCTGCACTGCCTGTTTTTGTGCCTGATCAATATTACCCATTATAGCAGCTTATACAAGGCTGTGACATTGGCTGTGGCGTAATTTGAGCTTTAATTTTTCAGGTACATATTCATCTTTAAAAATAAAGTTCTTACTACAATTATTTTTCTACATCTTTGTTTGAATCCTCTTCTTTTTTCTCCTCGTCTTCCACAGTTCGGAACAAGATGAGTTACAGAGCTCAGGCCTGCATTAAGATTCAGAAGACTGTCCGCATGTGGTTGTGTAAGAGGAAGCATAAGCCTCGGTGAGTCTCCTCCTGGTTCTGGTGCCCTGCGCGCGCGCACACACACACACACACACACACACACACACACACATTCATCATTTTTACCGTCTTCCTGCTTGTCTGTGCCCTTTGCTCTCTTATGTTTTTTCCCTCTCACCCTGAACTCTCTTGTGCTTTTTATTTAAACTGATTCACGCTTGGCGGGTTTTGATGGCTTCACCCACATTGTGCATTTAAGAGTTCAAATCAATCTCAGAAAGCCATCTGCGGAGAACTGATGTCTCACTGTACTGCTTTGGGAAATGCCGCGTGTCTCGCTGTATTGGGTTGCATTTGGAAAAATGGCCTTTGTGGAAGCAGCCATCCAGATGATGAGTTTCAAGTTTTTTCTTTTAGACTTAGCTTTTGATTGTTAGTGGCAGTGTGTGTATATAGATATATGAGGAAATGTTTTATGACAGCATATGCACATTTAGTTCAGTATGAAGAGGGTCATTTCTAACAGTTATTTATCTGTTTTTAGTAAAAACCTAAAAAAGGAAAAAGGCATTGGAAATGTTAAAGGCAGAATGAAACAGAATATGTGGTCAGGATGCAGTTATGAAGGGTATATTTAAAGTGCTCGATATTGGGAGCAGCTTGGCGAATACGGATTTGCACAGTAATGTAAAGAAATGTTGGCCTCCATCCACACCTCCCTCATCTGCATTAAAGTCAGGAAGTGGAGGATGGGGGGGGGATGGGTAAATCAGAACACAACCATGCGCTCATATAAAGATATAACCAAAGTTTTTGCTAACTGAGATCCAAACACACACCTCTGACCCATAATATTGCTCTGCTAGCTACTGTAATCTACAAGCTAACAGTCAAGTTGGATTTTTTAAAAAAAAAATTCTTTTACCAAGGTTATCATAGTTAACTAAAATTACAATAAAAACTAAAAATAAGTGTGAAAAAATATTTTAGTCAACTGAAATACCCATACTGAACTTCTTGAATCTCGTCCCTGACAAATACACCACATTATTATAATTTAAAAAAATAAAACTAATACTGAGACTACCAAAGACCAAAGTACAACTTCACACTTTTAACCAAAAAATAAAAAATAAATTGAAACAAGCAAACTCACTCTGGAATCTAACTGAAACTACACAAGAACTGAAAACAAAAATTCTAATAAAATAATCAAAAATAAATAAAATTAAATTAAAAATACAAAACTATAATAACTCTGTTTTATACTGTAGTTGTCATCCCAAATCAAAATTAAGTAAAATAATTCATGTTTATGCATCTGTGTTCAACATAAGTCCTCAAACATGTTGAAATGTTTAACAGAAAGGAAGGAGAAGAGGATGCCCCTAACTAAGAATTTTCCTGGTCAACCAGTAGTCGTCATTTAGGGCCATTAGTCGAGTAGTCGCTGCATGTTTACGATATCGATTTCATTATTAAATGATATATTTTGGGCGGGGCAACACAATGGTTTGAGTTGAAGGTGTGAGAAAGAATAGTATCAGTAACATTGTTAACACTGTGCTACATTACAGAGAAATACAAAAACGTACTAATGAACCTTCATTAATATAGGCCTATATTTTATCTACAAGTGCACGTCACACACTGAGCGAGCCGCCTGTTAATGACGCTGTGGGCAAGCAGTAATGATTGTGCTAAGTGGCTAATGGGCATGTAGCTACTTCCATGTTTCAGATGATAGGTCATGTTTGTAGTCGACCAATGAAGATGAGTTTACATATCACCTTGGGTTCGTCCTTCACCTTCTCAAAATGATCCCACACTTTGGATTTCCTGCCCGACATGTTATTAACTAGCCTGTGGAATAACCGCAGGTACCAGCCCTGGAAATTAACGTGACTCCTGTCTGACTGCTGAGTGTCGCCACTTCCTATGTCTGTCCTTTCAAATGAATTCCCTTATGATCCAGACATATACAATGTTGCCAACTAATGACCTTCCTGGTCAACTTACTTTTGGACGACTATTAGGGGGCAGGTCTAATTGTCACCTCTTATAAACATTGGCCATTTGAATGTAATGCTTAATTCTTACTGAGGCATTCATGTGTACAACATTTGCATTTTTCTCTTCTCTCGTAGCATTGATGGAATGGTGAAGGTTCGAAACCTGAAGAAGCACATGGAGCGGTTCAACGAGGTGGTGAACGGACTGAAGGAGGGAAAGCAGGAGATGGCCAAACAGGTCCAGGAGCTGGCTGCCTCCATAGACGCTCTGTTAGGAAAGATAAAGGCGAGTCTGTGTTCACCTCTTTCATATCACCCAGGAATTATTGCTCTGCTGATTCTAAAGCTGCTCATGTCAACACTTTTTTCCAGGTGCTTTGAGCATGATACAGTGTGAGCAATGAAACATTTTGCTGTTTGTCTTTATACGTGTTTATCCGCGGAAGAATTTTCCGAGCACACTCCTCGCTTTAAGCGTGACTGCATCAGACTTATATGGCTGTCTGCATCCACACCTGTAGCTCGGCGGCACAGCCAGTCTTCTGTTGTACACTATGCCCTTTCCTAAGTGTGCTGTGCCCTTTTCTCATTCCTCCTCTCGGAATCAATATTTTCAATCACCTCGGGATAAAAAAGAAGAGCTAGGTGAAGGAGAAGTCCTCTCCTCTCCAATAATATAATTTAAAGAGGCTGTTTTGCTAAATGATCAAACTCAGTTAGTGAAATCCCAGCTCTCCCTGTGCAATAAGCACCCGTCTTATTGGACCCTGTAGGTATGGTGGATCATCACAAACACATCCACATGATATCTGGGCTCTGACTGCCTAATAGTGTTGATTTGGTGCTGTGTATGCATTCAACAGGTTTGATTAGAGCGCTCATAGGTTCCTCTGGGTGTCTTGATTGACACCGAAGCACCTTTCTCTCCCCTCTCCCCCAAATCAGCCTCTCCCACTCCCCTATCGTCCTCAGTTAGCATATTAGCAGCCCCACTGTCGACACTCATGGTGTCCTGAGTGCTTAGAAATTGCTCCTGGCGCGGCGTCTCTGTATGAATAATGCATGAGATGCCGATGGCTGTCATTCAGACCTCTATGCGTTGGGGACAAGACCTTGTCATCTTCCCTCCCCGTGTCACTGTTAGAGACTCAGTCTAATGAATCTTCACAATACGGTGACCTCCTCTCCCCCCGCTGATTGTCAGACAAGTATAGTGGGGAATTGAGCATTGTGGCTGCAGTGTGCAAGTGACAGTCACGGTGTCAGTCAGTGTCTTCTCTCGTTGCCACATGGGAGGGTTGCGCCATGGTAACGGTGGAGTGTGTGCCGAGTCAGGCTATAAGTGCACTCGGTGTCACACCTCAAAAATGTCCCCTCGCCTTGTTGAAAGTAAACAAAATTCAGGATAGCATGTTTGTCACCGTAAAGGGAGTCTCATCAGGATTTTCTGTCATAAACACTGTGTTTAAGGCAACTTAAGGCTTTGAGAATTAACTGAATAGTTTGAAGAAATAACAAATATGTCTTCATTCTGTGACCATGACCTTCCGTTCCGATCTTTCTCTTGACCCCTAGGCCACAGTAATGACCTGGAAGGAGATTGACACAGAGTATCAGGTGCTGGTGAAACGCTCAGAGCAGCTGCTCTCCTCAATGCAAAAGAAGAAGCAGGAGGAGGAAGAGACCGAGAGGCTGAAACATATCGAGGAAGAGATGGAGAAGGAGAGGAAGACGAGGGAGAAGGAAGAGCAACGGCGCAAACAGGAGGAAGAGGAGAGAAGAATGTGAGTGATTGCAGAGGAGGACTGTCAGTAGATAATAAAGTAAATGCAGTGGTAAAGGTTTGAAACTATAAGTTGTGTGCCAGTCTGAGTTAAAATTTCCTTTTTCCAAATATTTTAGGAAATCAGAGATGGAGATGAAGAGGAAGCAGGAGGAGGAGGATAGAAAAAAGAGAGAGGAGGAAGAGAAAGCTATACAGGTTTGGTTCACCCTAAAATGTCTACTGGTGTACTCTCCTGCTAAAAGGTTGCAAAGCCTTAGAAATAAAAATGTAAGAAAATGACCTCCAAATCATATTTTAGGATGAATATCAAGTTGTGTATATTATTGTATATATGTGTATATATTGTATACTTCTTTAAAAACTTTCTATTGTAGGTTGATTTGCTTGATATTTAGGTGCACAATGAAAATAAATTGTAACCATTAGTAGCAGCCAAAATGTTAAATTAACGTTAACGTTAAATAAAGCTCCGACATCTTAGACTTCATAACCATTTGTCATAAAGGTATGCATTCAGGAGCAACAGTACAGTACAGGATGTTGTCGAAAAATCAGTCTCAAAAGTCAAACATGGACTGTAAGTTTTCCATAAGCATTTGAACACACCACAAATGTTTTTAAAACAGTCACGACTAAGAGGAGCATACCAAAAGAGTGCCATAGGAATGAGTCCTAAAGCCCAGAAATTAGTTAGCACTCACACTGTTAGCACACGCAGTTTCCTTATCTTAAAGTCAGTGGGTTGTTGGTTATATGTCTGAAATAAGGTCAGTCAGCTTATAGAGACTCACATGGTTTGTTCTACGACATAAAACACATCAGTAGATAAACCACTCGTGAATTTGAAGTTTTTTTGTGTCTTAAAAAAAGGTGGTTGCCAACAAATAGCTAAATGAGACCACAGAAGATCATCACGACAAACATGACTACAGCGTCGTTGTGTAACAACTGTTGAACCAGGTGAGAGTGGACTCAAACTCACAGCTCTGGAGACAGTTTGGTCAAAAACTGGTGGAAAGGTAGATTTGGTACACGGAGGGACAATCAGTGGAGGCAACAAATCCAACAGGGATGAGGCAGAGGCTAAACAGGCTAAACAAAAAAAAACAAGAAAAGGACACTGGGAAACAAAAGGCTGTAACATTAGACACGCAAGGAACTAAGATGAACTGGCACTGAGAGGAAACAAGAAAAGCAAATTCAAAATCCAATGAAAAAAATCCTGTGGGCTTTTTGACAAGAGAACCAGGTCGACGCTAACTTCCATGTCGGCCTACAGAGAAACGTCATCCCTGGAGCACTGTATAACTTAACTTAAAACAAATTTCATATCTCATGAGGCTTGTTTCCAAGAATCGCCTTAACTTGGTGGAGGGGTTTGTGTGTCCCTGTGAACCTAGGAGCTGTGTTGTCCGGGGCTTATAGCTCCTAGTAGGGTATCCAAAGGCAAAGTGGTCCCAGGGGAGGGGCCAGACTAAGAGCGATTAAAGAAGACCTTGATGACATGCCATATTTGGACTTTGAGCACAGTATGGGGACATCAAGGTACTGAGGGGGGAGCTCGCCAGTGAGTGTCTGGTGGCCGGGCCTTGAGCCATGGAGCCCGGTCAGACGCAGCCTCAGCCGGGCCAACCACCCGCAGGGACAGGAATCAGGGTGGTCGTGTTGATCCCTGGTGCTGCAGACTGGCTCTGGGGACGTGGAACCATCCTAAACTTACAAATATGGAAGCCCATTTTCACAGATGTGATAAAAAAAAAGATCCTGCAAGTCATTATAATGACAAACTTTCTCAACAGAATGAGTAAGTATCTCAAAATAATTAGTAGCCTTTCTGAAAATGACGAGGTAGTATTTAAGATAATGCCAGGCAATGCACGACTTACAGGATCTTTTTTTCAGATCACATTGGCTGAAATGGTCCTCCATACAAATGACACACGAGGCTGCTCAGAATGTAGTTTAAAGTATTTGTATTGTGGTTAATCAGCAGAGGAAAATCACACAAACCCATCGTTATGGTTCTAATGTTTCCTCTCAGTGGCAGCCTGCCTGCTCTCTCCTCTAACTGAAACGTTCATTTGGTCTCCCACAGCAACAGCTGGGTCATGACATTGGTCGGATTCCCAGCGGGTTTCCCACAGGGTCTTGATTGATGGTTCCACTTTCTGCAGAGTTTCTCCTAACTAAGCTACTTTATCCCTCCGTGCGCTTCCCTGTTTTTATTATCACGCCCTTTACTACTACCTTTATCCATCTCGGCCTGTTTCACTCACTCACATTTCATTTGTCACCTTTTTGTCACATCGCTACGTCTTTCCTTAATCTTTCTTCTCTGGTTGTATCACCACACACACACACACACACACCTGCTGCTCCAGTTTTCCCAATATGCCTCGCCTTTTTTAACCGCCCATTCATCCATCTGTTACACGTACATTGCACCTTCTGTACATCTAAAGCTCTTTTTATTCACACAAGGCCAGTTGGACATTTGCATGCTGTCATTTTTTTCCCTTTCTCGTAGTGAGACAGTTGACACCAGGCTGTCATAAGCCACACGTCTCAGGAGACTCTCTGCAGAGTTTGTTTATCCGCAGCTCAGAGGCTCAAAGCTGCAGCAGTAAACTTTCTAAGGGTGTCTGCTGTGACTTAGATGGCATTTTACTCTGTGTTCTGTGCTATTTTCTGCTGTGTCAAAGGTTAGTCTAGCACTGTATCTTCCTCCCTTCAAACTTTGTATCATGGTGTCTTTCAACCTAACCTTATTTACTGCACACCTTCCAGTCTCTTTTTTTTCCTCCAATAGAGGGGAACCTCACAAAATGGAAGACTTTCGGTGTACTATTCCCATCATTCAAGTAATTTGACTTTTGTCTTTCTGAAGACAGTCAAATTCAGAGTTACAGTGGTGATTTTAGGATTTACCATGAATTAATTGTAAGCAGAATGCAAGGGTGTCTATAATACATGCTTTCACTTGCTATAAAGCAGCTCAACTTTCACACTGAGGCCGTCACAATTTAAAGTTTTGGCTCTCACGCTTCATCCTGGCCATGTATCCCAGCTGCCGATTGGACCGTCACACGGTATGAATAATAGATTATCAACTGGAGAGACATTTATATTTAAAGCTCCTCGGAGAGAAGTATCCATTGTGGACTTCATTAGCGGCTTTCTATAAGATGATAGGGGATGAATATGCAGTATATAGTAGAGCTGTAACGATTAATCGATTAGTTGTTAGCTATTAAATAAATCGCCAAGTAATTTGATAGATGACTAATCGGTTTGATTAACTTTCTTAAGAAAAAATGTGAATAATTTTGTTTTGTTTTTTTTACTCCACTTGACAGTAAACTGAATATCTTTTGACTGTAGACAAAACAAAGCATGTGAGAACATCATCTTGGGCTTTGGGAAACACTGATCGATTGATTTTATAGACCAAGCAACTAATCAATTAAAGGTCCAGTGTGTAGGATTTAGGGGGACATATTGGCAGAAATAGAATTTCATATAATGTGTTTTCTTTAGCAGATAATCACCTGTCAGTGAAATTTTTCAGCTTTTGTTAATTTAAAATCAGCTGTTTACGTCTACAGTAGGTCCTAATCTATGGAGATCGCCACAATGCACCGGGATGTTCTACATTAGCCCAGAGTGGACAAACCAAACAATGCATTTTCGCGTTGGCCACTGTAGTTAGCAGCCCCTCACAACGAGTGTGTTGGGAAAACACAGATTTTTTCAACAAGAAACTGCTTATTCAGTTTTTACCGGTTTAAATCACTGGGTCTGTTTGCTTTGACGAGGAAGAGGACTCTGCGGATGATTCGTCTCCCACTTAAAATCTTCCTGAACATCTGGATCTTAAAGGATAACTTCTGCATTTTTCAACCAGGACACTATTTCCCTGTGTAAATCGATCAGAGAGACTAATGTGAACAACAGTTTTAGAAATTGTTCCAGTATTGAGGGAGCCAGCAGCCACAGAACGAGCTGCAATGGAGGCACACGGGGCACTTAAACATTGTCACTGTATGTCCATTAAAAGCGGTTTATTTTTGACGTCTCATGATTTTTCAGAAAGCAACTTCAGCATAAGGAGGCAATAACAAAACTAAAATTAGAAACACTTACATTTATCAGTGCATTTAAGGGCATCGTAAAGAACGTGGTGATAGAGACATGTGCTTGTTTTTCTTGAGAGGCCACTATGTTGTTATTTTATTGTGGATTTTTGTATTATATGTTGCATTGTAAATGTGTTTTGATCGGCTGCTACCTCGGCCAGGTCTCTCTTGTGAAAGAGATTTTCAATCTCAATGGGACTTCCTGGTTAAATAAAGGTTAAATAAACAAACAGACCGGATTAAGGGAAAGGTAAAGAGACACCTCAGATACTTAGAATAACAGCTGCTCTGTGGCAAAAATAACCACTTTTAATGGACATCTGGCTCCCTTAATACTGGAATAATTTCAAAAAAATGTTGTTCACGTCAGTCTCTTTGATCAGTTTACACAGGCAAATAGGGTCCAAGTTGAAAAATACGATACGATACGATGTCATATGATACAATACGATACAATACGATACGATATACTTTATTGTCCCCGAAGGGAAATTTGCTTCCACAAAAAATCAACAAACTGCCGAAGTTATCCTTTAAGTTATCAGAGAGAAAAGGTGAGCACACATTAAAAGGTGCTGGGCTAGCAGCCTGTCTTCGACAAGCCGAACAGCATAGGAGAAACACTTTTGTTTGTTCCGTGAAACTGCTTAACTCAGGGTTTTAACCACCTTGTCCATTTGTGTTGGAGAGGAAGAGACCTCTGCTGATAATTCGGCCTTCATTAAAAACCTTCTGAACAATGAATACTGATGGAATCCGAACTAGCAGTTCACATTTAGCACATGGGGGGAGTTCCAGCTGGATGCAATCTGCAGTCCTCACTGCTAGATGCCATTAAATCCTGCACACTGTTCCTTTAATCAAGAATTGGCAATGAACGATCCTAACAGTTGCAGCCCTACACATACAGATAGATATATATTTATTGATTTATTTTAATATGTAGAGTATGCCTTCTAGATGCCTATTGGCTAGTTACAGTGAGGTGTGTGCCAGTCACAGATTCTGTTCTGCTCTATAAAGTGAAAAACAAAAAGTTTAGTCTGGGTCAAACTTTAAAAATGCCAGGACTGATTGGTGTTGAGTGTTTGTCTGTTGTATGCCCTGTTGTGTCTAGACAAATGACCAGTAAAGCTTCATTAGCAGCTCTACACCCTGGATAAATATGTCTAATCAGGCTTGGGCTCACAGCAGAGCTCTAATTGTTATGAAAGGTCTGGCACAGACAGCAGCGTCAGTATTCAGACAGGATCTGGGGTTATGTGGGTTTTATAAAGTCACATTAAAAGCTATTGTGTGTTTGTGTGTGTTTACAGGCGGAGTTGGAGATTCAGCTGGCTCTGGAGCGTGAGGAGCAGGTCCAGCGCAGCACCATGCTGGAGCAGGAGAGACGAGACAGAGAGTTAGCCATGAGGATCGCTCAGAGCGAGGCAGAGCTCATCACTGAGGAGGGGCAGATGGACCCAAGCCTGCGCAGGTATTGTATATGTGACTGCAGTGCACAGTCAACAAGCAGTGTGCACAACAATTCAGGGTAAACAAACTGTCAGCATGCGTGTGTAACTGCTTTTCTCCTGTTGCTGTGTTTCCTCCCAGCGATGAGCCTTTTTCAGATCTTCCTATCTCCTCATCCTCAGCCAGAGCCATGTAAGATACCGGCACAGGTTTCTATAACTGCCTGTGTCCACGTGTACCTAACACCAATCATGATAATCAGTCACTCCCTCGCTGTCTGTCTCATTCTGTCGTAGTCAGAAATGTCTAAGCACCTTAAAATAGATACAGATTTATACCAGCATTGCAAAGCCGATTAAAAAATCCTTTGATTTCAGAAATCATCAGTCAAATTGAGATGTCTGGTATGGCACATCAAATCATACATGAGAGGTGGATCAGAATGTGCAGCATGTGATCGTTTTGTTTTGCTGATCTGAATGGGCTCTGCATGGGTCTGCCGTGGATGAAGCCTGTCTGTGTCCTTTGCAGTGCTGGTGCACAACACCATGACTGTCTATGTGCTTCCCCTGATTCATACATTAGGTTGTTATGAATCTGTAGGTGCCCATGTCTTCTGGATACATGTGTATTTCTAAGAACATAAGAAGTTTCATCGTCGGTCTGAACTCACTCTTCTGTTCCCCTAACTTAAAGGAAATCCTTACCCATAGAATGATCATTTACATAATCATTAAATGTATGAAGACAACTTTGTTTTTCCTCACATACCTACACGGTGAATGAACTGAGAAAATTCTCGATGAGCTGGGGTAAAAGGGGGCCACATTGAACAGCAAAACCTATATCAAAACATCTATTTAAAAACTGTCACTCAACTCGTGAATCATGTATCAGTACAGGAAGGACCCAAATGCAGAGCAGCAGGCAAGTTGAAGGTTTAACAAAAGCGAGCTGATAAAAAAAACATCCAGAAAAGGCAGGTAACTGAAAATCCAAAAGAAAGAAGAACCAAAACCAACCAGGATAAAAAAAATGAACTCAGGAAAAAATCCAAACAGAACATAAGACATGAAGCAGGAAACTGAGGATGACCACAGGCAAACTGACAAGGAAGAAAAGGAACCACACAGGTATATATAAACAGAAAACTAATCACAAGAACGAGACACAGCTGGAGTAGGAGGACACAGGCAAAAGGAGGGAAATAGGGATTGGCTGACAACAAGGGTGTGTTGGGGAACATAAGGGTGGAGCAAACAAGACTAACAGAACAGGTGTGAAGGCAAGACTCTGGGAACAGGGACGTACTAACGAGACAGGTGTGGCAGAAAACAGGCGGGAAAACACGCAAAGACAGGAAGTAAAACCAGACACGAACCATGAGGAGAGAATCTACAGAATAAAACAGGAAACAGATTGAACATGACTGAATAACATGAAACCCCAGAACAAGGTCCGCAAGATACCAGAATATAAACAAAACCCCAGGATCATGACATCGTGAAGTATAAGCCAAGTGTAATTTATCCTGTCATATACTCAATGTTTCCCAAACACATGTATGCCCAGGCGTGTGGCCCATCTGTGCATGGGACTTTTTATGTGTTTGACATAGTAAGGTTTTAGCAAAAATGCATGTGTTTGGGAAACAGTGAGCATACGACTGGATAAATGAAACTTGGATTACACTGCATGAGTTGTGTGAAAGTTTGTAAGCGGATGTTTTGATATGGTTTTGTTGTTGTTAAACGTGGACCCCTATGACTTCAATTCATCAGAACAGTCCCTGTGTTTGGGTTCCTTGTTTACCGTGGCAGCATGTAAGAAAAACAAAGATTTCTTCAAGAATTTGATATGACACAGGGTAAATAAATTGAAATACAAATGATCATTTTGTGGTGAAGCATTCCTTTAAATCTCATTAATATCAGTGGCTTTAATTACCAGGTATTTAAATGTTCTTACTACTGTGATAAAATACGGTGTTTATAATGGTACAGATTGGTTCTGTATTTAGTCTCACGTGTGTAAGGGCACCACAGGTAACAGGTTGTGTCCAGGAACATGGTGCATGGTTTCTAACAGTTTAATGCACTTTGCACATGAGCTGTGTTTGAAGTCACTCCATGTTCACTCATTCACTGTTTCCTGTATAGTAGACACTCAGTAGTGCAGTATGTAGTGAATAAGGAGAGATTTAAATACAGTGTATCATAGCTGCCCACATCATACTCCTGAACCTTGGTATGAATTTGACTCCACAGTGTCAGTGGGAGTGAATTTCCATAACCCCACTCTGTGTTATAGAGCCAGGAGAAGTTCTCTCAAATCCTGCATGGACTCTCATCTCTTACCTAGGTTCAGCGAGCACAAAATTTCATTTGATCTAATAGCCTGTAATCTTGTCAGCGTTGGCTCGGGCATCCAGGAGCCATGTTGCATGTCTCATACTATCCCTGTAAGTCAGCTGACCCCTGGAAACCAAAAGGAGATCTGATGCAAGAAAGAAGCTCCAAAGGTCACATGTGCACACCACAGAGGTTAAGCACATGAAGCCATGCGTGCAGTAGAAGCATACACGCTGGCTGGCATCGCTGGCACAGAGGACCGCCTCAGCCATCCATTTCCTGTTCACCTACTGCCAAACAGCAAAGCCCTGGCCGTGGCCTCGCTTCCACTCCATGTTTCCTGGCTGCAGCGAAAGCAAAGTCACACGCTGGCACACGTCTCAGCCAGACTGACGATGATCCCGAATCATCTTTCCAGTCAGTATGAATTATGAACGGTAATGGTAATCTGGCTGATGATTCGTAGATCGCTAATCCTCTTCTTAGCAGCTACGCGGACTGTAAATAGAGGAGGTAAATCCTTCGCATTATTGAATTAGCAGCCTCAACTCAGCAGGGAAGCAGGAGACACAAGCTCAGACTTGCTGCAGCAGTTGTTTAAGTAGCTGAAACTCTGCAGCACCAGTTTCATGTATTACAGTTTGGCATCATCATTCCTGAACAAAGAAATACCAGCAGATTGAAGCCTGCGTAGTCGTATCATTAGAGGAGCTTTGCATCATTTTAAGTGGAGTTGAAAGGCTGCATGGATATGGACAAACTTTGCTCTTTGGCTCCCCTGCTGCCCGGCCTCTAATGTGAGTTCAGTCGGCTGAGACAAAGAGGAGGGCTTGAAAGAAGCAGGGCATCTGTTTTCATTTCCCACCAAGGGCGGTGAACTTAATCAGTCCTGCATCCTTTTAATATTCATGTGTTTTGTCTGCTGTTAAAATTCCATGAAACACAACACTAAAATTCCAGTGTAATGATCAAATGTTGCTCTTTTCGCTGTGTTGCCATGTTCTTTTAGACGCTGACACCTCCCTGATTGTAAAACTTAAATTTTATTCAGCGTCAAAAAAATAGAACCCTTAATCTGTGTTACTCCCACGCTGTCACACCCTCACCTGTCTTCACACTCACCTGTCTTCACACTCACCTTCTTTTTCTTTTCTCCCCCTCTCTCTCTCACACACACCCACGTTCATCTGTTCCGTGCTACAGGGGTCCTCAAGTTCAGGCAACCAAAGCTGCTGCTGGTGTGAAAAAGTATGACCTCAGCAAGTGGAAGTATGCTGAGCTGCGAGATGTCATCAACACTTCCTGTGGTGAGAAATCCCGAACGAGTTCAGCATGATGCCACCTTTATCAACTAAACAGTGTGTGTGTGTGTGTGCGTGTGTGTGTGTGTGCAGCGAACCAGCCGTTCCAAGCAGATCAAGGCAGCAGAGCTCGTGATTCGACTATTTTCCCTCCTTCAATTTTATTTACAGTTTTCAGCCCCCACGTTAAATAATTCAGCAGCAACTCATGTTTCGGCACTTTTGGTACCCAGAAACGTTTTTCATCCGCGCACTCTGTCATTTTTCTCCCCGTCATTTTTTTTTTTTTTTTTTTTTTTTTTTTTTTTGAATAGCCAAAGTGACTGCTGCTGCAGCTGTACAAAGTGTGCACACAAGATGAAAAAGGAGCGATGTGAGGATGTTCCCACAGCTGCTGCGGCTCATCAGCATGCGTTTTATTGGTGGGGAGAGGAAATTATCACCATTACTGCCCTTCCTAGTCATTCCCAGCCAACCCTCTCCTCAGTCAGCATGAATAGCAGATGCCTTTCTGCTTCCACACTTGTCGATGCCTTTTTAATTGCCACTGTATACAGTGCTCTGATCAGTGTTAGGGACTCTGATATTCCCTGTGGGATTCCAAGGACATCTGGCTAATTTGTGGAACCCATTTGCTTTGGTGGTGCTGGTGGTGATACCAAAAAGCCGTGTTTGAAGTCTAACTGATTATAGCCTTATGCTCATGAGAAGCACTGTTATGTTGTGAATGTTTTGTTTGTCATTGTAGGGAAGAAAACACAGTGCGAGACCCTACACTCCTCATTACACCGTTATATTTTAAGCTTAAATACATGTAGGTTATGTGCCAGACTATTTAAACTTGTAAACAGTCCAGCTTCATATTGACACAACAGGTGAAAACATACTTTTTTGGATTTTGGGCTATTTTGCTTCCATAACAAGACTCTGTGTGGAAAGAAAATGTCCAAAATACACATTTTAGTTCAGATTTTTGTTCTGGAAATGTATGCAAAACATGCATATTTAATTATGTGTCTTGTTGTCTATTTTAAGAAAATTTCAGAAAGCTTGTAGAGTAAAAAAATAACTGTCTTAATATCAGTTAACAATTGGGAACGTTTCATACAGAGGCCCTCTGGGTATACATGATAAAAAAAAAAAACAACTCGATGTCAGGAATCGGGTCAGGAATGACCCAAATGCAGAGCAGGAGGCAGGTTGAAGGTTTAAAAAAAAAAAGCATGCTTTATTGCCGATAAAGAAATCCTTGAAACAACACCGTGAGCACAGTCAAACTGACAAGGAACAAAGGGAAACACACAGGTATATATACACAGAAAACTAATCACAAGAACGAGACACAGCTGGAGTAGGAGGACATGGTATTGTCCTTGGCGAACAACAAGGGTGTGGTGGGGGACACCAGGGTGGAGCAAACAAGACTAACACAAAACAGGTGTGAAGGGAACATGCTGGGAACAGGGAAGGACTAACGACACAGGTGTGACAGAAAACAGGCGGGAAAACAGACAAAGACAGGAAGTAAAGCCAGCTATGAAGCATGAGGAGAGAATCTATAAAATAAAACAGGAAACATAATAAACAGGAGTGAATAATATGAAACAAGGAAGAACACAAACAGAAAACCCCAAAAGGAAGTCCACAATATATCAGAATATTAACAAACCCCAGGATCATGACACTCGACGTGCAAATCTGTGCTAATGGTTTTGGTTTTTGTAATTTGTCCTGTTGGATTTGTTTGTTTGATTTTTCTAGGTCCTGGGTCCTGTAGACGAGTGTGAACAACTGTCATTTAGCGTTATGCTAATGTAACTCCCTAGGGATTAAATCTTTTATTTGTCTAATTTTGACAGTATAACTTCCTCATGAGTATGATTATTGGTAGTTGTAATTGGTTTTGTTCAAAGATACTGAATTGTAATTTTATGGCTTATCCATGGACTGTGAAAATATTGGACGTAGCTTCCGTGATGTCACCCTTTGGTTTGTGTTTTGGAGCCAGAAGTTACCATATTTGAGCAAGAGGCTGGAGCGATAATTATGTGTAACTTTAAGCCTTCATAAAATGTAAATGGTTGAGTTATATAAAAAAATTCGACCCCCGTACAGTTGTCATGAAGGGGAAAATTAGCTATAGAGACTAAAACCATTTTTTGTACCAGGCTGTAAACAGGTTTATTTCTGCTGTAAAGTTGGGCATTCAAACATGGGGATCTTTTGGGGTTGATTTGCTTTTGGAGCCAGCCTCAAGTGGCCATGTTAGGAACTGCAGTTGGCTTCATTTTTCAGCCTTGGAAGTTGCTGCTTGGGTTTATCTTTGGTTTGGAAGATTAAGGTAATGGCTAACCGCAGCTTAGTTTCATGGCGATATATAATTAGTTAAAAATGTTTCCATATTCACCTGTAGTGTCTTATTTTGTTGTCTAAAAATGTACGGAATTTTACAATACATACAGTATGTTAAGGCCATTTACTTAAAATTAGTTTTTTTTACTCATACTATGAGCCATAAATCTCCACTTTCCACTTTTATTCCTATTTATATTCTGTTTTTACAAAGGTGTTTGTTTATATGTCATTCATAGCCTGATTTATATAACATTTTACTCCAAAAAAAGGATGAAAAAAATATAAAAAGATATAAAAAGAGATATCCAAACTTCCCTCTCCAAAAACCTTTGACTCCTAAAATGTCAACTAAATGAAGAGGAACTTTGAACCTGGCTTTATTCAGTGTTCAGATTTCTGTTCTGGAATGTTGTCCAAATAACCACATATTTAACTAAGTAATGCATAATTTGCATATTTAAACATAAAACGTCAGAAAACTTTTATAACAAAAAATAACTGTCTTCATGTAAGGACTCAGCCTGAAACGTTTCATTATGATATCTGTTAAAAGTTATTCACCTGTAGTGTCTGCCCTTAAATAATACATTTTCTTCGGAAATATTTTTCAAGTATGTAATATCACATTTTACATGTCCAGACTTGGACTTGAAAACAAGTGACATATGTAGAGAAAGTCTCTTGAGAACAGTCAACATGTGAGCACTACTAACTGTTGTGGTGTTGTGTGGACAGACATTGAGCTGCTGGCGGCCTGCAGAGAGGAATTCCACCGCCGTCTGAAGGTCTATCATGCATGGAAGTCCAAAAACAAGAAGCGCAATGATGATGGAAGTGATCAGAGGGCTCCTAAATCTGTCACTGACTACGGTTAGTCAAGATATTACTCCCTGTATCATCCTCTTTCTCTGAAATACTGTCATTTAATGCTTCACCTGTGGATATCAATACAAATCTGTATATCCACAAACACAGCACATGAATATTCCGTCTATTTCACACATGCACACCCCGCCCCAGGCACATTAAGTTACAGGTGACAAGTGTTTAGTTTCTCCACTGTCGCATCCCGCTGTCATTGGCAGAAAATAATGACCTGCACACAAATAAAACTGCCTGTGTTTCCTAACATTCACTTAGCCGATGAGACGGCGAGGCCTGAGAATGCAGCTGCCTTCTGTCTGCCTCTGTCAGAAATATTTGTTGTAATTAGCAAGTAACTGCCAGCCATGCCTTGTCAGGTTCAGTAGCTGCTGCCGTGACAGCTCGCTGCTTTGCTCATTTCATTCTCAGCTCAACCAAGCATGCTCTGCGCCACAAACACACACGCACACATACACACAAATGTTATTTAGCTGCTTTAAAGCTTACCGGTGTTCTGCATTCCCCTCTTTTTCGTCTTTTAAAGAAATATTAAGTTTGATGGGGGAATGGGAACATTGGAGTCACTGTTGCTCCTGCTTTCACTATATTAACTCGCCTCTCTCTTTTGATATGATAGCTCCTGAAAGCCGTACTGGCTGTGCTGTGTTTGCTTTATATTTGGATCCTGTTCTTGGCCTCTGCTGATGCAGCTTGGGTCTTATCAAGGTCATTTCATAAGAGGCTAAAAGCTGCTTTACCTGGTTTCTCCATGTGATATTTACTTGGGCATTTTCTGGGTCCTTTTTTGGGCATTTCCTGGCTGGTTTTGAAAGCTTTATATTTTGTTTTCTGCCTCACTTAAAGGGACAGTTCACCTAGAAATCAAAAATACACATTTTTCCTCCTACCTGCAGTGCTATTTATCCTGCTACATTGTTCTGATGTGAGTTGCAGAGTGTTGGAGATATCAGCCGTAGAGATGTCTGCCTTCTCTCAAATATAATGGAACTAGATGGCACTCAGCTTGTGGTGCTCAAAGTGCCAAAAAAAACATTTGAAAAACTCCACAGCAATGTCTCTTTCCAGAAATCCTGACCCAGTTACTCAAGATAATCCACAGACCTTGTTGTGAGCAGTTTCATGTAGGAACTATTTTCTCTCTACCGAACTACATTTGCCGTATCATGACAAAGAAGGAAGTGCACGTCCACTGCTTGCTCACATAGCACCACTGAGCTAGCTAACAGTACAGCTCAGCTGAAGAGGACGCCATTGATGTTTGCATCTCCCTCTATCACAAGCCAACACATACTCACTCCGACCTCGTCACATATCAGTGTCTGGTCATGGACTTTCCATGTCCAGATACGACGTGCAAGGTACCCTGGTAGCGTTGGTTGTTGGCGTTCTGGGACACCGTGTCAAGTTCTGCCTGTTACATGCATTGTCTTCTTAAATGTAATGTCTCTTTCAGGATAAACGTACTACGTCAGTACAGCAACGCCAATTGACTTTTTTTCTTTCAACAACAATGTCTGTGGTTTGGTTTAGGCAAAAAAAAGCACGTGGTTGGGTTTCAAAAAAAGAACAGGGTCTGGTTTATAATCTTACGGGACTTGAATACCGCTCTCCTGGGTGAAGGTCGGTGTTTGTTTGACCCATCCACCACCCCTCTCACCTACCTACCCCATTCGGACTTTTGCTGCTTAAACTTGTGGTCTTGTCCCGCCATGTTTCCCTCTGATGCTGCTGGGCGCCATTAAACTAGAACAGCGACTGGCCACGCATCATGTCGACGTTAAAAGACACCTTCGTTGGTTGGTGTCTGACGCTGCAAGTCACTGCCCAAGTGCTGGATTTCAGTGACTACGGAGTGAGACCAGGTTGCACGAGCACAAGCCCCTTGTCCTTGAGTAGATGCACGCCTCTTTCTGCACAGTGATACGATTGGTGGGTGTAGTTTGGTAGAAAGAAAATAGTTCCTACATGAAACTGCTCACAACAAGGACAAGGTGCCATCTACTCAAGGACAAGGGGCTTGTGCTCGTGCAACCTGGTCTCACTCCAACACTCAACAACTCACACCACAACAATCTAGATTAATAAATAGCACTACAGGTAAGAGGAAAAATATGTGGGGGTTTTTTAATGGTAAATTGTCCCTTTAACTTGTTCTCTTTAAAACAAATCTAATCTTGTAATGATCGCACTCCCTCTGCAGCTGAACAGAACCCAGCTCCTCCGATGACAGCCCAGCATCAGGAAGTGGCCATGAACCGGCAGCAGCGATATTTCCGCATTCCTTTCATCCGGCCTGCGGACCAGTACAAAGACCCGCAGAATAAAAAGAAGGGCTGGTGGTACGCCCACTTCGACGGGCCCTGGATAGCCAGGCAGATGGAGCTGCACCCAGACAAACGACCCATTGTGCTGGTCGCAGGTGAGTCGGCAGCTTTTGGTTTTTGTCATATTGTAATGATTATTCAGTTAATCTTTTAGTCAGATGGTTCTTGGCCTTAATCATCTTTCGAGGGTTCCCAATCTTCAGGGACTCATGGTTTAGTCTTTAGTTTTGTCAGAAAATAGTAAAAAAAAAAAAAAAAGATGGCAATGGAAGACTCAAGTGCACAAGTACCTACCTATGTGTCCTTTCAGTAAACCTCTGTCCTCATTCGTCCAACACTCAGGTAAAGACGACATGGAGATGTGCGAGCTGAGTCTGGAGGAGACCGGTCTGACCAGGAAGAGGGGGGCGGAGATCCTGCCCAGGCAGTTTGAAGAAATCTGGGAACGCTGCGACGGAATCCAGTACCTCAAGAAAGCCATTGAGAACAAGCAGGCCCGCCCCACGTACGCCACCGCCATGCTTCAGAGTCTCCTCAAGTGAACCACAGCAGTGAGATAAGCATCCTCGAACATGGAATACACAAGACTCAAGAACATAAACGTACATGTTCAAGGGCAGCGCGGTGTGCCTGCTGTTTGTAGGAGGAAAAGGAAGTAACCAGAGAACGATGCTCGTAGGCACTCAGTTTCATCTCATTTTAAACACCACTTTTTATATCTTTATTTTGCAGTGTAACACCTGATTGGTGTAGCGTTTGTCAGCATTTGTCTTCTATCTATATCTGAATAGAGTATCCCACTGAGAGGCCTTAAACTGCAATAATAAACTGCACTACACCCAGGAAGTCTTAATTGGTGCGTAGCTTATCTAGCTATTAACCTGAAACCTTAATGGTCTGCAATAAATTAGACTGTGACACATGCTTTTAATAGTGTCTAATTATCTTTGTCTTTTAAGTAAAGCTTTATGGCCATGTGGATAATAAGGCTTTAAGTACTGTTCTTCATCTACACTTGATTTGATTAGTAAGAATGAAAGTTTTCACACTCATGCACCTTCAAAGGGACGATAAGAAAACACTTCTCTGTGTCAGTTTTGCTGGAAAACGACTTAAATCATAAATGAGTATCATACACCTAAAAGAAAGTGAACAAATTATATTTATACACATATTTCTATTGTTATATTACGCTCTATTTCAAGTATAGAACTTCAGATTTCTTTTTCAGTCCTCCATCTGCTTCACTTTTGACAAAATAAAGCAACAAATTCAACATGTTCACAACTTTTTCACTCCATATAGTCACAGAATGTATTTTTTAATCCATTTAAAGAAGTGCTGGGTTTATTACCATCTTAGTTTTGTCTTTTTATCCATCCATTATTTTCCTGCTGCATGTACAACTCCTTAAAAAGGGATTTTTTTTTTGTATTGTTGTTTATTTGTTATGTAAGAGGGAAATGTAGACATTAGTTTTCATGTTTGCAGTTTCATGGGTTTGGGGTTGTTTTACAGACAATAATGTAATGTGTGTGTGTGTTGTGTGTTCATGTATCGTTTTAATAAGCTGATTACTTGACTCGTGTGTTGGTTAGATCAGGAGCATCTCGTCGGATGATCATGCAATACCTTTATTTAGGCTCACACTTATTTACCATTCAGTTTCATTGCTCCCTGTTGGATCTGGTTGTATGTCGGCCTTTGCACTGGAACACTGTAGACAATAAATGTATGCCCCCATCCTCCTCCTGGTGCTGTTTCTTGCTGAGTTACTGTAAATAGCTGATGAGTGAGAGTGAGTTATTGCAGCGGGCCGTGTTCTGTAAATGGATCTGACATCCTGACAGTAACAGCAGCTAACAAGATTAGTGTGTAGATTAATTAAACAGCAGAAGCTAATATGCAGCTGATGTCGTCACTGAGCAGAGGCTTCGCTCCCATTAAGTGATCAAGTGGATTAAAACTGACTTCAGGTTCTCTTTTGTCCATGTGTTCTGGATGCTTTCTGCTTTTGTGGCAAATTAACAGTGATGAGTATGAAAAAATTAATGACCCATAAGCAGACCTTGAGTTGACTGCGAACATGTTTTGAAGTTAGGAGCCTCTTCAGTGCACAGTTTAACATTGTTAAGAATTTTTTAGTTATTCCTCTGAACTTACAGTAACAATCAGTAAGTTGATGTGTCCTTGATTTGAATGAAAACACTGCATGTACTTTCATCTCACAAAGTTGGCTGACGTCAGCCTGTAAAGTGGAAATAGAAATAGAGAAGTTTTTTCTTTAACTTATTATGAAGTTAATGATTGCACAGTGTGATGGCTACAGAATAATAATAGATAAACCATCTGCGTTTAGTTTGGTTCCCTATAAGCCTGCTTTCAATATGCAATTCCATCTCCCAGGAAAATGAAGGTAAGATTTACGGCACACAGGACGTGCTTCCAACCATTATGCAACAAAAGCAAGTAGAGGAAAGCGTTTTTGTTTTCTCCAGTAGCTATCAGTAGCTACATAAAGGGGTACAAGGGGAAACCTTTCTAGGGCCAAGCCACTGGAGGGCCCCATGGAGGCCAGCAATAATCATGTTCACCTTAAAATACAAGCATTGATAACCAATTTATAAGGCACACCTGTATTTATATCTGTGCACAATAGCTTCTATGACTTGTTATCATTCTTATCACAACATAAGACGATAGCAATAACACAGGTAGCTTTACTGTCTACTTTTTTTCTGTTTTCTTTTTTAGTGGAAGGTCGTTTTCGCTGGTGCTTTGTTGTAATTTGCTCCATACAATAAAGCGATTCAATCTCCCGCTCACGCCTTTTATCCTTGTAATTGTTATCATCCCTCACACTGGCTGCCAATCAGGGCTTTTGATGTGTCAAACATTTATATTTTCCACGCGTGAATGGTGACAAATAGGTTCCCCGTGAAGGATTTTTTTTTCCATTAAATTAAATTAAGTTACATTTTTAGCTAGATTTTGCATATTTATTAGGAAATGCGTACACACAACATACTGATAAAGTCAATTAAAAAAGTATTCGTAACTTAATGTATAGGCCCAGCTGAATATTTGTTACAAGCCAGCTCTTAGGCTGCAGCAATTCCTGCTAAGGAAGCTAGCTCCCAGCCAGACTGAAAACAAAAGAACTAAAGCCAGAAAGCTAACATTACAGCTAACATTATGAGCCAAGAGGTAGGTTGATATAAGTCAGTGGTTCTCAAATGGTGTGATGCAGCACACTGGTGTGCCATGATGCTGATTCAGGTGTGCCCTGCGATTTTGTGATGACCACACATTATTATTGCAATACTACCTGAGCCTATACAAAAAATATGAATGAATTTTTAATTGACTGTATCAGTATGTTGTGTGCACACATTTCCTATGAAAGGGGCAAGCTCTAGCCAAAAGTGGGATTTAATTTAATCTAAATTAACTTAATTCACTTTAATTTAAAAAACCTTCATGGGGAACCTATTCGTCACTGTTCACATGTGGGAATTATTAATGTGTGACACATCAAAAGCCCTGATTTGCAGCCAGTGTAAGGGATGATAATTACGAGCAGAGAGCTGTGAGTGGGACAATGGATCACTTTATTAAACGGAGCACATTAAGACAAAGCACCAGCAAAGACAACCTACCATCGAAAGAAAACAAAAACTGTCAGTAGACAATATCACCAAAGCTGCCTGTCTTCTTTTTTTCTTATTTTTATTGTCTAATGCTGTGGTAAGAGTGATAACACTGTTACAGAAGCTATTGTGCACAGATATAAATGCACGTGTGCCTTGAGATTTTGGCTTGCCCTTTGGCACATTCACAGGACCTTCTCAGGGTCACTGTCATTGGTGGACAGAACTGCTGGTAGCTGTCACCAGTTACCAAAGAGTATCAATGCACGTTCTTTGCAGATACCATCCTCAGTAGCGAAGCTGGCGCCTGGTGGAACAATTTATGTAGCTGTAGAAAATTAAATGCAGAGTGTCCTGTGTTGTTGGTAGCTACTCCGCTCTGATGAAAACGTTAAGTGCTCCGGTAGCGGCAACAACAAACCAAAAAAAATATCACATTTTTATGCAAAAAGCATTTTATTCTTGCAAAATGTGTAAAAAATCCAAATCTCAAAACACACAATTAGTGGGAAGAGTTGTTTTGAACAGGACCAAGTGATAAATACAGCTCAGCAGGCGATGACTCTACAGACAATATGTCATGACCCAACAGCTTATACATTCATTCTCTTTTTGGGACACAACACTGGTATGGTATATATACAAGTATAACATTACAATATACAACATATTACAGTCTAAAGATACCACAATGTGTATCAATTTGTAAATAATAAATACCTCATTGTGAGGAAAGAACAACCTTTGCCAAGGGTATAAAGGAAATGTTCCTACCATTCAATATATAGAATAAATATTAGGTTCCACGTTCAGACAACCTAAGTCCACCTTACATCCATAGCTCTCTGTCTAACAAGACACTTTGATCACTATGAACACTTAATCTCAACACATAACACCATGTGACTGGTCTACCGTACCTGCGTCAGTACCACAGCATCCCATAAACAGTTAAACAGCATCTTCTGTCTCTGCTACCTCGTGTTTCGCACCGTCTCCCTGTGTCGGCTGCTCCTCACACGAACGAGGTGCCATCAAAGGACTGTTACTTCAAAACATTCGTTATCTGATGCCCTCAGAAGGCAGCATGTTCTGTATTCATTCGGCGGTCGCCACGTCTAGATGAGACAAAGAGGGAGGATGAAAAATAGCTTCAGGGGGAATTATACAATACATGACAGAATGCCCTTGTAACTATATCTACAAGATATTTGCTTTGTATGAATCAATTTACCTAAACTCAAGACAGACTATTTTTCATCAACACTGAGACTTCTCGACATAAAAATCATCCCAAGGTTAATATTTGATCATTTTCCCATCTCTATTTGTTAGATCATGTTAAAACTATCTAGCTCAAACAGTCAACAGTGATTTGGTTTGTGAGAACGTGAGAAATCAGCAATGGCTACGACACGCTCAGGTGTTTTACCTTTGTACACATCATAGAGCTGTAAGACATTTGATGTAAAGGTTACTGTTATTGAATATCAGGAACACTTCAAAGTGAATTTTAAAAGTACGAGGCCTCTGAAGACACCTTTTATGTGGCTGTCCAATCAGTGTCCACGGTGAAGTAGTCAAGTGAAGTAATAAATTCCTCAGTGTGCGATGTATTGACAGAGAAAGCTGCAAAATCTGTTCTTCCTGCATTCAGTGCTGCCATTTGACACCCCCAGATAGCCAGAGAACATGCCCCAGATGCCACTCGAAACCGTTTCTTGTTCTCTTTGCCTGTATAATCAAACTACTGCAGAGTATGTTATTTGTAGTATTTTGGCTGACTCAGATACTCAGCCGAACTTATTTGAACCAGAGTACACGCCAGAAGTAATCCAATGGAGAGCAGCCAGGACTGCAGCTGCCATGCAAGAGGATATGACCAGCGGGAACCCTCCAGAACCTGAGCTGCGGAGAGCAAACACCGACTGGTTTTGCGGTTGCTCAAATTGCCCTCTGATGTAAAAAGAAACTAAATCATTCTGCTGCAATGAATTGGCAGTGTTGTTGGGTGCTGTCACCAACACCGGGAGAACCTGTGTGTGTGTTACTATGCAGGAAAGTTTTACTTCTCACTTGGACATGGGCGGCTGGAGATATTCTTCAGGATCCACACGACAAACTGGACAAGACAATCAAGACCAGCAGGGTGGACAGGACAGATGACTATTGAGTGAGTGTTTATGACACCTATCACTACTGTGAGTTAAGTTGGGCTTTTATTGTGAAGGGTTAAAACTGAAAAAGTAAAGTGGTAATGTGCTGCCCTGGACAATGTGAAAATAAAAAAAGCGTGTTGCCGTCTTTGTTCAAGCTGGTTCAGGCTACAGGAGCCCCTGTGTTTTATATTGTTACCTTTTACACCTCAGCTACACTATGTTTTGTCCAACAAAGTAATACCTATAGGTGTGGAAAATCCAAGCACCCCTCTACCTGTCTCCATCTACCTGCATTAAAAATCCCCAACCACTCCTACTTGCCTCTCTCTTCCTGAATGGGCGGAGCACAATTGAATTGTCTAACTGTGAGTTCCAGTCCCCACACTACCATACTACATAGTATGACAAATTAAGATTTAGTATGTCCCAATACATAGTATGTCAAATGCAGTGTGCCAAAAATACCAGGATGTTCTACTACATCCAGTCACAGTGAATAAGCCAGCATGCTTTTTGGCTATTCTGACCCACAGTCCTCTGGACCGCAGACGATACGTTACATCGACTGAGCCACAAACAGATGACAGCTTAGCAGCTCGCTGACAGCTGATTGACAGCTGTCAGAAGTCGCAGTGATGGATGACAGCACATTCAGGTGACTGATGACCAGTCGATTAATAATGAACGGAATATTGACTGTCTAATTGAATAAAATAACCACAAATATAACCAACAAAAGGGCACAAGTATTAATGTATAGCCTATGTAATTCAACTATCCTGAATATAATATATTAGAATCTACAATGTATGCAGTTATAACATTGCAAAAAAACAATCAGAGCTGTCCAGGTTGATCTCCGTCTGTGGCATTTTGAACAAATGGCATTTTGTTTTATCTCTGCGGTAACGGATAGATGTGCAAGAGGGTCAAAGTTCAAGGTGTAAACTTACGAGACAGCAGTATGTCCTGATTATGCAACAGTACATACTTTTAAAGGGCAGCTGTAGTACATACTCAAAGTAAAAAGTATGCGATTCTGAACGCACCCTGAGTATATGAAATACAAAGCAGCTCAAACTGCCTCAAAATAAAAGAATGACAATGAATGGGAACACCACTGAGCTGATGAAGTCCTTGAACCAGAGTTTTCTAAATTCCTAAATATTCCTCAATAGGCTAGCAGCTCCCGTGCATATATGCACTGCCGGCACGACTCGTGAGCAGTTATGAGAAAGAGAACACAGCTTTCTAGGTCAATATGGCACATAGGAATTCATTGCTATAATTAACCACATTTATCATCAACACTGATTGGACATCCACATAAAAGGTGGCGAGTTTCCCTTTAAGTGAGTTTAAGTTTCCCTTGAACTTTTCCAGTAGGATGTTTTGGGATTTGCGGTACAAGTGTATCTTTGTGTCTTTAACTTTACAAAATCAACAATCAGATGTTACCCTGCGGTCCTCACCTCATTGTGTGGTATACAGTGATGGAAGTCAACCATTTCTGAGACTAACTTTTCTGATCTTGTTGTGTAGAGTTGTCTGGGGATCTGCGGAGACAGAGCAGACAGTGTTTACAGTGTGCTTCATTAATATATTATAGAACCAGAGGCATCGTGAACAAAAGCAGGTAGTATAACCGATATAAGGAGCCGCCAGGAAGAAAGATCTACCACAGGAGATTATACCTACAGCTGCTACTGCAGAGCTCTGAGTTAACATGATACACCTTTGTTAGATTTGGCACAAAACATCTTTAAAGTTGGGGATGGTGTGCACCTCAAAAGTTATAAAAAATGTGTTCTATTGTGTGGATCAAGGCCTCTGAGCAACTACTGAAGGCACCCAAGGACCTTGATCTATGTTTATTACCATTAAAGCCACACTAGACAGTGTTTAAGTCACACTAAAGGATTCATCAGACAGTTTGTGAAGCGTATGAGCGAGGTAAACAAGCCTATTATCTGCAGACAGTTTGTTAGAGCGTATTAGTTTACTGTAGTCGCAGGTTTGAGGTTAGTAGCTTAGTCGTTTGTGCACATACAGCACAGTGTACCTCAATACTCAGATGTATGTTTTCAATTGAGGCAAAATGTTCCTGTTCAGACTGCTGGGATTGGGAAGAAGCAGAACTTGACGGATATGGCAATGTGGACACTTGAGTTAAGACACCGTCATCGTTCTCAAATACGGGGTTCTCCCTCAAAGTATTCTCAAAGGCATAGGGAGCAAGGGTGTGCCTACAATGTAAAGGAGATGAGGCACAAACCTAACATCACAAATCACTGCAAAAGCAACACCCTGAAACAAAAGCAGTTTAAATATTAAGAATAAAAGGACTGGTACTTACACCAAAGTTACAGCCTTTCTGGTCTTTATACATTTCTTGTTAATGAATATCAAGATGCCGATGATGGCACAAACAAAGCAGAGACTTCCCACGAGGCAGGTTATAATTAACGGAGGGTCTACTGGCATTGACACCAGCTCGTTGCAGCGTTCTCCGTGGTAGTGCCAGTATTTACCTACAGGACATCTGGAAGAGAACATATATAGGTTAGAGAGAAGAAGACACAATCAGATGAAACCAATGAAATTATCACTTGTCCATCTGATCATTATCTGTAACCACTTATCCTATCCAGGGTCACAGAGGGGAGTTGGACACTATCCCAGCTGAAATTGGCCGAGAGGCGGGGTACACCCTGGACAGGTCGCCAGACTATCACAGGGCTGACACATAGAGACAGACAACCATTCATGCTTGTCACCAATTAACCTGCATGTCTTTGGACTGTGGGAGGAAGCTGGAGAAAACCCACTCTGACAATAAACACAAATATAGTGAGGAGAAAAACCAAACAGGAGTGAATCTGAGGTTGGCCTTTACTTTCACTTTCACTCAGGCTTGTTCACCACCAGTAAACAATCATCTTGAATAGTATACCTTTAAAGAATGTCCTATATTATGCTAATTTTCAGGTTCATACTTGTATTTAGAGCTTCTACTAGAACACGTTTACATGCTTAAATAGTCAAAAAACATTTTTCTTTTACTGTCTGCCTGAATATACCTGTATCCACCCTCTGTCTGAAACACCTGTCGCCATATGCCCCCCTTCTGAAAAAGCCCAGCCTGCTCTGATTAGTCAGAGTTTCAAGGTCTTATCTTCATTCTTGTTGTGTCTGCACCATCACTGCAGCAAGAGAATTACTGTCACAACACTGTAGCAACACCTTCAACACTTTGTACCTTTATAATAGTATAGCTGTGAAATACGGACTGTTTGCACTTTCCAGTAGATTGAGCATTTTGATACTTTGACAGTATTTACATAGCACCTGTACATTTAAAAAGACATGGAAATCTGACTTTATAGTATGGGACCTTTAATTCTTGTTGGCGTATTCAACATAGAGCCTGCTGCTAAACACCAATAATAATAGTGAGAAACTAATAGATGGTGATAATCCTCTCCACAGCAGTGATACTTGCTTGACGTTTATCTTCTGGGTGTGATAAAATACTTAGAATACAATATTTTTCAGCAGTCAACTTCCAAAACTTGAATGTCCTTGACTGCTTCACTAAGAAAGGGTTTTCATGACAGTCCCTGCTTGTGCATTCAACTGTCCTACAACAAAATAAAAATTGCTGCAGCAATGAAATGAATGAAAAATAATGGCTGCCAAACACAAAGAATGTGTAAAGACTTAAGGTGTGTTAATGTTTTGCAGTAATGCATAGTCTAGTGCATTCTCTAGTTAAAAATGCAAGAACTTCAAACGAGTTAAGGTCTTGCCTTTTGTGCTTTCTTTGATTCGTCAGCTTGTGCGTACCTGCAGGTGGCTCCATGCCCCGGGATTATCTCACACAGGCCTCCATTCATGCAGTAGTCCGGCTGCAGAGCGCAGGTGCTCTGACACGGCAGGCCGTCCACCGTGCTGTAGCCTGGATCACACAGACACTCTGCCTCATCGGTCCAACTGTTCACCACGCAGCGTGAAAATTCGTTGCAAGCCAGGAACTTACAGGGGTCTGCTTGGTCAGCTGAACCCAACAGAGAGGAGAGAGGAGGGGGAAAGAAGAAGAGGAGGAGGAATGGGAAGAGAGGTGTGGATAGAGACCAGAGAGAGGTGATAGCTTATTAGCATTAAAGTGGTGTCCACCTGTCACTCACTGATGCAGAGGGGATATTAAAGGGCATTTTGATTGATGTGTATGATGGTGTCTGCTTTCACTAAGGTGTGTTTAATGAGGTCACATACAGTCGTGAACTCTTCCAAGCATCACATTTAAACTGCACATCACCTACAGACTGAAAAAGACAGCAGAATGGGGACGTGTGGCGCTCTGACCTTGTAGCATGAATAAACATCACTGCAAGAACAGATTTTTTTTTTTCTGCATGAGGCGTCCGCATCCTGTAATCATACAGGACAAGACGGTACGCACAAGGAAGGACATCTCACCTGGCTCCACTTCCAAGGAGCGACTGTCAATCTCGATGTCGAGCCGTTTAGACGCGGCATTGCAGAAGTCTTCGAGCACACAGTGAACGGCCTCAGTGACATTATAAGGTACCGGTTTGTCCAGTTTCATCCTGCTGTTCACCACAACGCTGCCGTTCCTGAAGTTGAGAATTTCCAGCTGCTTGAATCCGGTTAAATTGGATTGTAGATATGGCAGAAGCTTAGGGAAAGGAATAGGAAAGCAAATTAATATTTTTCTAATTTAAAATGTTTATGCAACTACTTTCAGAGGATGTACTGAATGTCCTCATTTAAAATGTCAGTTTTCTGTGCAGTTAGTGATCAGTGAGTGAACATGATGCTCCTGGAAAGCCGCACTCAAGCAAGATTTCATCTTACAAGGTAAAAAAGGGAACTGTTCTCAATCTCACAAGGACAAAGATTCCCCCTCGAATATTTAGGTTAATGAAATGATGTCAGATTCATGCTGGTGTCAAGTCTCAGTAAAGATCTGAGTCCCCCCGAGAAGGAGACCAGGGCGGCAGAGACCACCTTTACCTGTGGTTTTACTTCCACAACGACAAGACTAAGGTTGTCGTCGCACGGCTGATTTTGAATTATTCAGGTCACATTTTACAGTGTGAATGCTATGAATAGTTCAGAATTAAATTTTGATGCAAGCATGAAATCCTGCCATTACTGCGCAGACTGTGTAATTAGATGTAGAACAAAATTAGGGTTAGCTCTATAAGCATTAATATAAGAACACAGAACGTGCTATTTCTAGTTGAGGAAGAGCCCGGGAACACATGAAAAGACTCGCATGACATCAAAGCTATCGCATGTCCAAAATAAATCTATAATATATGCTGTTTAATGAAAGCTTTTATCTCAAGTGCCTAACAGTAACATATGCATGCTATAGAGTGCTGCAGGGATGATGCTTTTTTGTAGGCCGACAGGAAAGCTGGCGATGTCCTGGTTCCTTAGGTAGAAAGCCAATGGTGTTATTCCATTTGATTTTGAAATACTGCAGTCAACAAACAAATGTTTTATTCAGCATGACAATTTTCACAAATAAGCACCACTTTTATGATTTATAGATAGTTTGAAGCATATGCAATCCCAAGAGGTAAAAAGCTAACATTAGGCTTTAAACAAACTACACCACTGTTGCCTGACTTAATGTCGACACCACAAGGCTGTAAAACTGTGCTCTGCATGACGACGTTCTGTAGTCTCATTTAGCCACTTTTTAAAACACCTAATAGCTTCAAAATTCCCAATAGGGGCATTTACTTATGTATTTATGTCTTAAAACGAAATATAAAGGTCTCTTAAGCTTGTGTTAACAGACCTATTTCAGGCAGATAACCAAAAACCCATTTGAAAAACCTATCGTCTTCAATACGACAGAACTGCTAAGTGACAAAATGCTAACTAATTTCCACATTTTAGGACTCATTCCTGCAGCACTCTATATTGTCTAGTCAAGTATCTCTGTATAATCCCACCAACACTGCCCTACAAAACCAAAACACAGCAACTCAATCGCTAATATCAACTAGAATCTTTGACTTCATGACATTTCTTCAATCATATATAAATGATTCTGGCTTTAGCTAAGGCTAGCTGGTGACGTAGCCTTAGCTAAAGCTAATTTAACCAATTTAGCCTGCTTGTTTGCTGTAATTTAAACAACATTTTGAGTTTGTTATACCACATAAATACAGCAGATGCAAAATACAATCATTATGGAGTAAAAATAACTTATCCCGCAAAAAGTTTGTTAGCTTAGTTTAGCAGAATAGCAATAACTGCCATCTCTGCAGCCACTGACTCCAGTGGAATTTTGGATTTGATGTGGTTTAGCAAACTCTAATTTCTATACTCAGATTCTTCATATGGATGTAGAATCCAAAGGCGATGGGACAAGATTTTGGTTTCCGTTTGTAGTCCAAGTAGCATTTTCCAATTACGTTTGAATGGCGGGTAAAAAGTCCACGTAGTGAGGCAGAACGCATTGGCTGAACTGCAATCTTGGAACCCATCAGCTATGTCCAACAACAAGTTACCTTTATATGAGCTTTTCTTTTAAAACTATCTTAATACACAGATATCTGTTTTAGGGCTGCATCGATTAGTCGACTAATCGACTATTAAAATAATCAGTGACTATTTTAGTAGTCGACTAATCGGTTTGAGTCATTTTTCATGGAAAAGTACAATAAAAGTACCCCAAAATACTCTTATTGCAGCTTCTTACGTTCAGATATTGGCAGCTTTACAAACTCTCCCATGACGGTGAACTAAAACCCTTTGGCGTGAGTACAAAACAAGACATTAGATGACATAATTTTGGGGTTTGGGAGACCGACATTTTTCAACATTTTAACACATTTTTTGATAAAATGATTAGTCTACTAATCAAAGAAATAATTGACAGATTAGTCGACAATGAAAATAATCGTTAGTTGCAGCCCTTATCTGTTTACAGAGATTAGTCAAAATGACTGTCTCATGCAAGAGGAAGCACTGGTTGGATATCCACTGGCTACACCGGATCTGCCCCTCACCGCCAGAGGCTCAGCATTGTCAGACAGATAGCTGACAGGTTCTGAGATTGAGCAAACTCTACCTTAAAATCATATATTAAATGTATTAACTTACAACTTGTATCTGTCACACAGTTTGCCTTCTGCCTTACAATACACAGCATCACCAACTCCTGATTAAAAAAAAACATCAGTGCAGTAAAATCAAATCTACGCAGCCATATCTTAACTCATATCTAACAATTTCCAAATTGTTGCACTGAAAGATATTCCCACAGACTCAGACCTGCAGCTCAGATAACCCAGAAACCAATCTTTTAAGACTGTGGCCTCAGACTGATGACTGTGGTGATATTTAGGCGGGGAGGAAGTCAACCAGCTCAAGTAATGGACCTGCATCAATGTTCATCGATCTGAACCACTCTCCTTCCAGCCATTTCACGTTCACTATAGGCGAAGCGAACGTCAAACAGCCGCAGTGTGAGAGGGAGAGATTACGATGCTTTAGCTGGCCTGGCTGCCGAGCGGGAGATAAGAGGCCTTAAGGAGCTCTGCTCTGATCGGGTTACTTCACTTATCACTGGCCGACAGTTTACCGGGGGCTAGTTCCCTGTAGCTAATAGTCTCTGAGAAAGAACGAGAGGGTCCGACATCCTGAACAAATGGGCGACAGCCTGCAGTACAACTGGACATACAGCTTGCTGCTTGGTCGTCCATTTGTCTCAATGCAAAGTGTCAAGTATTACATCTACACTGTAGATTAGATACCAATCTGTTGCTCTGTTGCCTTCCACACAAGGTCAAAGCCGAGTTCTTTCACAACAAACCTCAGTGCAGTCTGTATTGTGGACTAAGGACAATAATGTAGATTCCTTTGTCGCCTAAGAAATGTAGACAGCATAACACAAACACAACCATAAAGTCTTTGGCACGATCACATAGGCTTCTCTGAGGTTACACATGTATCTACTGGTTCTTGTTTTGGAAAACCTCATCCCTTCTCTGATGTCAAAAAAAAAAAAAAAAAAAAAAAAGAACAGTCACAAGGAATATTATGCCGCCATTTTTTTATGATTTACTGTGGCAAATAAAGTCATTCCAACCTCCATGTCCAATTTTATTGGTTGCTTCACAAACCAGTAGGTACAGGAGTAATGGGGGCAAACTAATGGTCCATATATATGCATACATATATATGAGAGATAGTAAATGTACAGTATCACAAATGGGGTCCAATATCCAGCAGAGCATTACACTGTGTCCATTTAAATGGGCTGCAGAATATGTATTATGTGACATTTTTTTCATTGACGTTCCTGGTACTGCTCAGTGATCTATAAACCTCAGACCAGTTTGAAATATTTGCTTCAAAGTGCCCCTCAGTGCCTAAATAGCCCATTTAAAAGGAAGATACAGTATGTTGACTATTCCTAATGGGGTACTGAGAACAGAGAGTATACGGTAAATACTTACCAGTTCAAACGTCTGACCACATTAGTTTTGCCAGGAAGCTAAATACATCGATTAATGAGGAAAGCTGCAGTAACCACAGTTTGGGCAACCATTAAAGATTGGAGATGGAGTGATAGTTTCATTATTGTTTTGGACATTTGCTCATAATATGTATCTCTGGGTGTATGTATCCCTAATACTTCATATCCCTGACCCAGTGCGGACATTGATTGTTTTTATTTATGCCAAGAAAACTAATTGGAAACTTGAAGGTCCAGTGTGTAGGATTTAAGGGGATATATTGACTTAGGTGCAGCATAATATAATAGGTTTGTTTTCTTTAGTGTATAATCACCTGAAATAAGAATAGCTGCGTTTTTGTTACCTTAGATAAGCCATTTATATCTACAAAGGGAGTGTCTCCTTGTCCATGTAGTCTGCCATGTTTCACCGCCATGTTAGTACAACATATTCTCACTCCGACCTCGTCACATATCAGCGTTTGGTCATGGACTCTCCACATCCAGATAAGACGTGCAAGGTACCCTGGGTGCGTTGGTTTTTGACGTTCTTGGACGCCGTGTCAAGTTCTGCCTGTTACATGCTTTGTCTTCTTTCAAGATACACTTCCGTTTTCACAGGAAATTTAATGTTTACATACAGTCTCTTTCAAAATAAACTCACTACGTCAGTACAACAGCACAAATTGACCCCCCCCCCCCCCCCCCCCCCCCCCCCCAATGTGGTTGGGTTTAGGCAAAAAAATACACATGGCTAGGTTTTGGGAAAAAGAACAGGGTTTGGCTTGATAATCTTACGAGACGCAACACCGCTCACCCAGGTGAAAGCCTGTTGGTTGTTGGACCCATCCATCACCACTCCCACCCGCCCTACTCCAACATTTGCCACCCTGATGCTGCCGAAACTATGACGTCAACCGGCTGCCAACGTTTAAGGACAGCATTTTCGTCAGTGTCTGACACCACAAGTCACTGCCCAAGCGCCAGATTTCAACGATTTCAGAGTGAGACTAGGTTGGTTTCTACAGTAGCCTGGACAAACGAAATACTGGCTCTAGATATGGCCATTCATATTTTTGCGTCAGCCACTGTAGTAAGCAGCCTCTCCGAGCTGAACAGCATAGAAGAATAAGTGGTTTTTAGCATGAAACTGCCTTATTCAGTGTTTTTACTGGCAGGAGATTTTATCAATATTGTCTTTTTCTCTAAACCACAGTGAGCTCGTCAGAAATCTGGGTGTTAATATTGATACCAATCTTAACTTTGCATCAGGACAATTACTAAGTCAGCTTCCTACCACTCTGAAAAACTGGTCCATGCATTCATCTCCAGCAGATTGGATTACTGTAATGCCCTTTCTTGCTGGACTTCCCAAAAAGACAATAGGCAGGCTCCAGCTAATTCAGAATGCTGCAGTGAGAGTCCTAACTGAGACAAAGAAAATAGAGCACATTACACCTATACTGAAAACACTCCACTGGCTATGGGTACAGCACAAAATCGAATGCTTGTTTACAAGGCCTTAAATGGTATGGCTCCTTAATATATTTCTGACTTGTCCACTAGCTATAGCTCAACCAGATCCCCCAGATCATCAAGCATGTGTCTCCTGAATGTATCTCTCTTAAATCTAAATCAGGCAAAGGTGCATTTAGTCATTATGATGCTGTTTTCTGATAGAAACTGCCTGATAACCTGAGATCTGCTATGACTGTATCATCCATTAAAAGCAGTCTGTGTGTGTGTGTGTGTGTGCGTGTATACATGTGCCTTCATGTGCGCCTGTAGTCCATCTCTGAGTGCTAACTGTATTGTGTGTATAAGTGTGTGCACTGTGAGGTTTGCTGAATGGTTATGTGGAGTATTTTATATGTTTTCTATCTAATTGTTCAATGTTTTCTATGCTTTACCTTTGCATTAAATGTGCTGCAGTACAAATAAAATTGACTCGACTTTTACTGGCTTAACTCACTGGGTCTATTTGTTTTAAAAAGAAAGAGACCTCTGCAGATAATACGGCTCCCGGCAAAAACCTGAAAGGATTCTGACCAGGAGAAGTTTCGGCTGGTTGCAATCTGCAAAGGTGCATTTAGTCACTATGATGCTGCAGTCTGCAATCTTTACAGCTAGATGCCACTAAATTCCCTTAAATCTTACACACTGGACTTTTAAAGCTTAATTGAGAAAATTGCAGAATAAAAACAGATCAAATTCACAACACAAATCATCAAAACCTCTACTTTTTACACTGTTACTGTAATAAATATGTGAAAATGAATGAGAAACACATTAACTATTTATCTGAACCCAAGAGGCTTTATCATCAAAAAACTGAGCCAACCCAGAGTAGCTGTGTAACTTCACATTCCCTCTGCTTCTTGGCATTGCAGCAAACACACAATCCAATTTGTATCAATGCACCTCCTCAGTTTGAGGCTGAGGCCTTTACATAACACAGAGCGCAGGGCACAAGCCTAAAAATATGTCCCGCCGTCAACCTCAGGGTAAGCCTTGAAACTAAATAGGGCAGTCAAGTGATGCTTCTTGCATTGATGTACGCTAATAAGGTGGTTTTAGGAGACACAATAGAAATTTAGAAATGTAGTAAAATGGAACAGAAGGAAACACTCCAGCATTAATTAAGAAAACATGAATTTACACACAAATGCTCCAAAACAACCTCGACCAATCTGTGAGCTATTTTATTTCATCGTCTTGTCGCCTACAGTTGTACAAATACTATCTATAACTCCAGATAGCCAATACAGTAATACTGCTGCACCATACAGATGTAACCTGACTGATGTCGCACTAAGCAGATTGGACCCATTAATAGCACTGTGTGTGTGTGTGGTGCTGGAACTGACCAGAATTACTTAAAGCTTCTTACCACAAGTCACAAACCTCTGAGTCCTACAGTGACTAAGGCAGACCCAGGTCTCATGATTCAGACTACCCTGGGCTAGTTTGCTCTCTACCATGTACAAAAGCAATACAGTTTAAGCAACACAAAATGCATAAAGCTGCATTACTAAGCCTATTATCACATTATTGTGCTCCCCATTAATTCATTTATTCATTCACTCACTCTGCAGGTTTATCTTTAAGGCTTCAAAACATGCACGAACACACTAGTAAGTGTTGTAACACACATGTGAGCAACACATGTACAAAAATATATTCTGGATTTTGTTGGTCAGAAACTAACTAGCCTGACTAGACAGACACGTAAACACAAACTTTTAGACTCACAACAGACAGATAATGAGTGTATGCTACATCAGAATACAAAGCAACTTCAACAAGCAGCAGTATATCACACCATAGAGCTTGTCTATACAAACAAAAGACAACAGATGTTTTGCTTACAATGCCCTTCTTTAAAGGAATAGTTTGACATTTTGGGGAAACATGCTCATTTGCTTTCTTGCCAAGAGTTAGATGAGAAGATTGATACCACTCTCATGTCTGTCCACTTAAAGTACTTTTCAACCTGGACCCTTTCCCCCCATGTTTTGTGCCTCAGTGACCAATGGAGACAACTAGTTTTGAAACTGGTCCAGTATTGAGAGAGTGCTGCAGCTGCAGTGGCGAAACAGGCTGCAATGTAACCACCCGGGGCATTTGTGCACCATCAATTTACATCCACTACAAGTGCTTGTTTTGCCACCGACATGCTCAGACCTTTATTAAAACGATACATCTGACAACATTATGAAAAGTACACTACAAGGAAATTAAGCTTTTTCTTTATCTATCGCTTGATGTGGTCTGTTTGTTGTTTGAGAGGCAACTTGTTGCGGGAAGTTAACAGTGAAAAAGATAGTGAGAGTTGGAGAGAGGAGTGTCAGGAAGAACTTGTCATTGCTGAATACTTGGCTGATTTTGACCATGTGAAAAAATCTACAAGATGTCGAAGCGATATTTCTGCTTGAGTGAAACTTGGTTATACACACCAACAAACAGATCAGATCAGCAAAAGGTAAAGACAAACATTTCAGTTCCCTGAAGGATCCCTTCCATAATGTTGTCAGACACTTAAATTAACAATCTGAGCAAGTCAGTGGCAAAAACAAGCAGTGGATGTACATTGATGTTGCACTATTGCCCTGAATGGTAAAATTGCAGCCTCTTGCTCAATACACAAATTTTAAACATTTTTGGTTTCATTAGTCACTGAGACACAAAAACATGGGGAAATAGGGTCTATGCCGTACCCTCCGCTTTAGCCTGACATACACCTCCCCAGAAATATAACTACAAGTTGCAGTGACGCAGACCTCTTGCCTATTCTTGTATGCTGGAAACCATTTCCCTCAGTGGAAAGGAACCTTTTATTTACTTTATTTTAAAAGATAAGAAACAATAAATTGTGAAGATAGTTAAGCCTCCACAAAACAGCATTTTAAGTCCTGTGTGTGATTTATCCTGGCTTCATATGAGTAGAGGAAATCTCCGCTCATCGCTAGGCTAATTTATACAATGTAAAATGCCATAGGCTTGTGCTAATAATGCTAGCATGTTGTATTTGTGAGGAAAATGTGTCCAGCAAAAGACAAGTGTTTGTCTGTGAATGCTGAGAGTTATAGTGAAGCTGACTTGTGTGCTTGTGTTTAAGCCATGTTTAATGTATGTTTTGAATCAACTAAACTTTACAGCACTTCACACAAACTCCGCCGCTGATTAGTGTTTTGGAGGTGTAACTGCAGAGTGACACAGACACACCACCTCACAAGTGTAAATGCTCACAACGGCGTAGGCCACGTGCATAGGCTACGGCGTAGGCTCTGCATAGAGCTGACCCAGAAGTATAAATCCCAATTAAGGCTACAGCCAGCAGCCAGCTAGCTTAGCTTAGCATTAAGACTGGAAACAGGGGGAAACAGCCAGCCTGGCTCTGTCCAAAGGTGACAAAACAGACTTCCAAAAAGCAAAGAATTCCAATTTGTGATTTCATAGGGGGTTATGAGGCAGACTATTTCTTGGCTGTCTTGCTCTCGCTGTTAAGTCTGGCAACCAGCTGTGACACTATCAAGGACCACAAAGAGCATTAGATGTGCAGGTAATGAGATTTTGT
This sequence comes from Epinephelus lanceolatus, assembly GCF_041903045.1. Lineage (NCBI taxonomy): Eukaryota > Metazoa > Chordata > Actinopteri > Perciformes > Serranidae > Epinephelus > Epinephelus lanceolatus. Next base: position 24,211,685 of record NC_135748.1, read on the forward strand.
TACCTTTGGACAGAGCCATACTAGTTGTCTCCTCTTTTCTCCAGTCTTTATGCTAAGCTAACCAGCTGTTGGCTCCAACTATGTATTGAAGGGACAGATATGAGAGAGATGTCAATATAAGGGCTGCAAAAAACTAAGAAAAAAAAAATGATGATATGACTTTGCCGTGGTCTGTACCAAAGAAACGTGTTCCCTTACATCTAGAATATGATTTGTAGGCCAGAGCATCTCCGTAGCACCACAATGCTTCATTTATAATGGTATGTTGTGACACATTTTATCTTGCAACTCCTCTGACTGAATATTGTATTTCGCCATATTGCAATTTCAATAATATTTTGATAACTGTGCAGCCCTTACCTATATTCTCATCTGCACTACCTCACTGTTTTGCATGTTTACCTCTTTGGAATTCCACTTAATAGCAATTTTACAGCCCATAATTGGGACAAATCACTTGCAGACATAAACTGTACAAAATGAGGAGCTGAAATACAAGTCAAACAGAATCTCAACAATCCTTGAAAAAGCCAAAACTTTAGTACAAATCAAAAAATTAAGGCAAAACACACAAAACCAAGCTCGCCAACATTACAACCAGACTCAGATAAAACCAACAGACATGAGCAGCTGCAGCAGGAAGGTCTAGTGTCTAATTTAAGGACAAAGCAAAGCTAAAAACTAAAGCTGAGTACTTCAGAAATGTTAGGTGCTTTCAGATTGTTAGATACTGCATTTCGAAAAGGTTAGTTAAGAAATAGAAAGGTCATGCTCTCTCTGAGGCATTGGACATGTAGTTCCAATATGGAAAAAAAAATACCGGTATGGAGGCTAAAGTCTTCTGTCTCCCAGGCCCAGATTTACTGGAAGCTCCAGGGTTTGGCGAGTTTCTGGACCCAGAGTGCTGTGTCTAAGTGAAACAGAGTTATTTCTTTATATTGTTGACACAATGGCTCCTCTGAAATTACAGCATCAGCATACTGCAGATTTGATCAAGAATTTGGCGACTGATTAAAGCCTTATCACACTTTATAACACTTTAATAAAAAAATAAAATTTGTTGAAGAAAAATATATCTTTATCATAATTTACTGTTAATTTTAACATTAAAAAATGTGAGGACAAGGCTTCAAGTGCATCCTCACTTGCCCAGGACAAAAAAATTTAGATTAAGCACGAACTTAGGGCTACTGCAAAATGTTTTCACGCTTACTAAAACATCATCTAACACCACAACAGCATATATTGCACAGATGTACTTCTATCACACATTTCAGCTCAGACTACGAAAGCAAATATGAGAAAGAAGCATGCAAAAGCATGATATCCAGCACAAAAGCTTGTGTACCTACCAGCTCAAGAAAGGTATTCTCCAGTGATTTATACTCTGGGGAGCTCTTGTTGAACAGGTCATCAGAAAACATCATGTTAGTGACCCTCAAGCTAAAGAAAACCACTAACTCTTTGCCCTTATCCACTGCGGTCATCAGAGGGGTGCTGGCTTGTCTCATGGCCGGTGCAGCCGTGGATTCATACGGACGTTCGTCAGACTCTGAGGGGAATCCACTCCCGCTGTCTTCTTCCAGAGGTTCAATCATTTCCACACTGGTCCTGTTCTGACTTAACCCTACATCCTCTTGTATGTTGTAGTTCTCAGGAGGCAAGGGTGTTGAGACCGGCGGAACTCCACTGTGCCCTCCACTAGACTCGTCTCCATCCTCGGGGGCTTCGCCACTCTCTGCAGGGGATGGCAAAGGCTCCACATCTGTTTCTGGTTCAATGCCTTGGACGACATCCTCATGAGATGATGGTGTGGTGATGGCTTCTGCTGCTTCTACAACAGATATCTCAGTAACAATGGGATCTGTAGACTCTGGCAGGTCCAAGTTAACCTCAGCAGGTGCATCAGTAATGACTTCTTCTGGTTGGGAGTCTGGAGTTTCTAAGGGAAGGTCCTCATTCTGTTGCTCTGGAAGCTCCTCAGTGATCCCATCAGCTGGTTCAGGTTCTTGTAAAAAAAATGTATATCAAAAAAGGCATGTTAGGACTAGACAGATAGAGTTATTTTGTGTATAAAATAATTAATTATACAGGTACAGTAATTGTTATATAAAGGCATTGCAGGCAGGACACTCAAGCACGAAAAGTTTAGGAGTTTGAACATTTTTCCAAAAGTCACATAAGATTGGGCCTCATTTGACAACTGAAAACATTTCTTCTAAAACCTACTTCTGCATTTTTCACAAAGATTCACCAATGTTTTCTTATTTGGGATTTCCTCTTAGGCAATAACAAAATCTCTGATTCTTACTCATACTCACTGCCAACCTCCTCAACCCCCCCAGGACCAGACTCCGCACCATGGGAGACCGGGCCTTCTGCTTGGCCGCTCCCAGACTGTGGAAGGCACTCCCTGACCACCTGAGAGCACCGCAGACTGTGGACACTTTTAAACGCAACTTAAAGACTTACCTTTTTACTAAAGCATTTTTATGTATTTTATCATGTTGTCTGTTTTTAACTCTTAGCATAGCATATCTGCACTGCCTTCTGTAGCACTTTGAGATTTGTTTTTTATGTAAAGTGCATTACAAATAAAATGTATTATTATTATTTATTGTGGCACGTCCCAGTGTCTGACAGCACAGTAAAATACTGTGTATGTGTTGCGCATCATTTTATACACATGTCCCTCATATTCAGCTTGACAAGCCTGATACATACAAGAGTTAACGCTGAAGTTCTGCAGGTTTGAACAAAGTTTGGCAGCACAGTATGAGTTTGTAATGACTCGACCACAAGCAGGCCGCTGTTTGTTAATGGGTTTTAATATGGTGTATTGCCTCAGCAGGGAGCATCTCCATGCACAAAACCAAACCACCAAGTCTAATTTCCATTTCCTATGAGAGGTGAGTGTTCCGTGCTGATAAGTATTAGTAAAAGAAAAAAAAAATGGGTCACTTTTTATTGGACAGTCCAGTGCTGATATTTACTATCAAGTGACTTTAATGTGTCACTAGGACGACTCTAGAGTTTCATGTGACATTTGTGATAAAATTAGGTTGAACATTTATTACCCAGTTGAAGTTACTCTCAGGGTCAGGGTTAATATTAGAAATGGGACTAATATTAAATAATGTGTAGACATACAGGGGAAAAAAGGGGGAAAACTTTTTCACCATCCAGTAATTGTGGATCAATACTAGACTAATCAGATAAAGGGATGTTAAATTATAATAAAAATAAAATGAAGCACAGTTTAAGTTCAATCAGTAAGATTCATTTAATGCTTAATTGTTTTTCATATACTTTCCTCCACTCTCATCTTTCTTTCTTTTATCCAATTACTTTTAGATATTATGTAATTTCTTTGGTATCATCCCCTCAAATAATATTAAAATGTATTTCTCTAGGGGATGTGTTCCTTTTATAAACCTTAATCAGCTGTTCCCGTCTCTTGAGTCTTTAGACCATAAAAGCATCCTCCCACTGCTTTCCCACCATCAATCTAATCAAGACTCAGAAACCAGAACACGATGGCAAAGTGTGGGTTAAGTTGTGGTTCGATCCTGTTTTCTGTCAATACCTCTAAATGGAGTCCGAACCTCAATCTAAAGTTTAGCTGCTCAATAAAGCTTTGAATTGTTGAACTTGTGTCTCTTGATTGAACTTCAACATACTGCTTTACAAAAAAGATTCAACCTGAAGTAGCCTTACCGTCTGTCACCTGTTCTTCAGGTTCAGGTTCAGCCTCACCTCCGGCATCAGGCTCAGTCTGTGGTATCTCCTCCACCTCTGGCTCTGCTTCCTCTTCCGGCTCTTCTGTTTCTGGCGTTAAAATGCCACTGGGCTCCTCAGCAGTACCTTCTGTGGATTCCTCCTCTACTGCTGACATTACAGGAGTCTCATCAGTGACAGCAGAGGTGCTTTCTGGGAGGATGTTTGGGATGAAAGGCACAAAGGTGTGTGTTTCTGGTTCGATTGTATAAGCCTCCAAAGAGTTTTCTATCACCGGCACAGTGGGGAAGAAACTGTGGATAGGAGTGCTGTCCGCTGTCGGCATCTGTGTGGTGTCGTCCTCAGATATGTCCTCAGCAGGGTTCATGCCGAGCTCCGCAACTGGATAAACTGTGGTGACTGAAAAGGAAGAGTTAAAAAATTCATACAGCTTTTAAACCTGAATCTAAGGACTAAAATACTATTATTCAGTGATATTATGCTCACCAGCCTCAAAGCTGAGCGTCTTTATGTCCAGCGGTAGCGACGGCTCCTGTTTTAAGGCCTTTACGATGATGTGCTTCAGTTTAGGAGCATTCACATCCTCGTCTGTCTCGAGACCCTCAGGGTCATCGCTGAGCTCTGTTTCTCCATTAAAAACCACGGCGTAACGCACGGACACATCCTCTGAGCTGATCAACACAACAAGTCATGTCAGAAACCCTCATAACAGACAGACCTCACTGATAATGGATGTCAGCTGAGGCAGACATTTCTAAGTCATATCCCAGAAGAGGATATTTTAGGGAATGTTACAGTTTCTCTTGAGACTTGAGGAATTAAACACTTCAATTAAAGTCACTTCAGAGGAAAGTATAAGAAATTTATGTTTTGAGTCTCTTGTCTTATCTACTGTGTTGTTTTGTCAGAATCAATCATCATTACAAAGAACAATTACAATGAACTTACCGAAATCCTAGAATACGAATCTCTTTGAATCCTGGAACTTTTTCAAACACATGAAGCATCTGAAGAAAAGAAAAACAGGAGTGTGTAAGAAACATGAACAGTCATGTCTTCAGTCATTCTGCTTTGCCTTATTGGGCTTTGCTGTTCAGTAAAAAAACATGTATCTCTGTATTAAGTTATTTTACAACTGAGGGATTTGCTGCATTGTACACTACAGCTGCAAAGATTGCTCAACTTATTAATTAATAATCGAAATAACATTTATCGCAACTATTTTAAGCAAAAATGGCAAACATTCCCAGGCTCCAGTGTTCTCTAATGTGTGAATCTGTATGTTTTTCTTTGTCATACATGACAGCAAAGTAAAAATCTTTGGGTTTTGAACTGCTGATTAGACAAAACAAGCCATTTTAAAACATCACCTTGGACTTTAGAAAAATTGTGCCAGGTATTCTCCAGTATTAGTTGCACGACATGTGCTACTGTAAAGGCTCAGTATAGACCTTTTTCACCGCAGACATTTTGACCTTCCATTGTTGGAAAAGCACAGGTGTTGCTAATGACATTAACGGTGGCTCTGTTCTCAGTGAGCATGCATGCACAATACCAGGACCCTGAAATCAAAGCAGCTAAATGGAATTCAGCTATTGATAATTTCATTGTGTACACCTGTGCTTCCTACTGTAACATGTCCAAATGTCTTCCATGAAAAAGGCCTACTAGGGCTTAAGGCATGACATAGAGGCAGATGGGTAATATTCAGGTTTGCTGTGTCTGAAATTTAAAAAAAAAAAAGTGTTTGTCGATAGGTAATTAATCTGAAAAGGAAAACTAGGCAGAAGGGGAAAGCCAGGCAGGCAAGCATAAATTTAAAGATGCAGACATATGGCCGTAACAAGCAGAAAGTGAGGAGAAGTGGCCAGTGTATGTGCCAGGGAGCTGATTAGGGGATTGGGAACAGGTGTGGAGATCAGATGACAGCTAAAGGTGGAAACACTGCAGGGCAGGGTGGAAGCAGGCTCTGAAATGACAGGAAGAATTAGTGACTGGCAAACTGACAACAGGTAAAGAAATGCACAAGTGATATTAAGGATTGTCAGTCGTGGTAACCATAACAGTTACTGTACATGTGCATGTCTAAACAGGTGTTAAATAGTGCAATTACTTTAATTATATGTGCACGCTTGATACTAAAGTTTTAAGATTTGCATTAGTTGAGCGTTGCTGTGACAATGTTAAAAAAAAACACATCAGAGCATAGCTGTAAATTTCACCTTTCAATTCTTAGAAACAACATTTAGTTCTTTAAAAAAATAAATGACATACTGGTTTCACAGCAGCAAAAGTCACTCTTAAGTGCAGTGTTGAGAGCCTCAGTCAATGCCTTCTTAGTCAGAGATAATCTATATGATTAGATCTTACTATTTCAGGCTTGTGGTCATTTAGGAGTCTTACCTAAAGTCCTTTGGTTGCGACTTTAAAGCTGTTAAATCAATCGGGTGAGATTTACACTGAACAATACAATGCTGCAGAAGCTGGCATTCACATTGATCTCATTGTACGGCATTGTGCATAATAATACAACACTGCTGTATAAGGATTTTTTCAGCAAAGAGGTTGCAAGTGACAAAACAGACAATACAAATGGATCCCACTTGCTTCTTTTCCAGTAGACTTTCGGGGTTTTATCCCTCTCACAGCTCTGTTATCAGGCTCCCTGTGTTTGTGGAGAGGTAAAGCAGACAGCTAACATTTACTGTGGGTCTGTGAACTCACACTTGGTCCTCACCTTGTCTGTGAGCTCTTGTGTGATGTCATCATACTGTGCTACCTCCGGGTCCCTGAGCAGCTTGCTGTACGCCGGGTCCACAATGGTGACTCTGAACTCGATAATGTACTCCTCGTAGTTCTCTTTTATCATGTTGGGGTTTTCTTCAAGCTGACAAAAAAGCCAAATTATGTTGTTTGACTATAGTGCCACCATTAGATACACTTTTAAATATTCAAAACAGTAAACTACAATTCTGAAACTTTGTGGGTCAACTTACTGCAGCAGCTTCGGTTGGTAGCAGAATCAGTGGGGGCGTCCAGGTGCCTGAGACAAACAGGAACTCACCAGTTAATATATGATGTTATGAAGATGTATTGATAGCTGCTATGTTTCTAAAGAAATTCAGATGCTTTCATTGAATAGTGTGGGTGCTGTAGTGTTCAACTCACAATCCCTTTCTGGCCCTGGGGTTTCAGGGATAACTCTGGAAACAAAATAACATGTTTTTAAAAAATTAGTTACACAACAATGACCATTAACTAGAGTTTGTTAAGATAAGCCTTATGCTTTAAGGTCTAGTGTGCATGATCTAGTGGTGAGGTTGCATATTGGAGCAAACTGAAACTTCTCCTGTGGGCCAAACATTTTGGAGAACTACATTAGACGACAAGCAAATGTGAATGGCCCTATCTAGAGCCAGTGTTTAGTTTGTCCATTCTCTGCTACTGTAGAAACAACATGGCAGACTCTGTGGAAAAGGACCTGCTCACTATGTAGATATAAATAGCTCATTCTAAGGTAATGTAAACACAACAATTCTTATTTTCAGGTTTTTATAAACTGATGAAAAACAGTTATGAATATTACATCCATTTCTGCCAACATATCCCCCTAAATCCTACACACTGGACCTTTAAAACCATTTTGCATAACACCCTGAATATTCATTTTTCTGGCTGGGGTGCTAAAGGTTAAGTTGACTCCAACTCTTTTGAACATTTTGAGCAGAGGTGTTAATAGCTCCTCTGATGCTTACTGAAATTGCCTCTCTGGAAATGAAAGCACTGATAATTATTTATCAATTATTTACCACTTATGCACTGTTAAAACTGACTTTTTTTTCTTATGAACATTTTTTTTGGTCTAAAAGCACATTATAAAACAGGAAACTCACATTTACCACAAAACTTGAGAAAGAAGTTCACACATACCCTTCAATTTCAGCTTGCTCGGCTACTCTCTGGAAATAAGAAGCAAGATATTAATGCAGACTTACACTAGAGATTGACAGTATAACAGTATGAATATATAAAAGCCATAAATTTGGACTTCTCTATGAAGGTATTTCAGCTGCAAACTCACTCTGGCCACCATGTCTAGATGCTCCTGAGAGCTGCTGAAGTTCTGGGCCAGGTCGTCCATGCAGAGGTTTTCATGTTGGCAGGTGTAGAGCCAGGCTCTGTACTCCTCTGAGTTTGGGACTCTGTCCAAGAAGATCCGAAACGCTTCCCAGATTGCTTCCTGACAAACTGAGGACATGTAGGGTCATTTTGTGGATGTGTTCTTTTGACTTTTCTCAGAAATCATAACAAGAAAACACACCAACCTCACAGGTAAGTATAATTATGTTAAAAAATAGACATGGCATTATATATATCTGCAATATGGGCAGACAGGGTGGAAGCTACAGCACAGGGAAATCAAATGACTGAGGATAAAGAGGATTGTTGGTATTGATCTTGGCATCTCTGCATGTGGGGAGTTTGCTTTGATTTAGGGATTTATTTACAAGATTATTATCTCCCTCAGACAAACACCGCAGCTTCACATAGGAATACTCAGCACATTACACCGTACAATGCCACAGTGCTATAATAAATCACATAACATATTGAACATGATATAATTGGGACAGTGCAAAAAGGTAGGAATGCCTTTTTCAGTAAATGTCAAACCACGTATTTAAGTTTTTGCATGTCCATGACATTTTTGTTAATAGGAAAACCATGAGCACAAAGACACCCTGAAGCCACAGTATGTTTTATCTGCCACTGTGGGGGAAACAAGCTCCACAATGTCCAATATCTTGATGCCTGTGGGAAATTTATTCTCTGACAAACTCATTTCTGGAGCGAAGCGATTACCTTCAATACACCGAATTAATCTGCCTCATTTCCACATCGTACGCCACGGCAGCTGTTGTGGAACAATTTGTATTACTCTGCCATTGTAACAGCCAAGGTGGCAATCTCTGCCTCCTAAATCATCCACAATTCATCTCTCTTGGACAAAGAATATTTGCATATAACTTCATTATATCAAGTGCTTCAGTGTGTGTATCCCTACAGTGAGGAAAACAGCTTCAGCGCATCTCTTTGTGGCATCGTGTCAGCCTCACTAGGCTCTAAACAATTGAGACAAATAACAAACATCTACAGTGTATTAAGTTATGCATGTGTATGTACATTAATTAATAAGATTTAGAGAATCATACACATTTGAGAGGATTAGAATATCTTTTTAATCATCTTTGCTAAAAGAAACATGCACAAAAACATCAAAGCAGACAACTGTTTACCCAACTGTTTGCCTAAGAGCTTTATTCTCATCTGACACAGAGTCAATGTTTTAGGAAAGGCTTATTAATTTCACTGTAAGGCGTTGCATAAAAGTTAAACTTAAAAAAGTCTATCTACGGTATAAGCTCACATCAAAGTCTCACAGTTTACCTCTGAGCTTGTAATAGGCCCGATGGCTGCCGATGACTGCTTTCATCGTCTCCTGGGGACACACTTTGACCCCCGTGGTGAGGAGCGCCGACCTCTTTGTCCGATGGCCGTCCTGCTCTGCCCTGACATTTGTGGCATGTCTGATCGGTCGGGAAGCTTCTAGGAAGTGTCGGTACTTCACATCCCTGAGTCCAGAAAAACCGTGGTCATGAAGGTCTGCAAGAGCAGTCAGTGAAGTTGGAAGTTTAGGAAGAGATATAATTTTACTTTCCAGTAGCACATGAAGTATTCCTACATTAAGGTGAATGATTTGCATTAGGTAGGAGTTTGTTTCTGTGGCAAATGCAATATTAACAGCTTCACAATGTAATTACTTGTTATATAAATGATGCAAACACAAAATAATGTTGCCATTAATTAAAAACATGTTGCCTTTGCCTTTATAGATGAAAAAAAAGCAAATACTATTTGCTGGCAACAAAACTAGGTTTGCATTATCACAAGCAAAGCAAGAGACGTTTGAAAGAGGCACAAAATCAGTGTAATTGTCACAGGACGTAATACTTATCCCGTGAAAACAGCAACAACCCTGATGATGTCACAATAATGCCATTAGTTATTTCATCCTGGGGTATAGACCTATTAAATATTAGCCGAAAGCTTGTCTTGACATGGGCATAGTGGGTATAATGAGAGACAGAGAGGAGCAAGGATTATAAATCGAACACCCTCAGATAAGGGTGCTCTGATCAATCAGCCACCAGTCATTACCAATTGATAGTCGTTCTTAATACTTTGAAGGCTGATCAGATGACACAAACACACAAGGCAGTTTCTCTAAGCACCACTAAAATAGCTTCAGTGGTCTGATTGGTCTCACAAACTGAAGCTCACACTGTTACATTCATGGTTTACTGATAACCTGACGACCAGCTCACCTGCCTGTCCTGAATGCAGACACACAAGTCTTTCTCTTACCACACACACACACACACACACACACACACACACACACACTGCAATGAATGCTTCTGTAGAGGCTGCGATACACTCTGCTGTTTTCTGACAGTGTTTACATTTAGCTTTGTTTAGTCTTGTATTATATCCACACAACTGACATGGCATCTTCATGTATACAAGCTCTTTCTCGTCTGCATTTCTCCAAAAATACAGAATTTCTCCAGTCGTGGAAACTGCTGAAAAAGGAAACCCTTTACCAAAAGAGATTAAATTGTAAGTAAAACACAAATGACTGATTAGACTGCAGCCATGATGCCTCGGCCCAGCGAGGTCAGAGAGTCTGACATGAAGACAAACTTTCCACAGTTGTTTTAATTTGTTAAAAAACGGTCAAAATCTTTTAAAATTCCAGACTGCTGCTTGGTGGTGTTGTTTGTGCCAATATGAACAATAACATTATGGACATAGGGGTGTTTGCTAACCAGAGACAGGGATCTGTGGGACTTTAGCACGGGGTATGCAATGGGTCACTGCAGTTTTGGATTTAATATGTCTTATGATGGAATCACAAATGACGAGAGATGTAGGAGTGTGCAGTGAAGGCTTGTAGCAATAAGATAAGGTCACAGCCTAAGGAGCTGCGTGTCCATCACTTGGTTTTGAGGGAATGACAGCCAGCTTCAATCAGATTGACGGACCAGTCGGATTGACTAGTCCCAAGGACTAGTTGGGACAGAGGTTTTCTGTCAGCAGGGAGAAGTCCTGTTCATCCAGAATGTTGAACCAGTTGGGGAGCTGAAGCTCACAGGGAGAAGAAGGAAGCAGGATTAATATCTTCCCCTTGCTATTCCGATGTACGATGGACCAAGGCTCTTGTTGAAAATGGAGCTGTGGATTTTTGGATTTGATGTGGCCTTAGCCCTTTTCTTTGGTTTAGCTCCCTACTGTAGCCAGGGATCCTCCATGTTGGATTGAGCAGCCAGGATATTGGAGTCTAGCTCGGCCTCAGCTGCAGCGATGGGAGCAGCACCCACTGCAACCAAGGAGTGTGGCAAAAGTTTGTAGAGATTGGAGATATATTCTTTCAGCTTGGCAATGGTTTTGGTCAGATGAAGGCAGCGATTACACCTGGATTGAGAGGTGAGTGATGGCATGCTGGAATCAGACGATAACTAGGGAAACAGAGAAAGCGACTACAGCAGTAAAGGCCTAGTGAGTGTTGAAGCTCAGACAGCTACTCCAGGTTTAGCTAATTTGCAGAGACAAAGTGTAAAAACTTACATGGGAGTTCACAGCGTTATCTTAGCTTTGATAGAAATAAAAGCAGGTTAAGGTCCTCCAAGGCATCAAACTTACTAGCACGGGCCCAAATACTGGGCCCACTGAGATGAATGAGAATCTGGCAAGGTTTTAGTGATGGTGTCCGGCAGGCACAGATGTTGTCGATCACTTGGTTTACTTCAGAACCAAGCATCCAAATGCTAAAATCTAACTGGTAACATTATGGCTTAAAACTGGATAAAATGTCAATTTGTGACAGCGCTTTCAGGTGGATTAACAAAATGCAGATGCATGCACACCAACTCTAGGGGTGAGAGATTGCAGAGTTCAACACACACAAGAGTAGGTTACTTGTATCTGCGTTCTACTTGTTAACAGTGTATCAATAGTTTTTACAAGCAATATTAGAGTCATAATATTAAGATTATTTTTACGGCATTTTTGACTTTATTAGAAAGGACAGGATGAGCATGAGGGGGGAAGAGAGGGGTCAACATGCAGCAAAGGGCCACAGGTTGGAATTGAGCTCACGGCTGCTGTGGCAATGACATAGCCTTTGAACATGGGGCACCTGCTCTACCAGGTGAGCTACTGGGCGCCCCACACATGCAGGAGTGATTGTAACAGCATATGGGGCACGGGAGAATTTTATTAAATGTAATTCAACATTTACAAACGTGTCTAAAACTGTTTTTTAGGGCGGAATTCTGGAAACTCTGGAAACTGGAATTCCCTTGAAATGCCCATGTTTGGTAGTCTTGTAATGTGTACGCAGGTATCAGGCAGATAACACTAACAACCACTGAGGAGTATTTGATTTGACAGATACTTAATCCAACAAGTTACCTAATGGCATCAGCCCTCTTACTGTAAGTTAACTGCTGCTTGCCCTACCATTGGCCATAAATAGCATCTGGCTTTGCAGTGAAAAGTATATTAAACACAGAGGGTCCCAGAGAGTCAATAAATCCTTTGCATGTGTGATTTTTGTGTCCCTCTAAGGTGCAATGTTGTATTTGAGCTTTTGAATTCACTGTAGTGTAAAAACGTTTTGGGCCTGAGGCTTTCAGGAGCTGGTTTGTGACTGGAACGTTGTCATTTCAAATGCTGGCAAAGTGCACAGATGTGTGGCGAAAGCAAATGAGTAACACTTGCTTCTCCCTGAGGAATGGTTGCTGAGATGCCCTTGGGCGACCTGACCCCACATGGCTTCACTGAAGCTGCTCAGTGGCCAGCAGTGTGCTGGGCAGCGTCCAGGTGTGAATGTGTAGAAATGCACGCATGAGGATTACAGTTGAAAAGGGATGTGCGTGCACAGCAAACCTTAAAGAGATTAAAATGAGGTGCAGGTGGATACCCAGCTGATTTTACAAAAACAATTCTGTTGCATAAAAACATTCAAACAGTAACAGACATACAGACACAGGACTTTTCCATAAAGTATAACACTGAGATGCTGCACACACTGAGAAGAAGTGCCCTAATTTTCTGATCACCTTAGTAAAGAAAACAAGCTCAGCCACCCCGGTGAGGCATTACAGGAGGGTAATTCCACACCACAACACAAGCCGGTGTGCCAGTCAATGCTCTCCAACACAGTCACACCATTGAACAAAGCTATTTTAGAAGAAAGGAACTCATTGTGATGCCAGGTGGCAAACCTCAGAGGACTTTCTAAGACAATAAGCCAGGATTTATGAGCCCCAAAAACAGACTTCAGGTCATCGGACCCAAATAATAGACTGTGCCTTCTCTGGATTAGGGAGCAGAATGAATGTAACAGAGAAATGAAAAGAGCAACTGAGTGTAAACAATATAATCACTGATATACCGGCATCAGACACGGAGCTTTAAGTTGGCGATGGTGCATTTTTGTGAAGAAAAACATGACAACAGGACAATCTCATGTATTAATACACATCTCCATGACAGCCATTAAGTTGTGTTAACTATAACATAATCATGTCCAGCATGGTGAACACTGGACCACAAGCAGATGAAGAACAATACAGGTAGAGTCCAGAGATTCAGAAGTAAGAGCTACAACTGTGTGTTGTCTCATTTTCCAAGAGTTGACACAACATCATAAACATGTGTAAAAGCCCTGCAACATTAACTAATATATAGAGTTGTTGTTTTTTTTTACTAATAATGAAATCAGTAATTTGTTATGGTCACAATAATGACAATATTAAAAATACTAACAGTAATTGTGTAAAAGATATGCTGGAATTTACTACAGTCGCTGTATTTGTTTTGAGATGTTGCATGTTGTTGTACTAACTCAGTGCTGAAACATGGAAACATCATAGAGGGATGAAGTCTCTCCCTTTTGGTGACCCACCATGGGACCTTAGGTTGTAAAAAATATGTGTGATAGTTAAAAGTGACAGACAAATTATTTTCGGATCCCGTTATGACTGTGCCATGAATTACACATGTGATGTCTATCAATTCAAAACATAATTTTGTAAGTCAAGACAGTCGCAGTTTGCCCTGAAACTGTTGAAGTAGACTACATGTTGCGTAAGTGAAGTCAGTAGTTTCTTTCTCACTGAAGCTACAATGCCTGTGTGGTTCTTATGGGAATGCACTAACTCAAGCAACACGTCTTATTCGTTCTTCTATTATCAGCTGATAAAAAGACCAGGGAAGTGTCACTGGATTAAGCACATCAGGTCAGATAAGGTTACATTTGTGTGTGGGAAATAGCTAAGTCACCTAGCTAGCTAGCTAACTAGCTGGTGTTGGCGAAGTATAAACCGTTTCAAACTAGACATAGGTCCAAGTGTTAATCCTATTGGAATGTTGTTAATGCAGTAGATGACAAGCAAATTATTAAAGACAGAAGGGTTATCAGGGGCAGCATTTGAATTTTGCATTGGTGCAAGGCTTGGGTGCCACCACTATTGAAGTTAATGGGTCAGGCATGTCAAGTCCCACTATGACCAAAACCTTTGACTGGAAAATGTTTCCACTGAATACAAAACCACACATTACCTAAAGTTGACTGATGTTTTTTTTTAAACTATATATGCTCATTCGTTTTCCTTGATATTGGTGTCCAAACAGATTACATGATTTGTCATCAGATGACAGGAAGTAAACAAGACCATATCTGTTGCCCTAGCAACAATATGGCAATGAAGCAGGCTATACTGTGCGAGCCAAGAGATGTAATTCACTGAGCGGTTTCACACTAAACTAAATTGTACTACAACAAACCACTCGTGAAATTCATGTGCAATTTATGGCACAATTCAAACATGATCAAAAAATGATTTGTCTCTAATCAATGACTACCGCACAAATCTTTTTCTGAAATGCCCTGTGGGGGAAACAGGAAGGAAAAACGAGGAATTGTGCCTCTCTATGGTATCGCTCATACATTGTGATGTCATAATATCATTGTCACTTGAATATGTGTTGTGATGGAGTAGCTGGGAATGCTAACAAACATGCAAACTACTTCTGTGAAGTCTGAAATTGATTTTGTTGAGACAGACAGAGATGCACGTTCACTGTGGTGGTTGTTGCATTACATTGTGTGTCCACCTACTTTAAGTTGTAGTAGGAATGTGCATGCCTGCTGTGCTACTGGCCTTTATTCGGGAATTAGAATTAAAGAGCTGAAAAAGGGCCCCAAACACAGGCATTCATTGATGTTTTGCTTGACATGAATGGTGGAGAAAGACAAGTATAAAGTGTGTTAATCACTGTATTACACCTAAATAACAACCTCTACAAAGAACAATATTGTTTTCTCAAATCCAAACTTGGCCCAACACCAAGAACACGCAAAGAATGTGTGGGCATTGACATTACAGCCTGAAGCTTTGTGGGCAAATATCCCCCATTTTAGTGTCTGTCAGGCAGACCCATTCACCCGACAAACCTTCCACTTCCATTCCAGCAGGTCAGAAGGCGGCCTGAAATTTAGCCAAATCATGCGTGCCTCCATTAATAGTCACGCCAGCGAGACAACCTTTTAAATGGGTTTTTGGAAATCGGTAAGCTTGAAGCCTGACTTGCACATGCAGAGACACGAGGGCCTGAGCGAGAGGAGGGAGTGTTTGAGCGGGCCTTAATGCCCGGTGCAGCCACAAAAAGGCCTCGCAGCAGAATTACAAGCCAGAAAAGATTAGCGTCCTGCGACACTGGGAACAGAATGGCTTTTGTTTCCTTCAGGATAATGAGCTCACCCAGGCACATCAAACTGAACAAGACAACCAGTGCAGTCGCAAATGTTATCACTGGTGAAGTGATGCTATCTTTCTCAGTGAACATCTATTATGTCTCTGCCCGTTTAATTCATGGTGAATATTCATGACCTCAAAAGTTTTTTTTCTTAAAAAAATCAAAGATCTAAGTGAGCATGAGCAAACAATTTGTAATTTGCAGAGAGAAATCTTCGAACTGCAGAGTCACGCACAATTTTAACTGGAAAACCTTGTTGCCCTTGAAGTGGATTGCCCGTTCTTTAAGTCTCGCCATGCAATCAAACCTCATCGACAGAAAACCTGCAGGAAGGTCTTCACAACAAATAATTATTTGTCAGTAACTAAACATAAAGTGACCTTTTTCCAAAGTTTGGTCCTTCTTGAGGCAGGTGTGTAAAAAAGGCGTGTAGAAATTTATCACTACTTTATTGACAGAATTACATCTGTCCTTGCTACAAGTGCAGCCTCAAAGAGGTAGATTGTTCAAACTTGCAAATATGCAACTACTGAAACCTTCTGTGTGAAAACAAACATCTCGCTCTCCAATCATAATATAAAAGGCAATTACTGGGTGAAAAATCTCAACTATGTTGACAGAAATCCAGCCTCCCACAGGGTTCTTACCTTTGATTCGACTTGCTTGGAGGGTAAACAGACACAAAGTGAGGAAAAGTCCTGACTTCAAAAGCATGATGGGCTAATTTATGTGGTCTTCAAGCCCAGAGTTGTCATTTGTAAAGAAGCTGTTGCAAGCAACAATAAAATCCACAATCTCTTTATCACGAGTCCATAAGCAGAGGGTGCAACAGTGTCCTCATCTGTGCTGACAAGGTCTTCAGCTTGTGCCAAAAGAGGGTGTCCAGTCCACTCTTATCTGTGCTCCAGCTCAGTTCTTCAGCAGCAGTTAGTTCCTGGATGCTGTTGGATCCCTGTAGACAAGCGAGGTGGCTACATGGGTGGATGAGCAGAGGGAGCGAGGGAGGGAGGAGAGAGGTAAAGGAAGGAGAGACGGTGAACGGGTGGAATTTTGGCTCAGGAGGTTTCCTTCTACGCTGTCAGTGTGACAAGAGTGACGAGGTTAAAAAAGCAGGCTCTGTTTTGAGTCTAATCTCTTTACCTTCTTCTTGCTGCTTGTAATCCGTGCGGGGCCACGTGGCCGCCCGGCCTCATCCTGTTAGCCACCTTCTGGACCCTCATCTGTCAGCTGCACAAACTTGGGGATCGGCCAGCCAGCCTAGATCAGATAACTACTTCCTACAGTCGCCCCAAAGTTGATCACTGACACCCAGACTCTGTGTGTTCTTATCCGCCTCTATGTGTCACTGTTTGAATGTTCTAACTCATCCTCTTCTTGCTCTCAGTTTAGATTCCTCCTTCCTGGGTGCTCACAGCAAATCCCTACCTCCCAGGCCAGCAATTTTGGGTGCCAAGTGAGGTCAGGGTTGCAGTGTTGTTCTGTGCTATTCACCCAGCTACCAAAAACAATGTGTCTAATTCCTATTTGAGCTGCACAGCCAAGTTCAGGCCTCTCTTCTGACTGTAAGAGCAGTGTCTACATGTAACCCTGCCCCCTTTCCCCTGTGTTTTGGCTGTTGTAGATGCACCTGACTGATCCTCCTCCTCCACTATTTGCACAGTTTTCCGTGAAATGGAGGAAAAATTCACCCACCTCCACTTCCTGAGGTGTCTTTTTGATACTCACTTATTCCATATTTCTCTCATCCAAAGGTATTTGACTTTGCAGAAAAAAGCAGGATCAGGAAAGTCTCTGTTCCTCAATATCACCTCTCTTCTCTTTTAGTTTATTTTTTAGGTGCTGGAGGTGATGGTTGCAGATGGTGGAAGAAGTAAGCAGAGACAGTGGAGGCATGTGTGGCCTCTCCAGTTATGGCGTATCAGGGTGGGAAGGCCCCATGTTGTTAGTCTCCACCCTTGCCTCTTCCTGTGAAGAGGATTAGCTGCACTTGTTGGTTGTTAACAATTTGCTGCAGTAAATAAGCCTCTTCAAGAGCAACATAATCCACCCAGGCTGCGTTCTGACACAGTAATCTGAACCTTTAACTAATGATTGTGGCTGCATTGAGAGTGGCACATTCTGAAGCTGTATTATTCAGTTTTTTGGCCACATGGAGACAAAAGCTGTATTGGCTAACATTTTAGCAAACAAATGCCTATGTACACATCCAGATTATATGTTGGCTAGTTTTGCCGAATGGAGTTTTAACCTGTGATTTAGGGCCGGGCAACATATCAGTACCATGTCTGAAGGCCCAGACATGCCAAAGCAACATCAAAGAACTTTTGGCGTAGATGGCTGACTTTTGCATCGCTTCACATTGCCTGTGTCTCAGCCCAAAAAGGGCATTTGAACACAATGCAAAGACTACAGCCAACGGCCAACTGGCAGGTACGTTCCACCCCTGCCTGAGAGGAAATAACTCTCCACACCAGCAGGTGGTAGTAGTCTGAATTCGTCATTTGAAAAGGGAAACCAGGAGACCAACAGGACAGATTCAAGATGCTAGTTAGCTAGGTAGCACACTAACAACACAAACTGATGTTGAAAGAACAAAGATTGTTCACTGAGCACTAGTGAACAATAATGCAAACCATTAGGAAGCGTTCCTGCTAAAGAGCTCAGTGGCTACAAAAAAATAATCTTACCTCAAGTGTTTATCTCACATTCTCACTGACTTTGGCTGTTTGTTTGCTTCTCTCACATTCCACACTGCAAAATCTAGGGTGACAAACACTCACTGACAGCCTGACATTGACAAACAGCCGACTGTCAGCCTTGTGTGTCAGGGCTCTGCGACTTTGGATATATCAATAATATTGCATAAGTGTTGTCTTTTCCTAGTTTTACAGGCTGCATTACAGTAAAGTGATGTTATTTTCTGACCTCATCAGACTGTTCTAACTGTTCTATTATTTGTCTTTCCCAATTCCTAATTATATGTACATTACTGATGATTTCATATCCAAATATCTCATTGTGTAAATATGTTCCGAACACACCAACCATACAACAGCTTCAAAATATCAATTGAGATATTTTGTCAAAAACCTTGTGATATTTGATTTTCTCTCCATCACCCAGCCCCACTTTAAAGAGCTATTTTTATGTATACATGTCTGTTACATTAAAGAATTATTGTGTTAGTACATTACAAGCAAATTAACGTTTGCATGTTTTTGCACCTGAGCAGCTTTTCTATTTTTAATATACTCCTGCTGGGAAACTTATATTATTGTTAGTCTAAAAAATGTACCTTAAATGTGCCTTTAAAATCAGAAAGCCAATACATGCACCAAATCCAGGATTATATGGTAAATTTAAATGTATTTATAAATATTTTTGTGTGATTCTGTGTTGATTACGAAGGGATACAGTTTGCTTACCTTCCTAATGGTTTGTCAGTGGTCAGGGTATTTACTCTCCCGCAGTTGGTAGGATCTGGTAGAATACAGTTGGTAGAAACTCCACAGTACCAGTATTAACCTTGATTTCATGATGCAAAATAGCTGTCAGAAAAAAAAACATTTATTGGGACAATTATCTCAGTTGACATGAGAGAAGTGATCACAATATAATCAATAGAATCAAATTTTCTTTTGATCAATCTATTGAGTTAATGCATGACTCACATTTTGCAAAAGCAGACGAACTCTGCTGAAGCACAGAAATAAATGTCTCTCTGCACTGGACGACAAGGTAACATCAGGTACAGACTGTTCTCATCACAGCACATTTGAGAAGATTATAAAACCATCTTCACATATATTTATAAACTGAAAGAGGCCACAGTACACCCACGCTGACATTTGTGAGGACTGTCTTTTTCAAGAGGACTCCTTTTCAAATTTACATACAAAAAATTCACCTCCCCAGGTAAATTAAACTAACTATTAAACTATATATGTATCAACAAAGTGTTGATTGCCGAGTCCTCGCTTGTACACTTTTGCATATGTTTTGCAGTTGTATAATCAATCAAACCTGACCTTTGCGGTATGTGACCCTGACCCATATCCTTCAGGATTAGAGTCAGGGTCACAGATCAGTCTTGGTCAAGCTTAAGTCATAGATTTTTGCTTCAGAGTGAGGATTAAGAAAAAACTTTGACATTCAGCCCTAAGCATTACTATCAAGTTTAAGCCTGAAATAACCTGACACTAATGCAACATCATTGTTGAATTTTAGCATCACTTATGCATAACAGCAGTCTAATCTTGTATCTGAGTCTTGTAGATTAATAATGCATTCTTAAATTCACTGTATATTCACTTTGATATTTTTTTTCCAAAATAAACAAATCCTTGTCAGTCTCGACCAGAATCTTGCTTGGACAAGCTTGACCTTCTCCCACTGCCTGATGACTTGAATCATTGTCCAATTAGAGTGGTCCGTTTTAATTATGCAACAAAGGGAAAGTGGTACTTGCCATCTGTCAGAAGAGGTTATTTCATTAGGGACAGAGCCTAGGTGTCTCTGGTTGGCAGAGTCTGGCACAGCAAAAGACACCTCTGCTGTTATATCCACGATCTGTAGCTGCTAGAGCGTGTTTGTGTGCGGTGGGGTTTTTAGGTGGGGCTACAACAACTTTAGAAAGAATTACACATTTTACTAATTGATATTTTAAGCACAATTTCATTTTTCCCACACACTTTAGTTACCACAGGTGATATTCAGACTGGGAACATACCTGCTCTCGTCAAGGTGCTGCTCAGTTCCCTGTTTGTATGCGCTGTTTGAGCCCACTTTTACTGCTGCTTTCATGTTTAGTAATCCTCTCAGAAAGATGCTTGAGATCTTGAAAGGTTGCTCTTGACCAGGAACCATCCCCTCTGAATACAACACGAGGAGAAAAAAAAAAATAGCAGTTAGCCCTTTTTTCACTGGAGAACCACTCCACATTAAATCTAAATATTTTTACCTGCACACTGATTTAATTAATACCATATCCCACAGCTAGTGGGCATGAGGTTTGTTACTGTACCTCAAATTTTTCTTCAAAACTCAGACTTTCTTGTTTGTGCTGTAGAAAATATTCCACATTGCTCATGGTGACCTCTGTCATAGAAATACTAGTCCTGAATTAATGTGATGTTGGAATAATCGGAATTGACCCCATAAATGCATAAATACGGCTGACAAAAGTAAATGTTCAGGTGACGGTAAGAAACTTTTTATTAATTCATATATAACTGCATGTTAAATTTTTGCTTATATGTAATTTGTATTATGGTATTTTGTAACCAGTGGCTGTCTGTGTAGATTGTCCTACATATTTAGAGAAGTTATTTATTAGCATCTGTCAGGTAAAGCAATATTTTAGTAGTTTTAGGAGACACACTGGTGCAACCAGTGTCCCAAGTCCAGGACAAAATCACCTCATTATCATGTGTTCTTTAAATTCTCTGAGTAATAAAATGTAACACGTTTTGTAGCTACCGTGTCTTTTCCACATCGTGACTCAAAGTTCATGAACACACCAAATTCAGAAAAACCAGAGCTGTTTAGATCAAATTTGCGGCTGTGGGAAAAACCTTTCCCCCAACTCAGAAAATGGGACCATCCGAGGCTGCATAATTATGCCAACTATGAGCCAATCATTGACTACAACAGCACTTGGCAAACAGTCAAGTTGTAGAGGGACAACAGACAATCAGTTCAAGTGGCATCAAAATTGTTAGCTTTTCTTGCCAAAGCCCTTGGGCATGCCCACAGTGTTACCCCACACTGGATGTACTTGCCAGTGTGACTCTCAAGCCAAGTGATTTCAACTATAATTTTAAAACTATTATATTGACTGAGTTGTATTATAAGTAAGGGATAATGGACAAAGTGTCAATTATAACTTTTTAATGGCTGACTTAGAGGCTTGAACCGTCTGCCTTAGGAAGGCCGTTAAAAAGAACTAATGGACACCTCCATGGGCATTATCCCACTGGTACCATGGTCACTTGCCAAAGAAATAAAAAGCAAGACTATTCATTCATATTTTTATGCTTTTTTGAAGTCAAAATCTAACAGTTTTAACTCAATTTTCTTGGTAACACCTGAGGGTTTACCTAATACCTGGAACAATCATTGCCGCCCCATAAAGTTCTTATGCAATGGAAACATTATTCACCTCTCCACTTAATAGAACTAACCTTAGTTACGACCTAGCAACGGGAGATACTCTAGTCCGCCCTGTTATTAGCCAGAAAGCTAACGTTATGCTAGCAAGATTCAAAGTCAATAACATTGCATATAGTTGACAAACAGTAGATATAATTTCACAATAAGACCGGCTAGCTATCCAGCCGTGTCACTGTTAGCAAATCGATACCAAAATTTTCACGAACTGTCGGCAGAGTTGAATAGCTGTTGGGACGTTAGCTGAAGAGGGGTAGCCTGGTTCCAGACCATAGACCCCGCCTACTCAACTGAGTAGGCTTGCATTACTGGTCTGGCATACTTCAATGAATTTGCGATTTATCTCGTCCAAACGATGGACGGACCAATGAACGCTGGGGGTCTAGCGATTAGCCAATCAGCACCACGCTGATGTCAAGCTGTACGCCGGTGGATAAGTGGTGAGGATAGCAACAATGGCGACCCCTACAGATCCTACAGACCACATTAACGATGCTATCGAGGTATTTCGCCACTACTCGCGTTAATGGAGGACCAAATTAAGGAAGCTGCTAAACTGGATTTAACGGCGATGCAGCTGGGCGTGCACAACAACGGAGACATTTTAAACGGGCAATGCTTGCTTGTTTTCGGCACCCCCGAGGCATGGATACTAATGACGTCAGATTCTGGGTGAGTCGTTGATCTCTACTGATTGGTTAGGGAAAAAAATCAAATTCCCTCCCCCTTGTAAATCGCCTTCAATGGAAGCCATGTCAGACTGAAGGTTCTGGGAGCTTCAGTCTGACACTCAGGCTAGAAGAGGGGCGGTGTAGTACCTGCAGGGTGCGTTGCTGTCTCCCTCCTGTGGTGTTCAGAGGATAAGACTACTCTCAGCTGGTACCGTTTATGAAAGAGAAAGAAAGAACACATATCGTCTTAACCACTATATTATTGCAGTTATGCTAACTACACACCACACACTAACATTAACATACACATGGTAACGTCAACTAACGCTACAATAAGGTTAAGGTTACCAGGTTAACGTCACTCCTCTTGTATATAATATTCGCCAAATGTAGACTTGTATGCAATTGGCTAACGTTACTAACATTATATTAATACTTAACTATAAAGTTTGCCTTGAATTATGGAAGCTAACTTTGTTAGCAGCGGTTTGGCACTGGCAAGCCGAGTGCAGGGTTCAGTCAGGTTGCCAGTGTAGGCGGTCGTGCGCAGTGTACTCCGCACTCCTCCATGGCTCCGCCCCCTACTCTAAAATTTGCATAGATTTGCATATCTGGCTCCAGAAATCCAAGATGGCGACGGCCAAAACGCCAAACTCGAGGCTTCACAACGGCAGTCCACAAACTATGTCTGTTATTTTTACAGTCTATGGTTGTAAATTAATTGTGAACACATTACAGATGCTGGTACTATTACGTAGCCGGTGCATTAATTTAGAATAGTGAACAGACAGTTTCACCGGAGCTACTTACGTGGTGTCCATTATCAGTTTTAACAGACACCATTTTATTTCTAAGTTAGTCAGTACCACTAACACACTCAGTTCTGCTGCCAGCAGGTGGGGACTCTACTGCTTGTGCAATTTTTTGTATTTAAAAAATTAAAAATCATGAATCTCAGTAATTACCACTTTTGTGGTGATTTGTAATTGTGTTCTACAAATACATCAAAAATTCAAGTTGCCCTACTATTTAGATGCATCAAATTATTTCAATAAACTGTAAATATTAGTGGACAGACAGGTAGAAAGAGCTAATTAAGTTCCTATAGCCTAACTATGACTGTAAATACCAAAATAAAGTTGTTGTTTTTTAATTTTGTTTGTAGATACTGTATTTTCCCCTGAAGACTGTATAAGATCTATATGCCTCAATTTTTTTTCAAGATAACATAAAAAAAACCTCTGATATTATTTTCCAGTGCGGTTCCAACTTTTAACCTTCCCTTGGAAAGCTGAGAAAGACGAGTGCCTCAGGGCTACAGTCTAATATTAGAGTCATGTTTGTCATGGCGCTCCTCTTTGGGAAAATCCACTCTGGGCTGATTATCGGTGTGATCCACTCTGCTTGACCTGCAGCAGTGAAAGTGCCATTGCCAGTGTTCCTGTGCCAACGTGAACTCTGTGACCTATAGGCTAGTGGAGTGGATGAGGATGTTTTC
The DNA here is from genome assembly GCF_041903045.1 of Epinephelus lanceolatus. NCBI lineage: Eukaryota > Metazoa > Chordata > Actinopteri > Perciformes > Serranidae > Epinephelus > Epinephelus lanceolatus. The sequence continues at coordinate 24,235,646 of NC_135748.1, forward strand.
AGTCACCCATAATCAGTAATGAAGATCAGTTCATAAGTGTAGTAGCCTTGAGATTAATGCAGCTGAATTTGTGATGCCTTTGAACCTGTTAACACTAAAGAAGACACACTGCTGTGTGGGCATGCAAAAGATCGAGTCTTGCTAAATGTATTCATTGATAACCATCAGGATGTGTGCAGTGGCAGTAACACATATGAACTGTGGATGCTGAAATACTTTTTCTGCTTTAAAAGAGTGGAAACTAAAATACTGTGTTTGAAAAATTTCAATAATCTTGCATTGTCCTTCAGGAAGGTCAAGGTCATGCAGAGTAAGTGGATTGCAGGGATTCAATGCCTTGCTCAAGGAAACTTCACAAGAGCATTTGTTTTCATATCCGTCTTGTATTCAGATCCTCATGTTCAGGGCTGTAGATACCATTAAGGAAACTGAGGTCATGCCCTCTGTGTTTTTGTGTCCTGGGTTAAATTTGTTTGTTTTTACTTCCACATGGTCTATGTCCAGAGTCAGTATATCTAATGTTGACAATTGTTGCACTAATAAAATCAATCAAAGAACCATTAGTGTTACTACCTACACAATAATTTCTTGAACTGAAACATATTTTGACAAACCCGCTCTCACAGAAATTCGTAAAATGACCGTGACCTTGTAACATTTCGTGGGTGTGGCACGTATTGTGCTGAAATTACTTGCAAGCACCACACAAACAGTGCAAATGGAAAGTCAATTAGGATCCTTGGTTGCGTTGGACACACAGATTCCCTGGGTCATCAACATAAAGCAATGGGCTTTGGTTAATGTTATGATCCTATAGATAGTATAAAGACGAAGAAAGTCCACATACAAAGGACAGGTCAGGGTGGTGGATGGGTCAAAGACTTTCACCCAGGAGACTGCTGTTCATTTCCCATGTGTAAACTGGGAACTTAACGTCAATTTTTATGATGTACTTGATGGTCACTTGATGACATTCTTTCGTCCCGTACATAAAAAAATGCGTTATTTCAATCGAAAACACATTTTTTTTCCCCTAAACCTAACCAAGTACTTTTGGTGCCTAAACTCAACCATACCCGCACTATGTAAGTTCAGCACAATTTATGCCACCACCAGGTAGGTTGTGAGTTGTGTTTGAATAAAATTCTCAAGCCTAAAGTTATGTTCCTGCTTTTAATCAGGAAAACTTTTACCAAAAAATAATTAAATAAGCTTAAGAATCGTACCTAGCATGTGACACCAACCTCTGATACTTTACACTTTTTGATATTTTGATGTGGACACATTTCAGCCAGCACTGAAAATGATTGAGGTTTAAAACCAAACCCGTAAAGGATACTCTCAGTTTCCACACCTGAATTTTATTTCTGTCTGTCCACAGTAGGGTTTAAAACAACATCTAGACCTTCATATTTACAGGGAATAAATTTAATTTACAATTGAGTAAATAAATGTAATACTAAACATTAAAGCAATTAAGGTGGTGAGAGTGAATCTCATGCTAACAGAGTGCTGCTGTAAGCCTGCTAAGTCATTAGTACTCTGCAGATATCCAGTATTAAAGTGTATCAGAGGGTTTAATTGCTTCCCATTCATGATTTTGTGTGAGTCCCGGTCTGCCAAAAAACACACCAACAGAGGGCAGCACGTTGGACTGTCCCAGCAGGAGGTAAAACCATAACTGTTTGAAGTCAGTGAGGAAGAAAAGTATGTTCAGGCTCTGCAGATACACAAATAACTCATTCAGAAATAAACCTCTTATTTCCCAAGCTACTTCTGACTAAAACTCATGACCCACTCTCTTTTCAAAACACTCGATAAAGGGCATATTTTTGGAAAATGTGGAAATCAATTACTTCTGGTGCATAAATGAATTTCAGTGGATGGATTATGTCAAATGGAAGTGTGTGAAGGGATGAAGTTGTTAGGAAGCTAGAGCAGTGCATTCCAGTATTTCCTTCTCACTGTAAAGTAGATTTCTCATATAAATCTGATGGTTAATGATGCACATATGAGTGAAATATACTGGTCCTTTTGCCTTTCTTAGAGAGTTAGCTGAAAGAAAATGAGTTAAGAAAGAGCAGGAGAATTACATGCAGCTAAGGTCTGGACTCAACATATTCAGCGCCTGAAACCCCTCAGACACCTGCTGCACACCCAGAAATGTTTCCATTACGATGGTCTTATGATGGTCACAGATGTTGGTAAAAGCTATTTGTGGATGTTTGATGATTCAGTCTGATTCAAACTCAAAGGATCACTACTTCACAAGACGCACTGTAGCATTTAAATTTCAAAATGTGTTTTTCCCACTTTCCAGGCAGCTGCTAGCTTCTGTTTATTCCACTGAGGTGTTAAAAACACAATACTTGTGGGACTGCGGCATATGAGAGAATGGGCCCCTGGTTACAGATATGCAAAGGGCCCCACAAGGCACACCGACTTGGTTGGTGGTTTGCATCTCTTTGCAGTCATTAATTGTCTTTTTGTGGTTTTATGTCTCTTTCTGCTCATTGTGTGTCTTCCTGTGGCTGTTTATGTCTCTCTTAGGTAATTTTGTGTCATTTTTGTTTTGTTTTGTGTCTCTTTGTGGTTCTTTTGTGTCTTTTTTGTAGTTGTTTGGGTCTTTTTGATGTAATTTTGTCTCTTTTTTTGATCATTTTCTGCCAATTTGTAGTAATTTTGTGTCTCTTTGAAGTTATTTTGTGTCTTTTTTTGGTTGTTTTGACTTTTTTTGTAGTTATTTTGTGTCTCTTTGCAGTTCCTTTGCATCTTTTTGTGGTCCTTTTGTGTGTCTTTGGGGGCATTTTGAGTCTCTTTGTGGTTCTTTTGTGTCTTTTTTGTAGTCATTTGGGACTTTTTGAGGTAATTTGTCTCTTTGTTGATCATTTTGTGCCACTTTGTAGTCATTTTGTGTCTCTTTGAAGTAGTTTTGTGTCTTTTTTGGTTGTTTTGCCTTTTTTTGTAGTTATTTTGTGTCTCTTTGCAGTTCCTTTGCATCTTTTTGGTCCTTTTGTGTCTCTTTGAAGTAGTTTTGTGTCTTTTTTTGGTTGTTTTGCCTTTTCTTGTAGTTATTTTGTGTCTCTTTGCAGTTCCTTTGCATCTTTTTGTGGTCCTTTTGTGTGTCTTTGGGGTCATTTTGAGTCTCTTTGTGGTTCTTTTGTGTCTTTTTTGTAGTCGTTTGGGACTTTTTGAGGTAATTTGTCTCTTTGTTGATCATTTTGTGCCACTTTGTAGTCATTTTGTGTCTCTTTGAAGTAGTTTTGTGTCTTTTTTGGTTGTTTTGCCTTTTTTTGTAGTTATTTTGTGTCTCTTTGCAGTTCCTTTGCATCTTTTTTTGGTCCTTTTGTGTCTCTTTGAAGTAGTTTTGTGTCTTTTTTTGGTTGTTTTGCCTTTTTTTGTAGTTATTTTGTGTCTCTTTGCAGTTCCTTTGCATCTTTTTGTGGTCCTTTTGTGTCTCTTTGAAGTAGTTTTGTGTCTTTTTTTGGTTGTTTTGCCTTTTTTTGTAGTTATTTTGTGTCTCTTTGCAGTTTCTTTGCATCTTTTTGTGGTCCTTTTGTGTGTCTTTGGGGTCATTTTGAGTCTCTTTGTGGTACTTTTGTGTCTTTTTTTGGTTGTTTTGCCTTTTTTTGTAGTTATTTTGTGTCTCTTTGCAGTTCCTTTGCATCTTTTTGTGGTCCTTTTGTGTCTCTTTGAAGTAGTTTTGTGTCTTTTTTTGGTTGTTTTGCCTTTTTTTGTAGTTATTTTGTGTCTCTTTGCAGTTCCTTTGCATCTTTTTGTGGTCCCTTTGTGTGTCTTTGGGGTCATTTGCGTCTTTTCCTGATGGGCAGGTCTATTTGTTAATTTCAGTAAGATTATCATATGGAAATTAAAGACTCAAGGAATCCCCTAGTACCAACCTTGACATGTTAGTTTGTCAGGAATGCGGCTAAATAACGCTTCAAAGCTAAGCTAAATTTCGCAAGGAAAAACTGACACGGGCATTTTCAAAGTGCCTTGAACTGTTACCGTAAGATATCTGAATGAAAATGGGTTTTATGAGTACCCATGAGTCTCTCCTTTCCACTTTATGCTGTCCTCATGCAGTTTTGGGCAAAAAACATGCATGTAATACAAATGTGCTATTTCCACCTACTGTATTTAAATATTTCTGCATACTGCGGTCCCTAAACAGTCTTGGAATTATATACACTGAGTATGACTGGAAAGCTGAGACTCTTGTGGACTCAACAAGCATACTTTTATTCATGTCAGTTGATATTAGCCCCTACAGTAGCAATTTCATTGTAGTGACACCATTTTTTTAGACAGGCATCACTGTATAAAACAGGCCATTGTGACCTCTTGAATAATAACAGCCTCATGACACTTTGGAGGTCACAAAGTAGAGACCTCAGGCATTTGGAGGATGTAGGACTTTTGTATGTTGACAATAAGGGCGTTTCTGAAAAGTTTCCAGAGCTGAAGTGCTCGCTATACAATACCAGGAAAATGCAGTTCTTACAGAAATCTCCACATGTCAATGTGGCTTTTGACACCAAAACACAGTATTGATTTTTGTATGATGTTCCTTAAGATCTTGGAGTCTTGATTTGATATTTTAGAGGGATTTTTGACCATCTTCAGCCCACCAACTGCAAATTATGAGATGTAATTGAGCATGGGAATGGCCATCAAGTACTTTCATCGTAACGTTCTAAGACCCTGTACACTGTAAACTTTCAGTTTCAATAGGAGCCTAAACAAAACACAATGTTTATTACAGATTTATGCCTAAAAAGACTTCACAGACAGTGCTAAGCTACACCCCAAATTAATCCTCATGTTCCCAGCTTTCAGATGATGTTTCCTCTTCTGTGTGATGTATACTGTTGACCTGCTACCTCTGTCTAAAGATCTTCTGCCCTTCCTAAAAAAAAACAAAAATAAGTCTATGGTGGGTCGAACAGTGTGACGTGCTTAAGTTTCAAGTAAATATTTTATCAGTGTTACATTATTATAGCAGTGTGAACAATATGCACAGCATGACTACGAAAAAAATGCTGGCATCATGCTGAGTGTGATTAATTACCAGATGTGCAACTTCGAATTCTAGTGGCTTATTTTTATCCACATAAATGTAAGGAAACAAAATGTTCTCTGTAATGTGTAATAAACACCAGGCTTGGATTTTGACAATAATCCGCAATAATGTAAGAGTAGTAAACACTCTTAAACCTGCCTTTTAAATGACTGCCTGACTCGGTAAATAGTCAGTTCCCTCCTAAAATGTACTTGAAATGGTCAGACTTTAATGGAAAGTAGCTGAAAATGACTCTATATGGAGGAAGTCGCAGTGTAAATTTATGAGCGCAATATTCTGTCCTGTGGGGAGCTAATAACCTCAAACTGTGACAACTGTGAGGGTCCTGCCATTCACAAGACTTTCTCACAATCATATGTTTTCCACATTTTGCTCAAAGATCCACACAAGAGTTGTACGCTCTTACATAAGGTCCAAGACCGATATCTGATTGCAGTGTCCTGATTGCAGTGACTTTGTTGAATCTGCAAGTACTTTGGTAATGCTTTCATAACCAATAGAAGCCATAAAAACAAAACCCAAGTTGTAATGAACTGTGTTTTTCCATTAAAGACAAATCAGGGCATTTTTATCGGAAAACATTCACATAGCAGGGTCAATAAATAACAATATCAGTTATTCAGATTGTCCTCAGAGAGATCTGCAAAACTGTGAATACAAACTTGTGACGAGTAAACCAAATCAGGAGAAGAAAGATTATCTTCATTTGGGCAAGAGCGAAATACAGGGAGGAGGGGAAACAACAGAGAAAACAAATAAACTAAATAATTTAATTTCTTAGCCAAATACCCCGTCACTTTGAATTACTCTCACTTAACACTAATTTTATTCAAATGTATCTATGTGCATCTTCTATAACATACGACAGGCTTATGTTAATTTACTTATAGGCCTCAAAATCACATCAAACTTCTATCGAGAGACATACAGCATCAGCCTTTTCAACACCCAGGATGTCAAGATAAGTGCTCGAATGATTATGCTGCACAAGGACAAATTATATAGGGGGACACTTCAATCTTCCAGGTAGAGAATATTAATCACTGGTTTGATTAAATATTAAAAGAAGCTGCAGTTCTGAAAAGACACTGATGAAATCAAGTCGAACAACAGGGACCACTCTCCTTTAATACCATCAGTGTATCATACATATGATGAGATATCAGATTGAGGCGGCTTTAAGATTAATATCTTTAAATGACCTATTAAAGGCGTCACATGCAATCAGAGCTTAAAAAGGCTCATGGTCTCATGTGGAATTATATCCAAAGCTCTCTACAGTTGACAGGCGGATGTCTAAAGATTAATCGCCTGTGTCTTTGCTCTGAATAAGACAGAGACGTAGACGCCCAGGAGGGTTTCCTCCAGCTGTCCGAGCTGAAGAGGAGTTAAAAGGCAGCGTTCCCATGCTGGTAGAGAGAAGATAGAACTGTGACTCAAAGTATCCAGTGAAACGGAGCCTGTTTATCATGTCCCTCATGGGCAGGATTCATTTTATCAGGTAGGAATGGAGGAAAGCAGCAGGAAAGACAGTGATAGAGGGCGGAGTGGGAGGGAAAGAGATGGAGAGGAGGCAGAGGATAGAGTAGTAGTGGGATGAACATGGAGAAACAGCGCTGCATGGCAGGGGAACAGAGAGGGGGAGAAGTGGAGAAGGAGGTCAGGTCAGTTGACAGCCCATCAGGGATGCATTTGTGTCCCGACATATTAATCCACACCTGCTTACAGCCCACAGCAGCATGACAGAGGCAACATGGAAACCATGGCTAAATCCACTGCAGATATAAACCTGTCCGGACTGCATCTACCACAGGTCGACACATGTATAACTGCAGTGTTCCTGACTGACGTGATACCCTCTTATTTTTACACCAGTCAAAGCAGACAATACAGAACCCGATCTAAGAATGCCATGAAGGTTATCTGCACTCTTGTCCATGTGTGCATTTGCCTGTTTGTGTGTTTGTCTTTGAGATTAAGTGGATCAGACGTTTTTAATCATGTCAGCGCGGCTTTACTGGGGAGTCGAGAGCTCTCGCTTTGTCTGGAGATGCTCAGCTTTCTCACTGCATTTAAATTCTGAATGGTGAAACGGCCAACGTGGTGTTCCACATATATGGAAATTTTCAGATAAGTAAGAGAGCACACGTACCTGTCAGAGCGCAAAAATAGGGGTGCCCTGTGTCGTAACCTCTCACTGAGCATTTACACCGCATCACAGCATGCTGATTATCCACAGAGAGCCTCGGGCTTTGTGACCAAAAAAGACCTTTTCAAAATTACCTGTGGGCTAAGTTGACCTTTTGATCTTGGTCTTGTGCATTTTTGGTAGTCAAAGGTTCTACTGGTCGATCTACAGCCCTGATCTGACAGTCATGAGGTTTAGATCGTGATCAGAACCATTCAATCAGGCGTCACAGATGGAGTCACATGTTAACCTCTGCTTCGACTCCATTTCACATAATTTCTCATCTGCCAACATCTTCTTTCTTTAGTAATGACAAATCAACTACTTACCAGTAATAGTCAGGAAACGTGTTATGAAGGCCAGGCTTGGCCAGTTCAGATTGCAGTGGGGCTGGTAACACCTCCGACCCCCCAGGACACCACCCCTGCAAGTAAATTGGGCTGAAATGAGTTTTCTCTGCAGGGGTGAGCTTGCCTCACTCTAATACGAGTGACCTGCACCTCCAAAGTGAGACACGCAATTTAAGATGGTGTGGCATCTGGTAGAGATGAACTTGTGGACCTCAGCAACGAGAGGAGGTTGACCTGGAAACGCAGCTGCACATGGATGGTAAATAAGCCAGACTGCATTTTATCCACATCCTCCAAGGACACTGAGACCATGATTTTATTTATTTATTTATTTCTATTAGAATGAAGGAAACATGGTCATTGGTAGGTTGTGAAGTCCCTGGTTCAGCCACAGTCACCACTGTTTGAACTCCACATTTAATGGGGCTGTGAGTCCGTGCAGCTGCCTCAATAGATGCTTTGTTTTCATCTGATCTCACACTGACAGATGTAATTCATGCTTCATTTAATGATTTCCCGAGAACCCGTTCATTTCTTATGGCATAGCTTCAGGAAAACAGTTAAACTTGATTTGTATGATCTGATTCAGGTCGAAAGAAATGGATAATATCAGTCACAAAAGTGTCAATATTGCATGTTCCTATTACAGCTGCATCTGTAATGCCAAACAGTAGCTATGTTTCCATCCAAAAGTGATTCGAATCATTGGGAAATGCGCATTAAAAGAAATACGAATCCTGTGTGTTTCCATTAAATGTACAGACTTTGGTGAAAACTACGAACTCGCGCGAGTTTTCCGCAGAACTGGAAACAAAACAAGTCTCGCATTCTTCTTCTTCTACGTTTTCTGGCGATTGGCAACCAGCTTGTAAATGCATTACCGCCTTACCGACCCGGAGTGTGGATATCACCACGGAGAGAGGTGTGCTACGTCAGACTTAATTTGAACATAACTGTTTCCATCCCCTGTTTTGAGAATCAACATTTTTTCCAATCAACCAAAACCTGGCTAAAGCGAGCGTATTTTAGTTTGTGCGAATCAGGGGATTTTAATTTGAATTTTGGTGTTTCCATCTTAATTTTCCGATGCGATATTTATAGATGCGCATCTAAACAGGCTGATGGAAACATGGCTAGTAATGTGCTTTTTAACATACTTTTATTGTTGTTATTTTTTTTAGCAACATTAAAACTATAACATTTAAACTATAAAAGAAAAAGAAAAAATAGTAATAGAGTGTAGCCTTTATATATTCCAAAAATGGATTAGACAGCTGTCTCAGTTAGAGGCCTGGTCTGGTTGACAAGCAGTTGTTTTTTTTTTAATAGAAGTTCTTCGGCAGTATAAAAGCCGGTCTTTGGCTACCTCAAATCATGCGTATACCCTCCTTGATCACCCTGTAAGGTATTCATATTCCTTTAGTCTGTAAGGGTCTTCAGATCAAAATAATTAAAAGGGTTTTTCATTAAAATTAATCCAAGTTGTGAGTATTGTTTTAACAGGATAAAGTGGTGTTGTGTTAGTATGCCGTATCTCACGTTCTCTCTGATACGCTGTCTGTTGAAGCTAGATCAAATGAATGAGGCCTAATATTTAAAGAAGTAATATTCATACTGGTTTAAATAAACAATGTGGTTGTATTTTCCTGATCTTTGCTGAGCAACAGTTTTGTGTGAAAGGAATTAAAGACCTGTTGCAAATATATGCAATTTGATTTCAATGATATAAGCGAATTAAAGCCCAGGCTATGAAATTGTAGTTTTCTTGTAATCTGTCCCACAAAAGCAGACAGCTACAGAAAAGCTAAAGCTGAGAGAAACAAGTTTAAGGCGTTTATATAAATGAATTTACATTTTAAAATATTTGTAATTTTTTTTTTTAATTAAAAGGAGCTTAACCACATCAAATTTGAATTTCATACGAGGCAGAAGCTAAGCTAGGCTAACTGCCTTGTTAGCAGAACTAGTAAAAGTCAAAGTAATAGTTTGTGATTTTCTATTCCCTGTGCCTGGATTTAGCTGCTGCCTTGTTTCTAATTACCAAGATTTTAGTTTAACTGCTTTGAGGGGAAAAGAGATTAAAATCATCATTTATCTTCCGATGCTAGCTGTGGCTGTCTCTTGCCAGCTTTCGCTGGATTTGTCTCTGTAGCTTTGGCTGTGATTAGTTTGGGTTTTAGCTGTATTTTGTTGCATCTACACATTTAACATGTTTTCTTTCACATGGCAAAATAAATACCAGCCACTAAATTTTGATTGAATGTGTTGCTGCATTTTGGCTTTGTGCAGTTGATTCCGCCAGAGCTGGTGGAGATTGCATGTTCCTGTAGGAGAAGATGAAGATATGCTTGGCAAAGGTCACCTTGAAGCATTGTTTTGAAAAATGTAGGCATGTTTCTCAGCTTATCATGTACAGAGCGGAAAAATAATTAAATGTCACTCTTCCCCTTTCATCCAAGGAATTGTGTGACAGTGTTGCCAGCTATTTTAGTCGGAAGAAGCAATAAACAGTTTTATGCAGGCTGTTGTATCGACTCTGTAACTACAGTAGGCTATCATCAATAGAGAGATGATCATGACCTGGAATAAATTCATTATTGTAAACTCTATCTGTCCATTTGTCAAAACAAAGTCAAACTAAGATAGTAATGTTAAAGCATTTAGAATAAAAACAACGGGGATCACTGATTGGTCGCACATTCACAGGACATTTATGTCTCTGTCAGGCAGATGATTGGTTGACTGAAGGTGCTGCTACTCCGTACCACCCACTTTACACAATAAGTCTAGATAGCTCCTTTTGTACACATTCAGCGAGAAATACTCCCTCCAAGGAGAGGAACTAAGGTCTGTCCAAGACATGACTAGATATGTCACTAGCCGCTTTGAAAAAAAAATTGCTAAAGGGGTCTTAAAAGCTGCCAAATCTAGCAAGGAAGTTGCTAAGTTGGCAACACTGTACATTATTATGTAGTGAATATGTTGAAACTTGGTTCTTTTGGTTAGGAAAAGACCATGTTTCGGCTTAAAACGTACAGTTGGTTCAGCACATTCTCATTCCGAAGTCATCAAATAGCTGCTTTGTCAGTAATTTTGGCGACAGACAAGCGACGGCAAAAGTTGTATGCTGGGGGTGTCAACATGTTAGGCCACTGGACATAACCTTTCACAGTGTAATGATAAGCCACTGGTCAACTGGCCCGCGTCAGTTCATAACATAGCCAGGCAGCACCTGTTGCAGTGGTAGGATATGCCGCTGGATGGCATCAGATTGAAACACTGCAGGTAACAACTTAATATAAGGAGCTGAAAAGTCCATACAAGGCAGGCGGGAGGGGTAGTGGTGGATGGGTCCAACAAACCCTGGACTTTCACCTGGGAGCCTGGTGTTCACTTCCCATATGAATGTTGAGCCATACCATGATGCTTTTTTCCCAACCTAACCACATGCTTTTGTTGCCTAAACCCAACCATGTCTTTTGTAATATGTAGCACGTAATATGTAGACTTGAAAGTCCAATGACAAAGCGGTGATATGTGAGGACTTGGGATGAGAACGCGTTGGTTGGTCCCACAGTCACCGCTGGAAATGCGACGATGTCTTGCTATAAAGGCCCAGTTTCAGCAACACAATTTCCACTAAAAAATGTCTTGCTGTAAAACAACCTGTTTTGTTGTTAGTTTGAGTCAAACAGAAGTCTGCAGCTTGGCAGCCATCTAACTTAGGCGGCACACCATCCAACATCCCTTTATCTCCCAATGACAAAGCCAGCCAGCTCTTATACATGTAATCAGAACTACGTCACTTCAGAAACACTGACATAACATACAAATGTAAGGCAGCTGGGGTTTGAAAAAATGTACAATGCCAACATTTTCCTCTGGTGTCTGGGCTGCCTGTTGTGGAAGCTGATAAAGAACTAGAAGTTTGTCGGTGAATGTTTAAGGTTGATATTAGCATCTTCAGGGTAAATGACTCTTGATCCCAAACTTAAATACCAAACCTGTGTTAAACTGTGTGACATGAGCCGAAAGCTTGTTTAAAAGCGAGGTAGAGGGAAGGGGCATGTGAAGAGAAAGTTGCTTATTAGACTGACAAGAAGCTCGGGGGTTTGCAGACGAGGAAAGAAGGCTGAATTAGGTTGTGTCAGGCAAATTTCATGCTAATAGCTTCAGTGACATTTTGTGTTGTTATTGCTTGTGAAATGGGAAATTACAAACATGCTAGTCATGTTTCCATCTCAATGCACCTTCTCATGCTTAATATCAAAAGGTTAATAGACAATATGTAAATTATCCCCGAGGTGAGGAAAAAAAACCCTCATTTATATTCTTCAAGGCTCTTGATGAAACAAAAATCCATCTATGCGTGAGGTTTTTATCATTAATATGTTGCTTTATTACCACAGGAATTGTACCTTTGACATAATGGTCAAATAGTTACGACACATAAATGACTTGTGTTTGACTGTGTGCCAGGATTTTAAATGTTTGCAACGATCACTTAGAAAGCTCCTTTCATGCCAGAGTAATGTATCACCAGATGCAAATGTATCTGAGGCATAGTGCTGGAGAAGGAGAAGGTGAGATATATACAGAGGAATGAAATGACCTCTTGTGTTGAAATGCCATCTTCTCTGCTGTAGCAGTCTCTGCTCTCTGCCTTTTAACGAGGACTGAATAAAGTTTAGTGTGCTTGACCTCCGAGCGGGGGCATCTCAAGTTCAGCACAAATGTCAGCTATGAACAAGACAACCAACTCCCACAGCTCCTCATTCGACAACACTTTAGTTTTCTCTCCTACTTTTAACTTAGTACCTTGAGAGTCTCAGTAATAGAAAGCTCAAGTAGCAGCATATTCGTTAATGGCAGCAACATAAGCTCAGGAAGGATGCACAGAACAATTACGCACTCAAGACCTATTTTCGGATGCCTTGATTTAAAGACTTTAATTTCTCTCTCAATGGAAAATTTTCTTTCATTCATTTTCCATAACAGTTTATCATGTTAGGAGTCGTGGGGGGGCTGGAGCCTATCCCAGCTGACACTGGGCGAGAGGTGGGGTACACCCTGGACAGGTTGCCAGACGATCACAGGGCTGACACATAGAGACAGACAACCATTCACGCTCACATTCACACCTACGGCCAATTTAGAGTCACCAATTAAACTGCATGTCTTTGGACTGTGGGAGGAAGCTGGAGTACCTGGAGAAAACCCACACTGACATGGGGAGAACATGTAAATTCCACTTAGAAGGGCTCCCCCACCCTGGGTTTGAATCAGGAATCCTCTTGCTGTGAGGCGACAGTGCTAACCACTGCATCACCATGCTGTCCTTAAAAGAAAATTTCAGTTTTTTAAACCTGGGTTCAACCTGCTTCTGAAAGCAACTCACAGCTATGTAGATGCCCCAGAAGTCGATACCTGCAGTTAACCCAACATGATCTCATCTGTACTCGTCATATTTTGACTCTTGGGCAGGCAGCATTTTGCATTGTATATTGACGCAGGGGTCAGCTGTTAGATTAGGCAACAAAACTACTTGGTTAGGGTTAGGAGAAGATCATGGTTGACATTAGTCACATCAGTCTACTCATGTGACAAGGACTCATATTACAAAATTACTCAATGCTGACTTAAAGTTTCACATAGGACACAAACACCTCTCCAGGGTAAAAGTTCTGTACATTCCTCCAGACTTTCTTGCTCTTTATACTAAGTCCATAGCTCTCAAAGGCTAATAATGACACAGATGGTTTTACATTGGAGTTGGTTGAAACCCTGTATCAGACTGGTACCAACAAAGAGAGGACTCAGTCGTAGGACTCAAAAACACAAGGTCTTTAATAATGGGCGGTGCACATATAAACAGTCCAAAAATACAAACAAAAGTGTCCAAAGGCTAGGGGCTTAAGCAGAATGCAAAAATGCAAAATATCTGATCAAAAACTTATGCTGTGTTCCCACCAAACGCGAATTCGTAAATTCACGGGTCAAGATTACATACAAAGTCAATGCAAAGACGCGATTAGATGCGAAATTGCGCCAGGCGGCGCGATGGACGCGTCTAGCGCGACGCGATGAATGCGATGGACGCGATAGAGGCGTCTAGTGCGGCGCGATAGACGCGAAATTCGCGTCCAACACCTCACCGCTCGAGTTGAAAATATTGAACTTTTGAGGCGAATTCGCGTGACGCTGTGCCGTGAAAGCCAATCAGTGTTGAGATTCTCCCGACGTCACTGGCGTGTGTCAACAACACCTGACGCATCGGGGACTTCCAGAGCAGGTACAAAGCAGCGATGGTGGTTATCTCAGCCATGGTCGTCAGTGGCTACCCGGAGCTATATGATACTACGTGTCTACTCTACAGAAACCGCAACAAAAAGGAGCAGGCTTGGGTGAAAGACGCCGAGGAGACTGGTCTACTTGGTAAGTTCTGTAAATATGTGTCTTTAATTAGTTTGCAGAATGGTTGTATTATGAACGTTAGCACTAGCTTAGCTCCAGTTAGCACAGACAGCTTCCCGGCTACTCACGCGAATGACGCGATAACGCGAATTAACAAAATGGTCAGGCGTCGAAACTCGGGCCTTATGGGCGGCGCGTTACGAGCGATTAAATCGCGTTCATCGCGTTTGGTGGCAACACAGCATTAGAGAACACTACAAAGAGACGGCTAGAATGTGTGCTCAAGAAAACTGAGAACAAACTGGCACAGATGAAGGGCAGCAGGTGGACTAAATACACAAGGGAGGAGGGTTAATAAGGGACAGGTGAAACCAATCAGGGCGGGGCAGGTAATCACACAGGAGGGAAACACACAGGGGCAGGAAGTGAAGTACCTGAAATGAGAGACAAGGGTAAGTGTCAAAATAAAACAGGAAATACTGACAAAACTGAAAACAAGGAAGCATGACCTTGATGGGGACCTCAGGGTGTATCTCTCACAGACGCAAAAGCGGCCTGCCCAAGTGGTGATTTTTGATTCCCCTTGTGTGAGACCAGGCTGGTTAACCACAAGAACTAGCCAAACCCAGAGGGCTACTTTCTGTGTTCTGTCCTCCGTCTCAAAGACAAGCATCTAAAATGATTTATGTAAAGCTGAAGCTTATTGGGAGAGATTTAGAAGACTTGCACTTCTTGCCCCTCTATGCACTGCTGAGTCACATTTCCTGAATATCAAAAACAATGCTGATGAGTGTGAAGTTGGCATCACTCATAACCAGATTGGACACAGTTCTGAGGAAAAAATCCAGGTTAAGAAATAACAGCATTTCCTTGCAAATTAATAGTTTGACATTTTGGAAATTGAGTTTATTCGCTTTGTCAAGAGTTAATGGAAAAGACTGATGCCACTGTCATATCTATCTATTATTTTATTACTAAATCAATTACTGTAGTAAGCTTTAAAGAAATTGGTGGTAGTATTTTTTAACTTCGACAAGGGGTAGGCCAGTTGTTTCCCTCATTTCCTGTCTTTATGCTAAGCTAGGCTAACCACATGCACAGACCAATGACCACTTCATCCCACTGTACAAAAATGAAGCCAAAATTTCCCAGGTACAAAGGCTGTCATATGCTGGTAACGTCATTTGGAGCCAGAGTCTGTGCAGTAGCAGTCAGCCACCCAAGCACCCATCTGACCCAATGGTGAGCAGCACCTTCGATCATGAGCACGCTGATTGACACACACATCTGTTAATGGTGTCAGATCCCATTTCATGGCATCAAATAACCACTAAAACAAAACTTACCAAGAAAATGAACTCTTGAGCATATAAATAAATAAATAAATTTGATGTGTACTTTGATCTTTTAATTTGGCCAATGTCTGTTCCGCTAACATGGAGGGAGTGGGGTTTATGGCCTATACTGCAGCCAGCCACCAGGGGGCGATTAAGATATTTTGGCTTCATTTTTGAGGAGCTATCATGCCATCTGTCTTTATACGCAATCTATGACACAGACATGAGACTCGTATTGACTTTTTCATCTACAGCTGGATGGAAATTTGTGGGTGGGTCGCTGTGTTGGGAGTGGGTGCACTGTGGTCGAGTGTTTTCTGCTTTGGCTGTTGTATGTCTGTCTCCATCTTGTTGTGCAGTTGAAGGATAGAAATAAGATAGAAATAAGACCTGGACTTTATCGTGTCACCCTTGACGATGTCATATAGGCCTGTATTTTCACTGCTGTATTTGAATTCTTGTCAACTAAACTAAACTAAAGCCAGGTTCACACTGGATGCAGAAGCGCCGGGAAGTGCTGTCTGCTTCTTTTTCGGTGCCCATGTTGACCAGTTGGGCTGTTCACACAGGTTCACATGCGCCATGGCCTTGAGCTCAGCGGCTGGTTTGCGATCTTGAGCAATAGTTTGGTGTCACATCTATTTTTTCTGTGTGCCGTGAGTGAATCTGGCAAGAAAACCCCCTGTTAATCTATTTTAACGATATAAACAATATGTATCAGATATGCTTGAAATGATAAAATATGCAGCCAGTGCTTCCATGTATTTGTCAGCTTTGTCTACACAGAGAGCAAGTGAGAGACGAGTACACACACACACACACACACACACACACACAAGCAGACAGAGACAGAACTCTGTG
Source organism: Epinephelus lanceolatus (assembly GCF_041903045.1). Classification (NCBI taxonomy): domain Eukaryota; kingdom Metazoa; phylum Chordata; class Actinopteri; order Perciformes; family Serranidae; genus Epinephelus; species Epinephelus lanceolatus. Next base: position 24,251,879 of record NC_135748.1, read on the forward strand.
TGATTAGAAAAGAGCAGAGGAGCAAGCTTGCTGGCCGGCGTGGAGAGATGTGCTTCTGGTGAGAACGGTGAGGATGGACTGCTGACAGGCGGCTGCGCAACAGCAGAGACTGAAAAGGTTTAACAAATTCAAGTGTTGAGTCCTGATTAAACACACACACACACACACACACACAAAAAGACACTGTTATCTGAGTTATAAGGTTTTTTTTATGCAGAATATGCAGGTAAACAGAGGACACCCTTATTATGCATTTCTTTTTCTTACTGGTGATCCATTGAGAGCCTGTTACCAGTGACGCTCATGCAGTATAACATAATGGATCATACAGCAACAGCAGCATGCCCACCTCCTCCACCACCACTACATATGACTGCCTAATTTACTGATATATTGCTTGTCAGGCCAGACTGGAGGTTAAGTGTGATAGATTCACCGAGCTCCACCAGTGACAGTCCCACAGGTGTAAACGCAGCCAATCATTTGGATCACCAGTACGGTGAGATTATTTCACTCAGTTTCCAGAATTCTCTAGCTAAAGGCAGCAAAATACAGCATGTTTCTTCCTTCCCTTCAATTTTAGACTGCAGGGGAATCCCATTTTTCAGTATGATTCAGAGGAACATATCAGTAGACATGCACTGTAGGTGAGCTGGAGGAGAAGCTAATTCAAAGTGCTGCGAGCCTTTAAACTAACCCACTTTGTTGAAACAGCTTGTGGCGATGGATCTGCAGTGAAGCACGGAAAGAACACGCTTGACTGAGGGGTCTGGCTTGAACTCACACACGTGCACAATAATGCACAGTGTGCACTTCTCGATGAAAGCCTTGTTCACACATGAGCTGAGGTGTGTTTAGTGGGCATAAATAAGGTGGCGAATTGCTCCACCTTCGACTCCACTGTCCAGTCTTAGCTCCGTAACATCTTGTTATCACCAGGCATTGATGAGAGTAGACCATAGATTTATGGTTCTGCCAATAGGTATTGATTACAATTGTTTTAATATGATGGATTCCCACACTGTAGGGGCTGTTATATTTGTGCAATTACAATGCAAGTAAGCAGGTGTAACCATACAGGGCTGATCCTGAGAGACTGTAGCTGTGATTCAGGGTATATTTTTACAGGTAAACCTGGCTCATGTTTTCATACCATTTTAAGAGTAGATGTAAATGATAAAAAAATGCATCTTGATGCCTTGTGAGCTGCAGGATTGGTCACCATCGGCAGCAGAATTAACCTGGTCGAAAACTGACATCTAATTGTTTTTCACCCTCTCCTCACCTTCCCATGCTAACTCCTTCTCCTTCCTGTCAAGGTCAGTTGTAATCACCTTGGATAGGTAATTTATTAATAGCAGATGGGCCCCTACGCCTCCATTTTTCAGGTGATGGATGCTGCGAACGGTCTTTGACCAGAAAGGGTGAAACAATAAAGCTGTTAAACAAAACTACATCCAGCGCAAGAATATTTTATAGGTTCATTATCCATGTGTTCAGCATCGCTAGCTGTTACATCAGCAACGTCCTTCACTCCACAGCAGACCTGTACCAAACCAGTAATGCAGCATATACAGCTCCAGGGGGAGAAAAAAAACAGGGCTGTATAATTAACATATTTGCTTGCACAATGCAATCACCCCGTGTCAACAAAAGGATCATGTGTACTGTTCTGCAGCTGGAGAACGATACAGCAGTGGTACCTACATGAGCCATGCAATACTTCTTTGAATACACAGAATCATAAACCCTGTTTGCTAAACATCAATAATCTCTCAGCATGAAAGATTTATCTGATCCATAATGGATCAGCTCTGCTCTGTGTCAACCTCGGCATGCACTCAGAAGACTGTGTGACATCGACAGTATGAGCACCTGTGCTGTCCTGTTTGTGTAACGACATGGAATAGAATAATCAAGCTCACAACATTTTAAAAGGGAACTTCATTTACAGGTCTTGGCTGGTTCTAGACGCAGAATAAGTTGTATAAAGGCTTTGTCACTCCAGGAAGAACTTTAGTCAGTGTCAGAGGAGTCTGTGGGCTTTGAAGTTTGAAAATGAAAAAAAAAATCTGGGGGTGTGGAGTTAAAAAGTAGTGAGCTTACCAGACCTTTGTAGCCCACAGTAGTGATGGGCAAAGCAGTTCTTTAGATGTTACTAAATCACTAGAATCAGTTCATTAAAAAGATTCATTCAAAAGATTCGTTCAGTGCTTGGCGGGAGGAGCCCTAACTGTGTACTGCGTAGTCCGACTCACTAAACTGATACACGTCTGAGCTGCTGCTGCGTCTGCCCTGCACTAGTGAGTCTCATTACTGGTCAGCCTAATGTTTTAAGTTTGTATATCTGGAAAGTAAGTCGGTTAAAACAATGGGGAGGTGGGGTGTCGGTAAAAAGTGGATAGTGCCAGCGCCCCATGTACAGAGGCATCGCGGGTTTGAGTCTGGCCTGCTACCCTTTGCTGCTTGTCAGTCTTTCATTCTCTTTCTGTCTCCCCATTTCACACACTGTCCTGTCAATTAAAGGCAAAAAGCCCAGAAAAAAACAAAAAACTAAAGGGGAGGTGTGTGATTGTGTCCATGTGGCTTGACTCCTGGCTACATTAGCCATTAGCTTGGAGAAAACGGTCCCTATCGAAGTGTATCACTGAGAAGAAATGATTTGAATCACTCAGGGATTGGGGTTACGTCGTTCACCGAGTGATACGTCACGCGGTCGGCAGTCCCTCCCTGCACCCTGGCGGCCTCGCAAGTGATTCATCATGCGCATGGACCAAATCAGCAGTTCCACTCCTGGCCTGCACGCTTGCTGCTGAGCTCAACTGAACTGAGAAATGAATTAATCAGTTCCAGAAGTGATTCAGTTCAGTACGTTCACTAAACAGATTCGTTCTTTTGAACGATTCGTTCGCGAACGACACAACACTGGCCCACAGCTCAAGGCTACATCAGCTGCTATTGGCATCACACCCTTGCATCTCTGACCGAACTGTCAGTTTAATCAAGAGAGACAGAAGAATGAAGCAAAGATAATATTTAATGCAGAATAAAGGTGTACAGATTAATAGATGATTTGTGCTGTTAAGATTTAACAGAAGTCTTTGGCACTTGGAAACCAGAGGGAGATACTCTGTGGTCGAGGGTGTCTGAGTGGCAGCAGGACAAATCCCCTCTTGGAGTCCAGACACTGGTGGTGGCTGATGACTCTGAGGCTGCTGAGGCGTATGAGGCTGATGAATCCGTAAAGACAAGGTGGTGGACGGTGGAGGACGCGCACGAAGGGGACAAGAAAGAACTATGGCCGAATATTTAAAATGAGGAGCAGTAAGATGATAGGCTGACAGAGAAGGTGTGTCGCTGTGCTATTGGTTGATTGTGAATCAGCTGATGACCCAACTGACCTACCCAGACAATAACACCTAGAGACAGTGATAGAGCATAAGTGCAATGAGAAAGTGAGAAAGATACTTACAGCCTGAGAATTAAAAGTATTGTCTTCCTGACCGAACTTTACTTAGAGCTCATTAGTCACATTGCATTGTGGGTAATGTAGGCACCAAGTTTTGACGAGGACGAAGAATAAGTGGCGTAAAAAAGGCAACATCTTTGATTCTTCTATATTGATTCTGATCTTTTTTTCTGTGCATTGTGAATCTGTCATTGTTATCCAAAAGTACTCATTTAATGCAACATTTCGACCTACAACATCTTTGTCAGGTAAACATCCATGTGAATTTAAAACCAGTCTATACACAGGCAGAAATTGACAGCTCAACACAACACCCACCACCTTAAAACAATCTACCTTGCACCAATAAAACACATAATGTCCCAAAGAAAAGACTGCAGACCACTCAGGACATAGGTTACTCTGTGTTATACATTCATTTACTATTTATGAGCACTATAAAACTTTTAAGACTTGCTTTATTGCACACTATAATGCAGATGTAAGTGTTTATCAATGTATTTGTGAACAACTGTACTTCCATCTGTGGCTGTGGGCATAAGTAGGTGAAGTGAAGTCTTAGCATGCGGTTTTTAAAACGACAAAAAGGAATGCAATGTAGACCACATTCTGATGTGTGTCTTCTTGTGTATAGCCTCACATTGTACCCAATATGTCCTCCTCTTTTTTCAAGTAGTCCACCCATCCATCCATTTTCAACCACTTATCCAGGGTTGAGTCGTGGGTCATCAAAGCAGCAGGTCATGCAAAGCACCCCAGACATCCCTCTCCCTGGCATGCTTTCCAGCCATCCTGTTACATTATGTATTGTGAATCTGTTTTTTGCTCAGATGGACATTTGCCTTACCAAGACTTTGGTCTTGAGCTTGAAAATTTGGATGTGCACAGTATCAACCTTCAGTATCAACTGATTTTTTTTAAAAAAAACTTCTTATGAATAAGGTCAGCCGCAGCTGTGAATCATGCACTAGTGTTGTTCAGAGACCCTGTTGACTAACACTTTGTCTTTTGAGCCTCAGGTGACTGTAATTTGCTTTTATAAGCTTATATTGCTTACTTTTTCTTTGGTGTGACGGAGGAAAAATGTGTTTCTAATGAGGCTCATAATTAAACATAGACTTAATAATTATGTTCTAAGAGCTCTTGTTGATGTACATGGATGATCTACAAGCATGTAAGGGCTTGCTATTGCTCATTATCCAGCAGAGGTTTCTTTAATTTTGTCCAATGCAGTGAGGAAAGATATATGTATACATTATATATCATAAGATGCACTTTTGTCAGTCTGTCAACATGCCATTAACTACCGTAATCCAGGAAACGCTGCAAATGTCTGCTCAGGTGCACTCATCTTTCATGCATGACAAGCCATATGAAAATTCATATATGTAAAGCGTGTGTGTGTGTGTGTGTGTGTGTGTGTTTCCACTCAGGTGTCGACAATATGAGTGCCCCCCTTCCTGTGTGTGTGAAGCACACTGGAAGAGCATAGCCCACTGTCACTCTCATGACTTATTGAACTGTGACAGATCGTGTCCTCCTCCGGCTGCAGGAAGGCAGCAGAGAGATGGGAAAGGGCAGGAGAACGAAGGCGAGCTGAAACCTCAGTGAGAATCTCAGCAACAGCAGACTCCCTCATCGTGACATTGGAGAGGAACGTCAAGAGGGGCTAATGTGAAATGACGCACATTCATCTAAATTGATCTGTGCTATTGAATGCTCTGCCACGTTCTGGGAGAGCCTCAAAAGGCTGTTGGATTTCATTTTGACATGGTGGTGAGACGCCGGGGCCAGCGCTCTAATCTCTCATTTCGTTTCAAGGTAACAACAAAACCACAAGTCATCTGTGAGAGTATCTGTGCTGCTTTCAACATACCAACAATAATGAAAGAAACCTATTTGAGTCTTGATTTAAAACTGCATTAAAACTCCCACTCATTGAACACTTATACCAAATACTTTAAAGCCTTTATTGCACAGCATCTCTGAATGAGAACAGATAAAATCCTAGAACAACATACTTTTATTTCACAAATCCTCTGCGTTATTTTTGTAGCTCTGCAGGCCTACGGTTTAAATCACTCTTTATAGCCGGGAGATGGCAAACCATTTCACACATGAACATAACATACTGTAGATACAGATTTAATGTAGCAGCAAACAGACCCACACACACACACACAAAGTAAAACAAGGTGATGTTTGTTCAGCAAAATTGAACTTATGATCAGCTTTCAGCTCTGCTGGGTAAATATCAGCTACAGTTTCTTTGTTTGACACTGATATGAATTTTTTTCCTTTTTTTTCTGCTGCATTGGTGAGCCTGTCTAAATGACAAAGGATAGCCATACAGTGTAGCAGCGAGCAATCCATGACCATAATAAAAATATATACCACTGTTGTCATTTCTCAGAGTACACAGACATATTGTGGATGTAGTTTTACAAATTAAACTCCCATATTTGTACACATAATGCAAAAAGGATCCTGGGTAGTCATTTTTTAAATATAATTTTAACTCTGATCTCTGCTGTTTAACATACTGCACCATCTTAATCCATACAGAATACTTAAAATCCATCACCGAATTTATCATATAAGCAAATTTGCTCACCAAGAGGAGCTCCATGACACGTTTAAGTGATTTTGCGAGGTGCGTAAAGTTGGATTTCTCCAACACCGCCACTTTCTCAATATTAAATCTTGTTTTTTAATTAAAACAATCTTTTAAGAGAAGTTTGCAGCGCATTGGTGAGCGCTTTAAATCTATGGAAACAATTTAACTCCACATTTTAATCTCCACACTGCACCAAATGACTGTTTTTTCTTTTGCATGCACATCTTATAATGTCTATGAGTCCCAGAAATGTGTATGGCATTCTCGCTATTCTATAATCCCACACTTCATATCCAAAAATAAATACACAAATAAATCTTATTGGACACTGAAGGTAACATTCGTTCACGACCTGCAGCATCTAAAGCGCACAAGTTTCTGGAAAGCTTTCTTGAAGTCCTCGTTGGACATTGTGTATATGATGGGGTTGATGAGGGAGTTCAGATATCCCAGCCAGGTGAAAAAGTCAAATAACTCAGGATTAAAACACGTCTCGCACGTGGCCACCACCAGTGTGTAAATGAAAAACGGCAGCCAGCAAACGATGTAAGCGCCGAGGATTATCCCCAAAGTCTTGGTGGCTTTTCTCTCTCTGGCTGCTGAGATGCGCTTTTTCTCCAAAAGCGCGTCCGACACGGTCACTTTCACCTGGTTCTCGCTTGTTGAGGAGCCGGTGTCACTGGACGGAGTGTCGTGTCTCCCGCACTGCAGAGAGGTCGTGGACGCCACGGATCCTGGGGAGTTGGTGGCCAGGTGCGCCGAGGTGAGTCTCTTCCCCACCTTCTTTGGGGACTGCTTCAGGATGCGTTTCCGAGCCTCGACGTATATCCGCCCGTAGAGGACAATAAGCAGCAAGGTGGGGATGTAGAAAGCCCCGAAGGTGGAGTAGATGGTGTAGAAAATATGATCCGTGTTGACACTGCAGCTGGTCAGCTCCTCCGCCTTCACCTGCCTCCAGAAGAGAGGCGGCAGGGAGATGGAGATGGCAATGACCCAGGCTGTGGCCACCATCCCGGCGGCGCGCCCCGGCGTGCGCTTTTTGGAGTACTCTACCGCGTCCGTGATGGCCCAGTACCTATCCAAAGCGATTACGCACAGGTGGAGGATAGACGCCGTGCAACACGTTATGTCCGAGGAGAGCCAGATGTCGCACACGATTTGCCCCAGCGTCCAGGTGTGGATGACGGTGTACAGGACGCAGATGGGCATCACCAGGATGGACACCAGCAGGTCAGTGACGGCCAGGGAGGCGATCAGAAAGTTCGCAGGAGTTTGTAGTTTCTTGGACTGGGAGATAGTTGCGATGACGAATGCGTTGGATGAAGTGGTGGCGAGTGTGATAACGGAGAGAATCACCGCCAGACTGATCTGATAGGCGAGACTCTCTTCGCCCACATCCACAGCGGATGTCTCTGTTATAAAACTGTCGTTTGTGGTGTTCACCGGCTGAGTTGGCTCGACTTGACCGGAGCTCTCCATAACTTTTAGTCACTTGTTCTCATATTTTATGTCACCCTCTGAGATGTCTGACATTTAAGGTGCCCTTTCTCTTGATGGACGTGGCCTTATCCGTGCCATCCGGTCAGATAAACGGCCTAATCAGTCTCCAGCATAAACATGGATTCCTTCCTTTCTCATTTTCTTCTGCTACATCAGGTTTTAACATGCAGGTGCCAGATTGTAGAAGCAAATATCCATTCCCCGCTTTTCAAAGTTTTCCGTTTTGTAGCCATAAAAGAAAACTTCTCAACTGCTGCGCACAACATGCAAGACAGAAGAAGAAGAGTGTGTGCGTGTGAATGGTGAGCAGTGGGTCCTGGTGTCCCAACATCTGGGAGAATGTCACAGATAATCCGCATGTAGGGCAGAAGTTCTCCAGAGCTGTGTTTCCTCAGGCCCCCTGTGGTTGAATGGTGAGCCAACCCAAAGTCTCAGTTTTATACAGACTCTGACATCAAACAAGCACCACTGATCACAGCCTTGTTTTTTCTCTCTCTCTATGAAGAGTAGGCTATCTGCTGGGTCATAGTGCCCAGTGTGTCTCATTTGTCACACGTTGTGCAAGATTGTGATTTGAAATGGGAAAAATACTTTTATATTACAGAATAAAAATCTGAGGCTGTCACTGTTACCATAACACCTGGCACCAATTTCAAATAATGCACTATTTGTAACAGGTTTACAAATTTTTATCAGCACCAATACTTTGTAAGTCAAATTCACATCTGTAATATTAAGTATTATAATTACACAAAATTGTTTCAGTTGTTATTACCTGACACACTCCAGGCCTCCATAATCAATATATGGAACATCTGACACTCAGTTTCTGTACCCCTACGTTCACCTTTGGGGGTACCTCACCTATAAAGGGGTGTCTCCCGCCTTACCTCTCCCCTTTTCTTGTTGATGGGAGAGGTAAGCGACAATGCTTCCGCAGTATTTTCCAGGTTTTATGCTACGTTTAGAAGTTCATAATATGCAAACCTGTGTCGCTTAATTTGTGTAGGGGCTGGAGTTATATTGTCATAACTGATGGAGGATTTTGTTTTTACCTCTTGCTGTCAGGTATAATTCCTGTGTTTTATTGTACTAAATTGAATGTAACATGGCCGCCCTTTTTGCTGTTGTGCTCCATGGGAGAGGGGCTCGAGTTATATGGGTGTAATTGAATTGAACTGAATTGAATTGAATAAAGGGAGATCGCCTCGTTATATCAACACAACGCAGACAACACTAGAGTCCACCTGTTACATATAGATCCATTGTAAAACAACTTTTGGTTGCCAGATTGTGAAACATCTCTTGGCAGGTGAGTCATTAACAGTAGAGTCCAACCCAGCTGCCAGAATAAATGTTAGCATCTATGTTTCTGCAAACTATCCATATGCAACATTTGCACATCATTATGTAGCAGACATGTTGAAACTTTTCCTTACGTGTCAGCACTGTTGTTAACATTTGGTTTGGTTTAGGCACAAAAACCATTGTTAATTGTTAGGAAACAATAATGTTTTGGGTTAAAACATTCTACTTGGAAACCCAGTCCCCGCTGGAAAACACAGTGATGACTTGGTAAAAAAAATGGCAATGTACTGACAGGAAATTCAGCGATGGCTTTCTAACGAACAGCCACTTTTCATGGCATTATACCAGCAGAAAATGGATTGATGGCTCAGTAAAAAACAATTGCTTTTCAGGAGCTATCCCTGGTGGAAACACAGTGACAGGTTGTCATTTGGTCATTAAAAATCTGCTGGAAATGCAGTAATGAATCACTAAAAAACAAATGGTTTTGTTGTCCATCTGGCAAAGGATTCATGCCATCCACCATCCCTTCCACCTCCTGAAGATATATACTACTTCATTGTAGAGATGTTGATATAACACATATGAAACTCATCCCTGATTTGCAGAAACATACAGTACCAACAATTTCTTCTGGTGACTTGGCTGTACAGTCATTAATAAAGCGTCAAAACTTCAGACTTTTAATAAGCTATTAAGTCTTATTAATGTTAATAAGGCATTAATAAGGGATATAAACACCACGTCAGCATTTACTTTGTCACATGCCTTTTGGTAACACTTTAAGTCTCCTAATCTTGCAGTTATAAGCTGTATGTAAACATGTTTATGAGTCTATAAATGCTAGATAGGACTAATTAAAGTGTTGCCATATTTTTATTGAAGCTCACACAGTTGATACAGGTCTATGCTTCAGTTTTTCCATTCATTAAAGTCATAACACAGAATATGATCGGCCATTTGTCAATGATTAATATAGCCATAAATTACCACTTATAAACCCCCTGTAATGAGTGCTTTATTAGGAAGTGGTGCCACTATATTTCATTCATTGCATGTAAATGTCATAGCGTTATTTAATAATATGTAGTGGTGCTTCTTTTGATATTTCATGAATGTAAGTTTCAGTGTGAGGAGTTCACACACATTGAATCCTGCCATTTTTGGCACTTCTGATGTGTGAAAACAGCTGTCATGGATATTGACATTGGGTCACTGACAGTTACACATGAAACTGTGAACCTCTCACTCTCGTCCAGTATTCTGTGCCAGTTCTCGAGTTCACCCGTAGTCCCTTTCCACCAAATTAGCTCTGGTTCTTGAACCAATTCTGTTCAGGATTCTTGGAACATTGGTGCTGTTTTGCGCATCAGCCCGCGTTTCCACCAGGATGTGTCATCAATGGAGGTCGCAACACAATGCATGACAGAGATGAACAGCAAAACTGTGTGTTACACTGATTACTTGCAAACGTTTGTTCCATTATCACAGGTATTTACAGTTTCACTTGACTTCTCCACCCGCTCTTTCCAACCTGTAGAATATGACACACCCACTGATGTCATCGCGGTTCGCAATTCAGGTCAAGCTCTCAACAGCTCAAAATTAGGTTTAGGAACCTGAACAGAAGTGGCTCCACGTTGGTGGATAAAGGGGTATCATTGCCTCACTGAGGCAACAATGGACCAATAATCTGTTCCATGCCCTGATGAATTTTGTGAAATGAATTACTAGTCTTGTCAGGAAATATATAAATTATGCTATCCGACTCTGATAAAAAGAAAAAGAAATCACACACACACACACACACACACACACACACACACACAGACCAGGACAATGTCCATTTCCCAAACTGAGGAACTGAAATGACTCCCAGTAATGAATCTGCTGCAATATATTCTTTTCTCATCTCAAGCGGCCGCAGCAATCATATCTCCCCTTCTGCTTTTAGTCATGTCCTCATCTGAAACTTTTAATTGAAATTGACTTGTCACTTACAGTGCGGCCAGTTTTCTCCAGAATCACACTTAAACTGTCCACATCTGTGGTGCTCAGCTGGCTTTGTTAATAGCAGGAATAGACAGTTTTGAGGCATTGTTTTAGATGATGTTTTTGGGCCTCGACCTTTCAGTCGTAAAACTTTAACTTAAAGTTTGTAATTCAAAGTAAGGATTTAAACATAATTTTACCCATAAACATGATGTGAGTGATCATGATTCAATGCAATAAAAGTTTCACTGGGGGAAAACGTGTGCACAATTGTGAACTGTATTGAAGAAAGTACAGGAAAACAGTCTGAAAACCTAACCAATGAACAGGAAAACAAAGGTGGTGTTCGTTCATCATCTCAGTCCAAATTAATACGTCTTTTGAAAGCACTTTACCCCAGAAAGTGATGAGTTTGAGTGCTTGAACGATCCTCGTTTTAACACAAATCCTTGACAGTTTAAGACTTCAGTTTCCAGTGTCATACCGACAACAACTTCTATATCAGGACCACGGACAGCTCCTACTTTTTTTCCTTCACCCGTATTCTGAATGTAACACCTGCTGGAGCTGAATAAAAAACATCTTCATTTATTGTGTCTATCTTAATAACTTATTTGGATGAGTTACACATAATTCTTGCATTCAAAGCATTCTAAATGACTTGCATATTATCCAAATCTCCTGACCAGTCATATGTTATAACCGTGTGGGTCTTGTGAAGTCATGTGGGTGCATTTGAACATGCCTCAGGTGTTTTCTACAGATCTCTCCGTCAGTAGGCCGTCCTTAGGTCAGTAGGTCATGCCCTTAGGTCTTCCTATCAACCTCATGTCCACAACACATGTTCCAGAGCTATAACATTGTATTCTCCTCCTCTTAAAATCTAACCCCTGTCACTGTCATGCTGTAATGACGATGACACATTATAAAGATATTATACGATAATGGACAAGTTGGAGCTAAGGTCTGTTATTTTTGATAAATGGAGATAGGTCAGTGTGGACGTCTGCATGAGTCCGTTTAAATCCCACTTCCACTCAAACATTGTGATCTCTTTCCTCCAACCAAAGACCCCGACAATTAATTCCAGTCATTACCTCGTCCTAGCTGGCAGGGACGCGGCCAAATAATGAGATCACGAGTTGTAGGTCACCACCCTACCTCAGGGAAGCTCTGGCTGGACACCAAAAAGAAATACTCTCAAACAAATGAATGACTTAGTTTTTTAAACTTTGTTTATGTAGTTAACTGGACAGTGAGCTCAGTCGCCAGAGGAAAATGTTTGTATTGTACATTTCTGCAGACCGTGAATACATCATATTTGCATGTTTCATAATAATGTTTCTAAAGTGACGTATTATAGAAGCTGACTTTGTCATTGGGAGGTGGCGGTTATGGGTGGACGCCTGCCAAGCTGTTGGAAACCAACAACACTGGTTGTCTTTTGGTGACCCTGTGCGCACATCATGGCCCTGTGCCACCAAACCTGGCTGTTTTTTTTTTTTTTACCAACATGCTGCAGTGTTTCCCAGCGGCGTTTGGTGTATTTCATCAACCCATCCTTGCTTTTCCAGAAACTTTTGAACCACCAAACAAGAGTGTTTTGAGCCCAAACATGATCTTGTCCAAACCATAACCAAGTGATTTTTGTGCCCAAACCTAACCACACCTTCAACACAGTGTCAAAAACGTGAAGTTTCGATGTATTCGTTTTAAATTAATGTGCAGATGTACAGTAATGTATCTTTGGTTTGCAGAAATGATCAATGCAAACATTTTTTTCTGGCAATTACATTATCACTTCGACCTCGTTACATATTGACATTTGATCCTGGGCCTTCTACATCTAGGTATGACCTGAATGGTACCCTGGGTGTGTTGGCTGTTGATGTTCTGGGACGCCGTGTCAAGTTCTGCCTGTTACATGCATTGTCTTCTTTCAAAATACACTTCCATATTCACAGGAAATTTACAGTTTACATACAGTCTCTTTCAAAATAAAAGCACTACGTCAGTACAACAATGCAAATTGACGTTTTTTTTCCTCCAGCGATGAACACATGTGGTTGGGTTTAGGCGATAAAAACACATGGTTAGGTTTGGGGAAAAAGAACAGGGTTTGGTTTTATAATCTTACTGGATGTGAACACTGCTCACCTACGGTGTTTCCCCTTGACGTCGCTGAGGGCCGTTAAACTATAACAGCAACCAACCTGTTATGCCGACATTAAAGGAGAGCTTTTTTCATCAGTGTCTGATACTGCAAGTCACTGCCCAAACGCCAGATTTCTATGACTTCAGGCGACTGGGTGAGACCCAGATATGCTTTAAAGCCTTCTAAAAACTGCCACGGATGCAGTTCTGTTGCAGGAAATACAAAAAAAGTAGTTAAATCTAAATATTTAGAGTCTGAAAAAATACTGAAGTAATAATATAATGCCCAACAAACCACTCTTGGCTATGGCTTTGCCCACTGGTTACGTGGACCTTTGTCGTGAAAAAACTTCAGACACATCCATTAACAAAAAAACTGGCAAGAGCATTTGTGTCAAACAGTTGAGCATCATTTAGAGTTTGATGTAGCATGAAGGTATCTCACTGAGGTGCAAATTAACAATGCATTCATCTGAGCTCTGACTTTTAATGAATTAAACTCATAAAATAATTTACAGCAGGAAAAGACGAGCAGACCATCAAGGTCTCTGAACAGCAAGTGCTGCTGGGTGGATGTAGTTGATGTCACCTTTACAGTACCAAAGGTTGTTTGACTGAAGCCAGATGCATGTAGTTGATTTGAATTGCATTCATGTGGATTGCAATTCCTGTATAATCTTTGGAACATGGAAAGACTTTCAAGCTTCAGAAGCCTTTCACATCTTAATGAGCAGGAGATGTTAGGTTGGTGATACTTATCTAGGGAGAGTGAACATTACAGAGTGTTCTCATATATCTATTTTATTGACTTAAACACTAAACCAATCCATAAGGGATACATAAATACCTTTGACACCTTTGAAAATCTCATTAGCAATGTGCTTTTCTCAAATCCTGTTTAATTGCTTTGGGCTTTAATGAACCCTCTCTGGGGAGACTGCATCTGCTGCAGAGATCTGTCATTAACTTTGTTGTAAAACTTGATTACACTGTATATTCTGCTCCCGTTGTTCATAATACATTGTTTACTTTTCGGTGAAGTCAACGTATACGTCGGTAAAGTCACTCTATGTCCTCAGTGATTTCTATGACTGTTGTTTTGCACTTGAATTCCCCTGCAGGCAGCGACAAACAACTGTCATTTCTCTGTATCCGAGCCCAGCAGAGAGTGTCAGGAGGCAGTACTCAGTGAAACAGACCCTGCTGTGAGTTCATGATTGCAGCCCTCGACCGACCATGACCACATGGCACTGCTAATGCACGAGAACTGGGCACCGCACAGCCACCATTACCACCGTTTGCACAAAAACACATGCTCTTTACTGTCATCCTGATGCGATACTTTGTTTTGCTTTCCGAGTTGGAGTTTTGTGTGTGAAAAGGCTTCAGTGTGAGTGACCCAGTTCAGTGGCAGCAGCGGCAGCACGGGGCAATCTCTGTGACTCTGCCTCTGTTATCTCGCCTCATCTCCAAACACATTGCAGCACAGCACAGATACATCCAATCTCACAGTGGCCCTGAGAGTCCTATTTTTAGGCAGGTAATAAGGCATCCAGTGAGCCTTAAAGTCGATACATTATACCACATACAAGCTCAGGACATGGTGGATTTTCAAAGAGCTTTTTCTTTACAACATGATGAATGTTAAATGAATATTAAAACCAACAATGTACAAGTTTGCAGTGAAATTTTCTTTTCATGATAACTTGTCATAAATAATAAATGTTTTCAGCAGCTTATTTTTATTTGAATTCATTATCTTGAATTGATTTAAATTATAAATAATTAAAAAAAAACTTCTAATTTATTTGTGCAAAAAAGACAAAAAATAAAATGTTTAATAGTGGTGGAAAAATAAATAAATAAATACATTTATTAAAAAGATTAAAAAAATGAAAGAAGGGTAAAATAGTGGTCCAATAATTTTAATAATGATATCTTGTAAAAGCAGTAAAATTTGGAACAAAAAAAAGTCAAATATGGTGCTCATGTTTATGTGTGTGTGATTGCGTTTGTGTGCAAAAGGTAAAACCGATATTAAAAAATGAATTATTAATTAAAGAAATAAAATGAAATAATATTATCAATAATAATGATAGTATGATAAATATGACAATAATAATAATGGCACACATAGTAATAATACCATACTGGCATACATATTTTGGAAAAAAAAAAAAAACACAACTGGGTGTAATTTAAGACTGAAAAAAAAAACTGAAAAAAATGAAATCTAATAAACTGAAAAATAAAATAAAATAAAATTACATTAAATTACACTACATTACATTACATTAAATTAAATTAAATTAAATTAAAAATAAAACTGTCGGTCAAAGTCAGTAATTTGATGTTTATAAATATTGCCTGTTGTACTATGGAGGGTCCTGGAAACCTATATGTCTCTTTACATTTTTTATCTTAAAGAGTAGATGTCTAATGGGGAAAAGTTCATGTGGGTTCTGGCGTGAGTTCATGACTGTTCAAATGAAAACTGTATTGTGATGAAACTTAAGCAGGTTGGTTAATAAATGGATCGAGTTTGTGCCAAGAAGCTTCCACTGGAGAAAAGTTGGTGTTGAATATTGGCTGTAGTAGGTCTGTAGTACAAGATGTCTGAGGTTGGTCAAGTACATCATGTTCCAGGCTGAAAAATTCACTCTGAGTGAAAGATTTTACATTACACATCCTCAAAATGTCTTTTGTTCTGATAAAAAAATGATTAGTGCATATCTAAAGTGACAGTAACAAATCACAAAGGTAAACGTTTGAAAAAATTAAAGGGGAGAGTCTGGATTTTTTAAAATGGGGTTGTATGATATACTTATCCACAGTCAGTGTATTACATATGATAGATGACAGTCAGCTAGAGAGGAAGGCAGGAGAAAGCTAAGCGATGTACTGTCGACAAGGGCAACAGCAAAACATATTTCAGCCACCTTAAAAAGGCCCATATTGGTTTAAGTGTACCCTAAACTATCATTATTGCTTTACCTTGCCATTGGACAGCCGTTTCAAAAAGGAAACTAGAGCTGTTATATTGCTCTCTTTACAGCCACCAGACTTCATTAACAAAAACAGTAATTTTACCTTGCTGAACACAGGAGCTGCTGGTCGACTGCTGCCTATATTGGTTAGTTTTTTTGTGTTATTGTGTGATTTTGGTGAATCTAAAATGACCCTTTAAAACACCAAAGTCACACAATAATAACTGATAAAACTGAAAATATTCTTAATATAGCATAAACCTAAACTGATATTGATGTTTAAGGTGGTTAAATAGCTTCCATGGCGGTACTCCTGTCTGCTTCTCAAAACTTGGGGCAGGCTGACCAACATCTACTGTACGTAATACACTGACTTTTGATGAGTACCTCACGTGACCCCACTTCAAAAAACATGCAAACTGTCCCTTTAAGAGTGGACTGTGTCTCTACACACACACTTCAGACACTTCTACACTGTCACACTTTCTTCGACTGAAGTTTAATCAAGAGCACTTTCAACACATTTTTTCGGGGGTGACCTTTTAGTTATTGTGGTCATCTATTTCTATCCTTAACTGACAGCTGTAGAGACTGAGACCAAATAGGACAAACCCAAATCAGGGCAGATCCCTTGTTGTTCTGAGATTCAACCCTCTCTCTCCACCTACCCAGAACCATCGCTGTAGGGAACGGCTCCTTCTTATCCAAGTGTTTATGAGATGAGAAAATGACCGAGCTGAGCAGCTGGGTCAGCCATGTATGTCCTGTGTACAGCTGTGTGCCTGTAGGAAGTCTGCATTTATAAAGCATTGAGCCTGACATACAGAATCAGTTTGATGTTTGTCACATGAGGAGCTGCACCTGAAAGCTGCATATGAAACATTTCACTCAGTTTGAGGTCATTTACACTTAAATAAAAAATTAAATACTTCTTAATTTATTCACAATATACTTTCTCTCACAGTATTTTCCCATTGTAGGATCACAGTGGATATACAGTACAGTTTAGCTGCCTGACACTTGCCAAAGAAAGTTAACACTTAGTGTGTCTTACTGCATTTTTGTTTATGGTGTGTGGTGTTTAGCAGCAGGCGGGGCCCAGTCTCAGCTCTTACATACACAGGAGCTCCATCTTAAGTCAAATAATGCGTTTTCAGACCAAATCATTTTGGGGACTCCCTGAGGGGAAATGCCAACTGAGGAGCTCCCACCGAGAGCTACGTACCTCCAGGGCTTTTTATGGGCCTTTCCCAAACCACCCCCTACACCCTCTTCCTATCCACTTCCTTTCCGCATTCACACAAAGTGCACGCCACATTAAGGCCCAATCCCATTTCAACCCCTTAAATCTTTCACTTGGTATTGAGTGCCCTCATTTGCGAGATAACCCTTGATGAGGGAAGTGAGAAATATTAGGGTAGAGATCTTTCCCTAAGAGATGGGACACCATTTCATGCAAATCGGCATAGTCAAGCGTAGTAGCAACGCAAGACACCAGTAGTCATTAAGGTTTGAAAATGCCGCTTGTGTTGTGGCGTGTGCTATTTTTATTTTCCTCCGTCTGACGAATCAACGGAGAAGAAATGCTGACACAGGAGGTGTCTGTGACGTCTTCTAGTTCTGATCGATTTTGTTCAGGTAAGTTGATTTGTTTAAATATTTTGACGCTGTGTTCAACCTAGTTGCTGATGAGTTTCCGCTAGTTTGTATAGCCTACATTCCGATCGTACGGTAACAAATTGTTTTCCAAAACTTGCCGAAGTTGCTGACTTCGCAAGGTGTTCTGGGGAATTTCATCTTTCACTTCGTTGAAAGTGTGGGTCAGGGCTCCCTTGGAATCTAGAGCAGGTTTTAAGTGTTGGAAACCACTTCCACTACCTCAATTCTGTTTTGGGACACCACTAGCCTAAACTTGAATATGCATAACAAAGTGGAAGTGGGTATTTCTAGGGGAAGTGTGGGTATTGGGACAGACCCAGCTAGTGAGGAGTGGAAGTGGGTTATTAAGCCCTCCAATACTGAGCCTGCACAATGCCGACTTACGAACATGAGCAACACAGAACTATGTTTGTCATGGAAGAAGCTCTGTACAAATAAAGTTCCGCGCAACAGACACATAAATATAGGGAACATAAAATGGGAATATTTTACTTTTCTACATGGTTACCAAATATAATGACAGCTTCTTTCTACGCTACAGACAGGGAAGGGTGTCCAAAAGGTTGCCGCTGTATTTACACCCTACACCTTCATATAGGGTGCTTCATTCAGCTGTGAAAGCGACTACAAACTGAGTTGCACTCCACGACAGAATGGGAGTGGGTAGGGTCCGGTTTTGGAAAGGCAGTATCTGTTGCCTTTGCACCTCCAGTAGGAACACTTAAGTGATGTGAGCCAGCCTGCAGTTGGTATAGCAACATGGCGTACCCTGATATCTAACCCTAACCCTAACCAATTCAACCAACAAAGGCAACAAGTATTAGCCAGTCATTCAGCCAGTCAGAGGGACAGTAGAGTGGGTCATGTCTTTGCAATCCTGTGTAAAGAATGTCCTCCTGTACTCTGACATACCCAAACCCAAAATGCTTGAAGTTATTGAAGTATAATGCTAAATCAGTGGAGTACTCTTTGAAACTGCTGCTTACAACTTAATGTCTGTAATGACAATTCAATAATACACTACTACTTTTACTTTCTGGACGTAAATGCTGTTTATTCTTTTGAACTAACAGTGAATTTTTAATGCAGGACTTTAACTTGTCTTGGAGTATCTTTTACTTCAGTTCAGGATCTGAATACTTCCTCCCCCACTGTGTAAAATTTGAAGTCTGAGTACAATGACAGAATCAAATATAGGACACATGTTGAGTTGCAGTGTGCCCCAGCCTGGTCTGATGGCATATGGCGCCTTCTGCTCCGCCAATCAGCCCTCCAAGGCCCCTTGCTAAAAATGTATCAGGAGAAATGTGGGCATCTATTTACAACTGGAGGCCTTTTGGAGTTCAAACTTTCCAAATCTGATGATCATATAAAGGAGCTGGTGCCACCACGCAGGGGTCTTTGGAGGGCTTGTGCCCCATTTTTTGGGAGACCCTCACTGTGAATATTGTGTGGGTCACTTAAGTAAAGGGCTGCACGCTTGTGGAGCATTTCAGCACACAGCTAGCAGGGGGGAGCGGGGAGGAAGTGTGGCCTTAAATGCACTATATAGGGCAGAATTATGCTCCCTGGAGGAAAGCATGTGACAGGAAATGAGCTAAGTGGTGGTGATGACTGACGGATTGATAACGGGCCTGTTTTACTGCGGTCAGATTCATTTTGGCCTGATGGGAAGTGGCCGAGTCCATTTGGAGACTGCGCGGTCAGATGGGAGACTGACTGCAGGCGGTTATGAGTTTTATCAGCACTTTTAAGAGCTGGAATCAGTCCACACTTTGAGGGGGAGAAAAGGAAGCGTAGAATTGATTTATTAAGCCACGGCAATGATGCTGCAGTGATACCATTGTGTCAGTCACTGAGGTTTAGTTGCATAATGCATATCTCTCTCTCTAAACATTCACAGCATGCAGCTACAGTATCACAGATGGCCTCATTTTAACAATTAAAGCAAGATTACCCAGCGGTATAGATCGCAAACACTGTAATTGACATGCTGCTCTGAGACATGAGGAGAATAGGACTTTATTACATGACCATGAGATTGATTTAACGCCTCCTGGAGGTATAAACTGTCAGACTGCATGTGTGTATGTTTGCTTATATACTGTATGTGTGGTTTGAGTTTGAGGTTTGAGGTTTGAGTGCAGACGGAGACAGAGGGTGATAGCGGGAGGAGGCAACCAGCCTAATCCTGAGTGGGCAGACAAGTGCTAATAGCACACATCAGTGCTGGTGTGGGTGATGGCTCGTGGAGCGTGAAAAGGACAGGTTATTGAGCAGGACGGGCACGGGGTGGAAGTCAGGAGCAAGCGTCACTGGAATTCATCACCCTGTCAGCAATATGTGAAAATCAAGGCTGTGGAGAAACATAATATATCGTCATGTATGTAAAGT
This sequence comes from Epinephelus lanceolatus, assembly GCF_041903045.1. Lineage (NCBI taxonomy): Eukaryota > Metazoa > Chordata > Actinopteri > Perciformes > Serranidae > Epinephelus > Epinephelus lanceolatus. The sequence goes on from NC_135748.1 coordinate 24,271,959, forward strand.
ACATGTAAATGTTAGAAAGGTAGGGTTGTGGTCGTAGCTGCCGCTTCATTTAAAGAGCGGCGTGCAAGAGGGTGCAGGAACAGATGATTTATTGGGTAAACACTTCTCACCTAACTACCCATGAGGACTTCTATCAAGGATATAAGAATGTTTACCCACTTCATCACAGCTGCATTTGCTCAAAGTTTATTCAACCGGAAAGATTTTCTTGTTGTGTGCAATAAAGTGCTGTTAGGCCCCGGAGGAGCAGTAAACACAGGAGGAAGGGGACAGGGGGATTCAGCGTTCGGAGAAACCCAATATCACTGTGCGTATGTGTGTGTGTGTGTGTGTGTGTGTGTGTGTGTGTGTGTGTTTACACTTTAGCTTCACAAGTACGATGCCATCTGTCTAACTGTGTCAACTCCTGTGTCAAATTGCACCAGATGCAACCTTTAGCGGTTTCTTGGACTGTTACACGCCAAACAGTGCAAGCTGTTGCACGTCAAGTCTACCTACTTAGTGAGCTGCTGGCCTCCTGATGGTGGCACAAGCCAAACTACGCTGAGGACTGTGGAGACTCCTGAGCTAGTTGATGTGTGTTGCTCTTGTGTATATGTGATGACAATAATTAATACCATTTAAGTATTTTATAAGGTCGAAAACAAGTACAACCATATATGCATCTCCTCTAATGCATGTTTCATGTGTGAAGAATTTTAAAAAAAAAGTTCAAAAACTAGAATTACTGCGTCGTGCTTACACGCCTCCGACAACCAATCAAATTACACTTACAGTTTACATGCACGCATTGATTTTACCAAGTAGGACATGCTTCTGGATCAACATTCCACTTTGCATTCCAGGACCAACATTGCGGTCAACCAATCACAGCCCTCTGACATCATCAGCATGCTGTTCTCATGCTTCTTAAAAAATTACTTTGTGCTTCTTCAGAGCTAGGCTAGTTTTCCAAATTGAAGTTAGTATAATTGAAATAAATCCTCAGTAACACTGAGCAAAAACCTCACAAGCTATCGCAGGGTTAGCGAGTTATCTTGCTGACTAGGTTGGCTATGCTAACAAGTAAACTTGTACTTGGAAAGCAAAATTTACAAATAACTATTTGTTATGTAAAGATATGGTGGAGTAATGGCGTCCTGAGCAGAGAATAAAGTCACACTACCTCTGTGTGTGTGTTGTAATCTGAGCTTCTATGTCTGATGCTGTGGTCGATGGTCCGGCCGTATCCTTGTCTGTGCACTAAACAAGCTTTTTTTCCACAAAGACCGCCTCATATTGTTAGGATAAATGTCAGAGAACATATAGAAAACGACATGTAAACGTGTTGTCTTACCTTACCGGTGTGGTGCCATGTTTGTTTACCATTTAGCTCTGCTTTCCAAAGTGCGGCCGAAATATATCTTGCGAGCTCTAGATAAAGCCCAGCTGGATACTACTCCAGGTGGAGGTGTCTCGTGCTCGGTCACATCCAGACCTTGAAAATAAGGCTGCAACCGGTCCCATTCCTTGCAACAGAGGCATTCCTCTTCTGTGGGCACTGGGGCACAGCATTCACAGGTACACCACCAATCTCCAGATCTCCAGATCTCCAGCCCGTGGCCCTTTGCTGCATGTCTCTCCCTCTCTCTCTCCCCCTTTCACACTTCACTATCCTATCAATTAAAGGCAAAAAAAATGCCCTAAAATATATCTTAAAAAAAAGCTTGTTTAGTGGACTAACTTTGCACTTGAAGTATACCCATTCACTTACATTTTAACAGGTCTGACACTACTATGCACCCCGGCTGTATCTAGGCTAACGGCTAACATGCTAACTATTATTTTTATGTCACTAGTCACTTGAAACAAATTTAGGACGATAGGAGACAGGCTGAAATAAACCGAAATTTCCCTTTAACTTCCAATTTAACTGTAAACCTGGCTACACTTTAGAGGGAAATAGTTTACTTTTCACTCCACCATAGAAAACTCAACTTATTAGTATCAGCAAGTACAGGCAACAACAAAGGAGGGACTCAACAGCGGGACTGTCCATTGTGCTGAAGTTGTTCTGAAATCCCAAAGCCTTGTTAGTCTGAGAAATGTCCTATTGGACCAAAAGGTCATTTTTCAGAGAACCTGTTACCCCAAAAACAAACGTCTATTGCTCTAAGGTCACACACTCCCAGCACTTAGACAATGAATCGCCAGAAAGAAATGCTTGCATTGTACATTTCCTAAACCACTGATACATTATATTTGCCAACAATGCTATGGTGAAAGTGTGGTTAGGTTTAGGCAGAAGTTGGTTATGGTTTGGAAAAGATGGTTTGGTTTAAAACACCCACGTTTGATGGCACAAAGTCGCTCGAAAAGCAGGGACAGGTCTTTGAAAAACACTCAGGTTTAGTGGCTCAAATGCAGCTGGGAAACTGAAACTAACTACAGGGAGTGTGTATTTTGGAGAAACAGGACTTCAGAGCATTTTTTTTATTTGTTTTGTTTTGTTTTGTTTTTTGGGGAGGATAACAGGCTGTTGGAGAAATGGGCTTTCAGTCTAATAGGACAGTTTTAAGACTAATGGGGCTTTGGAATTTTGGGCTGTCAGAACAATGACACAGCACCCTCAAAAGCATGACACGATAAACTCAATGATAAGTTAAAGTCTATATTTGGAGGACTCAGAGTTCGGCACACAGGAATCAGTCCAAAACACTTAGGCAGAGCTTTGCAAAAACACCAGGCAAGCGACTAAAAAATACAGAGGACAGGTCAAGTATAGGAACACAAAAGGAAAATTGCTGGGACACTCACTAGATACTAGACAAACAGGCACAAACAAAGGGGAGCACATGGATTAAATACTCAAGGGAGGCAGGGTAATGAGGGACAGGTGAAACTAATCAGGGCGGGGAAGGTAATCACACAGGTGGGAAATGGAGGCAGAAAGTAAGAGGCCGTTTACACGTACACGGTGATTTTGATAAACGGAGACATCTTCCTTCGTTTGTGCCCTTCGTTTACACGCAAATGGAGATTTCTCCTCTGAAAACGAGTCTTTCTAAAAACTCCGGCCAGAGTGGAGATTTTGGAAAACTCTGGTTGCGCGTTTGCATGTAAACTGAGATAAACAGAGATAAATGGAGTTATAGGCAGTCAACGTCACAGTATGTGCCAGAACTTGCGCCTGTGTCAAAAGTGCGACCTATGTTGCTATGGTGACAATGGATACATGGAAGGCTTGAGCTTCTCGTTACACTGCCACCTACAGGTTTGGCATGCTCTTGTGTATATATACACGGGTAAGTGTAAACGAAGATCTTTTTGAAAACGGAGACGGTGAAATGCCTGTTTATGAAAATAGCCGGCAACATGTAAACGGCCTCTAAGGTGACAGGAATTATTGTTGTTATTAAGACACAATATGACTACAAAGAGACATATTGTGACTACAAAGAGACACAATATGACTACAAAGAGAAACAAAATAGCTACAAAGAGACACAAAATGACTATACAGAGACACAATGTGACCACAGACACAATATGACTACAAAGAGACACAATATGACCAAAAAGAGACACAATATGACTACATAAAGACACAAAATGACTACAAAAGAGGCAAAACTACCAAAGACACAAAACAAAGAGAAACAGAATCACCTTTAAAGACACATAAATCCACAGACAGATGCGCAGTAACAACAACAAGAAGCAAACCACCAACAAAAAGAGGCCTGTGTGGTTTGCTCCTATGTAAGAGAGGTGGTTGGGCCTAATGCATGTCTGTGCCCAGGGGCCCATTGTCTCATAATCCACCCATCAGTATTAATGAGAATATTTCAGTCCTCACTGAATTAGTAGACTGATACGCTTAGGTTATATATCTTTTACAGTATTTAATTTATGAGGAAAATAATGTTTGGGAGCCACAGTGATCCTGTTTGAGCAAGCTTTGATTACCTTTCAGTGTTCTAGTCTCAATGTCTCCACTAAGGGGTGCTGCAGGGTGAAGGTCACTACTCAACAGAACAGACAGATCAGTGCGGCTCATTTCGCTCTGGAAAGATACAGTGCAGTGATTCATTTATTCAGGAAAAAGAGGAAAGTCTGCAACACAGGTACAACTCCCTCAGTGAATGCGGCACATAGAAATTCAGATGCTGAAGAGCTGTAAAAAGTTGATATATTGTGTGTGACCTGTTATTATGATGTTGTGTGTAATATGTACTTTATCCATTTGTATTTTTTCTAAAATAAACAAACTACTCAATGTGATTTCATGCAAGTGTTTAAAGATCTCAAAGTGACACTGAGAAGTCTGTTTAGTCTGGAGCTCACCTTTCAACATCACTGAAAACTTCTGAGACACTGAGCCAATATTCAGACTCATTAAGTCAAAACTGTGGCTTATTTTTCTTGTAACTAGTGTCAGGATCAGCCCGCCCACACTGCAAATTTGAGGTACTTGAAAATTCATCATCACAAAGGTGAGAACAGGGCTGTTTTTCTGACATGATGAAAAGTGGAATTTTTAGAAATATGTGGTTCTAACAGGGCTGCGACACTTCAAACATATGATAAGCTTGCCCACCACCTATTGAAGTGTGCTCACCTTTTTTCTCTTATAAATTAAGATCCAGGCGTTAAGGAGGTTTTTACCAGGAGCCGAATTATCCGCAGACTGATGCTTTTGCTGTGGAGGGGTGCTATAACTACAAGCCAGTGTTTGGCTTGTCCATTCTGGGCTACTGTAGAAACATGGTGGGGCAACATGGCGGACTTCATAGAAGAGGACCCGCTCCCTTTGAGCTATGAGCGGCTCATCCCAAGGTAACCAAAACATAATTCTTATTTTTAGGTGATTATAAACTGAAGAAAACATAAAAACTCCTACACACTGGACCTTTAAGTGAGGTTTTGAATGCAGGACTGTTACTTGTAGTGGTGTAGTTTAACAGCGTGAAAATCCGAAAGTTTCATTGCTGATGCTTGAAGTGTTTTAGTTTGCTAAAATGTAACATCGCTGGTCTTTCTGGTCTCTCTTTTTTGAATTTGTTGTTTAATGTACTGAAGCAAGCGACGGCGATTGAAGACATGCTCAACTCTCTGCAGAGCCCAGAAGTCCCGCAATTTCTCGCAATTTCTATTCACAGCTATTCACCTGTTTCCACACATTTCATATGTAAAATTATTTCTGCAAAACCATACACAAAAGTGTTCAAATAAATCATTCATTGCGCTGTGTGTTAATTCAGCTGACACATGCTCTCAATATAATTAACTCAAGTCAAAACAAGATAAACTCAGATACCACACCTTCTCCAGGTGCAAAATAAAGCCTCAAAACTGTCAACACACCAATCAGCATTGCACAGATCAATAACCAGGGTGTCAAGGCATGTTCATGTGCTTAATCCTAACAATGTCAAGTCAAGATTATTCATATAGCCCATTATCACAAGTCACAATTTGCCTCTGAATGCTTTACAATCTGTACAGCATACGACCCCCTCTGTCCTCAGACCCTCACAGTGGAGGGATCAACCCTCTCCCAGGATGGACAGACATGCAGTAAATGTTGTGTGTATATAATGGACCAACATGGTAAAATTACAATATAGACAATCCCTATATGACAAATTGATACAAATGCAATTCCATAATCTGCAAGACAACAGAAAGGAAGAGGATGACTTTAAGAGAAGCTGTACAGACAGTGCAACCCATAGACTGTATCAAATAATGGAGGTAGCTTCAGAATTTACATTACTGCATGTAGCAAGTGTAGATATTTCACAGTTTTTATATACAGGTAGAGATATTGCACATGAGTGATGATTAATTGTCCATGGTTTCTGTATGTGGTCTACTGGGAGCAGTGCGGGTTGTATAGTCTGACAGCTGCAGGAAGGAAGGACCTGCGGCATCTCTCCTTCAAACACCGCAGATAAAGCAGCCTGTCACTGAAGGAGCTGCCCAGTGCTGACAAAGTGTCCTGCATGGGGTGGGACATGTTGTCCATAAGGGATGATAGCTTGGCTATTGTTTTCCTTTCTCCCACCACTTCCACCAGGGTCGAGGGATCATCCGTGGACAGAGCTGGTCTTCTTTATCAGTCTGCTGAGTCTCTTCCTGTCCCCCTGTACTCCAAAGGACCTGAGTCTCCTCAGCAGATTGAGTCTGCTCTGTCCTCTTTTGTACAGTGCATTAGTGTTTTTTAAATTAAAAAAATATATATAAGTGAGAGGAGAGGAGGGAAGTCTTTTTTGGTGTGTGTATCATTTCAACCTTTTTTGTCCCTAATAAAGACTAATTTGAAGGGTTGTGAAAAATTGGCTGGTGTTTATCTTTTCTAGTTGGTAAGGATGAAGCAAAAATATTTTTAATCATTAATAAATAACCTATAAAGCAGTCGTAATTTCAGGAAGCCTTTTAAATATCCATTTTTGCGCTCATTTCTTACAGCTTAGGCTATTAAAACCCTTCATATCAAGTGTTCTAACTTTTCCTCCTCTCTTTTATTTAATTTTTATTTTCTAAAATATTGTGACCCGAGTATCTCCCCCTGTGCTATAACACATCCTACTACTGAGGAAAAGCCCACGCCTTTTTTCATGTACTATACATTCTTGGTCACTGGCGCGCTTTTACGCACAGCGATACGATGAGCGGCTGGACGTCTCCTCGCGCTCTCCTGACCTCCCTCTGCCTCTTTCTGCTTTTGCACTGCTCAGGCGCTGCGTCGACTTTCGAGGTAACGCTGCTGCACACCAACGACAACCATGCACGGATCGAGGAGACCAGCGAGGACTCGGGGAAGTGTCTAGACGGGGGTCCGTGCTTCGCCGGGGTCGCCAGAAGGTTCACCAAAGTGTCGGAGATCCGCAAAAAGGAGAAGAACGTGCTGCTTCTGGATGCTGGGGACCAGTTTCAGGGGACTATCTGGTTCAACTACTATAAAGGTGCCGAGGCAGCATACTTCATGAATAAACTCGGCTATGACGCGATGGTAAATGCTTATAATTATGTTTTTATTGAAACCACACACCTGGGTGTTTGTTGGTGTTTTCCTATGAGAACCTGCTCTGATAATAGAATTGTGGAGTTAGTTTTTTAATAGATAAACTCACTGGAGCTTGCTGCTGATACCAATCAGTGTGCTTTTGTTTAAAGGCTTTTGGAAACCATGAGTTTGACAATGGAGTGGAGGGTCTGATAAAGCCCTTTCTCCAGAATGTGAGTTGCGCTGTGGTGAGTGCCAACATAAAACTTGACCAGACTCTAGATGCAACCTTCAGCATCCAGTACCAGCCCTACACCCTCCTAGATGTTGGCTCAGAGAAAGTGGCTGTGGTCGGCTACACCACTGCAGAAACCCCCCTCTTATCCCAGTCAGGTATTTAATTAAAGTGTGTAATGTTGCATGCAGCAAATCATGTGTAAAGTGACTTAAAGCTTTCTGGAGCTTCAATATTTAGTGTGTCTCTTCTGTTTTCCCATGCACTGCAGACATTTCACTTTCACTCTCATTGTTTTTTCCTTTGTCTGTTAGGCCCACACCTACAGTTTGAGGATGAGGTGCAGGCACTTCAGATTCAGGTCGATAAGCTGAGAACCCTGGGTTATAATAAGATCATCGCCCTGGGCCACTCTGGCTTTGACGTAGATCAAGACATTGCCAAGCGTGTGAGAGGAGTCGACGTTGTTATTGGAGGACACACCAACACTTTCCTCTACACTGGTATTTTTATCCTGTTGCATCACATTCAGGTTCAATTAGGTTTACAAAAGATCAGCTCTCTTGTATCATCATCATTTTAACAGGAAGTCTTTTTTTTTGGCATCCCACTATGCTCAGATACGTAAACTGTGCTCTGTAGATGTGAGACGTGAGTTCAAAACTGCATGAACAAAAAGCATGGTTTTACTGCCACTGTAACAGGAAGTGAGAAACGTGCACTGCAAACTTTCTCTACAGGAAAACCACCATCCACTGAAGTACCTGCAGGTCCGTACCCTTTTATGGTGAGGTCTAACGATGGGAGAGATGTGCCGGTGGTCCAGGCCTTTGCCTTTGGGAAGTACCTGGGATACTTGAAAGTTACCTTTGACGAGGCCGGGAATGTGGTGAAGGCTGTTGGGAACCCCATCCTGATGGACAGCAGCATACCTCAAGGTAAATGACAGCCTAACAGCCCCTGTTTGTCTTTACAGTTGTTGTTAGTCATGCGTTTAGTAATGTGTTTGCATGAGTGAATAAGTGTGTGTGTGTGTGTAAATCCGTCTAGCCGCAGTTGACTACTGGACCAATCAGCCTCATATTTTGCATGCACACGTATAACTGTATGCTCAAGTATCTTTTGTGGTTGTGGTGATTCACAGTTGTTTAAACACCTTTTTTATACCATCATTAACTGATGACTCCTCAGTCCTCTTAACCAGCCAGTAGGAAATCAGCTCAGCTAAAAACAGCAAGCCTAACCTAGTCTGAGTGGGCGGAAGTTCACTGCATAGATCAGCTTCTCATTGGGTGGAACGAGCCACCTGCTGAAGTACCGCCCTACCACCTCCGGTTGTCATAGTAGACAAACGTCCTTTACTAACTTTTGCAGTGTTTGATCTTGCGGGGATGTAGCCATTTTTCTGCCATGGTTCGTGTCCTGTAGGCGATATTTTTGTGGGCGTGTTACACCAAAACCTGTTTCCTAGTTTCCCTGTTTACCCAGAATGATTGTGATTGGTTGAAAGAAATAAAAAAAGCCGGGTCGTTTTTTCTCCAATCTTAAAGTGAGAGTAGGCGCAGCCAGACCTTTCTTTTCTTGAGAAAGGTCTGGTGAGTGAGACTAAGCCTAACCTAGTGTATTGAAGGCCACATGTTCGTCTTCGTCTACCCAAAGTTAGGCATGATATGAGATGACTAACACCCCGACCACACAGAAAACATTTTATCAGCTGGAGGCAGTTTTTCATAATTGTTTTTAAAGAGAATGAAGCTATTTGTTTGCTGTTTTTCCGCTGCGACACGCCTTGCATTTCTGCGCTCTAGGCATCTGGTGTTTTTGGCGAAGCGCTCTGAACTCAGGGTAGGAAGGTGATGGGGAGCAAGCATTTTTTTACTGGTTGCATTCAAATTTTTAAAGAAAAAGGCAGCGCAGTGCGCCTCGCATTTGCAAAATGCTTTCTGTGTGATCAGGGCCCAAGTCCTCTTTTTGTTATCTTTGCTGCCATTTTGACTGTAAGGGAGCCAGGAGGGACAATTCCACCGGGCCTAGCTTTAGAGGTCTTATACCGTCCACTGCACGGCGTTAAACCATACCGGGAGTGTTTCAGAAGCAGATGATTTTAACTTGCAGATTTTGATGTTTTGGTCATTTTTCTTTGATATTTATGCCTCATTAGTAAGCAAGTAGGCAGTTAATGGTTTCTATTAACTGGCTGTGTTTTAGTTATTGAAAATACATTCATCCTCATTATCATATTTACATTTCACATACAGTGCCGATAACCAGGAAACCTTGATCTGCTCTGTGGCTTTGTCATGAATATACGAGGCGTGTATTTTTATCACCTTCTGAAATGTGCTGCAGTGCGTCTACTGAAATTACAAGAGTGGGTGTACTTTGTACTAGTTTCAGTAGGAGAAATGATTCCAGCTGAAAACTGATTCCAGATTGTCCCATCCATTGGAATTATTTGTCTCTAGGTTTATTAATTCTTTTGATCGATGCTAGCAAGTTTCCTTGGTAGATGCAGCAGGCTTCTTTGGTAGATGCACATTGTTAAACAATGACGTTTCACTCGTGTAACTCATGGGAGGAAGAAACGGTCCAAAATGTGCCTTCATTTCTCAATGAAAGATGCCAGCAGTGCTGCTTGTAATCTGTAAAATGATAATTTCAAGTGAGAGTGGAAGCACCAGCTGTATACTGAAACATCTTATCAACATGGACTTAAATTCCAGGGATGCCATGTATCTGACACTCAAGGCACGCGTGCCACAGCTCCCCAACAGAGCATGTCTGTTACCGAGGGTAAATATACCGTGGTATGATATGATTTAGCCAGGCAGGCTTAGCAGGATTTTCTTTTTTTTTTTTTTTTGTTGACTAAAAAAACGGCTAAAGAGTGAAGCTTCTGCACACCTGAGTCACATCTACCCCTTTTCGACAGGCATGGGCTGGCTTGTCGTGGCGTGGGTTGGCTTGGCTTGGCTTTGACCATCAGCCATCATTACAACAGGGCTACATTCTTGAAGGTGTGTCTTAAACTCATGACGGCTTGTCTTGAGTGATGACATTTGAAAGCAGAGTGCTGATCCCCAGCTCAAGTCCCCTGTTACTTTTGCTGCATGTGTTTTTCCATCACACAGCAGGGCAGGTAAAAGAAGTTTACCTGTTGGAGGTGAGCTGTGTGCAGAGTAAGAGCCTGTTGTCTGCAGCTGTTCATCAACATCTCACTGTGGCTGTTTCTGCTTTCACTTTCCTCCCTGCCGTATTATTAGACTTGTCTTTCAAAGAAAAGACGCTAACAAAGTGCCGCTAATCCAGTAAAAACACATTTCATTTCCTATAGATTCTTTACAATATAAGTCCCTCCTTAATTTGTATAAACTTTTTTTGTGAAGCACCAAAATAAGGAAATGTTGAGGTTTCGAGAAGAAACTTCACACAACTCCTAATACGGGTGATAGCGAACATGAAACAGTAAAATAAAGCAGGTATCTAAAAACAGGCCACAGAAGACCAAACCACAGAGATTCAGTTAGAAGCTACAGAAGTACTGAGAGCTGAACACACAACCTTTTAAAAGCACCTTTCTCTCTTGCGTATGCGAGCTTTATATGGCCTTATTTCTAGCCTGTTTCTACACTGTGTTCAGACTCAGAGTTAATAAAACAGTTGCGTTGATACAGAAAACCTGTGTAAGCCTACTTTTTTCCACAAAGAAAACTGATCAGGAATCAAGTAGGGAATCTATAAATGATCATACTGATAACCAGAATCAATAATGGCACTGGGTTCACCAAAACTGTATAATTTCCCATCCCTCTATTTCACTGGATAAAAGGTTGCAACAGTTAATTAAACCAAATAGGATTTCAGCATGTTAAAAAAACTTTGTGACATTGAAGTGACTTGAATCAACATGCCTCTCTGTGTGAGCATGAATCAATAATCAGTGTACATCTTGGAATAATTTTAGTAATAGCTTTGGTGTTTACACAACTGTTGAAACAAAAGCTTGGACTACTACTCGGAAATGATTCATCTAAATGCATCTAGATTACTTCTGATTATGTTCTGTAAGAGTTTAATGGAAACATAATCCATTTTCCTTTTTCAAGGGTTCATTCAAAATCATAAACCCTTCTTTTATACAAGCTTTATGTGTTTTGTGACAGACCCAGACATCCTTGCTGACATTGAGGAGTGGAAGAAAGGTTTGGCTCAGTACTCCTCGAAGTATGTCGGACAGACCTTAGTCTACCTCAACGGGACGTTTGAAGAGTGCCGATTTCGGGAGTGTAACCTTGGAAATCTGATCTGTGATGCTGTGGTAATTATATGGATTATTATTCAGGCAACCATATTTGCTTTGCTATTATTTTTCATATTTGCTGACACTGTCACTATATTCAGAAAGTTGGTCCAGCTGGTGGGTAGACTTACAAGTCAGTCTTTAGACGCTTTGCTTAACTAAAGACTGATGTCTTTCTCCCAGATTTTGTGTTTAGATGGGCGGAGACAATTTCAGAGTTTAAAAAAACTCCCTACGTTGCAGAACCAATAGTAAATCCGCAGGGCGGTTCTTTGGTGGCTTGCTGAACTCTTGTGCTCATAAACATAATCTGACTGCGTTAAAAGTTTTAAACAAAGTCGCTGTAAGTCCTTCATTTTCACAATCTTGTGGACTGAGTTAAATCCCTCTGCATCCATTTTCAAGCTCTCTGTGTGTTTGTTTCCTTGTTGATGAGAAAAGGGGGAGCACACATTTCCGGGAGGGTGTGTCCTTTTAAAAAAATCACAAACTCTCATTTTACATCTAAACAGTACACTAAAACAGAGGTTCCCAACTTGTCCAGCCATGGGGTTGAAATTTCTCCTTAGTCATTAGTTCAAGGTGCACAGAGTTGAATAAACTCAGCGTCAAATTTTGCATTTCTTCATGTCGTTGAGCTAGTTTGCTGTCTCTGTTAAGTAGGTGTCTGTTAGTCACTCACTCTACAGCAGGAAACGGCACTACAAAATAAAAGCTCTGCGCCGGAAAGTCATTGTACTTTAACATTAAGGGCTCTAGTTTCGCAGACCACGCGAGGAGGAGGCGCAGCGCACCTGCGCTTTGCCAACTGGGTGTGGCCAGGCGGATTTTGCAAGTTTGGCACACTGTGCGCCTGGCGCAGCTACTCCTCTTTTCCACCTCCATCCCTCCTACCTGCGCAAGTCAGAAAGAGGGAGGAGAGAAGGTGTGGAGTGGGTTTTACACACATCACACCAATCAAATGAGCCCCTCTCCTCGCCCTTAAATGTGCCGCACGAAGGCGTAATGAGAGGTTACTCAATTCGCCATGGCAGAAGAGAGCAGCAGCGTCAGACGGCCAAACTTCTCCCAGGAGGAAACTGATGTTTTGGTCCGGGAGGTCCAAGCTCGCAGTGTCCGAATATACGGAAATACGAGCAGACCTCCACGGGCTGATAATGCAAAGGTAGCCTGGGAGGAGGTCATCACAATTGTAAATCAATGTTGCGTTTCTCTCGCGCTCGCGCGCTCTCTCTTTCTCTCTCACAGTCTCACTCTGTTTCTTTTCTTTTGACTTTTCTAAGATGACAGTTGCTGAATATATACTACCTATCTGATGCTGTGGCTGTTTGTGGTTGGCTGAGAGGGATGTGAACTCATTAGTTTGCAGCTGTGTTAATCAAATCAGGTTGGGTTTCCATTACGCGTGCCAAACGGTACCAATCCCCTTTGATCTGACATCAGATGTGACGGGACAGTCGATATAGAGATACATTTATGTGCTTTAGTTGCATTGAATAGTGGTTTTTTGGGTATTTATTGCATTGTTAATGTGCCTGATATTCTGGAAACCTGCCTGTGAGGTTTTGGTGACGTGTGCGCACTGTCCGCCGGTCAGCCAAACTTCGGCTTACACCGGCTGCGCTCCGCCTGCGCTGACAGTAGACCTGGTTTCAGCTGGCGAGCTTTTAGCGCACCTTCAGCGAAGCCTTTTGGCATGAAACTGTCACTGCGCCAAGCTGGATCTGTCGACACTTCCCCCTGCTGCGCCGCCACACCCATTTCAGCGCACCTCGGTCTGCCAAACTACCAAACTGAGCGTGCCTCGGGTTGCGCTGCTCGAAACTAGCACTGCGCGGGGTTCGCCACTCTGCGCTGCGCCGGGAAACTAGAGCCCAAAGTGCTCGTACTCGTACTCGTCGTCCTCCGCTTATCCGGGACCGGGTCGCAGGGGCAGCAGCCTCAGCAAAGAAGCCCAGACAGTCCTCTCCCCAGCCACTTCCGTCAGTTCTTCCGCGGGAACCCTGAGGCGTTCCCAGGCCAGCCGGGTGATGTAGTCCCTCCAGCGTGTTCTGGGGCGGCCCCGAGGTCTCCTCCCGGTTGGACATGCCTGAAACACCTCCCAAGGGAGGCGTCCGGAAGGCATCCTTACCAGATGCCCGAACCACCTCAACTGGCTCCTCTCAATGTGGAGGAGCAGCGGCTCTACTCCGAGTCCCTCCCGGATGTCTGAGCTCCTCACCCTATCCCTAAGGCTGAGCCCAGCCACCCTGCAGAAGAAACTCATTTCGGCCACTTGTACTTGCAATCTCATTCTTTCGGTCACTACCCAGAGCTCGTGACCATAGGTGAGGGTTGGAACGTAGATCAACCGGTAAATTGAGAGCTTAGCTTTCTGGCTAAGCTCCCTCTTCACCACAACGGACCGGTTAAGCGCCTGCATCACTGCTGACGCCGCCCCAATCCGCCTGTCAATCTCCCGCTCCATCCTACCCTCACTTGTGAACAAGATCCCGAGATACTTAAACTCCTCCACCTGAGGAAGGACCTCCCCCCTGACCTGGAGTGGGCAATCCACCCTTTTCCGGCTGAGGACCATGGCCTCAGACTTGGAGGTGCTGATTCTCATCCTAGCCGCTTCACACTCTGCTACGAACCGCCCCAGCGAGAGCTCCACTGTTCGATGGAGCTAGGAGGACCACGTCATCCGCAAAAAGCAGGGACGAGATCCTCCCATCACCGACACCCTCCACCACTCGGCTGCGCCTAGAAATTCTGTCCATAAAAGTTATGAACAGAACCGGTGACAAAGGGCAGCCCTTGTGGAGTCCAACCCTCACCGGGAACAGGTCCGACTTACTGCCAGCCACGCGAACCAGACTCATGCTCCGTCGGTACAGGGACTAGATGGCTATTAGCAAGGGGCCACCAACCCCATACTCCCAGAGCACCCCCCACAGGATGCCCCTGGGGACACGGTCGTAAGCCTTCTCCAAATCCACAAAACACATGTGGACTGGTTGGGCAAACTCCCATGCCCCCTCCAGCACCCTGGCGAGGGTAAAGAGCTGGTCCACGGTTCCGCGTCCGGGACGAAAACCACATTGCTCCTCCTCAATCTGAGGTTCAACTATCGACCAGACCCTCTTCTTCAGCACCCTGGAGTAGACCTTACTGGGTAGGCTGAGGAGTGTGATTCCCCTGTAGTTGGAACACACCCTCTGGTCCCCTTTCTTGAAAATGGGGACCTGCCACTCCAGAGGCACTGCCCCCGATGTCCACGCAATGTTGCAGAGGCGTGTCAGCCAGGACAGCCCTACAACATCCAGAGCCTGGGGCTCCGCCGCCTCGGAGTTCATACTACCTCAGCAACTTCTGCCCCAGAAATTGGATGACCCGCCCCCGAGACCCCCGTCTCTGTTTCCTCACTGGAATACGTGTTGGTGGGATTGAGGAGCTCCTCAAAGTATTCCTTCCACCGCCCGACAATGTCCCCATTTGACGTCAGCAGCTACCCGCCCCCACTGTAAACAGTGCCGCCAAGTTGCCGCCTTCCCCCCCTGAGGCACCGGATGGTTTGCCAGAACCTCTTTGGAGCTGATCGATAGTCTTCCTCCATGGCCTCACCGAACTCCTCCCACGCCCGAGTTTTGCCTCCACGACTGCCACTGCTGCGCTCCGTTTGGCCTGCCGGTACCCGTCAGCTGCTTCCAGAGACCCACAGACCAACCATGCCCTGTAGGCCTCCTTCTTCAGCCTGATGGCTCCCCTCACCTCTGGTGTCCACCAGCGGGTTCGGGGATTACCGCCGCGACTGGCCCCAGCGGCCTTGCAGCCACAGCTCGCAACCGCCGCCTCAACAATGGCAGAGCGGAACAAGGCCCATTCGGACTCAATGTCCCCCTCTGCCCTTGGGATGCGGTCGAAGCTCTCCCGGAGGTGGGAGTTGAAGATCATCTGGACAGGTTCTTCCGCCAGGCGTTCCCAGCAGACCCTCACTGTTCGTTTGGGCCTGCCCGGTCTGCACGGCGTCTCCCCCACCATCTGATCCAACTCACCACCGGGTGGTGATCAGTTGACAGCTCTGCTCCTCTCTTCACCCGAGTGTCCAGAACATATGGCCGCAGGTCAAATGATACAACTACAAAGTCGATCATTGACCTGCGACCTAGGCTGTCCTGGTGCCACGTGCACCAGGACAGCCCAAAGTGTGTATTCTACAAACTTGACACATTCACAAGTCACTTGCAGTCCATTCAGAATGGACCTGCAACCCATTTTTGGACCATGAGCCACCAGTTGGGAACCACTGCAATAAAATATGCTTCTGAAAACACCTGAGGTGACAAACAGGCAAAGCAGTGACAGAATCTTGAATCACACCTCATCAGAGCTGACTAGATTTACAGTTTGACCACAGTTCCCAAGCAGTGACATGATTCACAGCTTTGAAGAATGAGATAGTAGTGTGCTCGAGGACCGTCTTTATCATATGATACTCACGGAAAAAAGTAGGTGTGTTTGAGGAAAAGGATCAGCACATGGGAAGGAGAAGTGAACTTCAGGCACTCATGCGTGGAGCAGGAACTGATGCACTTCGGTTTCGACCCTAAGGTCTTTGTCAGGGTGCAAAAAGGTGGACAGGAGTCAAACAAAGATTTTATAAGCCTGGCAGGGGGTGTCACCCAGTCTTGATTAATAAGTGAGCACAGGAGGAGGAGGGACATGATTATGTTCACACACTATCTGTCTCATGTACTTCTACTAAATATAGTGACAGTTTAAGGAAATATTTATGTTTTCATAAATGTTACCAGCTATAGCTATAACCACTGAGACAAAACAGAAAAATATTCTCATTAAACCTTATTTTCCACAAACTGATCTCCAGCTTCATTGTGTCTATAACCTCAGATCATGCCCATGCAGGTTAAGCATTGAATGTGATGTCATGGAATTAAAAGAGCTCCAGGGGTTTATAGGGCACTGACAGTAAACACCACTTATCCAGTCTCAAGACACAATGACAAGGGCAATCTTCTCAACCACGGGATTGTTAAGAGGTAGAGGTAGAGTCTGACTGCTGTGTGACATGTTCTGTCCCTTTTGTGTTGCCAGATCTATCACAACATCAAGTATTCAAGTGAGCCGCAGTGGAATCACGTGGGGATATGTATGCTGAACAGTGGGACCATACGGTCAGCTATAAGCGAGCGCTACAGGAATGGTACTTATCTGAATGCTTCATTACAGAGGCCACTTTGCACTGGCTGCAGTTGTTTCTTTTTTAAAATGTACTAATATTTGCCCTTACTTTAAGGTACCATAACTATGGAGGAGATCCTCACCGTCTTACCGTTCGGAGAGACCTATGACTTGGTCCAGATAAAGGGATCGACAGTGAAAAAGGCATTTGAACATTCCGTTCACAGATATGGGAGCATGTCTGGAGAGTTTCTACAAGTCTCAGGTCAGTTTTCTGGCCTCTGTGCTCCTCCATCAACACCTGTTTCATCTCTTGGAATCATAGTAACTGGTCAGGTTTTGTATTGAAGGAATACTTTAACATGTTGGTAAATATGCGTACATGCTTTCTTGCCGAGAGTTGGATGAAAGGATCGATACCACTCTTGTGTCTTTACCAAAATATCACACTATTCCTTCAAAGGAATACTTCACCCCCAAATGATTATTTGTACACCAATTACTCACCTGGTGTTGTGTTGAATTTGTGAAGTAAACTTAGTTTTTCTTGCATGCCTCCAGTGAACGAAGAATCCAAAAACAAAGAAAATTTTTGATGAATTAAAGTGATAGGGTACCACATTCGACAACAGCAAAAAACTGAACTGAACTAAAAGTAAAACTTATCTATAGTCTCTTCAAAGCCAGACTCGGAGAACCACGGAGAAAAGTTACAGCCAATGGGATTACTTTATTTGCAAAATACAGCTCAATAGAACAAGTTGTAGATCACAAACAGTATGACAGAACAGCCAAAACAGCCCCGCTTATCCAACTTCCAAAAGCCTTTATACTATTGAGTGCGTGGGTGTCTGTTCGTTTGTGTGCGTGCGTGTGTGTGTGTGTGTGTGGACAGGTCTGGTCTTATGATCTACTTGTCCCTATAGGTTTGATTTCTCGGGAACCCTAAGTGTTTTCTGTTCTGTTAGATTTCCGAGAATTGGAACTGCGCACGAACCTCGATTTATCAAAACAACTCCTTTATCGGAGTTTCCCTAGCATTCCGAATGTCACTTAACTCAAAAACAACTTCTTATAAGGATTCTTTCCTACTGCGAAACCTAGCCTATCTGTTCCCACGGACAGGTCACTCTGACCCCAAAATGATCTACTCCATTTGATTTCCCAGAGCTTGACTATGCAAAAACTACTCAACTTACCAAAACACCTCTAAAGAGTCCTTTTTATTACCAAATCTGACATTTGATCAACTGCTTCCAAAACCTTGTGTAACTGACCTTATTTTCACCTTTGGTATAAAATGATACATTATCTGCTTCTACATGCTGAATCTGAAATTACCGTTTTGAGGAACGTCACACAATAACACAAACTGATCGAGGCATTGGTAGACCAGCAGCTCCCTGTCACGATCCAAGGTTTTTTCGTTTGTAGTCTTATCTCATGGATTTTATTTGTTGCGTTTTTTTTCCCCTTGTTTCATGTTCATTCATGTTTAAGCTGTTTCCTGTTTTATTTTGTAGATTCACCCCCTAAGTGTTAGTTCCACTCACCTGTTCTTACTCCCCCAGTTAGTGCCTTTCCCTCATTTACACAGCAACACACCTGCCCTGCATCAGCCTCATTGGTCCTTCCTTGCTCCTGAGGTTTTCCCAGTCTATCAGCTCTCTGCCTGTTATTCTGCCTCATCACTTTATTCTCCTCACCTGAGCTTCACTGCCCTTTTACCTCCAGCTGCACTTCATCCCCTCGTCAGACTAGTTTGTATTTAAGTCCTGGGCTGTGTCTGAAATCACTCACTACTCACTCTATAGTCCACTATATAGTGAGGTCACCATTTTGTAATGATGTCCGAATGTTTAGTGGGAATTATTATGCCCCATATAGTGGACTCAAAGTATCCCACAGTGCACCGTGAAAAGTAGTGTACAACCGATGGTCACTCACCGAGCAATATATCCCATCATGCATTGCGCCAAAGGAACGGATGGACGAGAGAAGAGAGAGCAGCTTGATTACAACCTGTTGTACACGTTTAACTTGTAGTGACATGTTGAAGTTAGTTTTTCTTTGCCATGTAATAAACTGTCAGTTTAATATATAGTCGTCGGTCCCTGAAGAGATAAATAATAATGTTGGTGAGCCGGGCTGCTACAAGCTCTGACTTGTGCCGTAATGGCTTAATGCCTAATGTTATACAATAAACTCACAAGTCATTACATGACTGACTGGTAAAACAAACTTCGACACAACGACGTTTTAACAGAAAATTACTGGCATCAGTAGGACAGGCTGCAATCCTGAAGAGAGGATAAGTTTTAATCTTAGTTCAGTTTGATGTTGGAAAGGGGCTGTCTGTTTGGGAAGTACTGTGGATAAATGAGACTTGGATTATACTGTACGAGTTGTTTAAGAGTTTGTACATGGATGTTTTGATATAGTTTGCTGTTGTTAAAAGCGGACCCCTATGACTTTAATTCATAGAGAATTTTCTGTTTTTTGGATTCTTTGTTCACCAGAGGCATCGATGCTTTTTTCACAAATTTAACGTCACACAGGTTGAACCATATACAAAAGGTAATTTGGAAGGTGGAGTACTCCTTTAAGCAAACATAATATTTCCTCATTTTCTCTCTGACATTTCCAGGTATTCACGTTCAGTACGACCTCTCCAAACCAGTGAACCAGCGTGCAGTGTCCATTTCGATGCGCTGCACTGAGTGCCGTGTGCCCAAGTATGAACCATTAGATCTGGAGAAGCTGTACACTGTGGCCATGCCTTCGTACATGGTGGGTGGAGGTGATGGCTTTAACATGATCAAGGATGAGTTACTGAAGCATAACACAGGTGGGCAGCAGTGTAACTCAATAACTGTGTAGGAGATAAGATGAGCATGGTGCATTTGTCAGTTAGTTTCATCATTTAATACAAGTAAAATCTATAAAAGGTGGCATTTACCAACCACTGTTTCTGATTAAAATAATTCTCTTAGAGTTGGCTGAGTGCACAAAAGCTCAGTCCAGGTCTCTGATGTCTTAAAGTCTTTCTTCCCCTACGTTTCCTTCCTGTTGGACTGCACCCTAAGTAAGCCCTGTCCTTTAATGTTTCTATATAATGGAGTAACATGTAGGGTGGTGCTCACTGGCAACTTTTGAATGTCTCTGAATGGACTCCCTTGAAGCATATTTGAAGCATGACACCAAGTTCAAACATCAGTGTATCATATATGATGTACAAGTTTTAGAGGCAGCATAAGTGCCAGATTTGAGTCTACAATGAATTCTTCCTACTTTCAGTTGCCTGTGAAACATCTGGAGAACATGTGGAAAACTCCAGCAGCATTAAATGAACCCTGCCAGCTCTGTTTAATCTCTAATCTTTAATTGTTTTGCTGCAATAAGCCGCTTCTCAGCCTCAGATTTCTCAAACTTGGCACTTGATGTCACATTCAAATGTCCATACGCAAAACAGTAGAAAAGTCAGGTTTCAAAAACAGATTAGCGAGAGCAAACAGAAGAAAGACGGGAAGCTGCATGATGCATGAAAATTTATGAAAGGCAGGATGTTGCTTTAGGAGAAGCGCCAAGCTTGAAACATGTTGCACCCAAGCAGTTTAAGCTCCAACCTATGGCTCAATTAATTATTTATTAATTTTACGTGGCTCAACAGATTGTGATGACGACTTGATGGTTGGTGGGTCAGGCGACCTACCAATTTGCTCCTGACAGAAATGTCTAAACTGTTGAACGTTTTTCCCAATTTTTTAATTTGCTTTATGAGTAAATACTTGCAAAATGACGTCACCATTAGCCTTAGCTGTATTTGGGGTTTAAATCTATTTAGCAAACATTAGCATGCTAACAAGCTAATCAAAGACAGTGGGTGTTTCTCAAAGTCAAGGAAGAATCCCTAAATGGCTGAATTTCAAGGATGCTACATCACCAAATCCCGCGTCAGGACTGTTCCAATGTCAAGAATCCTTCAAATTCTACGAGGACCGAGTCCTTCTTTCAGAGGAATTTCAAGGATGCATGTGTGTATCCTCAGCGGGTATAAAGTACCCACAATTCTTTGCGCATGATTTGCTGGAAGTGAAGACGGGGCCTTTTCAATGATTTAGATAAATGTAATTTATTTGGATTAATATCTCCAGTTTTTGTCACACAAGCATAAAAATATATGGACAGAAACCTCATAATTTACGCTTTCCAATGTGTCCACTGCCAAATAATGAGATTTTTGAAATACTGTGATTTAGATAAAACATAAAAGTTTTTAAATGAATCATCTACAGCAGTGATGGAGAGCTAAGTGCCACAAAAGTTTCATTTAGCCTTCCTGTTTGGTTTTTTAAGTATAATCCAGCGATATATTCTCCCTAGAAGTCACGTGACTCTGAAAATACTGCTTATATTTGTTCGAATTGTACAACAACATCAGAGAGTGCCAAAATCATCACAGTACCCTGAAACTCCCTCAGTCTGCTGAGGGTTAATGATGCACACCTGGGGACACTCGTTAGCTTGTGCCAATGTGTGTTCACTGAATGCTAGGAAGCTCACTCGTCCTACCAAGGAAGGATCTTGACTTTGAGAAACACCAAGTGAGCATGGTACGCACCTGCTTAACATTAGCATATCATTGTAGCATGTTAGCATTAGCTCAAAGCACTCTTGAAATTAATGCAAAGAAATAATGACTGCAGCTGTCCCATAAGCACGACTCTGCAGGGTGAAGTTTGTTCATTAGTGATCACATGCCTCATTTTAAAAGGTTCCCCTCTTGGTGAACTTATCCAAAGCAAATGCATATTTTTAAAACTGCTGTGCAGCTGTCTCCCACAGATCTTACAACACTGTAAAAACACAGAACAGGTGGTTTTAAGCATGGGCAGCAAGGAGATACAGTTTTATAGGGAAAATATAAAATACCAATCAAACACTAACCAAGCTGTCATTTTCCCGCCTCTTGCAGGTGACATGGACATTGCTGTCTTCTCCAAATACATCTCAGACATGAAGCGTGTTTACCCCACAGTGGAAGGCCGGATCACGTTCAGGAACTCGGCTGTCTTCACAGCCCACAGCCTCGGTTTGATGCTGATGGGTTTATGGCTGTCCCTGACCCTCTGATTGGCTTTGTACACTTTGAGAAACTGTGACAGACTGAAGGGCATTTTGGGCTGCCTGTGAATTCCTCTGGGACTTAGTTAACGGCCTTTCCGTCTCACTGCCTCCAAGGATAACTAGAAGACAACAGGATTGCAGGTTCAGTCTGAGAGTAGATTCAGTCAGTGATTTAAACAGCTGATTATAAGGACAAGGGGAGTTCTTTAAGAACATCTGTCACACGTGTCAAAGGATTAACTTCAGTATGAAAGTGGTAAATATGTATTGGATATTACTAACATTGTTGACTGTAACGTGAATGTATTTTTTCATGTGTATCTGAAAGAACTGAAGTGTTATGAATGTCTAAGCCCAAAGACTGCAAGGCAGTGAGATAATGAACAGATAGAAAGCTGCCTGGCGGCGATATCACGCCCTCGCTCATTTAATAGGAACACATGGAAACAAGCCAAAGTATTTATGCACCTGAATGTGCCTAGGTATTTTTTGACTTTCATTTGACACCACCTATTAAGATTTAAAAATGAGCAGCGTGATTGCTCATCAAATCTCTTTTTTGTAAAGAATTATTGCTGTTTGAGTATGTTTAAGTTAAAGAAGCAAATTTATTGTGACAGCAGATACATATGATCTGTAAATAAGAGTTTTTGTTTGTTCTCATGACCGTGCATGAGCCTCTCCCCATCTTCACTAGTCGACAGGTTAATCTATACAGAAATAACGCAGAGACCTGATAGAATCAAATATTGTTGTTTAAAATCTGTTGAATACTTTTGTTTTTCTTATAACATCTGATTGCATATTTTGTTTACTCCAAAGTCACCTTTATGAAGCACTTTTGTCAACTTGTTAGAAAAAAATGAAAGTGGAAATATATTCTGTTTTTATATGTGAAGAAATAAAGTGCATCCTGACAGTAATAAATACAAACGAGTCTCGAATTTTATGTACAGTTGTAAAAGTTTTCTCTCCATTACTCATTTAATCTTAGGCCATTTACACCTGGTATGTACATGTGTCCCGGGTGATCGGGTCATAAGTGGACTCAGAAGTGGTCTTGGGTGGTTTGTGGCAACATTTTTTTCAGTAGTGTGAACGCTATGTGTCCTGGGCCACAAGAAGGAAGAAGGGGCTGTTGATATGCTGCCTGCAGCCCTGCAATTAGATAAATGGTAAATGGTCCTGCATCTAAAGTGGGCTGGACCTAATCAGAGGTTGTTATTTTAAGCCTGAAATGTATATGGATTAATCAGAAGATGCAATATTTAAGACATGAGAAAAGGATTTACAGAACAGCCTCAGAATTGAGCTTCAGATTGTTTTTTTTCACGAGTAATAGATGAAACATAGCTCCCCAGATGAGGATGTTCCTTTATCACAAGTACAGATGATGACTGCTCGTCTCAGTCCTAAAAACAGCAACACATTTGGTGTTTGCAAACGGAAATGATTCATGTGTTTATTTGCATATAGAGCGCGGAACTGAGATCTGATCACAAGTGGTCACTCGAGACGCATGTGGTGTGAATGAACAGACATATAGCTGTCATCTTGTGATCGGATCACCTAAGACGCATGATAATACCAGTTGTAACAGATTATTAGTTGAAAAATAGCCATGTTTTTAAATTATTGGTTTAAAATAATATTAGTTTTTTGAATGTTTGAAATTACAATTTACAAAAAAGTCCCTGTTTTTTTTAGAAAACTTACTCAAGATACCAGACTTTATGTAAAGTTTATGTGCTGACACTTAGATAAAAAAAATGGTCCCTTTACTACTGCTTGGATAGCTCAGCAACACGTAGCTACACACCGGCACCAGCACACCAACAGCTGCTGGGAGAAAGGGGCATACTTTAGCTTTCAAATTTAAAATACCAATGAAAACTGATTGCTTTACATCATGAGAGCAGTTTGATTTGGAGGTCCACATTCTTCTTTTCAAAACTTAAAATCATTAACAATCAAATATTTTCACTGGACTTTTGGCTGCAGTCAAAATCGTAGTTTCCCATTTTGATTCTATAAAACCAGCTCCACAGGGGCCACTTTTCAAGCCAGAGGTGTTAATGTGAGGCGATATGTTTATAGCAGTTCACATCTGTTGCAGCACCACAGTGAGCTCAACTGTATCAATGTGTGAAAAAGTAGAAACAAGTGATTCTTAAGTTTTACTACAATCGACTGCAGCTGTCGAACAGATGCACGATGCTGGCTTTTATAGTTAAGACTTATTACAAAAGGACCAGTGTCATTTATTTATATAATTTATTCTGCAGAGCAGACGACACACACAGCAGGAGAAGCTTTGTGTTTCCTCTTGTTGCTGTGGCATGTATCCAGGTCAGATACTGTACATGTGATCCTGACGTCTGCTTGCACACCAAGCTGGCAACAGTCTGTGCAGGTGTCTTGACTTCATGCTGAGAAAGCATGTCAGTTCATGTCCATTAAAGTGTTCATTTTACATCCACGGCGCCATCACAGAGGTTTCCTTCTGTACCTGCTGAGGAAACAAAAACACAGCATGAGCACTTACACGGATCGTCTTTGTTATTAAATCAGTGTTTCGTTATATACTGTATATAATCATCTCTTACATGTACAGATTATAGCCCAAATACATCCAAACAACATACATACACTTAACTATCTTACTGATAGCCCTCAAAAACTGCATTTTATCCCTGAAGTATCACAAAAGCACAGAGAAAATCAAATATTAAAGATCAAATTTCAGTCTATGGAATTAAAAACTCTTAAAGTTTCCTATGAGCTTGTCATTTCTTCCTCATTTATACAACAGTAAGACACCTTAAACATATAATTTATCATGTGTCTGGTTAAAAAAATCCATTTAACTATTCTGGCAAAAATATGCAGAAAACTTACTTTAAAAGATGATATCACTACAGCCAATCTTGGCTCTGTAATTGTCTAAGAACTACAGATGGCTTTCCACTTACAAAACCCTGAAATGTTAAATTGAGATTACATGATGATTACAACATAACACCTTGTAAAAGATAATCATGGGCACACTTTAAAGAGTCCAGTAGCAGCAATTAAATGCAGTGAGTGCCATTCACTAAAATGGAGTTATAAAGAGTTAAGCATGATACAGCACCAACACTATCTACATTTACTTATCTATCATTCATCAGACATGATCATACCTGTCTGAAAACACGCCTTCGGAGCTGCCATATTCAGTCTGATTTAATCGTGGCACACATATGGTGACTTGCACTGATGATGATTTTATACCTAATATTTATAAATACGATTTTTTTCTCTAGTCAAATAACTTTTATTGTATATTACTGAATTTTGTGATTTTATGATCTATGGATAAATTGCTGCTTGTTTTTTAACTGTGTCTTGTAAGGTGTCCTTGAGTGCTGGGAAAGGCACCTATAAGTGAAATGGATATTACTATTATTATTATTATACGGTCATAGGTTTCACTTGTTCATTCATACCAGGTGTAATAATGACCTTTACACATATGACACAGATAATACATTTTAAAAATGTGTCCAAATTTATCCAGAGTCCCAAAACCAAGCATCTGTTTACCTTGTTTAGCTCAGGGAAAAGCTCTTGAATGGCGATGTCCAGCAGCACATACGTCAGCTGAGGAAAGCAAAAAGCAGAGAGAGGAGGAAACGTTTTAATAGCAGCGATCTTTAAATTCAAACAGCAAACACATTTCGTCAAGACTCCAGTCTTCTAGGGAATGCAAATCTCCAAGCACAACCACTATGTCTGGTTATTCTTCTAAAACAATTACCATAATGTCAAACCAAAGGAGTGGATATGGAGTCATCATATTTCTCCAATTAGCTGTTCTGTTATCAGTGAACTTGAGTTCTATTGACTGGATTTTAAGATGTATGGCATTTATATTGCCAAAGCCAAAAGCCAAATGCCCTATCCTGCAAAGTTAACAAAAATGAAAAATAATTTGTGTTTTCGCCCTGTGGTTCGGATCTACTCCAAAATTAAATTGAGCCAGTAGTTTTTCTGTAATCCTGCTCAAAAAGATAGAGTACGTTTTCCAGCAGTGAATGTGTTCGACATTGCGTGTGTGTGTGTGTGTGTGTGTGTGTGTGTGTGTGCATGTGGGGACCTGTTTGTTGAGCACTGGCTGTTGCAGTCCATCAAAGAGGAGACGTACGCCCTCATATTTGGCTTCTTCTCCGATACATTTCCCTAGAAAATCTAAGGAAAGGCAGCTCATGAAATGTCAGCAGTCCGTTGATCTACAAATTACGAAACACCAACTAAAAGAACCGAATGAATACCTGGAATGTAGGCCATCATCTCCTCAAACGTCTTCTTCGCCCTCCTCTGCTTGTCTTGAGCCGAACGGGGCATGCTGCTCTCACAGAAAACTGTGTCTAGAAGGGCAAAGATCATTTCACCTCATTAAATTAAAACGTTTAAAGGAATAGCTCCACGTTCTGGGAGTCTCCTTTATTTCCCCTACATACCTCTGAGCAGGGTGATGAGCGAGACAAGTCGGTGCTCCTGGACCACCTGGTTCAGTTTGCATCGCAGGTAGTAATCTGTGTAGGCTTCCAACGTGTTCTTGAACAGGATCCTGCCACCCATTAGCAGGTGGTGAAGCCAGTCGGGGATGTGGAAGACAACTCGGCCTGACAACCATGAGGAGGAGGATGAGAGAAAGAGGAAGAAAGAGAGTGTGTGGGTGAGTAATGGACTCGGTGACAGTGGTCCAGGGATGTACTTGTCATGGTGGTGATTCATGAGGGAACACCAAACCCCTACTGTCAGTACATCTCTGCAGCAGTGCCTTGTTACTGTCTTTTTAAATATCTTTTATATTCTGTATTTTATTTACTTATTTTTTCCTTGTGTTAGAAGTTATTATTACGAGATTGAAACAGTCTGGAGACTATAAATTAACTGAAATTTTTCATATCAACAATAAAACCGCACCTTTCAAACATAATCCCAGTGCAGATGTCCCATAAAGTCAAAAAGGTTTGCTTTAGTTGCAGCTAGCTATTGTTACATAACACTGTGTGTGTGACATCTGCTTTTGTTTTTGCTGTAATGGTGTCTATCAGCTATATATATTGCCGTACTAAATATGTTCACGCTGCTCATTAACGATTAGTATGGAGTCCCTACAGTCCTGGAAGGTGATTTTTTTTTTATCTTGTGCCCACAGGATATTTTATTATAAATTCATGTACGACTCTTACGACCTCAGATGCACACAGCGACCATTATAATAACAATAAATAATAATAATACACTTTATTTAATGACGCCTTTCATGGTACTCAAGGTCACTTAAGATCAGTAATAAAACATATAATAAGCAACAAAGCACCAGCAATAAAAGATTAATGAAATCAACAATAAAACTTACAATGAGCAACAGAGCAAAGGTCATCCAAAATTAAAAAACATATCTTTTTCTTTTACCTACAGTGCTGTTTATTTGTCTTTTCGGAAATCATGACTCAGTTACTCAAGATAATCCACAAACCTTGTTGTGAGCAGTTTCATATAGGATCTATTTTCTTTCTACTAACCCACACCCACCAACCTAATCATCGTGCAGAAGGAAGTGTGCATCTACTTATAAACAAGAGGCTCGTGACAGGGCGAGATGTAAACGTTAATGTCAATTTCCTCGCAGGAGCGGCATTAAGCTGTTGCCTAGCAATGCAATGCCAATGAAATGCTCTATAAATTCATATACATCTATACCAACTTCATATGCACACAGCCCCCATAGTAATAATGAATAAAAATACATTTTATTTAATGCCGTTTTATAATAGAATACTCAAAGTCACCTTACATCTCAGTAATAAAACATACAATAAGCAACAAAGCACCAGTAATAACCCCTCAATGAAATCAACAATAAAACTTAAACTGAGCAACAGAGCAAAGGTCAACAATAAGTTAAATTCAGTGTAAATTAGATGCAGTTGTTGCAGCTAAAGTGAGTGAGCTCAGCTTTAAAAGTGCTGTATGAAACTCTGGAGAAAGACAGTTGGTTGTTGAGTCTCATTCTCAGATAGTCAAACACTAACCGAAGCACCAACCCCAAGCGTTATGATTTTCTATTTTGTGTGCACACAATGATTAATGGCAGCACGGTGGTGCAGTGGTTAGCATTGTTGCCTCACAGCAAGAGGGTTCCTGGTTCAAACCAAGGGTGGGGGAGCCCTTTTGTGTGGAGTTTGCATGTTCTCCCAGTGTCAGCGTGGGTTTTCTCTGGGTACTCCAGATTCCTCCCACAGTCTAAAGACATGCAGGTTAATTAGTGACTCTAAATTGTCCATAGGTGTGAATGTGAGTGTGAATGGTTGTCTGTCTCTATGTGTCAGCCCTGTCATAGTCTGGTGACCTGTCCAGGGTGTACCATGATGTATAATATGTATAATAAAACCAATGTGATAAATAACAGGCTGTGATGATCAAACTCTGGGAAAGGAGAACTCACTTACCCACATACATTAGGTAGTCATACAGCCCTTCAACATTGATCATTTCCATGAAGTAGTTCTGATTGTGTCTCTTCTCAGTCATCTCCGATCGGTTGGCGTTGTTTTTGAAGAGCTCGTTGAAGAGCTAGGAGAGAGGGATTTACATCAGACTGAGGCCTATTTAAAACAAAAACACCACTCTTCTGTTTCAACAACCTTTTCTAATCTGAGTGACTGACAGAACTCTGCTCAGGTAAATATGCAGTTTTATTCATTTTAAACTGTATGACGGGAAGTTAATTGCGTTAATGCCTGCATTCTGAGGCAATGACACATTTGTCCCAGAGCTGTAGTGAAGGGGACATTTATGTTACACCCGCCAGAAATTGCGTTCAAAGGGGTCAAAACTTATGAAACATTTTATGATCTCACCGACTCAGCCTCTGGCAAGTTTTCACATTGAACACTCAAAGCCTCTTCTGGCCAAAAAAGGTGATACTATCACTGCACGTCAGGGCACATAACAATGTTTGCGAACTATTTCAAATAGATGGGTCAAAATTTGGCGACCCAGAAACTGTATGCATTAACATGATTTTTCCCCACACAGTGTAAACAGAACAGAAAACCAAGTGTGTTAAGCTACAGTGGCAAGATGTCTGAAACAACCACTGGCTGTGATGTTGAAATGTCTCTCTGTACTTCTTTACAGTTGAGTCTTTTATTTTAAGAGACAGCTGGATGGCTGGAATGCATTTAATGACAACACAAAAACAACTCCCCACAGATGCAAACATAACTTTGCTCTGAGAACTATTTCTAAAACATTAAACCTTACAGCTCGGTTGGATTGTGGGTTTTTGGATCAGGAAGTGGTAACTGGCGACACTTCAGTGTAAACAACTACGACACGAAATTTGAGCTTCAGAGAGGACTCCAACTGTACTCATAGGATCACATGCCTTGACTCAACTTCGGGAGTTATATAATTTGATTCCCCAACCTTTTTGTCATTTTCCGAGGTGGGGCTCAGGATGGTGAGCTCAGGACGGCTGGGTTTGGGTTTGGGAGATTCACAGGAGTTGAAGAAGGACTGGATGAAGGGCTCCAGATGCTGCCCTTTCTAACAGAGAAGGCACAAGATAGAATATGTATAAGTGACAATGACTGCATTATTTCTCTTACAGATGTATTTGTGATATCAAAAAGACAAAGACAAAACTGAGAGAAATAAACCAGACCACACACACACACACAGACACACAGACACACAGACACACACACACACACACATCACTAAGAAGGCATGTCTTACCTCCTTTATCAGTTTGCTGGGAACCGACTTAATGATTTTCCCTGTGAAACATAAACACTTTATCTCAGTGATGTATGGCTCTGTCACATTTTTGCCTCTGAAACACAAATATCTCTCCACGGCAGGCCAAGGTCAGGCTGTTCAAACATTTTCACAGTGTGTTTGACATGCTCTGCTGTTCAAACATGATCTGTCTCGCTGGTCATTGTCACAGTCATACTGTACCCAGGTTTACGTCGGGTAACATCTTGTCCAGGAACTGGGACTCCATGCTGTGAGGAGACAGGAAGTCAGCGAGGAGCTGACTGTTGCTCAGCTCTGGATGCTGTAGAAGTCTCTGTATAGAAAACAAATGTAAATAGACTTTGTTCATAAATGATTAAAAAAAAGGTGGAAAAAACTATTTTAATTTTTTTTATTACTTACTTATTTTTTAAAATTGTTACCAATTATTTAATTTAATTTAATTTAATTTATTTTATCTTATCATCGTTGCTGCTATTAGTATCGGACTGAGAAGACACTGATACTTTAATTTTCTTTTTTTTTTCCTGGAAAGTTACTTAAAATTTTATTTTTTTCTTTTGTGGAACAACGGAAAACCTTAAATCGTTGCTGTGGCTTTTAAATATATTAGACATTAAAGCAAACTGAGTAAAAGCAGAACAGCATATGACTCGGGTTGCCGTGTGGACACATTCAATTACAGATGTTTTATTCCTTTTGGAAAGAAACAGACTAGTTTTTCAACAACCACACATGTGGTTTTGTATGTTTTATAGCCTACTGACAGAATTAAATTATTGCTGATCTTATTCCATGGAGCATAACACATTTTTCAATTTATTTCCAACCTTCAAAGTGGGATTTCTGTCCCTTAATTTCAGCAGGCTGTAAAAATCAACATGCAAAAACTTCTGTCTGTCCGTCTCAACAATTATTGGATGTACTGTCATTAAATTTAGACATTCATGTCGCCCCTCAGGATGAGCTGTAATTACTTTGGCAATACGCTTTTTTTTCTTCATCAAGGGCCACCATGGGGTCAAAACTTTTAATTTGAATTAATACTTTGGTTAATAACTAAATTTCTGCAAACTAATGACATTCCCATTAACCTCAGCTGTACTTTGGGTTTTGTGCTAATCAGCATGGTAATACTAGGGTTGGGAACGATTACCCGATACGACCGGATATCCGGTTTGACAAGCGAAAGATACGGCTGCGTCAGTAGCAGCCTCCTCAATCGATACGTTTCAGCCACGAATCCTTAGATGAATCGATTGTAGAGTCATGGATCAGGTATCGCTAGACTAGCAATCGGTTGACTGGCTTTAACAGTTTGCATCTCTAAAACAACGCCAGTGCCGGCGGCATGCTCCGTAGCAGGCATTACTGACAACGATAATGGATGTAAACATCACCGGTGGAGCTGAGGAACAGAAGCTAATGCTGGTTGGATAAACCAGGGAGCAGCCAAGCCGCAGCAGAAACTAAAGGCGAATCCTGCCGGTTGTGGGTTGAACGGGGGTCACAGACACAGACAGAAATACGTACTCCTGTCAAATATGGCGGCCATAGTGCTCCGGGGCGCAAGATAATGGCTTACCGGCAACCGAGAAGCCCGGAGGAGAAATGAGCAGTTCACATTTCCACAAACCTCACCGCACTTTAGGGACTGTTCTTTACTTGTCAGGGGAGGAGGGTGGCTGGTTGATTTTTATTTTATTTATTTATTTTATTTTTGATCCCCCCTATGTTGATCACTTATTGATGCTGTTTTTGAAGTACGAATAAGTCAGTAAGTAATTTATTCCATTGAAATATCAGTGATGTATTATAGAAAATTGATTTATCTTTTTATAAATGGCAAACACAGAGAAATAGTCTGACATGCTGTCAGTGATAAGCTGCTAGTCATCACAGTCCATGATATCAGCTAATAACAGGAGATGTCAGATTCTGCCCCTACATTGCATGTTATTATTTTATTCTGCTTTATGTTTATATTGTACAGCGTTATGATAAACTTTATTCCAGACTCAAGTCCATATAAGATACATACAAAAACACACACAATGTGTGATTTTGTTGTTGTTTGTCTTTTTATTTTATTTTTGCCAGTGCCATACAGCAACAATGCTTGGGGATGTGGTCTTTTACAAATCTGAAAATACTCTAAGAATGTCACTTTTATAGAATTGGCTTCTTTATTTTATAATATATGATTAATGTCTACATCAACAAATGTTAACCATAGAATCATATCAAATCGTATCGAATCGTAACGTTCATACACTGTATCGAATCGTTCTGTATTAAAAATATATCGTTTTTGAATTGTATTGTACCGTATCTAGATATGTATCAAATCGTCTATCACAGAGAGATTCCCAACCCTAGCTAATACATTAAGCTAAGATGCTAAACACAGTAAACATTACCTGCTAAACTGCTAAATCAGACTGTTCGCATTATAATTGATATTGTTAGCATTCTGATGTTAGCATATAGCCTTGTTGTCATATTAACATTATTACCTGTGTTCATGTGTTGTTTTTTTGTTTGTTTTTTACTGACTTTTAAAGCATACAGAGACTCTCTGGGTGATGTGGACTTTAAAATAAACTGAAGTTTGTCTTGTTATTTTGTCATTTATCATCATGTGGTGATGCACCCCTGAGCAGGGACTGTTTAAGAATCTATCTTGCTGTTGCGCTCAAGGGCGTTCCAGTTCCTACACATCTGGGATTTCTGAGTCTGCCGAAACTTCCATGAAATCATGAGCCACGTTTCAAATGATAAATCTCGGAAGACAAACAATCAAAGGATGTGACTTTGGTCATTTTTCTGCGGTAATGTTCGACAGGCAAGTCTCAAACCTTGTTAGAGGATCCTTGAGTGCACTGCTAAAAAAAAAGAAAAGGTGGACCTGAAACACAACTGCTGAACTGTGTTTTGAAAACCTTTATCCTGACCTGACATTTGTTCTCCACAATTTAAACATGACCACTTTAAAAGGGTTATTGTCTGAAAGTGGATGCAGTGTGTTCCTGTTGAAAAACTCCAAAACTGAGACCGTTCCAATTTAATCTTGACGGTGCTTCGAGTGCTGCCTGTTACAGCCAGATGCATTGAGTGGAAAGATTTATCTGAAGCACTGTGTGGGTTTGTGGATGTGAGTACGTGTATGTGTGTGCTTGCTCTGGGCCTGACAAAAAGTGAAAATAAGACAAATTACAGAAGTGAATCCACACTTAACCTTCACTGTTACAGTGTTATATCAATACAGAAACGACATAATGTCACTCTGATCAAAGTGCTACTCTCTACATAGACTTTAATTCGTAAGCACATATTCTACTTACATATGCAGAAGACTTAAGACTTGTTTCACATCTGAATTGACCGGAGTTCAGTGTAAGAAATGGCACACGTTCAAATGTGTCTAATACATTGCTTGACAATCATACTTCCATTACACAGAGATTACTGTCACAGCTGTGTGTTTTAATAATCTTCATCTGTCTGCACATTACCAGAGGTTTTTGTGAAATCTGGCTCATCTCCAAATCCATCAACATGTATTGAGTTTATGCGTCTAATAATAATTCAGCAGAAAAGACTGTCTGTCTACACGTATGCAGATATTTTTGAAAATGGTCATTTTTCTTTACACTTTGGCCTCCTGTTTACTCAAATGAAAATATCCTTTTTTAAAAATATATATCTGTACACATGTAGACAGGGCCTTAAGTATTCTATCTTCTCAGACATCTACCTGAAGGTACTCCTGAAACTCCTCCCGCTTTGATGTGAGGAACTCGTAGTTCTTGGGACCGATGATTCTCTTTGAAGGCAACTGCGCATCTGGAAATGAGCCTACAAAAATATACAAGAAATAAAATAACTGAAAAAAAACAAACGAACAAACTTCCTGTTACGTTGACTGGAAAATAACGAGCTGCACAGTTTCCAAAACGACTCCAAAATAAGGAAACACTTGACGCCTACAGTTAAGGTTCACTGGAAAAAAATGTTCCGTGAATCTGCTGGAATCTGTGAGACTGTTTTGGTGGGAAATTCTTTCCATATGACAATAAATTAAAAAAGGACCATGCACAGGTCCTCTAATGCAAACAGAAACCTTACCATGAAACTCAGTGAGCTTTGATTCAAGGACATAGAACTCCAGATATCTTCTGTACACAGACCAGTGCTCAGTCTCATGTCCCACTGCAGACAAACACAGACAGGGATGACATACAGGACAATTCATAAGTTAGACCAGCAGAAAGAAGTAACTGTTAATAATATGTGTCACTTTATTAGAGCAGCATGTGACTGTTTTTAGCCCCAGAATGTCACTCAGGAAAAATGTACTTGTGTCGTGAAGATGTTTTGTTTTTTTTAAAGATATTTTTTAGGGCATTTTTGCCTTTAATTGATAGGATAGAGGAGTGTGAAAGGGGGAGAGAGAGAGGGAATGACATGCAGCAAAGGGCCACAGGCTGGAGTCGAACCCAGGCCGATGCGGCAACAGCCTTGTACATAGGGTGCCTGCTCTATCCACTAAGCCACCGACGCCCCACTTCTGTCTTTGAGTGTTACTTGTTTTAACCGTTTGATTGTGTACAGACTGGAAGCAAATTTTGTCTATAGAGGACAGTAAAGAATTATTCTGAATTTGATTCTATGAAGTCTCATTAACCATTTGAAACCTGGAGCGACATTAATTTTCTTATGCTGCTTTCAGATGCCTTTTTCAAGTATTTTAACCTTTGAACCCTGAGCAGATTATGCCATTTATTTTTTAAAAAACATGGGGAAAAAGCAGTGAGCAACTTTGTAAGAAATACCCCCCAAATTGCAAAAAAATAACACATTTAGAATTTTTTTTTTAAATAGGGACAAACTACATTTCTAATTATCATTATTTTTATTTTAAAATTATGTTACAGAATTATTATAATTTTTAAGCTCTTTTTTCAGGTCATTTCCTTGTTTGTTTTTAGCTTTTTTTCCTATTTTATGTTACAGTTTTTTTTTTTTAATTTTCTCTTTTCATTAATTTCCTGCTAATTTTTGCTGTCATTTCTTGATTCATTGTTCATCGCTGCTCGGGTTTTAAAGGGTTTATTGGCAGTAGGATACTCTTGATTGTCAAAGCTCTACATTTTTTCATTGCATTGAGTTATATATTTTTGGAAGCATGCTTATTTCCTATCTTGCAGAGACTTAGATGAGAAGACTGACACCACTCTCATGTCTGTACAGTATAAAGCTCTAGCTAGCAGAGGGTTAGCGTAGCTTAGCATAAAGAGTGGAAACAGAGGGAAACAGCTAGCCTGGCTCGGTCCAAAGAAAACATAATCTTACCTTCCAGTACCCCTTAAAGCTCCCTAATAAGCATGTTGTTTGCTTAATACATAAGAAACTAGTGAGTGTAAAAAGTGTAAAACAACAAGTTGTGATTTTACTGCTCCATTTAGACATTCCGAGTTATGTAGAAGCACTAAGGAGTTTTCTTTTAAAATCCAAAGTTGACTTTTGATTGTAACTTATTTAGACATAAATATTTGAGAGGCTTTAAACAATTACGTGAGCAAGAACTTATATAACTCTATAACATCATGCAGCAAAGCAGAATGACCCCTCTGAGATGACAGTAAGTGAAACAGAAGGACCGGGCTGTGCAGTCTCACCTGCCTTCCGGTCATTGCGCTCCACATCAATGCAGAACACAGGAATCCTCTCCCTCTTCACATCGTCGTCATAGAAATCAATGTATGGGATGGTGATGTTCCAGGCTGAGAGGTTTCGGGGGGTGCTGGGGGTGGAGGCTGCCTCCATGGGAGAGTCGTCCTCCAGCACCATCATGGCTTCCTCCACCTTGAATGGAAGGAAGTGAGAGAGGTTAAGGTGAAGTGGGGCACAACTCCTCAGAAGAAATAGGTCATTTTCAAGACTGTTGCTATTAAGGTACAATCTCAAGGGCAGTACTGGCTGCAGGGCTGACTCTTAAATTCTTGGATTTCTTTTGTTCTTTGAGTTCTGTTTAGTTTGTACTGCATTACAATTCAAGTGTGTTCATCTGTCTCGTCTCTGTAACTTATCTAAAATACAGTGCTATCAGAGAATACTATCAAATGTACTGAGAAGGAACTAATTCTTACTAAAAGGCCGTCTAAGACTCAAACAAGGGAAACGAAGCAAAAGCAAACAAAGCATATCCCTCTGCACTCGATACAGGAAGGGTAATTAAAAAACATTTAGCTAACAGGATTTATTGCGCCAACTATGGGAGAGAGGTCACTGTATCTGCACATATGACTTATTTTCCCACACACAAAGTTTGTAAAACAATCCCAAACACTTCTGTAAAGAAAAAGAAAAATTCATAAAGTCAGGAAACACACAAGTTATACTGCTCTTGGCCACAGCAGCAGATGTTGAGTCATGTTTATGAGCCTCATGTGTTTTCATATGCACCACACACATACCATACACTACACAGATGAGCACTGCTAAAATAGAAAACATTTTTTGTCATTTGTTTTCCATTAGATGTATTGTGTAACCATACAAAATTAATTTTAATATTGGACAGAGCATAATAAAAAAGCTTCAGTGGAGCTTTGGACAACAAGCTATACCTCATGTATTTGATTACATGGAGAAAATGTTTGCCAGATTAGGTCACACACGGACATGGATTTTATAAAATCTGGGAAATGCTGGGAATATTAAAGTTCAACTGGTTCTTCAGAACAGCACAATTACACCCTGGCATCATGGGATTCATTTTTGGGAATCCAGACAGCAGTGATCTAAGATTACAAACTGTGATATCATCAAAACGGAAATCTGTGGAGTGCACACATGGGAGGCAGATCTGGTGAACAGTGAAGCTTTCCTTTTTTTACTCACCAACGCCGCCAAGTGGCAACTACAGTCATAGTATGCAGGACTTTGAATTTTACTTTTTCTTTACTTTTTGTAATTACTTTGAAGTTTACATGAGTCAGAGACATTTATAAGAATGAGAAACACACACAGGACAATTTGATTTATGTTTTAAATCTAGGCTCTGAAGCAGGGAAACACAAGGTGCCTTTGCAAAATGGCAGAAAGCCAGGGGCAGTTAATAAACAAAATGTTTTCCTGTCAATGTTCACTGCTCTCACTCATCTTTGCCAAGAGGCAAATCCAGTTGCAGCAGCCCCATGCAGGTCAGGTGTACAGAGTGGCGTTCCTAAGATTTGAGGACCTCTGTCAGGGGGTCAGAGGGCTCCTCCCCTGGCACTTTAGTTTTTAATAAACAAGCTCTATTTTGATGCTTTTTATGCACTCTGGCATCTTATTTACATTTACAGTACAAAAAAATCCCACTGTGAATTCATTTATTGTCATTAGAAAATGGAACGGCGGGCCACCTGGCATCCTATCGATGGCCAGATTTAGGCCGGAAGTTGAGTATCACTGCTCTAAAGGAAACTATTGCCCTATTTGCAATATGACAAACACTTTAAATCAGTGGTTCCCATCTGGTGGGTCATGATCCAAAAGTGGGTCATGGGTCCATTTTGAAGTGACTCACAAACGTGTTAAGTTTTTAAGAAAACACTTTATTTTAAAGTACAGTGAATTTCTGGCACAGAGCTTTTATTTTGAAGTGCTGTTTCCCACTGTAGACTGTAGAGTGACTAACTGACAGCTAATTGAGAGAGACAGAAACTAGCTTGACAGCATGGCCAAACACAAGTATGATGCTAAATGTATTAAACTGTGTGGACCTTGAAGTAATGACTAAAGAGAAATCTGGACCCCGTGGCTGGACCAGTTGGGAACGACTGTACTGAATCATCTAAAAATTTAGCCTATTTAAATTTAGCCTATTTGTTATATTTTTAGCTCAGCCTCACCATATCATCCTCCCCCTCCACCAGCCCATAGGATGGCAGCATGGCTCCCTCCATGGTTGTGCTCTTGAACACGCCTTTGATCTTACTGCCAATGCGGCTGATCCCAAAGGACTCGCCCCTCTTTGACGTGTTCCTGCAGGCCAAACAGGGAGATTATTAAACAATCCGTAATGGAGGAGATGCGCATGGCTTTGGCAAAGCGCATGCAGCTTGAGAGAAGTGACAGGGAAGGAACCGTGGAGGACAAGAGGGGAAGCAAGGAGCAGCGTACTGCATCGGTATCGTGACTGTACAATGGGGAGAAAAAAAGCTAAGGTAGCCAAACCCAAAGCCAAAATGTCACTTCACAGCCATCTCGCAATGAAATGCCTGGTTTGTTCTAAAGCGCTGCGGGGCCAAAAGCACACACAACACACAGCAGTGATTTCATGAACAGATGTCTACAAATTTTAATGATCACAAAACAATTGTATGATCAGTTACCAGTCGACCAGAAAGGGCACACAACATCACAGGTGCTCTGTGTGTGTGCCTGTTAGTATAAGTGAAATAAAACTCACCATAATACGCATGGTGATATACCAAATACACGAGAAACTGAACATTGAAAAGTCACTGCATTGTCAAAACAACAGGCGAGTCTTCAGCCTAAACATCACAACAACGTTAGAGGAAAGACACATGACAAATAAAAACAGGATCCCATGCACAGGCCCCACCATGCAGGCGTCTGGCTGGGACTGGGGTCACGTAAGGGGGAAGTGGACAGCATGACATCACACTGAGCGACCTGTGACACACAGATGGACCCTGACTTACTTGGGTGATGAGTGGCGGTGGGATAGCGAGCCGTATGGGAAAGTTGTGAACGTGGACTGGGCATGGAGGGAGTTAAAAGATGCAGGTGAAGAGCTGCCAGAGGCGGTGAACAGTGAGGACGGGGACTCGGGGCTCCAGTCCCAGGAACTATAAGCAGAACAGGGTCACGTCCCCGCGGGCAATAGGAGGGAGAGGACCGTGGATCATACCAGGGCAGGCAGTGTAGTGGTTACAGAATCAGAGTGGACATACAGTCACAGACACAGCACGGTGGTGGCAATACATAATATGGAGTAACAGGCGGACAAATGGGCAGAGTGGAAGGGGGGGTTACTGAATTGCAGACATGGAGGGAGTTGAGGCTCGTAGTTGGTCAGTGTTTACGAATGGAGTGCCAGTGAGAGCCATTATCTGCTATCTCATCTATCTCCTCTGAGTGGCATAATTCATGCTGCTTTTGAAAACTGCCTTCATAACAAGATTGCTTTCTTGACCGGGTGAAAAAACTGAAGCAGAAAATTAACCAACATCCCTCCCGAAGTTCCCCTGATGATTTATTCCAACCCAATTGCCAAAATAAGTGCTGTTATTGTACATTTCTGCACACCATGGATATGTTACATTAGTATGTTCCATATGTAAATCTGTCAGTTTCATATGTAGACACATTTCCATAACTGGAAATGTCCCAACTTCTTGTTAAAAATACCAGAAATGGTCACCACAAACAGCTAGAAATGTCCCGACATCTTGTTAAAAATATCTTGTTTGGTCGCCACAAACACAGCTGGAAATGTGCCGATGTCTCGTTAAAGATACCTCCTTTTGTCGCCACAAACACGGCTGGAAATGCCTTGATGTCTCATTAAAGATACCCTGTCTGGTTACCACAAACAGGGCTGGAAATGTCCCTTCGTCTTGTAGAAAATACCCAGTTTGGTCACCACAAACACAGCTGGAAATGTCCTGATGTCTCATTAAAGATACCCAGTTTGGTCACCACAAACACAGCTGGAAATGTCCCTACATCTTGTTGAAAATACCTGGTTTGGTCACCACAAACATGGCTGAAATTGCCCTGATGTCTCATTAAAGATACCAGTTTGGTCACCACAAACACAGCTGGAAATGTCCCAACTTCACATCAAAAATATGCAGTTTGATCACCACAAACACAGCTGGAAATGCCCTAATATCTCATCAAAGATACCCTGTCTGGTCACCACAAACACGGCTGGAAATGTCTTAACATCTCATTTAAAATGTTCATATGATACATATGAAACATACCAGTGTAACATATCTGTTGTCTGCATAAATGTACAATGCCAACATTTTATTCTGATGACTGGGTGGTTAATTATTTCATTTTTGAAGCGAGCAAAATTAAGTTTGAAAAATTTAGCAAGCAAATCATTATAAATCCAGCCTAAAACTTCCCAAACTAAGATATTATATTGCATGTGTTCAGCAGCATCCCTATGGGTTGGCTTGATCAACATATGATTATGATGACTCATGCTATGAATAACACAATTAGCTGCTTAAGATCACTCTCCTCACTCTTCTTTCATTTGTGTTTATAGCACAGGCACCAAATAAAACATGTATTTATGTGTGCAATTAGATTAGCAATAAAAAAATATATATCATTATCATATCAGTGACTAGTGCTCATTGAAGTGAAGCCCTGATTGCAGCGGGCCCGGAGCACAGTGAATTTGTTAAAAAGGCAGCACATGTTTCACTGTAGACCAGTCAGGCAAAAATGAAGTGTCGTTTGTATCTTGCGTGCAGCAGCACTGCTCAGCCAGCCACTGTTTTGATCAGCACACTGATGCCTTATACTCACCGAATGTCATCCAAACTGAGGCTATTTCTGGAACAATATGCACAAGGAGTTAGTGGCAGGGCCCCATGGCCGCATACACACCACACCCCGTGATAGAAACATGACAGTTGATTCCTGCACGTCTCACTCAAGTTTCATTATACTTCTTGTTTTTGCTGGTTTACAGCTTATTTTAGGCTTTTTAATTAATTAAGCAATCAAACATTATTTATGTAGCACCTTTCAAATAAATCAAATGCTCTTCAAAGTGCTTTGCAAGCAACTGACAAACTTAGGATGTTAAAAATAGTAATATGTTGAACACATAAAATAAAACACAATGATCAACGATAACATTCTGATAAAACCAAAACACAAAATAAATAATGATTATTATAGAAAAATTTAAAACAATAAAACCACAAAATTATAAAACACAACAAAAAAGCCAGACTAAATAGATCTTTTTTTTTTTTTAGTTTAAGACTAAAAATATTGATATTTTCGGCTCCTCTCAAATCCTCTAGAAGGCTGTTCCAGCGGCTTGGAGTGTAATGGCTGAAAGCAGCATCACTAAATTATGTTTTGCTTTGTTAAACAACTAAAAGAGGAACCTGAGGATGCGAGGGGCCTTCCTGGTTCATAAACCAGAAGCATTTTTGAGCCAAAGACAAAACTTTGAGTGAATTTATATATTTGATTTGTATTTGACGCAGCTGGCACATACTATACTCTGCCCTTACACTGTAGTGGTTACCGCAATACAGAGAGTTGTGTACATTAGAAGAAGTTACATAAATTATCAGAGAAATTTAAACAGATTTAAGAAACTTGGGTTGCAGATCAGCAATCGAATAACAATCAGTGAGGCACTCTGTGTTTTAAGTCACCCCTACCATCTGTCAACTAATAACTAATGAATCTATATCCTGGTTTACGTTACTGTCAAGCTTATATTGTACACAAAAACTGGTAAAGTGAATCCTACCTGCTCATCCTGGAGTTCCTTGCAGGGGACTCTGCCCCTCTCAGAAGCTGGCGAAAGTACTGGAGAACAACATGGAAAGAGCAAATAATGGTATGTAAATTTCAGGTTAATGTGCAAATTCTGTGACAGGATACAAGCAACATTAAAGCGACATACTGCTATACGTATCGAGTGACCTCTTTATGCCTTGATAATAATAATCATGACTGCACTGTTCATTTTGGAGCAGCAACAGGAGTGGCAAAATAAATCGAATAATAATATTATTTTCCAGACACATTATTCATGCAGGGCAGTGGCCTGCTGTGGACAATGGCTGAGCACTGGTCCACCCAGCTGTATTCAATGAAACAGCCTCTGAGGGGTGAAATTCGGCTTGGCAGCTTGGCATAATTCCAGTGTTGGCTCATTGGCCAGTTGCGCGTCTGGTATTGATGACACGGCCGATAGTGGTTGGTGGCTGAGAGATCGGAAGAGGGCAGCGCGAGAGAGTCAGTGAATTCTAAATCAACTCTAATTCCAGCATTTGGCAGATATAGTTTTGTTAAATATGATACAAACACAACTCAAATGACAGATATTAAAATCAGTCTGGGCTCAGACAACCATATTTAGAAATCCGAGCATGACAGACAGATGCAGCTATAAAGAGTGGGATTCATTAATTGGGTTGAGCCTCAGGCATGTGTTGTCAAGCTGGGTGACAGCAAGTTGAGTGATTCATTTGGTGGTGTAGACGCTAACCTCATCACTGTGACAGAACATGGGGGTGAAAACATTCTCCAGCAGGGACAGAACGTGCTCGTAGGCTTCAAACAAACACCTCATGGTCTGCAGTTTCACCACCTCTGCATACGGGCCCTCTGCAACTGGGAAACAGATACATGTTCAGAGCGTTCCAGCACAGACTTGTCCAAGAAGGTAATTACACACAGTTCTCTGAGAGTAATTTCAGTGACTGACATACTGTTGCGTATTTCCTCCACTATAAAGGGGTCGAAGCGGATCTTGTCAACGCTCTCGTCCAAACAGTACGTCTCATAGATCTTCTTCACCTCCTCGTGAAGCATCATCTTCTCCGAGTCAGACAGCTCCGGGCACAGTATCTTGTCGTTGAACTCCTCTGAGAAGTTAAAAGAGTCAGACAGCTCAGTCTCATTGTGTAAGGACGTT
The DNA here is from genome assembly GCF_041903045.1 of Epinephelus lanceolatus. Lineage (NCBI taxonomy): Eukaryota > Metazoa > Chordata > Actinopteri > Perciformes > Serranidae > Epinephelus > Epinephelus lanceolatus. The sequence goes on from NC_135748.1 coordinate 24,314,329, forward strand.
TAAGAATGCATCACTGTGGTGTCCATGAGTGTCAGGATTAGGGACAGTCTTTAGTGAGTTTTGCTGATGCTTTCAGACTGACTGTGTGTGGCTGAGAGGTCAGAGAGCGGTTGCCTCTATTCAAGTTCTCTTTCATAGAGTCAATGAAATATTACAACTACTACAGATTAAACCAAAAAGAGATAAACAGGATACTTACTGTACCCAATTTGTATAGTTTATAATGAAGAGCATTTAGAGTTTAAAGGGACAGTTCAAACCAAATCAAAAATACATAACTTTCTTCTTACCTGTCGTGCTTTTTATCAGTCTCGATTGTGTCAGTGTAAGTTGCTGATACTGAAGATATCAGCCGTAGAGATGTCTGCCTTCTCTCAAATATAATGAAACTAGAAGGCACTCAGCTTGTGGTGCTTAAGGTGCCAAAAAACACATTTTAAAAAAACTCAACAGCAATGTCTCTTTCCAAAAATCATGACCTGGTTACTAAAAATAATCCAGAGACCACAGCAGTTTCATGTAGGAACTATTTTCTCGCTACCAAACTACACCCACCAACTGTATCACTGTGCAGAAGGAAGCATGCATCTACTCCTAGCTCACCTTGCACCACTGAGCTAGCTAACATTACAGCTCAGCTGAGGAGGACGCCATCAATGTTTATATCTTAAGTCTCTCGTCCATGAGTAGATGCAGGCGTCCTTCTGCGTGGTGATACAGTTGGCAGGTGTAGTTCGGTAGAAAGAAAATACTCCCTACATAAAACTGCTCACAACAAGGTCTGTGGATTATTTTGAGTAACTGGTCATGATTTCTGGAAAGAGACATTGCTGTGGAGTTTTTCAAATGTATTTTTTGGTACTTTGAGCTCCACAAGCTGAGTGCCATCTAGTTCCATTATATTTCAGAGAAGGCAGACATCTCTACAGACTAACACTTGGCAACTCATACACAAACAATCCAGATTGATAAATAGCACTACAGGTAGAAGGAAAAATATGTATTTTTAATTTGGGGGTGAACTGTGCGTTTGAAATTTAGAAATTAAAACCTGGAAAATATGTAATGTTTGTCCCAGCGATGTTGGCTTGACTGGCTGATAGCTTGGTTAATCCATGCTTTTGAAACTATCTGATGCGTTCAGGACTCACTTACCGACTGCAAGGCAGAACTGGAGCACATGCACGGCCCCTTCTTGCTTCAGGAAGTTCATAAAACGGAAGAGAAGGTCTTGCTGTTCTCTGATTTCCTTCAGCTCCAGCTTCAGCACCTGCGGAGAGATAGCAGTAGTGAAAGAGGGAACAGAGATCAGAGTTAACAAAGACAGCACTCTTTAAAAACTTCAAAAGTATGTTCTTTCAACTTCTTCTGTGATGACAGCACATACTAAATATTATTACATACAGTGTGTGGTATTTGAGGAAACACTCACAGAGGACTTTTTGTTGCGAATATCAGAGTACTTTTGCAAGAAAGGAACCAATGTTGAAGTGGGCTCTGTGGCTTCTTCGGGCTGGAGGGACAAAAGTAGATGGGAAAGCATGTTTATCTAATTCACCCATGAATTACACACGCTCTGCAGCAATATTTTTAAAAACACAATGTAAATTGAACTGCTTGTGCACATAACGTTCAAGTGCAATGTATACTCACAGGAGAGTTGTCGATGAATATCAAAAGTAAATGATTGACTGTGTCCTGGAATAAAAAAAACAGCAGTCAGTAAAACCATTAAACTCGCATAGGTGTTCTGAAAGATAAACATTTGTCCTCCATTTACATGCTCATGGTAAATAACATTTATTGACATGCTACATTACTAAATACAAATCAGTGTTTAGACTGACAAACTATCAGTAGAGGGACTCAAGTGACATCCTTTTGGATTCAGAAAATCTGCCCTCAATGTGTCTACACTCACAGGATCAGCCAAGTAGTCCATTGAAGGAAGGAAGACAGAACCAGCCAAGACTTCTCTTATCAGGAGAGTAAGAGATCTGAGAGGAGTGAAGAGATAAGGTGGCAGGAAATAAGAAATAAGAGAGTGAAGAATGATCCTTATCTACTGTTGTATAGCATCAGCGCTGTCAGACTTTCTACTCGAGGGACAATAAAGTGCAGCGATGCTATGATGTTTCGTGCCACACTTTGACAAATATATAGAGGCCTTGCCTTTATTGTCACAGCGCTGAGTTACCTGCAGTCTGTTGCCTTGGGTGGCAGGATGTAGGGGAAGAGCATCTCAGTCAGCTTCCTGAGGTAGAGGAGCTCATCTCTGCGACTGCGAAGGGCTACGTGGAGGTCAGGACCGTATTCGTCCAGGGCAGCTTGTTGAAGATACTCTGCGTTCTTTACTACAGAGGAGAGTAAGAGAGGTTTGTTGTTTGTTTTATATGGTGAACAAAAAGAAAAGACTCGGCGGGTGATGTGTATCAGCAATACCTTTCTGTCTTGCTTTGCTTATTATCTCAATGTGCTTCATGGAAACTTTTAGAAGCTTCTGTGTGATGAGAGACGCCACATCAACCTGAGATGGAAAAAAATGGATTTAAAAAATTCATGTTCAGTCAATCAGCATCCCAGCATTTTCATATAGTCTTATTTGTCACCTTCTGAGTTCGGCGGACCAACACAGCTGCAAAAAAGCGCAAAGTCACTCTCAGCTCGTCAACAAACGCCTCATCATCTGTGATGTCCCTGAAAAGAAACACCTTACAATCACATATGTCACTTCATATAACACATTATACCACCTTTCTTTGTATTATGACATGCAAAAAATACCAAAAGAAAGGCTTACCTATACCAAGGATACACAAAATTTTCCAGAACCAGCTCCAGAATCTGGGAAAAAAAACAGACCTGGACTATGAGATAATTTGGTCTATTTATTTAATTATAACTTTAGAAACATGTTTCATCTATGCGTGTATTACCTCTGAAAGAGAAGCATCCACCTTAGAGGGAATTTTCAAGTCAAGCCATGGCTGATAGTTTTCCAGTAATAAAGTTGGTCTGTCAGTTAATTTGAAAAACAAAAATATCACAGTATTACACAAAGAGAAAATCATAGGAATCCATTCTGACCACTAGAGGGCAGTGCAACACCTCCCATAACTAGATAAACAACTGTGTGTTACTGAGCACATTAAATGCATGTTGACAAACCCAGTATAATAAGATTAAAGCAGAATTATGTTAAATCTCCAGATAACTCTCTTCTCCAGCTTACCACTCACTTTGTTTGATTTTTACCCTGTCTTTTCCAAGCACAGTATGTAATACACACAGTCACAGTGGATATCCAGGTCTATGGAGTGCCCTCCTATGTCTGCTGGCATTCAGAGTTCACCTTATCAGCATAACTAGTGTTAACACACACATGATAAGGCCGTGATATACAACAATACAGCCACGTCCTCAATGACAATTGCACCACGACATAACCAGGGGTCTCACCTGTGCCTTTTGCATTTGATTTTGCCACAAACGGCACAGCTGTGGCCCAGTGGAAACAGCTCCTGTTGGTACAACTGTAAAAGAAAGTTAACATATTGTGGATTAACAGGTTTTATGGAAATCCTACCCACCATTTGCTGCAAATGCAGAGGTGCAGAAATCACTACAGACCTTAAATGTTAAATGTAAAAAGCATGAAGACATAACAAAAATGTCGTCAAACTGAAAATGATCAAGGCACTGACTCACAAATACTGTGAAGTTTAATGCTGCCATTATCAGACAACTCTATTAATTAATTCTTGCTTTCTGAGGTACCTTTGTTTTTGGTTTGATGGAGACTAAGACATTGGGCAGCAGAGACTCAGGCCCCAAGGAGCAGTAGAAAGTGACGACTCCAGCCAGGAAGGACCAAAACACCATCATAATATGAATATATCTGTCAAAATATAACAAATAAATGACCATTAACTAAGTAAAAACATTTAAGCATATAAAAGGAATAGATGCCATACATGAATTAGCATTGATGGGAGTTATAACTGTGTAGTTACCTGTTTAAAAGCACAGTGGACAACAGCAGGAGCAGAAGTAGAAAGCAGAAGACTGGATACTGTCGGCCCAGCTCTCTGAACCGGTTCAGCTTCACCGTGCGTCTGATTTTCTGCAGACAAGCCCTGATGCATCCCATCTTGACCGCTTTGGAGAGCTTGTTTACATGTAGCCTATTACATATTGCTGTGGAATAAATAAGACATCTTGGAGCAGCTGTGTGGGAATAAACAAGGGCGTGCAGCAGCGACACACAACAGCTTCACTTGGAAATCATTTAATCTTAGCTGCTTCTTGACTTTATATATCAAGCAGGTTGCAGTGATTTTTTAATTATCGACTCCAGCACTTACTGCAACAGTACGGTAGATGTTAAGGGCCATTTTTCACTGTAGTCCAGCTGCGACACCATCATGAATTTGCAGAATAAATGCGCAGGTTGCCTGTTTATAGGATCAGCGTAGCAGAGGCGAGACAGCCGCACACAGCTGTGAGCCACAGCGGGATTAGAGGTAATTACACAGCATGATCTGTGCAGAGACTGTCCCGAAACTCCGATGCTGTTTGGCTAATGGCTGCGGTGCTCCGGCTGTCATTACTGTCCATTGAGGGGGCAACGGGTGCTGCCTGGTTGTCAGCGCTGGAGACGCGTGATGTCACCTCCGCTGCGCTCACAGCAGCAGCTCGTAGCACACTGGCTACTGTAGTTTTCACAAAAACATGTGTATTAGCTTCATATTACCTCAAATAAACAAGCAGAATACACGACGAGGTGCCTCAGTTTGAGAAATGAGGTCGATGCGGCGGTGACGTCCCTCTGTCATGTCGATATTTATCAAACATGTCCTTTAATAACGGATTTGAGGTGCGTTAGCATCAGTATCACCGTATGGTTAATAATTAACCACGCCAATATACCCGTGAAAACGACAAACGAAAACTGAAACGTCATTTTTACCTGGAAACAACAGGGTTAACCGCCAATTAGCTAGCTTTAGCTAAGGTTAGCTAATTAGTTCCGCTGTGGCAGCCACATCAGTGCTGTTGCTATGGTTACCTGATTAACCGACACTGTACCTGGTGTGTTCAAATAGTCCAGGAAGACAATTAGCGACTCAGATTTCCAGTAATTATGGCTCTATTTGCCATATCTTTACACAATATACGAATATGTTTGATTTACATAACACTAGAGGCCTGTTCAGATTAAACCAAACATTAAAATCATGGTCAGTCATTTTAATTATGGTTAGAAAAGGCCGAAATTAACAGTGAAGTGGAAGAAACTGAAGTCCTTGAATGGAGCCAGGGCCGTGCAGAGACCTTTAGGGGGGCCAGGTGCTTCAAGTTAAAAAAAGGGGGCACATGGAGCAATATTTTAAACCTCGATACAGCGGAATAATTTAAAGCATAACCTGTTATACTGACCCATACTGAAACAGAAACTGCATTAGTATACCCTTGTCCTTTAAAATATGAATGTGTTTTAATATAATCTGAAGGGAGTTTCCTTTTTTTTTAAATTTGGATAATTATCTTTATTTGATTTCATGCTTTCCGCCATTAGGTTTTGCTTACAATTTCAATATGACAATCATGTATTCGGTACTTTGGTGTATAAGATTATATGTAATTTACTAACTCTGGGAGGTGTTTGGCTAACATGAAAACATCAGTATATCTCATACAGTACGAGACAAAAGTTACATATACATTCACACCACATGCATTCATTCATTTTACATAGAATACATCCCCCCACCTCGACCTATTTTCTTAAACTGGGGCACCTTGTCGTGTATACTGCTTTCTTTTTTTATTTTATTATATAAACTTTTTTGTATTTTTTTTTTTTATTAGTCTTTTAGGGCCTCATAAATGGACCTCATTAAATTGCTGTTTTATTGTTGTCCTCAGACAGTGTCTTTTCTATGGTCAAATAATATCTCATCAGTTCTCTCCAAGTCTGTAAAATAGAGGACTTTCCTTTTTTGAGAAATACAAAAAGGAAAGTGGCCTTTCCTTTTTGTATTTTCTTTTATATATTATATAAAAAGGAAAGCGGTCTTTCCTTTTTATTTTTCTCAAAAGTTGTACAGAACATTAACAAGACTTATGATGGAAAGGTTTTTGTGACAGGTCATACATGATTATTTGGTGATATTTAAACTTTAGAACTCAATTTTTTTTTAAATAAAAAAACAGTCCAGACGTATATCATAATGGGATTTAATATATTATCCAATATAATGCCTTGGTTTTGGATATCAAGGGGCAAAGGGTCAGGTGCCTGAGCACCCTCCTCCCTCTGCACGTGCCTGAAGAAGGCCCAACTTGCTCTCCACTCTATGAATGTATTAAGAGAATAGTGAATAATTTTAAGGTCGTAACTGTTAAATTTAGGGCAGCCATACCTCCCACTCATTGCTTCAGCAGATAAATGGAGTCCCAGCAACCAACAACTGACCTACATGTATTGACTATAGTTTCTTTACATAGACCTTTTCAGTGCAGTCTTTTTAAAATACATCATGACAGGAAATGTTTCATTACTAGCAATACTCAATTTGGTTTAGCTAGTTTTAGGGGCCCAGTACTGTGCAGAATTGGTCACTTGTGTGGTTTCAGGGTGTCTACAGGAATCAAACAGTTATTTAAGACACTTTTAGGGACTATTTATAACCAAATTTAAGACTGATTTTTGGACAAATCATCTTTTTCTTATTCAAGTGCAAGTATACAGCAAAGTGGGGAGAGTATGAGGTTCAGTGCTAGGTTTAATGCATTTTGGCACAAAGACAAGACGGATAAATTAAATTAAATGTTGGTGGCAATGAACACCTCACAAATTCAGATGGATGATTATTCAAAGACATTTAAGGCCTAATAATTGTAAAATGTATGACTTTTTAAGGACCTGCAGACACCCTCAAGAACCCTGAGTCCTTGGAGACCCAAGTTTCTCTTAGCTCCATGGATAAAAAACATTTAAAGGTCCAAACTGTATCATTTCAGGCAGCCGTGTTTCACACTCATTACTTAATATGCAAATGGGAGCCTAACAATTGACCCAATTTACACATCACTGTTCCAGGAACACTCACTATAGAGCTAAGCCAGTTTTAAATGTTGTTAGATCAGTAACATTTAATTAGGGTATTAAAGGAACACACAGCTGTCCGTTTATTGGATAAAACGATCATTATGTTTTATATTTTATTCTTGACTTCTCAGTGATGCGTTTTTAGGCCTTTATCTGCCAGGCTTAAATAGAAACACAAAGTGCATCATTTTTAACTAATGAGATTGAGACATTACCATCACATGAAGAGAAACTTACATCGACATCCTTTCAAAAACCTACCTGTTGTCATATTAAATCAAACACCAGCCAATTAAAAGCAGAGCATTTGCACCGCATGAAGATTTTATCCAAAGACTAAGACACAGATAGAAATCAAAAACTTTATTACAAAAATAAGTTACACTCACCTCCATTTTACAGTATAAAACAATTTATTTGCAGGAATGCAAAAAACGTTGTTGGCCACCAACAATAGTTTAAAACTGCTAACATCTTTTTTTCAAAAGGTGGTTGTTATGATTTTATTGAGGGAGTTAACTGTATAGAAAACTGGGATTGAAGAGCAGTTTCCTTTTTGCTATACCCGGAAATAGAAATCCTTCACTGCAGTATCCCTTCTACCACTATATGACTATGATCCCTCACCAAATCATAGCAGCTAACGTTAGGCACACATGCTCACTGGCTGGGCAATATGGCAATTCAGTCATCCGTACAAGATTAACTCGGAAAAAATCGTTCTCATAGTTGCTGTCTTCGGAGCTGGGAAGGGATCACTCAAGATTAACATGATCTTACATGATGAAGGATTGGATTAGGTTGTTTTACATGATTCTGATGTTTGAAAATGTATTGGTATCAATATAAAAACAAACCCACTGGAATAATTCAGTGGCACAAAAGGGACACTGCAGGGCTTTATTTTTGTTTATTTTTTTAATCAAAGGCAGTTGGATGCCTCTGATGTTGAAGCCTTTACAAAAGTAACATTTTATTCGAAAAACTATACAACCAGTAACTACATACTCTGAAGAAGCAAGGCGGCTAATTCAGTTCAAAATAGGATAAAAGCAGGGCTTGTTCAGACTCATCATATGAGATTGTTTTGCATGCCCAGTTTGACTGTTTGCAGTGTCAGAGCTGCAGCTAAAATGACTATATTACATTAAGTACATTGTTTTTGCGCTGCAGCTCTTGTGCATATTTTGTATGAAAACAAGCCCTGCTTTCATCAATATAGTTTCCCTATTTACAGTACAGGCCGGGTAGTTTAGTCCTCTGTACTGAGGTAGTCAACCAACCCTTTAAAGACAAGTTCTGAAAAGAACCACTTTCCTGGAATGCCTGACTTATCCATGCCAGGTGGGTACACCCTAAAAACCTGCAAATGTTCTCTGTCAAACATCCAGATCAAACGATTAAGAACATGGATATTCCGACAATAAAAATTGCGATTAGCACAAAAATATACAATAGCATCAAGCTCCTTTGAGCCACTTCAAACCCACGAACTTAAAAAGTGCAATTTTTCAATAATTATTTAAAAATGGCATGTTCAGGGACAGGGAAGGGGGAGATTGTAAGGGCAATACATAGAGCCCTGTAATTCAGGGCTGGGGCAAAGAGGCTGTGGCGAGTATTTAAAATCCTCCGGTCATCTTTTCTTTTTTTTTTTCCTTTCTTTTTTTTTAAGGTGGCAGTTTCAGAAACAAATAAAAATAAAAAAACATGGGGGGAGGGGGAAGATGCTTCTTCTGTAAGGCTGGAATATCATTGGACCTTTTTGTCGTGCTCTTTTTTTCTTTTTTTTTGTTTCAACATCCATTGCAGCTTACGGTGTAACCCCACACATCAAGTCAGTATCCACTGTGACAGGTCAGGACCGCCCTCGGCCCCGTTTCCCTGCTGGACCAATGAGAGGACACATAAAATTAGTACAGAATTTTGACTCTTTCACTCCAACACTCGTGTTGCAAACATTCCCCATCAATCAGCATGCTGACACACTAATAAAATTCCACAAAATTCAGACTGAGGACAGTGTTTGCCACGAGGCTGACCACCTTAAAAATACAGTACGTTGTCAATGACCTTTGTCTGCTGCCAAACTGACTGGCTGCTCTGAAAGATGACACCTGTCAGGGATTAGTTATGAGGCCAATAAGCAGGTGTAACTTCAGTTTAAGTGCAGCCTTATAATTACTACAAACTGCATTTTAAGGCAATCAATACCTGCACTCAACTCAATTTTCCCTCTCTACAGCTGCACTCATTTGCTAATCTGCTACACCCCTTCCATCCCTGTCGTTTGCTTAAGTGGATGTTTTGATAGCTGTGCACAGACAGAAAATATGCAGACACCAAGACTGAGCGCACGAGTCATATTTTCTCTTATATTAAGAGACCCCAATAGAGCATAATGATGATGTCACCCACTTTGAAACTAACAGCATCTCACAGACAAATCTAATTTACCTCTGCTTGTTCCAGGGCCCCCTCGCTGGGAGAAGCCCACTCGGCCCCTCGGTGTGACGCCACCACGGCCCCTGGTCTGACTGGCACCTCCACGGACTCCTCCCCTCGCTCCTCGTACTCTCCCGGACCCCTGGAAGTCGTCATAGCCATAGTACGGGTCCTCATAGCCGCCCCGATAGTTGTGGTAGTCGTATCCGTAGTAATCGTAATAGTCTTCATAGCCATAATAGTCAGGGGGGTACGAATAACCTCCCCGCCCACCTCGGCCTCTGCCTCTTGTGGGTGGTGGCATGTGGGGAGGCCCGTAATAATAGTATTCATCATACCTGAAAGACGAAACACAGACTCAACATTATCATCCTGCTTTATATCAAGATTTGATAACCGCAAGACTAAAAGGTCACGGGGTTGAGCTGCATTGTTTGCGCTTACATTTGTGTTTTAGCGGCTTGTCTCTGGGCTTTGCGCTCTTTCCTCTTCTGGTCGGGGGGTTTGGCGAAGACAATTTCAATGTGCTCACCCTCCAGGTCTTTGCCGTTGAGATCAGCCAAAGCCTGTAAATTCAACATGAAAGTAAATGTTTCCACTGAAATCACAACAAACTTGTTAAATCTCATAATAAACATCTTCTTTAGAAGTGCAGCGTCAAGGGCTTTTTTCATCCATACCTTCACAGCACCATCTCTTTCCTCGAAGTGGATGAAGGCATAGTCTTTCAATTTTTTCACCCGCTCCAGTTTGCCAAACTGACTGAAGGCCTTTTCAAGTATCTCTTCTGTAACAGTGCTCGCCAAGTTCCTCACAAACAGCACCTTGACCTGGTGATGAAAACACAGATTTCAGGTTTCTTTGGGGTTTTTTTTGCAGGAAAAAGGAACAAACACAACAGCAGGAGACAGTCAGAAACTTATTCTGGTCCCTGTCCTCTGGCCCTGTGCCTTACCTTGGCCATGACCTCTGGGTCTGGGTCCTCGATGGGATCAGCCCACTCCACGGTGACCACATTGCCCCACACCTTCACCTTGCCGCTCATGAGCCGGCGGCGGGCCTGAGCTGCCGTCTTGTGGTCTTCATACTCCAGGAAGCAAAAGCCTCGATTTTTCTTCTTGTCGTCTGGCTGGTGGTACAATATGACATCATTTAGACCCTCTGTAACAGGAGAGAGAGGAGGAGAAAAGGCAACAGGGGGTTAACTGGATTTATTCGACAGAAATCACCATTAAATCAATGACCTACTAACAAATCTGCATTAAGAAACAAAATAAATTCTGTAATTTAAAAGCTTGATTAAAAAACTAATTATGAAAAGTGTGAAAAGAAGATTTTCACTTTAACCTTGAGTGCAGGAAATGTCTTAAGTCAAAAAGCGAATTAACTACATTAAATGCCCAGTCAGATCTTAGCGGTAAGCCATCATGGTAACGTGAGTCACTCCGGCATAGTAATGAGGTCATCATTTGGACACATAGACAGACTGTCAAAAGCTTCACCCACTGATTCTTATATTACAAACCTTAAACGCAGAGCTAATCTCATCACAATTGTCCGACAAGCAAAACATAAATATTACGAACATGTAGGAATGAAGCTGCTGAATTAATGTTACACTATTATACATAAAGAGAAATCAAAGGCTGCTACTGACTCACCTGTGACTTTTGCAAATTCTTCAACAATCTGCTCTTTTGTTTTACTCTTGGGGATGGAGCCAACAAACAGTCTATTATTGGCCACAGAGATGCACACGCCGATGTGTTTACCCGGTCGAATTTCATTGTTGTTGCACTGCAGAAGGATGTAGGAGATTGTAAGTGAGAGGAAAAAAAACATAGCTTCCTTGTTGACTCATTCTTCTGTCTGCATTTTAACTAACAATTCAATCAGAGCCTCTCTTTATCTGGGCATACTTGCAGTACAATGAACCTACCAATTTGACAGCCTGCTGTGCAGCTTCTTTAGTGCAGAAAGTGACAAAGGCGTAGCCTCTGTTCAGGCCACTGAGAGGATCCATCATCAGGCGCAAGTCCCAGATGGGGCCAGCTTTCTCAAACAGTGGAACCAGCTCGTCCTCAAAGAGATCTCTGGGGATTTTGCCTACAAATATCTGCCAGGTTGAGAGGAGAGGAAAATATGGTTCATGAGAGCAGCTCTTTAACTTGACATCTGCGGGAAAGACAAGGCATAGATGGTATTTAGGGAAAAAGGTATCCAGTCAGCTCTTAGCGGTAAACTATCAGTGTAACCATGGTTACTACAGCATGACAATAAAAGTTTCATCATTTGGACACCGCACGAAACCTGAATGCACTCAGCCCGCAGCTTAGAACAACCAACTCAACAGAGTGAGTAAGTAAAAGTGCACCGTTCTTGCATCTCCAGGCTCAATGAGTAGTACAACTTCAAGGTGGCATGTTCTGTACCTCTGTACCGATGGTGGGCTGTGCCCCTGAGTGAGCAGACTCTGGCGGGGGACCTCCATACTTCCTCTGGCCTGTTGTCACATCAAGTGTGTAGCCAGTCCTCTCCAGCAAAGCCTGATCACAAGAAAACATGGAAAAGAAAGAAGGCTACAGTTTAATTTGATGGTTCCAAACCGGTAGGTCACGGTCCAAAAGTCAGTTGCAAATTGATTCTGAATTAATTCCAAGTGACTCATGAACATGTCAAGTTTGTAAAAACACTATTTTGAAGCACAATGAACTTCTGGCACAGAGGTTTTATTCTGAAATGCCACTTCCTGCTGCACAGTGAGTGAGTAACAGACAGCTACTTGACAGAGACAGCAAACCAGCTCGACAACATCAAACTCAAGTATGACGCTGAATATATTAAACTGTGTGGATCTTGAACTTATGACTAAAGAGAAATCTGGACCCAGTGACTGGACCAGTTGGGAACCACTGGTTTAATTAACAGTCACAAGCCCGTTTCATACAGTCTGTTCAAGAGGGGAATGTTGCACCATTATTCTGCCACTCTGGATAAAACAAACAAGTAATGGAGGAGCAGTGCTGTTCTGCTGTTAAGCTGGCAGTGGAGGTAGTAACAGAATCTGAATTGACATCTGTGAAAAATGTGGGAGCCGTTTCTTTACACCAGTTTTACAGAATGTTTGTTACAAAAAAAAAAAAAAAAAACTACAGGTAATTTTTTAAAAATGCGAAAAAGCACATTAAAAGTGTGCAAAAAAAAGGACAAAAAAAATCATATTTGAATGTGTCTCATATTCAAACAGCATCCTGGTTACAGAGATTAAATATTTTCACACTCAAAAGCATCGCATCAGCATTCACACATTTTGTCCCGAGCATGAAATTAGTTACAACTTTCTGGACAGAGAATTAGTTCTCACTTTGATTTTGGCTTCATCTGGTCCTTTATTGGTGTCTGACACTTTGGTCCCTTGTTTCTCTCTCTGTCTGTACGTCTTCATCACGCCACAAAGAAAGGCACTTTTGTTCTGAAAGGGAAAAAAAAAACACAACGACTAAGTACTATCGAACAATAATTATGTAAATAAAACGTATCAATAGGCCAATGTTTGATTCTTGGTTTCACACAAAATGAGTAAGCTGTTACACAAGATAGAAAAGGTCTGTCTTTCAAGATAAAATCAGTAACAGCTAAGAGCTATTGTGCAACTACAATTCAACTCTACAGTGCCACTTTACATCACACTGCACATTATAGGACAATCATCCACTTTATATCAAGGCATCAGAAATGAAAGGTCCAAGTTATCTAAATAATACACCAACAGTGCCACAGGCATACCTGAACATGTGAGAGGTCGCTGTCCTTAAATTGCAAAAGGACTTGCAGAGCACCTTCTTCGTTGAATTCTTTCAGAGCCTCGATCGCTCGATCATCTAAGTCACTGTGTGACACCAAACCTGTAGGAGGAGGAGGGGGAAAGACAGAGAGAGAAACAATGAGCTACTAATAAAGAAGACTGATAAATTTTGCATTACTACGTCATCATTCAGGCACAGAAATTTAAGTACAACTGAAACATTTGCATGCGAGTCACTTAGCATGACAAATATATTTTCAAGTTGTGTAATGGATATGTAATGAGCACTGCAATTTGGAGGAAGGAGTGGGACCAGCCTAATCTAATGGAGCTGTATTCAGTGGTCAGGCTGCACTTTGCTCTCCAAACCGGCAAGTTTTTGCAGAACTAATCACAACAGATGTGACAGTGCAACTCGATATGCCAGTGCCCCTCTATACTGTGGCTGGGAGTTTCTAATGAGACGGGCTGCATTCTTCTCTATGGAGGGGCCGTCACCTGTCCCAGGCAGCCACACACCAGACAGCTGCTGCCATTGTTTCTGTCTTGGCCCCATCTGGCTGAAAAGGCCAGAGCAGTACTTTTGTAGATCTGACTGACCAAACAAGTCCTAAAATGACCCCCAGACTTTGTCACTGCAGCTCCCTCCACACAAACTGATAAAGATGTGACCAAAGCAACAGATAACCTAAGCTGTGCCTGATATCATACTTACACCAGCTCATCCCTACTGCAATAATTTCATGGGATGTGGGGAAACTTAATAGAAATGAATGGAGAGACTGGACAGGCTAACCAAGACACTCGCAGGGAGAGGACAATTCATTCGCCCTGACACCAGTGATCATGCAACCATGTTGGGAATGCAAATGCTGCAATCATTTACACATTTTCACATTGGTAATGTGTAATTTAATATTTTGTAGCACTGCAGTACCCATTTTGGTAGGAAACCACAAAAAGTTGCTTCATGATCCCAATTCCCCCATTCAAAAAGGTGATAAAATGACAGTACATGCAAGAAGTTGATAAACATAAAAAAATTGCATATTTGAATATGCAAGTATATTCATTGTGCCTTACCTGCTATGTAAATTTCATCTAGTTTTTCAGCAACTTTCTGTGGTAAACCAGCTTCTAATAAAGTCTGGAAGTGCTCAGAATGGGTAACTGCAGCAGAGGTGTCCATTGGTTCTTCTGGACCATTTCCATTAATATGTTCTGTGGCCATGTCTCCAGAAATCTGTGTAAATGCAATGAGCCAAATTAATCCTGGGTCAAGGGCAAGACTTGGGATGTATTCAGAAGAGTGCAAAGTCTCAGGCATGTCAGGAAAATAATTTAAAAAAGCATTTAAAATGGTTTGACCATTTCTGATCTTGGATACAGAGTGACTTTTGTATTCATATATGCACAAATTATCAATAAACAGGGGGTGTCACTGTGTGCAAAACAAGTTATCACTGTTGTGCGTTCCTGCACAGTCTGGAGACTTTTCACTATCCTGACATAACACTCGCAGCTCTCAGCTTGCATGAGATAGAAGCCCAGAAACCTGTATATAGGCAGTTGACAGATGTTTCAACATTGCACGCAAGACAGATAATGCACATACCAAATTCCCCACAGAAATCAATCGACTGATATCGCGTAAAAGCTACTTGGTGTGTGTCCATGTGGCAGTATTTTCCAGTCTGGTTTGTCCTGGGTTGAGAAGTTTGTGCAAATGGTGCCTAACGCCTGTATCACAGTCCTCTTGGTGGCTGCTGGTGTAAACGCCTTGTCCGCTTTGGTCTCTAAATTACATGTTAACTTACCTTCTCACTGCTGACTTCAGCACAGGCTAGATAGCCGATACACGTGTTCCATCAGAGAGTGAGCCCCGGTTTCCGGTAGCTGACCAGTGAACAAGTATGCACCCTATTGCATTTTGATTTTGACACTTTGGCAGCACATACTGTGTCACTACGGAAAGTACCCCCAATCGTCACTTTAGTAACCAACCATTACTCCCAGTAGTTTGTTTAGACACATACTGGGGCACGAACTTGTGCAAACAGCAATCTAAGTGCTCCATGATCACATTTCTGTATCCGGCACCGCTGGACTGAGCAAAACGTGGACGGCAATCTTGTGTTTTGGCCTAACGTTAACTTAGCTGCCGTTACCCTTCGCTAATATTAGCTCTAATACACCATGCAGCCGATATCTTTATAGGTCTGTTAATCAATACCATTATATCGGTAAGCACGTGCTTTCTCTGAGGTTAAAAACATTTCTGCAACCATCAAAGTAACTGGAAAGCCCTCGTGCGAACCCATTTTGGATTTAAAATATGTGATGTTGACAAATCTGTGGAAATAATTCATTTTAACCGATGTTAATGGTAACGCTAGATTTAGCGGGGAGAGTCTGATTCGCACACGTTGAGGCTAGCTAGCTAGCTAGCGGGCTAGTTTGCACAGCTAATGTTACAGCCAGCAAGCCAACTTGGGACCTTCATCGGGACAATAACATGACGAGCTGGTGTGCATTTCCTATGAATGCATCTGCATTTCGTATTGTGGACGGCGAAGAGTGTGTCAGTTTATATAGCAGTAAGGCATGACCGTAAATTGTTGCTAGATAGCTGGGTTTTACCAGCTAGCTGCTGTTAGCATACGATGACAATGAGCATGTCAATTCCATGATCTGTCAAAATAGGCTAGCTCAAGCTAGCATGCTAATTCGGACGGAATTTCAGTGAGGCCATTGTTACAACGTCATCTGTCGGTAAGGGCTTCGCCAATTCACAAAGTATGGCTTTTACAATTAATTAGCTTCACCGAGGCCTTGAGAGCTAGAGCTTTAGCCTGCTAGATGCGTGGTTTGTCAACGTGCCGCCATATAGGAAGAGTCCATTTTCAAAAAGCCGGTCTGGAGAACTCGTTCCCAACCACCACCAGTTTCCACATTGTTTGAAACAGCACCGCACGATTCAGACTTTTTAGCAATCAATTAAGCAACAATCACGTGACCAAACAGTAGCATTCGCCCTACCTGCCGCTGGATCACCAACGTGTATGGTGTTGATTATTTAGGAAGATAAATGTGATATTTAAAAGACAGAAAAAGTGTAAAACTCCCGGCACTGATCCGGCTTCAGTCATTCACTCTTGATGATGTAAAATGGCTGCCACGTTCACGCCTCGAGTTTTGTCTCGTCGATGGGGTTTCTTGGACAGCCCTGCACGGGCTTGCCTTGTATGCATTTTACAGAGGAGCAGCAGGTCATTCAAAGCATCCATCATAATTACTATCGATGAGTAATTTCACAACAACAGCACCGTTCATGTGGCGGAAACAAATGCTGGCTAATAGAGCAGTTAAACGCCTCGGTACAGAGACAAAAAAAAGACCAAAACCCAGAACTAAACCTAAATATAAAGTAAACAATAATGAATTAAAATAAGCTAGAATAACAATGAAATAAATTAGCCTATTATGAATAATTTACTCACAATCTACCCCCACCATATTAATAGCATAATTTTAAAGATAGTCTCAGACAAAATGCTATTATATTTCAGCCCACATATTCAAATGTAAAACTAGGTACAGTATGTGGGAGCTAAACAGACCAACACTTGTACTTTATACCTTACAGTATTAGGCAGAGAGCTTGACTGGAAGCAGTGACGCAGGTCCCAGTTTGCACCACACGGTGTCACTCTTCTCATTGGTTTAACATTAATCTGCTGCATGAACAAAAGAATACATGTCAGAGTGTGTGTATGTAGAGCATATAGGCCTATATGATTGTTTATTTGATACAACAAATACAGATACAGACACACAAGAGGCAAAGGTTTGCACTTTTGAAAAGTTCTTTATATGTGTTGCATAACTATGGCAATTTTTGCTGATTTTGTGAAGGTTTTTTTGCAATATTAGGAAACATTAGGCAAGAAAAGTTGTAGTTATCATCTATGCATTTCAAACTGGGTCAGATTAAAAAAAACGTAACTTGTGTCTGTGTATGCTGGGGAAAATCTGGTTCATTTTTACTAGATTATTTGTTGTTATATTGTTTGTTTCATGTCTGCAACCTCATGTCTGTATGTGCTGCTGTGTTGGTCAGGATACTCTTGATTGATTTTTAATCTCAATGTGTATTTTTCTCAAGACAAGGCACTAATATATACTGAACACACACACACACACACACACACACACACACACACAAATACAATTTGTGGAAATACATAATTGTATTAATTTAACCTTTATTTAACCAGGAAGTCCCATTGCGATTGAAAATCTCTTTTACAAGAGAGACCTGGCCGAGGTAGCAGCCAATCAAAACACATAAAAAATGCAACAAATACAACATATAACACAAAAATCCACAATTAAACTATGGAAACATAGTGACCTCTCAAGAAAAACAAGCACATGTCTCTGTCACCATATTCTTTATGATGCCCTTAACTTCATTCATGGATATAAGTGCTTCTAATTTTACATCTTTTGAAGATTGTTCCATGTCCATGGTGCACAGTAGGAAAATGAAAACTTTTCCCCAGATCTGCTAAAACTTGGGGTACATTAAAAAGCAACCACCTGGAGGAGCGTAGCTGGTAACTACCAGAGCTGACACTCAGAAGGGTGCAGAGGTAGGCTGGAAGGTTGCCCAGTATTGCCTTATATCTATAAAGCATAAAAAATATACCAGTGCTGTTGTCTTAGAATGGTCAGTGATGTCCAACCCACCAAATCCTAAAGGCTGCAGTGATGAGTAAGTGACGTTGCATTTGTAATAAAACGTGCAGAGCAATATTTTGCTATTAAGTGTCACTAATTGCAAGTGGAAACAAATATTTTTGGTCAAACTGATCAATCAATCACCACTAATTTTAGCTATCACAGCTAAGTGACCTGCAGTTAAGTAGCCACACATTCACCCAGCAACCAGCAATGGTGCTCACAGGCGTATTCAACTAACATTAATGTCTTAATTAGCCTATGTTATATTTGTCAGATACCCCTGGGTAAAGTTTCAATCATTCATGTTGCACTACATGTGTAATTTATGTAGACAGCAGGCCTAGTAGCTGTCATTTATTGCATTTGTATAGTGTAGTGTTGCATTGATAAATGCAATATGATATAATATAACATAATATAACATAATATAATTCATTACAATATAATATAATATAACATAATATAATAGGGAATGACTTTAAATTTTGAAGTCAAAGCTTGTTCCCTCCCATTAGTGACACCATAGCTGTGGCCTTGCTTTTTCTCCTGGTTAAATAAGGGTTAATTAAAATAAATTTGTTCTCAATGTCTTACCTTGAGTTGAAAGTGAGTGTCAACTGCAAAATTCCAAGTCAAAAAACTACACCCAAACTACACCCAAGCTACACCCAAACCAAACTTTCTGGGTTCACATATTTGGACAGTCCAAGGTTAACACATGACTCATTATCAGTGCCATTGTGTGAAAATTACATGTGTCAACTTTAAAATACAAGTGTTGCAGTGACAATAAAATGCACAGTATGAATTCTGAATTGAGCTATCTGCTATTTTCATCATAGCCAAAATGACTGATGGGCTGAATGTTTGGCTCATGGCTGAAATAATAAAACTTTAGCAGGTAACTGACTCCAACAATCCCCACAGGTATACAGCACTAACAGCTGGATGATGACAGCTGGAATAATTTTAGGAAGAACTTGCACAGCTGTTGAGGAATAGAGCAACAGGATGATTTTAATGTTTCACAAGGAAATGTAGCAAACACAAACATCTTAATGACACAGGACAAACAATGGCAAAGTGTAACATAAGGATTAAGAAAGAATATACCACAATTAAATATTGTCAAAACCAATCAATGAATATTATCTAAACAAATACTTCCAGCTTAGTAAAAGCTTTGCCGTAAGCTTTGTCTTCCTTTTCTAATCATCCCCAGACTGTTGGAGCCCCCACAAACTCTACAGGTGGAGTTCATAATGATGTCTGTTTGGAATTTATGCCGCTACAATAAGTCTGTTGCTTATGACTGTGAATGCTCCTCAGAGAACAAACGTTTAGCAGCTAAGACAGATCTTCAAGTACAAAGCAATCGGTTCAGAAAGTTTTGCATTCCGCTGTAAAACTAATATGCAGCAGGTGCCAAGACTGTAAAAGAGGCTGTATGTAAGTTTTCAGGTATTAGCCAAAGCTCTGTCTGCAGAATTTGTGATTTTGAACTGCTAGAACTATGAAACAAAACTCTTTTTGGCCATAAAAAGTCAAATGACGATCCAGGTTCTGAAATCAGCATCATGTTTGTAGAGGTATTTCCAAGATAATCAGGGAGAAAGCTCCAGGACGTGATTTTAGGTTTAAGAACCTCTCATGCCACTGTGGGGAGATAGTGTCGCTGTGTGCTACTCATCAACCCAAGCAAAACTACATGGCTCCTGAACAACTTCACTTTTTCTAATGCACCATTGATATACTATTGTCTAAGGAGAAGTGTATGCCTGCAAGCATGATGTCAAATTACTTACATGAAGTGTTACTGTGATCAAAATGGTGCTTTGCTTTAAAGAAAAAAAATGTATATTTCAGAAGAATGTAAAAAAAAGTGTTTGTGTTGATCCGTCATATAAGATGGATCGTTAAAATAAAATCATCATATTCAATATGTGTTAAATAAGCAAAAATCATTCTGCTGTGAGTTGTCGGATAGTTAAAACACTTCAGTTTAATGATTGTTTAAAGTCAGTCTTCAGTTTGGGGATTGAGCCAGGCAGTGGTGGTGCCAAGGGATGGCAAGGGGGGCCAAGGCCACACTGATGCAAATTTTGACCCTGTCTTTACTGAAAATTCATTCATTCATTCCTTCATTATCTGTAACTGCTTATGCTGTTCATGGTCACTGGGGCGCTGGAGCCATTCCCAGCTGTCATTGGGCAAGAGGAGGGGTACACCCTGAACAGGTCGCCAGACTATCACAGGGCTTACACTGCCTGTTCAAGGCGGCAATATTGTGTCATTATAACGCCTCATTGTTCTGTATAAAAGGTATGATTGTGGAATGGGTGGACAGAGTTGCCTCGCCTCTGAGCTAGGAACAGTGGTAGTAACACTGCTGAAACGGCATCTGTATAAATGGGACAGCCGGCAGGAGAGGATCATGGGTGTGACATTTTGACGACATGTTATGCATTCAACCCACCGTGGGAGATTTAAAAAGTAGCCTATACCAGTTAGCAGCTAACTCAAGGAAGAACAACAGCTGAAAATGTCCGCAAATTGGGAAAACAATGACATCTGGGAGCCCCTTACCCTCTGAGTGAAGGATGAGATAAGCCCAAGATTTTCCCCAGATGGCCACCCCTATGATAACTCTCTGGGGTCGCCACTGGAGCCAGGATTATAAATATGATCTGACTTGATGGGTTTCATGTTCATTTTCAATCATCATTCTCTTTTATGCGTCTCTAAATATTCTCATTAGCTTCACAGCCAAGAAAAAAACAAAGCTCATCTAATCACTCCATTTGTTGTCTGATGTCACTGACATATCGATGCCACCCAGAGTACCTTGGCTTTAAACTGAGCTTGGCTGAGTGCAGACATGACCTGCTAACCTCTCCGTGCTCCCTCCTCTACAGCAACAGTGGCAGTGCCGACACCGGAGCCCCTGAAAATATATCTGACTAGTGTTTCACCGAGCCATGACCGTGTAGGCCACACAATTTACTCTGCACCTGGGGCTTTTCTGCATCTCTGTGGTTCTCATTCTCATCCAGACGGATCAATGTAGCATACAAAGAGAGAATCTGAGCTACCTGCAGAACATAAGAAACTCAGCACCGCTCCTTGTTTCACAAATCAGGAGGCTGTTAAGCAGGTTAATGAGAGAACACAAATATAGAGAGAAGGTCAGTGTAGTAAAATAATTTTTGTGTGTTGATTCTATTTATTTTAGAGGACATTTTGTTTGATGTTCATGATATTGCATGTTCCATACAGCCAAAGCAATAGCACACAATGCCACAGCCAGTATTATCAGCAAGAATGACATGTAATACCACTTATAATAGGATTAACATGTTACAAGTACTGTGATTGCAAAAGGACTCCCACACACTGTCTGACTTGCAATATAAAATTTATTTGCGACGTTTCGGTACTAGACCTTCATCAGGCAAAACAAGTACTGTGATAAAAGCCAAATAAATAGCATGTAAACATCTGTGTGATTTAAAACATCTTCCATACTTAGTGAATTGCGAGTCTTAGGCCAAGGATTTATCACCATCACAACCAAGGACACAGGACATGGGTGCTTAGGTAAACAGACAGATGAAAAGCAAAATAAATTCATATTCATCCTTGACATTTCGGATGTCGGAGGCGGGCAGATGGATACTCCTTAACAACGATCAGATATCCCCAATTATTCATAGCTTCTTCCATCCATCAAGTCCCCAGTTTTCAAGAAGCCACAGCACTGAAATGAGCTTTGCCTCGATATACTGTAGTGTAAAATTATGGGTAAAAAGAATACACAAAAAATAAATGATTGCTGTAATGTTTAATTGTTACTTTTGTTTAGTTTGAGTTATCATAATTTTTTTGTAATTGAAATTTGTTCTTTAAAGCAAAGACATACAGCAGCATTTCAGTAAAGAGTTTTGCAAATAATTTGATTAAGAGAGCTGTATACGACATTCAGAGCGTCTTAAGTCTGGCTACACGTATATCTCACTGACTAGCCAATCACCACGTTCCGCTAATAAGTCCCTTCTGACACAGTGGCAGAACAGCATTGTCCCAGAGGCATAATGATCACCCTGTAGTTCCCCCTTTGGGTTAACACTGTTAGTTCTGTCAGCACTGTTGCTATTGGTAGCACTGTTCACGCTGTTAGCAACGTTAGCTGCCAGCTGTTTGCTCAGTCACTTCAATGCTGTGAGCTGTGTGCAGGCAATCCCGGCTAAGACTCTGAAACGTAGTTATACTCTAAATATCACATTAAGCTCCTTTCATCGTTTAGTCTATGAAATATCAAAATAAAAGTGGAAAAAATGGCCATCACATCATTAAATGACAGGTTTTGTCTGATGTAAAATCCAACAATACTCAATTTACAGTCATATATGACAAAGGCAATCAGCAAATTGTGCATTTACGAAGCTTGAACAACAGAAGGTTTGCATTTTTCACCTCTTTTTAAAATTTCGAAACATGTTAAAATGATTTATCAATGTTCAAAATAGATAGGAGGGTCAGAGCCTTCACAAATTTGGTATTTCTGACTGGAAATCAATGGAATTTTACCCCAATTACATTTGATTTTACACGTTTTGTGTTGTTTTTTTCTTTTATGGAAAGAAAACAAACAGATCTTGTCATTGTCAAAGGAAAACATTTCAAGTCCACGGTTTAAATGCTGAATAATATTAAGGATATTAAAAAGAGAGAAATGGATCCAACAACTGTTTTAACAAGTCCGTGACACCTAGTGTACTGAGGTGTATTAGGAGAAAGGCATGAAGAAAAAAAATGGGAGGTGTGGGAAGTTTTTTTTAATTATTATTTCGCATTTTGAAAATAAAGTTGATATGTTGAGAATAAAGTCAACTCATTTGGTTCATCAAATTGTGTCTTGTGATACAGTCCTCCACAGGTGTAGCAATGGATACCATTGCATCGTCCATTACCAGCAATTTCAGTTTGCATGAGTGCTGCCACCCTTCCCAAAGTTTTTGTGGTTTCTCCCTTTGAACAGATGCAATTTCAGCCCAGTCTCCTAAAAGTCCTAAAAAAGAAATAATAGCCTTGTCACTAAAACCAATTCTGTACAATTTCACCAGTTCATCTGCACAATGCATTTTGTAGAGGTAGCATGTGCTAAAGCAAGTAGTTGTAGTTTGACTTTTTTCTCAACATTTCAACTTTACTCTCATAATTCAATACAATCAAAAAAACTTCCTCCTCTCATTTTTTTTTGTCCTGAATGCTCTTCCATACCTAGAGTGAAGACATTGTTTTAAAAGTGAAATTTCAGCATCACACTTTGACACTCTTCCTAATTTCTAAAAACACTTCAAGGCCACTTACAGTCTACAATTGGTCTTTCTGCTACAAAACAAAATGTCCCAGAAAAACACCAATGACCCTCCCTTTGCTGTGACATGACAAATAATAACAACCTCAAGTTACCAAGTAACAAAAACCCAGGGATTAAACGTAGCATTCATAGTCAGGATGAAAGAATGATGTTTGCAGAACTATGTTTTGACTTTCCGGGATTTATTCTGATCATTCTGTCCTTTAAAGGGATTATGGGAAAGGTAACGAAGTGGCCAGATAGTCGCTGAGATCATTGATAAAGTTGGTAGGCTCCACCTAATTCAGGAAGAGGCCACAGACTGAGGGACATGGGTATAAAATGACATGACGGGACGGACGTCCTCAATAAAAAGCTGTCCTACACAGAGGCACAATGAAGAGTCAACTCTCTCTCAACATGGTAATACTCTGTTTCTATCTCAGACTTACTCACGCTTTGATCCAACAGATTTCTGACTGACCATTTTCTGTTTTATTAGGTAACTGCTGCAACCACGATGGGCTCAGTGAGATCAGCTGGACTGAATCTTCTCCTGTTGTCTTTTCTACTTTACATAGCTGATTCTTACCCCAACATTGACTTACCAAACAGTAAGACTGTTAAGTGCTCTCGTCTGCTTTTATTTGTCTCTACTCACAAAGATTATACACTATGCTTTTAATCTCAATCTCAAGATCTCAAATGTCCCTGGCACTGTATCACAAGCTCTCCATGATCAATAGTATCGTCTTTCCTCCAGTCGGCTGCGAGGAGTGCACACTGAGGAAGAACAGTGTTTTCTCAAGGGATCGTCCGGTCTACCAGTGTATGGGCTGCTGCTTCTCCAGAGCATATCCAACGCCTCTCAAGGCCATGAAGACAATGACGATCCCGAAGAACATCACCTCGGAGGCCACGTGCTGTGTCGCAAAACACAGCTATGAGGTACAGGAAAACAACGACATGTCTACAACTACTACTACTGATAATAATAATGATATTTATTTGTGTGTGTGTGTGTGTGTGTGTGGGAGGGAATAGAGCTTGCCCAGGGCTGGTCCAGCGCTGGTTAGGTCAGCAGTAGTGTAAATAAACTAAGTTCATTTACTTAAGTACAATTTTTAGGCCCTTATACTTAACATTAAGATCGAATAGCTGTATTTTGGGAAATGGTATGTAAAGAACTTTAGCACATACTATGATATGAGGTTCCTAACAGTTGTTTGGTGCTTTATCTATGTAAGAAACCATACTTAGTACACTACATAGTATTTTCTCTGAGGAAACATATTGCTAGTAGCAAGTATCACTAGGAACTGGGGTAGAGAAACAGCACCAATGAAGTACCAATGGCTAACAATTGTGGAAGATTTTTTTTTCAGTGGAGATATTGACACACATACTGAGACTACAAGAAGCACAACTAGAAAGAAAATGGGAGAAATGGACTCTATGCAAGACTCAAAAAGACGACACTGGCCTGGATAATCAATAGATACACTAGTCCTTCAGGCTGTAAAAATGTGTATTTACCCAAGTAGTTTTTGTCCAGTCAGCTCTTATTTTTTTCAGTTATTTTATCATTCTACTATGCTGTTGTAACCAACATGTGAGAGCCACAAAAATTGTTTTAATAAGTCGAGTGTGCAGGATTTAGTAGCATCTTGCGGTGAGGTTGTAGAACTGAAACCTCTCCCATGTGCCAAATGTGTATGAGAGCTATGGTGGCTGACCCTGTCTATGACCTTATGACCCTATGACCCTATCTAGAGCAGTGTTCCATATCCATATGTAGTTATAAATGGCTTATTCTAAGGTACCAAAACACAGTGATTCTTCGTTTCAGGTAATTATAAACTAATGAAAATATAGTTAGGAATATTACAATTCATTTCTGTCAGTAGATGCGCCTAAATCCTACACACTGGACCTTTAAATAATTCAATGTTATGCTACTTTATATTTCGACTTCACTGCAGTTCTGAGGAAAATATTGTGCAACATAACAGACATGCTTACAATGCACTGTTAAAAATTAAACAGTGGTTCCCCACCCTTTTTTGGTTACAGAAAATCAGTGTCTACTTGGAGGTCCTTGATATGTTTCAAATATCCATTAGTTGTTTGCAGTTCCACCAAAATTCCCCTTGAACTTCTCAGATGGTTTCATTCAAGTGACTGTTCAAGGTCCAAAGAGGTGAAATTACCCAATATTTAACAAAAAGCAAAGATACAGATTTGTGTGAGAGAACTTTGGTTTTTCTTCTCTGCATCGATCATCTCACAGATGCCTCTTGGAGGGGCTCTAGATTGGGAATCATCTGGTCAGTCACAGGGGCCAGTGTTCTGC
The DNA here is from genome assembly GCF_041903045.1 of Epinephelus lanceolatus. Taxonomy (NCBI): domain Eukaryota; kingdom Metazoa; phylum Chordata; class Actinopteri; order Perciformes; family Serranidae; genus Epinephelus; species Epinephelus lanceolatus. Next base: position 24,340,151 of record NC_135748.1, read on the forward strand.
AGGATGAGTAATTTTAGTTTTGATACGTTAAAAAAGTCACAACTGCCTAAATCTGTCTTAAAAACAATATCCAGGTGCCCAAATGATCACTGAAACAGGTTTTGCTTTCTGCAATCCTCACTCCTGTTCATACTGGCCATACTGGACAGATTCCTGTTTGTTATTACGATGAACATTTAGCTGAAGATACTCATATACCTTTACTCACCTTTGCTCACACTTCTAAAAACAGCATTTGACCATACAGCATGTGCTGCTGCAGACTGATGTGACTCTGTCAGTAACCACTCATGTGTCTTCCTCCTCACCTGTGCCTCCTTCAGACAGAGGTGGCTGGCATAAGGGTGAGAAACCACACAGACTGCCACTGCAGCACCTGCTATTTCCACAAGATATGAAGACGAGAAACCGGAGGACCATTCTGCAGCACTTGGCTTGGCGGCAAACTGTGCTTCTTTTAATTTGCACAAGCTCTCTGTTTTAAAGTTTATGTTCATGTGTTGCCAGATGATATTTTTGTGGTGGTTATGTGTCTGTGTACTTAGCCTACATTTAGATAGATGTAGTACAGGAGTAACTGTAGACTGAAAAGCAATTAAAATGTGCAACCCAGATGTTATATTGTCATGATTGTGTGTGAAACTGAAATGCATTGGATTATGGTGTGAGTGTGCTGGGAGCAACTGTTTTGTGAATGTTGCAAATCACCAAATTGCTTTGGATAAATGACCATTGTAGGTAATAAGCACAAAAGTAACTGTGTGAAAGTGAAAATGGACTTTGAGGTTAATAACAGGTTTGTACCAGGACAAATCTGACTCCAGTCACAACTGGCAGCCAGATATAAATAGCCAATAAACAACCAAACTGAAATAGAAGCCAACATCAGAGAGAAGTCATTATAATGCTCAAAAAAGTGGAAAATTATGGCAATATGATCCTCTACAATTACATGACAACTGAGCAAACTTTATTTGCTGATAAAAATGGCTCAATATGATTTAAAAAACCCTCTAGAACAGCTTCAGAATTTACACTTTGACATTAAAAGTTTATCTAATTTTAAGTTTGTGTCAGTGGTGGTGCGTGGAAATTTAGAATAAATCCATCAGTTTATTTGTGGATATTAATTTAGCTTCATTTTGTAGGTTATACAAAATTTCAAGAAGTCATAAGAACTATACAATGACCAGTAATATTTTGGAGTCACTCTTTTTAAGTTTTGTAATGCTTCTCGTAATATACAACCGCAAACATAACACTTTTATAACACTTATATTAACATGACTGACCCCTGTTAGTGAATGTGAGCCCTGCTGATGTGTCCCAACCATTTCACACTGGATCAGGGATGCTGCTGGAGCTGACCCTGGTGTGCACTCTCACTATTCTGGAGCATGGGTGGATTATGAGGCAGTGGGCCCCTGGGTTCAGATATGCAAAAGGCCCCATCAGCGCTCCTACAGAGGAGCAAGACACATAGACTTTGTGGTGGATTTGTGTCTCTTTGCAGTCGTTATGCATCTTTTTGTGGCTGTGTATCTCTTTGTGGTCATTTTCTGTCTCTTTGAGGTAATTTTGTGGTTGTTTTGTGTCTCATTCTGTCTAGTTCGTGTTTCTTTGATGTAATTATGTGTCTCTTGGTTGTTTGGTTTCATTTTGCAGCCATTTTGTTTCTCCTTGTGGTTGTTTTGTGTCTCTTTGGTGCAATTTTGTGTTTTTTTTTTGGCCATTTTGTGTTGCATTGTAGTCATTTTGTGTCTCCTTGTGGTTGTTCTGTGTGTCTTTGTAGTCATTTTGTGTCTCATTGTGGTTGTATTGCCCATTTTTGTATATTTGTTGTGTCTCTTTGCAGTCCCTATTAATCTCTTTGTGTCTCTTTGTGGTTGTTTTGCCTGTTTTCGTTGTTATTTTGTGTCTCTCTGCAGATCCTTTGCATCTCTTTGTCATCTTTTTTTGTGTCTTTGTGGTTGTTTTGTGTGACTTTGAGGTAATTTTGTGTCTCTGACTTAGCTTTGTGTCTTTTTTAGTTGTTTTGTGTTGCTTTGTAGTAATTTTGTCTCTCTGTGTAGTCATTTTTATGTCTCTTTGTGGTTGTATTGCTTGGATTGGTTGTTTTGTATCTCTTTGCTGTAATTTTGTGGGTTTTCTTGGTTGTGTGTTGCTTTGTAGTAATTTTGTGTTCCCTTGTGCATAATAGTGTCTTTTTCAGTTGTTTTGTGTGGCTTTGTAGTCATGTTGTGTCTTTTTGTGGTTGTATGGCACTTTTTGTAGTTATTTTGTGTCTCTTTGCAGATCCTTTGCATCTCTTTGCTGTCTTTTTTTGCATCTTTGTGGTTGTTTTGTATCTCTTTGAAGTAATTTTGTGGCTTTTTTTAGGTAGACCTCATTTTGTGTCTCCCTGTGGTTGTTTTGTGTCTCTTTGTAATCATTTTGTGTTTCTTTGTGGTTGTATTGCCTGTTTTTGCAGTTATTTTATGTCTCTTTGCAGATCCTTTGCATCTCTTTGTCATCTTTTTGTGTCTTTGTGGTTGTTCTGTGTCTCTGGGGTTGTATTGGCCATTTTTGTAGGTATTTTGCACCTATTTGCAGATCCTTTGCACGTCTTTGACATAATATTGTGTCTTTTTGATGAAGGCATAATTTTGTGTCTCCTTCCGGTTGTTTTGTGTTGTCTTTGTAGTCGGTTTGTGTCTCTTTGGGTTATATAGCTTGTTTTTATAGTTATTTTGTGTCTCTTTGCAGATCCTTTGCATCTTTTTATTATTTTTTGTGTCTTTGTGGTTGTTTTGTGTCTCTTTGTGGTTATATTGCCAGTTTTTGTCATTATTTTGTCTCTTTGACATACTTTTGTGTCTTTTGATGTAGGCCTAATTCCGTGTCTTTTTGTGGTTGTTTAGTATCTCTCTGAGATAATTTTGTATCTTTTTTGGTTGTTTTGTATTGCTTTTTAGCTAATTTGAGGCTCCTTGTGGTTGTTTGGATCTCTTTGTAATCCTTTTTGTGTCTCTTTGTGGTTGTACTGCCCATATTTGTGTCTCTTTGCAGACCCTTTGCATCTCTTTGTGGTCTCTCTGTGTCTCTTTGTGGTCATTTTGAGTCTTTTCCTTGTCAATACATGTTATCTTGAGCGAGATTTTGCAGGTGAAGGCCAGGGGGACTCTGACACGTTGGGCCCCTGAGCCTGTGCCTGGCAGGCCCATGCAGTAATCTATCCACGCTCTGGAGGGACAAGAACAACACAAATATCGTGCCTGGTGGATTTTGAAGGTTGATTAAAACGTTAGTGAAAATACAATAGATTTTCCTTCATGTTGGAGGTTGTTTGTGTGATGATGCACAGCGCCTGGAGGTCATCTCTGACCTGCAGTATCTTTGCAGGGATGATAATAGCATCAGGGGAATCCAGCAGTCCAATCACTCTGAGATTAGCTGATGAGCAAACATTTCACGTCCAGTCTGTGTGCAGAGTGTCATTTTGTGTCACCGCTTTGTTGACATCAGGGGTATATGTGTATGTGGAGCACACTGTGTGCTCTCCCTTCCCCCCTCTGCGTGCGCGTGCGTGTGCCAGTCTGGCAGCGTAACATCTGTGCGTACGCGGTCGTGATTGTTGTGAAGATGGCGGAGGGGGAGACAGAGAAGGAATATGACACACGGAAAGCTATCGAGGAGCTCCGAGAGCGGTTCCAGGGTTTGACCACAGCTTTGAGAGAGAGCTCGCAGTCTCCGCTGGAGGCCTCGCTGCATTTCTGCCAGGAGTTTTGCCAGGTTAGCCCGTCCTCCTGCTGCTCATCCCGGGCAGCCTGCAGCCCCTCTGGCTTCCTGGCCGAGGATGCGCGTCTACGTTTGCTACAACAATGTAGCTAAGGAGCTATGCTGCCTAGCTAGCAGCCTGGCATTTCAAGATGAGGAAAAAAACTCCTCGGCGGGTTTCTGCTATTCTCTCAATGATGTGTGTCCGTGGCGTGGATTTACACGCAAAGTCTGACCATCCATGCGGCGAGAAGTCACAGCAGTGTGTGCGCGCCGTGCATGTATTACTCGTATTTTCCAGGCCAGATAGCTAATAGCAGATGAATGCTGCTAGCTGGTATGCAGGGTCCCCCTGTCCTGTGCAGTGGTCATGCTGTGCAAAAAATGGGTAGCTACGTTAGCGTGATTTTACACAGCGATTGCATTGATATGCACTAAAATGTGCGCTTGTGTCCCCCGTGGAAAATACCATTCACTCGTAATAACGCTGCATCTCCACGCTGGGTTTAGCTTGGTGTAAAAAGAGGCTACTTTTGTGAAGCTGTTGTATTGTACGGAAAGATCAATGATTTTTTCCAAGGTGCTAGCCCAGGCCTTTTGCACTAATTAATCCAGCTACCCACACCAGCGGAGGGGTTTATTACAACCTTATAGCCAGCCCCAGATAAAGATGTTAGATTGATGTCAATGTTAAAGCAGCCGATGTGCCTGCAGCTGGCTCAGACTGTGATTTAAAAGGGGAAAGTGTGGCAGTGGTCACTGACTCCATTACACATCCCTCCTCATTAATTTGCCCTGACCACGAAAATATGATGCGAGGTCTCCATTTAGCTGATATGCCCACCGATGCTGCAAGGGTTACTGTCAATGCACCAAATGAGTTTTGATCATTGGGTTGGTTTGTTTTGTGTGGAGAGGAATTCATTCAACTTTAAAGTTATTTGAGAAAAAGAGGGGGGACGAGCCTCCGGGCTGCAGGCTGGAGCTGGAGCTGTGTGCAGTTCAGGCATGATGGAGGTTTATCTGCTAAGAGTACAACTACAGGGATAATGGAGTCATTCAGGATGAAATGGATCTGTTTGAATATGTGTGTGTGTGTGTGTGTGCAGAAGAAATTCATTGATGAAGGTTAGGCGTTACTGGAGCTGGGTGATGAGGGAGGGAAAGAGGGAGGATTTTTTTCTGCAGGGCCACATAACTTTGGTGCTTTGTTGAATTAGGTGTCTACATCTGGTCTGAATTATGTGATCAGTATGATATAAATAAATATGGATCCATGTGTATTTTTATCCTGTTTTTGATATGTAATGAGAGCATGCTTTTTTTATTCATCTAAAAGTTATTTGTGGCCTTTTTTTTAAATCAAAGCAAACCACAAATTAAAAGTTTTACTGTTTACACTGAATCCAACTTGAGATCACATCTTTATATTCAGTCCTAGAACAGCGGATTGAGTTTATTTTCTCACCAAATTTTTATTCTTTTAATACTGTAGTAATTACAAAGCCTACTTTTTGTCTTTTACTACCAAGGCGAAACTTTTCTTGGCTCCTACTATAGTCGAAGGACCATCACTAAGCTTATTTTGCCTGTATTTAATAACACCTCTACAACTGTTGAGCTAAAAAAAGAACACAGAAATTTCCAATAAGGGCAAAATAAGTCTGAATACATTACTGTTATTTCCATTATTGATTAATCTGTCGGTTTTAGGATTAAGAATGTATAAGTACATGGTATAGTTTGCCAGTCTGAAAAGCATCCATGGCACTGTGATTGATATGAACAACCAGAGCTGACGTAAGTGCTGTAAAATAAAGTAAAATAACATAAGTGTGCTTCATAAATAAACTTGATTTAAATGTAAGTAAAAGTGCTTTATTTATTTATTCTGAGACACAGATGACACATTTTGACTTAAACAGTCTTCATCAGGGTTTAAAAAGTTTTTATATGTACCATAAAACTTCAGTGAAAAGCCTAGTCACAATTACTAGCCTGGTGTGGCTACACATTTTGACAAATAAAGGCCTGTCTCAGATCAGTTGCTAAGTAGTTTATTTTTATAATAGAAGTTTTTTGGATGTATAAAACCAGGTCGTTGGCTACCTCAAATTATGTGTCCGTTCCTTGATTACCCTGTAAATTATTCATATTCCTTTAGTCCATAAGGGTCCTCACATGAAAAGAATCTAAAGGGTTTTTCAGTGATTTAAGTAAATAATAGGATGGGCTATTAATTAAAGTTTCACAGTATTTATTAAGTTTCCATATAATAAGTTTAGAATTTTTACTCCCAGTCATTGTTTCTTATTCTTATTTGAATACGTCCCCTGTCCCCAAAGAGCACCAGATATTTTACTATTAGCCAACACCTGGTTTCTTGTCCCAGTGCAGCACTCCATAGTTTCCCTCAATTATCAGCCACTTTAGTTTTAAAGTAAAGAGATTATTCACTGAGTTAATAAAATGACAGAAAATTGTGTAAAATGCCAGTGTAACAGGTAATGTCTCCAATTAGTTTTTTTTCTATTAAGGCAGTTAAAAAAACGCAAATCCTCACATTTGAGAACTTTGAAACAGAGAATGCAGTTTTGCCTGAAAAAAGACTGATTGTTTTAGTGCTAAAGAATGTATTAGTTATTAATATACACTGTTTGTTCTTACTAACATGCATTTTTAGGGTGCCTTAAAAACAACCGATCCATCTGCATTTTTTATTCTAAGTGCTCTGTTTTTATGTTTCTTTCAGGTCCTTGTGGAGCATGCCGGCCGTTGGAAAACCGATGAGGATCCACTGCCTTTGCTCGAGGTCTACACTGTGGCCATCCTCAACTTCGCCAAGGCCGCCTCCTGTCTCTCCGCCGAATGTGAAAACGTGCCACTCCTACTTGAAAAGTTAGCACTGTGAGTAGAAACTCTGACACAGGTGTCGCAGAAAATAATTCTCAAAATCTTGAATTGCTTTTCTTATTCTTTCTAACAGCATTTTCCTCATGAACTTGATCCGTAATCTGTGTTATACATTATACATTATACACTGGGGAAAGCATCTTCAGTGAGCCTCAACTTTTGTATAATTGTGCAAAGTCGATGTAGCAAAGAATGGGTCACAGGTGTTGGATGTGCACATGACATAAGAATAGGGCTGCAAATAATGATAATGTTTGTTTCAGATTAATTTGTATATTGTTTTCTTGTTAAATCAATTAATCACTTGGTTAAAAAATATCCCAGAGCCTCAGGTCACCTCATCAAATTTTGTTTTGTCCAACCAACATTTCCAAACCAAAAATATTGTTAGTTACTATAATGTAATACCAAGAAAAACAGCAAATCCTCACATCCGAGAACCTGGAAACATCCCATTTTGGGCATTTTGGGCTTGAAAATTGACTTAAATTATTAAGTTTTCATATGCTGTTGATTGAATAATTGTTTGCAGTTTCCCTGGTGTAGTTTTGTCTCTTGCTGTCTCAGCAGTCGTGATTGCAGAGGCAGACAGTGATCTTACATGAAAGATGCTAAGTATTTGACAATAAGAATGAAACCAAACACTCCTAAATCCCAGAGGAAATTTAGATATGAAAAGTTTTGAAATACTTTGCAAACAGTATTGAGGAACTATTATGTGCTCTTGAAGTACCCATGAAGGCAAAGTCCTTGAGGCTGTAGTCGGAATAGAAATGTAGGCTACCTCTTGGGGAGCTTCGACATATTTGGGATGAGCTGCAGAGTATACTTTGCACATGGAGGCGCAGTGCACACACAGATGAAGAGAATCAGAGAGTTATTAATGTCTAAGATGTTTTTTTTTTCCTGTAAACCCTCGATCACAGTTACTGATATTGCCACTCTGAGCTGTTTTTCATTTCTACCATATGAAAAACAACAGGGGCTATTTAATAACACCGACATGTACACCTATATTGATCCATGTAGCGAAAGTGTCTCACTTTACACACCCCATTTGTCCTCTTTGTCATCTTTATTATATTGCCCAAATGCCACACTGACTTTACAGCGCCATACTTTGTGAATAGTTATTCTGGTACCCTTAATTTGTGGAGAGTGTGTGCACAGCCTTGACCTAAATGTGGCTTTAACAAATGACTGTGTTGGATTCACAGGAGCTGTGCGGAGCTGCTGCTCTTACTGCCCCAGCATGTCCCTGGTGCCTTATGGGAGGAGTTCCAGTCCTCTATGAAGGTCAGTGCTCCCAGGGACTTTTTCTGAGGCTTATCTTTGCGGTGATAAGCTACGAGAAGTTGTTAGTAATTAGAATACATTTGGTTTAGCTCATCATTGGAAAGAAATAAATACATGTGAGGTTGAATGTGTGGGTTCTCTCTTAAAGAACGACATTTCATGAAACGTTCTGTCCGCCGCCTCTTTTGAAGAAATGTAAACTGTTGAACGGTGACACATTCCCCACAGTAACATTGTCATAATACTTATTTTAGACTCCTGACTGTCTAACATTTTAAGTGTGACTCACTGAAGTTTTAGTAATTGGGTTACTACATCTTTATTTATCTTCTGCTGCAGTTGGCACACAGCCTTTTGCAAGAAAGTGGGAGCACACAGCTTCGCCTGCTCTCAGTTCTGGCGCAACAGGATGGCGTCTGGTCCAACACCACACTAAGCAGCATCCTGTCCAATCAGACCCCTCAAACTGAGCAAGGTTAGTTCGCACTGGGCTTGAAGATGCACCACAACTGATTTGTACAGTTGTTACTGCATAAAAGTGTCTGAATTGCATCTCATATGCAGCTCCTTACCTTTTCTCCCTATCTTCTTTTTGTTTCTTAGTTCATGAGTTTCTTGAGTTGGAAGGTGCCACGCTTCTGAACATGAGAGTAAAGCACCTGATGAAAGTGGACAGCGTTGATAAAGCTGCTGTTCTCGCCAAGATGTGCTCGGAGTATCCGGGATATGAAGGAAAAGGAAACTTCAAACAAACCTACTTGCTTTGCATCTGCATGACAAAAAGTCAAGAGCAGCTAATGGAGGAGGTAAGAAATGACACACAGCAACACAGTCCCTTGATTTAAAGGCTGGCTTACATTTTGTACCACCTTGTCATTTTCAAGTGCCCAAGTGTTAATGCCCTGAATGCATGGCACAAGTGTATTTAGGGCATGTCCAGCTCCACTTTTGCAAGTTAACTGGCGCAAAATCTGGGCGCAAAGTCAGATGGATAAAATTTTTGAGGATGGAGCAACTGATTTTGAGGATAAAATGAATTCAACCAATCGGAGTGTCATCTCCCATTCGCTTTTAAGCCAGGTGTTGTTGCTTTTTGCATGGTGGTTTTGGCAAACTGAAGAAGCGGTTTTCTGCTGAGAGTAATGAAGTAAGAGCAGTAATGTTACTGCAGCAAATATCATGAGACATTTAAGCAACGAACTAAAAACTGTAGTTTTAAACTTGAAAGAGGAAACTGAAGTAAACTTCAAGCTTCTGAAATAACACTGCTCCTCATACATAAATGAGCACAATGTCTCTCTTAATGGGGAGTCGGATTGCAGCTGTGCAGCACTGCTCTCTGCTTTGTTCACGTTTTAGAGAGTGTAATTAATATTTTCCTCATTAATCATGACCCATCCACGCATACTGTGTGTGTAACAAGCAGAGTGTACGTGCGATGTGAACGCTCCTATGTAGGTGCATTATGTGCACTGCATATGCCACTGGCCAACGCATTTTTGTTGGTCAGTGGCGTGATCGCTTTCTGCTGCCTCAAAATATCAATACGCCAACAGTGCACTTGACCACACCTCATTTTAAGACCTACGCGGAGGAGTGCAAGCACATTTGCTACTTACTCAACCGTGAAAATGTCAGCTGTGTCGGTCTGAAACTAGCGATGACGGTTGTGCTGCACTGTGTGCTGCTTTGCGCTGCTTTGGTGTAAAATAGGACCCAAAGTCATTGCATTTAATACTTGTGTAAGTGCTCAACAACTGAAATAAAATCTAACAAGCAAAACTCACCATTAAGCACTTGTTTGATGTAATAACAAAATGTTCCAACAGTGTTGTCAAGTATGACATATAGTAAGGCCCAATTTAATTAAACTGTTTCTTCGATTATTTCTCTCTTTCCCTCTAACAGATTGCGTCAATAGACTGTAAAGACGCTCTTGAAATGATCTGCAACTTGGAGTCGGAGGGAGATGAGAAAGGAGCTCTCTGCTTATGTTCTGCCTTTCTCAAGCGACAGCTTCTCCAAGGAGACGTTTATTGTGCCTGGTAAGTGTTGCTGTTTGCTTCAGATAAATACTCTGAGATCACTTACAAAATCACTCTCAGGAATACAGCAGTCATGGAACAAACATATTATGAAACTGACTTTTATCCAGCCTGAAGCAATCTCTGTAATATTGTGCACAAAGATACCCTCAGTGACTGTGTGTTTGAAGGTCCATGTCTCTTAATAGCTTAATACAGGCATGCCCAAAGTCCAGCCTGGGGGCCAATTGTGGCACACAGACCAATTGTAAGCGGCCAGTGGCTTGTCTTTTAGAATATAACAATAGCCCCTCCACACAATATTGGTTAATCAAGCAAGATCACTTTGCATCTTTTCCAGTCATGGTAGCAGGGCTATCATATGGTTTGTAGGCATGCACCAAGTAGAACGGTTATCTAACAGTAAAGATTTCCTGCTAGGTATCAGACATGGGCACAGCAAAGAAGTTTGAAGTTGACAGCGAGGGATGAAGCTTTCAGGAGTGTCAGAAACTATAACACATTTTCACTTGCGTGAAGATAGAACAGTTACGTTTGTTTCATTTGTACATGATTTTACTTTGTAACCCAGACGATGCGAGAAGCAGCCCAAAGTTATTTTCATATTATCTAATCTGGCGCCCATTCAAAAATGTTTGGAAAACCTGGCTTAGTACTTGAGGGAAGATACTGGTACTGGCATTCATTACTGTGAATGAATGACTCAGCAACAGTTGAAGTTAAAACAATGCAGTTCACTTGTAGATTTGGGGTCGTCTGTAATCTGAATATGTGTAAAGTAATTGTTGGTTGGTTTTAAGAGTTGTGTTTGTGATGTTTTGCAGGGAACTCACACTGTTCTGGAGTAAGCTACTCATGCGTTTAGAGTCGTCCGCTGATGCATTTCTTGGACAGAGCAAAGAGATGGCTCTTCTCTGTAGGAGCGTCTGTCATATTCTGTTTCTGATCAAAGTAATCCAAAACGAGGTAAGAAAAGAGAAGTGGTCTACAAATTTTGTTGCTGATAGCAGAACCATTCCATACAACCATTCACACCAACAATGACCCATATGATACCACATCTGTTAAAGGGGGCTCAAAAGGAAACGCTTGGTATTTATGTTAATTTTTTATTTCCGTAGGTTGGAGAGGTGGGGCTTCCAGTGTGTGTGGAAATGTGCATTCAAGCTCTGAAAATGACATCCAGTGACCATAAAGATAGCAAGTCCACCATCTGCAAGACAATTTCCTGCCTCTTGCCAACTGATCTAGAAGTTAAGCGTGCATGCCAGCTGACAGAGTTCCTCCTCCAGCCCACTGTTGACTCGTATTATGCTGTGGAGTCACTGTACAACGAACCCGACCAAAAGCCTGAGGAGGACGGGAGTCTGCCAGTGCCCAATTCTTTACGCTGCGAGTTACTGCTGGCCTTCAAGACACAGTGGCCTTTTGATCCAGAGTTCTGGGACTGGAAAACACTGAAACGCAACTGCTTGGCACTGATGGGCGAGGAGGCAGCTATTGTGTCATCTATTGACACACTCAACGACACGGACGAACAGGAGGTGGAAAGTGCTCTTGGCAAACTCCCTGAATACAGAGACCTGGAGGATTTTCTGTTAACCACTACGAATGAACTCAATGAAATCACGGACGAAAGAGAAAAAAACAGAGAGGCTAAGAAACTCCGGGAGCAGGGTTTTGTGTCTGCTCGGTTCAGAAATTGGCGAGCGTACATGCAGTATTGTGTTTTGTGTGACAAGGAGTTCCTGGGTCACAGAATTGTTCGGCACGCTCAGAAGCACTTCAAAGACGGAGTGTATCTTTGTCCAATTTGTGCTGACAGTTTTGAAAGTAGGGAGGTTTTAGAGCCACATGTAGCATCACATGTAAAGCAATCTTGCAAAGAGAGACTAGCTGCAATGAAAGCTGCTAGGAAGGTAACCAAACCACCTCAGTCCCCTAAAAGTCCATCAAAAAATTCAAAAGTTGCTGCCAAGGTGAGCATTAGCCCTGTTAAAATTGACTCTCAAATTGGCGACCAGCTGGCGTCTCCTGTTAAGACAGAACAAACCACATCAGACACACATTTAAGTCAAGACTGTTTCTGTCCTGTCAAAAACTGTTCCAAGGCTTTCAAGTTTTTCCGCAACCTCATGGCTCACGTCAGATCTCACAAGAACGACGAAGAGGCCATGAGGTTTTTAGAGATACAAAAACAGAAAGTGGTGTGCCAGTATTGCAGACGGCAGTTTGTTAATGTCAGACATCTTAATGATCATTTGCAGATGCACTGTGGCAGCAAACCATACATCTGCATACAACTGGATTGCAAGGCCAACTTTAACTCCAATTCTGAGCTTCTCATGCATAGAAAAACGCATCCTGAATTCAAGGCCCAGTGCATGTTCCCCAACTGTGGCCAAGTTTTCAGTGAGGCCTACCTGTTGTACGATCACGAGGCTCAGCATTACCTTACGTACACCTGCCAAACTGATAACTGTGGCAAAATATTCTACTCTCAGTCTCAATTCGTGTCTCACCAAGAGAATCATGGCCCAAATGATGCAGTAATCAGTTTGCCCATTACAAATCAAAACCCTTGTGAGACTTCAAAAGTAGAGCCACCACCAGAGAGCACCCCGAGCAATGAAGTCCGTATTGAAAGGATTAGTACAGACGTGTATATGAAGGAGGCATCAAGAGCAAACACATCACCATGCAGATTACCAGAGTTTGCTAAAGAACCCATCCCTGTGAGAGTGAAACACTCGATTGAAAGCATGCTGAATTCTGCAGGAGATCCTGAAATGAAAGAACCAGAGAAATGCTACACTCCGCTGACTAACCCCACTCCAGCGCCAGTGCAAGCGCCAGTGCCAGTGCCAGCGCCAGCACCAGCACCAGCACCAGCACCAGCACCTGAGGCTCATCATGCACACCATTATGTGGCTGGGCAAGGAGAGATCCCTCCAGCAAATCCTGTACCACTTGCAACAAACCCTGTGGCAACTCAACAGGGAGAAGAGCTCAATAATGTACAAGGCAACGAACTTCCAAAAGCGGTTCCACAAATAATCTCTCCAAATCAAATAAAGGTAGAAATTCCTTGTTCGCTGCAAGGATATCCTTCCAGCACGCCCGCTGTTACTGCTGGCAGTGAGGAGAACCTGCATTGCTGCCCGTATAGTGACTGCACAAGGGCATACAGTACAAACAAAAGTCTGTCCAGGCATGTGAAGAAGCAGCACCCTGAAATATTTGAAGATTGGAAATTGGCAAAGAAATACAACAAAGTGGCCAAAATTACAGCAAAAAAGGCACCGAGTGGGCCAGCCTCACCTAATCAGTCTCAGAACCAAGGGAACAGGCCATATCAGCCAGGAATACTATGCAACAAACCTGGGATGCAGCAAATGGATTACCCAATGGGATCTTCAACCTCGCCTGCCCAGTGTTATCCTGGATCAATGGAGCCTGTGCCCATCACTCCAATGGTAAACCCCACACTGTACCCGTCATGGGGAAATAATCCTAGTGGAATGATGCAGTCAGACATGTCTCAGTCCTGGTCTTCACCTCCCATGAATAACTGTTATCCTGATGCCTTCAACATGAACGAGTACCCCCCTCGAGGTTATCCCCAGTGGCAGGCAGACCCTTATCAAACCACTGCGTCTCTCCCGTCTGATAGAGATCATTCAATGGCAGCTATACATGGTCCCTCTATGTCACAACCTCCTTCAGATTCAAGTTTGATGTCTCAGTATGTGTCCAGTTCTCTGATGCTTGATAATGGAGGGCAGATGCATAACGGAGGGCATCAGTATGGACTAATTCATCCAGAGGATAGTGCAGACAGCGTAGATGTGGGAAAAAGCAGTGCAAGTATGACAGGCCAGTTGGATAAACGAAACAGTATCTCAACAATTGATAGCCTCCCTGAGGGAAGTTACCACACTCCATATGCTCATAGTGAAAACTCTTGTCTCACTCAAGGCTCGTTAGTCGATGTTCCCATGAAATGTTTGAGCCCAGAGGCTCAGGTTGCATTAAAAGCTACGCATGAAATAATTAAAACAGAGAATGTGTCCACTCCTTGTTACGAACAGATGGACAACGCCGTGGATGGCATGATTAGCCCAAACAGCGGTATTCACACAGATTTCCCTTACGAAGAGGACTGTCCAAATGCTGACTGTGAGGCCACCCCCTCTGACCCTGACTCGCAGAGAGGAAAACGCAGCAGGTTGAGCAAGAGAACCAAATGGCCAGCTATTATTAAGGATGGTAAAGTCATCTGCAGGAGATGCTTTAGAGAGTTTACAAGCACCAAGTCTCTCGGAGGTCACTTATCTAAACGCTCACAGTGCAGGCCTGTAGATGAAATCGACCTAACGGCTGATTTGCCAACATCTTTCCTTGATTTTCTCAATGATCCCCATGTCCCTGATACTAACGGAGCAGTATTCAGCATGTCAAATGGTGATTTCTCACAGGAATCTTGTAGCTTGACCACTTTAACTTCACCCATGGTGTTGAAACAGGAGCCCCAGTATACAAATATAATGGACTATTCAGACTCCGTACCTTTCCCCCCTGAAAACCAGCAACAAAAGGCCGGAGAGCTGGCTAATTCAGCCCTTGCTGTACCCTATAATGAGGATCATTTGATGGAAATATCACATGCTTTCCAAAGGTTAGATTTGATTGAGGCTGCACAAGGGAAGATGCGGAGTGCTCTGGCATTAGAGCAAAATGTTAGTCATTGTGAAACGGCCTGTGACATCGAAACTAGTAAAACACAGAGTAAAAGTGATGACAAGCCCACTGAAAAGGTACCGAAACCTTTTAAATGTGACCAGGATGAGTGCGAGTACTCATTCATGACAAAGGAGGCATTATTCAAACACTTGAGTAAAATGCACGATTACTCCAGTGAGATGATAGAAGAGCTTAAAAAGACCCCATCCAAACTGTCTCCATATCCTTGTCAGATTTGCCCCAAAACATTCACAAGAACGACAGGTTTGAGAATTCACTATGAAAAAGTCCACAGATTATCAAAGGCAGAAATGCAGAAGCTGAGGATCAGTGCTCGAAACAGGCGTGCATTTAGACTGAACAAGGATGACGGTTTAATTGGCCGTGCAGCTGCTGACTCCAACCGCACGACACAATCTGCAGCTCAGTCTGCAGCTGTATTACCTGCCATAAAACAAGAACCGCTTGACATTGCAATCGCACCTCAAACAGACAATGAGAACAATCCACAAGTTACCGAAATCACTTCACCAGGAGATGCAGTTAAACAGGGCTCCATGCCTGAGGTATCAATTGTCGCACAACTACCACCACCACCACCTCAAAACTATGTGACGGATAGGTTATCAGGTGAGGTGGTAACGTCAGTTACTGAAAAAGCCCCAGAGCAACCTCAAGTAGCTGTTGTAAACAAGAGTCCAGATGTGAAACAGAAATCCAGTTTACAAGAGAAGCTCAGTCCGGTTGGCAAAGCAAAGGAGCAGCAAGGACGATCAGATGCATCGTTTAGCAAAGTAAAGGAGCCGATGTACAGCCCTACTGCATCTGCTTCATCTTCCCCAGAGAAACCAGGCAGCTCCAAAAGCACACCAACAAAGGACGAACACCAGAGGAAAGAGAAACGGGAAAGAAAAGAGAAAAAGTTGAGTCTCAAAATGTGTGATACAGACAACGCCTACAGTCCATATAGACCATATCGCTGTGTTCATGAAGGATGCACTGCCGCATTCACCATCCAGCAGAACTTGATTCTCCATTACAGGGCCATGCATCAGGCATCTCTGCCTCCCAGCAAACCTGAACCTGAGACTGAAAAGACCGGTGTAAAAAATGCACCGGAGATCCATCAGAGGATAGACAAAGGTGATGAAGTCAGGTGTCAAGTGAAAAACTGTTCCAGGGTGTTCATGGGAATCACAAGGTTAGTGCAGCATTACCTCTTACTTCACAAGTTCACCCGTGACAAAGCCACCTCCATGATGGCCAGCATGACCATGGGGACTTTCAACTGTGACCGGCCAGAGTGCGCGCTCCCCTTCAACTCTGTGGAAAAGTACATCGAGCACATCAAAAATTTCCACAAGGAAATCGCCATCTCTGAGAGTGGCTCAGTTGATCCGACTTTCAGGTGCGAGTATGAGGGATGCGATCGTGTTTACACTACTAAATCAAACCTCCTCCGTCACCTGATAAAAAAGCACGAGTATGTTTATGATCCCAAAGCAAGCGATGGAAGACGGACTAAATCAGTAGGGCTCTTCCCGGGAATTAACGGGAAAGAGAATGTTGAAAACAAACTCAAAGTGAAGAAGAAAAACACTAAAAAGAAAGACGGGAAGTCCATGGAACACTGGACCAGTTTTGGAAAGCCTACACTAAAATCACATGATGAGGCATCAGCCATGTGCACCAAGAAGTCCGCACTGCAGTACCCATGCATGATAATAGGCTGTGATGCAGTGGAGCGGGCTGAGAGAAGTATATTTAAGCATTACACCACTCATGGCCTCACAGAAAGATACATTGAAGACCACAGGAGCCAGTTCATTTTCTGCAAAAAGTACTCACGCGCCCGATTCAAAGAGACAAGCAAAACAGAGGATGCGTCCAGCTCTTCTGAGGAGATGGAGCCAGATGAGGGCGAAAAGCCCAGTGATCAGAAAACAGATGAGTTGGTGGAACGAATAGTAGGCCAAGAAGACAGCAAGCTGTCCAACGACGACAGTGCAGAATCTCAAGCTTCCACCGGGACAGAAGCAGGAATTAAAAGAGGCCGTCCCAGAAAGCCCACACAACCCACACCAGCTTGTCCGGAGAGGATGCAGACCCTTAGGAATCGTACGACTGTTAACAGTTCAAGAGAGAACTCAAATCCTGGTACCCCCACAGCCCAAGAACAACGTGACGACGCAGTCACGCCAGGGTCTTTCAAGCCTTTAGGACTTGAGGACTCTTTCCTTAAGTTCTTGGAAACCTCAGAGTCGACCCACACTTCCAAACGTAAACTAAACGAAAAATCTAGTGCTGAACTGCCGTCCAAGAGACAACAAACTCAAAAACAGAAATCTGCAACAAAAGGTAAATTAAAAGATGAAATCAAAGGATGTGAAAATCTGGTAGACTTCAGAAATCCACTAAATCTCAAATCGGTGAGCAATGTCAAGATTGTCATGGATAAAACATTTTCAGACGGTGCTGATCTTTTGTTAAAGCAGCTACAAGACATGAAGCCCATGGTCATAATAAAAAAGTGGCTTTATAGTGGATCATAGCCCGATATTTTGTTTTCAACTCGACCTCACTCAGGATTTGAGAAGTTATGCTGCAGAATGGTTTGTTTGTTAATGCATCAGATTTCCAACTGTTAACATTAATGGTCACAGTTAACGATGAAATGGCCTATTTTGTACCTAATGAAAAAATGTCTTGGATGATTTTAAGTATGTATGTTAGTTATAATAACCAGGTAATCCATAGGGCATAGATTTTAGAAACATGTTTGTATTTATGCTTAGTACTGAAGATGTTTTTTTTTTCTTTTGCTAAATGGAGACTTTTAAAGAAAAACTATGTTTTTATATATCCCTATGGGATTTCAAGTTCTGTTTGTATTTATTTCATCCTTTTTAAACACTAGTAGACCTATCTGTAATATTTACATGTCTTCCACAAAGTGTTCAATAAAATGTTACTGGTTCTTTTTGTAAAATATTGTCTGCAGATCTTTTTGTGTGGCAATTTCTTCCTGATAGTTTACTTGTTTACAGCATTATTTCTCCATAGAGTACATTTGTTCCTCGGGCTTCCTAGATTAATCCACAGCTTTTCATATGGAAAACAGAAGAGTTATGGACATTATGTTGTATATTTAGTTGTTGCATTTCTGATAAAACACTGACACTAGATCACTTAAAATAATCTTCATGTCTGCTGGTCATGTTTACTAAATTTAATTTGCATTGAAATTAATTACACTTTTCTGTAACTTTCTGCAGTAGTCTAGCTTAAATTAAAGTTTATTCCTAATGTCATCTGCATTGTAACCAGCAGAAATCTATACAAAGAAATTATTGTACCACATGTCCTAACAAGCTTGTACAGACACCTGACAGTAAAATGCATAACCCTCCCTCCACCATAAATTACTGAGTAGACTTTTAAAACTTAGTCTTTGATGTTTGAAAGTTAAAAGTTGAGGATGAAATCCTGGAGTTGAAAAAAGCGTTGGCTTTTTACTCTCCAAATTTTAATGAGACCTAGAGTAAAGTAATTTTGATGAAAGGCCTTGAAAGGCCTATTTTCAGCTCAAATTTGGTGATGTATTTTTTTGACAGAAGCATTCATTGCACATGAAATACCCAGGGACCACCAGAAATTTGAACATCCAATTATAATACTTGTTTTTAAAGTTTTTGGTTATGATACATGATGTAATTTGGGATTTTTTTTTAAAAAAAGAAAACATGCTTCAGCAGGTAAATTTTCTTTAAAAATCAGTGGTAACATTAACACAACCATTTACATTTGTATGCCCCTCCCTTTAGCCAAAAAACGTGTGTCCCTCCTCAGTGCTTAAGGTTATTTGAAAAACCTCCATTTTGTACCACCCTTGAGGTAACGAACAGTCCCCGACCTATTACATTTGAAAAGTGAACTAATACTTATATTAAAAAACAAAACCTTAATACTATTACTTAAATTACTAGTATTGTATATTTATCATAATAACTGTATAAGTAGCATCATCTTTACATGAACACTACAACAGGAAGTTGACCTGGAGCTGTGGAGAGGCAGGGACAACAGGGATGCTGTGAAGGGTCGGGGGTGTTCAAGATCAGCAATATTGCAAAAAGTCCTGCGCCTTTATACCTAGGGAGAGGAATAACGTCATTAAGTTTAAGTGAGGGTAAAAACTTAGAAGTCGCATTTGTTGTTTTAATTGTGGTTATTATGACAGTTTTTATCATGCTCGATAACATAAAACCTGTCACAGCTATGAACAGGCGCGTAACCGTTTGTTAGCTGAACACAACCGTTTCCGTAAACGTCACATTGGCGGGAAGTAGTAGCTAGTTTGTTAAATACGGCATAACCGGCATTTTAAAGAAATATTTTACTTTTATCCAGACAGCAGCCAAAGTTACCGACTGAACTATCCTAAATATAAAACAGTCGTTGCGTGTAGCTAAAGCTCAGATGTCTACTTCATCTGTGTCCAAGGTAACGTCATATTTTAATATTATGTTACGATAAACCTCATGAAACTAGCTTGGCAGTTGGCACAACATGGCCACATTAAGTTTCTTTGTTTTTGTTCATAGTTAACGTTAACTGCTACTGTTACTGTTGATATTTCAGGGCTGCTTTGTGTTCAAGCCAAGTGCTAAGAAGAAAAAGACGCTCAGTTTAGGTGAGTTTTGCTCATGTTTATAGGGGAGTATCCTCACTGGAGCTGTCAGCTGTCAGGTGTCCTAACCTTACACTCCCCTGTGTGTCATTTCTCTACAGAGGATCATTTTAGCCATGGCTGTGAAGCTGCTGACAACAGTGACCTGCGATTCAAGCTTTGTCAGGATCTGTGGGACAAAATCAAAACAAACACGGAGGTAAGAATATTCAACCTGAACAGCATTTTGTTTCACATAATGTTGCCATGATTTGGTACAGTTTTATACATTAGAAACATTTAACTGATGGCAAATGTTTTGCAGCTTTGCAGAACCCATTAGTTGTGTCTCAGCAGCATAGCACATATCCTCCTGAGACCCCAGCTTTTGGCTGATATGCATTTTTCTTCTAGCTATTTTTGATTAGTAGGGTCTGATATGTTTGAAAAACTAAGCCTTGTCTTTGAACAGAAAGTAGTATTTGAACTAAATGATGTCCTCATATGGGGACAATGGGTTTGTTTTTAATAGCTTCAAGTGTGTAATAAAGTATAAAGCTGTTTCAAAGCTATTTCCATGCCCGAACATTGTTGTGCAAAAACTAAAGTGTGATTTGTTCATTTTGTGACTCTGTATGTATTTTCCTTGCTCCAGACTCCAAGCTAGTAATGTCGTGAGAGATGCAACCTTAGCAGTGCATAATTTTGGAATAAAACCTTCTAAAGGAGATGGTAAACATGGCCTTAAAATATTAATTTACGCATTTGAATACCTTAAAAAAAGTGAAATATTTAAAGGTTCACTGTGTAGGGTTTGGGGGCATCTATTGGCAATAACGGAATATCATATTCATAACTATGTTTTCGTTTGTGAAAAAACAACTGGAACTAAGAATCACTGTGGTTTTGTTACCTTAAAATTAGGAGTTTATATCAACATAAAGAGTGGGTCCTCTTCCACAGAGTCCGCCACAGTAGCCCAGAACTAACAAGTCAAACACTGACTCTAGATGAGTCAATAAGCGGTTTTGCGTTGGCCACTGTTGTTCTCTTACATGCTTGTTACACAGGTTCAGTTCTGCAGCCTCACTGCAAAATGCCACTAAATCCTGCACATCAGACCTTAAACAAGTTTTTTTTCTGCTGCCTGTAAGGTTTTGCAGGATGAGCTCAACAGGAACATCTTGGACAGCTTGCTCAACTTCACGAGGAAGTGCTCTTCCACTCGCCTACACAGTGACTGGGCATCACAGATGAGGGCGAGTGAGATTCCCACTGCGGCGCTTGTGCTCGGTATGTTGTTGACAAGGCGGTCACATATGACATGAGCTGGCTGATTATCCAAACAACAGACAATTTAGAATATAACGGAAAAGAATAATTCCCGCACTCTATCACTTTTGAGGGTTTCTTGACGCCCAGTCTAACTTAGAGTCACACATTTTTTCTTCTCCTTTGATATTCTCCGCAGGTGTGAATGTCCCAGATCATGACATGACCTTTCAGAGTCTGTCTGAGCTGCTTCAGCAGTCTGTCACTCCTCATGTGGCCTCTGTACAGGCCAAAGAGTGCGGAGGTGAGGGACTCAGGATCATGTTGTCTTTGATTTTGAAGAATCACATCTTCTTATCTTAGAGTAGTAATAGAAGCAGCTTAATTATTATTTTGCAGTCTTTATATTGTTTGCTTCATCATTTCAGCACTGAAGCATTTGATGAAGAGGGTCCTGGAGAGGTTAATGGACACTGTTGTGAGTGTGGACGATGAGGAAGAGGAGGAGGCTGAGCCGACCAGTGCTCAGCTTCACAAGAGTGTGCACTGCTCCCTCAGTACACTCTGTGATTGGTACAATACCAAAACAAAGGTGGGCTGGACCATGAAGCATAGCTAGTGTACATTATTGTAGATTTGCAGTTTGGTGCGTAAAAAGAGTTTGATCACCTGAAGGAGTTTCTCTCTGTATTTCAGAAATCTGGTACTCCTGGAAAAAAGCGTAGCTCCTCTGATGGAGATGATCTCCAGCAGCCTCCCGTTGTGATTATTTTCAAAGATTTGGAGGCTTTCAACCCACGAGTTCTTCAGGACTTCATACTCATCTGCAGGTAATTACAAACTTTGGAGAAGGAAAAAGTTCATCTATCACCTTGTTAAGCTGTAACAACAGCATCTCCATGTACATGTTCTCTCCTCCACAGCCGGTACATCGAACGTCTTCCGCTGATGTTCATCTTTGGTATCGCCACATCACCCAGCACCATCCAACACATGCTGCCCCACTCTGTGTCCTCCCTGCTGTGTATAGAGCTCTTCCAGTCCCTCTCCTGTACACAGCACCTGGCCACAGTCATAGACAAGGTATTTTGTCACTCTCAGACACAGAGCAGTCATATCATGTTAGGAGCTTCCAGAACTTTGTGTTAACTTTTAGATCACACAGGTTTTATTCCTAAATGAGTACTTCACCCCTCAAATGACCATTTGTGTATCAGTTAGTTACATTGACTTTAGGATAAAACTTTTCTAGCGTGCCTCCAGTGAACGAAGAATCCAAAAACCTGAGAAAATTCATGATGAATTGAATTAAATGGGGTTGGCGATTAACAACAGCACAGTCTCGCTCACCAGACCTTTCTCAAGAAAAGAAAGGTCTGACTGGGCCGACTCTCACTTTAAGATTGGAGAAAAAAATGCCCTGGCTGCTTGTATTTCTGTCAACCAATCACAATCGTTCTGGGCAGTGCCACAGCAACGGTGCGCTTGCAAAAATATTGCCGCAAAACTAATATAACCATCTGTCGTGCATTATGCTCAGTACTTCCCAAACAGACAGACCTTTCTGACAGGGAGCTGATCTGAAAGTGAAACTTAGCGATGCTCTCTTTAAAGCCAGACTCCACTGTCAAAAACAGCAACTGAACACAGGAGCTACTGGTCTACAACTGCCTCAATCAGTTAGCTGGTTTGTATTATTGTGTGACTTCACTGTTTTAAATGGTTAGTTTGGATTCACCAGTCACACAATAACACAAACAAACTACCAATCGAGGCAGCGGTAGACCAGCAACTAATTTTGTTCATGGAGTTCATGGACTTCTAATTATACTGCACAAGTTGTGTAAAAGTTTATACACTGATGTTTTGATATAGTGTTGTTAAATGTGGGCTGTGACTTCAATTCATGAAGAATGGTTGAGTTTTTGGATTAAGTTATGATCATGAATTCAATGATAATGGATGGACTAATGATAATTTGGGCGGCAGTAGCTCAGTCCATAGGGACTTGGGTTGGGAACTGGAGGGTTGCCTGTTCACTGCCGAGGTGCCCTTGAGCAAGGCACCGAACCCCCCAACCGCTCGGGGCGCCTGACCAAGGCAGCCCCCCTCACTCTGACATCTCTCCACTTTGTCCATGTATAGGTCCTGTTTGTGCATGTGTGTGTATGTCGGACCTGTGTGTTAATGACAAAAGAGTGAAAAAATTTAATTTCCCCTCAGGGGGATTAATAAAGTATATAAAAATCTAATTTGGGGGGTTAAGTATTCCTTTATTTAAATCATTGCACAACTTTTACAGTCATGAAGACATTATAACAAGTAAAACAGTTTGACCTGAATTTTCTTATGTCTAATTTTTGAAAGAGAACTCCCTACTTGCAGGTTTTTTACTTTTATTTTTACTTCATAAAGCATCTGCAATATTAAGATTCTTTCAGTGTTTAGATCTGTGTTCAGCAGTCAAATTAAGAACAATACACCCTTTAAAGAATATGTTAAACTGAATTCTCAACTGTATTATTGATCACGGATGCTTACATTTTTCAGTAAGTCTTTAAACATGTGAGGGAGAGATTTAGCCACTTGGGCATATACAAGCGTTAGACACAATAACACGATCACCAACATCATAAAATTTAATCCATCGCTATATTGCACATTTCTTTTTAGTGAAATTCTTGTTGTGTCGGCTTTTAAATGAAATCAGGAGGTTCATTGCATTTTTTTTTATGTTGTCTTTGTTTCCAGTTGATCCTGACATCTCAGTTCCCTTTCAAGCTCAACGGTAAAGTGATGCAGGTGCTGATCAGCATCTTCCTCTACCACGACTTCTCAGTGAGGAACTTCATCAAAGGCATTCAGGTACAGAGTAGCTTCTAAATACTGTACCCAGTATGTGTTTTATCAGTGTCATCCTCTGTTTGCACCGGTCGTCTGTTTTGTCTGTAGGTTTAATTCCGATGTGCACATTATAGTTAACAAACTTTGTGCTTTGTCTTGGTGCAGCTGGCCCTGCTGGAGCACTTTCACAGTCAGCCTCTCAGCGTACTGTGCTGTAAGAAGAAGGAGGCTCAGCTTAATGTGATGCAGCTCAGTCACCTCGACTTGGAGAGGATGAGGCAGCTGCCGTCGTTCAAAAGGTACGCACAGTTTAGGTTTTTTTTACATGTGCAATAACTCAAGCAGTGAACACACAGGTGACTTATGTTATTTAATGTGGTTTAGTAGCTTCCTGTAGGGTTTGATTCACCTTTTCAAATGTGACACTAAGCCTTTAAATCAAGTCTAACCTGTGTTTTTTTTTTTTTGTTTTGATATGTTTTGTAGGTATGCAGAGAAGCAAGAAGCTCAGGAACAAGTGAATCTGTTCACAGATGACGCTCATTTAAAGGTACATTCTGTGTTTTATCTCTTCACCTGAGGCAGTAGACAGCAATGAGTGCACATACTCAGACAGAATCTCATGCTTCAAGTTTCTTCTCTTATTAGGAGGTGTGTCAGAGGCTGATAAAAGACCTTCACAAATACCACAAGTGCTATTATCCCGTCCTGAGGTGTCTCCACACTCTGACATCATCGTTACCTCGTTACCCCCTCGGAAAACAGGCAAGAAAGTGCTGCTGTGTAATTGTGCAAAATAACTTGAATTAATGGCGTCAGTTTTTCGTTCCTGGTTTGTTTTAACACTGAATTACTTGTGTGTGACAGATACGAGAGCTCCATTTAATATGTCTTGAGAAGAATGTATGGGAGAACGAGGATTATCAGTCAGCCATGAAACTCGTGAAGTAAGTCTGGATGTCTGACCGTAAAGAGATATTTAATTGGGATATTCCACATGGTCAGTGATTTGTCACTCATTTTCCAGGACAGGTTACTTGATAATATTCAGGTGATAAGGAGCGGAATGTTCTCATGTATGGAGGGAATGGTCTGTGATATATGGTAGAAACCTTAATTACGAACTTATCATCCCATAAAGAAGAGCTGCAGTGTGGAACTTTATGTGAAATGTAATTTAAACAAAAGACAGAGCTCCCTGTGTGCACAGTTAAGCTCAGGAACATAACCATCAGCCCAGGAGAGTGGCAAGTTTAATGCCTCTCCAGAGGAGGACGGACTTTTTAGAGTGTGAGCTAGATGAAACTGGGAAAGCGGTCTGTTTTTTGTTTTACTGTCCTGTCTGCAAGGACATAAGGGATGTCTTTTTGTTTTTTTAGTAAAATGACATCCATTTATGTTGATCTCTTTTGGCTGGATGACTATAAAAAAAGTTGTGCGCCAGGGAGGGAACATTTTATAGCAGATTTTATTTGCCAAGCTCGGGAGAGAAGGCAGACTATTTTCTTTAAGACCGAGCTGTTAAATAAGCTGTAATTATGCAGCGACCACTGCTACTGCGCTTTGGGTGTCAGGTAAACCCGTGTGAGTTGGGAACTTGGGTGTGCATGACACAAAAATAAACCTGTTAACAAGTGAGACCAACAAATGTGTTTGAAGACGCTCCTAAAGTCCTCTAGTTTTGATGTCTTGTCATAAACATGTCTTACTTCCCTCCCAGCCAACCTTATTGACACATTTCACCACTAGATGGCAGCATATTCAAGGGTATTTTGATGATTACTGCTCCTCCTGGTGGCCAGATAGCCTTTATGATACAGTAAGGCAGCATTGTTTGTATTGTTGTTTGACACTGGCTTTTCATTTGCATGTTAGTCGAAAAACAACCCAGTCTGAAGTCACCATGCTCAGCTGTAAAGCTCCTGTGCTTTCCCTGCAGGATGCTGGCTAAAGACGAGCTCATCGCTTTGCTACAGAAGTGTGTGGAGATTCTGCAGGCTGCCAAAGCAAAGAAAATGAAGAGCGCTCTTGTCCAGCTGGAGGATATGCTCGCCAAATTTAAGCAGTTGGACAGTGAGTGGATAAAATGAAGGAGAGCACACACACGATATTAATTTGTTTAGAGATGCTTACTTTCCTTAACTGTGTGTTCACCCCTTTGTCAAATAATTATAATTGTAGGTATTAAATATGCAACACTCCTTGACATTCTTTCATCTTGTTCTCAACAGCAGTAGCTGCTGAACCTCCCCCCAGCGTGGAAGAGAGTCTCACCTCTCCAGTGAAACATCTTCAAAAGAAAACCGACCTGTTCCAGCTGCAGAAGGTTTTTATAGTTTTGTGAAGAATTAAATCTTTACAGCATTTCTGCGAATAGACTCTCCCCCTTGCTGATGTGTTTGAACCATGAATCCTCAGATAATTTTCATTTAATCTAGACTCTGCTGGAGATGAACGAGACTCGGAGGTCCAAGAAGCTGAGTCCGTTCGAGGCTCTACGAAACGAAGCTCTCGAGTTTATCGACAGCTTAGTGAAGTGAGACACATTTCCTTTCTTATGCAATTAATTACATAAACATTGTAGAAACTCTTCTTTGACTGATACCTCTCTCCCACCCAGGAGTCACCTGTCTCCCCCAGAGTCTCAGACACTGTATGAAGTTTGTTACTACACTTCCTCTGCTACTGTGAGACGCCACCTTAACGCAACACCTCGCACCTCCATCCAGGCTGCACTCAACAGTCCCTACTATTATCTCCAGGTACATGTGCCTCTTCTTGTTCTTCTTATCAAGTGTGTAACTGTCTTGCAGGGCTCCCACGCAGTATGGAAAAGTATGGAATTTGATTTAAGTCATCTGGATAAGTATGAACTTGACTGGAGCCTCTTCCCTGTTTGACTCCTCTTCCAGAACGAAAGCCTAAAGACGGAGGATGGGACCGTCTCTAACGCTGCTCCTGATATCTGCATTGCATACAAACTCCATCTTGAGTGCGGCAGGCTGATTAACCTTTACGACTGGCTGGAAGTGAGTTTATATATTTAATAATTTGATAGTGTAATGCAACTACACCAACCTCTGTCTTTAAGGGAAAACAAGATGATGTTTACACAGCGTGTGATTTTAACTATCTACAATAACAGCACCTTTGCCCTGCAAAGTTTGATGGTTGGAAGTTTGTTTTTCCTCTCCAGATCGGATCAATGTGTCACGTTATTGATCTGAAAATCAAATATCAGCCCAGAATGGACCTGATACTGACATGAAACCTGTGTTTGTGTTTTTAGGCCTATGCCACTGTTGTCTCTGCGGCTGAGGGTAACAACCCAGATTCTGACAATTACGGGAAAGTGGATGAAGTCAAACAGTATCCTTTATCTGCAAACATGTTTTTCCCCATCACACTATCCCACCATTTTCATACTCGCTTAATGTTGTGATGATTTGATTGCGAGAACCCTATCTTAATTTTTTAAGGACATGTAACACAGTTAATTCTTATGATGGTGGTTCATGATAGACGAGGTGGTCGGTCATAACATTAAAACCACAGGTAAAGTGAATAACACTGAACATCTCGTTACAGTGCAATGTTCTGTTTGGAAACCTTAGGTCGTGGCATTCATGTGAATGCCAATTGACATGCACCACCCACCCATCGGCCTCCCTGATGACAGTGGCCCCTCCAGCAGGATAATGCACCATACCACACTGCAAAAACTGCTCAAGAATGGCCTGAGGAATATGACAGAGCTCAAGGTGTCAACCCGGCCTCTACATTCCCCATATTCCAATAAGATCGAGCATTCATGGGATGTACTGGCATTCCACCTCGCAGCCCACAGGACTCAGAAGATCCACCGCCAGCGCCCTGGTGCTTGACACCCAGACACATGGGCACAGACACAGGACCTCTGGGGTACTGGCATGTCCCATGGATGCTCGATCGGATTGGGATGTGGGGAACTTGGAGGCCTGGTCGAAGCCTTGAGCTCTTTGTCACATTCCTCAGACCATTCCTGAACAGTTTCTGCAGTGTGGCATGGCACATTGTCCTGCTGGGGTGCCACTGCCACTAGGGAGTCGTCGCTATGAAGGGGTGTACTTTGTCTGGACCAGTGTTTGTCAGGTGGCATCCACATGAACGCCAGCACCAATGGTTTTCCGGCATTGTAACGACACGATCGATGTTACTCACTTCACCTCTCAGTGGTTTTGATGTTGCGGCCGATCAGTATGAATGACAGTGAAACAAGTATAACCCTAATGGAGAAATGTTGATCCTTAGCGTGTTCTCTAGCGCTCGTTTCATCCGAGCTGTGTCTGAGCTCGAATTTTTGGGCTTCATAAAGTCCACCAGGCAGAAGACTGACCACGTGGCTCGACTCACCTGGGGAGGCTGCTGACCAAACACTGAGAAGCCACACGCACCTTTTTACATATACCTTATCTGTGGCTGCTGTCGAACCTCAATTAAGTTCTCATCCACTCGTAATGGATTTACATTTTGTGTATTTCCCTCTAATAAAATATATGGGAGTAGTTTCTGATAATCACGGTGCTGTGCATGTTTATTTTGTATTCATAGTTGTGCACTAAGCAAAACGCATTGTGCCGCTCTATCACCAGGTACTGGGTGTTCCAAGAAACTTAGTGCTAAGAGTGTTGAAACTTAACTTGGTATCATAGAGCTGATATTGCTAGACCCAAAGCATAGTGTAGTCAATTAAAAGAAAGGAGTTCTTTTTCATAAAGGCTATGAATAAAGATTACAGGGGTGGACACGCTGTGCAGGAGTTGTCATTTACTGAGTAAGATCGTTAGGAAAAAGCCTGATTCTGACATCTTTATATGAAAAGGATTTCTTCGTTTAATATAGCCACAGAAATGTCCAACATATAGCACAACAATTCTCAACTCTTTAAAAGACTTTTTATTGTTTTTGTCCAATAAGTACATTGGTTTCAAAGTGATACCAGCAAAACAAAAGTCAAAATAAATAAAACACTGGTAGGGAGAACAAAAAAAAAACTTGCCCACTTTATGCTCAATTTTAAAAAGCAATGAACAGAGGACAAACTGCAAACACATCCTCTCTGTTCTGCTGCGTTTCTTCCACTTCCTCTCAGATTGACCAGCAAACCTTAAGTAAAACTCTTGCGCCGCTTTATCTTATTTACATGTAACAAACAGAAAACAAGTGACAAAGCCTGGAATGCTGGGAATCATTACAAAAGTGAGATAACTGTAGATACACGTACAGCAGGAGGAACATAGGCCACTGGTAGAGATAGGGTCCATTCATTTACATAAGGAAGCACCTAGTTGCTTACAACAGAGTGGTAACAACCGACAACAGCTTCATATAAACCTTTTGCCCAAAGACAGAAATATGGCACAGTAAGAAAAGTTTCATTTAAACTTGCTAAACTGAATCTCTTACAATGATGAGCTTTTTTAGTTTTCGTCGTCTTCTCCTCACTTGAGATATCACATGATAGCTTGCAGCAAGAGAAGGCCGTCTTGCAAAGATTTCTGGGCCACACTCAGGAAACATCTGGAGAAGAGGGAGAGATGAAACAAAATACAGAAACCAGACTTGTTACTTTAAACTTCAAAAGGCGGAGCTCGGGCCAAGATCCGAGACTTTCTCACATCCAGCGTCTGAGACAGGAATGTGGAAATAATTTAAGATGAGATGAAGGAACTCACAGCTTGCAGGTTGCTCCCCGAATCGTCGCATTAGCTGATCGTGTGTGAACTTCACAAAGGTGTCGTATTGTTCTGAAATGTACAGGACAGGAAATCAGGATTAGTATTGTACAGCTAAATGTGAAGCCTTGTGTGCATTATTGGAACTTGTCTCGTATGTTATCATTTCCCACAGACTTTTGGCTGTGGCGCAGATCAAGGGTGTAGGTTTCATTTCGACACTGGGAAGGAGGGACACATGAAACTGGGGGTTTGGGGTTCTCTCACAGGAATCTGGGGAATTTTTATGCACAAATTTGTAACTTTTCTGCATCAATTTACGGTGAAAATGTCTATATTTTTGTCAAAATACAAGTCCTCTGCTACTTTAATTTTTTATTAGGGTGGGAAGACAAATGCACATGTTCTAAATACTGACAGAAACGTGACCCTTGCATCCCTCCCGAAATCTACGCCTGTGGTATCGGTCACTTTTAGTCACTGATAATATTTACTGTGGTCAGGAATGAGTCAATCTTGCTTTGTGAAGTAAAACATACCAAGCACATGCTGCTACAGTGTCACAATTTTGAGGATTTGGTTGCTTTGCTCATTTTATAAAGACATTTAATATCATAACTTTCCTTTTGACAGTTGCTCAGACACTTCAGGACATAATTTTTGAGCTCTGGTACCTTGGGAACTTAGGGAAGCTAAGGAATTCAGTATGCAACTCATTATTGACAGTCACAATAAAACAACTATATTAGTGCTGCAAAGATAAGTGCATTAACTGTGACCTACATCAACATGATCTGCTTCTCAAATGCCATGATTTGCAACTGGATACCTTCAGGTTCAGGTTGATTTGTGTTCCTCTGAGTCACAACAACTTGCTCAATGTGTACCAACCTGCCAGTTTTGAAGTCATAGTCTCCTCATACTCCTCCCGCACCTTCTCTTCCCTTTCTGTCAGCAGGCGTTCACAGATCATTCCAACTTGTCTGAGAGTGAATAATGGCTGTTCTTTTCTAGTAGGAGAAACGCCTCCAGAGGACGTTCCTGCACAAATCAAAAAAGAAAAACCTAAGAATCGAGGCGCGTGTGGTATTTCTGGGTGCCTGTCATGGTAATTCTGGAGCAGCCTCTCCTGTAGGCAGTGTGTTACTCAACCAACCTGGCATGCTGGAAACATTCATAGTAGACGACTGGGATGGGGACTCTGGAGAATAGCAGCACTCTGACTGTTGGTAGCCTCCATCTAGATGCTTCCTCTTTTGAATGCGTTTGTACTCCTGCTTAATGCTGTTGAGGATTTGTTCTGGGGGGACAAAAGAAAGTAAAAAACAGTGAGAGGTTTGTTGGTGAAGACAAAACTGCTGCCATGTCAGGACCCCACACTGATAAGCATATTTGTTTTCCTGTTTATCAGTGTGGTTCAAGGTGTTGCTAATGCCTCCCAAGCCCCTGGCTGGTCACCAAGCAGGCCAACTTGGCCAACATTACCTGCACTAAGCCTTGACGACGACTCCCCAAATGGCGAAGGCTCCATGCTAAGATACTTCCTAGGGGATGAGGATGAGGACGATGGGGACACGGGGATGCATCTTCGTCTTTTAGGGGAAGTAGGGCTCATCAGCGGATCGAAATCCATGGTCCTCTTCAGGGTGGCTCCACACGCCATGACTTCAGTTAGTTAAAGGAAAAGGAGGAGGGGGGTGCAAAAATGCCGAAACAAGACAATAATGAAGCGATAACTTCAGTTATTTCAGACAACAGCTAACCACAGCATTCTTCAACACGACTTGCTCATTACAGTGTGACTTGTTCTGCTAAAACCAGCTTCCTGCGCTGAGGGATACACGCTAAGCATACTGCGCAGCTGAGGCTTTAAATATTTGCTAGCAAGCTAACGCTAGCCGCGCTTGCTAGCCAATAATCAAAAAGAAAACAAAGCTAACGTTAGCTTTGGCTGCCGTTGGCAGAACAGTGCGCTCGCGTGCACATTTCAATAAAACTGTTTCTTACCTTTTGAGGTGGGTGTCGGTTTGTCCAACTGCGGTCAACAACTCGTGTTGCTCTGAAAGTTGCTTCCCAAAAGTTGAAGTGACGGCCAGCCGGCTGCGGGCCAACTGTCTGCTGTTAGACAGGGAGCTAGCTAACGCAACTTAGCTGCTTGTTTTTGATATGGGGCTGTCGGCTTCTCCGGCTCGTGACGTCACGTTCGAACTGCGCCACAATGCATTCTGGGTCGTGTAGTGAAACACGGCAAAGGATGAGAAATAAAAGGATGATAACGCCCTAAAACGGCAAATATCATCCGATTTTTTTCCTATTTAATTTATTCACATTATAGCCCCTTTCTGCTTTTTAATGAACCACAACTCAATTCCTCAGTATGATCAATCCATGGAAAATAACAGACAATAAATAGATTATCCCTCTTATCTACACAGGAGGGCAGTGTTACACAAAAAAAACCCACAGACCTGACCACTCCAACTCCACAGTTCAGTACTATTTAGTTTACTTTTCACATTCTCTAACATGTATAATGTGTTGAAAAATACAAATCTGACTTTACTCACACTTCAACAATTAACTTCGCTTTATGGAGCAGTGGCCCCCCAAAAAGTCTAAGGGTCACAGGATGCAGGAATACTTAAAAATCTATTTGTATTTTTTCCCCCTAACCTTTCTCAACTTATGTTTTAATGTTGTAGGAAATATTTTCATCTAGTAAGGCCCTAAAGTCATCAAGTTAAAAATTTAAAAGTCCTTCTCTGCTCAAACTGCTCATTATTCATGTCTGAATTAAGACAGTAGCCTGTGAGGAGGGGTTACAAGTAGCATAGGTGAATTGTGACACAGTGGACCCCTTGGCCTCGATGCATATAAGGTCCCACCTCAGGCAAATACAACATGCTGTTGTTTCAATCCCCACAGAGTTGAATATCCCATATTGCTTAGAGGCCAGTTCAGCACATGTCAAGTCCTGTAGGAAAACTGTGGGGATAAAAACACTAATTTAAACTGTATCATAAAAGTTTCTTTTTTATGACATCTTCAAAGTGAATGTTAGGCTATTCCTTCAGTTTTTCTTTTCTTAGGACTTCCGGGGCTCTGACATTGACATGACGACTGAGCCCTCTGACAAGAAATGAAAAGTTATTCATAGTGACTTCACACAAATGCTCTTTCTTAGGGGTTCCATTTGCATTTGGGCCCCATAGGCCTGTTCAGTAATACACCTATGACAAGTAGACATTGCCTCAGGGGGTCACAAGTAATTGCCATTACTTGTACTAAAACATGCACTATATATTTTGCCTGTAACTGCTCCACGTCTGCATACTGTCCATACTATTAATACCTATCATAGTGTATTTATATCTGCTTACCACTATACATATGCAAATGCAAAACCACATGTCTCAGTATTGTACTCTGTGCAATGACAGTTAAGTTTAACCTAATCTCACCACACACACTATAAGCCGCAGGTGCTGATGTGATGGTTTGCTGAGATTCCATTGTTTTATTCAGGAAAAAAAGACACCAGGTATGTTGAAGAAATTATGATAAAAATAGACAAATTTCATATATTTATTGAACTCATGTCCTTGCTTACACACACCATTATGAGACACCATGGCACAATGGATGCGTCACAGAAATACCAAAGTGTAGCTTCTCACAAAATGCTCTAACTGTTCCATAAGCACATGTGTAATAAGCAGCTATGTAACATTCCCAAATCACTACAGACTAAAGTTTTGATTTGATCAAAAAGCCGTTCATGTTTCAAAGAATGACTCACCATTTTGCTTTGCAAAGTACAAGTTTAAAAAAATATACAATAAATAAAGTCAAATTACATTATAGTGCCAAAGTTCACAATATCATGGTCTTACAAGATCAACGATAGCTGAGTTCAAATCACTGATGGGTTGCTGAGTTTTTATTTACAAGCAGTGTGCTGTCGTTCAAAACTGACATGTTGCATGAAGGTAGACACAGTTTCACCTCGCATTACTGCCACAATATTGCTATGATGTGATGTGAAAACAGAAGGAACAAAAGGGAACGTTGTAGTTTTCTACCTTGAAGCTGAAATCTGTAACATTATGCACATTCGAACCACAGCAAAGGTGACAGAGCAGAGTGTCGGGTTTGTACTGAATTAAATTTAGTCGATCAGACATGTGCAACCTGACAAACTGTTTCTCAGTGAGAGAGTAAAGATATAATGAACAGTCTTGGCATACTCCATCATATAGCTGGCTATAATAATATATAAATGTTACAGATTTCAGCTTGAAAGTAACAAAATCTTGTTCTTCAATTGTGGGTCTAAGTCATTTTTTGGCACACTTCACAGTAACAGAGCAGTGCACTAGGAGGGGCTATTCTACAATAACTTCACAGTTGTACCAGAGCTTGTTTTTTAGACCGGCTCGGCAGTAGAACTCTCAGTCACTCCAGAAACGGTAACCTGGGCTACTTTTATTCGAGTCTTTCCACAGCTGGCACCGTTTCTCCCCGCCCTGCCTGCTGCGGCTCTCACACTCCTCCTGAGCCAGTCAGCCTCAGCGCTGTTGTCCGGAGACTGCGACGCTCCCCAGCACATATGGCAGATATTGAGGAAGGCCCTGCGCAGGTCTTTGCTCCTCATGGCGTAGATCACAGGGTTCACTGTGGAGTTGAGCAGGGTGAGCATGCTGCAAAAGGCAAACACAGTCTTGATGAAGTCGTTCACCTTCCCAAAGAGGTCGTAAACCATGATGGCTAGAAGCGGGCCCCAGCAGATGATGAGGGCCACTAGGATCAGAACCAGGGTTTTGGCCAGGC
Source organism: Epinephelus lanceolatus (assembly GCF_041903045.1). Taxonomy (NCBI): domain Eukaryota; kingdom Metazoa; phylum Chordata; class Actinopteri; order Perciformes; family Serranidae; genus Epinephelus; species Epinephelus lanceolatus. The sequence continues at coordinate 24,374,233 of NC_135748.1, forward strand.
GGAGGTCCATGCGGGCCTGCTCGGGCCTCACCGTCTGCACTTTGGTCCCCTCTGCTGTGTAGACGATCACACTCCTCTGGGAGCTGCGGCTCAGCATCCGGACAGCATGGTTGTGGGACTTCCAGAGAATGAACATGTAGGCGTAGATGATGAACAGGACCAGTATGCTTGTCATCCCGATCCAGAACATCAGGTACTTCTGGTCGATTAGAGGAAAAATGTCCGAGCAGACAGAGTTGAGACGCTTGCAGTTCCACCCCAGCAGCGGCAGCAGCGAGAAGACAATAGAGATGGTCCACATCAAACTGAAGGCAATGACCGCTTTCGTCTTTGTGACGATGCTTTTGTACGCCATGGGCCTGTGGATGGAGATGTAGCGGTCGATTGCGGTGAGAAACAGACTGCCCACAGAGGCGGTGAAGGAGGCGATGACCCCTGCCAGCTTGAATAGGAAAACATTAGGGCTGTCCTTCCTGTGGAGGACATGGAAATCCAGAAAGCTGTACACAAAAATGATGCTGCCTATCAGATCGGCCACAGCCAGGCTGCCTATGAAGTGATAGGAAGGCCGAGATCGAAGCGTCTGGGAGTGTAGGATCACACACAGCACCATGAGGTTCTCCAGCACTGTAAATGTACCCAGGGTGAGCGCCAAGATGGCAACTGCGAGCTGCTGAGCAGGAGTGAGGATCATAAAACACTCCATGTTGTCCACAAAGTCCTCCCCACACTGCGGCGCCCCTCCGCTCTCCACAGAGGTGCCATTACTTAGCAGAAAGTCTGAAACATTGGTGGGGAAAATGGGCGAGAGGCCACCATAAATGACCTCCTTATTTCCAGGGACGAGTCCAGGGAGGGAGTTGCTAATGGAGGCAGAGTGCGGCTTCTCGAAGTGGAATCGGTTCTTGATTAGAGTCGAGTCAATGGAGGGGTCATCGTAGCTGGCGTCGTTGGAGCCGAGATACTGGACACCTGTCGTTAGTGTGCTCATCGTGGTGCCTGCTATCCTGTGCAGAGCCAACTTCATGGCTGGTTTGTGGTTGTGGAGATGCTCAGTGGAGAGGAGTGTGATGTAACCGCATTAAATCCATGCAAAAAGACACCTATGAAGAAAAAAAGAAGATTTTTTTAACATAAAGAATGCAATAATTTAATAAAAAATATCTATTGCATTTGTCTCTTAAAATATTTAAATACATGCAGAAACATGAATGGTTAACACAGCAGAACATTAATTTGTTGCTGGGAGACATTGGGGGAATTTGTGCATCGGCCAGCTGACTCCAGAGCAGATGCATCCCAGACAATAGTGGGAAACTGAACAGTTGATGACAAACCTGTGCAGCCTCGGGGGAAATCATGGCATTAAGTATGTAGGACAGACAGGCTTTCTTATTAATTAAAGCAGGTCATTAGGCATTAAGCTTGTTTTTTTCCTCAATAATCATTGGATTAATTAGACATCAAGGGAGGGAAACAAGATAAAGAGTGCACAGATCTGTCCAATGATCCATTTACGTTTTGATGCCAGTAATGATGATATTAATTATGTACAGTTAAGTTTGCATGAAGGTTTTGGAATAAGATGTTCCTTAAAGAGCAGGAACAATGTTGCCAATTAAACATGACATGACCCGCTGCGAGGGAAATTTATTAAAAGAAAATCTGGATCAAAGCTGCGCAAACATAATGAGCAATAAGAACAAATTACGCACGCGTAAATTATTTAACTAACACAGAAATTAATAATAATAAAGAAAACGTACCTTGATTTTCTGAGCACAAACATCTTGTCCCGATCCATAACGCAAAAAAATATGAATCTAACTAAACTGGGAGTAAACCAGTCTGCAGTCTTCACTTTCTTCTCCAACAGTTGCAGCAACTCCACAAAGAACTGGAAGCCGGTGTAAAATTACAAGTGTTGTTGTTTGGATGATGCGCCGGGGGAATTGTCGTGTGTTGACTCCCCAGATACTGTCAATGTCAAATACAGTAAAGCCGGGCAGGCAGCCGGTGGAGACAGAGTGTGTGAGTGAGTGTGTATGCGTGTGCGTGTGTGTGTTTGTAGGAGCGGGCGGCGTTAAGGCTCCTTTTTGTGCGCCTGCTGGTCACGTGGTCTGAGGTGTTTGAGCGCAGGAGGAAGTTTATCTCTGAGCATCATCCACACCTATTTATACAAGAGCAAAACAGCTGCTGCAGGCAGGACATGAAAACCAGCCTTTAACCCGTGTGTTTTTATCGTTCAGTGTCCCAATTATAATCACAATAACAGTCATTATAATAATCATAGCTGCTATATTCATTTTTTTCCTCTTTAAATGCCTTTTTTTGCATGTCTTCTGTCAGTGTGCAGCAACGTATTCAAGTGCTAACCCTTCTATTTGCCACATAAGTCAATATTTTCACATTTATATGTTAAACAGGCAATGCATGATGAAATATATACCCATTTTGTCATCCTCAGTCAAAGAGATGTACAGTATGTTATCCCACACAGTCACATTATTAATGTTTTGGGTCAATCAGACGTCAGTTTCATCGCATCTTTTCATCGAGAAGGACATCACACATGAGTCAACATTCCTGTAAGTGTGCCAGTGTTAGCCAGCTGGTTCCTTTTCAACTGCAGTCCTTTGGTGAGATGTTCTGAAAAAGTGACAGACGAAGAAATACAGTTTAACTCTCCGTCAGATCTCTTGTGAACAAACTTACCAAACGCCAGTGACAAAGATACAAATAAACTTTCTGTCAGCATCAACCGCAGATGGAGAGCATTTGAAAAGCGGTTGTTTTTAATCTTGTTTTACAGCTGGAGTCACAAACAGAAATAAAAATGACAATGTCACTATGATAATACAATGGTAAGTATTTTATGGGCTGTAAAACAAGTTTGAAGTACGGTATTCACACATCCATCTGTCTCAGATGCAGGTGCGTTAGAATAGGCTATTTGAGTCTTTGAGCAGAAAACCTCACTCACTGCTCTTGCTCAGCTTCAAAATTTATTAGTACCACTAACATTTCAGTCCTACTGGACCTTGGTCAAGAGTGTTCCATTGACGAAGACACTCTTGACGAAGGTCTAGTAGCGTTAGTGTTACTAATAAATTGTGAAGCTGAGCAAGAGCAGTGAGCGGGATTTTCTGTTCAAAGACTCAAGGGCTGTGAAACAAGAAATTAAGATGATAATACTGCAATAAATTCATATATATGACACAAATAATACAGCAAAACATCAATCCCATTGTGGACAATGGTGGAACCCAATTAAGGACATTTAATCAAGTGTGTACTTAATGGTCCAGTGTGTAGGATTTAGGGGGATATATTGGCAGAAATGGAGTATAATATTCATAACTATGTTTTCATTAGCTTATAATCACCTAAAAATAAGAATCATTGTGTTTTTGTTGCCTCAGAATGAGCTGCTAGTATCAGCATACAGAGTGGGTCCTCTTCCACAGAGTGCACCATGTTGTTTCTACAGTAGCCCAGATCGGACAAACCAAACACTTGCTCTAGATAAGGACATTTGTGTTTGAATGTCGGCCGAACAGATTCTCACTCCAATCTTGTCACATATCGACGCTTAGTCATGGACGCTCCACGTGGACATATGATGTGCAAGGTACCCTGGGTGCTTTGGTTGTTGATGTTCTGGGACGCTGTGTCAAGTTCTGCCTGTCACATGTCTGTTTTCACTTCAGTTTTCACAGGAAATTTACAGTTTGCATACAGTTTCTTTCAAAATACACATACTACGTCGGTACAACACCACAAATTGACTTTTTTTTCCCTTCAACAACAAACACCCATGGTTAGGTTCAGCCAACACATGCACAGGGTTGGGTTTAGGCAACAAAAGCATGAGGTAGGGTTTAGAAAGAAGTAACAGGGTTTGGCTTTACGATTATATGGAAAGTGAACACCAGCCTCTCAGGTGAAAGGTGGTGGTTGCTGGACCCATCCACCACCCCTCTCACCCTACTCAGACTGTTGCCCCCTTAACTTACATTGTTGTCCCGCCACGTTTTGATACAGCTGTGTATCATGCTGATGTGAAAGGATAGCGCTGGTAGTCGACATTTTCAGAGTGAGACCGAGTTTGGTTGGCTACCGTAATTCTCCTATATGCTTGACACACAAGAGAAATGTCGGTTCTGCAACCTTATTGCTGGAAATCATACACACCAGGCATTAAGGTATAATTTTGAGGTACTTTCATTTAACTTGAGTATTTTCATTTTATGCTACTTTATACTGCTCCACTATATTTATGTGACATGCCATAGAGTGCTGCAGGAATGGGTCCTAAAACCCATAAAATGAGTTAGCATTTAAGCACACCTGGTCCCCTCGTCTTGAAGTCAATAGGTTTTTGATAGTAAAGGTTACTGACCCCTGGTGTATGAGAACTAGTGGCCGATGCAAAAACGCAAATGGCCAGCTAGAGCCAGTGTTTGGTTTGTCCGTTCTGGGCTACTGTATAAACAACATGATGAACTCTGTGGAAGAGGACCTGCTCCATATGTAGATTACTCATTGGCCACTGTATAAGGTACACCTTACTAGTACCAGGTTGGACCCCTTTTGCCATCAGAACTACCTTAATTCTTCATGGCATAAGTTCAACAAGGTGCTGGAAACATTCCTCAGAGATTTTGGTCCATATTGACATGATAGCATCACACAGTTGCTGCAGATTTGTCAGCTGCACATCCATGATGTGAATCTCCCGTTCCACCACATCCCAAAGGTGCTCTATTGGATTGAGATCTGGTGACTGTGGAGACCATTGGAGTACAGTGAACTCATTGTCATGTTCAAGAAACCAGTTTGAGATGATCTGAGCTTTGTGACATGGTGCGTTACCCTGCTGGAAGTAGCCATCAGAAGATGGGTACACTGTGGTCATAAAGGGACGGACACGGTCAGCAACAATACTCAGGTAGGCTGTGGTGTTTAAATCATGCTCAGTTGGTACTAAGGGGCCCAAAGTGTGCCAAGAAAATATCCCCCACACCATTACACCACCACCACCAGCCTGAACCGTTGATACAAGGCAAGATATACACACCAAATTCTGACCCTACCATCTGAATGTTGCAGCAGAAGTCAAGACTCATCAGACTCATCGGGCAACTTTTTCCAATCTTCTATTGTCCAGTTTTGGTGAGCCTGTGTGAACTGTAGCCTCAGTTTCCTGCTGTTAGCTGACAGGAGTGGCACCTGGTGTGGTCTTCTGCTGCTGTAGCCCATCTGCTTCAAGGTTGGAGGTGTTGTTGGTTCAGAGATGGTCTTCTGCAGACCTTGGTTGTAACCCGTCATTATTTGAGTTACTGTTGCCTTTCTATCATCTTGAACCAGTCTGGCCATTCTCCTCTGACCTCTGACATCAACTGCTGTTCACTGGATATTTTCTCTTTTTCGGTCCATTCTATGTAAACCCTAGAAATGGTTGTGTATGAAAATCCCAGTAGATCAGCAGTTTGTGAAATACTCAGGCCAGCCCGCCTGGCATCAACAACCATGTCACGTTCAAAGTCACTTAAATCACCTTTCTTCCCCATTTTGATGCTTGGCTTGAACTTCAGCAGGTCGTCTTCACCATGTCTTCATGCCTAAATGCACTGAGTTGCTGCCACGTAATTGGTGTTAACAAGCAGTTGAACAGGTGTACCTAATTAAGTGGCTGGTGAGTGTAAATGCTTTATTTTAAGGTAACAAAAACACAATGATTCTTAGCTCCAGGTCTTTTCTGCCAATAGACCCCCTAAATCCTGCACACTGGACATTTAATTAGGCAAAGTAAAAGATGTGAATGTTTCTTCCACTACTGCTGTTGTAGTATGAATGTTACTGTAATCTCATGCTGATAGTAAAATTAAAAAAGGACACCATACAGAGTCATTTTAATGTCCTTTACAGCCACAGTGCTACTGAAAGTCCATTCTGAAGATCCTCCACTATTTATCTATTTATTTACTGCAGTTGGGGGTCACATGCACACACTATTAAGAGTCCTTTTCCTGTCCTGCGCAGCTGCGCAATTATTTCCACTATGCACTCCCAGCAGAGCTATCTCCCAAATTACATGTATCTTGTTGTGGAAAATACATGACATTTGGCGATGCAACATCATGGGAAAACAATGAAAGACTGTGCACATGATGCCAGTGCTTCCAGTTTTGGCAGAACAGAAGAGGCTGAGGAGTCATCCAACTAATTACTGAACACTTGTTATGCTGCGCTTGAAGCAGATTCAAGCAGCTATTGATCACTTGTGGCAGAACAGTATATCCAATATGAAGATAGTTTACACAGTTAGTGTAAGTGAAACATCTTGTTAATGACTGCTGATTGTGGAATTCGGCTATAATTAATTTAAATATATGTAAAGCGGCTTGTGTTCCATTGCTCGTGGTGTTTTCCTTTTCATCAGGATAAAGTTTTAATGTGGTTTTGGCTTGAAAGCAGCATCTATTATCTCTCGAAGCAAGGGGGAGGGTATTGCAATCCACATCCATCATAATAATTATCATCAATATTTCAGTGTCATTCTCACCAAAGCATCAGCGAGCGAGGGAGGGATTTTCAAAGACAAAGCTGTCTGCGATGACAAAAGGCTTCAACACGACTGTAAGAGCGATTTGTAGAAGTTCAATTTTTCTAAATCCTCTTCCACCATGTGGGCCGTGCAGTTATGGGAGGCTGCTGCTGCTATTGTTTCATGTCCATCTGTCTTTGTTGGTGGATATTGCCAGTGATTTACAGTGATTGATTTTTCGCAGGATTCCTCACGAAAAGCACCATTATGCGTCTCATTTCATATTGATCCTTCTCCATTTACAGTCAATTGTTATTTTAGTGGCTGCCTACGTTATGAAGTCAGTACTTTTAGTCCACACTGGCTCGGATCCTCCAACACATTCTAGCAACACACTTACATGCAGAAACATGTGAATTAAAGCACATTTTTACTGATTTTCTTTATTGCGCAAGATGGTTCTGAGGGGAAAATTTTGTGAAATCAGAGGAGCCTTTTACACACACAGTATGTTGCAGACTGTAAAGCAGGCTGTCTGTCTCTGATGTGTTTGTGTGGAGGGGTTGGAAAATGGGCGAGAGTGGGGAGAGAAAGAGGGAGGGTGGGCGGGTGGGAGGCTGAGGAGGAAAAGATGCATAAATAGAGAAGGGGAGGAGGTTGTGGCTGAACACTGACAGCTCTTAACAGTTTCCTAATCTGCCACTTCTGTATTGTGTTCCTCCCCAGCTGGAGACACTTCATGCTGTAGCCACGGTGGCACAGCAGAATGAAACGGCGTTCAATTCAAATCATTCAGCAAATAAAAAAAGACCCAAACATAATAAATACATTCAACGTTGTGTCACATGTACATGTTTCACGTGTCATCACCTATCATCAGCCGTCTGCATCCTCATTAATCACTTCATTAAACAATTATATGTGTCAACCTGGCTTCATTAGGCAAATCAAAGGTGTTCGTTGATGCATTTTTTTCCAAACTGATTAATTCAAACGACTCCCCAACCCAGGAAACAACATCAGAGAAGTAAACAGGGAGTAAGTGAAGTGCGGAAGTTCCCCATCATGTTTCTCTCCTGCATCAGATTTTCAGGACAGATCTTCCTCGCAGGGGATGACAGCACAGCAGAGAGGATGAGAAAGTTGTGACTTAATGCCTTCTGTGACCGAATTTCTCTCAACTGTGTGAACACCAAAAAAATACCAGTACAAACAGACAGTAAATAAATGTAAGTTTTCAATGTAATTCAACAGTTTAATCAGTTGCAACGCACAAACTTGTGTCACAAAAGTGGTTATTTTTCTTTCTGCAGAACAGACATACTAACAGCATAATGGTCAGTGGGTAGAATCCCCTTCATGCACCATTTAGTCACATAAAGACCTTTTTTATCTCACCAGAACACAGTGGTAATCACAAAGATTTAGCAGGTGGTTCAGTGAGTGCTCACTTGCGCAAACACTATGCAAATGAATGCTACAGGCACAGATGAATTACTCAGGCAGCAGAGCTTCAAATCACAGCTCAGATGAGCTGTTTCTCTCGGTGTTGTTTCTCGTGGTTTTGAGGAGGAAGAGTGATTCAGTACCTACAGTAGTAGCCCCGCGGCTCCAGAGGAAACTGCAACCCAGAACAGCAAGAGCATGATCTGGAGTCGGCTTTCAGCGCCATTGGCTGATTCAGAGCCAGAGAATAATTCATTTGCCCCACACCCAGCTGCAGAGCTGCACAGACTGACAAGAACCACGAATGGACCTGACTGCCGTGAGACTAACAGTCACCTGTAATCATATAGCCCGTATCTGTCAGGAGGAAGAAGAGTTGTGAAATTGAATTTATTTTTAGCTGTTAACCTTTTTATTCACGTCTCACTTTGGTGCTAGCATTGAGTGTTTGCAGTTTTTTGACAGCAGCAGTGTAAAAAGTCTTTAAAGCTGCAATAACTGATCTTCTGGCCACTAGCGATGGGCCGACTGGTTCTTTAAACACCATCAGTGTTACAGTTTCAGTTCAGAAGAGCAGATCAAACAGACAGGTTTGCAGTTTTCAACAAAAGGCGAGCTTTAATGTAGCTGTTCAAGGTTTTCCCAAAAGGCAGGCAACTCAAAATCCAACAGGGAGCAGAAACAAAATCCAAACAATAAAAAAAACAACCAGGAAAAGACATGAAGACCAGGGACACAGAAGATATGCAGATAGACTGACAAAGGACAAAAGAAAACACACAGGTATACACAAAAGACTAATCACAAGGATGAGACACAGCTGAAGAAGGAAGACGTGGGCAAAGGAGTGAAACAGGGATTGGCTGACAACAAGGGTGTAGCAGACAAGACTAATACAGAACAGGTGTGAAGGGAAGAGTCAGGGAACAGGCAAGACTTAACGCAACAGGTGTGGCAGAAAACAGGCGGGAAAACACACAAAGGCAGGAAGTAAAACCAGACATGACACATGAGAGGAGAACCTACAAAATAAAACAGGAAGCAGATTAGATATGAGCTAAACAACATGAAACAAGGAACACAAACAGAAAACCCAGGATCATGACAATCAGGTCCTTCAAGGTGAGACATTAAGGCTGCTTTCAGACTTAGAGTTGTCTTGCTTTGGTCCAAATCAGGGACTCATTTTGTTACAAAGTTGCATAATTGCCTAGAGTTGGTTCATGTTCTCACGGCAGCATTTACAAGCGGACCAGATCAAATGCCTTGCGTAAGAAAGCTGCTCTTGATTGGTCAGAATTTCCATGCAGGAAAAATTCAGGAAGTAAATAAAGCATTGAAGAAGAGTACACTCGTTTTAGTCAAACCATACAGTTTGAAAACAAGGCGCGGCTCCAACTAGAAAACAATGTTTTGATGCATTGGATGTGCTGAATGTGCATATTAAGGCAGTACAGGAGGAGGTGCACATTAATAATCCTCCAGGACTGTAACATGCTCATGTTTAACCCAAACAATGTGTCATGTGACTGCAGTTGGTTCAGATCGAGGTCGGAACACGTTCTCACCACAAACGAACCGCACCAGAGTTCGTTTGTAACTGGACCGAGACCACCTCTTCAAGAAGGTTAGGGTTAGGGTTAAGTCTGGTTGTTTTGGTGCACAGCTGAGTGTGATTGCTGTGTCCACACCTGCCCAAATGAACCACACTTAGGGGGCAAACAAACTTGAGTTCCATTGAATTGAACCAAACAGGGCAGGTGTGAAAGCACCTTAAAATGCTTTGAAACTTTTGAGTTTTGGTCCTTTTTGCAAAATATGGTATCAGTTTCTCCGTGACTTCTCTTCCGTACATTACCAGTCATCATACAAAGGTTTACATCAATAAAGATAAAACATTCATTTTAATGCATTGATTCAGCATCCCACTTTAATGTAGGCTATGTCAGGTCTTTGTATCCTCTTTGTAGCGTCCATGTTGTTTCTGCATCACAACTTAAAGCTCATGAACTCACCAAAGTCAGAAGAACAACCAGTGTTGGGCAAGCTACTTGGAAAATGTAGTGAGCTAAGCTACCAGTTACTCTACATCAAAATGGTGCTTCACTACACTCAAGCTAAGAATTCATCTTAAGCTCCTTCTCCCTGTATACAAAGCAGAAACCAAGCTACATTGCTAACTATTTGCCTCCAAGAACACTGCGATCATCTGCTGCTGGTTTACTGGAGGTTCCCAACAACAGCCAGACGAAAATCGGGGATGCAGCCTTCGTCAATTACGCCCCAAAGTTATGGAACACACTATCTATAGATATCAGGGAAGCTAGATCACTAAATAATTTTAAAAGAAAGCTAAAAACGCATCTGTTCACTTTAGCCTTTAACTAGCTCTGACTTCCTGATGCAGGTCTGAAACTCTTTCTTTTTACACTTTTACTTTCTATTTACGCTTCACACTGCTGCAACACTTTAAATCATATTTGATTTTATGATTTATAGTTTTACAATTCTATGATTTTTATGAAACAGTTCTATTTTGTGTCCATAGTGTTTTGTATTTTATTCTATTTTATTTAAAATTATAATTCAAACCTGTGTGATGATATAACCATTGGCTTGGCTTTCTGATGTGATGCGTGAGAGGTAAAAAAAAAAAAAAAAAAAAAAAGTGTGACCTCTCTGTCACCCATGCATGATGAGGCCATCTGTTGCACCTGTGCCTCATATACGCTTTACCTGCCACACTAACCTAGATTACCACCTGTGGTAGGCTTTATATAGGCTATAAAAATAAAAAAAATGAATAAATAAAAAGGCAGACCTATGATTATTGGCTCCTGTTAAAATGGAGAGATACAGCAATGTGAAAGAGAACATGGACGCATTACAAAACACTGCTGATCCAGCCTCAGTGAAACTATGACAAAAAAAATTACAGTTAAGGATTTATTGTACAAAAATGAAAAACGTGCTGCAGAGCATATGTGTATTTTGAAAGAGTAACTGAGGCTGAGTTATGTGGCAGTGCACACTGCAGTGCAGTGGTTAGCTAATGCTCATATTCTGCATCATATTCACAGCTTGAGCTTGATTCCCACCTAGCATGTCCTTGAAAATATTTCATACCCACCGCAGCACTCATCCATTCTCATTCTGCTCACTCCATCACGTTTATTCACCCATTACAGGCAAATGCATCCAGCAAACAATTTCAGAGCGCGCTCACACCCCAGAGGAGGTGCTTTCATCACAGAGATACTTTGTGCATCAGCTTTTAGCTTTATCACAAGATGAAGAGAATAAATAAGCTGACATTAAAGATCATTAAAGAACAAAAAGTGTCATATTGGTCGGAGATATGTGTCTTGTCTTTCTTGGTCATTGCAGGAAGTTAAAGTAACTCAAGTTCATACTTGCATTTATTTAAATTTATTTTTATATAGGGAATTTACATGCAACGTAAAGGTTTGTCACAAAAAACTGTGCAAAATGTGCCTCTGCACTGCTGCAATCATGCACTCACTTGCATACTGCAGGGAGAGCAAAATATTCCAAGTCTTGTATTGTCCATCAGTCTAAATGCATTTGTGGTAAGCAGTAAAGAGCAGCTTGACTTCGCTGGTCTTTCTTGGCAAGTGTTTTGCCTTCAGCTGCTCATGAAGCATTAGTCTTGACTGTTGGTCAGATGTGGGTTGTGTGTGAACTCATCAGCGTTAAGAGAACAAAACCAAAATTGACTCATGAAAGGAAAAAAAAAGCTCCATCTGATGCTGATAAAAGTTTGTCTTCTCTCCTTTTAATATTTGTCATTTTCCTTTGGACTCTCTATTAACGTCTCCCCACGTTGGTGGATAAAAGCATGTCTGGCAAACAGATAAATTTAGATTTATCGTGCACTCAATTATAAGAAAACGTCTTGATCCAATAGTCTATGAATACTTTATTCCAACACAGCCTTCTTTCTGAGCAGTGCAGCAGAGCCACAGGACATAGAATCAAGTCTCAGGGTCATGATATCACATACACTGCATACCAAGACCTTCTTAATAAAAGGCTGGGTTCAAAGATGAACTTTAATGGCAGATGACATTTAAACTCCCGATGACACTGAACCGCTGTGACGTCTTGTGCGAGTCAAGTCATCCAAACCAGGTCAGAAGAATATCTAGTACACAATCACAGAACAACTGCAGCAAATCTTACTAACTGATTTGTCTTTCTCATTTTGTAAGCAGAGTGTGAATTATGCAGCTTTCTGGTTTTTAAAACAGAGTGAACTTCTGTAAATGCATGAAGTGGATAATTAAGTGTAATTATAAGAGTAAATTATGATGTAAAATGTAATGGGCTGCTAAATGTAGAGGAAATATAGAGACGAGCCTGAGAGACTGTCATTTTTGTTAAATGCGTTGATTTTAAACATCACTGATTTCCAGAGGAAAGGGCTGCTGCACTTAAACCCCCCAAAATGTTTTATTTATCATATTTTTAATCATTACCGAAAACCTAGGTCTTAGCTATGTTAATTTTCATGTTTGCCTGTTGCCAAATTTTTGGGCATTCAGCTGACCTGCTAAAATACTAATAAACATCATGTTTCATGCAAAAACATTTCATGGTTCCAACTTCTCAAATATGAGAATTTGCTGTTTTTTCTTTCAATTATTTTGATTTATTAAATTGATTAGTATGGAACCACTGGTGTTACAACCTGTATGTAAATGTATAATCATTGGGAAATTAAATTTAATTTTATTTTTGTATTATTTAATTTAATGAAATTTAATTTAAATTTAATTTAATTCATTTTTATTTAAATTTTATTTTATTTACATTTAATTTAATTCATTTTTATTTAAATTTTATTTTATTCTATTTTATCATTTTTTGAATTTAATTTGTTTTTATTTAAATTTTATTTTATTTTATTTCATTTAATTTCATTGTGCAGGCAGCACGGTGGTGTGGTGGTTAGCACTGTCGCCTCACAGCAAGAGGGTTGCCGGTTCGATCCCGGGTGTGGGAGCACTGCTGTGCGGAATCTGCATGTTCTCCCCGTGTCAGCGTGGGTTCTCTCCGGGCACTCCGGCTTCCTCCCACAGTCCAAAGACATGCAGATTGGGGACTAGGTTAACTGATAACTCTAAATTGTCCGTAGGTATGAATGTGAGCATGAATGGTTGTCTGTCTCTATGTGTCAGCCCTGTGATAGTCTGGCGACCTGTCCAGGGTGTACCCCGCCTCTCGCCCGATGTCAGCTGGGATAGGCTCCAGCCCCCCCGCGACCCTCAAGAGGATGAAGCGGTTAGAAGATGAATGAATGAATGAATTTCATTGTGCTATGGGCACACACGAGTTCTGTCCTTGATAAAGTCTGAATTTAATTAATTTTTTCTGCAGAGAGGACTTTAATTTTTATTTTCTTGATTACACTTAAGTAACATTTTCAATGCAGGGCCTTTAGTAACAGAGTATTTTTAAAAAGATAAGGTAAGGTAAGGTAAGATGACGTGAGGTGAGGTGAGGTGAGGCAAGATGAATATTCGAGATAAGATAAGGTAGAACTTTATTCATGTAAAGTGAAATTGCTCTGCAATACAAACCTTGAGGAGAGCAGATACAAAAAGTGCACTATACAAGGAATAAAATAGCAGTAAAAGCAAATACACTGCAAATATAACAAAATATAGACCAACTAGCAAGACTAGACAACTAGACAATAGCAAAGTTCAAATAAGGTGCGATCCCATACATACAGTGATCAAAACAGGTCACCAGTATAGCTGATATATAAAGTAGGGCTGCTTATAAATCTGTTGGTACAGTGTGGTATTAATACTTTCACTTAAGTAAAGTGTCTGCTGCATCCTCTATCACTGCGTGTAGTTCTCTCCAGGAAACTTTCAAGTAAATTATTAGGATATTATGCACCCTTGAAATAAACTTTTGTGCTGTTTTGTTGTTGCCCACAAGATCATCAACGTTCACAAATAAACCAGGAGAATCGTGGGAGGCTCTTGGTTCCTCTGCCAAATAAAAAAAAGAAGAAGAAAGAAACATGTTTGTAGTAGGCCAATACTTTGAATATAAACCAGGCTGTGTTTGATTCATTGTGTGTTTTTCACTGCAAGTGTCACCGGTGCAGCTGACACACGCAGAACTGTAAGATCGCTGATGTAAGATTGTTTATTGTGCATTGTTGTCATCTTCACACATCCTGGCGTATCACAGGGTCACCAGTTGGACACAAGCTGATAATGACCAATACACGCTATCAGCGTACATCGGTAGAGTGTCCGTGAAGTGACAGCACATAAAGACAGATTTGATTATAATCCTCGTCAGGTAGAGCTCATATCTCCCCCTCCTACAGCAATCACTGCCATCTGGGCTGGAAAATAGATTGATGGCTACAGAGCATAAACAAGCCTGCTGGCAGCCAGCCACCAGCCATCATGCTGAACTTGGCGTGCGGAGACGATTCCTTCACTTTATACCTATAACCCCCCCACTTCTTATCACTTCACAGCTTGCGGCCTAATTGACTTCAGGCTTACACGTATGTGGGCTAAACTTCGAATCATCTGTGGAGATATTACTCACTCAGACAGCACTGTATTACCGAGCAAGTGGCAGTGTATAAAATAAAGTAAAGAAACTCCTGCGTGTGTTTTAGAAGTCTCTTTTTTTGTACTTTTTACTGCTGTGAATTTTGCCAAATGGAATAAATATTTTCAGGCTGTTTTAAATTCAACATTTTCTCTTCCCTTTCGCTGATTTCTTTGTTGCTTGCATCACAATTTGTATATATTTCTCATCCAACCCTCAGAAGAAAAACAGAAAACTGTTCGTCTTGAACAATTATCAATCTTATTTCTGATTTACAAGCTGAGACGACAATAAAAGCTGCACCATGTCTTTGTAAGCTTTTCAGGTGCATCACCATGGAGACATGGCTGCACAAGGTCACCTGGCTTACACAAGTGTATGTGTGTGTGTGCTTCTGAGTGTGTGTTTAACTCTGCAGAGACTCCGAGACGCCACAAAAGAAGTAATCCACAGTTTGATGATGGCGTATTGAATGTGTGGCGTTCAGGTTCTGTTATTATTTGGGTCTATCATCACGGCAGGACTGTTGTGATCCCTCGGGCGACATCGCTTTTTCTTTGCTCATTGATGCAGTGTGCCAGTTGCCAGCACTCTTTTTTAGGAACACACCAGAGTGACAGAGCAAATTATTATGCTCACCACTGCATCAACTGTTTCATCAAAGGGTCACCGTTCAAGGTCATGGTGACCCACTGCTTTAAAAAACGTGCTTGCATAGAAATGTATCCCAATACCTCAGTGTGAACTTCTGGGGAAAATAGTTGAGTCCAGAGCAGTGGTTGGTTTGCATTTATATTATTCTTTGTTTCAGATGACATTTACACTTGAAGATAATACGGGTGACAGCCTACTTTTGTTATTGTCAACAAATCTCTTGAGAAAAACAGAACAAAACCAACAATATGCTCATCCTTCTCTCACTACTCTCCAGCTTGTCATTTTTTAAGATGCTACAATCTATTTCACACTAACACTGGATTGAATTACTGTGGACATACTCACACAAACTGACAAACCACAGAGCGTTATTGTACAACTCTGCAGTTCATTGTTTAATAACTGGGGTAAGATAGTTTTATTGTGGTGAAAATTTCAGTAAAAATCCCATCATAAACTTTAATAAACGTGTAATTCAAGTGGTCTGAGTGCAAACTTCTGACCCTCCTCTTGGCTCTGAGTTCAGGCTTTAGAAAATCTAGCTTGTGATGTAAGTCTTTGGCCAATCACAGGCGATTTCAGAGAGCAGGCGTTCCTACTGGCTGTTCTACAAATGCAGATGTGCGCACATGTCCCTTCAGATGGTTAAAGCCTGACTAAATGGTGGAAAATAGTGCAGAGAAAAACTGCTATTTCAGCATGGCAACAAGTGCATAAAAAGGAAGACGAACTTCAAAAAGAGAGTCTGACAATAAATGTGGGCGTGGTTGAGGCAGGAGGTAGGAGTCCAGTGGAGTCGTCCAGTCTGAGTGAGCTGGTCGTGAGAGGCAAGCTCACCAGCCTGGCAGCGAGTCAAGCACACACAACCCCCAGACAGGAAAGGTCACACTCACCCATGGAAGTCCGAGTACATTTCTCACATCTAATGCAACACTAGGGCCCATCCCAATACCCCCCCTTAGCCCTACCCCTTGGCCCTACCCCTAGATTCGCACATTCCCGCAAGGGGTAGGGGTGTCCCAATTCCTATTTGCGTGTAGGGGTAGGGGGCATAACGAGGGGTAGTGGGTATGAAACTAGCCCTTTGAAGCGAGGGATTTCAGATGCTGACTTGCCAGCGAGGGGTAGACGTCGCCATAGCTATCACCGAGCAAGAGACGGGGAAATTTTTTTTTATTGCTATTCACAATGTCTAGATTGGAGTTGACAGAAAGCTAGCCAGCTAGCTAACGTTACCGTTGTCAGGTGGCTTGTTAGCTAGCTAGCTAGCTCGCACTATCTGGCGTCTGTCATCTGTCCTGTTCTGCAAAATTGTCAGATTTTTCACATTACGATAACATACCAGCTAGTATAACTATGCTGCCTTGTAATGTTAGCTGGTTAGCTAGCTAGCTAGCAGAAGTCCCCTGTTGTAAATATCTTATTACTCTAAAGGTACATTAGTAGCAAGCATAATAGTAGCTAACGTTACCGTTATGTTGTAGATGCTGGTAGGAAATGTAGATGGCTCATGGCTTCCTGTTTAAAATAGTTACGTATGCGTGAACATAACCGACGTGGTGACGTAGTGAGTGGTGTGGGGAGGGTGTGTTTTCAAATTCTGTTGTTTTATGCCTTTTCCAGATTTCTGCCTACCCTAGCTTTAACTTCTGGCCCACAACTTTATGCTCTAATAGTGACATATTTTCAATGACGAAACTTTTTCAATGATAAAACACACTGTACACTATTTGCTCAACACCAAACAGACAGACAGCTGGTGAGGTAGACAACAATGATCAACAATGGTGCTTTATGGCACAGAGAAGTAAGTTACAGGCGATCAGTTATGGGGACACCGTCAGTATTTGTTTGGAGGATGAAGTCATTGTTGGTTTTGTTGCCCTTTTTGTGGTATTTGTTGATAAAAACAAAGTAAGACCTCCCCAGACATTTATTCATTTTTGTTTTAAGTCACAACACAAATATAAATACACTGTAGTCCTGTTGTATCTGCAGTTTGTTTCAGCCTCTGCACAACATGAGTCATGTTAGGAGATGTGTGCTATATCAGTTTCGGCTCAGTGGTTTAACCCAGTTTTGGGTTCACTCAGGTTCAACCCTCATCCGTCTCTCTCAAATACATGTTTGTGGTTGAGGTCAAAGGTCGTGACCGCCAGAGTCGGGAGTTCATTGTTAAGTTCTGATTGATTAATGACGTGTCACGCGACAACACCTGTTCCTACGATGAAATCAGCATTTTATTTCATCTTTTAATGGTTCTCTAAATCAGATTCACTGAACATGAAGCTTTCTGTGCGTTTCACAGTTTGCTTTGCTAAGGGTGTGTGTGTGTGTGTGTGAGAATAAGTGTTAGGAGGTCTATGGCATCAGAGGAGGTGTCTAAATTATGTCTTTGATGTATGAGCCCTGGGAGTTTGGGACAGACAGCCTAATATTACATTATTAAAGCCGACAGGTTTTGGCTATAATCATTAGAAGAAGGAATTCATGTGCCTTCTTAATGAGTGCTGTAAATGTATTAGCCGGGATTTGTTCTTCATCTTATCTTTGAGGTGTCATTACTGTCCGGACAGCCATCTGGGTCTGTTTTATAAAGCTTGCATTAGCACTGTTTACAAAGTGAAGGCTAAAGTATGCCTTTCATTTTTTATCAAATACCAGAGGCATGATTATTGCATCTACAAAAAAGCTTTAAAAATTCCTGTCATTTTATCTGTGGCGTTTTATTCGCCATCTACGAACATCAGCGCTCTATTTGTATCAAAATTACATTTTATTTATTCCCACAGAGGTTTTTTTGTGTGTCAGCTAAAAACCAACAGAGATGCCAACAACATGACCTCCAAAAAGGAGGACACCTATCTCACAGTCCTGAAAAATAGCCGCAGCGTTGCTGAAAAGAGATAAATACAGGTGAGCTGGAAACAGAGTGGCAGGAGGCTGGATGTAGTGGCTGAATGTAATAGAGTTTGAAAGCATTGCCGTTTTGTTCTGTTTGTCTCTCTTTTGTCTTCTAAGTTGTTTTACCTTGAAGCTGAAAGCAAACAAGACAAGCGTGACAGCATCCTAAAAATGCAAAAAATGCAGGCAATTGTCGGGAAAAAAATAAGACAAAATAAACTACACAAGGCTGTTCATTTCACACCTGAATACAAAGAGAACATGATTTTTCTATTATACAAGCTGCGACAGGCTCAGATTGAGAGGTTTATCCTGAGCGTGGTGTAACACTGTGGTATCATTAAAGGGATAGTTCACCCTAAAATCATAAAACATATTTTTACCTCCTGCCTGCAGTGCTATTTATCAATTTAGATTGTTTTGGTGTGAGTTGCAGAGTGTTGGAGATACTGGCTGTAGAGATATCAGCCTTCTCTCTTAAAAAACTTAACAGCAATGTCTCTTTCCAGAAATCAGGACCTGGTTACTCAAGATAATCCACAGACCTTGTTGTGAGCAGTCTCATGTAGGAACTACTTTCTTTCTACCAAACAATGCCCGCCAACTGTATCATTGCACAGGAGGAAGCATGCATCTACTGCTAACTCAGCTAGCTCCACTGAGCTAGCTAATGTTATGTTCAATCTTGTGCTGTCATGAGCCTGAACCAGAGTCTATGAGTAGATGCACGTTTCCTTCTGCACAGTGATCCAGTTGGTGGGTGTAGTTCGGTAGAAAGAAAATAGTTCCTACACGAAACTGTTCACAACAAGGTCTGTGGATTATCATGAGTAACCACGAACGAGACATTGCTGTTGAGTTTTTCAAATGGTGTGTGTGCCATCTAGTTTAACACATTCTCACTCCGACCTTGTAACATATCTACGTTTGGTCATGGACTTTCCACATCCAGATATGACATGAAAGGTACCCTGGGTGCGTTGGTTATTGACATTCTGGGATGCCAAGTTAAGTACTGCCTGTTACATGCATTGTCTTCTTTCACAGGAAATCTAACATTTACATACAGTCTCTTTCAAAATAACGCACTACGTGGGTACAACACCGCGAATTGACATTTTTTTTCCTTCAAAAATTTGGTTTAGGTAACAAAAGCAAATGGTTGGGCTTAGGAAACAAAGAACAGGGTTTGGCTTTAGAATCTTTCAGAAGGCAAACACCGCTCTCCTAGGTGAAAGTCTTTTGTTTGTTGGACCCATCCACCACAAACTATAATGGTAACTGGCTACGTAACGTGCCGACGTTAAAGGACATCTTTTTTAGTTGGTGTCTGACGCCGGTAGTCACTGCCCAAACATCGGATTTTGATGACTTATGAGTGAGACCGGGTTGTCTAGTTCCATTATGTTGGAGTGAATGCAGACGTCTCTACGGCCAATATCTCCAACACTCAGCAACCCACACCAAAACAATCTAAGCTGATAAACAGCACAACAGGAGAAAAAATATGTATTTTGGATTTAGGGGTGAACTTTTCCCTAAAAAGCAAAAGGGTTAATCTCCGTGGGAGCATGAATATGCTCTGTAAATTGCCATCTGTTACTTATTGTACGATGCAAGGCAGATTTTTACTGTATGAAGAATGACAATAGAGGAAAGGTAATAAAGTGTCAGTAATGTAAATGATTCAAACCCGGGGACTGAGGAAGTGCTCAGTAAATTTTTATAAAACTTTGGCTTAAGGTTTTAAAATATTTGCCAGTAAATGGAGTTTTGGTGAAATGGGAAATCTGACCTTGTGGTGGGACAAAACAAAAGGTTAAGGGGCCATTACAAATCATTACAATTACAAATCATTATCTGAAATTCATAAATATCAGTGCCAAGTTTCATGAGAATCTGACCAGCTGTTGTTAATTTTTTTGGTGTGCAACCAGGGCTGGGTTGGATTATTTTGAAATGAAGTCAGTTACTGAATACAAATTTAATGGCAATAACTGTAACTGGATTTTAAAAAATAAAAAGAAAAGATATAATCTAATGTGAATACTTTTGGATCACTTCAAAATCAAACACTGAAAAAAATGCACCTTATGCTAAAAAAATAAAATAAAATAAAATACATTTTGCATAGAGCATTGGATATACAAATTTTCAATTATCTAGATAATCAAAGTAAAACAAATTTCCACATATAAACTGGGTTGATTATAGTTACTTATTGTTTGCAACATGAATACATAATCCCAATTACATGTAATATGTTATTACACAAGCCTGTGTGCAACAAAATGTTAGACGAATGGACCAATAAAAACAATGACATACTGTTGTAATTAATGTACATTTAATAAGAGTTTTGGTCAAGGGAAAAATATGATCTCACAGTTGAGCTACACAAAAGATTAAGAAGGTCACTGACATACTTACAAGTAATGAATATCAGAGCCAGGTTTCATGTGACTCTGACAGCAGTTGTTATTATATTTCACTGTGAACTACTAAAAACAATGGAAAACTGTTGCAATTAAAGCACATTTCAGGCATTATCACAAATACTAATGCTTCAATTACTGATGTCTACACACACATACCAACAAAACGTATGTGTCACAACAAAAAAGGTGTCTGGAGTGCGCATAATGCCCTGACTTTGCACACATCCATGAATAAGACAGGAAAACTACCAAGGAAAACTGTCAGAAAATCCCACTAGAACAAAGCAGATATGAATAAACACGGCGAGAACATAAAAAGGAACTATCAGGACGATAAACGAGCCAAGAAGAAAACAGATTCAAAGCTGACGGTCTTCACTGGACACTTTTTTTTTTTAATATCAAGCTGTTATAACTCTACTTTTTTTTTTTTTGCAGGGATGAGCAGGAAACATTTTTCACAATAGGCTCCACATCTGACACTGCTGCTTCCCATTTTAATCAGGCTGTGAACAGCACCCTGCGGTGAGTAACCCTGTCTTCACATCCTGTCTGATGACTGTCTGATTGTTTAAGGCTGAGTCTATGATAGTAATCAAATGGCCGTTGAGTGAGTCTTTGTGTAAAAATTACAGCTGTGGTAACTCAAGTTTTAATTATCATTGTATTCATCTTTATTACACTGACACAGGTAATTTATTGCTATTGAAACAGAATTATTAACAATTTGAAGTTATTATGATGCCGACTAATTCTCTGACCAGCTGAAATTACGTAACTGTAATCCTATTCAGTGTATGCATGTAAAGTGAGAATCAATGGCAGCGGTGCGGAGCACATATTAAAAACTGTTTGATTATTGATTCGTGATGTTTGAATGAACAATCGGCTGAGGAATAATAACGAGATTAGTTTCTAAGTTGAAACACAATATCACTCAGACACATTAGGCCGTGTTTAATCTCCATCAAACATAATATCAAAACAAATAGAAAAGCCTTACGAGGAGGATTAGCTTCTTGTGAGACTATCTTCGACAAAATCAAATTAGACAAAAGTAATTTCATGAGCACACATTATCTCGCTCACGCAAAGATTTCACTTCTCGGCTTCAGAAACGTGACCTCCGGGCCTGCAGGCAGCGTAGTAGAAGCTGGATATGTTGTGAGTTAAATCTTTGTCGGGTGAAATTAGTGAAAGACAAATGGAAATCACACCACTGAGCTGAGAAGAAGAGCTTAATCTATGACACTCAGGTCAAAAAGCCAACTGGGTGTAGTGTTGTCTTTTATAATATCTCCCAGAATGCCATATTATCACTTAACCCCACTACAGATAATCCTAAAGAATCTTTACTCTACAAGTGTCAGAAGAAGTCATGCATCAAAGCTGGCTCCATTTAACCCTGCAACACAGCGACCATCAGAAACACAACACACCACAGCGTCTGTTGTACTACAATAAATCCAGTTGTGTCAGCTGGGGTTTCATTTTTTAAACGCTTAAAGTATCATTCACGCACAACAGGTCACAAGAGTCTGAAAGGAATACTAAGCATGTTCATTATTCAGGAGTAGCTATGAATCCGAGAGAGCCGTGGCAATCACATTAGCCGATAAACACAGAGGACAAGGAAGACGCCTACGAGTTCCCGTGGGAGAGCTTCCAATTAACACTCAAGCTCTCTCCCTGACATGACGGCAGGCTCGAGGATGTGAGGAGATGGAAGGACAGGCAGGGAGAGGGAGAGAGTGCACAAACATACACAGAGAGGAGAAAGCGTTCATTTCTAAAGGTGAAACATGTGAACTATGTGAGAATTGTGGTATTTATGTACAAAGTATAGGCACAGAAGACACTGTGAATTTAATCTTTTCGCTTTGAAATAAACAAGAATTAATTATATGGTTTGATTACCCTTTTAAATTTATTTTATAGGTTTTTTTCCCAGTCTTTAGCCTTGCCAGCAGCATGGCTCTGGGGACGGCAATGTCTGCCCACCACTTTGGTGCAGACTGAAATATGTCAACAACTATTGGATGGATTGCAATGAAAATTTTGTACACACATTAGATAGTAAATCCCAGTTACTGTTTTTACATTTGCAGGCTTTTTTCGTGTCGTTTTTTAATTCGATTTTTCCTCTGGTGTCATCATCAGGTTGACATTTGTGGTTTTAAGTGATTACCAGGAGATATCATACACGCATGAATGTGTCACAACCCCTCAGGATGAACTATTGATGATTCGTCAAAGGAATACTGCTGATTTTCAACTGGCTTTGTACCTTAATAATAAAGGTAGTATGTGCAAAAACTGTGGTAAACCTCACTCCACTGTACTGCTGCTCTAACTACAGGTTGCACTTCTGCATTTTCGTATGCCACCACAGACACAAAGAATAGGGTTGGGCAGATCGATACCAAAATATCAACACTATAGATACTACATTTTTGTTTTGAAGATCAATCCTAGGGTCGATAGGCTTGATACCAAGAAGGACGACTTTCTTTCTTCCACATCATACCTGTCGTGAACACATGTACTGTTTGCTTCTCCACTGCCTTTGTGCTATCTGCGCTCAAACAACATATGTGTCAAACATGCACAACACACCACGGCGTGCACCCTAAGCTGAGCCATAATAGCAGTGATGGCTTCATAAAAGAAGGAAAAAAAAACACAAGAACGAGAGCTTGGAGTTGCAGCTGAAAAGAAGTGAGGAGGAGGGAAATGCCTCAGCATCCAGACCCCTGACACAGAAACAGAGTTCATTGTATTTTCATGTGTATTTATAGAGAGGCTCAGACAAGGAATATCCAGGTATTTAATAGTGAAATTATTTTTTTAGCCAAATCAGATCTTTGGCATTGGTTAATGTCACATTTCCAAACTAGCACAATGATTATTCACCTCATAAATCATGACACACTGCTTTACCCTACATAAAAAGCATATAAGCCATTTCAAATTTAAAAAAAGTAGTGTATCGCATCACACTGTATCGTATTGTATCATATCGAATCGTATTGTATCATACTGTATCGTAATCAGTGATTCTGGCCCTGTATTACTTGATGTCAGATTGAGACCAAATTTTGTGGTATTGCCCCCCCCCCAACAAAGAGTATAGACGCAGATTTAGAGAAATGTCTAAAGGCCTAAAATGTCTTCAGAAACATATTTTAGTGCACTGTTTGGCTGTAATATGAGCATTTGTTAACAGCAAGTGGGTGCCATATGTTTCCTGTATTGTAAAGACAGAGGCTGAAAAAACAGATAAAAACAAATATGAACCAAGATTCTGTTACTGTGTTGTCTATTTCTTGCTTTAATTGTTTTCATATACATATTTTGGCTTACTGTTTAACTGTAATTAAAATTGTTTTTACCAGCAAGCCGCCATATTGTTTCCTGGTTTAAAACAGACAAGCTTGCATTATGTCACCCACCAGGGGTGTTTATTGGTGTGATGTGGCGCAGTGCATTCTGGTATTTTGCTTTCTACTTCTTTAACTTTACACACTGGGGCCATGACAAATAAACAACATGAAAATGCAAAATAGGCTCCTTGCCTGCAAATATTCCACATCAAAACTATACCGGCAGCGAGGCAAATTTGTACAGTTGCATCACGTCGGCCATTGTCGTCACTTTGTCTGTTCCACACAGTGTTACTGGTTGATGCCTTTACTTACGGTGTGAAAGCTTGGAAAATCACTTTGCAAAAAGAACTGCATCATTTTTTCGCAGTGTAGGCTAATATTTGTGCTCTGTGTGTTTGTACTCATGACAACAACAGTTAAAATGTATAAAAATGCCCCAGGTAGCGCCATTGCTAGGTCAACATTTTAATTTGACCAACCCTTTTGTTTCTAACCAGATACCTGCAAAAATAGATATGTGTTTACGGCTTGCTAGCACTCTAAACTAAACTGGTGAGTATTAGCCTACGTACTAAACATTAGTATATTAGCATTGTTGTGAGCATGTTAGCATTAGCTCAAAGCAACGCTGCTAGCATGGCTGTAGACTCTTAGTTTTGTTATTCTGCAGACAGGCAGTCTTGGTAACAAACACAGGCAGTCACACTGTGACATTATTTCTCAGACAAATATTAGAAACAAAGTCTATGACGCAGTAATTTTCACCATCATGTCGGTAAGAAAGATAGCTGACCTTAAGGAGGACATAAGGAGGCTCTCCGATGAACTAATTATCCAGCTTCATGGAGACAGACATGGGGCAGTCCAGACGGATTGCCTCGCTCAGCTCTACCATCCAGGACACAGTTGTGTGGGATCCCGCCACTTGCCCTTGGCCTTCCTCCTGCTTGACCTCGAGCCATCAGCCGCCTCGATCGGAGTTAGTGGTCTGCGGTCACAAGGGGCACTCAGATGGGGCTGCCTCTGGGTCTACACTTTACCACAGGTCAGCTGCTATGTATCATGAAGGCTAAATCTGTGTGTTTCTATTTATTTTGCAACCAGTGAAATAAGTCTGTTGACAGTTGCTTTGGTGGAATATGTGTGATGAGTTAACGGCTTAAACGGGACGCTGAGTCGTCTTCTGATGTCATATGAGCAGTATTCAGGTTTCTTTCTGTCCCTGCATCCTTTTCTGACCATTCATTATTAACTCAAATGTTATTTTTGGTAATTTGTTTCATTTACGACAACACGTAATGTCGGCTAACTAAATGTCAAATTGCTTGGTCAGAACTAGTGTTGTCACGATACCAAAATCTTTGTTTCGGTACCAATACCAATATGAATTTCGATACTTTTCGATACTCTTCGGTACTTTTCGTAAGGAAAAGTCCTTTTGGGTACAAACCTTTAGAACGATAAATAGTAGGGGTGTAACGGTACCAAAAAAATCATGGTTCGGTAAGTACCTCGGTACGAACGTCATGGTTTGGTAACTCAAATGTTCCACCAAGTTTGTGTTGTCTCGTGTTGTCTCCCTTTGCGATTCAGACTTTCTCTTGCCTTTTTTCACATGCGCCAGCTGCGAATGTTGATACAGGTGTTGTCATACACACCACATGTGCAATCTGTGCTCCAATGGGAACAAGAAAGGCGTTTGTGTGCATAAATGAGTAAAATAAATTAACTAAATTAATGAATTGAATCAATTTCAAAGTACCAGTATTTTCCAAATGCAGTATAGTACCGTTTGGAATACTCTAGTACTGCGGTCCTATTTTAGTACCGGTATACCGTGCAACACTAGTCAGAACAAAGTGTTGTATAATGGCTGATATATTTCACAGGAAAAGACAATTAAATTGTAGTTTTATCTAATCAACAGCAGCCCCTCTTGCGTTTTCAGGTCACACAGACCAACTAATGTTTGGCAGGTTTATTCTGACGCAGCAGTTTCCCCCACTGCCCTATTGAAAAACTTAAAACTGACATTTCTCTTGTGTTGTCTTCTCAGATCTTTCCGCTATTAGAGACAAACACTGATCCCTAATTGATCCCTCAGTTCTCTCTGCAGACTTCTTGCCCCCCTCCCCAGCCGCCTGACATCACCCCAGTCTATGTTTTATTTAAACGGTTTCTGCTTGTGGCAATTATCAGAGCTGGGAGATCCTCTGTAGAGAAGGAGGTGTTTCTTCCCTCCTCTGGAGCAGAAAACCGAAATTAATCCTGCCCCCTCAGGAACTCACCCAGTGAATTCTGAAGACTACAAATTAAGCTTACAGTGCACCAAGGAGAGTATCAACCTTTCAGTTGCAATACATGTGGGTCGTATTAAAATCAGGGTAAGCTGTGGTCTGTTTTGCACAATCAATGTGTCAGCTGTCTCTGGGCTTAGCAATTGTTTTGAACAAGTCTCCTCCTTTTCAGCTGCGGCTAAAAAAGAGGTGTAACCTACAAGAAAACTTATATAGCGTTATCAGCTTCATTATTAGTGGTGAACAATGGGATAGTACATGTGAGGAACAATGTGTTTCAGCTTTCTTAGCTACCTTTTGTTATCATACACCGATGAATTTGTTGTGGTAAACATAAAAGATCATCCAGCACAACAACTCAGTGAGAGTTCAGAACTGCACTTCACCTCCACTTTGCACACACCCCGCTGATTGCAGCTCGCCTGTGGTTGGAGGGACTACTCGTACTCCCACTGTTCAACACACTGCCCACAAAGGGTGATGTTATGGGTGCAGACAGCAGCCTTTTCAGCGTGTCAAACAAAGAAAGGGCACTGCTACGGCAGGACTGCCTCCGAAGCAGTGAGGGCAGCTGTGCGGACAGACAAGAAAATACACAGACTGAGGACAGGAAAATGTGTTGTGTTCAAACAGCAATTTAGGTTTTGTAGTTCGGTGAGACATTCTCATTTTGCACTGTGTGAATATTACCATGACATCTCTGTTCCCATATCTGTCGTTCTATTTTGTTTCTGCACAGCAGTAATGGCTTTCTGTGTATGTGCAGACTATCAAGTTCTTCTTCTACCCATTACAACCAAATCACTTCCTGTCTGCTGCAACCCGAGATGAGAAAATGTGTCACTATCTGTGTGCCAGAGGATTTTTTTTTTCTTTATAAGGGTGTTAGGAACAGCAAATGTGAAAGCTTTCATTTACTGGAAATCACTTAAAGAAGTGATAAAGTGTCTAATTTCAATCAGTGGTGCAAAGACACTAATGAAAAATGTGGATTATGTTTAACAGAATTCACAAACATCGTTCCTGACAGTGTAAAAAATGTTGGTTTTGTGGATTTACATTATTTAGAGACCAGGCTGAGGCTCCGCTCCGTCGTAAACCATCACAAAAACATGAACAAATGTTGTACAGCGCCATCCCACCCCCACTCCACCGCCTGAAGATGCAGGACGACTTGATAAACCGAGGTGTTAATGTATTCCAGCTCAGAGAACGCAGAGGCACACTGTGTGCACTGATGTGACATTAATGACAGAGACAGGACTGTCAAGTTGCACATGCCCCACACACACACACACACACACACACATGCACAGTCACATTTCGGAGGCCCTCGGGTGATATTTTCCAACAACCAAGCAGCTTGCTGTGCGATATCGAACATTGCAGGCTGACTTTCCGGGGGACTCCTCTAAGGGTGCATTTTGTCTGATAGTGATGCTGACAGGACAGAGCAAGCACGACTGACACGTTGTCAGTTTCCTTCAGTCAGCTGGAACTTCATGTTTAAAATCAGGCTCATCAACGACTTGTCAGGGTTCACATTTGTCTATTGGGATGAAAATGAACTGGTGGAGTTGAGGATAATATGGAAGCCTATTTGTGCCAGGAGAAGGAAGGAAAAAATAAATTATGACAAGGTAGTTATTAAAAAAGTTAAAATGCTCAAAAGCTGTGATATAACATGATACAGGCTCAAGGGTTTGTCAATCAAATCATACTGAAATAAATGAGCTGTAAAGAAATGACATACATTCAGATTTCTCAAACACAGCAGCATGGTTTGCAAATTGGTCAGCTCTGATCAGACTTCGGTCAGGTTACTTTAAAATGTAGTCAGTTACTAAATACAAATTTCATGGCAATTATTGTGATAAGTGACGTAATCCACCTGGGTAAAAAAAAAGTAATTTAATCTGAATACTTATGGACTACTTCAAAATCAAACATTAACAATATATGGAACCTTACACTAAAAAAAATGGTCGCAGATGCAAAAATTTGAGTTCCACAAAAACAAAGGCTGCTGCTGCTTGAACCATCTTGAGCTTTGGTCAACATAAAAAAAAACAATCATAATTTTAAAATTGCCATATTTTAAAGGCATAATCAAAAATGTAATCAAGTAATCCTTGAAAATGTAACTATGATCTAATTACACATTTTTTTTCAAATGTAATCTGGATTGATTATAGTTACCTATTTTTTTGTAATTTTACTGTATTACATAATCCTGATTACATGTAATCCGTCTCTACCCAACCCTGGCTCTGATGAAACGCATGTGATTTGCATTAGGCTACAACAGTGGTTCCCAACCTGGGTTTTGGGACCCCCAACAGGGGCCATTAGATATATCATAGGGGTTGTCAGATGATTAACAGTATATGAACAAAAAAAATATTTTTTTCTGACTTTCCTCTAGTGTGCGCTTTAAAAAAAAAAAAAAAATACTGGCCTGTAAAAATGAAACAAGTGACGAGGAGTTGCAAGTATATTTTATTTTATATTTTTCATATTTTTGCGTTGTTTTAAAATCTAATATGAGGTTAAAGCTCACTTAGGCTCATCTTCATCTGGCTTGAGAGCCGGGCACATTCAGGGCCATGCACAGACATTTGGGAGGGGCAGGTGCTCAAGCAAAAAGATGGGCAACACTCTTATAAAAATAAAGTTACATGCAGTAGCACAGTTTTACTTATGTACATATGAATTACTTCATTACCCAAACACTCACTGTGGTTTATTCTTACGACAGTGACAAACAATGCCAAGACTTGGGGCAAATAATATTTGGCTGGCCGTCACCAGTGATGGCAGGTAAGAGACACGTGGATTGACTCAGTTTGCGTGTGGTAATCATGGTGACTGTGACAAAAGAAGCAGAAGAAGGACGGGGAAGGACTCTTGCAGTCTTGCAGAAATAGAACTCAGATGCACTTGTTAGACTGCTTGTTAACTGCTTGTTAGAAAAAGAAATAAAATAAAAAAACTGTCTTGCAAAAACGGCACTTACCTCGTCAGAGGCCAAAAGGGCAAGTGCTTGACCACCAGGCGGAACGGACTCCAAAGGACTTATTCTACTGCTCTGATGACAGCCTCCCTAGAAAGCACAAAATGGAGAATTATGTATTAATAACCCAACAGTCATATCACAACTTCTGTCATGAACAAGCTGTCTTGGACAATCTTATGGGCATGGCAAAGGAATTTTCAGTAAACAAAACATTAGCTTGGTGTATTGAATTGGGGTTGTCGTGCGATGATACCCAATTTTAGACTGTCAACACTAGGCTGTACTGACAAATGCTCAAGTATTGTAAGTATTGACACTGAAGAAGGCATTGTTTGAAGCTGAATTAAAAGAGCAATCTCAGTGACTTGGGTTGGGTTTTTAGAGAATGTACAATTTTATTTTCAAGTAGAAAAGTTTTAAGTCTGGCAGCTAGCTGGCTGACATTCATCCCACTTTATGGCACAGACTATTTACTGAAGTTTACCGACCCACTGGTGCTTTAGATGCAGAGAACTATGTAATTTACTTTACTGAACTTGTACATATCTGTGCACCTAATATGTTTACACCAAATAATGCGCATTATTCTGCTGCTCAAGTCAAGTCACATTTATTTGTACAGCACAGTTCATACAAAAAAAAATCATGCACTTGTAGATGTCCTAAAATGCTCTCCATTTCACCCCCTGCAGATGTGCATGATTCATGTGGGCTGCATTTTTAAGTCACATCCCTGATATATTTCACCCCCACTCTCTTACACTGATTTAGTAAGGCTTTTTTATTTTTATTTTCATCATGACTTTTTTTCTGGTCTTTATGGGCTTCCATAGGTCGAGGCTGGAGTAGAGTAGAGGCACAAACACATTAGTATGTGGACCACACTCTGCGCTGTGACCACAGACACACACATACACACACAAACACATTCAAGCAAACTCTGTTTGTTTCATCTCCCATTTCAGAGACACGCTGTCATCAGCAGCACTTCCATTCATTGTGGCTGTCAAAGCAGCGTTCCTCTGGGGCGTCCTGCTGCTGTGACGCCTGTATGCATATATCACAACTCGTGCATCACTCCAGCGGGGTGCGATGACTACTGGCTCAACCTGAAATATCAACGCTACTTGGAATATCGAGCACTTGTTAACATACAGTGTGTGTCCAGAGTGTCATGGGAGGTTTTTATTGTTGCATTACTCGGTGGATGCTTTTACTTTTGTCTGTAGTGCAGTTGGTTTTCATCCTCCTCTGAGCTGATGTGGGATTTATCAGCAGCACCTCTGTTTTATCACCAGAGTGATATTTGAAATAATTATTCTTGTACTAAATTAAAATCATGATTCACACAAAAAATCCTTCATTTTGAAGAAGCACTGGCCAATACATGAGGCCAAAACACATGTAATGATGTGAAATTAAACATGCTCAAGGGGAAAATCCCTGAATAAGACAATGGGGTGACACATGGATGCCTCCCCTCCATGTCACTTAATTGAAACACAATGGAGAGTGCCGGCGTCACCGGCAGGGCGTAAAGTAAGCTGACAGACAGGCCATGTCAGATGTCAGCTTGCTGAGCACTGTTGAACATGTCTCCTCCTGTGACTGACAACCGCCCCCAATTAACCTCCAACTCAAAATACAGACAGAAAACATACACAAGTACACCTGCTCTCACTCTCTCACACTCACACACTCACACTCGCTGGGTGTGTGACAGCTGTGGAGCTTCGTCTTTATTCATTCAGCACTAATTGACCTTGTTTCACAGGGCTCTCAGTTCATCCTCAGCGAGGGGGAGCATTGTTTGCCTGCTGCCTGAGCACAGTCATCTGAGTGCTACAAGCGATAAATAAATTAATTAATAACACCCTCTAAATAATTGTCAAGGTTTCTCTATTCATTCTCGGTCCATTCAAATGTTCAAGGTAAAACACGAAGCCCAGCAGAATACTGATTTATATCCACTGCTAATGAAATGCAGCGCCATGTGCAGAAGGAGCTTGCTACCTAAGTATGTCACTCTGGGTCCCTCTAGTGTGGTAACGGACAGATGGGAGAAGGATTTTAGTCCCAGCCTCCATTTAGTGTCATTCAATACAGCACAGCACATACAGGCCTGATGGAGGGCTTGTGATGTATCTTAATGAAGTCAGACACGGTGGAGAAGCATCAGTTTGTTGCATGTATATTACTAACATGCAAAAATATCCATTAATTTGTCTGGGAGTATGATTCTGGAGCTTCATAGTGTTATATACAGGTTCTTTGTTTTGTACAATATGATTTGATTGCCCTATGCAAAGCTCCAGATTTAAATTAAACTGCATTTAATATTTAGATGCAGTCTCAAGAAAGCCATGCATTTGTAAAAAAAAAAAAAACCCCACACTTTATTTTGAAGCAAAGTGAATTTCCAGCACAATGCTTTGATTTAGAAGTGCCGTTTCCTGCTGTAGAGTGAGTGACTAATGGACAACTGTTTGACAGAGACAGCAAAGCAGCTCAACAACATGGCCAAATACAAGTAAGAAGCTGAATATATTAAACTGTGTGGACCTTGAACTAATGAAGAAGGAGAAATCTGGACCCTGTGGCTGAACCAGTTGGGAACCACTGCCATAGATCCATATCAGGTAATATAATAAGCAAATAAAATAAATCATTTGTTACAGTTCATATAAATAAATAAGTTTAAAAAGTGTAACAGTCATTTACAATATCTGTCTACGATTTTATGTACATATAAATCTATAAGTGGACCAAAACAATTCACTTAAAATGACTCCTGTTGGCATTTAGAGGCCTGATAGGACTTAGCTTTTTACTTCTGGCATTTGCTTTGACGGTTCAAATAACATTAATGTAGTGTTCATTTGAGAAGATTATCTTGCTGAACAAAATGTGTAAGTATAAACTTTACTGGTAAATGGACCTGCACTTGTATAGCACTTTTCTAGTCTTCCAACCACTCAAAGCGCTTTTTACACTACCTGTCACATTCACCCATTCACACACACATTCACACACTTGTGGATGAGGCTACCATACAAGGTGCCACCTGCTACTCAGTTTTTAACACACTCACACACCAATGTGAGGTTCAATATCTTGCTCAAGGATACTTCGATATGCGGACTGGTGGAGCCGGGGATCGAACCCCTAATCTTCCGATTTAGAGAAGATCCCCTCTACCTTCTGAGCCACATATTTTCTGCAATAATCAAAATCCAATGATTAAATGCTGCTGACTTTTTAAAGAGAGAACCAGGTTGACACAAACTTCTTGGTTGGGCTAAAAAAGTCATCCCTACAGCACACTGTTAGCCACTCTTATGGGGAAGTTATACTTCTGCGTTAAATCGACAAATCAGAATTGTAACTACACGTCGCGGTGACGCAGACCTCCTGTCTGTTTCTGTATACTGACACCATTTCCCTCAGTGGAAACAAAGCTTTTATTGACTTTTATTTCACAGATAAACAATAAATTGTGAAGACAATAAAGCGTCCACTAAAATAGCATTTTAAGTCTTGTGTGTGATTTATCCTGGCTTCATATGGGTAGAGGAAGGCAGGCTTATTCATACAATGTAAAGTGCCATAGGCTTGTGCTAATAACGTTAGCATGTTATATTTGTTTGGAAAACGTGTTTAGTGTAAGACAGTTGTTTTGTCAGTGAACCTTGTGAGTTGTAATGGAGCTGAACAGTGTGCCATTACCTTTGTTAAATGTTGCTGTTGTTCCTGGTGTTACATGAGAAGAGGGAAAGATCGCTGGCCGCTAGGCTAACGTTAATCTATACAATGTAAAATGCCATAGTCTTGTGCTAATGACGTTAGCATGTTATATTTGTTTGGAAATATGTTAAGTAACGTTATATGACAGTTGTTTTGTCGATGAATCTTGTGAGTTGTAATAGAGACAAATTATGTGCCCTTACCTTTGTTAAATGTTGCTGTTGTCTCCAGTGTTGTATTAGAAGAGGGAAAGATCGCTGGCTGCTAGGCTAATTTACATAATGTAAAATGCCATAGATGTGTGCTAATGACGTTAGCATGTTATGTTTGTTTAGAAAATGTGTTTAGTATAAGACAGTTATTTTGTCAGTGAACCTTGCGAGTTGTAATGGAGCAAAACTGTGTGCCGTTACCTTTGTTAAGTGTTGCTGTTGTCTCTGGTTTTATATGAGAAGAGGAAAAGATCGCTAGTTGCTAGGCTAGTGCATACAATGTAAAATGTCATAGGCTTGTGATAATAACGTTAGCATGTTGTATTTGTGGGGAAAATGTGTAAAAAAGGGAAAAAGTGTTTGTCTGTGAATGCTGAGAGTTATAGTGAAGCCGATTTGTGTACTTGTGTTTGAAATTGTCTCTATTAAGCCATGTTTAATGTGTGTTTAATGCAGTGTTGCCAACTCCTTAGTAAGAAAAGTAGCTATTGGCTGCCCTAAAAGTCGCTAGAAGTCGCTAAATGACATCATCGCCTAATTTGCATAATTGTCCATATGAATGTAATTGTAATGGACGCTGTAGGAGAGACAAAAACTGTGTAAAAAAACACCCTGGATATGTTTAGAACTACAAATGAACCTTCTTTCAGTGATCTATATTAGACAAAGACAATTTTACATTTACATCCCGCCCTCAGCCAGCGGCGGTTCCGCGCATGCGCGATTCACTTGCAGTCTGGACGTGGAGGGGTTAATGTCTCCTGCTCTGACTGCAGCTGGGAGGGAGGACTGGGCCGTCTGTCAGTGCTTTGGGGCGAGAGAGCAGCCCACGACAGCACCCGCTGCTCGTTGAGAAGAACAAGAATGATACATGCTCTCACAACAGAGTCTCCAGAAGTCTTCAATAACATCAGAAAAAGTCGCTAGATTTGTCGCTAGTCGCTTTTTTGAAAAAGAGGGGTCTGAAAAGTCACTAAATAGAGCGACAAAGTCGCTAAGTTGGCAACACTGGTTTAATGTGTGTTTTGAATCAACTTAACTTTACAGCACTTCGCAGAAACCCTGCTGCCGCCTAGTGTTTTGGAGGTGTAACTGCACAATTATAAATGCTCACAATGGCGTAGGCTACATGTGTAGGCCGTAGGGTCTACGCACAACCATAAATCCCATTACAAACATGTAACCAGATAAAAAGTCATGGATTGAGTGACATAGTGGCCAGCAGTTAGCGACCCAGCTTCAAAGAGACTCATTTAAAGTCTGGTGCTAATAAAAGAGGACATTCACATACTTTTTCTCTATTTCTGTTGTGCACAATTCAGTGCATTTAAGAGGAAAAACACAGTGTTGCACAACCAACATATTTTCTGTATGAGTCACAAAATGTAAAGAAAAGTGTTGCAGCATCAATCTCATACTCTCCATATGAAAATATATTACCTAGGCTCCTTTTTAGTTTGATGAAAGTAGAACTGGGAGCACAGCAGTACATCACTACTATCAGCAAGCTGGAAGTGCTTCTGTTACTATAAGGTTGTGCAGCCATCAGGATGGTCTTCATCTGT
The DNA here is from genome assembly GCF_041903045.1 of Epinephelus lanceolatus. NCBI lineage: Eukaryota > Metazoa > Chordata > Actinopteri > Perciformes > Serranidae > Epinephelus > Epinephelus lanceolatus. The sequence continues at coordinate 24,409,057 of NC_135748.1, forward strand.
GGAAAAAATATTGTAGAAAAGAAGAACAGAAACAGGCGTTGAGGCCAGGTACATCCCAGAAAATGTGACATAAATGACAAAATATTTTAGATAAATAACTTTTTTTAAATAGCGTTTTCAAATTTTAACACTAAATAAAAATAAAAGGGACTGTAGCTCAACACAAAAAGCCTACTACTTGTCAGACTCATTAAATATATGCTACATCATGGCTGTCTGGCTACAGGTCAGGGGTCAGCAACACTTTCAAAAGAGCCATTTTGTTGCCACCATGCCGTACTGAAAACAAATTCTACCTTCAGCCGTGTGGTCCTTAATAAATGATTGACTGATTTGTTGTGCAGCAAAACAATAGCCTACACACTGAAGCACATGTGTCAGCAGATTCCAGGTTCAAAGTCAAATTGTAAATCTGTGTCCCAAAATACACCCCTACCTGCCACTTTATTATCTTATTACAACTAATGCAGCCCTGCATTAATGCTCATAGGCCTCACTGATATAAACAGGGTGGGCAAAATAATAGAAACACTTGTCAGTCCAACAGAACCACAAAGTGCAGCCTGTCAGAACGACCACAGTGAATAAAACAGTTTTAACACCGGTACTGTTTGCTTGCAGTGTGTGCACAGTCAAATGAGTTGCTGCAGGCAATACATAAATAGATAAAATGAATAAACCCTCTCGATAATTGTCAAGGATTTCTTCCCTTCATTCTCAGTTAACTGAATTGTTCAAGGTAGAATATGAAGCAGAACGATGTGCAAGCTTAACATTAATGAAGAGAAGGATTTATTGTGGGCGGCACGGTGGTGTGGTGGTTAGCACTCTCGCCTCACAGCCGGTCGATCCCGGGCGTGGGAACCCTTCTGTGCGGAGTTTGCATGTTCTCCCCGTGTCAGCGTGGGTTCTCTCCGGGCACTCCGGCTTCCTCCCACAGTCCAAAGACATGCAGATTGGGGACTAGGTTAATTGATAACTCTAAATTGTCTGTAGGTGTGAATGTGAGCGTGAATTGTTGTCTGTCTCTATGTGTCAGCCCTGCGATAGTCTGGCGACCTGTCCAGGGTGTACCCTGCCTCTCGCCCGATGTCAGCTGGGATAGGCTCCAGCCCCCCCGCGACCCTCAAGAGGATGAAGCAAGAGGATTTATTGTACAGCTGTTGTATTAGACTGAATTCATTTTTAACCAGAGGTAGAGAGTAGATACCTGTAAGTGCATTAACTTCATTATATTGTGCTTAAACACAATTTTGAGGCACTTGTACTTTACTTGAGTACTTCTATTTTATGCTTTGCACTTATTCTACACTACATTTAATAGGGAAATGTTGTCCCTTTAACTCCATGACTACATTTACTACACTGATTTTAAAGCTGCAGTTCCTAATTATATCGCAGATTCAGATTATTAATGCAACATATAGTTAAAATATCAATTATGATATATTATTATGGATTAAACTACCCAGCAGTATATAATGTATAGTTGCTGAAATAAGCCATTTCTGAAAACTTTTACTTTTGGTACATTAAGTATATTTTATACCACTGCTTTCCAGTAAAATTTTAGATGAAGGACTTTTACTTGTCAAACTTTGGTATTTCTATTTTTACTTAAGTCAAAAATATCACTGACTGCAGCACTGTTGTATTAGAGGGCATTCGTTTTAGCCAGTAGTGGAAAGTAACTACATGCATTTATTCTAGTACTGTACTTAAATACTGTTTTGAGGTACTTGTAGGTTACTTTCCTTGAGTACAGACACGTGCAGAGAGGGAAGCTGAGGGTGCTCAAACACATGCCCCTTTGCCCCTTGATGTCCAAAACCAAGACATTATATTAGATAATAATATATATAACAATAATATTGTATTACATTAGTGATGCGTTTTTCCATCCATGGGGTCAGTGTGGACATTGTGGAGGACTACAGGTACCTGCGAGTGCATATACACAATAAACTGGACTGGTGCAAGCACACAACCTCTCTACAAGAAGGACCAGAGCCGCCTCTATTTCCTGAGGAGGTCCGTCAACATCTGCCGCACAATGCTGAGGATGTTTTGTGAGTCTGTTTGCTGCTGTGTGCTGGGGCAGCAGGCTGAGGGTAGCAGATGCCAACAGACTCAATAAGCTGATTCGTAAGGCCAGTAACGTAGCAGGGGTGGAGCTGGACTCTCTAGTGGCAGTGTCAGAGAGAAGGATGCTGCCTGAGATACGTGTCATCTTCGACAATGTCTCCCATCCACATTCAGTGACAGACTCATTCCCCCAAGATGCACCACAGAAGGCCACAGGAAATCATTCCTGCCTGTGGCCATCAACCTGTACAGCTGCTCTGAGTCAGTAGACTGGCATCTGGAATTTATTCACATTCTGCATTTATAATTCATTATCATCTACTGGGTGCAATTAAACTATTAAACTGTGCAATATTCTGTGCAAGTATAAAACTGCAATATATTTCAGTATACAACTTGTTTACTTTTATTTTATTCTATTGATGTGTATACTGAAGTTAGATTTTACACTTACAGCCTCAGCTCAGTGATGATATATATTCTATTTTTAATATTTTAATATCTTAACCCTTTGAAACCAGGAGCAACATCACTTTTCAAGTATTTAAGGTTTTGAATCTTGAGCAAATTGGTGCAATTAATTTTTTTTTATTTTAACATGGTAAAAAAAAAAAAAGAAAGAAAAAAAAGGCAATGAGCAATTTGGTTAAAAAAAGGCCCACAAATTGCCCCCCCCCCCCCCAAAAAAAAAAACAAAACTATTATTATTATTATTATTATTATTACTACTATTACCTTTGAAAATTATTTTACAGGATTATTATAATTTCTAAGCACTCTTTCCAGGTCATTTCCTGGTTTCCTGTTTTTTTTCTTGTTTTTAATTTTCCTTTTTTTGGGGGGTCATTTCTTCTTTCTTTGCTCATTGCCTTCTATTTATGTTTTTAAAAGAAATCAAGCCAATTTGCTCAGGTTTTAAAGGACTAGTGTCTAACACTGTGGCATAATGCACATTTTATTTTTATTTACTTTTTCATTTCCATTTTATTTATCTTGTTTAATCACAATTTCCCCTCAGGATCAATAAAGTATTTCTGATCCTGACTATTTTTTAAATGTGATTTTAAATGCAGGATTTCTGTTTTTCTACTGTGGTATTGCTACTTTAACTTAAGTAACTGAGTGAAAACCGGTGAAAACATTAGAGGAAACTATGCTGTCAAAAGCAAATTTACAGCAGTAAAACTACTTCCGGTCTCAACCACTCTGTCTGGTTGGGGCAAAATTTGAGCAGGACAGTCCGGACACATGGACACACCACAGCAGATGAAAGACACCCTGCAGCGGTGCATAGACACACACAAAGACGAGCTGCACAGTTTGAGTCGGGACATTTGGAGCCGACCTGAACTCGCGGGAAACGAGACGCACGCGCACGACAGGCTGGTGCGCTTCTTCTCCCAGGACAAGACATGGACGGTGGAGACTCACTACAAGATACCGACAGCATTCCGGGCTAGCTGGGGTCCGGTCGGTGGTGGTGCTGGTGGTGAACAGGTTGTGAATGTGGGGTTCCTGTGCGAGTACGACGCACTTCCCGGTATCGGGCACGCGTGCGGGCACAACCTGATAGCAGAGGTGGGAGCTGCTGCAGCTGTGGGGCTGAAGGCTGCTTTAGAGAGGCAGACTGGGCTCCCTAGACCTGTGAAGGTAACCAGGAACGAATAAACAGCCATAGATCAAGTGACAGCTCTCTGTTATGATCACTTATAATATCCATAAATCTGTCAGTCAACTCCTCTGATGAGTCACTCTTTAAACGATATGACTCAACCAATAAAAGAAATAAAATCACATTTTATAGATAACAACAGGAGATGTTTTTATACTACATACATGTATTTAATGACATAGATGACCAGATAAGATAAGTTGTGTTGATGCATCCTGGATACAAGAGGTTATCTAATACGAGTTTAATTTTTTGAGGTTATTTGCTATTTTTTTTTTTCATATTTGATTTAATTTTCATCTCCAAAACAACTTGACATATACGTACAGACTAACAAACATACTCCACTCACATACAAATAAAATCAAAAAACAAAAAAAGGCAGACTTGACCGAAATAAACACAACATTTAGCCTGTTACATAGACAGTAAGGAAAAATGGCCAAGAATAACAAAACATGGTGACTCTCAGTAGGGACATCAGCCAATAGATTTAAATATATTTTTATTACCTCCAGTGATATATCTATAAATTCGACGAGTCTGCAAAAATCAGCGTTTGCACTTCCAATACTTATGGTGAAAAGTTACCAATTATTGCATTACATGAGTATATTTTGCATCATAATACTTTTTATTTATAGTAAATATGGGCAGATTATGAAACAATAGGCAGCTGGGCACAGGTTTGCAAAAGGTGCCACCTCCTCTCCTACAAAAGAATCAAGATACACAGACTTAGTGGTGATTTATTTGTTGATGTTGAGGTTTTTCTGTAGTCGTTACTCATCTTTTTGTGGTTTTGTGTCTCTTTGTGGTTATTTTGCCTGTTTTTATTGTTATTTTGTGTATATTTTCAGTCCTTTGCATCTCTTTGTGGTGTTTTTCTCTTGGTTCTCTACTTGGTAATTTCAGTGGCATTTATTAGATGAAGTTCCAGGAGGGCCCCAACACTTTGGGCCCCTGGGCCTTTGCCTGGCATGCCTGTTTAGTCATCAGTTCATAGCAGCTGTGGCATTAGGTAGTTATGATGGGCCCTAATGCACGCTAGTTACTAGTTATAAGGCACACACACACCACTGGCAAATGTTTATACAAAATCCAACGGAAACTAATTGAGGGAACGTTGCTACTTTCTCTTCCTGTTTGTTTTTCTCTTGTCATTTTTTACTGCTGCGTTTATGCTTGAAAGGCGTGACTGCTCACTGGACTTGTAGATGTGCTCAGCTTTTCAGTCATGACAGATTTTGCGCCTAAACTAGATACTGTATCATATCGTCCTGTCCCATGATCAAATAGAGACTTGGCATTAGACAACATGAACATAAATGTTACCAACAATCATTTTTGCATACCTGCATATGACAAAAATATCAAAGAAAATAAGAAATTATGCTTTAATGTGCAGTTTACTCATAGTTTTTGGAGTTTATGTAGAATAAGTATTTACTTTTGCTATAGAATGCAACTCACTATTTTACTCAAAAAAAAGAGAAGAAAAAAAATCGTGACGAGATGGGTTTGCATTTTTGAGGGCATATAACCTATAGAAAATGTAACAATTTTTATTTTAATGTTTTTGTGTGTGTGTGTGTGTTTTTTTATGAAAACAGGTATATTTCAGGGTGCCAATCTGAATCATTAGCAAGGGCGGTCATAAAAATACCTGCTTATGATCAATGTCTGAGCCCCATTTAAACGTGATGTAACAACTCTGGTGAAAACTCAGACTCAAATGCAGAGAACACACAGGAGGCAGAGTAGGGTTTAAAAAAAAAAAACACAATCTGTACTTCAGTCCAAAAACAAAACAGACAGGGAGTAGGCAAAAATCCAAAACAGGCAAAGTAAAAAAAAAAAAAAAAAAATCCAGGGAATCAAACACAGATTGCTAAAAAGCTATAACACAAAAGAACAAAGACAATCTGGCAGAGACATGAGGAGCTGGTGGGTATTTATATACACACAAAGATGGATAAGAAGGTAATCAGGGGCAGGTGAGTAAGTGGCAGCAGGTGTGGATGATGAAAGGCGGGAAAACACAGGAATGACACAAGAGGTTAGTACTTCAAAATAAAACAGGAAATATCTTAACAAAATCCAGAATGTTACTCATCACATTTCGCCTCCACATTGCATCACAGTGCACATAAAGCTGGTCCTGTAAGGGAGGGAAAGATCTGTATCCCCTGCCTCCGTTTAAAGGCGGCCATCTTTGCATATGAAGCAGATTCCATCCATTAAGAGAGACTTTAAATGTTAGATTTGTGTACTCTGAAAACGCTTGTAAGTAGCGGACCTTGAGTTAAAACCACTGTTTCAAAGGTCAAGAGTGAATGTCATCCTCTTAGTTTAAAACACTTATTTGACCAGAGCTGATATGATGCTGTCAAATGACTGAATTCAACACTTTGTTATACCAGATAACAGTTCTGGGAACTCCTGCGGAGGAGGATATAGGAGGAAAGATTGACCTGATCAATGCGGGAGCCTTCGCTGATGTCGACCTCGTCTTCATGGCTCACCCGGCTCAGCAAGATGCTTCATTCCTGCCCTGTGTCACACTCGATGAGTAAGTTCCCATCACAGCCCCTCTGGATCTGCAACTTCCTCTCTAATGAATAACCCTTAACCCGCTATATTGATGTTAAATAGGGTGATGGTGAAGTACCATGGGAAGGAATCTCACGCCTCTGTGTACCCATGGGAGGGAGTGAACGCCCTGGATGCTGCTGTGTTGGCCTACAACAACCTCTCTGCACTCAGGCAGCAACTCAAACCAGACTGGAGGCTTCATGGTGAGGAAGAGGAAGAATCTGTGTTCAGCTGAGCTTCATAGTTAATTTTAAACAAGCTCACCTTAAAGTCCATTTAATGTTTAAGCCGACATGCATGAGAACTGTCCTCCATTGTGTCCATTTCCCCTCCTACAGGCATCATCAAACATGGAGGGGTGAAGCCCAACATCATCCCTGCCTACACGGAGCTAGACTTTTATCTGCGCACGCCCCTGGTTAAGGATCTTAATGACCTAAAGGCCAAAGCTGAGGCTTGCTTCAGGGCAGCTGCTGTTGCCACCGGCTGCCGAGTAAGCTTAACCTAAAAACGCTGTCTCCCATTCGCTCCCCTCTGGCACAGATTTAAGAGCAAACAGTGTGTGTGAATATAATTGCTGAGGAATGCAACGGCGGAGTTGACTGTTATATAATGTCGCCCTTTTTAACATATTCCTGTAATTATGCTCTGAGTGTTGTTCTGCTGTTACATAATTCACCTTTATCTCCAGGCTGCTTCTCTCCTACATCTGCACCTGCTTCAGGCAGTTCACATTACAGATGCATGGGTCTCCATATTCTGTTGATATATGATAGTAATGTCTATTTTTGTATGCTACAGTTTATGAATGAGGGCGTGCTTGTGTTTCCCTCAGGTGGAGATGATCTATCCATATCATGCCTACTATAACATTCTGCCTAATGCCACGCTGGCAACCCTGTATGAAAACAATGGGAAAGCTTTGGGGATTCAGTTCCCAGAGCAGCTGGCCAACTTCGTTGGTATGTGAAAAAAACACATTATCATCTTTTTCTTTCTCTGGTTTGTGCAATAGAGATGTAAAAAAGTGTAACAGCAGTGCCGCAATCTAGTGATTGTCTTTGTTGTTGTTTACCCTATCAACAAAGAATCATTATCACAGTGTATTCATAATTATCTGGCAGGTTCCACAGACTTTGGCAACGTATCATTCATAGTTCCCGGTATCCATCCTTTCTTCTACATCGGCACCGATGCGCTCAACCACACTGAGGAATACACCAAAGCAGCAGGTACAGCTGCACATGTCTGTCGGGAGCAGATGTTGTTTCCTGTGATGAAAGCGAACTGCACTGCGATCAGACGCTTTCAGTCATGAGCGTCTTTCCAGGTCACTGGCAGTTTGTATTTGCCGAGATGCTTTATTTTCCCGTCTTTTGCTTTTTTCCCTGTGCCAGGAGCTGAAAAGGCCCAGTTGTTCACCCTGAGGACAGCCAAAGCCCTGGCTATGACAGCTGTGGATGTAGTGTGCAGCCCTGATCTGCTGAAGCAAGTGAGAGACGACTTCAGCCTGGCCAATCTGAAATAGGAGAAATTACAAGAAGGCAGCGATACAGCTTTGACAGCTCCACAAAGTTACTTTAATAGTAATTATGGGGCAATTTCATAGCTGACAAGTTAGTAAGGGGTTTTTGGGCTTTAATTAAAGAGCTCATGTTGGGGAACAGCACTTCCAACAGTTTGTACCTTTTGATGGATAGAGACGTAAAGCTATACGCAGTGTGGTTTATAATATTTATGACAACAGGGCCTATGAGTATCTCAAATACCACCTTCGTCAGATTGGACGAGCTCATTCCCACCAGACTAGAACTGGTTTTACCAGTTGTTGCTTGCGGTTTAAAATCAGCGTGGGAAGTAAATAGCAAGAAGTAAACAGAAGTAGAATAACACCACAGTTTTAAATAGAAGGAAAAAGTATGACCTAAGTGAAACTAAGAAGTGTATGGCTAACTTCTTGATATTCATTCTGTGTATTTTTAAATAGGTTTTAGAATAAACTGTATCATAAAGAGGAAGGCACAACAGCTCTGCAAAGGTGAAGCCAAAATGTCTCTATCGCCCTCTGGTGGCTGGCTGCAGTATAGGTCAGACCCCGTCCCCTCCATGTTAGCAGATGGGCCAAAATACAAACTCAAAGTTCTTGTCAAATAAATTTTGACATGGTTTGGAATTTTGAAGTTTTGTGTGTCTTACAAAATGGTGGTTGCTAACGCTAAATGAGACCACAGAACTGCAGCCGTACAGCCTCGTTGTGAGAGGGATGCTAAGACATGCGACTGTGGTGTAGTTCGTTCATAGCCTAACGTTAGCTTTTTACCTCTGGCAATTGCAATTAAGCTTCGAAAATCATAAAAGTGTTGCTCATTTGTAAAGATTATTTTGCTAAACAAAACATGGTAGAGTTTATTTTGTGCAACAATCCAGAATTGGCTTTTTGACCAGGGAACCAGGGCGACGCTAACTTCCACGTTGGGCTACAGAAAAACGTCATCCCTTGAGCACTCTATAAAAAGGGGGTTTGACGCCGTGATTGACAGCTGTGTGCGCCAATCAATGGCACTGCTAGTGATTGGTCGGATGGCGGGAACTCAATACTGCGGAGGTGGCTAAAGCACATACTCCGGCTCCAAATGATGTCATCAGTGCAAGATGGCAGCCGTCGTATCCAGGATATTTTGGCTTCATTTTTGTACAGTGAGAGGACGTGGAGACGTGTTGTCCATCTTAATGTACAGTCATAGTTTTTAGCCATGGTTTCAAGGATGGTTAAGTCTGTTGGTTTGTTGATCCACCACTTTGGTCTGGACTGAAATATTTCAACAACTAGTGGATAGATTAACATGACATTTTGTTTAAACATTCATGGTTCTCAGATTATGAAATCTGTCGCTGGTGATCACCTGACTCTTTGTCTAGCGCTGCCATAGTTTGACGGTTTTGTTTTTATCTCCATATAACTATTGAATGATTTCTGGTCAAAATTTGATTTTGTGTAATAGTACTACAATCTCATAGAATCACTATCCTTGGCTGGCTTGGATGGATTGGATTTAATTTTATTTTCAGATTTTTAATTAGAAATTATTTTATTGATGATGATAGAGGCATTTATTGTGTTGATAGTATGATGTCGCCCATTTGCCTACACTCTTACATCTTTGCTATCCTTACATCAAGAACACTTTATTATTCTTGCCATCTTTGTTCTTGTAATTTGATGGACTGACTTCTACTCTTTACCATATTACCCCCTGACCAGATCAGGAAGTCAATCTGCTTTTAGTTCTACATCTTTAAGCAATCCTAATGGCTTATTCACTCATTTAGATTTCTAGGCATGCTTCCTCCAGCACAGAGGTCGATTCAAAACCTTGGCTGTCTTTGAGTGGTCACAGATGTGCTTGCAAATCGGGTTCTCTACATCTTTTTGATGCTTTATTCTTTTCATGTCTTTCTGCTGCAGTGATTTTTTTGAGGAATGACAGGGCACAGAGTTTGAATTGTTAAATTGCCCTCAGGGATATAAAGGAGAATAAAAAAAAAAAAAAAAAAGGTTTCTTCAACATCCACACTTTTGCCTGTAAGAAATCATAAAATTGGCTTATTATAAAATATAAATATACAGTATATCCCTTACGTCACATGTGAGCAGCTAATAGTATTACAGAATATGCAGTTTATATGATTTGGTATGAAAGCTCATCAGTAATCAGACCTGGAGCTGGTGGCAATCCAATGTCTAATAAGTGTGAAAGCTTATCTTCCAGCACTGTTTAAATATACTGTATAAGAGAGCAGGAAAATAGGATAAAAAATTTGGGACTTGAGAGGTTGCACCAGAAAAACATTGCCAAATGCTTCAACTGTGTCTGTTGTATGTGTTTTTAGCTGTTTTTAATTGATGTCTGCTGCAGCAATATTCATTTCACATTCACATTTGTACCTACTAAATGTATTACATGGAGATTTAAGATGTACATTATTGTGACTGTGTGGGTCAGCACCAAAGCTCCGCTCCAATAATTTCACAATGTCAGAAAACAAAACATTTATTAAACTTTTTTTTTTTCTCATATATAACATTTTTTCCAAAGTTTTATTTAATATCTGTATGTTTGGTCAGTGAATTGTCATGAACCACCAAAAGATATCTTTAATATATCTTTTGTCTAATGAAGTATAAAGTTGTTTTAAGCTGAAAAAGACGATAAAACTAGCAACTAACAGGTCACAGTGAACCTCAAAGCCTCACAACACCAAACAGAGGAGATGAGCTTCAGTTGTATTAAAAAAAAAAGAAGAAATAAGGACATTAAAAAAAAAAGTCAGTATCATGATCGGTGTTTGGGATTTACTAAACATATATTTTTACATTTGTGATTTTAATAGACTGCATTATTCTGCCCTTTTTACTAAACTTTATCAAATTACACAAATGCAACGCAGTAGGTAGCTCGACAGCAAAATAGCTGCATCGATACAAAGATCACAAGAAAATGTAACACATACTGAATCATACTAACGTGCTGCAAAAGAAAAAACTTTAAGAATAATCAGGTTATCTGGCTTTCAGCAAAGTAGTTCCACATTTTGGGAAATGGCGCTTATTCATTTTCTCGCCAAGACGGTTAGCTTAGCTTAGCACAAAGACTGGAAACGGGGGGGAAACAGCTAGCCTCTGTCCAAAGACAACGTCTGCCTGCCAGCACCACTAAAGCTCACTAATTCACTTTTGTTTGTTTAATCTGTACAAAAACTAAAGTGTAAAAGCAAAGTACATGCTCTGTTATGTCCCCGACTGTTTATTGCCTCTGGTCCCAGCAAAGAAATGGATCTCATCACATGACGTCTTGCTACAATCACTTCTAGATTGACAACTATCAATTGATTTAAACAGCAGAGATATGTGAAATTACAACTGTAAAGATATATATATATATATATATATATAGAGGTGGCACGGTGGAAAGAGGGTTCCTGATTTGAATATAGGGTGGGGGGTTCGAACCCCAGGGTGGGGGAACCCTTCTCTGTGGAGTTTGCATGTTCTCCCTGTGTCAGCGTGGGTTTTCTCCAGGTACTCCGGCTTCCTCCCACAGTCCAAAGACATACAGGTTAATTGGTGACTCTAAATTGCCCGTAGGTGTGAATGTTTGTCTCTATGTGTCAGCCCTGTGATAGTCTGGTGACCTGTCCAGGGTGTACCCCGCCTCTTGCCCAGTGTCAGCTGGGATAGGCTCCAGCCCCCCCTGCAACCCCCAGCAGGATAAGTGGTTACAGAAAATGAATGAATGAAGGTAAACACGATGGTCTGATGTGTCTGCTGTGCTTATTTTATGTATTGTGCTGTTTTGCTAGCAACTTTGATTAACCAAATCTACCGGCATGGAAGCTAAGTAATGTAAATGGACCTGCACTTGTATGGCGCCTTTCTAGTCTTCCGACCACTTTTACACTATGAGTCACATTCACCCATTCGCACACAGTTTGAACACAGTCACACACTGATGGAACAGCCATAAGGAGCAATTTAGGGTTCATTATCTTGCTCAAGGATACTTCGACGTGCGGACTGGAGGAGCCAGGGATCAACAGCTGATCTTCTAATTAGTGGACGGCCTGATCCAAAGCCGCCCGCCTGTGCTGCTGTGGACAAAATGTATTTTACATGCCTATAAATACTCACCTAAAAATATCAGTATAAGTTCAAGCAACACTATACTTGGACTATTTTCCCTGCATTACCTTACAAGATAACATTAAAGGAGTATTTATTGCAATTAACTGTATGAACAAACTGTAAATGAGATTAATGTAAGTTATGAAAGTGTCTAACAAGTGTCGAGCATTTGATGAGGGATTTTTTCGTTTTTTTTTTCTATGGTAATGTGATGTTTGAATGTGTATATAATGTACAACATTTTTTGTTAAATTGTGCAATTTATGTGTTGGACCCCAGGAAGACTGGCTACCATCAGGGCATTAGCTAATGGGGATCCTAAGAAACTATACTAAACTGATTGAGGCACTAAAATAACCAGTTGAGGCAGCGTCTCCTGGGTGCCGTTTAATTTTATGTACGTGACGCGTGGATTTTCTACCTGAAGTAATTGTAAACAAATATGTGATTCAGTATATGGTTTTATATAAATAGAAAAATGTTGTTTCTACACATCCATTTTTGTACAGATGAAACAAAGGAGATATAACTTGTTGTTTTTGAAGTCGGGACAGAGCAGGATAGCTATTTACAGTGCCCCATGTTGACAGTGTTTGTGCTAGGCAAAGCTAACCATCCCCTGGCTGTAGCTTCGTATTCAATGTACAGACATGAGAGCAATCTTCTCGTCAAACTTTCCACCAGAAAGCAAATGAGCCGAACTATTCCTTAAAACATTTTTAGTTTGCCACTGATTGTCAAGTTTAGTTCATATGCAAAGCAGAAGGAGTCTGTCCATATGCTGGCAATGTCAGTTTCCAGGTCACATTTCCAGTGAGTTACACAGGTCCGTGTTTGTGCGTCTCTCTGTGCAGTGAAGTCCTCAGGCGACAACAAGAACGTCTTTCCACCAACAGCACTATAGTTACAACATGAAACCACATAGATTTGATGGAATGACAAAACCAGTGACGACGACTGTCCTGCTTGTCGGTAGCTCATTCAGTTTTAAGTGGCTGGGTCGAGAAGGCAATGGTAACCAATCTGTCAATGGTCCCCATGCATCTTAAGTGCAGTTTCTCTGCCTGAAAAGCATCAAATGCCAATATTTTCCCACTCCTTCACAAAGGAGCCAAACTCCTGGAGTTTCATCACGGACAACTCCCAAAGAGGATCTACTTCTGCATCCCGGGTTACGAGTAGATGGACCAATAGATGATGTTAAAGAGGATGTACGCTCCAGGAAACACAACCCTCGAGTACTTGTCTATGGCGTGGGTGTCTATCCAAATGTTCACGTAGCCTCTGGATGGCTTCACCTGGCTTGCGATCTGCGGGTCATTCAGTGACACCTGAGCCAACATTCGATCCTGGCGGCCGCCATTCTCTGGCATCCCGTAATTCCCCGTGGTGTTGACATCCATTGACCCGTAGCCAGTGATCTGGGGGTCAATCATCATCTCGTCTGGGTTGCCAATGCCGCACGTACACGGCAGCTAGAGAGATAAAAAAGTTAACATAAAAGTCATTTGACACATCTGTTTGTTGTGAATGCAACTTTCTGTAAAGTCATTGACTTAAATGAGAAAAAAATACATTAGTTTGTTAAATGTTTATCATTTTTCTGCACACTCAGGACCTTTAAATAACTTTGGCATGAAACATTTATAGAAGGATGTTTGTGCTGGAAATGTTCCTCGGGGTACGTGGGCAATTTGGCTCCATATGCTGTAGCATTTGGCAGATGAAGAATAGCAATATAGTACACAAGCTGTAGTCCCAGAAATAATTTGCCGTAGCCCCGAGAGCAGCTTAAAGTGAGCCAATTTAGAAAATATTTATCTGTTTATTGGAAATGCACATGAAGTATTAATTTATGTTTCTACCAGTTAAGAAATATTTTAATTTGTAAAATATTTTAATATAAAATCAGGTCATGTTTTTCCTGTGTTGACTTACAGAGATCCAGTAATGTGTCTGTTTCATTTTATTTCAGCTGTTTTTCTTTCTTGCTATTAATGAGAAAAACTTAATCTGCAGGTTGCAGTGAGAATTTTATCCGCTGGCCATTTAACATTCAGTCAATTCCAATCAGCCCATAGAGAGCTTAAAATGATTTAAGCTTCAGAGTAAATGTGGGTTTGATCTGATTTTTGTGAATTTAATATTTTCATTTGACTTTTAACCTTTAATCACCTGCTGTTGCACCTGCTGGACATCGATAATTTAGACTGACGCACGTTTTAATGAGGTGGTCATATTTCAAAAGAACATCCTCAAGCAAAAGAACAAGGCTGTCTGCACACTGAAATCTACAAGCTCCCAAGAAATATAATTCAGGTGCAACGCTCAGCAGAATATGAACTAAAACTTAAAGGGTAACTTCAGTATTTTTCAACCTGGACGCTATTTTCACATGTTTTTGTATCTGAGTGACTAATGGGAAAGATTTTTGAAACTGGTCCAGGACTGAGAAAGAGGGCTGCAGCTGTCAGCCACAATACAAGCTGCAATGTAACCACTCGGGGCACGTTTGCATCATCAGTTTACGTTTAGTAAGTGTCTGCGACATTATACATAGGATTCCTACAAAGACAGACCTTTTTGTTAAAGAGTAAGATGCTTTTTTTGAATCCCCCAAATTGCTCAACCTACCAGACTCCATTTTATGCAACAGTAATTTTATCATCGTAAAACAAAGTTAGTCAATAGAAATAAAATAAAACTCACAAAAACCATCTTGGTTCATCTTCCACTTTTCCAACAATCACCAAGTCTGGTTCGGTTGAAATAAACACCTATTGTACTTAGTTAGATATGCAAATATGCTGGCTCTATACATGCTAAAATTACTATTTATTTAAATGGAGTCTGGTGGGTTTCGTGATAGCGACTTCAGGGCTGTTTCTGGTTAAACAAATAGGATCTTACTCTGTAACGAACAGGTCCATCTGTGAAGGGATCCTTAAAAGCAATGTTGTCTGTATTGCAGCCTGTATTGCAGCTGCTGGCTGCAGCTTAATACTGGACCAGTTTTTCAAAATTGTTGTTCCCATTAGTCATTATTAATATAACTCTTATTAATCATTATTCATTTTTGCCAACCTAAATAAAAAATTATTATTTAAATAAAGATTTTAAATAATGTCTGTTGATGCTGTAGGGGTTGTGTTGTGTTTTGTTAATGGTGCGCTATTGTGTGCTGGTGTTTTAAGTTGTTTTTTTGTGGTGTATGCTTTTAATTTCTTCTGGACTATTATTGTAAGGTAGCAATACTTGTGCAGCTCCTGAGTCCAAGACAAATTCCCCTATGGGGACAATAAAGTATATCGTATCGTACCACATCGTACTGCATCGTATCGTATCGTTTCCTATCCTATCCTATCCTATTCTTTTGTAGTCGCTCAGGCAAAACAAAAACATACGTACATACATGCAAGCAACAGCATGAAAACATAAAGTCCAGGCTGAAAAATACTGAAGCTACCTTTTAACCCTTTGAAACCTGAGCAAACTGGCTTGATTTCTTTTAAAAACATGGAAGAAAGGCAATGAGCAACGAAAGAAGACATGACCCCAAAAAATTAGCAAGAGATTAGTATAAAGAGAAAATTAAAAACAAGAAATGTAGTAAAAAAAGTAAAAAAAAGAAATTTAAAAACAAAGAAATGATGCAGATAGAGTGAAAGAGAATGAAATATAATAATTTTGATTAGTAATCATAATAATAATAATAATAAATACATTTCTTCTCAAGCCTTCTTTTTTCCCTAGTTTTTATTTTTAAATAATTTTCCATTTTTTCCCAATTTGTGGGACATTTCTTACCAAGTTACTCATTGCCTTTTTTTCCCCCATGTTGCTGAAAAAAAAAAACCCGCATCAATTTGCTTCAGGTTCAAAGGGTTAAATACTTGCGAAAAGCATCTGAAAGCAGCACAAGAAAAGTGATGTTGCTCCAGATTTCAAAGGGTTAATCATATGCCGTGGGATGGGTGTTAAACTACAACTCTAAAGGTCGTGATGTCCTCTGCACAGATCCAAATCAGGGTTACAACTAGGAAAAAAAACCAGCACCAGACAAGAAGAAAATGTTTGCTGCACAGTCAAGCTGTCTCAATTAATCATTAATGAAAACATCAGAGCATTTTCCTCCTCATCTTTACTTGCAACATGAAAAAAAAAAACTGAAAAGAGAGAATGAGCTGGTGGTCACTCATTCATTATTCAAACCCTGTATGAAAAGAAATCTGATTTCATCACTTAATAAAAATACAGCTGTTTATTTACCTTGTCTTTGAACTATTTTCCCCCTAAAATCAAGCTTGGCAATGTTGCACTTCAACTTAAGAGAAATCAGGACATCAGTACTTTCAAGCTTCCAAGAGCTGCTGAGATTTACATATTTTTAGGTGTTTAATTTTTAAGCACTCTTCTTTAAGTGCAGTAAAAGCAGAGAGATTATAAGACGGGTTTAGTAATGTTAAAGTGCCCATGTGAATCATTTAAAGATCAACATTTCATAGGTTAACCATGTTTTAACTGCAGTACAGAAAAGTCGCATGAAATAGCACTTACTCTCTCCCTCAGCTTTCTCTCTTTCCTCTCCTGTACGGTGGAGAGGTAGTTGACCGCCGCGTACTCTATCACCGACAGGAAGACAAAGACAAAACTGACCCAGAGGTAAATGTCCACTGCCTTGATGTAGGAGACCCGCGGCATGGAGGCGTTGACCCCGGTGATGATGGTGGACATGGTCAGCACTGTGGTGATGCCTGGAGTGGAACACACAAACTGTTTAGTGACATCAGAGCGCTTACGTATGTATGTACTGTATCACCGGGCTGGGAAGCTAAAATTAAATGCTAAGTATCATAGAAACATGAGACACTAGTATTGTGTCATTGTGGGCTGCAGTTATTTTAACGTGTGCACCTGTTTGTTAATCTGTTACAATATTTTATAAGTCACTGTGGGAACATTCTGTAACTGCTCTACCACCTTCACAGGAGGGCCAGAGGTTAGTCTCAGCTGCAAAACAAAAAATGAATGACTTATTGGATAACTTCCTCTGTATATTTCAGCAAATGCTTCGTTATATGAGATTTTAACCAAATTGCCAGAAAATATGTTGGCATATATGTTAATGCAAAACACGGACATCCCATTTTTGGTGCCTCAATCAAAGCTGGAAATGCCGCAGCTGACTCACTTATAGAAGTCAGCTGATATACATACAATCCGAAATACGCCACTAAAACTATGTACAAATTAAAATTTCTGTGGTTTGCAGAAACGTACAATACCAACATTTTCTTCTGGTGACTGGACTGCAGATTCTCCTGTCCATTACTTTATCCCTGTGAAAGCACAATTGAATTTACCTCCTTTAAGAAACATTATAATGCTTCAGCCAGGGATGGGAAATCACTCGATAAACTGCTCAGAGCTCACAGAGACAAGGTGCTACAAGTTGACACTTATTTTTAACTGAAGAAATAGTTTTGGGAAAAACACTGATTTGCTTTCTTGCAGAGAGTTAGATGAGAAGATTTATTCCACTCTCACATGTGTGCGGTAAATACGCAGCTACAGCCAGCAGATGGTTAGCTTAGCTTAGCATAATGATTGGAAACAGGGCGACAAAGCCAGCTTGGCTCTGTCGAAAATTAAACAAGCAAAAAAATCAGCCTAGCACCTCTAAAGCTCATTAATAAACATTTTAGATCTTATTTGTTTAATTCTTACAAAAAACAAAGTGTAAAAAAGGTTGTGGTTTTATGTGCAGGACTATTTTTGAATGAGCAGAGCCAGACTAGCTGATTTACCCTGTGTCCCATGGATGTATAAAGAGCATTGGATACAACATTGGAGTAGGGGCCAAGTTCACTGATGAAAGTTATATGAATGCATGAGGCCCAAAAAAGCTCAGCCTCTCAGGTATAAGATTATGCAATGGGCTGACAGAGCAAGCACAACAAAAACTTACATCAGCCAAGCGTGACAACTTCTGGTTAAGCCCTGTGCTAACTTGAATGGGGATAAAATGATTTAATCATGCGGCTCCTCTACACATTTGAAGTGTTATTGGATCAAATGGATTAAGAACCACCGCTATTGAGGTTCAGCAAAATTTAGAGGATAGGACGCTGGGCTGCATGACCTATGACAAAATGTGTATAGGGCACATATTTATACAGTTGGAGAATGTAAGAATCACTTTAGGTCAACAACAATGATATATGAAAATTAAATGAAACTTAATTTCTATGTAATTTTTTGTCAAAGCAACAGGGAGCTACTGGAGACAGGCTAAAGAGACACATGCGGCTCCAGAGCTGCAGGTCGCCTACCCCTGGTCTCATTCATACAAAAAGTAAAGTGCCTAAACAACAATTTGGGCCGTCTATTTCTTTGCTTGGGACCAGTGACTTCCTGGAATCTCTGCTGGTTTCTGGGCAACGAAACAAGACAGAGTAATAATGATCTTGATAAGCATTTTGTGTTACCTTTGGATGGACCCAGACGAGTTGTTTCTTCTTGTTTATAGTCTTCATGCCAAGCCTTCTCACCAGTTACTGTACATAATTATGGTACAGATGTGAGAGTGGTATCGATCTTCTCATTTAACTCTCAGCAAGAAAACAATAAGTGTATTTCCAAAAACTTTGGGCTAAGAGGATGAAAACCACTGCACTCTGCTAACCTGCTTCCCCACACTCAAACTAAACAATCTTTTAGTAGAGCCGGGGCTCTTTGCTACGACTCTGCCCTGTGAAGGAAACTCTGTCCTACCTAGTGGCACCCTGGCGGGGACGGCCCTGCGGTCAATCCAGAAGGACACCCATGACAGCATGACCATGAGAGTAGCAGGGAAGTAGGTCTGCAGCAGGAAGAAGAAGATGTGGCGCCGCAGGGTGAAGTGAATGTACAAACGATTGTACCAGCCTGAGAAAGAGAAACATCACCATTACGTCGTCATGTGTTAGCTGCCGATACACCGTGCAAATACTCCCAGCTATTGTGGCAGGCAGAGATAGGACGCGAAATCCTTTTTGTGCTTCAGGTCGCTCTTGAGAGCTAGAAAGTGACATGTGGTTATAAGAAGGCTGCAGGGCTGTCACAGTGGCTTTCCAGCCACGTACAAGTGGTTGGCAGTAGTTTGATTCATTTCGTTTCACTGTAAGGATTAAATATTAGTGCGTTCTTGTTGGTGTGACATTCAAAGGGCATGTAAGGAAGGCTCCATCCTTTAGTCGGAAAAGGCTTATAAAGTAAAATGAGATTCATTGAAGTTGTAATTCAATTGTGATCTACTTTTTACATGCACGATTCACACATTTGGCTCATTTGCATAATCAGTGCAGTTTACCGTATGTATTAGAAGTGCCTGTTGTGTCGTGGATTACCTGTGCTGCTGTAGAAAGCCAGCTTGGTGGTGGTGTGAAATTTCTGGATGAGGAACTGGGACAGAGATATTCTGTCGTCCGTGTTCAGGGATTCGTTGCCTTTCTTCCAGTACAGCATCAGGTCATCATCTGTGTATGCATCTGGAGGGGGGAGACGAAGAAGAAGTGAGCACATCTGTAGCGAACCAAATCAGGACGGATTTAGCACAAACAATGCTGGATGTTAATGTGAACAAAACACAGGATACAGACAATTTCACAAGACATGACTGCAACTCTGAAGCGGCACTGGCAGTCCAAGAAGACGTCTTTGAGCCTCACTAGCAGAAGAGCTAAATGGGGTGATACTAGAGGCACATCATGGCACGATACATCTGAGATTTCAGGAGATATCTGGTGAGCAAATGTGACACTTCGGCCTGAGGCAAGCACAAGAGGAAAGCCTATATAGTGTCCAAAATGGAAATGAACAAGAGGTGTAAATGTGTTCAGTAAATGCTGATATTTCTTGTGCATAGGTGAAACACAGTGATGGTGCTCCAAGAACAGTCAGAAAGGTTGGAATTATCGTGTATGTGACCCTGACATAACCTTATTATCCTGACGTGACTTCAGTTAAATGATCTGGCGTTTATTCATGTGGGGAGAAGCAACTGTTCTTGGAGCTGGTTGTCTAAATAACAGGAAAACAGCAGCTTAAGTGACAGGAAACACCTTTTAATGTGTGTTTAAAGCTGTAGGTGTGTCAACTGATACTGTTTGTCAGACACAATAAATTGTCATGATGTACCAACTCTTTGGCTTTCTCGTGAGTAAACCCTCACATGTGCAACTCCATGTTTGAGCCTCTCCTTTTTTTAAGTCTTGTTTATGCTACAAAATATTTTTGGCATTGTCGGCAGGATGGGCCTGGGAACGACATCCAGTTTGCTGCATCTCTTCACTCTGTGCGAGCAGCACATAAAAAAAGGTAGGAGATCTTTTCATCTGTAATTCGTTGTGTGACCTTGCCAGAGTTTGAGGAGATGCAGTGACTGGTGTCAGAATTCCTCCAAAAGAACCTTGAAGTTAAATGTAAATTGATTAAGTGATATGAAGGACATGCGCATTTGATCTTCAACATTTTCATGTGCACTGGGGTTTAGAAGACTAAGAGGACTAAGAGATAAGGACAAAGGTCCCCATATGAGTTAAGTGCTACAGGCAGGAGTCCCGGCATGAGCTCAGTTCTACTCTTAAGGGATGAAAAGAGTAAAGCACTGCAGTGGCCCTTGACTCGATGTAGAGCAACGCCAGGCAGAAATTAATTTTACAGAGTCAAGAGGAAACTTTGACCTGATGGTGGTATGGATAAATCAACATGTTAGCAGTGGAAAAAAATGATTGTCTCTCTGAAATATCTGTTCATATTCTTGATAAATTCACTCACAGCTCTCGATCTCCAACGAGCAGGTTTGGGTGTCCAGAGGGAAGCGGCTGAGGTCCATGTTGCACATGGCAGTGACGGTGACTCTGCAGGGAGAACAGGTAGCTATTACTGTTTACACCTCGAGGTGTCACAATAACAAGCCTCTAGTCCATGAGTAGATGCTTCCTTCTGTGCAGTGATACGGTTGCTGGGTGTAGCTCGGTAGAAAGAAAACAGTTCCTGCGTTCTGTATATAGTATAATGTCCTTTGAGCACCACAAGCCAAATGCCATGTAGTTTCATTATATTTGAGAGAAGGCAGACATCTCTACGGCCAGTATCGCCAACACTGCAACTCACAGGAAAATAATCTAAATTAATAAGTAGCAGCGCATGTCCAGTAAGAAGATATATACATTTTTGATTGATTTGGTTATCTGTCCCTTCAAATGTTTCTTTCAGTTTTCCTTTTCCTGTATTTTCTTCCTGCAGTCTTGTTTCCCCTCTTCTCCCTCTTTCCCCCCAATTTCCCATCAGATTGCCTAATTTAAGTAAAATAAAACTGCCTAAAATAACTGCCTGATGACTGAATAAAAAAAAGTCCCTGCAGTGACAGACGTCGCAGGCATTTCACATTCTCCTCTCAAAACTTGACACTTTCACATTCATCAGCTACACTGATTACACATGATCAAATGACACAGAAATGTTGTTCCAAAAAATGCACCACCTGCTGCCAAAATCATTAACCCTATGGGCCCTAGGCGTTTTTGGGGTATTTTTCCTGCCTTTACTTTTAAGCTCATATCACAGTCATTATAAAGGCTACATACACATGCTATATCTTGTTTTTTCAGGGCAATATGGGCTATCCAGATTTGTCATCATTCCATGTTCTTCTATGTGCCTGTATTTTATATTAATTTTTATATCAATGAAAAAAACAAATCCGTGTTACTAAATTCTTACATTTTTACATGTATCTCACCATAGCAAGTTGGAAAAAGACATATTCTGCCATATATGAAGAGGGGAGACTCTCTGGAATCTGGCATTATAAGAACCATGATGGTGGGACATTCTGTCACTTCACAGTTGTCCAAAACATGTGGTTTGTGCCAGGCGGACATGATTGCCAGTATTTTTTCATTATTGCAAGAAATTCCATTGACTCATTCACAAGTCAAAAATGTGTTTTATCTGAAAAAAACATGCAATATTTACATCTAAGATCATAGAAAAATAGTCAACCAAGTGTAATGATGTCCTCCAAGATAATATTTGTCACTTTGTTTGCAGTAAACAAAGTTTGTTGTTGTTTTTCAGTTTCAGTTATATATTGGGGGGCATTTTGGGCATTGGGGGGGAAACATGTCCCCCTCAATGTATATGGTGACTACGGCCCTGTCATGCATGCATAATTAAGCTACAGTTGTCTGGGTGCGCAAAGGTGAAGTGGCTGGTCTTGTCGTACAAAGTTTGATGGAGTGTCAACTGGACAATATGGAGATATCTGCATCTTGAAAGCTGGACTACAAATGTGGATGACAGGGAGAAACACACGCAAGCCTAAGACGTGGTAAGATACAATATTCCTCACTATATGAAGTGACTGATAACAAGATCTGTACAATGGATTGTAAAGAAATTCCTCAGGTTTTTATTTTGTAGACAATTAATCTGGATTTATAGCATGATGGGATGACAGCACAATGATGTGTGTGGTATCATAGGAAAGCTCTAGTCCTACAGCTGTTGTAAAAAGCTTTTTTATGATGATTTTTTCCTAATTTTCTTTTTACAATACAGGAGAATAACCTCTCTTCTTTTTTAGTGATGAATCACCAGCCTCTTTGCCTTAGTCTTTGGCTTTTTTTTCCAAATATACAAACTGCTTGTGAAAGCATTTTGTCAGTATTCTTAAAAAGACACCTGATTGTCCTCTCTGGGCTCCCGTCGACGTGTTTACCTGAGACTGTAGAGGACGTTGCCATCGGGGTAAACCCTCAGCATGACGTTATCGGTTGTGGTGTCGTGGATAAAGGAGCGCTTGGAGTGGACAAAGAACATGTCAGGAACCCAAATCTTCTTCACCAGGCGACTGTCGAAGGTCATGCTCTGGTTGTTGGTGCTTGGGAACGACAGCCGCTCGTCCTTCCAGTAGTGACGCAGGTACAGTGTCATGGTAAAGTCCTACAGGAAGACAAGAAACTGGTGCTGACATGCTTTATACTGTTGTAGCTTGTTGAGCTGGAGCTAGTTTATGTACCATACACAGTTTGGTTGTTTAGCTTCCCACCCTAGGGTTCGGACGCCTGCAAAGGGTCTCGGGATAAATCTGTGCTGTCAAGAGATGATGAGGTTCTGATACACAACCTTGTATTTGTTTGTTGGAGTATTATCTAATATTCCTCTTGTTTTTGTGAACAATTAGATCATTTGAATACTGAGATCTTTGGTGGAACTGCAAACTAACTCTTGGACGTCTGAAAACTAACTGAGAGTTCATTTGTAAAAACAGATAAGAGCCACTCTTAAAATGAATAAACAAGCAGCTCGTTTGATATTTCTCTGAATGTACATATAACATATAACATATAACATACATTCATAAAGACTCTGAGATATCTTATTAAAACAATAAATGTTAGTTTGACTAATATTCCCGAGCTTGCACACACACACACACACACACACACACACACACACAAAAACATGTAAACCATTTTGTGTCCCAACTAGACAATACTTTTTTCACAAGCCACAACAACAGCTAAGCCACAGGTTTAATCTTTAACAACACACTGTATTTTATAAACTTGTTATGTGTTTTAATGTTATATTGTAGTTATTACAAAGATGAATGACATATCTGAGTAGACGTGGAAAGAAGCAGAAAATGGAAATACTCAAGAAAAGTACCACAAAACTGTTCTTAAATGTGCAGCATGTAACTTCTGCTGAAAGGGGTCTCTCAATCAGAACAATAACAAAAGACAGACCTTGATGATGTTGTGAAGTAGCGTAGGATCATAGGAGTAGTTGTCTTCATTGTTAAATAGCTACCATCGCTGGTGAATATCTATCTGACATGGCTAAGACAAAAAATCATGCTCATGGACAAGGAAACATGTTTTATTCACGTTATGTTATTTAATTCTAACAAAACAGCCACAGGCAGAGTCCTGAATGGGTCCAGTTTGGCAAACACACCAAACTCAGTACCTGAACCAATCTGTATTCAAATCCAGACCCTGCCTCATCCATAAATATGAGTCCCAAGACCCAACCCATGAATAAACACACCATTTTGTGCTTATGCACATTCACATGTGCAAGTCAGCTCCCACTTGATGCCATTGTGATGCAAAGTGACCTAAAGATAACCAATTTTGTAGTAATTATCTTTCCACATATCCAAAGTGACAATTTCACATGCACTTATCCCTGTACCACCTTACAGAAACGATTATAATCAGAGATCCCACACTACATTAGAGCAATACTCTCTACTGCACATTTCAAACCCGCATACAAACACTATCTGATGGAAGGACAGACCTGCAACCACTGATTTAAATTCCATATTACTCACTCCACTTCAGTCTGCTACTCTGCATTGTCTGTGTACAGTAGCTGCCTACATTTTGTTGTTTTGCCTCTGTTGATTGTTTCTGTTTTTATTCTGTATTGTAATGTGTTTTTGTTGCGTAACAAGAACCTGCTGAAAACCAGTTTTTCAGCAGGCCAGTTTTAAGTGTAACGCACAATGTTTCTTTTAATTCATTTCCTGTATAAGTAAGTAAATGAAATGAAATGAAACTGTTACCAGTCAGCTGCATCCTCAGCTTCAAAATATTGTTCCATCAAACATGCATATTTTGTCAGTCTGCCATAAAATACAGTGGTTCACAATCAAGCAAAAGCTGCTGAGTGTCCACACTACCAGCCTGGGCACCTGATAATTTTTGTTCTCAACCACTGCTCGCACACATTGAGTTCATTTTTACCTGCGCCCATACCTACACAAGGCATGTGGGCCCATTCATGCCCATTTTAAATATATATAAATATATCTTTTACCCTCTGGCCACCAGTAACATTAATTAATGTAACTTGCTTGCTAACCCTTGTTTCTCCTGTTTGCCCACAAGTTAGAGCAACTAGAGGCGGTAAGGAGGATATGTATATACATATGTAACATAAAATTACAGAATTCTCTTGGTTTGAACATTGTTAGAAACATTTGGGATGATGTAAGTACATGACTCAACAAAATATATAACATAGGTCTCATCGCTTTTAGACATTTCAATATGGGAATGATACATATCATACTTATAAGGACAGCTCTTGAGTAAATATACTTAAGTACCTTCCTCAACACTGGTGTTTTATTTTTAATCTGTAACACATTATTCTAAAAAGTACCAGCAGGCTGTTTCATACTTACCATATCCACTTCGGAGATGGTGTCCAGACTTTCTACCTGAACGTCCACTCCAACAGGAATTGGAGGACCTGAGATAAAATGGACTCATGTCAGAAAAGCATAACAAATGCATACGTGATATTTTCCAGAAGCCAGTTGAGCTCTGCCTGATTTTGGGCATCACTGGGTAAAACAGTCAAGGTGACCATAACCGATACTGTTTGAACCTTTTGTTTTGGATATCACGTGTCCAAAAAGAACAATGAGTCAGACAAATATAGAACAACTGCTTGCGTCGGTCTGGCTGGGATTCTACTTTTGACCTATTTCAGCCTTTCTACTCTGCATCATCATCATCATCCTCCAATAGTAGTACACAAACACAATTAGGTCACAATAATGGAATAAAAGTTGTGGATGAAATCCAGCTCTCTCTCTTCCACTTGCAGCTGAGACACACTTGACGCTGGACATCAGCAGCTAAAGGGTCTGGCGAGGGTCACTTGATGTGATCTCAGCAGCAGATTGTCGTGTGATTAAAAGTAGTCGCGGTTTGAAAAAACAACAACACGTGTTTCTCTCTTCAAAGCCTCATGGCTGTTTTTTTTAGTTTTTTTTTAGTTAAATACAGCTCTCGTGTTTGTGGTTATTTGCCTTTAAAGACAGCTAAAAGGATTATAAATATATTTATATTTCATTACAAAAGCCTGTGTGCCTGTCTGATAGCAAATCCCTCTAATGTACAGCGCTGAAGCAAGTGTATTAACCGAGCGTATTAACATTCTTGTGATGTAAAGAACTGCAACTGGAAACTCCAACACAATTAATGTCTCCAAGAGCTTAATGCTTACAGGACTGTGAGGCTCAAATCAAACCAACAACCACTGCAACAAAGCTGAGCATGAAGCCTCTGCAGCGTGCACCCACCATGTCTGAGCTGCACAACTGAAACTCATTTATCTGACCTCCGAATGCCGGCCTCATGGTGAAGTCGTGGTCATCTATTCTCAGGAGCTGCTCAGATTTTGTCATCAGAGATTTCGTCATGTCTGGACTTCGTTTGTAAATTGGGCTGTGAAACAAAAAAGGAGGACATGTTCGTAATGACTCACAATAAAGCCTTCAGGGGTACATACTGTAGTGCATTGTTTTAAACATCTAATTCAGTTAGCCAAAGAATCAATATTACTGTGATACTGTTTTAACTAAAGATTTAGAAAACTCACCTTCCAGATTTGTGGCCTCCACCCCCATCCATCCTGGTCTCTCTTCGTGACCTGATAAGTTAACAACAGTAATAAATAAATAAATAAATAAATGAGAACACCTGTCACAAGTGGAAGCAGCACAACATTATGCAAAGTAGGTGAGACTGCTGAAATGTTAAAGTCAAATTAAAATGTCGTTTTAGCTTTCTTTACATGGCTTTTCATTTCTGCTGTTATATAAAGTAAACGATGAATTTGAAAATCAGAAGCTCATTTTAGTCATCTCTTAAGCAAAACAAAAAAACAAACAAAAAAAAAAAAAACCTAAACATTTGTTGGTTCCAGCTTCTTAAATAAAGATCTGATTCTTGTCTTTGTCATACATGACGATAAACTGAGCATCTTTGGGTTTCTGGCTGTTGGTCGGTCAAAACATCTGAAGACATCCCCTTGGACTGTGGAAAATTATGACGGGCCCTTTCCTCTACTTTCAGAAATTCAACAAACAATTCAAGTAATCAAGAACAAAATCGTCAAATAAACTGATAAAGACAGTAATCAATTTATAAACAATATTAATAATGCTATAGTTTTAAGTTCATTTAGACTCTTTTATTTCCCTCAGTTTTTCTACACCAAAGTGTTTTTATCAGTTCTTTTAAAAGTTGTTGTTTTCATGTCTTCTCTGTTTTAATTATTGACTAAAAATAGGCTACACACTAACATGACTTCAACATATTTTTTAGCAAAGATAAAATGGCCTGTTCTTAAAGAAATATATATATGTATATATATACAGTACAGGCCAAAAGTTTGGACACACCTTCTCATTCAATGCGTTTTCTTTATTTTCATGACTGTTTACATTGTAGATTCTCACTGAAGGCATCAAAACTATGAATGAACACATGTGGAGTTATGTACTTAACAAAAAAAGGTGAAATGACTGAAAACATGTTTTATATTCTAGTTTCTTCAAAATAGCCACCCTTTGCTCTGATTACTGCTTTGCACACTCTTGGCATTCTCTCCATGAGCTTCAAGAGGTAGTCACCTGAAATGGTTTTCCAACAGTCTTGAAGGAGTTCCCAGAGGTGTTTAGCACTTGTTGGCCCCTTTGCCTTCACCCTGCGGTCCAGCTCACCCCAAACCATCTCGATTGGGTTCAGGTCCGGTGACTGTGGAGGCCAGGTCATCTGCCGCAGCACTCCATCACTCTCCTTCTTGGTCAAATAGCCCTTACACAGCCTGGAGGTGTGTTTGGGGTCATTGTCCTGTTGAAAAATAAATGATCGTCCAACTAAACGCAAACCGGATGGGATGGCATGTCGCTGCAGGATGCTGTGGTAGCCATGCTGGTTCAGTGTGCCTTCAATTTTGAATAAATCCCCAACAGTGTCACCAGCAAAACACCCCCACACCATCACACCTCCTCCTCCATGCTTCACAGTGGGAACCAGGCATGTGGAATCCATCCGTTCACCTTTTCTGCGTTTCACAAAGACACGGCGGTTGGAACCAAAGATCTCAAATTTGGACTCATCAGACCAAAGCACAGATTTCCACTGGTCTAATGTCCGTTCCTTGTGTTTCTTGGCCCAAACAAATCTCTTCTGCTTGTTGCCTCTCCTTAGCAGTGGTTTCCTAGCAGCTATTTGACCATGAAGGCCTGATTCGCGCAGTCTCCTCTTCACAGTTGTTCTAGAGATGGGTCTGCTGCTAGAACTCTGTGTGGCATTCATCTGGTCTCTGATCTGAGCTGCTGTTAACTTGCGATTTCTGAGGCTGGTGACTCGGATGAACTTATCCTCAGAAGCAGAGGTGACTCTTGGTCTTCCTTTCCTGGGTCGGTCCTCATGTGTGCCAGTTTCGTTGTAGCGCTTGATGGTTTTTGCGACTCCACTTGGGGACACATTTAAAGTTTTTGCAATTTTCCTGATTACTGCTTTGCACACTCTTGGCATTCTCTCCATGAGCTTCAAGAGGTAGTCACCTGAAATGGTTTCCACTTCACAGGTGTGCCTTATCAGGGTTAATTAGTGGAATTTCTTGCTTTATCAATGGGGTTGGGACCATCAGTTGTGTTGTGCAGAAGTCAGGTTAATACACAGCCAACAGCCCTATTGGACAACTGTTAAAATTCATATTATGGCAAGAACCAATCAGCTAACTAAAGAAAAACGAGTGGCCATCATTACTTTAAGAAATGAAGGTCAGTCAGTCCGGAAAATTGCAAAAACTTTAAATGTGTCCCCAAGTGGAGTCGCAAAAACCATCAAGCGCTACAACGAAACTGGCACACATGAGGACCGACCCAGGAAAGGAAGACCAAGAGTCACCTCTGCTTCTGAGGATAAGTTCATCCGAGTCACCAGCCTCAGAAATCGCAAGTTAACAGCAGCTCAGATCAGAGACCAGATGAATGCCACACAGAGTTCTAGCAGCAGACCCATCTCTAGAACAACTGTTAAGAGGAGACTGTGCCAATCAGGCCTTCATGGTCAAATAGCTGCTAGGAAACCACTGCTAAGGAGAGGCAACAAGCAGAAGAGATTTGTTTGGGCCAAGAAACACAAGGAATGGACATTAGACCAGTGGAAATCTGTGCTTTGGTCTGATGAGTCCAAATTTGAGATCTTTGGTTCCAACCGCCGTGTCTTTGTGAGACGCAGAAAAGGTGAACGGATGGATTCCACATGCCTGGTTCCCACTGTGAAGCATGGAGGAGGAGGTGTGATGGTGTGGGGGTGTTTTGCTGGTGACACTGTTGGGGATTTATTCAAAATTGAAGGCACACTGAACCAGCATGGCTACCACAGCATCCTGCAGCGACATGCCATCCCATCCGGTTTGCGTTTAGTTGGACGATCATTTATTTTTCAACAGGACAATGACCCCAAACACACCTCCAGGCTGTGTAAGGGCTATTTGACCAAGAAGGAGAGTGATGGAGTGCTGCGGCGGATGACCTGGCCTCCACAGTCACCGGACCTGAACCCAATCCAGATGGTTTGGGGTGAGCTGGACCGCAGAGTGAAGGCAAAGGGGCCAACAGGTGCTAAACACCTCTGGGAACTCCTTCAAGACTGTTGGAAAACCATTTCAGGTGACTACCTCTTGAAGCTCATGGAGAGAATGCCAAGAGTGTGCAAAGCAGTAATCAGAGCAAAGGGTGGCTATTTTGAACAAACTAGAATATAAAACATGTTTTCAGTTATTTCACCTTTTTTTGTTAAGTACATAACTCCACATGTGTTCATTCATAGTTTTGATGCCTTCAGTGAGAATCTACAATGTAAATAGTCATGAAAATAAAGAAAACGCATTGAATGAGAAGGTGTGTCCAAACTTTTGGCCTGTACTGTATATATATATATATATATATATATATATATATATATATATATATATATATATATATACATATACACACACACACACGATATTAGATTTTTTTGCTGATATCTGATATGCCGATATGGAACAACTCATTTGACCAATACCAATACCAATATTGATATATCCACTTTTTTCCCATCTAATTTTAGTGATCATCAGCCTCTTCTGTAGTGAAATCAACATTATGTTATGCACGCATGCTCTTATCATGACGGCCCACCAGCAAATGGAGACATGTAATACAATGATTTTCAATGTATGTACTATTAATTCAGAACAATTAAGAAAAAGCATGTCAACAGATTCTGATTCATTTTAAAGCCGATATTGGCCAAAACCGATGATGCGCCGGTATTACTGTGCATCCCTAATATATCATATTTAATTACAGCACACAATATTGATGATAGGCCAACTGTTGCGCATGAATCCTTGTGCAATCTTGTGAGCTAGCTAATGCTAAATCACTGTGTGGTATTTAAACATAATGGCGAGGTGAACTAGTTCTCCAACAGTTACTTACTATTGAAATATATCAGTCAGATATCTGTATTATTATTCCAAGTGTATAGACATTCTTATGAGCCACTATGGATTGTTTTGCAACTTTTTGAGCAAGAGACTCTGACACATGGTCCACCTCAGAGACCACCAGCAAAATAGCAGAGGGTGAGGCTAACACACCTCGACATGCTACAACTACTGCTGACTTAGCAGCGACAGGCAAGTGCAAACGAGAGAAGACCTGAAAATATTCAGAGCAGTATCTCACATATAATACATGTAGCGGACCCTGGTCTGTGTATCTTTGAGCTAAGGGGTCTGTGGCTTGAAAACCACTGAAGACATCTGGTCAAAAAGATTAATCAATTAACTGAGAAAACAATCAGCAGATAATCAACAGCTCAAATAATCATCAGCTGCAGCTTTAACTTTGAAACAAATGATGATGCACATGTCATCATCGAGCCTAACTCTACACAGCTTGAGAGTCGGAACAATAATTTCGCCTCTTTTTGTTTTGTTTTGATGCTTCTCACTTGCTAAGAAGATGTAGTACATCCGGTTACATCATGCACATTTTATCCACAAATCACACAAAGGGCAAAAGAGCATTTCCTCATCACATCTGATTTAGAGGAAGCCAGCTCTTCTCTGGTGTCACTTGTCAAGAGGGCCGCGTCTGTATACTTGTCTTTCAGGCAGCCGTTTCAGGCCACGGACAGAGAGAGTGGGAGAAAAAAAAAAAAAAAAGATTTCCAAAAACCCTAAAATGGATTATTAGAGTAGAGCATGCTGTGACAGACAGGGACAAATCCCTGTGACAACCATAGACATGCATTAAGGAAATACCACAGAGGAAGAGAGAGTGACAGAGAGAGCAGGCGAGAGAGGGAGAGACTGCACGGAATCATGAAAAAGGCAACGAGCAAAATGAAACAGCGAGAAGAGGGTCTCTCTGGCTCGCTGCAGAGCTGTGATGGGCAATGGGTGCTACTTGTCTGTGTCCATCCAGCAGCTGGTTCCTAATCCTCTTGGCAGAAATGCCTCTCCAATCCCCCTCTCTGCCTGCCTACGCCGCACAGCAGACCGACTGTCTACACACTGTTTCTGCTCTGGTCATTGTGGACACAAAACAGTACTCAGAGAGTAGCAACAGCTAAAAAGAGTTTAAGAAAACCATAATTAAATTTTACATGCTGCCTGGGTACACTGTAACAGATGGATGGGGTATAATGTCTTAATTTTATGTATTTTAAGACTTCTTTTACAACAGAAATTACTGTCACATAGACAGCAGTGGAGTGTAAGTACATTTACTCCAGTTCTGTACTTAAGAACAACTTTGAGGTACTTGTACTTTGAACATTTCGATTTCATGCTGCTTTTTACTCCACTATTTTTATTTGACAATATTAGTTACTAGTCTACTTCACAGATTCAGATTATTGATATTACCGATAAATTATGATATATTATTATAGAATAAAGCAACAAGCAGTTACCAACTCCACCTTAACAGCTGCAACATTTGTGACACACATGAATGCATCACTAATCATAATCTAGTGATATAATATACATGCTGAATTGTATTTTT
Organism: Epinephelus lanceolatus; assembly: GCF_041903045.1. Lineage (NCBI taxonomy): Eukaryota > Metazoa > Chordata > Actinopteri > Perciformes > Serranidae > Epinephelus > Epinephelus lanceolatus. The sequence continues at coordinate 24,441,028 of NC_135748.1, forward strand.
ACTTTTGGTGCTTTATGAGTCAATACTTTTACATCAGTACTTTTGATTTTGAAAGCATGCAAGGCAGAGTATTTTTACACTGTGATATAAAGAAGGTTGAGGTACATCACGCCGTGTCAGATGGTGATGTGATCTTGTGAGGTTTGTGCTCTGTTACCCCTGTTAACAAATGTATATGCACTCATGCTGCCTTCAAATGGAACTTGTGAGCTTGTGGTTACAACTTTGGAAATCATGTAAATGATATGCAGCAGTGACATGGATGCCACTATCAGCGTCTAAAAGCCACCCAGGCTAACAATTTAGTGAGCTAGCGTGTGGGGAACGTATGCAGGAAACGCAAAGGCATAACAGAGGAAAAAGATGACACTATTGGGAGTAGCAACAATTTCCTCAGACATATTGAAAATTACAACAATCATTGTCATCCAATGAAAAATGAACGTCCATGGGTTTCGCCATTCCTGAAAATGTCAGCAAATACATCACAACTCCTGAACTCAATGCTTTCAGTGCTTAAATTTCCATTTACAAGGTCATGAATACCACAAGAGGGGGTTATTCACATGGACTCACGACTTCACACGACTACATTTGAAGGCACCATCAGTCCAAAAACGAGATAGTTAACTAGTCTGAAAGACACGAGTTGCATTTAGCGCTCCACAGTAACAAACCATTCCCATGATGTCACCAACTAGCTTGTTAAAAGATGGCCACGTCCTACTGGTGAAAAAAATGATATGCGGTCTAGTTTTCTAGCAAATCTGGGTGAATATCAAGTTTGATTGCAGTATATTTACCTAAGATAAAAATCAAATGCACCACAGTCATATTGTTCAGTGTTTCATCTCTACTTTAATTTTACAATGTGCAGGAATGTGAGTGAAGATGCATAATCAAGCCAAGTCATATGGATCTATGTTGTTTATCATGATTAGTACTGTCGCTTAACCACTGTAGCAGCCATGGATAACAGAGCGCAACTCTAAAAAGACGGCGCCTCCCTCCAAAAAAATAATACAGCCTGACGTCAACCTCACATCCTCTTAAGATCTGAGTAGCCTGTTTATTCCACCATTGCACACACACCCTTAATGTAATCTAAAGGCAAAAACACCGTGTCAACCAACCAACTGACGCTTTGTTTCTCATTACTTTGAAATTAAAATTAATCTAAAATATATATTTACAATTCAGTAAGGTTAAAGGTCTGGTGTGTAGGATTTAGTGACATCTAGTGGTCAGGTTGCAGAACTGACACTTCTCCAGTGTGCCCAGCGTGTAGGAGACCTACAGCTGATGCGCGAACGCTAATGGTCCTATCTGGAGCCAAGATTTGATTTGTCCATCCTGGGCTACTGTAGAAACATGGCAGACTCCATGGAAGAGGATCTGCTCTGTATATAGATACTGTATAACCAGCCTATTCTAAGGTAATGAAAACACAACACTTCTTATTTTCAGGTGATTATACACCAATGAAAACACAGTTATGAATATTATATTCCATTTTTGCCATATATGTCCCCCTAAATCCTACACACTGGACCTTTAAATTGTGATATCATTGAAGTCAAGCTTAAACCCCTACTTTGCTGCTAAATTGATATTTTTTAACTATAGGAAATAGTGGTGGGACGTGGGGGCAAGGGTGTAGACTTTGCCACAACACTGAGGAAGACATGTATGAAACAGGGGGTTTGGGAGACCCAGAAAATTTTGTGCATCAAACACTTAATTTCCTGCATTCTGGTGAATTTTTTTTGCATCGATTTGTGCATTTTGCATCAATTAATGGTGTAAATTTATGTAATTTTGTCAAAGTAGAAGTCATCTGCTTCTTTTATGTTTTTATTGAGAGGGATAAATGCTCACGCTCTTAATACTGAGGAGGATATGTCCCTTGTGTCCCCCTGAAATCTACTCCTACAGGTGGGGATAACGGCGTATTTATCATTCATTTCATTGTTACATTCCTATGGTATTGAAAATGTATGGCAAATGTTGCTAGTTACAGCAGCATGCACCCAGGATATTGCAGGGTGCTTCCTTTAAAAATAATGAGCTACTTTAACAGAGTGAAAGCTTTAGATGTTTATGTGGAGGCGTGAAAAAATCAAAAGTAAGAAGGAAAACAGAAAAAAAAGAAGCAGGATGATTCATTTGTACGATCGAAATGTGATTTTCTGTCTCAATAATCATCCAGCGACCACTAAGAATTATCTTTAAAACCTCATGAGGGTTTTCTCCTTAGATGTTTTCCTGTGTGGGACTCTGCTGTCCTACACTTATCCCCCCTCTCCGCTTCCCTCCTCAAGGCAGCGAGTGAAAAGAAAATGTAAGTAATACAGTGAAAACTCCCACAACACACGCCAGCAGCATCCAACCGCTTTCCCAATTTCACACTCACAGAGAGGAGGAGTGGAGTGATGAGAAACACGGGGAAGGAAAGGTTCAACTTCTGCATAAGTGCATGTGATTTTTTCTTTTCCCCTTGCTGGAAGAGGAATGAGAGATTTACATTTGATTTGTATTCTCCGACTGTGTGTGTGTGTGTGTCAGCAGAGGGAAGACACAATGTGAGGGGACTTTTAACTAGTTAGGGGGAAAGAAAACCTGATTGATAAGGCAACACTGGTGTTTAGAAATTACGACGCAGCTTTGAGCCACTTGTGCTTTCTGCCTTTTGAAGATTCTCCACAGATGATTACGATTGCGCTCCTCTTACATGACCATCTTAACCACCTTGGGGCGCCGATGATCACTTTAAATGACTGTAATTTCACGCAGGATTGTTTAAATTAAAAAGAACTGTTTAACGCATATTCAGTGAGATCAATGTGCTCTGACAGTTTGTCATAATGTACATACAGAGCCAGCAGTGTACAGAATGTCAAACACATTTATATCACTCACATGGATGAGACGGTTAATAGCTGATTGCTGTTTGACATCTCCTCTGATCTATAAATAACAACAGTTAGAGCATGGAAAGTGATACTGTATCTAAAGGCAGGGGGGGATTATATGATTTGACAGGGTTTGTTGAATATATTAAGTGCATGCATATAAATCAACGCTGATAGTGTTATGAGGCATATGCTGCTTGGGAAAACCTTATCATCTTCACCAGAGATTAATGCAAAGACACTTTCTCACTTGGAGACCTCGGGGTATAGTTGAGCTGCATGCTAATATTTTCACAAGAGAATAGTTGAATTTGTACATGTAAATGCTGGGAAAAAAGTCCAATCTATCCTGGTGGTTTAGGGAATTTTTATATTTTTCTCCTTATTTTTTACACCTCAGATAAAATGCAAATATTCCCATGAGCCATCTAAAGGGGTTGACTTTGTACTAAGGCTGAAAAGATAAGTCGATTAATTAATTACTTGATTGACAGACTTAACCAGCAACTATTTTGACAATTCCTTTAAATAAAAATGCCAATATTTGCTCTTTCCGTGTTCTTAAACGACAAGATTTGCTGCTTTTCTTTGTAATTTATGACTGCAAATTGAATATATTCAGCTTTCAGACTGTTGGTCGCATAAAACAAGACATCCGAAGACAGGCTTTAGCTAAATGTGATGGCTATTTTACCCAATTTCCTGACATTTTTATCAACCAAACAAAAAAATCACTACATTTACTGAAAAATAATCATCAAAATAATCATTAGCTGCAGCCCCTGTGAGTCATTCCTCTGCTTGCAGCTCTCGACAGGTGCTCAAAGCCATCTGAGGATGCAATTTAAATTCATTCAGACAATTTTCGCCGTGCATGTAAACGTTCATCTTTTTAAATACCTTACAGCTGTTTTTTATGCTTCAAAATGTGCTCCAAATGTAACTGACTCGCTGAAATAATGATCGCATTTGCATTTCAAATGTGCGTCAGAGACTTCCACTGCGAATATGCCAGGCTGTGCTTCCCCATATAGTGTTCAGTGCACTTAACAGCAGTGTTAAAACATCTAATATTCTTATTAAAGCTGATAAAATAAGTTGACTGACATAAAGTTGTGACTATTTTGATTGTTTTCAGTCATTCTTAAGCAAAAGTGGGGAAAAAACACTGGTTAAAGCTTCTTAAATGTGAATATTTGCTGCTTTTCTTGTATTTTTTATATATTTTTTAAAACACTTTCTGTCTTATATGATAATAAACTGAGTATTCTTGGGTTTTAGACTGAACAAGACATTGTAAGCTGTCACCGTTGGCTCTGGAAGCTTGTGAACAGCATGTTTTTTGTTCCTAAATTTTACAAACCAAATGATAAATCAAGAAAATAATCAGGTAATCAATCATGATAATAATAACACTGACTTGCAGCCCTACTTCGTACACACCGGCATTAAATTTTGCAATATATTTAAGCATTCAGCTTTCTACATAGTGTTTTCATGCTTCAGTGTGTGCCTCAAATATAAGTGTATCATTAAAACAATTATTATCAGCATTTCCAAAATGCTAGTGGCTTGTTTTTGTGGTGTAAATGTGACATTTTCTCCAAGTACTGCCCTTCCACACACTGCTCCCTGCACTTCACAGCAGTGACACAACTTCAAACAGTCAGATAAACAAATTCAATCTGTTCCCATTTAAAGGTCGTCCAGCACTGAAGCCAATTCAATCAATAATGTGGCAGTGTAGAATTGAGGGTGCTCTAACGACTCTCAGATGTAGTTCAGTCCCTGACTAAAACATCTAATCCATTGGACGCATTAACAAGGCAGCAATTAGCCTAAATAATCACCTGGAAATGACATTGGCTACAACTGCTGCCAGTGGGGGAAACAGTCATTAACTGGCCCGCAGCAGTTGTGGGGCAAGAGAACACAGCATTCGCTCGTAGTGCATAAATAGATGTGGGGATTTAGGTCTCCCTCGCTCTCTCTCCCTCTCTCTGCTCTCCAATCTGCTGTCTGAATAAGTCTGTTTTCAGAGGGGGAGGGAGCGGCACAGGTGACACAGGAAACACCGGACAACATCGTGTAAACCTCAGAAAACATCTATAAGAACATAATAAAGCCCTTATGGGGAAAAGAGCTTTAACGTTTGCATTTAAAGCTTTATTTAAAACAGCTTCTGTGTCTAAGTGAAACCATAAAAACAAGCATTTACAGTTTTAGTCTTTGAAACATTTGTGTCTCCTTTCACGTTACCTGCTCTGTTTGTAGGTCTCCAGCTTGTGACCCCTCGACTGGGCTATCCTCCCCGCTGCACCCGCCAGCCAAACACAGAAGAGCACAAGAACAGGATCCACCTGCATGGTTCACATTCCCCAGAGGACGGACCTCTCCTGTCAGTCAGAATTTACTCCCCTCAAGGGTTCGGAGCACTCTGCCTTGCTGAGACATTCCCGTCTCCACCGCCGGAGTCGATAAGGGGGAGGAAATAACAGCAGCAGCAGCAGCAGCAGCTACACTCAGCTATTCTATGGCCTGAGTGGAAAACATCCTACGGTGCTTAATCTCCACAGTGGGAAAAGCAATTTTGACTAAACCCATAAATCCTTGAGCGTCAGATGGTACAGATTTGATCCCTCCAGCGGCGGATGTGCCTGCCTCTCTGTGCTCTGCTGTGCTCAGATATCCTGCACTCTGATGTGCTCTACTCCACTTTGCACCGCCCAGAAACACCAATTCTCACAATGATGCGGCACGCTCATTTGTAAGGTCAACGGTTTAGAGATGCAGACTCACAGAGGCTGAGAGGGTGCTCTGTGTCTGATGTGAAAAGGCTTCTCAGCTCCTTCTGATGCGGGAGTCTCGTGTCTGGCATGTCAAAAATCTCTGACCCAAAATAACAGATATGCATTTCTGCCTGTTGCCGTTTGCAGGATTTTAGTTTTGTTTAACGTAAACCTGAATAATGAATGAAGGGTTTTATGATTGCTGATTTATTTTATTTATATTTTTTCATATTATGTCTTCAGACTTTTGCACTGTGGTTGTTGCTATGCACCAAATCACCAAATTCCTTGTATGTGCAAACCCATGTGGAAATAAATAATTTCTAATTCTTATTTTCTTGCTGTCTGCTGCGTCTGCTGTTGTTTTCTCTCAAGGGATTCAGATTTGGGAATATTTTTGGATGCTCCAAAAACTGATTACACAGGTTGATGTGTCGACACATCCAGCAGAAATAAGGCCAACTGAGATTTTTAAATAAGAGACCTAGAAATCTACATCATTCTAGAGGACATATAATATGGAATGTTAAGACAGACAATGATGATTTGGTCCTATATTTTGTCAGATGATGGATTGAAAATACAGGACAACATACATTAGCTCCCAACAGAGGCTGATCATCACATGCTTATCAATCTGCCTCATAAAAAGCTAAATAATGTTTGTAATTCTCAGTTTAGCAGCTCACTAGAGGCTGCACCACTATTTGTCTGTCAAGGTCTGCTGTCCGTCTGAATAAGCCAATCGAAAAACGTCTCAGCGTCGACGTCACTGGCCATGTGTCCCCCCGTTTTTTGTTTTTTTTAGCAGTTGGATTATAAGATCATGAATTTGGGTTAGCTCCATGGACGTCAATCTGAAAATTGGTGTAAGTAATGTTAGGCATTGTTTGTGTTTCAGATTTGTGTATCCTTCTCCACAGCAGTCCTGCTGACAGAGCAAATTCAGGAGCCACCAAACGCACAAAGCAACACAGACGACAAATAATCAGATGAATGTGCTCTTTCTTATAATAAAATTTAGAATTTAAACGGTTCAGTGTGTGGAGAATAGAGGCATGTATTGGCAGAAATGAAATATACTATTCATAATTATGTTTTAATTAGTTTATAATCATCTGAAAATAAGAATTATTGTGTTTTTGTTACCTTAGAATGAGACATTTATATCTTCATACAGAGGGGGTCCTCTTCCACTGAGTCTGCCATGTTGTTTCTACAGTAGCCCAGGATGGACAAACCAAACACTGACTCTAAATAGGACCATTTGTGTTTTTGTGTTTTGCGTTTTCTTGTTGGCCACCGTAACTCTCCTATACACTCGGCACACGGGAAAAGCTTGAAGAAATTTAATGTAGGGTGGGATAAATCCCTTGAGATGCATCATCTCATTTTCGAGGGGGTCCTTCAGTTCTGCAACCTCACCGCTAGATGCCACCAAAGAGTCTGGGTGTCATCCTGGACAGTGCACTGACCTTTGAGGCCCACATTAATAACATTACTTGCTCTGCATACTTTCATCTACAGTACGAATTATTATTCATCTTTGCCTGTCACTTACACCTCAGAGCACTGCTATCCTCGTTCGTTCTTCAGTTACATCCCGTACTGATTATTGCAGTTCTGTCCTCTTTGGTCTCTCTACCAAGTGTCTTCATAATTCAGCCACCCGTGTCATTAGTTGAACCCCCTCCATAGATCATATCACTCTTGTTCTGCCTCTCACCTTTAAGGCCCTCCATAATCAAGCCTCTTCCTGCCTGTCTGACCTCCTTCATATCTACACATCCTCCTGCACTCTTGGATCCTCTTCTGCAATCCAACTCACATCACCATCTGACCGCTTGACTACCATGGGCTCTAGAACCTTCAGCCGTTCTGCTCCCCGCCTCGCGACATTCCCAATATTCCCTTTCCACTTTCAAATCCGTCTGGAATCACACCTTTTCAAGCTGGCATATTCAGTCCGATTTAATGGAGACACGCATATTCATGATGACTTTATGATGATGATTTTATACTTTGTCTTTATAATTACGATTTTTATCTCATAATTTTATTACGGAATAGTTTGTTTATTACGATCTATGGATACATTGCTGCTTGTTTTTCTTTTAACTGTGTCTTGTAAGGTGTCCTTGAGTGCTTTGAAAGGCACCTTTAAGTAAAATGCATTATTATTATTATCATTATTATTAAATCCTACACACTCGACCTTTAAGTGATATACAGTGACATTTTAAAACCCAAACTTGTCAGTGCTCCCCAGAGGCCAAACTGGGCAGTGCTGTAAATCCAATATTGCCCATTGGGATATATCAGTTGGTTTAATAACTATGAGATATTAGCATTTTGACCCCCTGCTGTGTCATTATTACAAGATTAATTAATTTTAGCAATTCCAATTCTTGAAAGTTTTTTTTTTTATTTCCGTGAAGTAAATGGGCTCCCTGCTTTAACCTTCAGTATTTTTAAATTACTCTAAAACCAAAACAGTTATGTCCCTTGCCACAGCATAACACGTAATACTTAATAATGTGTCAATGTGTTCTTCAAAACTGGCTCAGTTACAAAAGGGACTCTTACCTCATTTACCTTTTTACCTTGACTGACATCACCTGGCCTCCACACAGCAGTCACACCAGGTGACAGGCACCAGCTGCTTATTGTTTGTTACTTCTATCTGTTGTTTCACTCACAAGCTATTAAAATACTTCCGCCATTTTGTACTATAGCTTTCATTGTGTGAATTTGAAAGTATAAACAACGCCAATTGCTGAATTATAACAGAATAAAGACACTAGTTACTTCTCAGACAACCTACCACACGTGGATACTGTTTCTATGTAGAACTACGTCACGCTCTGGCGTTAGCCAATGAACGGCAGCTTTTATTTACGCTGATACTATTGCCCTGAGTATAGTCTGTCAGACAAACAGGCACACTCTGTCCACATGCTGTACATCGTCCACAGACACGTTAATACATCACATACTTTATGTCTAAGTGCAACGTTACAGCAGATGATCTGGGTTAAGGGCAGGGTTGGATTCATGACCTTTTAATCCCAGCGAGCGCTGCGGGATTTGTGCCTGACAGGCTAGCACCAGAGTGAAATTCTCCCTTACATTGAACAGGGAAGTCATTGGCTCGCGCGGTACTGGCGCGGCATTGTAAAGTTCAGTGAGCGCTGAAAGCTAAAATATGCTTAGTGAAATTATTACAGTGCAGCTTTTTTGATGAGATAGCGATCACGATCGGATATATAAGTGACAGCGAGGATATACATGGACTAGCAAAGTCATGTCGCGGTGATAATGAGGTGAAAAAGTGGTTTGTTTCGATCGTTTCCGATGTGTCAGTTGGGTTTCGTCCAGCTAGCGCTAAGCTAACGTGAAGCGCGCTGCGTTGTCATTTACTACCAGCTGTGTGTTAGCTAACAAAGCTGTTACCCATCTGTGCTGAATCAAGATGAGCTCTTCACGGGAGATTAAACGTGAGTATTGATCTACTTTCACTTACTTTTTTGATTTGCTAGAAGCTGATATGATATAAGCCTATAATGTGTGTTCACCCTGCAGAGCTGCAGAAAGCAAAGAGCAAAGCCCAGAACAACAACAACCTCAAAGAGGAAGCAAACATCTGCAATCAGTTGGGAGAGCTGCTGTCCAGAAATGGTGAGCTGTTCCTAATATTCATGATATTGAATTCACTGTTAAATGAAGAAGTGTGTACATAGGAATATGTGCAGATTGCATTTATATTGTACATTAAAGGAATAAGGACATGACAGACAGATAGAAGGACACAGATCAGAAGTTTTCAATCTGAATAGATAGTAGTGATCATGCAGGCTACACAGAGTCACTCATCATTTTGTGAAATATACACAGGCATATATATGGGACAGGCCTTTAATTCCTTTCACACAAAACTGTAACTCGGCAAAGACTGGGAAATACAATCAAATTGCTTCGAGCCATTAAACCCACCACTGTCTTCTTTAGCTGCTGCTGCCTCCTTATTGATTCACCCCCTCTCATTATGTGGTTACTAGTCTTTTAATCAATCCAGTCGTCCTTCAAAAACGCCATACACCAATTGTTTGCCTGTCCCCCACTCCATTCCTGCGTATACTTTCCTTAATAGTCCTAATCCCTGCATATATGCAATCAATTCCTGTTTCCCTCTTTCTTATGTGTACATGCTCTTGCCGCCTCTCTGCATTTGTCACAATAACCCATCCAATGATTTCCAGTAATGTAAAGTGTTGCTCTAGATCTACTCATCCATCCACATTCCCGCTTTTTGCGTCACGTAGGTGATTATGAGGCTGCCATTAGTGAGCACCAGCAGGAGCTGTCTCTCTCTGAGGTGCTGAACGACGTGATTGGACGAGCCGTGGCCAATCGTAAGATAGGAGAGTGCTATGCAGAGATGGGAAACATTGAGGCTGCTTTGAAAGTGAGTAGATTGGTTAGGTTTATTGAAACTGCCTGCAAAAATGACTTTGTGGCCATTAAACCAATTCTTATGATACAAACATAGAGCGTAACATGTATTTTTCTTCTTCAGCACCAGCGCTGTCACCTGGACCTGGCCCGCTCTGTCAGAGATCACGCTGAGGAGCAAAGAGCGCTAGCCACCATTGGTCGTACCTACCTCTTCCGGTATGAATCTGACCAGTCAAAGAGCAGTTTACAGCAAGCAGAGGACGCCTTCAAAAAGAGCCTGGCCATTGTGAATGATCGCCTAGAAGGTCTGTTTGTCTATGTGCTTTTCGGGCATTATATGACGGGTGCTAAATTAACTAGTGCCTATGGTTTTTGTAGTCCTTGTTTGTACTAACATTTTTAATTCTTCGTACCTCCAGGGACTGTGCCGGGGCGAGAGATAAGTGAGATGAAGGCACGTCTTTTCCTCAATCTTGGTCTGGTCTGTGATCATCTGGGGGAGCCCAAACGTTGCAGCGAGTTTATCAGGCGAAGTGTCTTTATTGCAGAGTAAGAACATCCTCAACCTAACTTCATGTTGATTTAAAAACTCAGGTGGGAAGATAGGGATATTGTCAGAAAGGTGTCCTGTTGTCTTACTCTTTACTGAGAGTGAGTGTACTAAGTGTGTTTTGTACATAAAAAGATTACCATTAAGTGTTGCTAATCATGCTTTCTTCATTCTAATCCTGTACAGGAAGAGTCAGCTGCTTGAGGATCTCTACCGTGCAAACTTTAACCTGGGCAACATCTACTTCCGTCATGGTCAGCAGTCTAATGCTGTGCGCTGCCTTGAACAGGCCAAAGAGTGCGCGAGGAAGATCAAAGACAAGTTTAGTGAGAGCGAGTGCTTTCACTGCATTGGCAAGGTATAAACTCATTCTTTAAAAAGCTACAGCAAAAATAGCCCAATTGCATTCAACCAGCGTACCCGTTTTCTGTTACTGTGGCTGTAGGTTTTGTAATTTGTTCATCTTTGTCACATTTATCCACAGGTGCAGCTGACTCTGGGTGATTTCGTGGCAGCTAGACGATCTCTGAAAAAAGCTCTCTTGCTGGGTTCCCAGCAGCCACTGGACAGACAGGCCGTGAAGAAAGTTTTCAAATATGGTGACAGAGACTTTTTTTATCCACTCAGTCTGCGTTTATTTAAAATGACTTTTGTTTTCACCAAGGTAGCTGAGTTGACGGCGTGATTTGTTTGAATTTCACAGCGGACCAGGGCTGTAAATTGGAGGAAGAGTTGGGGGAGGATAAGGGCAAAAGCTCCCATCAGGCTGTGGGGCTGTCAGAGCAGCTGGGGGACCTGTACTGTAAGGTTGGCTGCTACAGCAAAGCTCTGGATGCATATCAAGCTCAGGTAAGACATATATTGATCATCCAGTATTCACTGCCTTCTAACTCCTCTTATATTTCAGTTCATGCACCTAAGATAATTGATTTAGCCTTGTTGTTGACGTAATGCAGCTAAGGGGTGCTGAGGCGTTGGGAAAGCCTGCCAGGGAGCTGGCTGTCATCCACGTGTCCCTGGCTGCGACCTACACAGACCTGAGACAGCACAGCAAGGCAGTGGAGCACTACAGACAGGAGCTGGCTCTACGACAGGGCAGCTCTACTGAGGTATACATGACACACATCTTCACCCAACAGTGCTCTCTTTTTAAATGGCCAAGTGATAATATCTGGGTTTTATGGATGTAGGTAAATCATGTTGGGACCAAGTCACAAATAATTACTCATATGTGTCTGTCAGGAGTGTAGCACTTGGCTCAACATCGCAGCAGCTCAGGAGGAGAGCGGCTGTGCCTTCGAGGACATAGAGAGCAGCTACACGAGAGCCTCGCACTGCACTCAGAAGTCTGGGCAGACCAGACTACAGGTGAGATGGAAGGAGCAGCTGAAAGTTGCATAACAAAAAACATTAAACTTGATTTAAAAGGTTGATTCATTATCATCTGCAAATCCATCTATTATGTGAAAGAATAATACTTTGTCTTGGAAGGGTCTAACAACAGTGTATGAACGCTCACTTTTCCTTCTCCAGAAACGCGTGCTGAGGCTCTGGCTGGCGTCCCAGCGACGTCTCGGCTCATCAAAGGCCGATGACACCGAGGCGAGGCTGCAGGAGCTGTGTGCCGCCGAGGGCTGGAATCCAGATGGGAGCGATGGTGAGGAGGATGAAGAGGAGGAGATGGAGAACAGTGAACCTCTGGATGACAGTGACGTCGTTCTCTCAGACTCAGGTAGAACTCCCTTTCTGCCCCACTGACATCTCTACACAAATAGATCCTAATATCTCCTTACATTACATCATGTTTGTCTCATTTGACTTTTCATATCTAGATGATGATTTGGAGGGTTATGACAAGATGGTGTCAGGAAGGAGGAAGGCAGGAAGGGTGAGTCATGTACCAGTCGTCACTTTCGTCTTTGTATCCCGTGTCTTTCATTTTCAGTTTTTTACCCTCTGCTCTTTTTGTATGCGTTTTCCTGCTTTAGTGGAACAAGAGGAACGAGAAGGGCGAGACGTCTCTGCACAGAGCGTGTATAGACGGAAACCTGAGGCAGACGCAGTATCTGGTGGAACAGGTGAGGAAAAACAAGACTGGTAATTCTTGTTTTAAAAAATACTGCGTTTTATTATGTATATGTTGCCAAAAAAGCAAAATCAAGACAATAAAACACAACCTGGATTGTTTGATACTCAACAATGTGCTGCTTGTCTTCATGTCAGGGTCACCCGGTGAACCCCAGAGACTATTGTGGCTGGACTCCTCTTCATGAGGCCTGCAACCACGGTCACTATGGTAACTAAGTTATGATCGACTGTATATAACCTTGTTTAAAAGTAGTTTCATGAAACTAAAAAACTTTTTCCAAACTCTCTCTGTCATGCAGACATTGTGGCTTTGCTGCTGGAACACGGCGCTAACATTAATGATCCTGGCGGTCCCTTATGCGAGGGAGTGACTCCTCTCCACGACGCCCTCGCCTGTGGCAATTTGAAAGTCGCAAGACTCCTGGTGGAGCGAGGGGCTTCTGTCACTCAGCGCAACTCCAAGGTGTGTGTGTGGCATTTTGGTAAATTACAGGAGCTGGTTCTTCAGACAGTGCAAACTACTTCAATCTATCTTTCTGAACATTGATGAGGCTGTTTTTAGGAGTGAAAACATGAAGACATATTAACTCCAGATGGGCTAGAACCAACGACTGATAATACTGAAATCACCCTACATCCCCCAGGCAACTAAATCCGTCCAAGTGGGTTTAATGTTTGCATCTATGTCTCATGCTTTCATCATTCTCTGTTAGGGTGACACTGCCATGGACACCCTCCGTCAGTGGCAGAGGACGTACAGCAGAGAGTTGGACCAGGACACCAAGCAGGAGTGCATGGCTACAGAGAGGCTGCTGAGGAAGGCGCTTGCAGGGGGAGGTGAGGCCTTTACATCATCAACACAACAGTTTAGCCTCGGCTCGCCTTTTAAACATCCTTTCAGACGCCGTTTTTTCCCTCCACTTATCTCTGTCTAACACAGTGCCCGCCGCTCCGGCCCCAGCCAAGCCTTTCGATGCCCTGCAGGACAGCCAGCTGTTTGATGCTGAGAACTCTGAGCCGCTGTCGTCCTCTGGAGGGGGCTGTTCCTCCAGCCAAGACTGGCTCCGGACCAAGAGGAACCCAGAGGTGAATGCAGCACCTGCCAGCCCAAAACGGTGGCAGGGCAACGGCTCAACACAGCGGCACAGAGCCAGGGGGACAGAGGCGGCTGTTCTGTATGGGGTAATGTCTGCCAAGTGCTTCTTAGTAGAGTATGTAGATAAAAATGCTTGATATTACATCATTTCTTCTTGTAAAGGCTTTAGATTCATTGTCATTCTGCCACTGAAGCTGTGTTGTTCAGATCTATAATTACAGTACGTGATTTGCATGTATATGTATTCCGTAGAATAACAGCAGCTCCTCAGACGACAGCGACTCTGACTGTCCCATCAGTCCTCTCCGTGCCGTACGCCCCAGACACAACATCCCAGCAGCCCCCAGTCAAAAGGAAGTCCCCGCAAACAAGGAAGCCAACCCAATCCACAGCTTGTGTCGAGAAAGCGTCAGGGAGCCTCCCGCGCCATCTGTCTTTGAACGCGAGGAGTACCACAGTGCCATTCGAGGCTTGGGCAGCGCCAAAAGTCGTCTGTCGCAGTCTCAGTACTCCAGCACACCAGCTGTTTCATCCAGCAGCAAATCAGCCCTCATTCCCGAGGAGGAGTATCTGGCCGATGAGTGGCTGGAGGATGATTTGGGGGAATTCCAGCCGAAGAAGAAGAGGAGGCTTCGGGTGGAGCAGGACGAAATGAGAGGGGAGGACGTGGCCTCTGCTTTAGCAGCAAGAAATCAAAGCAAACATCTAACCTCTGATGCCTACAGAGGTAATAAAACAACTTTTATGTCTTACTTTATTTTACTCCACATTTCTTTGCTTAGTTTACCTTCTTCATGTTCCTCTTCTCTTTCAGGATCTGCAGCTCCTTACTCCTCCAGCAGGAGTCTCTCTCAGAGAAAGAACGGCTCTCAGAGGCCTCAGCAGGTCAAAATGACTCAGATGCCGGGGATGGTGCGGCTGGGCAGGCGAGAGGTGAACAGGTCGCACAGCCCCACGGTAACAGACTATGACGACATGAGGCCCGAGACGCCACCACCACCCCCACAAATACACATGCAGGTGAGAAAAGATTTTTGATGAGTTAAAGATGTAGTCAAATCTAGAAACAATACACATGAGGTAATGTACCTCTAAAATGACTCATTTCAAGTACAAAGAGAGATTTCATATCATTTATTCAGTGACAGTTATTAATGTTTCAGCATCACTAGGGGCCATAAATGGAACATCATTTGTCAGGCGTCTGTCTTTATTCCTGATTAACTTCAGACAGTGATGAATGTGCTGGTGAATAAGAGCGGGATGATCCAATGGTAGCGCCATTTTAAGACATGGCCGCAGATTGAAGAAAGTCAGCTTTCAGGTGTTTGGGGTGGATCAGAGGATTTTCAGAGGCTGTTCTGGAGTGTTGTCAGGTACAGTATGTCAGTGGGTGTGGGAATCTGACGGTGCAGTTAAAACCCAAACCTGGATTTTAAATAATGTCGCTTGATGCTTAGGGGTTACTTTTGCAGCTCCCGAGTCCAAGACAAATTTCCCTATGGTGACAACAAACTACCGTATCTTATCGTATTGTATCATAGCTTTACCTTTAGATCTAAACTGACTGTAGTTTACATCTTAACTTCGCATGAGGTCACGCTGCACAGTTTCAGTTTCAGCATTTGCACATCTTAGCCTTGACTTCATTTCAGGATTTGGTGAAGTTCTCCTTTAAAGTCTGTTAAAAGATTTCAGCTCATTCAGAACTATGCTGTAAGACCTTGAACATAACAAGGAAGAGAGAACATATTACCCCCAGTTTTAGTTACACTCCATTGATTCCCAGTTTATTTTAGATTAGACTGTAAGTCTTCTTCTTGTTCGTAAAGCTCTTAATGCTTCAGGACTGTCGTACACTGCAGACTCTATAATCCTTTACAAACTCTCAGATCTATTACTGCTCGTTCCTTAAATACACACGCTTATACGCACAAGAGCGGCAGTAGCTCAGTCCATAGGGACTTGGGTTGGGAACCGGAGGGTCGCCTGTTCAAGTCCCCGTCCGGACCAAAATATGGAGCGTGGACTGGTGGCTGGAGAGGTGCCAGTTCACCTCCTGGGCACTGCCGAGGTGCCCTTGAGCAAGGCACTGAACAACCCCCCCCCCCTACCAAGGCAGCCCCCCTCACTCTGACATCTCTCCACTTTGTGCATGTATAGGTCCTGTTTGTGCATGTGTGTGTCTTTCGGACCTGTGTGTTAAAGAGTGAAAAAATTGAATCCCCCCTCAGGGGGATTAATAAAAGTATATATAAAAAAAATACTAGACAGTAGAACTTTTTTTAACTACACTCCAGAGTTATGGAATATCCTGCCAAGAGCTGTAAGAGATGTGGACTCTGTGTACATGTCTAAATGACTACTGAAAACCTATATTTATACCTTATTACCTTATTTTATTTTTGTATATTTATATATTTTTATTTATTTTATTATGATTTATTTCATTATTATTTTTTAAAATATTCTTTTATTTATTTTTTTAACTAATATTTTAATTTATTTTGATTATTCTTACTTGTCTCTTTTTTACTTTCACTTATATATTTTGTAATATCTAATGTCTTTTTATTGTCTAATTTTATTGTTTCTTTGCCCTTCTTAATGTGTCGCATTTTTATTTTTTATTGTAAAGCACTTTGAGCTATATCTCTTCTATGAAAAGGACTCTGTAAATAGAGTATTATTATTAATCATGTTATTAAAGGAGCCATTGTGTTTTCCTTGTATTTATTTTTCTTAATTTGTGATTTTATTTCAGGTTCCAGCTCAAACTTTGGCTGCTCCAATGCCCACATCACTGCCTCCACCAATCAGAATGAGGGTCAGAGTTCAGGAAGATGTTTTCCTCATCCCAGTTCCACAAAGGTTTATATATATGTAACTAGTAGTGAATGACACCACTAATATGCTTGTTCTGTACATGTTAGGGATTCCACGTTGGTTTTACAGTTGTCCATATCCACATTCCTCTGTTCCAGTGAGGCTGACTCCTGCACTGTGTCATGGCTGTGTGAGCAGGCTGCTCAGCGTTACTACCAGAAATGTGGCCTGCTGCCGCGCCTCTCGCTGCAGAAGGAAGGTGCTCTGCTCTCCCCGCAGGACCTGCTGCTGGCTGTTCTGCACACTAATGAAGAGGTGAGGACGGGCGTCAAGAACAGTGTGTTATTAGGATTACTTTTACCTTTTCTTATCAGGACAGAATTAAGATGGTACGTTGTCATTTTTTTTTTTTTTTTTGTTTAATTTTTTTTAATTCATGGGTAAAGTTATATAAATATAAGTTATTAATAACTTATAGAAACTTGCCTGCACACACAGGGCTCTGACAGCTGTGCTGGTTTGGGTGGTTTGTGGTTTGTTAGATCCGGTGCTTGATTAAAAGCAATGTCTGCATGCATCACCTAACGCTAGTGCAATGTGTTGCAGGTTCTCGCTGAAGTTTGCTCCTGGGATCTCCCTCCTCTCCCTGAGCGCTACAAGAAGGCCTGTGACAGCCTGGCAGTGGGTGAGCAACACACACAGACAAACGCAGACACACACACATTTCTATAACCCATCCTGGAGCATCTTTTTGTCGCCCTGCAGATGAGAACAAGCGTGTCACCCGGCTGTGCGAGGTGCAGGATGGGAGCTCCTCCATGTCAGTGTGTGGCCTCGGCTTGGCGCCCTCCTCCCTCAACCCACTCCTTCGTGCCCTGAAACTGCAGGCCAGCCTCACCGAGCTGCGTATTTCCGGCAACCGTCTCCATGACAACCTTCTGCCCGAGCTGGTCGCCACAACAGTCACCATGCCTCGGCTTCGGCTGCTGGACCTTTCTGCCAATAGCATCACAGGGGAGGGGCTGGAGAAGGCCGTGAATGCTTTAAAGGGACAGAGTCATCCTGCGTTTCCGGTAAAGAGTGTTTTTAGTTCACCTGCTGTCATCACGGTTTTCTTTTAAAGATAGTTTGGTCCCATACCTGTCATGAATTGGACATGTCACACACAACACACTGATGTATGTAAGAAAACATGGAGGCTGCTGAAGTCAGTTCACAGTTTAGTTTATAAGCTGATGTGCAGTTGAAGCTGGCAAATTCACGAGCAGATGATAACGAGGATGAGAAAGACGGTGAGGAGAAAGAGAGCCAACGTTTTAAATATGGCTTTGTGTGGCGTAATGGCTGCTACTGCTGCACAGACGTGTGTGTGGATGCATAGTCTGAGCCGCGAGTGGTGGGATAGTGTTCACATCATGACTCCCACCAGAGCAGAATGGTGACGAAAGCCGCGTGAATTCCGATATGACTGCTCAGACTGAGGTCACATTGCAAAAAATCAGACCTGTATCTCATTTAGGACTGTCTTTTTCCCCCCAGTCAGAATTGACAAGATCACATTCCATACGATTTGTGCTGTTGACACAGATCTGAGTCACACATGAGCAAAACAAATCAGATTTTGGCTGGTTTTGCCTGCAGTCTGAATGTAGTGTCTACTAGTGGTATAAATGATCTTGCTGTGGTGATACTTTGAACTTCAGTTTTGATTTCCATACGCTAAAGAAAAGGCTTTTTTTCCCCCACACTGTAGTGTACGTGTCACAGTTTGTTAAAGTCGAGTCCCGTTAACCAAGTGTGAACCACTGAAATTGCACCCCCCCCCGACCCTGTGTCACAAACCGCAGTGAGCGAAACTGTCTCAAATGCTTTTCCATCACGTCTGAGACTGACACGTCACCACTTTAATATCAATCGAATTTAATCAAGACATCTCTCTCATGCACATTAACTGTTTGTGGTTGTTTTCCTCTCACAGTGCCTGGAGGAGCTTGACCTCAGTATGAATCAGCTGGGTGACGGCGTGTCCGAGTCCCTGTCCTGCCTGCTGTCCTGCTGCCCTCTGTTAGCCAAGCTATCTCTGCAGGCATGTGGCCTCACCGCTCACTTCCTGCAGCAGCATCGACTGATGCTCGCCAGTGCTCTGATAGGTGAGTCTCTGACATTCTGAAGTTGTGTTTGCTTTCATAGGTTTTAAATTAAAGCTGAGCAGAACCAATAAAATGTTTTTAAATCATGTTTTTAATAAGAATAAAATGGAGACAAAAGATGGTGTTATTTCATATCAGGATCCAACAGAATCTTTTCAGCTTGCAAAAAAAGATTATTTATAGCTAAATACCCTTGTGATCTTTCAGGATCGGGCCACCTGAAATCAGTGTGTATGTCCCACAATGCATTGGGCTCCACTGGCTTTGAGTTGGTGCTGAAGACTCTGCCTCTCCACTGCCTCACACACCTGGACCTGTCTGCTGTCCGCAGGGGTCCTGCCGATTACCCAGCACTGGAACACCTCACCAAAATCCTGTCACAGGTACACACACATAAATCATGTCCAACTGTACCTCTCATTACAGTGCAGACAAATTAAAACATTTTGTCTTTCGGCACAGGACGACTGCTCACTGACCCACCTGAGTCTGGCAGCAAACGGGTTGACGGACAGCAGTGTAGCCACCTTGGCCAGGTGAGAACATGCATACATTTAATCATGATTATAACAGTCTTCATATAATAATTAAGGGGTAATGATGACTTCAAAGCCAAAGGTCTGTGAATGTGTTCAGAATTCAGATACAAGAGAGAGATGCAAAAAGATTTCTGTTGTCCAATCTGTCATCCTGTGTTTGCTTCTGCAGTTCTCTGTGTCTGTTTAAACTTTTTGGTTTCTCTTTAGGAGCCTGCCTTCATGTCCCACTCTGGTCAATCTGAACCTGTCAGGTAATCCATCTGTCACCTCAGCGGGACTTCACAGCATCCTGATCTCTCTCAGAGAGGCTTGTCGACCTTTGACCCTTCTAAACCTCCAAGGTATGTGTGTCATAAGTTACAGGTAGCCTGTTGTGTTTGGTGCACAGTCCCCATTTCTCAACAAAACACACCTTGTGTTTGAGGCCGAATAAATGTGCTGAATGTGTTGTCTTCTACATGAAACATTTATAGACTCATTTTGGGGGGTTAGAATCTAAAACCTACATTGTTTACATTCATGTTTGCTTTCTAGCAATCATCTTCTTTGCCTTTGGTGGCATATTACTATTATAGTAAATGTGAAAAATATTTTTAGTGTGATTTGCTTTAAACTAAGGCACCTTTTTGTTACTGTTTTTAATGACAAGGAAGCTCTTTGCTTGCGGTTTGTGCATTGCACCGAACCTTGAGGTTGCTGCACTCTAGGCACCTGGCGTTTTTGCCGGAGCACTCTGAACTCCTCGAGTTGGAAGAACTTCAACTCAGCAAAAAAAAAAAGCGCCTCACGTCATCTCTTTTTACATCATTTTTTTTGTCCAATGAGATGATTTGAGAGGCGGGTCTTCTGTGGTGGTCACAACAACAAGTTTATAGTTGGTAAACAATGGAGGAGAAACTGGTGGTAGTGGTTGCTGGACACCCAGAGCTATACAGCCCGACTTTTGTCAAACTGCCCCTGAGTCATCTTAAAATATGCCTGTAAATGGCCATCATGGAGGAGAAGCTCCTGGACCAACTGGTGATACTCCCCATGACCCACCCTCTTTCTTAGGGTCTCATGTACCCACACAGATCTTTGTTTTCCTGTGTCCAGCAAACTATTTACTGACAGCCTCTCACCCTCAACCACAGCTACAGCAAGTACCCTCTGCCTGAACATTTTAGGAGCTAGCTACTAATTACTGTGAAAAACAAATGGTAGATTGATTATGTGAGAAGGTTACGGTAAGGAGGTGTTATTATAACCTTGTATCATGACCAATACAACATTGAGCCAAAAACAGATAAAACAAGCTTCTGGTTGCGTCCTCCACAGGTTGTGCGGTGTCTGGCCCCTGGGACAGTGCAGGTCTGGACGGTTTGTCAGAGCTGGTCAAAGATCTCCGTCTTTGCTCTCAGGGACTCAACAAGCTGGACCGTCAGGCCCTAAAGCAGAGCTGGGACGCCGGTCGGTCACATGGGCGCTTCATTGACCGAAACAGCAGGTGCCTGCTCTCTACTGCGGCCTCCTCATGAACAGGGGAAAAATGAAATGTGCTGCGGAGATGATGGCAGGTTGTTCATCAGAGACACTAAACTTTGAGCTATATGAAATCATTAACAGAGAACTGCACACTCAAATCTTCAAAAAGAGCAAACTGCACAAAAATGCAGACGCAGTGACATGACGTCTACGGACAGTGTGTGTAAATAGCTTATATGTTTCATGTATTTTGTACATCCTTATTTATGTGTGTGCATTAGTGAAAGTCTGTGACTGTATGTTAAGAGTGTTTGTCATGATGCATTCACTGAACTGTATGATTTGATGTTTAAGGGGGGAAAAAACAATTAAAGAAACTCATTTGGTCTTTCAATGTGCATTTTTTCTTTGTAGTTTTATAAATCCTGTAGAGCAAAACTTTTTACTTATTTATCTAATAACATCAAATACACACTGGTGCCGCTTTGTCCGTGGCCTTTTACATCTACATGTTACACAATAGGTGTCCTCCTGCGTCTGCTGTTGACATTCCAGGATGCCGCAACCAACGCTGAGACATCAACATAAACATCATGGTTTGAGGCTACATTCATATGGGAAGTGAACACCAACCTCCCAGGTGATTTTTTTGGGTGGGCTTAAATAATTGAAGAATGAGATAAGGTGAAATTTTGACAATGAAAAGTCAAGAGGATCAGCAAAGTGGTCGAGATTCATCCTCTGGAGAACATGAATGTACAGAACTCTAGTTGTTGAGATGTGTCAATCTGAGTGGACGACCAATGGCCATGTCTTATGCAACACCTCAATCTTTTCAGTCACATATCTGAATCTGAGCAATAAAGATTAAAAGCTTTTATATCTTAAAGGGTTTAACATTGCCATTGGTGTACTCTGTTCTGCAGTGAGCTATTCTTACATGTCTTCCAGCCCGTGTGACCTGTTTCACACAAAACTGCAAGTAACACTTTTGCTTTGGTGAGAACAGGGTCCTAACAGCCCACAACAACATCCTGCTAAAGGAAAATTAGAACAGTGGTTGAAGGGTTGGTCTTTTTTTTTTTTTTGCCAACTGTCTATATATATATATATATATATATATATATGCAACATGTATGTATATGTAGACACTCTCCGCATGCCACAAGGTGCAGTTTAAATTCACCAGTTATTTTTTTAATTTGCTAATAAAATAAAATGCAGTCTATTTCTGTTGAAGCGCTAAATGCCTTTGCACAGTTACTGTTGTTTATAAAAGTGGAATTCAAGTTTAGAAATCGACAAAATTTTCTGAGAAACTTCGCCACAAAAACCACAACAGTTTCATTTGTGGTTTTGCACTGGCAGGAGCCCACTTTGTAGTCATGTTAATTTTGTTTCAGTCACTCTGAACATGAAATATAGCTGTACACTGTCACTGTCTGACTGTTAAAGCTTGTTCTCATGAACTAAGAGCGTTTTATCTTTTGTTTGTTTGTACCTAAGTTAAAGTTATGAGATTTTAAAAGGGTTTAAGGCTGCAGATGCAATTCTAACCTAGACCAACAAAGAATACTCATAACATTTGAAATGCAAACCTTTATTGATATCATTGTGTGCAGATGCAAAAATAGAAAATAACATTACAGGCATAAAGTGCAACACAAAGTAAAAGCAGTGGCAGAAAGAAGCTGTAAGAAATCCTTTATCACATATTGTAATGCACAGAGTTGTTGGTCAGTACGTCACTGCCACAAGCAAACTGGTTGCAGCGTGATTATAAGCGTGATTATTGTGCACGCATACGACCTCGGACATATTCAATCACTTCAATCTCTGAATCCTCGTCGTGTGGATAATCCAGCAGGTCCAACTCCTTTGCCCTGAAAAGAGCACATCAGAGAGACAGGAAAAGATTAAAATAATTATAGCTGCTGTGCAGCGATGGGTCAGGTCTGGGCATTTTTAGGCAATTCTGAGCAACAAGCAGAAGAATTGGAAGACATTTAAGAATTTAGCAACACAATCTGCCTTTTGCATCAGCTGAGGCTTGAACTCACAACCTCTGAGACTAAGAATCAATTTCTATCTCACTGAGCTAATTAATCAGTGACAATTCATGTGTAGCTTCACAAATTGACTAAGCCAGACGTGCAGGTTTAGCAGCCGTCCATGCATGGAAAAGCAGATTTCAAACCACTGTAAAAAATTCAGTTATCAAAACAAAAATCTGAAAATACACATATTGCATCTAGACAGCATGGAGATGTTGGTAATTTGTTTGTAACAATGATTGATTTGCTTCATAAGTGAAAAACTGATGTTTAACTAGGTGAGCTATGTGCAAAGTGAGAAGCCTCAGATGGTTTCACGCTTAAGTATTGACACTGGATCTTTGTGCAAAGTTTGGTTTATTTTCAAGCATGAGAAGGCAGATTTTCTAGCAGAAAAAAGACTTGAAGATGCTGCACAGTGATCAGTTATTAAGACAAAAATCTGAAAATACACATATTGCATCTAGACAGCATGGAGATGTTGGTAATTTGTTTGTAACAATGATTGATTTGCTCCATAAGTGAAAAACTGATGTTTAAAATTGAAATTTTTACATTGACTCCAATTGTTCACATGAGAGCAAAATTCAAAATGCTGTCAAAAATTCAGATTTTGAGATAAATTCTGAAATTTGCCAAACATCATCTACCATGACTCTAGAATTCTGTCTTTTTTTCATGAACATTGAAGATTTATTTAGCAAGAATTTGCATGTATATGTTTACAGTACTGTTTACAGTCAAACATTTTGATGCACTGTAGGCTCAATTTTTGATAAATCAAAAACCTGAGAAACGTAGTTTTTGTAGGACAGTCTGAAGATGCTCTGTAGCAAGTTTGGTGTCAATTGAGACACTTGCAAAAATTGTGGCAGGAGATAGATTTAAGAAGTTCTACAGTTTTTGAAAAAAACAGAGTGATGGACTTCATAATTTTTAATAGGTTTAAATGTACAAAAGTTTCTTCAGTATTGGGGCTACAGTTTGATGAAAGTTGTGAAGTTGTAGCACGTATGGTTGATTTGTTATGAATTTTCAAAGTTTTGAACTTTAGACACTTGCTGTAGCGCCACCATCAGGACTATTGGCTTGAGTTTACAGCTGAGAATATCTGGCATGAGACTGGACCTTTGTGCAAAGTTTGGTGAGTTTTCACCCATGGGAAGTATGATTTCCACGGAAGAAGAAAGAAGAAAGAAGAAAGAAGAAGAATACCTAGGATTACAATAGTGTCCTGGCAGCTTAGCTGCCTGGACCCTAATTACAATTTAATTAGTATGTATATTCATTTGTTTTATGTTTATTTGTATGGGGATTAGTATGTACCATAAAACAATACCACACACAACAGCAGGGGTCAGCAACCTTGGGTGTGTGTGCCACCTTTGACACGCCATAGCTTAACTAAAGGCACAAGTGCAGTTTCCATTCAATTCAAATACTTTCGTCTCTTAACTGCTTCCACAGAATAATGAATATTGTTGAAGGACTTTGTAAAGATTCAATATTTCTGGGTATATTGTTAGTCGAATGCTAAAATGGCGGGCTGGTGACTCACTTGCAGGCTCCAGTGTTGACACAAATGGTTCTCACATCATCAGTGGTGGTGAGCTCCTCGATTAACTCTGCGAGGTGCGTCTTCACAAACTTGCGGCACAGAGTTTTCAAGAGGCCAATTTGGTCGCAGACGGATTTCAGCTTTGTTGTCAGTTTCTGTAAGAGTGTAATTGTTATGATTGTTACCAGTCTTTCCCACAATGCACCGGCGATCTGTCAGCCATTTAAACATTTTCATTTACCTCTGCAGTGGCGTTGGGTCCGATAGCTTTCTTCACCTTGTTCAAAGCCCACTTGCACGCCCAGCACACACCGGGAAGCTGTGTGAAGAGATGTATCATGAAATTAATACTTGACATGATATAGAATGTTAAATGAACAATAAACGAGAAACTTTTTAAGTTTGTTAAGTGTTAATGAACATATTTGTCATTGCTACTTAACAATATACTGACAACATAATACAATATAACATGATATAACATAGCTGTTATACAAAATATTTTCTTGTGACACCTCAAAATGCCCTTATATCTGCTTACAGCTACATTATAGTATGTTGTAAATGTCTATATTGCTATAAAGGCTGAATAGGAGGTTTAAGTAAAGTGTTACCCTTTTCATAATCAAAAGAATGAACTCCTAAACAACAGATTATTTCTTTCCAACCCCCATTAACCACTTCACTACCCCTCAGATTTATCTTGTGATCTCTGAAATGGCTGCACCGAGTTTGAGAACCACTATACGTGCATGTAAAGTAGTTAAATATGGCTCCACTTTGAGCAGCTACAACAGTAAAATGCTACTTACACATTGTTGCATCAGTGTTAACAATCCAATGATTAAATATAAAATAATATGAGTCACAGGGGCATTTTTCTGGAGAATGAGTACTTAATTTTGATGGGACAAAATATCAAATACATATTTTACCTCTTAACTGTAGTGCTATTTATCAATATGGAATGTTTAGGTGGGAGTTGCAAAGATGTCTGCCTTCTTTCTAATATAATGGAACTAGATAGTGCTCGTCAAGCATCAATAAATAAATAGATTACTCTCTGAAAAATGCAACAGCAATATTTCTTTCCAGAATTAATGACCCAGATAATCCACAGACCTTGTTGTGAGCAATTTCATGTAGGAATTTTCTTCTACCAAACTACACCTGCCGACCACATCACCGTGCAGACAGTTTATTCAGGTTGGGTTTAGGCTGAGATTGGACATAAAGTCAGGATTTAAGATTAGATCGGTGTCAAGCAAAAGCCAAGTTTAGGGTTACACACATAGGTGTAATGCTGCCGGAGCCACTGTGCATTGGAATGATGCACGGCCACTTTTTTTTTTACCTCCAAGTGATGAAATAGAATATTTGCAGTTTGCATAATCCGACTGAAATTCATAGACATTTTGGTACGCACTTAAAGATCCAATTATCTCCAAAGTGTATGTCGTGCAAGAGAGACAATAAAATACTACTTAGATAGATGTTTGACTGACACCTGCAAAATATTCTCAATTGTGTGGTCAGTTATAGTTGACTAATGTATGTAAACTTAACCACCTTATGAACAGTGGTTACAAAACCTTCAAAAGGAAGTGCAACCTCAGGTTGCATAGTCTACAGAGACACAGCAAAGATGCAAGTGACCCTTTGCTGATCATCTAATGTTCTGTCATCTGATATTTGAAGATGAATGCTGGACTAGCAGTGTTTGAAGCAGCCATATTACCTTTCCAGCTTTCACAGAGACTTCCTCGCCGTCCTTCAAAGAGACTTCCTTGTCAGCCATCACTGAGATTTCCATGTCCACCTGCTCCTGATCGTCAATGGTGACCTTGAGTCTCCTCCCGTCGACTGTCCAGACTGTGAAGATGCAAAACAAAAAAAATGCTGAAGAACAGTTAACATGATAAATAACACAATAAATAAACAATCAAGACATTATCAGCACACCTGAACATGCCACCAGAATGCACACAAGGAGGAATGAAGACTTCTCCATGTTGGCAGAGAGCAGTGATCTCAAGTGTCTGTGCGTCTGGTGACACACCTTTTATACAAGAGGTGGAGGGCTGCACAACTCGCCTGCACGGCTCCTTAAATGGAAGTTCTAACCACAAGCAGCGGCTAGTCACAAACTAGTCATAAACTGTGGTTTTGTGAAGACCACTATCACAGAAAACAAAACCTCCTCAACACCACCCACCCCATCTAGACTCATCTTTCCAGTCAATACACTCACTGGCGTTTAAAAAAATGTGCTAGAACAACAGCGTTGCACCATAAAGTTTCACGATCTGAACATCACAACTCTGCATGAACCACTACAATCTAATCTGTCAGTGTGTAGATTAAAATCTTGTTTTTTGAATTAGAATACAAATCACTAAGCAGTTCATGTGTGTTGCTCTTAAATGGAGGAGGGCATAGTTGAGCTTGAGAGAGGGGCTAAAAACCTGGTATTATTTGATTGATTTTGATGTTGCCAAGGGACTACATATGATTAAACTCACTGAAAGAACTGGTTGTCAAATGGCTGTTCACCCTGTTAGCGCTCATAGCTGTGACTGTCAAGCACAAACTGGAGAAGGACTCACACAGCAGACTCACAGACTCAGATAAAAGGTCAGGATCTTTAATCAGGCTCAGGTCAGTAGACGGGTGATCAGTAACTGTGCGGACTGAGCTCTCCCCCTACTCCCTCATTTTGATGAACGAAGAGAAGAGAGAAGAGAAGAAACTCACTTTAATTGAGGTAGAGTTTAAAAATAAAACAGGAAACATGGGTATGACAAATATGAACTCAGGCAGCTCGAGTGGTCATGACAGTGACTGACACAAAGCACTCAGTATGCACTCCTGAATATCCTGATGACTGGCCAACATGGAGGCTAGTTTCGCACTGTTTCCCATGTCAAAACCTATGGGATTTTTGCATTGGCTTTTGGATTACTGCAGAAAATAAGCTCTGTAGCAAACCAACGTGGTTGTTTAAACAATTGTTTAAAATTGTTCAGCAAGATCATCTTTTTTGTGATCACTGAAGCCTAAATGCAATCACCAGAAGTAAACTAACATTTGGCCATAAACGAACTACACTGGTTGCATGACCAAAAGTCATCACCATAACAAGACTGCAAAGCCTTGTTTGGTGTGACTTGACGTGTTGATGTGTTGTCTCATTTAGCCACTGTTAGCAATTGCCTTTTTTAAAGATGTTTTTTAGGGCTTTTTGCTTTTATCTGATGGTACAGATACAATTTGAAGAGGGGAATAGAGGGGGGATGACATGCAGCAAAGGACTGTGGTTTGGTGTCGAAGCTGCAGGCCCGCAACCGCTGCGGCAAGAAAACAGCCTTTGTATATGGGGTACTTGCTCAACCAGGTCAACTACTGGGCACCCTGAAACTGTCTTCAGAGTTCATGAGTGGGGTATTTACTGATGCATTTAATGTGGTAGAACAAAACGTGTTAACCACAGGCATGTTATTTTTAGGCATTTCACTAAAAATACACTGACTCTGAGACAAGGAAATGGTGAGTGGTGAGCTCATTTTTTTGATGCAGGGAGCTTAAGGTCAGACCCATATGAGGCTAAAGGCGTAAAATGTGATATAATGTCAGTCCCTACAGAGTATTTTTGTCTTTTTAAATTACGTTTATTTAATTAAATGCCTTTTCTCATACCAGAATTTTGTATTTTGTTTTCAAACATTTGATCAGCAAGTATTTGTAATCCGTACAAGATATGTTTTGATGTATTATTGTCTATCTGTGAGTGTACAGTTGTTAGCAGCCGTGTGAGGCTGTAGTCACACCAGAGCTTTGGGCTAATGTCAGCATGCTAACATTCTTACAATGACAATGCTAACATGCTAACATTAGCCTACTTACTAGCTAGCTAGCTGCTACAGAGGTTTTTTTTTTTTACCAAAGTGATGGACCAACCATTATCTAAATACATCTAGTAAATCTAGTAATAAATCTAGTAAGTAGACCTTGAGTTAAAAGAATGAAGAAGACCATTACCACTGCAATGTCTTTACAATAAATATGAAGCTACAGCTAGTTAGCTTAGCTTAGCTTAGCTTAGCGTAAAGACTTTAAACAGGGAGAAACAGCTAGCCTTGCCATTTCAATGGCATTTTCTGTGGGTGAATTGCATAAAATAATATATATACATATATTTATATATAAAATAAAAATAAATAATAGAGTTAAAATTCACAGCATCACAGTTCTCAGGGGTAATCAGGTAGGTTGAAGAGACAGTTAGCATATTGAGCACATTAACCTATATGGAGATGTATTTCGAGACCTCAGACCATGCTAATCCATACAGTCCACTTTCAAGAGCCCGGGCCCCATCATTTCCAATATAGTCCAAAAAAACAGTCCCAAATGTGAAAAAACTTGAACAGCTGATCCATGAGCCAGAAGCTTATAGCTAGCATTTTCGGAGCTGACTACCAAGCATATCAATGTTTACTCACCTAGCTGACTTGTCATGCACTCTTATGAATGCAAACTAAATAAAGATTCAATAAGAGTAAAGCACGGTTGCATCACTTTGGTACATATGGAAGAAGCAAGAACTCATTTTAACCTTCAGTCCAGGTTATCATCTCTCATAAAGGACAGGGTAGCCTTGACTTTGGAGGACTATTTCACACCAAGTGGGTTATTGGTTAAATTTGAAATTCATCAGGTTGTTTGAGTCACCCTTTCTCACCTCCTCTGTCTGTACACTTGTCTCCCTCGCATCATGATTAAACTGGAGGAAATAAATCCTCCTCCTTGTCACTTTGGTCCTTCAGAGACTTCCCTGACTTAACAACAGCTAAAACAAAATGTCTCGGAAAAAAACACTATATAAGGGTATGTACAGAAATAACAGCAGCCTACACAGAGACATTTTATGATTGAAATTAAAAAATAAAAGACAGAAAATATCAGTCAACAGACCCAATCCATCAGAGATACTTTATCTGTTTCACTTTTTGTTACACACGCATAGGGGATCTTAACTGTTGGCAATGGCTTCACTCTGCCTATCTTTGATCTCTCCATCCTGCAGGCAGCCTCCACCACCTCATTTTGCATTCAACTGCTCACTTTGTCCACTACCTTCGCAATTTTATCCTTCAGATAAATCATATGAAGCATTTGACATGTAACACTTTGTTCTATGATTAATAGAAAGGGAAGTGAAAACTGTTTATATATTCAGTGACACTGAAATTTGTCTTATTCAGCAGGGTGTTCAATCAAGATATATGGTATCTTTAAGGATCTAGTGGAACAGTTATTGGCATTCAGGGGTCCTCAGCAGCTTTTTAACTCCACCACTACACAAACACTGATCACTGAGGGTTACAGTAGAAAAGAGGCAAAGTGATGACCACATAACAAAACCAAGGATCCAGCAAAGACTGAGCTGAATGCCAGGACTTAAATACAAACCAGTCTGATGAGGAGATGAGGTGCAGGTGGAGAAAAAGAAGGAGAAGCTCAGGTGAGAGGAATAAGGTGATTGGTTGGGTAAAAACTCTGGAGCAGGGAAGGACTAACGAGGCTGATGCAGGTCAGGTGTGTAGAGGGTCAAATGAGGGAAAGGCAGCATAGGATCACAGGAAGGGAAAGAACACAGCAAACAGAAACTCAAATACCCAGAAAACACAATCCTATTAACAAATCGACAGAGTGAAAACAAAAGACGGTCTAATACAGGCAACTTAAATGATTCTATAGGCTTTGCAGAGAAAACTCAGTCCAGTCTTCCCAAAACGTCTGAAGGCATCAGGACACAGCACACAGCGACAGCTCCTCCTTTGCCTTTTTATGCTGCTTTAAATCCTGGGAAGACTTTGACACAGACACGCAAAAGGCCCCACCACCTCTTCTACACAGGAGCAAGACACACAGAATTTGTGGTGGTTTTGCCTCTTGTTTTGTTGTCGTGTTTTGTGTGTCTTCATAGTCGTTATAGTTTTTTTTTTTCTGGTGTGTGTGTGTGTGTGTGTGTGTGTGTGTGTGTGTGTGTGTGTGGCTCTTTGTGGTGGCCATTTTGTGCTTCCTTTTGTTTGGTTTGCATTTCTTTTTCATTTTTTTGGTCAGTCTCTCCCAGGCTGGTACGTGTTAACCGACATTGAGTGACATTTTTCAGGTGAAAGCCAGAGTGGCCCCTGATGATTTGGGGTCTGCTGAGTAATCCATCCATTCATTTTAGAGCTTCTGCACCAAATAGTAGCCTACAACAGAGTACAAAAAAAGTTTTGGGGAGAGAATAATATTCATATATTCCCCAGGATATCCCATCTTATCAACATTAGAAAATACGTCAGAGTGTTTACATAATTGAAACTAAAGTTAGAGATGTCCCGATCCGATATTTAGCAAAAAACGGGCATCGGCATCAGATCGGACTGCATGGAAAAATGCCGGTCCATGAACTCCGATCCAGTTTTTTACGGAGACCGTGCCAGGTTTTCCGGCCAACCCAGCGCTCCGCGATTCAAGCAGTCTATTCCAGTGATCCGCTCCAGCTCTTACTATCAATCCACCAGGCCAGCATACAGACGGCAGATACACAGAGAGTAGGAAGAGTAGCGGTCAATTTAGTTAACTGACTACTTGTTTTCTGCTCTGGTTTTTTGAGAGTGAAATTTTTATTTGGTTTACACTCTTACTGTTTAAGTAAAGCACTAAGTAGAGCACTGATGGCATTGTTTTGGGCACAATTAGTGAAATGGGAGCCATGGATGGACTACAAAAACACTACTAAAATAACTGAAAAGGAAAGGCTGCATTGTTTATTAAATGTCAACAATGTCTTGTGGTGTTAATCTTTTTTTTATTTATTAGGGGGGCAAAGCACAAGTGTGTGGAGTCTTGCTGCTATTTTAATTTCATTGTTAAACATTTTAAAGATTTCTTGTGTTGATTTATTTTCTATTTATTAAGGGGCCAAAGCAGCCAAAGCAAACCAGCTATATTTTTTATTTAATGTTAATGTTCAAGTTTAAAGTTTGTTTATTTAACCCTGTTAACAATAAACAGGTCAGTTTCTCATACCAACTGTTGTGGATCATCCTAACTAACCTGATTAAGTAGTTGTTCTTGTTAGAGTAATATTGCTTGATCAAACCTTTTCTAACATGACTGACAACAAAATAAGTGAATATGTATAATACGCGCTTGGATCGGATCGGTATCGGCCAAGTGGATGGAAGTGAAAAAGCTGGATCGGGACATCCCTAGTTAGTGTAATCCTTGTCTTTGGTAGGTCCTGGGTCTGAGGAGGTTCTGTGTACTGTGGACGATGTGAAGCGCATTTATAAGATCAGACATGTTTTTGTGCGAGGGTGGTCTGGCTTCAGTCATAATCAATCAAATCACCTTTTCTCTTCCCCTTGAAAGAACCTCGTATTTTTGCCTGTTTAAAGCAGCTCCTGGTCTGTATTAAATTTGAAAATGAAATCAGCTTTCAGGGACTTGAAACCTGCTTCAGGGAGGTAATACTAAACATTTTCGTCAAAGCTACATTGGGTGGTTAACTGAGCAGGAATGATTGAGGTGTGTTTGTGTGCTGCTGGTAAACTTTAGTTTCTTTCTGGAACAGGAAGACACAGATGAGTTCAGCTTTAGTCCACCTTAAGAAGTGCTTCATGTGCAATATCCCCCGACCCTGCCCCCACTGCAATACTTGACCAGGTTTGTAGGCGTTACTTGGTCCACATGTGGTTTAGGACACAATGTGCTTGTGGTTCCATTACGCAAGAATATTACAGCAGTGCAAATGAAATACAAAACCCCACCCAGCCACCCTCCCAGCCCACATTTAACACAGACCCCCCCCCCCCACACACACACACACACACACACATATACACACACAAAAACACACTCTCTCACACACATAGGGACACCAAGTCAGGACTCAGCAGGAAGCCACAGAGGACTGAGGAAACGCTATCTTAAACGAAAATGGGGAAACACAGGAGCTAAAGCTAAACTGATAAAACCATGACAAGATATAGGAAAATCATAAAATGCTAAAAAAAAAAATGATTAAAGTAAAACACATGGTACCAGAAAACTGCAACTGAAGTACTTCCTACATGCTATATTAGTCTATATGTGCAGTTTACTGGGGTTCAGCAAAATATGAACACAGGTGTTTATTAGAATTGAGTCGTTTACTGTGTTGTGTGAAACACACCCCACCAGCAACTAAGCCAGCTTCCTGCTTAACACCAACCGACACCAGATTTAACACTTGTCTATACACTCCTTCACACGCAAAATGTGGTCTGGCTAAATGTAAGCCAACAAGCTGTAAACCAATCATCTTATGAAGCTGTTATGTGGTATCAAACAATTACTTATGTACACATCCATGGGGATTGTGTTTCTGGCCAACTGGCGAAAGAGACACCCACATTTACTCTGTTTTTGGTCTCAGCTTCTGAGAGAAATATCTGTCTCTGCTGCTTAAAGCTGTTCACCAGCTAGTCGCTAACTGCTACTGTGTCTCAATTTGTATTCTTTTGTACTTTTGAGTGTGACAGGGTCAATTATACAGCAGTCAAATGTACATTTGTAATATTAAGTGTTATAATTACACACAAGTTGTTTCAGTTGTTATTATCTGACACGCTCAGGTCTCCATAGTCAATATGTGGAACATCTGATACTCAGTTTCTGTCCCCCTACGTTCACCTTTGGGGGTACCCCATCTATAAAGGGGTGTCTCCCACCTTACCTCTCCCCTTTTGCTGTTGTAGTCCATGGGAGAGGTAAGCAACATTGCTCTGGTAGTAATTTCCGTGTTTTAGCGCTGTTAAGACATGTTTATAAGTTCATTTTATGGTAACATAATCCTGTGTCACTTAATTTGTGTAGGGGCTGGAGCTTATATGGTTGTATTTGACGGAGGATTTTGTTTTCAGCTCTTCCTGTCATAGCTGTCAGGAGTAAATGGAGATCTCCTCCAAAGATATCCACGGTCTGGGCCTCTTTATATCAACACAAAGCAGACGACACTAGAGTCCAGTGGCTACATGAGTACATACACACCGACAAGTATGGCAAAATGCAGTGCGCTATTAGTACCCAGAGGGTGTGCTTATAATGGTTAAAGAGTTGAGTTAGGAACACTTGGCACTGATCTCATCTCTGTGTGTCAGAGAACAGGCTAAGCGATATGTTGCTTGTTTGATCGCATTGGTTCCATTTTGGTGGAGCTTTGCACACTTTCAACCTATTTTCAGAGCACCAACCAGCTGTTGCTTAGGGTCCCTCAGGGCTCAGAAGGCTCCCTGAATGTTGTTGTCACTCCTAGTATATCTGGACACTTTTTTGCACCGCATCTGTCAGAGTTCACTCGCTTGCTATATGTTATAATATCACGCACCTTACGTGCAGGTAATAAGAGTTATGATTAAGTTTGGCCGAGTGATATACATATATATATAAGATGTGAGATGCCACTATTATTGTTGATGTTGTGTTGTCCTACATTATTTTTCAGACATTAAAGTGGATTAAGTTACACAGAGAATCTGTCCCTGTGGTCTTACTTCACCCACAGCCCTGTGATAGTTAATTCAGTAACTAGTAACTTTATAGGTAAGACAGGGGAGAGAAACCTGCCTTACAATAATAAAGCTCTGTAGAGCTGAGAGGAGCTGCAGAATTGGTTCATAATAATCATAATGTGGGTTCATCAAAAAGAGCGATCCCTTTCACATTACAGGAAGTCATCATTTCATCAGTTGTTCATTTAAAATGTTTAATTAGTGCAGCTTTAAGTTGATCTTTCACATAGAAAAGTAATTTGGACTCGGTTCTTGATGTTGAAAGAAGTACTCAAACTTATTTTGAATGGTGGACCAAGACAAGGGTGTGCTGATCATGTGATTTCAGAGTGAATGAGCACTCTCTTGTCTGAAACCAAAGCTTAATGCATAAAGAGTCTGCAGAAACCCAAATTTTGAATTCATGAAATCATGAAGTGAGAGTGTTAAAGTGTAATTTTCAAACTCACAGTTGCTCCTTCAGAGGCACCAGAACAGAATCAGCTCATCAGTAACCGGATGTTGCTGTTACTCTTTTAAGCCAACAGGTGGTGCTAGAGTCAAATATCTGAGACCTGCTGGTGTCCTGCAGTGAGGCCTGGTGTGTGTTCTTACACAGACACAAAGCAAGACAAGGGGCAGACCCTGAGACAGCAAAGTCTCTGTGATGGTCTCAACTTCTGCAGTTAGGCTTCACCCCCAGAGACAATTTAAACACGTGAGCAGTTGTTTAATGGAGCTGCTGAAGCCTCTGAAGTCTGCAGTGAAGCAGACTGTCTCGTGGCGGGCTGCAGAGTGTGCAGATTGTCTGGTCAGATGGTCCCGTAGATCAAATGGGGGGAAATCAGCAATGCTTACTGAACTGTGAGATAGATGAGAAAGCATCCTGGAAACAACAGTTTGTAGTCTTTTTTAACATAACAGAGCATGGGAGCAAAATTCTTGATGCAAAGTAAAAAACTGAACCTAAATTTAAAACAAAAAAGTGTTTATAGAGAAATGATTCTTAGCTCATAATGATAATTAGAACATTTAGCACAAAGAGACTGGGACTGGTGTGAAAACTGAGACAAAGCAATTGTGAAACAAAAAGCTTAATAAAAGCATCTCCATGCTGTATGTGTCTTCCCGTCGACTGCAGTCTTTCTTGCTGTTCGAATGGCTTTGGTTCTTTATGCAGTCTGAATAACTGAGTCACAATCCAGTTGTTTTCTCTGGCAACTAAATCACAACGTAATATGCATAATTGCATGATGCATAATTTTTTTGTTGGGCCCACTTGAGCGAATGATGAGCTTATTATTGATAGCAAATTAATGCGCACGAGAGGAGAGAGAACCGTGACAGAAATTTAGGAATCACTCTGACAGATGGAAGAATCGGGCACATTTAGGATGAGATGTGTGAAATATTAGGGAATATGTTTTTACAGAAAGAAGATGTGAGACACCACAAAAATCATCATCATACACTTTTTTGTTTTTGCTGTGATAAAGAAGAGATTTTAATCTTGTATGTACAGTATGTACAAAGTAGAGTTCTTGGACCTCCAATAAAGCCCACTGTCAGTGCAGAACCATTTTAAAGAGATATACTATATCTACTGTGATGCAACAGCTCTCCATTAACGCACCTCACTAGAATCTGAACGAGAAGTGCCGTTCAGAGCCGCCTGTGCTGGGAGAGTGGAAAACCACACGAGTGATCACATTTAATGTCAAGATGCAAACTGGAAAAGTTGTCTCATGGGTGCCTTCATGTGCTCACAAGGCATCCCCAGCAGATCACATGATCATTAAATCATTATTGTAGTAATGAAGCTGTAATAATTGATGAAATCGATTAAAACGAGAAAAAATTGAATCCGTTAATTACACACAAACAACAAAAAAGATACACCTAAAAGATTCTGCAGCATGGAGAAAATGCAAAATGTTAAATCTGGTAAGTGTGGGAATGGGAACTGATAATATTCTTTTGATACCAAGGCCATTATCCATTCAGCTTAACAGTCTGCTTCTTCATCGATTCCCTTATTGAATTCCAATCAATTTTCTGTGTTGAAATAAAAGTAGGCCTACAATATTTGAATATTTGTACAGCATTCATTTTCATTTAGGTTTTCTTAGTCAAAGAAAAAATCAGCTGTTATTACACAGACAACTTGATAACGAACATGCTGCTTGTTTGTGAAGCGGTGGTCGTGCATAGAGTGTCAGATACGTGGCATTCCTGGAGTTTAAGCCCATGTCGATAGGAAAGATGATTTAGTATATTGCTAGTGTTTTCACTCTTACTTGAAATGATCATTTTACAGACATTACAAGCAGCACTCATCTTAATTCGTAAAATGAAGCCACACCTTGGATTGTTTCTTCTTCTCTGCCACGACTCCCTCTTGTTCAATAAAATGAATTATAAGCTTGGAGGCTTGTGATTACAATGGATTGGACTATTTGGAACCAGTTCTCGTTTCCCATCTCTCCGTAAAGGACAAGTTGTGTGTCCACTGAGAGCCTCTTCATAGGCTGGTATTAAGTTAAATACACTGGGATGCATTTGACCACTTAGCTTTTGTAGTGAAGCAATAACGCATCCTGTTGCATCCCCAACAAGACCTATGTCATCAATCCAAGATGTGGTGGTTCTTTTAGTGATACTGAAGTGTTGCATGACCAGCTCCAAGCTGTCCATTTATGTTCAGATCACCGACAGGCATGTTAATATGAGGTATAAACAGGATCAGAAACACAGATTTTAACAGTTTCTGGTTCTAATGATGATATAAATCTTTGTTACCATCACCTTGAAGTAAAATCTTGGATTAATGTGAGTAAGACATTATAAACTTGGGGAATATGAGGGTGATATTGTTGGAAGACCACTGAGAATCTCTGAAATCTTTGATTGTGTCAAACTCCTCTGAAAATACTCCCACACATCTCTTTGTTGCATCTGATGTGCCACTTTCCAACTGAAACCTTTTTCAGTTCTGTCACAGGACTGTGACTGTAGGATCCAAGTCAGGCTTTCTTTTGGTAGATTTTAAAGGAGATTTGAGACTTCAAAGAAGGTAAATGTTCTCATTTTATTGTATATGCTGTTTATTCCGACTCAAGTGTTCCATCACCTTGTGACATCAAGGACATATCGGAGTCTATTGCAAACTACTTTGCAGTAAAAGCTCAACTTAAGCTTGGAACAAAATGTAAAAGCATGAGAAACTAAACTATGTATAAGAGGAATGCCATTGTACTGTATGTGCTGAAACCTTGAAAAATAATCATTGTAGTAAGTGTTTGTTTCCTTTTCTTTGGCTTAAACAGCCCAGCGGCAGTTTCACTTTTATAAAACAAACAGCTTGTAGCAGGATAAAAGTAAAGGGAAGAAAAAGAACACACAAATCAGCTTTATAAATTAAATCAATTCCAGTGAAACAGTGATCTCCTGTCTCTCTGTGAACAACAAATGGCCCGTCGTCTCAGTGTCTGTCTTTGTGCTGCGAGGAGAGTGAAGAAGGTACAGAGACTCTGACCTGCAACAAAGTGAAGTCCACGCCCAGCATCACTTATGCGTCCAAACTCCAAATTTCTGATGAGGCAACTTCCTCACTGGTTCCTTGCAGCCATTTTGCAGGTTCAGTTTCCCCCTCCTCTGACCTCCAGGCGGCTGAGCCCACCTCCCTCCCTCTGTCTGTCTCTCTTCATTTCTCTGAGTGTTCGTCTCAGATGATTTCCAGAACATCGCAGGGCACGAAGCCTCTCTTCTTTCCGCTCGCCACTCTGATGAAGCCACTGCGTTCGCCCTCGCTGCTCACACAGATCTGAGGGGAAAAATGAAATCTTACTTTAATGTGGAAAACTATTAAGAATATAAAGTATAGATGATTAGTACAGTCACACAAACATATTACATACTTTTGGCTCTATACTTTTAGGGCCTTTACACAGCAAAAGTGCTTTTTTCCACGCAATTAATTTGCAGGTGCAAATGTTTTTTTTCTTGATCTGATGTTTTTGTTCACGTTCGCACCATGAATAAAGGCGAATCGAAAAATGTGTTAAAATGTTGAAAAATCTCGGTCTCTCTCTCCTAAACCCCAAAATCATGTCATCTAATGTTTTGTTTCGTACTCTCGCAAAAGGGTTTTAGTTCACCGTCATGGGAGGGTGTGTAGAGCTGCCAATATTTTAAAGTAAGAAGCTGCGATGAGTATTTTGGGGTACTTTTATAGTACTTTTCTATGAAAACCGATTAGTCGACTACTAAAATAGTCACTGATTATTCTTATAGTCGATTAGTCATCCATTAGTCGACGAATCATTGCAGCCCTAATATGCCTACACTATCATAGAACATAAGGGATGATTGATATGTTTCACTGAGGTGTCCATGGTCGGCTTTGGGTCGTTATATTTTTGTATGAAGAATTAACATAGATAAGACTATAAACAAATGCTTTCTATATGCAAACACTTTCTTGAATATCAACCACCATCAAATTGAGTGTATCCAAAAGTTCTGTCAGGCCAAGCGCACCAAAGGAGGCTAAAAACAGCGCAACCAAACAGCACCTGAGAGGACACTGTCCCTTTATGTCTAGCACTGGCTGCTGTAACCCTGCAACATCGCAGCTCCAGTTACATTGCTCCATTGCCCCCATGGGGTTACAGAGCGTGTCCCAGCCTTAACTGAATATCCCTACTTCCTGTCCCCCTACTTCTGGCCTTCTTGCTAGGACCACACCATGTTTGAACTCAACCTTCTTCTTGATCTAAACTACACACCCGTAACATTTTGTGACTCTATCTTAAACTGTTGCAACATTGGTGCATTGACAAAATCTGTCCACAGATAGACAGAAATATAAACACCTGGCAAAATACTCAAAATGGCTTCTATGGTAGTTCCCTCTCTCATCTCTGTTTTTATGTGCATCAGTCTCCACTTGTTTTTATTTTTAGAGGCATATTATTAGTCACATGTACCTGAAGGAGCTATACATGTCCAGCTGGAGTGTAATTGCTTTGTTTGAGAATTACATTTAAAGATAATGCTGATACTGCTGTTTCAATTACGCCTGTTCATCACATTGCTATGATTACAGGATGAGTACTGAGATCAAACTTTTCCTTCCTTCTTTCCAGCTCCTTATGTCTCTCACTGACCCTCACGATGGACCAGAACACATTGTATTTGCATGCTTGCTCTAAGTACTCTATAAAATCTTCCCCTGGGTTTATGTAACTGGAAAAGAAAGGCAGAGGGTCATGGACTCATCTTGTTTTCGGTGGTTTCATCTCCACTGGGGGTTGCTTACTTTAGTCTCCTCTGAGTCCGAACATGCCCTGGGAAGCATTGTGGGAAAAGGGGGCCTAATCTGAGTACAGCCATTATGCCAAAATGCTAATGTAATGGTAACTCCTAAGAGGGATTCTCTATCAGCCAACTCCAGTCGAGCTTTTCAGTGAATAAGCGTATGCTGAGGGGAGAGTCGCTGGAGGTAAGAGGCGACGTGGGAGCGGTAGGAGGGTAATAAGATGGCTAAAGAGCTGCGGGATAATGTGAATCTGATGTGCTCTAATGGCTGGGGTGTGATCATGAATTAGACACCTGGTAATGTGGATGTTTTTATGTCCATGATAAAGGTCGTTGCTTCTCCAGCCCATGATGATGACGATGTGTGATGATGACGATGTGATCAACCCTGCTAATGTTTGGTCTAAATTAATCCTTCATGTGTTTTGTCTTTGTGGCTCCAAAGGCAGGCAGTTTACCTTAACAACAATCCTATCATCACTGTCTGGTGAAAATATTTTTATTTTCAAAATGTCACTTGATCATAAGTTTTTGCCTTTACTGATATGCTAGCTCAGATAAATAGGAAATGTGGGGGAGAGAGAGAGAGAATGAATGACATGCAGCAAAGGGCCACAGTCTGGACTCGAGCCTGGGCTGTTGTGGAGGACTCAGCCTATGTGGGATACACACTCTACCAGGTGATCTAAAGGTTGCAAAATTTTCTTGCACACATTACTTAAAGCCATTATATGGGTAGTCTGAGTGGGCGGAAGTTTGCTGCATAGATCAGCCTCTCATTGGGCGGAACAAGCCACCCACTGAAGTCCCGCCCTACCACCTCCAGTTGTGTAGCAGTTTTCAAGCGCACCGTTGCTGTGGCACCGCCAACAACGACTGTGATTGGTTGAAAGAAATAAAAAAAGCCGGGGCGTTTTTTTCTCCAATCTTAAAGTGAGAGTCGGCACAGCCAGACCTTTCTTTTCTTGAGAAAGGTCTGGTGAGCAAGACTATTATATGGGTGAACTTAAACTTTCTGACTTTGGCGCTCTCCAGTGGTAGTATCTAAAGATATTGCTGCAGACATCAATAGCACTTCTCGTCACACATGCTAGATTGGATTGATTCTGTTTGACTTGGGATTTGCATCCCTGTACAGGTTACCTGCTTAATGGTGGGTCTTTAACTAATGACGCACTTGTGCTTGTGAACCAACAGAACATTTTTTCGTCCACCCTGCTGGTGTTATTGTGTTCAACAACTTTCTTGTACTGTTGTCAGGTATGAACGTCCATCAGATGGCCAGCTCCTGCCTGCATGGTCGTCTTGCGGGACAGCTGCGCTCTGAGATAAACTGAGTTCAACTTGTGGGACCTAGCAGTCACGAGATGTCACGTGATGAGGAACAACCAATCACAGCCAACAGATATCTTTCCCTTCTTCCGTAAATATCCGTCTGTGGTAACTACGGAGAAGTTGATCATTTTGGTGCAGGGCTGCTAGAGCTTTACATCTGTCCCACAGGTATAGGACGATAGGCCCACACACTTATATACAACACCTGGAGGAAGATCAGCTTTGCACTCAGGATTTCAGGTAAATAGGCTATGATACTGTGCTTGTTAAGGTTGCTTAGCAACCGCAGACACAACCTGCCACCGCACTCTTGAAAGCTGGCACAAAAAAGGCACAAAAATAGTGCCCAGCACCTAAACTTGTGTTTTCCAGGCAGTTAAAGGGCCTTTGTGTTTCATCTGCAGACCAGGCTCTTTCCATTCACCTCTCTCTTTCGTTTTTTTCATACATGGTTGAAACTGATAAAGTATCTGCTATGTCTTGCAGTGGAGGCTACAAATATGTCACTGAATCGTCTCTGAATACTGACACTGAATAATGATGACAAAACCCATCAAACATCACAGCAACTCGCTTGAAGGTGAACCGGCGCACTTCGGACCAACTATGGAAAAAGCTCGATCCTTTGGTCCTTTGCTACTTGGGCACCTGGTTGGCTGGTGAAACAGCAACAGCAGGTGTTTGCTGGGTAGCACTCTGCTGCTGCTTGCATTGTGTTAAACATCTTTAGGTCAAAACACAGAAAAAGCCTGAACAATAGGAAAAGAAAAAAAAAAGAAAAATAGAAATAGAAGGCAGAGTCACTGCAGATGCAGACACTGACACAGACGACCCATAACAACAGGGCAAGATAGTTTAGGATATTAAGGGGAACATCCGGTCCAGCCTGGTTTTAAGTGAATTCTTTTCACTTAAAATATCAATCATCTGGCTATCATCACCATCATCATCATCCTCATAAGGGTCTGTACAGTACCTGTCCCTCCTTCAGGGTGATCTGGCCTTGCTCCTTACAGCCGATGAACGTCCTGTTGCATCTGAACACTTGGTCATCAGATCGCACCTGATGAGCATAGGCTGCTGGGAAGAAGCCGATCCTGTCCTCAATTACCCCCTGAAACACAATGAAAACAGCTGACACATGGAAAAGCTGCACAGTACATAAGAGGATTACAACGCCAGTGATTAGATAAAATCCTTGAAAAAACAACAGGGGTTCTGTTGGCTGCCGTACACAAAACCTGTGTACAGTTTTATTTTAGATCGTATGCACTGATATCTACCTGATACATGGACATAAAGAAGATACAGTATCTCACATAAGTGAGTACACCCCTCCCATTTTTGCAAATATTTCATTATATCTTTTCATGGGACAACACTATAGAAATGACACTTTGATATAACTTAAAGTAGTCAGTGTACAGCTTGTATAGTAGTATAGATTTACCTTCCTCTGAAAATTACTCAACACACAGCCATCAACATCTGAACAGCTGGAAACATAAGTGAGTACACGCCACAGTGAACATGTCCAAATTGTGCTTAAAGTGTCAATATTTTGTGTGCCAACCATTATTATCTAGCACTGCCTTAACCCTTTTGGGCATGGAATTCACCAGAGCTCACAGGTTGCTTCAGGAATCCTCTCCCACTCCTCCATGATGACATCATGGAGCAGATGGATGTGAAGACATCTTGCGCTTCTCCACCTTCAGCTTGAGGATGCCCCACAGGTGCACAGGTGAGTTTAGGGCTGGATACATACTTGGCCAGTCCATCACCTTTACCTTCAGCTTCCTCAGCAAGGCAGATGTCATCTTCTAGGTGTGTTTTGGGTCATTATCATGTTGGAAAACTGCATTGCAGCTCAGTTTCTGAAGAGGAGTGATCATGCTGTGCTCTGAATTCATGTTTCCCTAAATGAACCGAGCTTCCCAGAGCCGGCAGCACTCATGCAGCCCCAAACCATGATGCTGCCACCACTATACTTGAATGTAAGCAAGGGACAGTTGTCTTGGTGCTCTTTCAGCATGTGTGGCACCTTGGTGAAGAGCACCAAGACAACTGTCCCTTGCTTACATTCAAGTATAGTGGTGGCAGCATCATGGTTTGGGGCTGCATGAGTGCTGCCGGCATGATTGCCCCTCTTCAGAAACTGAGCTGCAAGTTTTCATTATCAAGTTTTCCAACATGATAATGACCCAAAACACACCTAGAAGATGACAACTGCCTTGCTGAGGAAGCTGAAGGTGAAGGTGATGGACTGGCCAAGTATGTATCCAGCCCTAAACTCACCTGTGCACCTGTGGGCCATCCTCAAGCTGAAGGTGGGGGAGTGCAAGATGTCTTCACATCCATCTGCTCCATGATGTCATCATGGAGGAGTGGGAGAGGATTCCTGAAGCAACCTGTGAGCTCTGGTGAATTCCATGCCCAAAAGGGTTAAGGCAGTGCTAGATAATAATGGTTGGCACACAAAATATTGACACTTTAAGCACAATTTGGACATGTTCACTGTGGGGTGTATTCACTTATGTTGCCAGCTGTTCAGATGTTGATGGCTGTGTTTTGAGTAATTTTCAGAGGAAGGTAAATCTATACTACTATACAAGCTGTACACTGACTACTTTAAGTTATATCAAAGTGTCATTTCTATAGTGTTGTCCCATGAAAAGATATAATGAAATATTTGCAAAAATGGGAGGGGTGTACTCACTTATGTGAGATACTGTATACTGTATATGTCTGCACTGCAGTAACTATA
Source organism: Epinephelus lanceolatus (assembly GCF_041903045.1). Taxonomy (NCBI): domain Eukaryota; kingdom Metazoa; phylum Chordata; class Actinopteri; order Perciformes; family Serranidae; genus Epinephelus; species Epinephelus lanceolatus. Next base: position 24,484,517 of record NC_135748.1, read on the forward strand.
TACTCTATGCAGGTGTTACATCAGGTACAGTATCCATTGTTCAAAGACCAAACAGGCCAGATGTCTGCGTTTATCTACAGCCTGTAGAGAACAGCAACAGAGGTTAAATGCGTGACGAGTTTCTCCACGGTCTGGTGGCAGCCGGCTGCCTCTGTACAATCACGTGTTGGCCCTTTTGTCTCCCTAATTTATCTGTCATGCAGTTGTGTCCTGCGGTGGCCTGTTGCCTCGCTCCTATAATTTACAGCTGGAATTCCTGTAATTTATCAATTCATTTCTCACGTGGGCATTGTTGGGGCTTTGTGGAGAACACACGTCTCAACAAACCTAAACTAGACGACAACAAACATCTTAGAATTTTTGCACTTTGGAACGCTGATTGGTTTCGTACCTACCTTCCACCAGTCCTCATTGGAGTCATCAGCCAATAAGATTCTGTCTCCCGCACTGCAATATAGAGCAAAACAAAGAAGAAATTACTCAAAAAAGGTCAATTTTGTTCTCTTTGAATCTACATGTTTGGATAAATCCATGTAAATTTTGATACGCCACCTTAGCCCTGTGCTTTAGTGGTACATGTCCGCAAACAAATTTGAAATAAATCTAATTACTGATCAGCTATCCTACAATACAAGGTCAATGATCTGTATTTACATCTCTGGATGTAAATCACGGATCATCAGCTCGTGAGGATGTTGACTTTTTACCTGGAGTCTGTTAGCTTTAGCCTCCATCTTTTAGCACAATATGCATGCATGTACCAATTAAGAGCCTCTTGAAGAACCCCTTCAAACGTCCTCCCCTGACCCTTATTAAACCCCTAAAAACGTATCACTGTTTGTCAAACTGACATATTTTGAAGTTTTTTTCAATGAAAAAAAGGCTAATCGCTCTCTACAAAGTTAAAAAACATCACAGTGATAGATAACATGAACCATCAGTTGGACTGTGTTATCAAACAGCTAATAATTTGTTGCCAATGTTAGATAAAAACCACATTTACACAAAACGTTTAGCTGAAAACGGAGTTGTTTCTAATTTTCCTTTTTGATAAAAGTTCCACGTTCAGATGACAGCATTTTGATAACAATCCCCGTGCACACCGATCCGAAAAAATGACCAAAAACACTGTAGTGTACATGCCGGGCCAGTAGTTGGCGGTGTGACTTTTAATGAAACAACACGCGCCCGCAAACAAGCGTTTCCTTCTACAGAGCGGTGATGTATAAACAAACAAAATGGCAACCGCACGAACGTTTGTCTGGATGGACGATGAGGTGGAGTTGCTACAGTAAATCTACACTTTGCTGGAGAAGCGTTGATACATTCAACAGATTTCCAAAAAATTGCACTCTGGAACCCGTTTTCAAAACGTTGCGTTTTCAGGCACCTGAAATGCCGCTGTCATTTAAACGATGAGCCAAAACACAACTAAAGTTTAGCGTTTACAGTCGAAATTGTTGTCGTATAAACAGGACCTTAGCTTCAGGGGCGGACTGGGACTAAAAAACAGCCCTGGACTTTGACTCGGCCCAGCCCACAACAACCGGTGCGCATACGGTATGCGCTTCCTTCTTCTTCAATTTGATTGGTGGCCGGCCGGCTCATAGATATCTATGGGCCGGCTGGCATCCAATTTAAAGGCTGCCACCTAGCGGACTGGACGTGGAACAGTAGATTATCAGGGAGAAAAAGGGGAAAAACAAAACAAAACAAAACAAAACAAAAAAAAAAACGGTGATGACTGCGTGGCGGCCGCCGGCCGTCCTGGAGTACTGGCTGTTCTGTGTTGTTGATCCATTAACAAATCAAGTTACTGCAGGTTTTGAAAAGTAAATCACAGGGTGAATTAAATAACAACCGTAAGCTATTGTAAGTGCTGATGACATTAGAGGAGCTTCACCTCTCCTCTTGATCTCTTTAAGAGGCCTTCTAATACATGAATGCCGTGAAGTCGAGCAAAAAAAAAAAGAAGGTGTTTGTGTTTTCTAAATCCTGTTTGCTGTGAGTAATTCGTCTTTGTCCAGGAAACGCATGAATCATTTTACCCCATCGCCGCATGCACCATAATTACTAGCATCTGTTCAAAGCCGTTGGCTAAATTTAACCAATAAAAATCAAAAGGACCAGCACAGTTGAGCCAAATGTTGGTTTACGTAATTTCCCTTTTTTTTTTTCCTCTTGTGGTTCGGTTATAACACTGGCTCTCCTTTGCTTGGTAATGCTCACCGTGACTCAGAAAACACTGTTCATTGTAGGTGAGAAACAGCACAGCACCCGACGTTGTTAAAAACTTCTAAAGTGATGTAAACAAAGTAGATACATGTTGTGTGAAAGAATAACAGGAAGTGTACCATATGAGCATCTCCTTTGAATATTTAGTTCCTCATGAAAAACTAAAAAAAGAAGTGGGAAAACAGGTTTGAAATTACTGTCCGTTAAATAACAAAAAACAACAGTGGGTTTTCTGATTCTGTATTCTCAAAGTGCCGAACTCATCATCATTACAATCACCACATAGTCGAAGGTAATCATGTAATCAGAGCATGTAGCCGCAACCGAAACTAATCACAAACCTGATTTTCTCACTTAAAATGAAAATTGAACCTTTTCATTAAAGATTCCATTTTTCCCCGTTTGTGATTTATGTGTTAGCGTTTGATGTATTGATTACTGTCTGCAGCCACAGCCCGAGGAGAAAAACATTGATGTGGGCTCACACAGGAGAGTGAAACTGAAACAAAGCTTGGTGAACTTTGTGGCGTACAACAGGTATCGGTGGAGTCCAACAGAAGAAGTCAATGAATTTTAAATTACGCCTGATGAGTGAAGCTTTTCTCGACCGAAGAGAGAGGATGTATTCATCAGTGTGTGTGTGTGTGTGTGTGTGTGTGTTGGAAAAAGACGGAGAGAACAAGTGCGCTCTCATATCCCTAAATCCTCGCAGGATTTCTGAGAGAACCAGGAGCAAATGGGTACTTATGCTGAAGGACTGCTCATCGTGAACACTCTACCAGAGGGCTTGTTTCATCCAAAGTATGTTGCAGTTGATGCCCTATCAATTATGGTTAAGGAAGGGATAAAATCTGTAGTCTGAGTTTCAGAATCTGTTGGAGGTAATAAGACAGACTATTCTGCATTAACAGAATATGTATGCTAGATGGTTATAGTCACTGCTGGCCTTGTAGTCGAACTGGATTTACGGCAGCGGGCTTGGAGAGAAGTGAGCAAAGCCATAGGGTTACATGGTAAGTTCTGAAAATATATATTTGTGACTAGTGTAATCTGTTTTGTTGAGCTGCTTCTTAGCAAAGTGCTCTGAGAAATTTAAGTTGGTCTTTTTTGGTGGAAGGTAAACAATGGAAGAAGTGAAGCAGTCATGCGCTGCCGTGGAAAGCTTAATGATCACGTAGCTTCACTGTGACAGAGCCCATCAGTTTGTACAGTACCACTCTGAATGAGTTTTTGCATTTTGGCCGTTGCCACCTTGGTTTTATGGAGCCAGAAGTGAGCATATTTAAATGAGAGGGTGATGCTGTGGTGGAGCGAGGGGTGAATCACGCCCAACTTGTCATTTACAAGGGTCAGATTCAGATTTAGATCAACTTTACGCTCTAAAGCATACCCTGCCTCATCATCAGTTTTACGCTAATGGGACCATAGTCTGCCGGTCTCTCTCTCGTATCCCATCGCTGCATCTTGCTAACTCGGCCATTCTGGATGTCACTAACTCGGCTTCTTCTCCGGAGCCTTTGTGCTCCACTGTCTCTCAGATTAACTCGTATTGCAGCGGTGCCTGGATAGCATGACGTGTGTGGTTGTGCTGCTGCCGTGGTCCTGCCAGATGCCTCCTGCTGCTGCTGCCATCATTAGTCATTAGTCATTAGTCATACTTCTACTGTTATTATACACATATGATTATTATTACACATGTATACTGCCAGATATTAATACATACTTTCAACATATTGTACCACAGTAGCCAGAATTATAACTATAATATTATTACTTTCATTAATGTTGCTGTAAGCTACTGTCATTACCGTCTGTCCTGCATCTCTCTCTCTCTCTCTCTCTCTCTCTCTCTCTCTCTGTCTCTGTCTCTCTTTCTGTCTCATTGTGTCATACGGATTACTGTTAATTTATTATGCTGATCTGTTCTGTACAACATCTATTGCACGTCTGTCCGTCCTGGAAGAGGGATCCCTCCTCAGTTGCTCTTCCTGAGGTTTCTACCGTTTTTTTTCCCCCGTTAAAGGGTTTTTTTTGGGGAGTTTTTCCTTATCCACTGTGAGGGTCCAAAGGACAGAGGGATGTTGTATGCTGTAAAGCCCTGTGAGGCAAATTGTGATTTGTGATATTGGGCTTTATAAATAAAATTGATTGATTGAATTGAATTTAAAAAATTCTAATCATGCTATTTTAACAAAGACTTGAAACTAGCAACTGAGACAACAAACTCCTTTGGGAAATGTTTACTGAGGTAATAAATCAAGTGACAAGAAGGGTAATTTTCTCACAGACTTGAATACAATCTGACTTCTTTTGCCAACCAGTAGAGTCGCCCCCTGTTGGCCATTAGAAAGAATGAAGGTTTAATGCACCGCTGCATTGGCTTCACTTTTCAGACTTGCCGGCTATGTCCACTTCTTTTATACAGTCTATGGTGTTGAAGTTACTCTTAAAGATCTTTTTTGTTCTCTATGGCGGCACCCATGGCACTAAGCTGTAATTGCAGGTGTGTTTTTGGATCTCACTTTCCAGGCCATAGCAACTGTTTACTTGCAAAGCGAACAGAGACTGGGATAAACAGTGCGCTGCTTTACAGACAAGTTGAAGAGCGAGTCTGTTGCTGGCTGTTGTGGCCTCCGCCTACCCTCTCTGGTGTACCAACTGCTGCTGGGTGATGGAAAACTAACTGTGCGCCACAGACACCCACTTCGTAATGCTGGAAATACAGCATCATCAGTGGATCACCATTGAGTTACCTCACTGGGCCATAGATAGTGATTTAACAGATATTTATTTAATGAAAATCTTTGAGATTATTACTTAAAGTTGATAAGTAAAGTAAATTAATGTATATTACTGTTCATTTTATTTAGATGTAACTGCCAGTGATGGTGGGCTTGATGTCATTTTGCCTTTTTGGTTTGTTGACATTGCTGTAGTTCTTTTTACCCAATCGTAAATATCACTGTCATAAGAGGTGCCCAATATCTCCAATTACGACCACAAAGCTGACATGGAGCTTTCTTTCATAGGTTTGTCTGAAAAGCGACACGTACTTCCTGCTGCTTTCTCTCCATATTCTCAGTTAAACTGGCTTTTATGTATTGGCCAGCGCAAATCGAACATAGCATCCTTTTAACCAAAATAAAATGTTTTTTTTAACCAGAATTCAAAAATAATATGTCCCTTCTCAGCCCCTGGTAGACTGTCTATGCCTCATGGGAGCTATAAAAGGACTTCTAAATGGACTTTCTAAAGACTGCGTGTTTCTCTCAGGATAAATCCAAAAAGACATGAGATTAACTGATAATAATAAACCATCATGGCACACACACACACACACACACACACACACACACACACAGGTATTATTATTGAAGCCACTCGAGGGAAATAAATCTTTCAGGACCATTTGCTACAAAGAGGATGCTAATTAGTTCCTTTTGTAAATTTCCTGTATATTTTGACTTCTAGTGCTCTCAGTGCAGCAGTTATATAAGATAAAACCCAGAAGCACTAATTAACAGAACTTCCTGCCACTAAAAAGCAGATGAATATAGACAACTAGCAGACAGCTCTTCGACAGATTGCTTTCATGTTTCCAAATGTACTATTAAACACCTTGTGTACATGTGACTGTAAGCGAGCATAAAGTACACTTTGATTGCATTTCACTGGTATTTGTTTGTATTTGCTAGTCTGAGTGGGCGGAAGTTTGCTGCATAGATCAGCCTCTCATTGGGCGGAACGAGCCACCCGCTGAAGTCCCGCCCTACCACTTCCGGTTGTGTAGCAACTTTTGCGGTGTTTGATTTTGCGGGGATGTAGCCATTTTTCTGCCATGGTTCGCGTCCTGTAGGCGATATTTTTGTGGGCGTGTTACACCAAAACCTATTTTTGCAAGCGCACCGTTGCTGTGGCACCACCAAGAACGATTGTGATTGGTTGAAAAAAATAAAAAAAGCTGGGACGTTTTTTCTCCAATCTTAAAGTGAGAGTCGGCGCAGCCAGACCTTTCTTTTCTTGAGAAAGGTCTGGTGAGCGAGACTAGTATTTGCAGACTCACATGCCCATATTTGTGCTGCTGAGTAGGGATGCATTTAACAATTATTTTTGTTATCGATTCATCTGCCCATTATTAGTTAATTTTATAACTAATGTATGTTGCAGGTGCAACATACATTAAGTTTGTCAATGCAACGAAAGGCAACAGGAGTCAATTGAATGAATCTCATAAACCAGTCACACAGAGAATCTGTTTGTCTGTCACTGATGCTGTGTGTGTATATGCAATCAGTAGTACAGCGTAACTAGAAGTAAGATGATACCTGCCCAGCGCAGATTTGTTTGCCTCCTGGTACAGATTTGTTTGCTTAAAGGTGAAATAAGCAGCATGACCTTGTTGTATTTTACATCCAACCCTGCAGGTGACCTTTGGGGATGTACATGTGTGAGTGTGAATGTATAAGTCAGCGCTGAATTCAATCAATCTTCTTCAGAGTGTTTGAATTAAATTTCATTAAATTTCACAGTGAGCTTGAATTGTGTCTCGGCCTCTTTGTTTACTTTGCCTTCTCTTTTCTTTTGTTGAACAGCAAAAAATGTATCAAAAGAGATCACTGTGAGCATGTCACAGTCAATCACATCGCTGACTTAGGCAACATCCACAGTAATGCTGTTTAAAATGAAAACAATCTCCGTGCCTTTGAGGGTTTAAGCACCATTTCAGAATTAATCTCCATCCATACTGAAAACACATATCACATAATAATTTACATACATCGAGTATGTGTATACCTTTTTCCTGTAAACAGGAGGAAGATTGTCTACTTGCAGTTGGTTGCTTAGTTTCAGAAGATACTACGGAGATGGTAAAAAATAAAACCAGAGATTTCTTTGCTTGGAGCGATGATGAGGTAAAACTGTTAATGACATGCACTGCAAATGCAAATTTTCTAGACTATTACCCAGAGGAGCTACATGTGAGAGTGCAAATGTCTGAATCAGTTGGATCGGACATTAAACGTGACTATATCTGACCAGTTCCTGAGTACAAGTCTATGTAATGTCCGACTGAGCCAATGTGTAAATAAAATTCACAGAGAATGAGTGGGCCTCTTGATTATATTTCTATAATGGGGATTGTGTGAAACAGGAAGAAATCAAACATCCAAGGGGGAAGAAGAGGGGTCATTTACATGAAGACATCAATGAAAATGTTTAACTGTCAGTAAAGGCTGAATCGTCAGACAAAGTCAAGGAATGGCAAGAGACTTGTAGTTTATGACCAAATTACAAATCAGCTATGAAACTGCAGAGTAATCTGTGTCATGTCCTTCCTCCTGTACGCTCCATCCTTGCCCAAAACCAGTGTCCTGTTGTGTGCTACATATATGAAAAGTAAACTCAGGACAACGTCTTGACCTGATTTTCTGGACATAGCCGGGAGTTTATATGAGAAAACAGCCATAGACTGGGAGTTGTTGCAGAGCTAACACTGCAACATATAAGACCAGTATCAGGAGCATTACCCATTGCCGGAGGAAGCAATGGCAGTACCCACACAAGAAGGATAAATTCACAAAAGTTATGTAGACCAAGTTATAATATTTTGACTGATAAAACTGCATCAGCAAGCAAACTTGGGTGTCTGTGTCATCATTTCCAAAGGTCTCCCTTTCCACCCATCCAGACTAAAACACACAACCCTGAACTTTTCAAACTAAAAGGTCTGTTTCATTATTTCCAAAATGAAGGGTAAGTGTGGTAGCTAGGCGTAAATGTAGCACTAGTTATGCTTTTTAAACCGAAAACGTATTAGTGTGGGTGTAGCAACAGTAATGACAGTGAGTGTTATAGTGGGATTTCTTGATTACAGTGACGTGTGTATGTGTAAACTGACTTCATCTCCAGGTCATGGCTGTCTTGAGGCGTGAAGCTGAACAAGGCCACATATGTGTTGAGCTTGAGGACATCTTTCTGTAGCTGGCTCTGCTCCAACTAGAAAACAGACACACATAGAAACACACAGATTTTCAAGAAGTCTCCGGAAAGAGGAAGTTAAGTTAAACCAAGCTCATAGTCACACAAACACAATACAACACCATATTCTCCATTGTCACTTTTCTCACAGCCGTATCTTAAAATAGTCTTTTGGCATTCACGTCGGCAGGAGAAGCCCTTGTTTACAGAACACTGATAGGCCGGGGAGCCGATTAAGTTGTTCTGCAATCTGTTCCTTTTAATCCACCGTCAACACGAGTGGGAGAAGCGGGATCAGGTTTTCATGAACGCTCAGGAAGTTTAAACAGGACAGGGCTGTGGGTGGAGAGGAAGTTGTCGGAGAAGTGTTAGCACAATTAGCAGGGAGATGCACCGCCATTCTGACGCTCTTCACACCTGCTCAGCAAACGGGTGGGCGTTTTCTTGTTTTATCACCGATACCTTGAGTATCTGAATAATGCCTGCTGCCTGCTGTGTCCCTGAAATCTCTCCAAATGATAACTTGTCCCGTTCGTGTATAATGCTTGGGGGGAAATTTTGCCAAAAGCTATGAGAATCACTTTTTAAGACACACTTGAGGCTGTTTTTGAAAAAAAAAAAAAAAAAAAAGCAGGAGAATTTGCCATCTTGGAGGCACTGTATAGTTAATGAAGAGAAGTGTTTCTGGTCTTTTGTGGCTCCCCGAGCATCATCCACGAGGACAGGCAATGTGCCTGATGGATGACTTGAGTTAGCTGCAGCCACAAGGCAAACTGCCTCTGTGGCCTCTGGGTGAAAACAACAACATCAAGTGGTGGCAATCCATTACAGCTAACTAAGAGCCGCTCGCTGGCCTTGAGAGACTCTTACGCTAGGGGAGCCTGAACACTTGATGAGAGGTCAGGCGGGTCGAGATAGCAGCCTCCTCTATAACTAAGTTATCAGAAAAGACGGCAGTATTTGAAGTGAGGGACTATGTGGTGAGGGGAAAAAAAGAGCAGTGTGCATTCCTGACCACTCAGGGCTGTAAAACAACCTGTGAACACAACTTTGACATATTATCACCTTATAAACTTTTTATAGTAAACCTGTTAGTCAACAGTTTCCTATTTACATGTCTAGCAAACAGAGACTAATATTAGCTTGAATCTGGAGGATGTTTCTGGCCAGCTGGCGATCGTATGTACCTCTCCCTCTCTCTCTTGCTCCAACAACTCCTGAGAAATATATCTTGCTTTAGTAGGCTTTGATTCTCTGCCCAGACCCGACCCGACCTGATGGGTTTGGCCTGGGTTAGGGCTGTAATTTCCCCTGGGCTTGAATCGGCTCGGGTTCGCTCCAATTTCCCGTAGTTTGGTTCCTTTGATTTTTTTAAATGCAGACCTTATAGTCTGTGTAATGTAATGTACTCCTGTCTCTCATGAATGAGGGGAAATGAGGGAATAATCCCTATTTGATATATATGGCAGTATACATGACAGCTTTTGGGCTGAGCCGAACATTCAGTAGGAGAAAGTGCATATCTGAGTTGGTCACATACATCTGTTTCCGCACTGAAAAGACTTGAGATGACTTTAACTTGTAACAAATGTTTTAATATAAATAATGTACATATTTCTTTTCAGTGGAAATTCTGGCTTTTATCTGACTCTGGCTAAAAACTGCTGCCACGGTTCGGGCTTGGACAGAAAGTATGTGGGTTTATGTAGAGTAGGAACAGATTTTTTTGGGCTTGATCACAGCTCTCGTCTCAAGTGGTGGAACAGGTGGCTAAGGTGAGATACACAGCGACTGTGAGTGGTGGGGGTAACATTACAGGATGAGTAAAAAGCAGGCCAGCTGCTCTGTTTTTTGGTTTTCACATGAATACCATCATTTACTGTAAACCCCAGTGACATGTCAGGCAGGTATGAAGGCATGAAAATAACAGATGATGCCCAGGTCTTCTACAGCAGCTAAATGCTTCAATGTGTACACTGAACTTGTTGCTGCACACACTCATTTGATCTATTGTGTAAAAATGTTGATTCATGCAGCTTTAAGAGCTAAATTAATAGATCTTTATTCCAGTGACAGCCATTTGGCTTCTGGCGGTGACACATCTTTATCTTCCAGCAAGAACAAAAGGACAACAGTTACTTTGGATGCACAGCAGCTGCCTGAAAAGAACAGCCAAACAAAAAGAATACCACCTAGAATAAAATCAAACTTCTCATAACAGAGAATCCAACCATAAAGAGAGCACGGCATTTGCCAGACTATTTTACTGTCAATTGATCTCGGGTAGTTTAACACTAAACCTGGAAAGTGCGAACAGATGGGGATCCTGTGTGTGACAGCGTGTGCTCCATTTGTGCGTGTGAGCCTCCCATCTCAAATTGGAGGCTTCTTCTCTGGCGGAGAAGAAGCAGTTTTCGAGCGTTTTTCTCTGCTCATTACCCTGCAGAGCCTCCATCTGTCCGTCCGCCAGCCTGAGCTAATGGACCTGTCGGCTGACAGACAAACAGCCCCCTGCCAGCTGTGCTCGGTCCAGCCTGATAACGCAGTACAATGCACTTCAAGTCTCTTCCCCTGAAATGACCGGCTGGACTGCTAGATTGTATTGCAGGGGATAGGTGTGTGTGTGTGTGTGTGTGTGTGTGTGTGTTTATGTGTGTGTGTACATGTCTGTATTTTTTGCCTTGTATGGTTATTTGTTCATTTTTGTGTTTGTCCAAGTATCTGTGGTCTTTTTCCACTGTTGACAACAGAGATAAACATGTTAAACTATAAAAGTAAACAGAATAGATTGCTGCTCATAGAAAATATGTACAAAGAACATTGATACTGAAAGCACGTCTCCCACAAACCCCCATCATGGAAGATAGAAAAGAAGAAGAGCAGTTTTGAAATCTGCTCATAAAATATTCATCGACACTCTGCTGGAGGTACCGAGATATTCACAGAGGTTTAACCTTTTTCTCTCACTAGCATGAATTTTGCACCATCAGCACTGCATCGACACTGTAGAGGATAAAGACAGAAGCTCCGATTCCAGAGCTGCAGATCCAAACATTACATAAGGTCAAGGCCTCTCTCTATCAGTGCAGGCCAGTGTTTGTGTCAGCTGGGTTATGATTTGTTGCAGCAGGAAGAGAAGTTTTCCCTCTGAGTCCTGGGAAATTCAGCAGTGACGATGGAGGCGAGGGGCAAAGTGCAACATGCTTAATGGGCCCAGAACAGACTGGCTGGGTATCAGTTTTCAGACTGGCCACGAAGAGTTCAGGCACTGGTCAGTGGACAAAGTCTTTTCTCAGAGGTTTTCAAACTGCACCGATAATACAAGACTGTAAGTGAGCTGCAGAATAACAATCACTGTGAAAAGTGAAACTCAAAAATTGCTGACAAGACAGTTTAAGTTTTCCATTCCTCTAAAATAGTACATTCAGATCATTCAGTTTTCTTACTCCTCCCAACTGTGCAGAATCTACTTGCCTGCAGTCAATTTTTACTTGCTCCTATACAAACTGTTGTGTTTACTGGCAGCTATCAAAGACAAAAGTTATTGTCATGAAAAACATCCTCATTTTATCAGCCTTGCTCTCAAGCTTGCAGCAAACTGCACCATACATAGTTGGAGTTTTATCCACATCCTCTAATGCCACCCAACTAAACTCTTGTTTCCAGGATAATTGAAATGCTCGCTTACACTTAAGCTCATAAACTTTGTCTTTACACGCCACCATTTTCTCACGAGTGCCTGATCCGTACTGTGCATGTGCCACTCTAAACAGAAATGAGAAGGAAGCCAGTTGGCTCACTCCTTAGCTACTTCCATCATCAGATCCAGATAAAACTATGTGTTTAATCCTTATTTACCACTTGACTGATGGGGCAAGATAGGGCCAGATTTACTTGCCCTAGGCAGCCCTTATTGAGTCCTGCTACCAGTTTATAATCATGTCAAAAACCTTTTTTACTTACACAAGGCAGCAAATGGTCTTTGTCTGTGAAAACTATTTACCTTAAAATCTGACATAATTGAAGGCTCACGTGAAGTTTTGTGGGACAATCTTGTTGTACAACCTTTTCTACAGCTGCTGTAATAACTGATAAAAACACATTTGGAAATTACCATCTACCAATTGTCAATTAACATGTATCCATGCTTTTAAAATTTACTGGGACTGGATTTTTTTTTGTCAAAAGAGGCCAATGAATATAGAGGGCCTTTACTGTAATCAGCCTATTACAGTACTTGCAAACTATTAAAAAATATTCTAAAAAAATCCTAGTTAATATCGGCAGTGTAAGGAAGCAAAGATGACTTTGAATCATTCATACTTCCTCTAAATTCAGTTCATTTGTGGACAATACTAAAATGCAGGTGTATGTTAGAAGAGCAGTACTGCTTAGATATCAATACTGTCCTCATCCACACACACTTGTCAGCATCAGATATGAATTATGTCAAACAATCAGATGGATTTGTTTCATTCATTCATTCATTTTCTGTAACCACTTGTCCTGTTGGAGGTCGCAGGGGGGCTGGAGCCTATCTCAGCTGACATTGGGCGAGAGGCAGGGTACACCCTGGCAAGGTTGCCAGACTATCACAGGGCTGACACATAGAGACAGACAACCATTCACGTTCACATTCACACCATTCAATATAGAGTTACCAATTAATTAACCTGTATGTCTTTGGACTGTGGGAGGAAGCTGGAGTACCTGGAGAAAACTGACGCTGACACAGGGAGAACATGCAAACCCCACCCTGGAGATTTGTTTCTTACCTGCAAATCATTAGGTTTTCTCTCTGGCTGCAGGTAATGCTCTGTCCCATTCTCAATGACTGTGAAAACTGCAAAGAAAAAACAAAGAAACAATTAATTAAATCAACAACCATTTTGATAAACAAGATTAAAATCTAAAGCCTTGCTTGTGGCCCCTAAAATCTGCAATGTTTAGCAGATTATATGTTGGACACAATTTATTATATCTTTGCTACTTTTAGAACATTGCCAGAAAAGTGGCACAAATTCCACATTTGGTCCTATGAGTAATTAATGCGAAGACAAAAGGGCAAATTTCAAACCAATTAACTGGTTTAATTATGAGACATATTGGCTGCAATTGGAAAAGAAACAACTTCTACTTCACAAATATCTCCACCATTGACCTCAGTCTTTTTTCCATTAACCCAGGCACTATGAATAAACTGGAGTAGTGTCATGGCCGACACATGGCCCAGGCCAAGAGCGTATTATCTTCTTCTTTTGTTGGGTCAGATGCTATTCTCTAAAGGAAATTGTTCAGCAGCATTGTAGCCATGCTCCAAATAACATTTTCCAATGCCAGGGACTACCTGGGAGCGCTTCACCATTCTCCTTGTCGCTCTGCCTTCACTGCTCAGAGTGAATGTTCCAGATTGCTAAGGGTCAATGCCTTGCCCTTCACTACAGAGACTATTGTGCAGCTGAAAGTACCCTGTCACCACTAAATCAAGAGCCACACACAATGCAGGTGATAAAAAAGAAAGGTCTAAATGTTTCTTTAGGTCTACAGGGTTTTCTGTAGCTGGGTCAGAATCAGCAAACAGCAAAAAGGGCGAGTTCAGTTCAGTGAAAAAACAGCAAAGAAGCTTATTTGATGGTTCACAGGAGGAAAATTTGATGTTGCAACCTTCCCTTGTGGCAAGAGCAATAACTGTGTGTTTTTTCCCTTTGTCACTACATGGCTGTAATCCAGATGCACACAGTGTACCGCAACAGATACTCACCGTCATCGCTGTGTTTTCTCGACAGCTCCTGCCTACTGCTGTGAGCGACCACTTCCTCTGGAACCTTATCCAAGTCACTCGTCTGCAGAGGTCAGAGAGGGGAGACAAAACATACTGTCAGATAGATAGATAGATAGATAGATAGATAGATAGATACTTCAGTTTCTGAACCAACAACTAGTTAAAATGCATCCACTCTCCCAGTCTAACCCGCTATTTTGGAGAAGACTGTAGTGTAGCAAACATGCTGTGTCTAACTCTGCATTTGGAAACTATTATCATAACCCCTGTTGAGATCACATTGTCTCTGTGAGCCTCCACCGCCCATTCACTAACAGCTGCACAGGACAGGACAGGATGGCCTGAACCCAACAGCTTTCAGATGTCATCACGCGGAGACGCGTATCCAGGCTGCATATACAGTTTAGCTTACATTAAAAGTGATACGTTACGAAAAACAGATTTTCCTCTGCATGACACACAGAGGTGGAGAGGAGGCTTGAGAGTGTGGCTGTACAAAACAATCGGTCGGGTTCATCTTCAGAGCTGTAACATGAGCGTTTGCACGGACATCTCCCTCCATCACTGCTTGGTCCAGACTGCCTTTATTGGTAGTGTTTACAGCCCTGCAGTGGCAGTATCTATTTAGACCATCAGCTACAGTGTTTCTGTTGCAGTGGGACAAAACATAACAAGTATAATACATAAACTGAACTGTGATAACCTGTATGTACATTGGAGCTTAATGAAGAGCAGACCTGAGATAGGAAATAGGACAGATAAAGTTCCAGCGAGCAGTATTTTGTGTTGACAGGGTAAAAGCAAACACTATCCAACATAAAAATGATCCTTTTCTTACTGAGTTTCTGTGTGGAGACTCAGAGCCACTGGCCCTCTTGGCTTTTTGTGCAAGCGACGTCCCAAACCTCAAGGCCTCATACACAGGGTCCACCTTGTTGCCACAAGCTTTGGAAAAGAACAGGACATGAGAAAAGCTGATAGCAAACAAATGTTACGCTTGCAGGATAGCCATGTGGTGATTCACAATACTATAAAACCAGGTTGGCAAATCTTATAAAACAGCTCAAGTGGAAAAGAGGTTCTGGAGGAGCAGAGTGAAGTTTTCGCTTCCCACACACGAGTGCAATTCTTATGGAGATTTAAGCTGCTCACCGATGGGCATGACTTCTTTGATGCAGCCATACTGTTCCTGGATCAATAATGGAGAGCTGTAGTACCGCCGAAAGCCTTTTGGCTGAAAGACAGAGAGGGGGAAAAGAGAGAGAAGGGACACACACATTAGAGATAAATCAATGTGCAACACCACAGGCAACACAGCACCCGGACGCTGAAATACTGCACGAAACTCTGTTCAGTCGGATGTTTCTGAGCACAGCTGACAGAGATAAAGTTCTGCCACAGTGGATGTCGGACATCGCTGTTTGGATGAATTACAACAACTTGATTTCGCACTGCTGACAGCGTGGACAGGACAGTGTCTGATAAATACCTGAAACAGAACTCTAGTGTGCTGTGTATGAATGTGCACAGCCCTCATTTTCATGGCCGAGTGATCTGTATGAATGAAGAACAAGTACACAATGAGCGCTGGAGTGTTGACATACCCAAACATTATGCCAAAAAAAGCATTCCTCATCAATTGCACAATTTGATGGAAGAAAGGGAAAAACAGTTCTGAGTCATTAATTAATAATGAACTACATGAGTAACAATCCATTTGAATTTACGACTATAATTATAATAATGACTTTATCAAGGACACAGAGAAAGGTCCATAGCGTACTAAATAAAAACAGGCAATAGGCTGTGTACAAAAATAAATAAAAGTATAGATAAAATAATAAGAAATACATAACAATGCATCATGTAACTTTGTATAAAATATACAGAAATAAAGAAAGTAATTTTAATTAATATATCACAAACCTGTTTAGTAGTGATAGGGAACTGAAATAATATTTTTTTCACATTTGCAGGGTTCAGTTTAAAAGCACATTTTGTCATTTAATTGACAATTATGTGGCAATTTAAGGCCAATAAGTAATACGTCACTTCTAGGATGAGTCAATATTTACTGTATATAAACATGTCTTTTAGTTTTGATAGTGTGTCACATTTTTTTGTAATAACTATTAGAGGTTAAAATAAAATAATAATAATCACTTATTGAGTGAATGAAACATTTCACTAATTTAAAAATGGTACCTTTAAATAACTTCTAATAATTTTAAAAATAATATAATAAATATTATGCATCTTGCAGCAATGCAAATAATTCATACATTACCTATTATACCAGTGACATATTGATAAGCACTGAGCCACCTGCAGCCTGTAAACACATCTTGCAAAGTACGTCCTTCTTTCTTAACTCATTAAGATGTGAAGAGCTCAAACCTTAATTTTACCAGAACCCAGCATCTGGCGACATCAATCAGCACCGACAGAATCTGTTTATTAGGAGTGGTGGGAACTGTGTTCATAGCAACGTAATGGCAGCAATGTAATGAAAAACACACTGACTAACAGCCCCGAAAAGGCGTCAACATTGAAAAACAATGACAAGACTGGTACATAGCTCGAGAGTTAGAGAGGGTGGGGTAGAACACAGATGCTGAAGCGGCTGTTGTTGTTTACAAAATGTCGTCAGGCCCGGTCCACACTCGGCACAGCACTACCCCGCAGCTGAGGTGCAACATTAGTTCCACTCAATTTAAATAACTTTCAGCACATTATTATTCAAATGAAACTAGAATCACCGCCTCACGGTTGTGTGCCTCCGCCAACCAGTCAAGTTTCGGATTACATTCATGTCTGTCCAGACTCTTCATGTAGTGAGGACTCTGAAGGAATTTAATAAAAGGCATTAAGAGTTGTTGTTTTTTTTGGCAAAATGGAAATTATCACCATATTGACAGGTATGATTCCAGAGAATAACCTCCAGGGAGAAACATGCTGTCTTCACTTAGAGATTATTTTTTACAGAGGACTGATAGAAAGCTTCATCACATGGCACAACAGCAGTCACAGAAGCTCAATATTTGCAAACCCTGTGGAGTATCAGAGAACCAGGACAGAACACAAAGTTGTAGCAATGACAGCAGACAATGCTTCAAAGAGGGATGTTGCTGCAAAGAAGCTACAAATTCTAAAACGTGGATGCTTCGCACATGTCTTCAACCCGACAACTCAGAGGATCTATACAATCAGCACAGTTTCAACGTGGACACCAAAGATTAGTCTCACTAATTCGGTATCTGACCAAATGTCTCCCCTTCTGTCTCTTATGAGTTATGACATTGAATAATGGCTGGAAAAGTATTTTTTGGACGTCACAGTGAAGTTGACCTTTGACCTTTTAGAAATGAAATGTCATTACTTAAATTATATTATCTTAGTCGACATTTGTGTGAAAAGCTGTCATAGTTAGCGTATGAACTTTTTAAATTATGACTAAAATTGTGTTCTGTTGGTTGTTCACAGTCACAGTGACCTTTATCTTTGACCTCCAAATGTTTAAGTCTAACTTATACTTTTGCGGCTGTGCACTTGCTTTCAGCACAGGCTGGTACAGGCACCTCTCATGTTCGCCAAGCATATTGAATATAGTACTGAGACAGATTGTGCATAGCAACCAACGTCACACATGTATGTTGGGACATGCTTTTGAAGTTTGCATAACTTACCTCTATTGTAATTTCCCTCAGTTTCCCTGTGTTTTATGAGAGGTAGAATTAAAAGGCTGATATCTTCTCTCCCCTGCACTCCTGCTGCTTTTTGCTATCTTTTGTTACCATTCTTACAAATATGTCTCTCAGAGGCTTCCATTTTCGGGTACACTCTTCAACATTACTCTGCAGCTCTTTAGCAGTCTCTTTCCAAAAACTGTGACTTATATTTTCTTTTTTTATAATCTTTAAATGAAGGATCAAACAAGTGGCTCTATCTTCTAACTTGCGTCACTAGCTTTTCTTCAGACTGGTCCATGCTTGTTGTGTTTGTCGTTGTAACAGACCCAGCTCTGATGTCCAATCTAACTTCTGCGGCGTTTGCTATACCTGGCGTGTAGTCCCATTTTTTAGGAGACGTGCAGCAAGTCACTGCAGCATTCTGTGAGCCCTGCAAACCATCTCTGTGGCTCTGCAGAAGCTCTGTGCAAGCTTTTTTCACAGAAGTTTAAATCATAATTACCATAATTAGTTCATCCTTGTTACCGTGGGAAATTTGTGGCAAAATTAAAGAAATTCCCATGTGGCACTCCTGAGATATCGCATTGATGAGAATGGGACATATGGGAGGTGAAAGTGACCTTGACCTTTGACCATAAAAATCTAATCAGTTCATTCTTGAGTTCAAGTGGACATTTGTGCCAAAGTTGAAGAAATTCCCTCAAAGCGTTCCTGAGATATCACGCTCCCGGGAATGGGACAGTTGGACGGACAACCCGAAAACATCATGTCACCGGCCCACCAGCATAAATACATTAAACTATTAAAGACTACAGCTGTGGATCACCTTCATGAATACATAACTGTTTTGTTACAAACAGAGCTGAACATGTAGGAGACGAAAATGTGTCCGATGTCAGGTGGTCCGCAGCCATGAATCTGACCAGAAAAAACTGTCTTAAAGTCATGGTCTTGATTTATCTGGCCGTCATGTTCTCCACCCATCTCTCAAGGCCCTCAAACATTTATCATTTATATATCCATTACCTACCTGTGTCCTGTCCAATCAATACTTCCCTATCAGTTTCAAATCCTTCTTAAGTAAAGAAGAATGACAGAAGATTAAAATTCTCCTCAGACACAAAGTCAACTGCAGCACACTCAGTAATGATTAATGTATAGTTCCACGTTTTCAGCATTATTCCTCTGTTTTTAATTTCTGGAAGTCATCCTAGACAAACATTCATTCATTCATTTTCTTTACTGGATGTGAGAATCAGACTTGGAGGATTGCACTTTTTCCCCGTTTGTTTACATTTCATGTGTTCAAGTGGCAGGTGGTGAAATCTGCAACGCTAATCAGTCGTGAATAATTTCTTCATTTGACACTTCTCATGATGAGACGGCTAAAATAAGTAACCCTTGAGCTCTTCAGGCTTATTTCGAGAACTGAGATGTCAGACTTTCAGGGGCAAAATCATTAAGGAAAAGGTTAAAAGAGGACCACTTGTTGGGAGCCCATCTGGCTATAAACATAAGATGCGATTTGCTGTTGCTGTCTGAAACTTCATTTACTCCACTGACGTTGTGACAGCAGTGATTGTAGACATGGTTAGGTTTAGGGAGATCTGAGAAAAAGTCATGGAGGCCTTTATTATGTGTCTTAAATTCTGTTTCTATTGAACAAAAGCTATGAAGAGGACAAAACTCCACTGTTGCACACTAAGGAATGACATCTGCCTAAAACATCTGTGCATGAATAAATAATTAAATTAGAGAGCTGTCCTTTTCATGATTTTTGAATTTGAGGATTAGCAGCCATCCACACATACAAGAGTTCAGGATGTTTACTTATTTATGCATTTATTTAAACATTCCTATTCATCATGGTGATACAGGCTCAGATTGACATCACAAGTGTCTGACATGATGGAATGGATCCCTGCAGAGACAGACCTTTGTGTTAAAGAGCAAGTTCCTTTTTGTTTAACCAGAAACAGCCCTGATATCGCTAACGCCAAACCCACCAGACTCCATTTAAATAAACAGTAATTTTATCATCGTAAAACACACTTCATTCAAAGTCCACAGAAACAAAATAAAACTCACAGAAGCTGTTGTGGTTCATCTTTCCATTGTACCAACAATTGCCAACTCTGGTTTGGTTGTCCTCAACCAATCATTCACCATGTTAGACGTGAAAATTTACTGGCTCTATACAAACAAAAATAAAATGGAGTGAGATGACTTTGGCAATAGCGATTTGGGCGCTTTTTATAGTTAAACAAAAATGATAACCAAAAGGTCCATTTGCCATCATGTGGTCAGACACTTGTACAGACAATCTGAGCCAGTCAGTGGCAAAAATAACTACTTTTAATGGATGCAAACTGATGGTGGACAATTGCCCCGAGCGATTACACTGCAGCCTGTTTCGCCACTGGTCTCGCTCAATACTAGACCACTTTAAAAAATCGTTGTTCCCATTAGTCACTTAAACACAAAAACATGGGAAAATAGGCTCCACGTTAAAAAAAAACCCTGAAGTTATTCTTTTAGTAGCTATTAATACTGTACATAAATAATGGTACGTACTTTACTTATAGCTCAATTGTGTCATTGCAGCAGATCTAGTGTAATATATACAGTAGTATTTCCTCAGCTCTCACTGGTAACAGACTGAGAGTGTTAGCCTGGTTTAAAGCAGACATAAACTGACATGTATTGAGAATTAATCATGTGATCCAAGAACTCCCAGAAACTCCAACTGGACTAGAGTTGCCAAGACTGAGCTCAAACAAAAACTGTGTGTGTCCGGGCTGTTTTAATCAGATGGAGGGATGCTGCCCCGCCCACCCATGCCCAGTGGCTGAAGGACATTATGTTCTGCCTTAATCTTGAAAAGATTCAATACTCAATTAGTAACTCAAATAAAAAAATCCAAAAGGTTTGGGGGGCCCTTTCTCAAGTACTTTCAGAGTTGCAAGCTAAACTGAAGATTGTGTTGTTTCTTGTTCTTGGTGCTTTCTGTCAGTGTACACTCTACTACTCTCTACTCTACTGCTAAAGTACCCCATCATTTACATAGACATCCCTCCTCCTCTCTTTCAATATTGAGCCTGACTTTCAGCTCATTATCAATTTTTTTTTCACTATTCAGGAGATGGAGGACCATCCTACTGACGATATTCCAGTTGTTATTAAGGGTTAGGGTATGGGGAGGATTGTGATTTGATTTGAAGCTTTGTTTCCCATCAAACATATGCTTTGAGTTTAATAGCTGCTGTAAACATGCTTTGTGTAATCCTGTTAAAACTCAATAAAAATATTCTTGATAAAAAAAATTGTGTGTGTCAGGAGAGGCCAAATCAATGCTTTTTTAGTGACTGGTCAGCCTTTGTTCGCTGGCAGATACACAACCATTCAAACAGGAAAACGTTGGGCCTCATGCAGGAAGCGATATACAAACAAAGTTTCTCTTAGTTTTGTTTGTATCCACAATTTGTTCTCATTTTGTTAGCACCTATTGATACCTGGGATTCACCAATGATTTCTTATTTTGGCTCTTCTCAAACGTCATAAAAATTTTAACGTAGATTAATGTAGATTATTATATTGAACCAAAAGGAAATCAAACTTCCAGCCCACACCATGATACTCAGGTTGACACTTTGAGAGTAATTATAATGATTGGATAATTAAATTCATGGGCCTGAGAAATACTATTGGTCCATTAATACCAAACTGTAAAAACTGTTGGATGATTTTGCCAGCGTTCAGCTTCTAAATTACTCACATACTACTTACTGTGTGTCCCTCTCCTGACACAGCATTTACAGCATCACAAATGCTTTGCCATTTCTTTCCTGTGACGCCCCTACGGACTACCAGAAAATCCCGTTTATTTTGAGTTTATTCAGCAATATGTGAATTTCACTCCTGCTCAAGTTCTTCGTCTTCTTACAGCCTTTTGTTTGGTGGCATCTCTCAAACTCTTGGGCATGTGCCAGAGTATTTGCACATGGCACAACAACTGCCCTTATGCAGTATTTATGCCAATAACAAACAATCTGTCATGCGCCTCCAATTTATGATCAAGTGGGACTCATCGTTCAACACACCTGGGTAAGAGCAGATTTGGATGGTTAAGAATGTTTAGTGCATCTGGAGTGCATTGACTTCTCTTATTTTTTCTCTCAACAAAAACAGGAGAAAGTATGAGAGAAATGTAAGAGAATATTGCTGCATGAGGCCCAATGCATGTTTGACTTGAGGTAACTCACAACACGTACTGAAAACATAACTTTTCCATTACAGCCTCTGACAAACATAATATTTTTAGCTGACTGTTGCCAAAGCTGAAGGTGAAGTCATGTTACATAACCAAACAGCTGAACCACAAAAGCCTGCTTGTTAAATACCACCATTTTTTTTAAATCTACATTTGTCATGAATTCATTGTCACTGTTTTAGTAAGTACAGAAACCTAACAAATATATAGTGGCATACTGGTTTCATGGTTTATAAAGGCTCAGAGCATGAGGTAACTTGATTTCTTTGCTAAAGGGTTCTCAAGCCAAGAGAAACAAGCATGGCTAGAAGTGTCCAAGTTTAGAGTAAGTCGAATTTAGAGCTGTATTCCACTGGGGAAACTTCCCTTTTTATGCTTGACCCCTCAACCTCATTTTCCACTCCTGAGAGCTGATCATATCTTCAGGCCTCATCCCTCAGACATCTAGTGGAAAGACATCACAACAGGAATGGGGAAAGACTGCCTTTACTGTAACTTCCATATAATTTCCATATGACATCTATGCACTTTGTTCTCTCTCAACTCGGCTTATTCCAAATTTCCTCATGTAATTCCAGCCAAAGTTTCTCAAGTTAAGTGTAGCCAAATACTGTGGGGAACAAGGTAAGGAAAGGTAGGAAATCACACATAATATGACCTGACAGTGTTACAGTCTCCTTCTCTTCAGTGTGGGATGTGTGCGAATGACTAAAGAGTCCGAGTTCAGTGCTGACTGCCAGTTTGCTGGACTGCTATGGAAGGAGAAGCGCTAAATGTTTCTTGGTGCTGGCTTTCGCTGGTGTAACTGAACCCTCCCCTGTAAAAACATTCAGCCCTCCCCAACAGACCGACTCCAAAAACCAAATGGTCCAGTTATAACGTAGGATCACAGATGATTATAGCCCACAATCTCTATTATCATCATCATCACACAAAACTGAGGACAGGCCAGCAGAGAGTGTGTTGCTGGGAGGGAGACTACATATAATGACACTAACAAGGCTTGGAGGTTAATACAGTGCAAGGTAATAGCACTAAAAATCTGACTTATTGACTGTAAAAATGATCAAATAAATACTACTCAGTGAGGCAGTTTTACTCTAGTTTTTCATGTCAACATGTAAACACATTTGAAATCGACCATTCAGCTCTACCTTAACTTGATGCCTCTACCATGGCTCCCATTTAGAGCTCATTTTCAGAGACACACAGGAGTCGCTTAAATTAAAGCATCTTCTGGATATATTTGCTGATCAGAAATTCACAGATGCATTTCTTAGACTTGAGACAATATATTAAGTTATAGAAAAAAGCAAATTACGTCACTTCTTTAATAATCTCAAAGATTTTTATTTACATAAATGTCTGCTAAGTCACTATTTATTGCTGAGTGAGGTACCACAATGGTGACTGAGCCCATTGCCCACTGATTAAAGTACTGCAATATTTATATATTTGCAGTACTATGGACAGGGTGGCGAGAGTGACATCTGCGGGAAAAAAATGCTGTAATGTGATATTCTGTCATGTTTATACTCATGTGTCCACTTCCTGTTTTATTTTGAAATGTGTTCTCATTCTGTTTAGTGTTTCTTTTACTTCCTGAGTTTTCCCACCTTTGTTAATCACCTCATGTGTTTCACCTGTGTCTTGTTCCACCCCCCTGTGTGTACTAAGTAATGTCCATGCTTTTCAGCCTTTTCCTTCTGTTTGATTCCTTAGTTTTTGACTCTGTTTGGATTTATGGACTTTGCTTTATGTGTGATTTCCTTGAATAGACTTTTTTGCCTTCCCGTGTCTGAATCCTGACCTCCTAAGTAAAGATTTGGATTTGATAAACTATTCTTGGTGTTTTATGTTTTCCTCTGCACTGAGTCACAGTTGTGTACTAGATTGGCCCACTGTAAGTTAATGCTAATGCTAAGGGAACATTTCCTACTGCTGCAGCTTCACATTAAAAGCGTTAAACTGGTGAAACACAAGTTGACCTTTATTATGAAGTAGTCACAGGAAATGCAAAATTGCAATGTGCAGATGCAGGCTGTTTTCCAGTGTAATTTTTTTTTAATTTTATATACTTTATTAAGTATATAAAGGGGGGAAATTCAATTTTTTTCACTCTGTTGTCAATTACACACAACCTCCGAGCGGTTGGGGGGTTTGGTGCCTTGCTCAAGGGCACCTCGGCAGTGCCCAGGAGGAGAACTGGCACCTCTCCAGCTACCAGTCCACGCTCCATATTTTGGTCCGAAACAGGCGACCCTCCAGTTCCCAACCCAAGTCCCTATGGACTGAGCTACTACTGCCCCATGTAAAGTAATGCACCAAAATTCGTACATATCCTACGTAAGTATGAGCCAATAATTCATGCAAAAATAATATATTTTGGAAGGCTGAGATCATGTGACCGCTGCGCTGACGGCAGTAAAAAAAGGAAGGAATCCTGGGCGGCCTAGTTAGGAGGCAGGTTGGGGTGGTGGATGGGACACAAAACACAGGACTTTCCCCAGGAGACCAGTGTTCAGAACCGTGTCAACTTCGAGTGAACTCTGAGTCATTTTAAGGTACGTCCTCAACATGATTCTTTTCCTAAACCTTACCACAGTAACTTCACTTAAATTTGTAGCATATGGCAGGTGACAGGCTGCATATCACACACAATTATTGGCTGACTTCTTTATTAAAATGACAGTAGTTTGTTTTGCTGCCCCCAGAGCTCTGTGACTTGTAGTATTAAACTTAATAACAACAGTAACCACAGGTGCTGTCAAATCAATTGGGACTGAAATCTTTTAGATCTTTAATATCATCACATAAATGTTTTCTTTCTAGCTTTTACAATCTGCAAATCTTTTTTTTTTTTGGAAAGGGTTAATAAGCCTTCAGGTTTAAAATGTTCACACCTTTTAAGGGTTCAGTATGTGTTTATGGCTGTTTTAAAATACAGAGATAGAGTTAAATGAAATCATTAGGTAGCAACAGAAGCTTATTAAGACCACAGTATTATCTATTTAGTATGATTATCTTTGATCAGTATTGCCAACTTTCCCATTTTGTGATACTGAAAAGTTTCCACAATCTCATTGCCTCTGTTCGTAATATAAAAACTGAAATTAAATAATAAATGATGTGATAATTATTCCAAATATTATTTTACACCCCCAGATTTCACAAGGCTCGACTTACATATTAAAAAAGACACTGTGGAATGCCAAACACATCATAACAGTGTTACGTGTGACATCTTCGATAGTGGTTACGAAGCTGCTTCGGGGTGACTGTATTGATCCCGATTTAATGGCTCACTTTGACAGCTGCACGGCAGAACTTAACGGAGGTGAGGAGGAGGTCAGCGTTTTTGTAAATACTGGGCTGCATTACTATTATCTAACACACAGACAGACAGAGTGATGATATAACGATGATGAGGACGATGACGGGGATGGATGGTGGTCACAGATGTACCAGCTCACTCACACATAAAGTGTGATTTCTGAATAAGCACATTCTGGTGGGAAACGGTCAGACAGCCAATTTCTAATATGTCTGTTTTGATTTCTATCAGAATGACATCAGTAATTATAAGCTCAGAATCTCCCAAACTGCTGACAGCGAAGAGACGAATGCACTGTCTACATCATGTCTTGTATTATCCTGTATCATGCCTCTTACCAGTTTGCCCATGCAACGTTGCTGTCCCACTCCGTTCTCACATTTGTGGTGGAGGCTCATTTTGCAGGCTTTGCAGCGGAGGCCATGCTTTGCCGTGTTTCCTGCCAGGAACACCACATGCTTGGCTGTTGTACCTGATAAACACACAGAAAAGAGGCAACAAGTTCAGATCTGCCAGTTCAGGAACTGGACTCAAATGCTGCTCCAAAGTGAACAGCAAATTACACATGAAAAGGCAGAGGAAATGGAAAATATTGTTCAGAACGCTGCCTTTCATTTATTCATTGTCTTTACACACTTATTCCTAGCCTAGAGTTTCTGGAGTCGGTCCCAGCATGCATGTGGAACCTTTTATCAGGGACAGAATTTATCAAATACTACATGATGTGCACTTCTGCAAAAACATTTTAACCAAACTGACTGTAATTGAGCCAATGCTATCTGCCGCCTGTGTGCACACTCACTCTCACTTGTTAATATGTGACTCACAGTTGCTGGAATAAATTTAAGATTAATCTGACTTATTTCTGAACCCAAGTTATGCAACATTGCAACAGCAAACATTTAGCATGTGTGCGCGCATTCGTGCATCGAGGTGTGTAAATGGACAACAAATGAATACGGGCAGAGAGATGGATGAGAAACAAAAATGAGAAAGATAGTCTTGTTCAGGGAGGAGATGTGAGATTGTGAAGAGAGAGGTGTTGGCAGGGAATAAAGCTCACATGGCAACAACAACAACAGATTGTATCAATGCAGCCTTTAATGAGGATCACTGAGCTGTGGCTGTCATTGTGTGCATTTGTGAGACGGAAAGAAATACAACAAAAGGGCAAAAGATGAATAGGCAGGTATGCATGCATGCAGTAAGTGGGGAATACTGCATGGGAAATCCAACTTTCACTGGTCATCTTGCAAACTTAATTAGGTACATTTCTATTTGCTAATTTAAAGTGAAGTCCCTAGATATAACTGACAAAAAGCTCAAATTTCAGGCTCCCTAACCTTTAAAGATCCTGATATTACTGTCTAGGCCTTAAAGCATCATGGACCACATTCCTCGTCAGGGCAGAAAAAATGCTGAAATTGGCAGCATGCACCTGAGGGGTTCCCCTGGGCAGGTAGCTATCATTACTCCCCAGTCTCTGCTCTGCTGAGATTGTGTATGCTTGGATGGAGTGACATGGCAAAAATATGAATAAATATTTAGCAATCACATAATAAACAGCAGCCATAAAAGTTTGGCTGCCTGAGCTGACTGGCTGACTTACCATTAACTGATCGCTTATTAGGCATGCATATTAGTAGCATATTGGCTGCTTATTAGTCACCATAAAGGACTTTTTAATGCCTCATTTTTGCATTGAATTTTGCAAGAGTTTTATGTCACCTCGCCCTTTGATATAATGGGTACAATCGCAGTATGGCAGGACAGAGTTGTCTCACCTTTAAACTGGCAGTGGAGGTAGTAACAGCGCCGAATCGACGTCTGTGCAAAAGGGATAGCCAGCAGGATGGGACAGGTGTAACTTTTTGACAACAAGTTATGTGCGCGACCCACCACCAGGAAATCCAAAAAAGCGGCTAGTACCAGTTAGCAACTAATTTCAAGAAGAACAGCAATCGCAAATGTTTGCAAATTGGGAAAACAATGAGGTCCAAGAGCTTCTTACCCTACAAGCAGAGGACAAAATCAGCAGCCATATAACAGGGACGGTAAATGAGTATTATTGCCATGTTATGCAATATTGTTTATAAAGCGCTGCTGACTGGTATGTTATGTGTCACACTAGAGGCCGACCAGCTGTGTTACACGTCACACCCGTCCCACCTCTTGTGCTTCTGCGATGCTGGCATGCTGTCTATCGTCACACACTAGGGTGGCATAATGCTGCCATTGTTTGGTTCTGTGTAAAAATGTGGGTGAAGAAGGGACTTTGTAGCTTCCTTATAGCCATATCTCTGTGTAAAAACAGATGGTGGGAGTGTGAGGTGCTGTCCCATTCCTGCTCAAAACAGTCTGGATCTCTGCTACGAGAGGTGGATGCTGCCTGTGTTCGAGAGGAGCAGCCGAGCAGCCATCTTGTTGAGGTCAATTATGCAAATAACTACGCTGCATGCCTCCAGTGACGCGAGAGATTGGGCCAATCAGTGTATGGAGCATGTTCTGGGACACTACCTCCAACATCACTGATGGCATCAATAAATTCACTGAGTCTGCCGTGGATTGAATTTGTAAAACAACAGAAGCATCTGTACCCAGAACCACAGTTAAATCACTCCACAACCAGAAACTGGAACTGGAATACTAAAACCATTCAGGATGCCATAAACACACACACTGCAGCTGTCTGGAAACATGGAGAGTCTGTCAAATGATTCGTCCTCACAGAAGATAAAAGGAGTAAGGGGTTTCTGAGAAGAAGGCTTATCTCTAAACCCCTATGTGTTACACACAGCATGACAATAACCACCACTTTGAGCCAGCAGTCGTGTATCATTTGATAGTCACTCTACATTAACAAGAGAGGACTGTTTTATCAAGTCCCAGTGCTGTTATTAGTAATAGTCTGGCAGCTATGCACCTCCAGCTCTTTATTGATTAATCGATGCGCACATGCTCTGCTCTGGACCCACACACTGCATGCGTGCATGTGAAAATATGGACGTGCAAAGAATTAATCGATCATCTTCAGTGGGTGCTGAGAGCGCAGGAAGGATATAAGTTTCATCACAACTTTATTCACAATTGTCAAGTCCTTAGAGTGTTTTGTGCATCGTGAACGGACACTCTGTCAGAATTTTCAGTCCAGATTATCCTCAAAAATGCAGCATATTCAGTTTTACAAGCCGGGTTGAAGAGGGTCAGTGAGCACAGGTACCACTGGACTGTAAATACGAAACCAAGCAGAAAACCTGATCCCCCGAACAAGAAAGCAAACACAAGAGATACTGTGTACTTAAGGTACAAAGCCCCTCATGTGTCGTTTACTTAGCCAACAAGGAGGAAAAAAATCTCTGCTTGCTCTTCACGTGCTGTAATGTGAACTGGTGTCACAGCTATCTGGAGCTGGGCAGCAGTGACAGGATCTCAGTAATGGGTGG
The DNA here is from genome assembly GCF_041903045.1 of Epinephelus lanceolatus. Lineage (NCBI taxonomy): Eukaryota > Metazoa > Chordata > Actinopteri > Perciformes > Serranidae > Epinephelus > Epinephelus lanceolatus. The sequence goes on from NC_135748.1 coordinate 24,513,249, forward strand.
AAAACTGGATCTGTTCTCCCCATTTGAAGCTTTTGTGATGCTTGGCTGAGCCTTGCTGCCACAGAGCTGGTGGAGTTAGTTAACCTGAGACGGAAACCGCGAGAAATGTGATCCTGGCCTGAACCCATCAATGGTCAGCCGCAGATCACCACAACAGCAATGACGATAATAGCAACCTGTATCACTTTTTAGGTCACTCTTAATCAGGTCAACTGATGATGGAGGAGTTTAATTCTCCTTCTTCTCTACGGCGTCTTTAAGACACCCTGACTCAAGTTCCTGTCTGTCTCTCTTAATGCACAGGGGCAGGAAGCAAATGAAGCCCTTGTCACAGAGTTGTTGATTGGCTTGTTTTAGCTGAGTCATTCCAACATGGAGGAATAATGAGACGCCTCCATGTAAACTCGTAACAGTTAAGAAGAGGACAAACATACAAGAAACTGTCGCCTTCCTTCAGTAATGGCTGGATAATGATGTTAGTGTGTGCTTAGGTGCATTTTCCTCCAGGCTCAGAGAAGAGTCCAGGGCCTTAAGGCGTTACAGCTGTGGGGAAAGTGAGTGACAGTGCTGCTCTCTCTGGCATTTGCTCTTTCTTGGCTACTCTGCTTTTAAAGCCCATTCTTCATTTGCACAACAGTAAAGGACAAGAATCCTGCAAGAGTTTCCATCCCTTCTTCATCTTGCTTCTAATTTTTGTTCCCACAGTCCTTCTCCCTCAATTTCCTACTCTTTCTCCCCACGGCATCTCTCTCACGCTGCACAACTCTCCTTACAATAGCCACACATTGATCCATTAAGCCACCGTTCTCACTTCACGCCTCCTGATTTCCCGTGCAAATAACCTTAATCGTGACAATAACTCCTCCACCTCCTCTGTTTCTTAAGCTCCTCTAAAACACTGACCTGATCAGCATTCTTTGGTTTATTTGCAGACTTTAATTAGTTTCTCCCATGGCCATTTGATTTTTTTTTTTTTACAACAAAAAACCCATTTGGAGAATCAAAGATAAAGGCCAAGAATGCTGAATGCATTGCTATAGGTGGAGTGTAGCTGCCTTTCAAGTATGTCTCTGTGATCAGGGGTGAAATTAACTGCGTAGGGTACAATTGTAACATCAACTGTTTTTAGAAATTAGACTAAGAATCTACAAGTTGATGTTTTGCAGGTATAATATTTACCATGTTGACCATCTAGGCTGCATTTGCACCAAATCAGGCGTTCACAGGGGTGTGGAAGCGCCACCTAAATGGCGTATTTGTCGTGGAGCGGAGGGTGGGGACCAACTACAGAAAAGTAAGTTTCTTTAGTCTTTCTTTCTATATCAGTAGGCTTGTTTATGTTGGCTTTGAGTCCTTATGACAAGAAAAATAAAACAAAACTTAATATTTAACGATAGAAAGAGGCTGTATTACTTCTTCCCGTGAACTGCAGGCATCTTCCAGTCTTACTGCCAGTTTCGTGATTGGCCACCACAACATGACATTGGGTTGAATTTCTCCAGAAGTCGTTTCTCTTTCAACTTTTGGCCATAGGCTGCTCCTTTTTTTCGCCATCTACTACAGTGCCACTGCCTAGAAGCACTATCCACATTTAAATTAATGGGAGCACTGCCGTTTTCTACCCAACGCATGATTTGGTGTGAATGCAGCATTTAAGCATGCTAAAATATGCTAATTAGCAATAAAGACTACATAAAAAGGTCAGGGGATCATAAAAGTAGGCTTAAGTTTGGGGATTATGTATGTCTGTAAAAATGTCATGACAGTCCCTCCTCCATCCAGGATGTCACATCTTTATTTAAACTTTTCATGAACTGACATTTTCCCTGCTGGCACACATGCAGATTGACATTCTATAATGTTGAGAAAGATTTTTAAGACATGGCAGACAATGTCAGCTGTCGATTGTGACACTAAAATGGTTCAATTCACCATCAGTGAAAATGCAAAGTCACGACGCGAAAGAGAGGAAACACTACCGTCAATACGTCATGTGTGTACATGCATGGAGGAGTAGTGAAGTCTCAGTTAGCACCACAGTCATATCTGTCAGCTACTCAACCTCGACCTCTGGATTAATTTCTCCCCGGGGTCAAGCAACCCTGTCATGTATATCCCTGGGATTTCATAGCACAGATTAGTGCATGTTAATCAAGTGAGACTGCTCTGTCATTCGCGGTGATATCGACTTGTCTTGTGAATTAATCCAAAAATTTGTATGCCTTGATTTTAAGGCATTGAGGGGATCTTGCCAATAAATTACTGTCTAACTCCTACAAGATGATACAGGATCTCATTGATTACTGTCCGACTGTACATTAAATTTCTGCATTTCCGATATGCATACGTCTCGTCGCTGTATGTACTTTTGGAAGTTCGCCACACACACATTAACCTTCAAACTTGTGTGAAATTTGTTAAGTAAGTTCACAAACTAGAAAGCTGTGAATATTTCATTTTTTCAAGTCTGCCCAGTAAATTATATTTCACCCTCTGTCAGCCACAAATAACCCTCCCATTCACTCATTTAGACATTTATTTAATAAGCCATTTGCTGCAAGCACCTGCAATCAATATCTCAGCATCAGCCTGTACTCAATCAGGGACTTTTTTTATGTACCAGTGAAACTAATTCACTGTGAGCTCCACAACAAGGACACTTGCTTTTATGGTCAAAAGCTGCACACTGCACATTGCATTCAGCCCGTGTAATGAATAAGAAAAATCATGGCTGAAACATGATAGGAGCAAGAGTAACCTTGGAATAACTATAGGAAAATGTGCACCCTGAATACACTTCTTACTTAAGTTGCAATGCTATTAACTTCTTCCTTTTGAAGACTCTGCCCACCCACACAAGTGTTTTCAATTACTGTGGCTGATGAGACTTCCACTCAGGCTGAAATATGGTGCAGCTATGCTTAACTCTATGAACTTATAACAATCATGACAGTGTGCAGGTCCCACCCTAACAGGTGCAAAAAAACTAACATGAGAATGAGGGTCTTAACGTCGCTCACACAGTCCTGGGAAAAGATCTAATCAGGCAGTATAGGTGTGTAACTGCTTTACCTATCTTCTGTCAGCCTGAAAGACTGATGGGCAAATTTAAAATATTGTCTCTTGTGACAAATAAAGTGTTGACTTGTTGACTGTTAAAATAAATGTACTATCATTCCCGTGTATGATTGTTTTTTCTCTGTAAGTCATAATTGGATTAATATTAGCTTAAAATATACTGACTGTTTGCACCACTGCTCAACTGAACTCAGTGTATGAGCAAGTCTCTAGTATATTAGACGTTTTTAAAACAAAAACGAACGCCTACAGAAAAATCCTAATATGTTTATTGCCGTATTAAATACATAATAATCTAGTTCTGCTCTACCTTCATCTGGTAAACCTAATGAATGAGTCAGTAAGCGCTATAATAAAATTCAGCCATTTCTATTATGGATGACACATCTAATTTGTTCAGGCTTTTATGTAATAAAGGATTCTCCTTTAGGAAGAAGGTGGGTGTTTAATTTTTCTGCCTTCTGCACTGTTAGCATACTGGTATTAATTTGCGGTTAGGATGTGTAGGGTGCATCATAAATATATGGAGACTGAAAAACCTTTTTACTGAAACAAAAGTCCAAAATTCTGTCCTTAAAACATTTATTTGCACTTAAGAGAACCAGCTGTGTGGTTTTGTGCACATAGAAATGTATATATGTGAGTTTGCTCTGCACTAATATTCATTCAATTACAAGTATTTTCCACTTCACAGAACCTTATCTACCTGTATCATTGATATAAAGCACTTGCAAACAAATACTGCACTGTTTTAACTCTATAAACTTGTGGCAACAATCAAAGTATGATCGTTTTATCAGTTTGAGCCCCTTCTACCACAACTGTATTTCTCTTTCTCTGTGCTGCCCTTTGACTCTAGTACACAGTCTAAGACTTTGACAGCACCATCGCAGCTCATTAAGCACACACAAACGCACACATACACACACACTAACAGAGAAAAACACCCTCCACTCTCTCTCTCTGCTGCTGACCATACTGTGTTCTCATTAAAGCAGGACAAATGAACAAGAGGGCAACATCTTTTTTCATGAGTGGACCAGAGGGCCCAGCACCTATCACAGGGCCCGGCATGCCTGACATCATACTTTCATTATCAACAGACCACCAGAGGCCCATTCAAGGCTTCAGCCACTGGACGCGCCTCACTGGCCGCGCCACATAAAACAGACCAGTGAAAGCAACAAGGGTTGTAAACATGTACACACAGGGCTTATGTTTTATGGTGGGATGAACTTTGGTTTTATTAAAGTAATCCCACATCCAAAGACACTATGGATGAGGGCGTTCTGTGCGGAGTTTGCATGTTCTCCCCATGTCAGTGTGGGTTTTCTCTGGGTTCTCCGGCTTCCTCCCACAGTCAGACAGGCAGGATAGGCTGGTGCCTCTAAATGCCTGTAGGTGTGAATGTTAGTGTGAATGGTTGTCTGTTTTTATGTGTCAGCTTTGTGATAGTCTGGCGACCTGTCCAGGGTGTACCCCGCCTTCTCTTTCATATAGTCAGGGGTGGGGAGGTCAAATGTGATGAACACCTCTATGAATCTGATCTTCAAAGGTGTGAAACAGACACCTGTGGTACTGACTTTGTTTGGCTGCTAAAGAGCACTGTAAACTTGTAAGTGTACAGGTTTAACCGACTAACATTTAACAAGCAATAACTGATTTTTTGGCCACATGGGGGCAGCAGAAACAAGCTGTGAACACAACATTGACATATCCTCACCTTTGAAATTTATATTGCAAATTTGTTGGGAAGCAGATGCTTATTTACACGTCCAGCAAATACAGAGAACATTATCATTAATCTAGAGTCGTTACTGTGAGTCTAGTATTCAACCTCATTTAGTGCTGCTTTGCTGTCCACCACTTCCTGTGGAGAAAGAGCCAGGTGAATTATTTGGTTCTTTAGCTCCACTATGTTCACCAGCTTGGCGTTCACTTTGTCTGTCTGCTGTTTAGACAGAGCATTTGGGCTGACAGTGGTTGCCTGCTGTGGCTGGAAACAACAGTGATGAGAGCAGTGGGAGTAAACCAAAGCAGTAAAGTTGCAGGCTGTAAAACCAAAACAGTGAGATGAAACTTGCTAGAAAGCTGAGAGGATTATCACTATGAGCGATCCCTTTCACATTAAACATTAAATATTGTTTAAAGCCACTTTAATTTATCGGTATGTTAATTGGTTAAACAACCCACAATAACTTAAATCTAAATGAAAGTGTTCAAACCTAATTGTTTCTGACTTTGTCTGAAGCCATGATTATTTTAATGTCAAGTGTGTAAGTTGGTTTTGACTCAGTCTCCCAATTAAGAACTTTGATGTTAAGGGTCTGTTGATTTTGCTTCTGTAAGGTTAAAAGAGGGAAATGTGAAGCTCAGACAACTGCACACAGAGCAAAATTCTTAGCTATGCAAAAAAACTGCTGGCATACTGATACAGAACTGGTGTTAATCCAGTATACATTATACGTGCACCAACACATCTAAGTTTTAAAACCTGCTGACATTGCCATTGGACTTTTATCTGTGACCAAATGTGATATCAGGGGCTTGTTTGGCAGATGGTACGAGCAGCCCTTGTCATTATCATGCGGCAGAGGCCCTGAGATAAAAAGACTCAGTGGTCCCTCAGTACTGATGGGTAACAAGGAGGGGAGCAGCCAGACAAACTGGAACATCTGGTGAGGGGAGAACAGGTAGAGGAGCTGGCGCTGTTGTTGGCTATCTGACACCCCAGCACACAGATGGAGGGAGCTGGCTCAGTGTGCGAGGAAAGGAGGACAGAGATGCTTTGGTCACATGTCAGCTGGTCAAGCTGGATGCTCGGTGTCAGGTGCGTCACTGTCTTGAGTTTTTCATTACACGTGGCTTGTGTATTCAGTCTTACAGGGTAGAAATGTGGTGTTATGGAAAACAAAGGTAGGTGCTTTAGGAGACTATAACCTCTTACATCCTGCTGTGTCCATACCATATGTGCATATTATTGCATATTCATTACTCTCCTACTTTGACTCTGTTTTACTTATAGCTTCACCAGGTTTTCTAATGAAGGTCTCATCATGAGAAGGTTATTCTTAACGCTGTGATTGCAAAGGTTATTACATGATGTGCAGGATTTTTTACCTTGCTTTCTGCTATGATCTTATCACTGTGCTTTGTTTGATATTCTGATCACTGTAATGAAGAAGGGAGGCACAGTAACCATACCTACGATCATGTGGTTGCAGACGTCACAGAACGTGGGCTTCTTAAAGATGTGCTCCATGAAGCAGTGTCCTGCTGAGTCTACCTGCATGGGGTTGCGTGTCTGGGAGCGTGATGTGGGAGGAGGAGCACAGGGGATGGCCGGAGGGACTGGAGGAATGGGGAGGTTGGTGGTGTGCGGCGGGGCCATCCCGATGTTGCAGAGATGGCCCGTGCTGCTGCTCACGTCTGACAGCAGCTCTGTCTTGTTGTCGCTGCTGGTTCGGAAGAAGTTGTCTGCGCTCTTGCTGCGGATGCTCTTGGTCTTGAAGGACAAGGAGCGCTTGAGTCTCTGCAGCTGAAAAAGAGAGCAGAAGAGTTGACGAGAAATGGAGCAAGGGAGAGAGAAAGGAAGATTGTACTGTATGAGAGAATAAATGAGGAGAGAGAATGATTTCAGAGCAACTGAGTGAAGTAAATCAATTCCTATAATAACCTAAATAAATTACAAACTCAGACTCTAAAACCTTCAGCCCAATGTCTCAGTGTCCGATGGCCGATAAAAGACCACTGCAAGGGGCAACTTATCACTCCTCAGTGGAAAACCTTCGAGGTTCCCTACCTGGATGGTAATGTGATTTCCTGGTTAGAGCAATGCATTGCATCAACACTATTTCTCACACGCTGTGCTGCCATTTCTGGCTGCAGCCTCGATCAATCTCCTTAGGCTCCTCTTTTACAGTAACGCTATTCATAACACTCCACACTGACAACTCCTCATTTAACCTCTCAGTATGTGCTTCCTCCTCTGTGAAACCCACTTAATTCTGGGCTCAAACACACAATAAAGAATCTCTAAGCTACTGTAATGTGATTTAAGGCTCTGGTTTCTGGCTGGTGCGTGGCTGCAGGTCTCTGATTGAAGAAATAGATTATGTTTTAAGTGATTAATGAGTGGGGAAGGACTCTTAATGATTCATTAAATCCTCGCACTCAGTATAGACCTGAATGTATTCACTGTAAACAGGTAAACACCTGTGGGGATTTACTGTTTTTCTGCTGGGTAGAGAAAGATCCATCTGTCCTCTTCTAAGTTTGTTCCAAATTATTAGCTACGCACACACAGACACAGTTTAAATCCACTGATTCTGAGCCCAGATACTCATATGAAATCCCAGACTTAAACTACAATACGATTAAGCGAATAAACATACATACATTGCTGGCTGTTGACAGTGTTGGCGCCTGAACAAATTGTTTAGAGGGCTTATCATTGCAGCTTTGGTATGGTGAAGATCAATCAATTCTACGGGTCACTCTGGAAACAATCAATTTGGACCCTTTCTCTGCCATTACCACCCACACACAGGAATGCACACACAGACATGAACATACAACACACGTATTCAACTGCAATCTCTTCTCGTTCTTAACTTAAATGGCTTTCACACCCTGAAAAGGAAAACGGTGATAAAACAACAATAATATCACAGTCAGGTGTAGATAACTAAATTAGATAAGCAATATTTTTTAATGGAAATTCTGCATGTTTTCTACTTATCTACAAAGACTGTGATAGTAAAGGATACTTCACATATTCCCTGTAAGGTGGTTTTATACGCCTCAGAAAGAAAACCCAACCATAACAAATAAAAATCGATCTAAATCAGCAATGTGAGGCAATGTGCACATGCATCGAGGAGCGGGAAGAAGGGAGGGTTAATGGGGAAATGCAAAACACATCTTAAAAAGCAAGTTATCGCATACGATTTTGTATAAAATCATTGTCAATAAATACATTTACAGATACAGCTCAGCTACAGTGCCCTCTAGAGATATGGGTGATGGTGGATGAGACTTTACGTGGCATTGATGTGACTATGTGCTCTACCTTAAAAAGCAGTAAAAGTTGTAACCCACAACAACTTTTACCTTAATGTACATGCAAGTATGCTGTTATGTTATGATGGACTTAAATCAGCAGTACGCTACAGTTTACACAAGAGTGGAGGCTCACCTTGCGCTTGTGATGTTCAGGCCTCACAGTATTCTTAAAGGAAGAATAAAAACACAAACACAGCTTCACTCAATGGTAGAGAACTTGTTCTGCTTGTACTGTCTGTAAGGACGATTAAACAATTTCTTTAATCACTTTTTTGTCTTTCTGAAGTGTCCTACTACTAATAACGTGAGATACTGGAAGGGAGCGTGGTTGTTTGGCAGCGGCATTGTGTAAAATGTCAGCCAGGATTCTTTTGAAATACTCAGTGACCAGATGTGCCAAAGTAAGAGCTCGCATGCACAAGCTTTAAAAGACACAACACAGAGAGGAAGACATATCTCTGATCCCAGCGAAAGCTCGAACTGCTTCTCAAACAGTTATTTGGAAAATAATAAAGAGAAAGCATTAGCCTCATCTTTGCCGTACAAGCGCTTTAGGGACAGGAGAGGAGAGCTGATGTAGCCATCCACTTGCATGATGACTAGTCCAATATTTTACTGCTAATTGTAGTAGTCTGGGCAACATGTGACCCACATAGATGGCAAAATGCCTGAGGCAGCTGTGGATCTCTATCACACAGCCTACTTTCCTACATCAGCCACAAGTGGAAAGTACAAACCCATATGGCACTTATTTATTATTTTATACACATAATATTAACACCATACTCCTTCTCTTACTACAGCAGCACACTGTGAAACTGTTTTAGTGGTGATCGGGAGCTTTTAACAGCTTTTTCATCATCATTGATCCAGCAACAATGCATTTAAATACCTCAAATCCCTATTTGTTATGGGATATAGACTCTTACTTGAAAAAACACTAACACTACATTTCTATTATCATGACTATAAGTCACATGGGGAGTGTGTGTGATGCTCAATCGTGAGTTTAAACTGATCTAATCTTTATTTAAAGGTTGTTTTCTCATAAGGTACAATATCATAGTGCTATTCAAATGGTATTCCCACACAGTGATGAACTCTGCTGGTCTAAAAATAAGCCTGTAGTGACTCTTCATGGCACTTTAAACGTGTTTTCTGTCCTATTTGTACAGCTGATTGATATTTTTGAAGTCCTCCCCTATCATCGGTATGCTTTCCTCCTTAAATTAAATCATTTTCAGCTGTTGAAGCTGTTTTAAAAGGCTGATCAGGCTGTGAGTCCCTGATATAAAAAGGTGGCATAGTTTACATGCATGCTGTTCTTTTTTGGGAGCTGGTCCCCGTTGAGTCGGTTTTATTGTTGTGTTGATAGAAGTTTGTTTGCCCTGCTCTATTAATAAGAGTTGGATTGATGCACAGTGCGGATCCCACAGTATATCCGTCTATCCGGGAGATGGTAAATCATAAATAATAACACAACAGTCCTACCTTGGTTTCCTGCTGGCTGGCGTTCGCCGTCGGGGATTTGGGTGTCTCATTCTGGTCCCGTTCGTCCTCTTTGCCCCCACTTTCGTCCTGAATCATGTTGACCGGAGGGATCATCCTCTCTTTTTGGGATCTCTTGAAAAAAACTGTTGCTCTGCAGTTTGTTTTCTCCCCAAGCTGTTTACATCGTTTCCATTCCTCAACAGTCACCCTGATCCGAGGATAAGAGGAGGGGAAGTCATCCAGACCCGCTGCTGCTGCTGGCGCTGTAAAGGGGGAGATCCGAGTTTCATCCGCCGTCAGGAAAGGATGAGAAAAGCGTCTTAAGGAGGCTGCGAAGGAAGTGCTAAGCAAACCAGAAGTTGAGAGTCAGTCCAGTTCAGCTTGACAGTGTCCTGTCCATCTAAAGGAGGCTTTCGCATTTATCGTGTCGTCGTGCGTAATGCTTCCAAGACATCTCCAAGTCCACGCTGCGCGCCATGCGCCACACACTGCCAATACTCCGATGGGCGGAGAGCTGTAGGCAACCAAGGGAAGGAAGGGATGGGATGGGGAAGGAGGAGAAATACGACTCTGTCCTGCCAAATTTTAGATGGAAGACACGCTCAGAGAAAAACACACATATGGTCACATTGAATCAATGTTAAGAGAAAAAGGTGTTTAACAGGGTCCTCACATTAATTCACGTGCTTCATATCCACTTCTTTTATAGAATTTTCTGAAGGCTGGTTATCCTCCTTGTTTAGGCTAATTGATACTGACTGAGGGGATTTTCCCGAAAGAAATAAGTGCTTTGGATAGCAAAGGTTCCTCATTTAATGGTTTTAAGACTAAAGAATTGCATTTAAAAATAAGAGAGAAGCTTTGTTTTGGCCGAAATGATAACACACTAAATTGTTAAAGGGATAATTAAACATGTAAGAAAATATTCTTACTCACTTTTTGAGAGTTTGTTTGTTAGCTTATTAGCTAGCTTTAATAAATGCTAAGCTACAACGAGCACCCGGCTAGCTAGATTAATTAAGCATAAAAACCTGGGGAAACAGGTAGCTAGTCCTGGCACTGTCCAAATTTAACTAAACCTGTTTTCCAGCACCTGTAAAGTTCACTAATATGAACGTTTCACCCATACTATAACAAAAAAATATAATTTAATGGAGGATTATTACCTAGGCCTACTGGACTATTTTCTCAAAGGGACGGTTGCCAGGCAACGAGCTGAGACTCCAGGAAGTTATGGTTACCGCCCGAGCTCATATGTATAACATCTGAAAAACTGCAAAATGTCGTTTTTACTCATCGGTTTTTGTAAGAATCCAACAAATTATATAGCAAGTTAATGAATTACCTCTGATAGTGGTGGTTGGTGGATTTTGTTGCCTCTGTACCGAGCCAGGCTAGCTGACAGACTTTGTGCTATGCTAAGCTAACAGTCTGCTAATGACAGCTAGCATCATATTTATCATAAAGACACGCCTCTACAGCCAGCAAATGGTTAGCTTAGCTTAGCAAAAAGACTGGAAGCATGGGGAAACAGCTAGCCTGCACACACAACCTCCCATAAAACTACAACGTCACATTTGTACATTTTATTTTTGTACAAATAAAACAAACAAGATAACACTTTAACTAGCTAGCTTTAGAAAAGCTTGTAGCCAGATGTTGTTACCTTTGTACAGAGCCAGGCTAGCTGTTTCCCTCTGTTTCCAGTCTTTATGCTAAGTAACTTAAAGAGGTGGTTTGGATTTTTTGATGTGGGGTTGTATGGGGTACTTACTCATAACACATACAGTAGATGTCAGTCGACCATAGACTGTACACGCCACCAGTTTGGAAAAGCAGGCTGCAGTCCGGAAGCTAAACAATGAACTGCTGTGGGGGTCAGCAACAAAAAATATTTTAGTCTCCATAAAAAGTCCCACCTAAATAATCAATATCAGCTAGATTTGACACTATATTAAGAATATTGTCATTGCTTTGCCTTTTGGTCCGACATTTTGTTCTGAGGGGGAAGTGGCTTCAGCTCCCCATCCATGCACTCCTCAAAGCCACCAAACTTCATTAACAAAAACAGTAATTTTAGCTCATTGAACACAGGAGCTGCTGGTCTACCACTTATTCAATTAATTTGTTGTTTGTGTTATTGTGTGACTTTGGTGAATCCGAACAAACCCTTTTAAATGCCAGTCACACAATAACACAAGCAAAACAACAGTTAGATGCAGCGGTAGACCAACAGCTCCTGCGACGTTAAATCACAGTTTTTCGTAATGGAGTCTGGCTTTAAAGAGAGCTATGTAACGACTTCATTTGCCGAATGGAAATCACCTTCGGACAATAGGGTAAAGCAATGAAAATATTCTTAACCTAGTGTACACTTAAACTGATGTTGATTTTTTTTCAGGTGTGGCTTTTTTTAGTTGGCTTAAATACATTTTATTTCTGACCCCTCCACATTAGTAGATTTCTTGACTTCCATGTTGGATTCCAGCCTGCTTCTTCAAACTAGAGGTCTGCCGACTGATATCTACTTTATGTAAAATATTGTTTATAGATAAGTGCATCATACAACCCCACTTCAAAAAATTAAAACTATCCCTTTATGCTAAGGTAACTGTCTCCTGGCTGTAGACATATTTGGACTAAATATTGGTGTCAATCTTGTTACCTAACTTTTGACAAGACAGCCAGCAGGTAATATTATTATTTCACAAGTGTTGACCTGTCTTTTAGTTTCCTGCTAGAACTTTCCATTTTCTGTTATTCAGCTTTTGTGTTTCTCTTCTCTTTTCGTAAGAAGTACAGTAAAGCTAAGCTAACCTGCTGGCTGAAAGGTAGCAAACAACCTTAAAAGTGTAATCAGTCTTCTCACTGAGCTAACTATCAGCAAAAGATGTATACCCTATTCTCCAAAATGTCAAACTATTATTTAAATGATAAATATACTGGAGGATGTACCTGTTGAAATTCACTTTTCCAAGAGAATACATACGAGTCAGCCAAGAAAACAAAGACACGGTCATATATATTAACACGTCGATAAGCCATTCTTTAGGAAATAAACAACATTATGACACTTAAGCTTTTCCAGTGAAATATGAGGCATCTCACCGACCTCAGATGGGATAGGTGTGATGCCCGCTGTAGTGATACATCACGCTGCCTCCCTCCAGGCTCCCCAGTGATGTGATGTCCTTGAAGTTATATTGCAGGACGAAGGAGGCAGGCGCCAGACTGCAGCCTCCTCACTCTGACAGGAATGCAAACACCAACACAGTCCCAGGGAGTGAGTGAGTCTACACATCCAGCTCAGTTTCTGCCAGAGACCAGAAGGGATTCCCTCCCCCAAAACTCAGCTACATCCTCTGAAATTAGACTTATAGCTGGTGTAATGGTGTAAAGAATAATCAGCTGAGCTTTTTTGTTTTGTGAGGCCTGTTTTGTCCGGTTACCAAAGAACTGTGAATGTGTTATTTTGACAGCACTGCCTTTTGGCAACTTGTGATAAACAAGCTCTCTACAATTTTCAGCATCATCAAAAAGCATCATCTGGATGACAAGTATTCAGGGGCTGATGATGCATTTATTGTTAAAGAGTCATGCATCAGAGAAAGCGCCGCAGAATGAATGAAGTGTAGAGATGTATGTGATAACTGTCAGGGTGATTGTGGTGTGTAAATATAGATATACAGGTTGTTTACCTTGTGCTTCCATAGGTTAGAAGGTATAAAGGTTTGGGTATTACTGCCAAAGAAATCTATGCATATAAATGTATCCTGAGGCAGTTCAGTCACATAGGACTTAGCGTTTATACCTCCTGTCCTTGTACCCGATAAACTTCTGAAATAGGCCTAGTCGACAGGCTGTGGATCAGCTGGATTGTGAGAATTTTAGGGAACAAGAACAACCAAAAAATGTACATCAGGGCGACCCCAAAGACTGGTGTAGTGAATCTCTGATTTCAGAAGTAATCTCAGACAAGTGCAACATGAATTTATAAAAATGTGAAATTGGATAATCCCACTTTTTTACAGGTCTTACCGTAACCATGTACGGTCTTTATGAGCAATTGGAGTTTGTCAAGCTCTAATGGAACTGTGCAGGGTGCTTTATGAATTGTCTCGTTGTATTAAGGAGGTATCAAGAAGAAACTTGAGACCCCATATGAGCCGAGGTTGTCCGCTCCCACACGATAGCTCACCACCAGGAGAGTGCCCAAGACAATCCCCCGAGTTAGTCAGAGAGCCAGACAACCAGAATATGAGTCAGTGTTGCATTTGTGCATGTATGTCCATGTGGTGTGTGTGTGTGGTTACTGTGAATCATGTCAGCAGAAAAAGCCAAATGCACGACAGTGGTGCCAGGAAGCCAGAGAAGCTACAGTAAGTGTGAAAGAGGGAATGAGAGACGGAGAGAGAACATTATAATTTCCTCTCTCAGCTGCCGGACCATCGCAGTGGAAGGAGGGCGTGAAAAGATGAGAGAGGAAGACGGAGCGAAGGAGGAGGATAGGACAAAGGACTGGAGCAATGGGGGTTAATTATTCCAAATGAGGGGTTTCGGAGAGGCATTGTGAAGTTGTGCAATTTCATGGCTCACAGTTGCTGGTTCTTTTTAAGGATTTTCTTTCTTATGATTATTAATCCTGTTTACAAACAATATAAGAGCTCTCCTCTTTAACAGAATCTGTTATGTGTATTTTTAAAGACGCCACCTCCTCCTCTTGTACCGGCCTTGAAGTATTTCCTCTTGTTTACCTGCCACCAGATGAGAAAGCCTGTAAAATATAAATTTGAATTGTTTAACAGATCATATCAGAAAGTACATTCCATCCCAGCAGACATTTCTGTCTGGAGGATTGTGGTCAAACTTTCCAGAAACAGTTTGCAGTTTTGTTTTTATAACCTGCTCTGATCATTTTCATGCATTTTTTTTTTAAGAAATCCATTAACTTCCTCGTGCAGGGAATATGATAACTCAACATGTAATTACCTGCAGGTTTGTTTTAAGGTCTGATTGTGACAGAAAAGTCTCACCAAACAGACATTGATATGACTGGACTTCTTCAATGGAATCGAGTGCAGGCTGTGAAGAAGCTGTCTATTGTATCTTTAGATTAAATTTATTCATCTGAAACTTGTTTTTGTTTCATATTGTTGCAGAGCTGAACTTGATCAGTACTGATAATAATAATGTAGCATTGTACAAAAACAAAATTAAACCACAGTGTCTATTTGTGCAGTAAACCATAACTTCATCAGTGTCACACTTGGATTTACACGTGCGGCAGACCCGTTGACGAGGATGTGTATTTTAGGATGTGCTGAAATGTCCTTGTGTGAATAATGCCGTGCAGTAACTGTGCTTCACAAGCTGTTTGCAGGTTGCCTCCACAGAGTTGTAAATGGTTGGTTGTTTGAGTACCTCACTGCATATGTAATGATTTCACACGTAAATATGATGCATTGGTTAAAAGGAAATGTCACCGCAGCTTCTGCCTGTTGAAGATTAGAAAGATCTCCAGGAGAGTTGTTGCTGTAGGACTTAATGACCTAATGCAGGGTCTAAAAATACAAGCAATTTCATGGATTAAGTGTTATAATGAGGAACCAATTAATGTTTTAGCATGCAAACAGTAGTTGATTAGTCCTGAACACAAGGTTAAGGCTGGTGGGAATGCTGTTTTGAAGGTGTTTGATCATAAACCAAAGTATAGGGCATACTAAGATTTAGATATGATGGTGGCACCAGAGAACAGTCATGTCATGTCATGAATCAGTTCAGGAAGGACTCAAATGCAGAGCAGCAGGCAGGATGAATGTTTAACAAAATGTGGACTTCAATAAAGCTGATAAAAACATCCAAAACAGGCTAAGGGAATAGGAAAAAAACAGGGCAGGAAATGACATCAAGAACACTGGGATGAAGACAGACAAACTGACATAGAACAAAGGGAAACACACAGGTTAATATACACAGAAACTAATCACAAGAACAAGACACAGCTGGAGTAGGAGGACACAGGCAAAAGGAGGGAAATGGGGATTGGCTAACAACAAGGGTGTGGTGGAGAACACGAGAATGGAACAAACAAGACTAATACAGAACAGGTGTGAAGGGAAGACTCTGGGAACAGGGAGGGACTAATGGACAGGTGTGACAGAAAACAGGCAAGAAAACACACAAAGACAGGAAGTAAAACCAGACATGACACATGAGGAGAGAATTCCTCAAAATAAAACAGGAAACAGATCAAACATGAAGTCCACAAGATACCAGAACATAAACAAAACCCAGGATCATGACACTCAAGTTGTTAGGATTCATTTTGAATCATGACTGTCTGTACATTTCATCAGTCCATCCAAAAGTTGTTGAGATATTTCAGTCTGGACCAAAATGTCACCACCAACCAACCCAAACGACAGTCAGAGCATTAAAGAGTAACTCAGCATGGCCCCAATTTTTCATTTTTTTTCTACCTTTTTTTTTGGTAGATACACACATTTTTGGAACTGGTCCTATTTTGAGTGAGAGGATTCAGCCAGAAGTTACAGAACAGGCCGCGATGTAACCACTCTGGACATATTTGCACCATCAATGCACACCTACTAAAAGTGTTTGGGTTTTTTTTGCCATTAACAGGCTGAGATTGTCTGACAGCATCATGAAAAGGATCCCTGCAGTACTCGACCTTTTTGTTAAAGAGTATGATCCTTTTTGTTTAACCAGAAACAGCACTGAAATTGTCATCACAAAAGCCACCAGACCCCATTAAAAAGAACAGTAATTTTATCACAATTGTTAAACACCCTTCAGTAAAAGTCGACAGAAACAAAATAAGACTCACAAAATTGGTCTGTCTCTCCAGTCTTCCAACAATCATCAACTCTGGTTTGGTTGAAATATACTTTTAACTCACCAAATTCAATATAAAAGGGAGGGAGGTCGCACATTGGAGAAGTAGAGTAAAACTGTACAGTCAGCATATTTTACAACAAACAGGGTGAATTAAGGGTTTATTTAGACCAAACCAGAGCTGGTGATTGCTGTTGGAACCACCAAGAAGCTTTTTGTGAGTTTTACATTGTTTCTGCTGACGTTGAATGAAATGTGTTTTACAAGGATAAAATGATTGTTTATTTAGATGGAGCCTGGTGGCTTTGGCAATTTCAGAGCTGTTTCTGGTTAAACAAAAAGGATCTTACTCTTTTAAAAAAGGCCAAACTCTGGAGGGATCCTTTCTATAATGTTGTCACACACTTAGTAGTAACTTCTTTAATCATTCACTATCAAAATATTTCATTATACTACTCGTACATCACCCGAAATACAAAGGCAAGACCTCAGTGGCAGCCTTGACTATGAAGCTGTCATATATTTTAGGAAAAACAGACAGGACGTAATTATAATCTGTATGTCTGAAATTCTGAACCATATTTTCACTATCTTAAACTATGACTCGTCTTTCAATTCTGCAGGCAACTTATCCCTGTAAACAAATCTCAACATGCGGGTTAGGAGAGGTTACTGCTTCTTGTAAACACTGCACAGCCTGATTCAGCCATGCCACTTCCGCTCATTGTGTCTCGTGAGGTTATGAAACCCCCTCTCGAGCTTTGTCACACTTGGATGTGCCAAACTCCACATTCTGCTCCTTTCTGGTTGGTTCTCAGCTTCTCTGGGAGACTCGACGACATGTCAGCCAGCTATTCTTGGAGTGAAGTTTCCTGCTCACGCACATGGTGTTCGCATCAGGTTCTGGTGCCAAGAGGACATGATCAGCACTGAGTCCTGTCATCAACGTTCTCACACTTATGGGGGAAGTAAGAGGGCTGGTATAAATAATGACCCATCCATTTTTGTCATTATTGCTCTTCTCTAGATGTATCACAACAGTGACTTTGTAACAACACCATGGAAGATTGATGGAGAGGTGACTTTGGGAGGTTGTTATGAATATCATTGTATCAGTGCAGCTTCTTTGCCATGAATGCTTTCTAATTAAACACTGCAGCAGTTCTATAATTTATATGGATCATAAGGCATTGAGACATTTCTGTAGAGGTCTGTGAATGGAATAATCTCAGAGAAAACAGCAAATATGGGAGACATGATAAAGAAAGCTCTCAATGGATTGTATTCACTGTAAGTGAATGAAGGCATACAGAGAATAAAATGATATTAAGTGGTTGAAATGGCCCTTTAATGCCTGTCGTCTAAAAGTGCACATCATCAATATATTCCCTGTGTCCTCGGCTCAAAGCAAAACTGAGAATGTTTGCAGTTATCAATGACCCAGCCTGACATTATACACACACACACACACACACACACATGTCTCAGCATGTGTTACAGTAATGGGCAAATGGATTCCCTAAGAACCAAAGCTAATTAGCCCATCTTATTATGAGCCATCCTAGGAATAGTCTCTGCAGGGTACATGACAGGTAATGAGGGATAGGAGCGTGTGTGTGTGTGTGTGTGTGTTGCAGAGAGAGAAAGATTAGAATTAATAAATGTATAATGTTTAAAGAATTGACAATTATAAATTATGGTTAAAAAGTCAAATTATCGGGTATCCAGTGGCCCAACATACCCAGTGACCTTTGACCTTTCGATATATCATGTTTCCTGTCCCCACCTTGCAAAACAGTCAAAAAATAATCTTTAAAGGTTTTTAAAAAGTAAAACTACTCATGCCTCAGACTTTTTTGTATTTCAAAATGACACCACATCCTTTAATTAAACCATTTACACTGTTGTTGCATGAGTTCAATAATCCTACTGAATCACTGACATTTCACTTTGGTTTTATACTTTTATAGGAATAGTTTAATATTTTGGGAAACACACTTCAATTCTTACCAAGTGTTAGAGACAACAATCAATACCACTCCTGTGTCTGTTTATAAGGCTATAGCCAGCAGCCAGTTAGCATACAGACTGCATACAGGGGGAAACAAATAAAACCCCATAAAACAACAACTTGTGCAGATTAAACAACTGAGACAGAATGAGTCAATTAAAGAGATTTTGAGATGCTGCTAGTCGGATTTTATTACCTTTACATAGAGCCATAGCTGTTTCATCTATCAGTCTTGTGTCTGTACCTGTAAATGCCATAAACCAGAGCAGCAGGTGCTTAGCTTATCATAAAGACTGGAAATGGGAAAACAGCGAGAGCAGAGCTCAATATTCTCTTAATACGACTCATGAAAGAGACATTTCTAAGGGTTTTATGTTCTCAGCAATGTTTTTCCTCACAGCAGGTCGAATGTTTGATACTTCCATGGGTCAATCTGTTGAAATCGTCCACCTGCAGCTTATAGCCAGCTGATATCAGAGTCCTTGAAACCTATGCCCTCAGATTTGTGGGCAACACAGTTTTCTTGACTTTGGACCACAGTGGTTGAACTTATTTTAACCATTCAAACTGCATTACCTTTGCTCTTTTAATTTGAACTGTAAAGCTGGACCTTACCAATCTCTGAATGTTATATCAAGAGACATAGGAGCCTGGGTATGTAGGAACCTGGAGTCATTAGGATGACCTCGAAACAGGCTGCTTCTGTCCAGAGTCTGAAAAAAAAAATACACCTATGTCAGCCTGCACTCCCAGGGTGTCAAAGTACACTGCTTGAGCAGTGTCCCTGGCATCATTACAGTGATGCCGGGGACATCTTTCAGTGTCTGTATGAGACACAACAGGCTTTCAGCACACCCCAATGTAAACCCATCCATGTCATCATTAGATGTTCAAAGTTACAAACATAGTATGAAGAGTGTGAAAGTCTGCTTTGGTGGATGGGTCCGATAAGCAAAGGACTTTGACCCAGGAGACCAGAGTTTGTGCCCGGCGGAGGCTCCACCATTTTCCTGTCAAATACAGCGGCCATAGTGCTCCGCGGCACAAGATAACGGCTTACCAGTGATGGAGAAGTCCGGCTCCAGGTCCAATAATTTCCCCTTCGTTGGTGTCATGACTGCCCAGTAGTACCTGAACAGCCGAGCCGTGGCGGCACACAGGTATGTGGCGTGTCAGAGGACAAACGAGCCGTTAACATTTCTCTCTTTGTGGCAGGTAACGGTCCACAAACCTCACCGCACTTTAGGGACTGTTCTTAACTTGTGAAGGGACTGTTCTTTACTTGTCAGGGGAGGAGGGTGGCTGGTTGATTTTTATTTCATTTATTTATTTTATTTTGATCCCCCCTATGTTAATCACTTATTGATGCTGTTTTTGAAGTATGAATAAGTCAATAAGTAATTTATTCCATTGAAATTTCATTGACGTATTATAGAAAAGTGATTTATCTTTTTATAAATGACAAAAGGCACATCTGCCTCATTTTTGCTGTGGTATCGTGATACTACTCAGAACTGTGATACTTTCACTGGTATCGTACCGTGGGTCCCAATTTTGGTACCGTGACAACACTAATCCAGTCTCAAATGGACAGCGCCAAATAGTGCATTGTTATCACTCAAACCACTCGTGGTGGTCTGGGATGCATTTCACCACATATCATTTATAGTATAAGTGCTAACATATCCTGATGCGTCCCCGACAAGGACTATATTATCAGAGCAGGACATGGTGGTTGTTTTGGTGACAATGCGCTAAAAGCTCTATAACTCACCCATTTTATGTCGAGTTGGACGAAGTGTCGTGTATCCATCCCTCGTTATGACCTATAGTAGGAGACGCTGAATTCTGCAGACAGCGATATCTTGAGCTGTGCTGACACAGCTGCTTACTGTGCATTCACACCAAAAGCGTCATGAGTGTCATAAGCGGCTGGCAGCCATTCATTTTCAATGTACGCTTACTACGAAGGGCGTCTGGAGCGTCGGCAGCAGCGAGCAGTGCGATGCCAACGACCGGAGTGTCACTGTGAAGTTGAGAGTAGCTCAACTTTATGCAAATGAGCAGTGCCGCCGCCGAAGCAGCAGCGAGCAGTAGCCAATTGCAGACCGTGAACATTCTAGGCGGGACAGTGAAAGAAAAAGAAAGAGAAGACGAAAATGGAGGAGAAGTTGATTGTGGCGGTCTCCGGTTTCCCGGAGCTATATGATGTGTCTCTGTTTATTTACAGAGACATCCAGAAGAAGTCAGATGCCTGGAAAAGGGTATCTGAAATTGTTGGTTTGTCTGGTATGTGAAATAGGCTTGTGTCGATCCATGTAAACAAATGCAAAGCACATAAACAGGTAGGCTAGTTAGAATGGAGCTGAACACATCTGCAGCGCAGCTTGAAAGCCCCGCCCCTTGGCAGCCTTCTGCAAGCCCTGCCAGAGCTGCCAGGCAGCGCGATGCCAGCGACCTGAGCGACCGCTGGCGCTCATGACGCTTTTGGTGTGAATGCACAGTTACGTGACTAGCAAACATGCCACAGAGCCGCTAGCAAATGTGTGGATGTAATAACTGCGTGGGGCAGTGACGAAATCTGAACAGTGGAGTGGTCAGCTGGAGACGCATGTAAGGCACAGGTATGAACAGCAATGCATCTTGGCTGTCCAGGTGTGTTTGGATCGCCAAAATGCACATTAACACCAGGTCTTGTAAAAGTCAACATTGGTTATTTTGTCAAGTCAGTTGTTATGTGAGTCGTTAGTTACTTGTTTGTCCATGGGACTCTCATGACAAAATAAGGAATATTGACTTTTAGTTTCACGCAGCACATAAACACCAGTCTCCTGGGTTAAAGTCCTGTTCTTGTTTGCCCCCTCCACTTCAGTGGACTTTTGCACTCTTTACACTACATCCGTTACACTGAACATCTAGTAATGACACAGAGTTACATTGGAATTTATTAAAAGCCTAGTGTGTCTCATACAGACACTAAAGGGTGCCCAAGCAACATATTTTGACGCTTTGGGAGTAGACCAGGCTGACATAGGTGCATTTTTTACCTTGGACAGAAGCAGTCTTGCCATTTTGGAGTCATCCCTGTATATCGCCAAACCCCTCACATCAAGATACAAAAGACTGCGCCTGATGTTATTCTGCCCAAGCATCAAAATATGACTAGTAGTGGTGAGATGATGTTTCCATATATTTACCTCTTAAGCTCATTAGTTACAATAGCAAGTTAGCTGAGCTTAAACAATCTCCTGGAGACTTGTTGTCTTATGAGAGTGCTATTGATCTTAGCATTAAACTAAAATGTGGACACATGTATTTCCTAAAATGCTGAACTATTAATTTAATCACAATCATTATAATGTGTGTGTACATGGCAAGTTGATATTAACACTCCAAAGGTTTAAAACCCTGTGACTTTGTCTCAGCATGTCTCCGTTGATCCATGTACCTTCAACACTTCAACAACACGAGCTGTTGAACACTGTCCCTTTCTCTCACTGGAAACTGATTGAAGTGAGAGTGCTGCTGTTCAGATTGGAACATCCTTCTCTCACCACTATATTTGCTCCAGTGACGCACTCCTGACCCCACTACAACCATGTAACTGGTCTCCAGCTGGTCATTTCTATGTCTCGATGTGCCGGTCACAGCAAATGAGACAGCAGAGGCTAAAAACAGCACAGAACAGCAGCTGATCCTCTGCCTCGCTGAGAGCACCACATCTCAGGCAGGTTGACCCAGTGTCACAGCTACAGAGGTTCCCCTTTTATTAGTTTTCTTCTGGAACATGCTGCACTGCACATTTTATTTTTCACAATAATCGTATCTTTGGATGATTGGCAATTGTTTGTGGCCACAATATATTTTTAAAAATAAGCAAAAATTCCTAGGTTGACTTAGTCATATGTCTAAGTTAGTAAAAACTGCTTTGTAATCTCATAGTCTTTCGTAACTCTTACATTCTTACTTTAAAATATACCCTTAGTTTTAAAACACAACAGCCTGTAATCAATCAGTCAATCAATCAAATAATTCATGTAGAAAAACATGACCAGAGGCACTGGACAAAACTGAAAATTTTAATAGGCCTATTTCTGTTTTTTAACATAGCAATTATTATGCTTATTAACATTAAAATACATCATTACAATTTAATGATAGGGATGATATAATACTACGGCTTTTTATTTCATCTTATTGTTAACAAATGCCATAAAAGTATCAACCAACAATGCGTTAGTCAATCTTTTAGTATTTTCTGACTTCAGTTCCCCATCTGTGGTTCTCAGCCCCAAGCCCATTGGTTCCTACTGGGGACATAAATCTTTAATAACAGCCCACAAATCTATTTATAAAAAAGAAAAACAAACTAATTAATCTACTAAAACAGCCGGACACTGTAGTTCTCAGCGGCACAATACAAACAGTAGCAAATACATTTATGGAGGACTCATATCCTCCTTCACATCAGCTTCGAAGCTGTGACGCTTCTCTATTTTCTGTAGTTCAACTTCTTCACTCTCCTCAATCGTCACACGTCTACTCTAAAACTAAGATTTATAGTTCATAAAGAGCAGGAGTGTCAAACAAATGGCCCACGTGCCAGAACCGGCCCACTTAATGGTCCAGTCCGACTCACCGCACATATTATAGTAGGTCAAAGTGCATATAAAAAAAAACTTGAGGGGTGCCCAGTAGCTCAGTGGGTAGAGCAGGTACCCGATGTACAAAGGCGCTATCATTGCTGCACTGGCTGTGGGTTTGATTCCAGCCTGCAGTTCCTTGCTGCATGTCATATCCTATCTCTCCCCCCTTCACGCTTAGTTTGCCCTATCTAATAAAGGCAGTGAAAAGCAAAAAAAAAAATCTACAAAAAACTGAATGGAAATGCCAAAAAGTCAGAGGACAGGAGACTGTATTACACTGAGACTGACTCAAACTACACTGCAGTGTCTGTGTTCTCTATAGTGAAGAAAGATTTCACATGGATCAAAGGTCTGGCTCACTGATGTGTCTTTAAGTTTTTGGACAACAATGGAGGTCTACAAAGGTCTACAAACAGTTACAGAGAGGAGTGTGTCGGTTACTATACATAAAGAATCATCTGTCTGTTGCATTTTAACCCAGATATGATCACTTGTCTGTCTTGTCCATCTGTAGACTTAACCATCAGCATATTCTTATTCCTGAGGCTGGTCATGAGTTGCTTTCTTGTTACCTACAGAAAGGTATGAATCAGATTAAGTTATTGTATTCCCCCTTGGACTTATTCATACTAACTTTCCCTGAAGTCTGCACCGAATTGGGAAAAAGGCTGTTAAAGTATGCTGCTTTCTTGGCTTGGAATCAGTTGCAAAATTACCTGAGTGGTCAGGAGCTGGTCTCACCGGACACATTTGAAGTGAATATGAATGACTTGAAAGCAGGCACATCTGCCTGTCGATGCTTTATGGTTTTTGGTATCTTTTAATTCAAATTGTTCTTGTTTTCATTTCAGTTGTGATATGTTTATGTCTGCAACCATGTGCTGCTGCCTGTCTTGACCAGGTCACTCTTGAAAAAGAAATTTTTACGTCTTTACTCGTTAAAATAAAAATATGGTTAAATAAATATTAAAAAATTAAACTGGCTGCACACTTCGTCAAACATGCCATTCATGTAGAACCCCCCCGTCTTTTCTTTATACAATTTGCCTGAAGGGAGATGTTTTATTTACACCATGGTTCGGTTCAGCCAAGCAATCTGATTTATTAAAGACGGGATCCAACCGTACTGTTAATCCCCATAAAACATGGCTAACTAGGCTGTACTGGTTGCTATGCCAATTACTGTGGTAACAAGGGAGCTAGTTAGCAGTCTGTGTGTTTACTGTCTTTACAGTATTCTGGAGACACTTACCATACGCCTGGGGACATTCCTTACTGTATTTATGAGCTCTTCAGCGCTGCTAGTCGGATGCAATAGGGATGCAATACTCATAACCACAATCTTTCGAATGAAATAGGCATGATGACATCATGCTCTATATTGTGGCAGTTTTAGTTATGTATTTGTTTCCTCTCTGGTTGCAGCTATTCAAGCACCACAATCCAGATTTACCTATAATGTTGGAATGTGATGT
The DNA here is from genome assembly GCF_041903045.1 of Epinephelus lanceolatus. Classification (NCBI taxonomy): domain Eukaryota; kingdom Metazoa; phylum Chordata; class Actinopteri; order Perciformes; family Serranidae; genus Epinephelus; species Epinephelus lanceolatus. The sequence goes on from NC_135748.1 coordinate 24,537,869, forward strand.
ATCTTGTGTTAAACCACAAATATAACAAAACTCAAATTTTAAAATGGCTTATTTGTGTTAAGACCTTGAAAGCAAATTGTGGTTATTTGATTAATGTGTTTTATTGGTAATCTTCAACGCTAAAGCACAATAAAAAATTTAAAGGTTGTATGTGGTGGGTGGTGGGTGCAGCTTAATACTGAGAGCTAATGTCTTCCCCAGGGCCCTCCAACAAGTTTATCTTGCCCTGGAGATAATAAAGATTGCTCACAGGTCCATAGTTTGTCAGTCATATTTGGGGAAATTGCACAGACTGTTTAAAAATAATAGAGGTAGCCACCCGTTGCATTGAGTCTGGCATTTACGCTGTTCATCTTGTTTTTTGGAGCCAGAAATGACCATATTTGGAAAAATTTAGATGAGTGAGTTATATAAAAATTCATCTCTCGTACAGTTGTCATGACTCAAAGCTATTCAAAGAAGGCTGGGGCACGCTCTTTGACCCCATGGGAGCTATAAGAGAATGACACATGCACACACAATGTAACTAGAGCTGCGATGTTAGAGGCTTACAGCAGACAGCACTAGAAATAAAGGGACAAGGTCTGCTCAGGTGAACTTTGATAGGCTGTCTTTAGCCTCCTTGAGTGCCCTTATCCTGACAGAATTTCTTGGGTATGATTGAATGAATGGAGGCCGATTTTTTTAATAGAAAGCATTTGTTTATGGTGGAAAATATCTTTTCAGTAATTACAGCATTGTGATTCTTAACCATATCTTTATTTTTTGTATAAAATATAGTCTGACAGTGGACCCCTCAATGAAACCAATCAATCATCTCCATGTTTTATGACTGTGCTCCAGCTGTTGATAAGTGCAGACAATTTACTGCAAATGAACTGCAGCTCACTGAAATTATGCAATATGAAAATGTGTCCCAGCCTTTGATAAAATGACCTTGTCATGAATGGGGAAATTATCTATAGAGACCAAAACTATTTCTGTACCAGGCTATAAACATGTAGCTATAAACATTTTTTTAGCCTCACTAAATTCACTTTGTGACTGGATGGGCTCATCGCTCGCTGATCCCATTATTCGGTTGCATTACTATGCACAAAAAATGGGACAGGTAAAGATGTTTCAAGATTTTTCTATAAAGAGAAATCTTATCAGCTTAAAAATCATCACAAATAAGCATAATTTAGTAGTACAGGTCCTGTAATTGTTTACTCAATCACCAGTGGCAGTGAAAGATAAACAGTATTTTTGAAGTCCACTTGTAATTCAACCACTAGTACTGTAGTGTATCACAAATATGTGTACAGTACTTGGAGTGCATATTGGCTTCTGTCATCTTTTGTTTGAGAAACTGCATCAAATATGAATGGCTGCCACATAGACCATGATACTGGGGTACCATCTGGGACTCACAAACTGGCTCTTATCAATTTCTTATCAAAACGTGACTCTGAGCTGAGGGATAAGAGCGAGCGGATGAGAGGAAAATTGGAATATTTTCTGTGTCTCCCTCTGCTTGGGAAACGGGGATCATTTTTCTTTCCTCGATTAAGCTAATATTCTTTTAAAGAAGCTATTCAGGGTCTTACTCTACACAGCAACCGTTTCCTGTAGATGCTTTTGAGATATTTTCCTACTAAGGTAGTTGATGAATGCCAGTTGTCACCCATGAGGAGCTGGCAGTCTGAAACAAGGCCATGATGATGACTTGCTCCAATTAACGGAGTAAAATGATGGATATGAACACACCCCAGATATCTGGGTTCTATGGTGTCCTAATACAGATCTCATCAGCCTCATCTCTAATCCCTCATCGTTACATCACTCGCTTTTGCTTCGCTTTTCCTCTTATCACTTTGCCTATCCTACTTCCACAAGTTGGAGGCCTCAAAATAATATTTCAACATTTGGAAAACTATCATCCTTGCCATCTTGCCTTAGATTATGATACCTCTCTTGTGTTTATCTGTTAGATATATAAAGACAAAGCCGATTATCTCTGATTAGCATAAACAAAAACAGGGAGATGCAGCCAGGAAGTCATTGGTCTCAGTCAAGAAATAGTCCCTAAAAAACAAAATATGTCATTTTTACATTGTAGTTTCTAAAGATGATAAGCTAATGATAATTAGGGAACTTCAGAGGTGCTGGTTGGTGGATTTTGTTACTTTTTTAGGTGGCTAAAATACATTTAGTTGCTGACCCCTCCAAAGCAGAGCTTAGCTTACATGTCGGACTCCAGCCTGCTTCTCCAATCATCTACTATACTGTCTATATGGAACAGTACCCCACACAACACCACTTCAAAAAATCTCAGCTATCCCTCTAATGTCTGACGTTTTATAAAATTACAGATATTTTAAACCGCTTAACAGGAAACATGTCGCTCTAAACACAACACTAAAAAAAGCAGCAACAGGTTTACCACAGTGCGACAGCGAGTTGCAGCGCAACGCCTCACTTAAGTGCCATCAACAGCTCCACTTATGGATGCAATTTACTCTGCATCACAAAGCAATCATGCTTAGAGGGCAGACCCACTAATAAGACAGAAACACTACAAAGGCCCAAAAATAGCAACAACAGAGTGATTTCAATGGAGCTGCAGCCGCTCTTGTGGCGCTGTTCCTGTTGTGAGTCATAAGTGTTAGTTTTGTGTCTTGATGACGCGGGCGGATGCGTGGGTGACACTGGGGGAGGGTTGGGTGGGCGGGCGGGAGCAGCAGATGCATCGCTTGTGTTCCCCCAGACCCTTGTCATCCACTCAGTCTCGGCTTCATTCAGCTGGTTGTTGCTATGATACAACATGGGAGATGGCACTGAAACTCTCAAACTAAACACGCAGACAAACACACAAAAAAGCTGTTACGTTTTTACACATTCTGGGTTTTTTTTTCCCCACATCTCTGTAACAACTGAACTTTGCCTACATGAAGTTGGTGTGGAGCCAAACCAGGATCATTTAGCTGTGATCACTTAACACATTGCTGCAGCGGTTAACATAAATCACGTTTGATATGTATATTACGATGGCCTTTGTATGTGACATGAAGAGGATGATGAGTGTTTGACAGTATTTGGGAGCTCTTGGATCTCAGATTTACTTCCTCCTGTGGATAATGAGGAGGACAGGACAGGAGTTTGGGAGCTGTTTTGATCATCATGAAGCTCTGTGCGCTCCACCTCTGGTATTTCCTCTGGTATTTCTAAAGTTGAAGGCCATTCAGTCTAGAAAACTGTAATTTTTGTGCAAAAAAGGTACAACTTTATAACCACACTGAGAGAACTACTTTATAAACTTGTGTTAAATGTACACTGAACAAAAACACTTGTGTTTTTGCTCAGATTTTGTTCTGAAATATTGTAAAATCTTTATTAATGAGCACCTTTGCCAAGATAATCCATCCACCTGACAGGTGTGTTAAACAGCATTATTACTACACAGGTGTGCCTTGGACTGGTCACAATAAACGGCCACTCTAAAATGCCCACCAGAGTTGTTGCCTGTACACTGAATGTTCATTTCACCACCATAGATTGTCTCCAATGTCTTTCCAAGAACTTGACAGTACATCCAACCAGCCTGACAACCACACATCACATGTAACCACACAAGCTCTTCACCTGCAAGATCGTCTGAGACTAGCAACTCGGACAGCTGATGCGACATTTGGTTTGTCAGTCTCAGGGAAGCTCATCTGCATGCTGGTCGTCCTCAGCAGGGTCATGACCTGACTGCAGTTCCTCACAAGAAAAGGCAGCTGAAAAATGCGCAGGATTAGCTTGAAAAATAAAAAAGACAGTAATATAGATTTCACCTGACTAGCTCTACAGAAATGCATTTTTTGGTCACAGATACCCAAAAGAATCTGTTAGTATTTGGTGTGACACCATTTGCCCCTTGCAGTGCGACACGTCTCCTTCACATAGAGCTGATCAGGTTGTTTATAGCTAGACCTTTTTCACAGCAGACATTTTGATTGTCAGTAGGGAAAGGACAGGTGAAACTGATAACTTTAACGAGGGCTCAGTTTCATTAAGTGGGCCAGTATTCCAGTGAGCGAGCGCACACAGAACCAGGACCTGCCCTCAGTATCATTACTGTTATTTTATTCACCAGTGCTTTTCATACTATGGCATGTCAAAATGTCTGCCGTGAAAAAGGTCTACTGTGGCCTGTGGAATGTCGGCCCACTCCTCTTCAGTGGCTGTGTTAAGTTGTTGGATATTGGCAGGAATAGGAACATGCTGTCGTACACACCAATCCAGCACATCCCAAACATGCTCAGTGGGTGACATGTGGTGAGTACGCAAGCCAGGTAAGAACTGGGATGTTTTCAGCTTCTAGGAATTGTGTACAGATCCTTGCAACATGGGGTTGTGCATTGTTATGCTGCAACATGAGGTCATGGCGGCAGATGATTGACATGACAGTGATCTCGTCACAGTATCTGTGGATTCAAAATACTCCCAATAAAATGTAAACACACCCACATGACACTATACACGCCATCTGCCTGGTACAGTGTAAACCGTGATTCATCTGTGAACAGATCATCACCATCAAAGGTGAGCCAATGCCCACTCAGTTGAATTACAGTGACGAACTGCAGTCAGGTCATGACCCCGCTGAGGACGACAAGCATGCAGATGAGCTTCCTCGGACTGTTTCTGACAGTTTGTGCAGTCTCCTCAGTGATCTTGGTGGCTGGTCTCAGACAACTTGCAGGTGAGGACGCCAGATGTGGAGCTAGTGTGGTTACATGTGGTCTGCAGTTGTGCGGCTGGCTGGATTTACTACCAAATTCTTGGAAACAACATCAGAGACAGCTTATGGCAGTGAAATGAACATTCAGTTCGCGGGCAACAGCTCTGGTGGATGCTCCTGCAGTCAGCATGGCAACGGTATGCTCCCTGAAAACTTGCAACGTGTGGCATCATATTGTGGGATGTCTACTTATGAAATACGAGAGCAAAAAGGAAAGTGTTGCGCTGATATTTTTCTTCAGCGCACTTGTCACAGTTTAAATGTTGAAAAATAAATCTATTGTGTAAGGGTGTGGTGGTCAGAGCCACACATGGTAATGTTTTACTAATCCACACTCTTTACTCAGTTTTGCTTTGAATTTAGTTGTAGTTGTAGTAGAAGTAGTAGTCCTACATTTTTTGGGTGAATAAAAACACATGATTTTGTGAAAATGTATGGATTCTTTACATTTAATTAGTGTTAAATTGATTCAGTACATCAGCTCAAATTCAATCCCAGACACCCTTTTGAATAATGTGTGAATCAGTATTTATTCATTGTCAGTTATGACTAAAAATCTGGTGTTAAAGCATTAAAGATAACGAGTGTGTCCAATGCATTTTTAATGTCAGGCGTCAGTGTAGATTTAAAGCTCTTGCCTGGCAGTATTTGTATTTGTTATCTAGAAAGCTACAACTTATCTTGGAAAAACACATTTGTATTGTCAAGATAACACTTTGCCGATGTCCTCTATTTGATGATGAAACAATTTCCCTGCACTTTCAACTATTATTTTGAATTGGGAGTGTGAATGCAGCATTTTTAGATGTCACCCGTGAATGAAGGCATTTCCTGTCAGTCCCAGAAGGGCGCTAAACCTACTGTGACACGTTCTCTGTAACACCTGCTCCGTGAGCGTGATAGATGTTGGAGTGATCTGTGCTCCCCCGGTTTCACTTCAGCTCAGCTGTAGCTCACAATCACCTTCTCTGCTGCAGCGGTGCTCGACACATTTGTCAGACAGATTAATCAAAAGCAAAAAACCCTGACAATGTTTCCTTCAAGACACAAGACAATTCTCCTGCTATGAGGGGAAACCAAAAAACAATTCTTTTGATCATATTGTTCCTGAAAGAAACAAATGGGCTTGAAAGCTGGCAGCCTCTGAGCGCCACACCTCGAGGACATTGGAAGGAACTTTTTGTTTCCACTGACAGGTCTCTTTATGAAGAGCCTCCAGCAATATAAGGAGACATTGATAAAAAGCTCTGAGGCTCAGGGAGATGGAGGAGCCATGCTGAGCAGTCACTATAACAGATACTCTACCTGTTGGCATGTTTTCTGCTACGATGCCACTTTTCACAAAGCGGGAACTTGGCATGGAGTGACTGCCTCATGTGGTGGGTGTGGAGTTGGCCAAACTCCTGGAGGGACAAAGTCATCATCTTGCAAGTCACAAAGTAAGTAAGTAAGTAAGTCAGTAAAATCTATTTATATAGCACTTTTCACAGACATAGATCACAAAGTGCTTCAAAAGGGCATTTTACAACAAGAACAAAATCATAAAGACAAAGCGAGTACGTGAGCCATGTGGTGAAAAGTGCACAGCTATCAAAACTATTAGCACACATGCAAGACAAAAAGACAAAATCACAGTACACAACAATAATACACAAAATTTGAAAAAGTACAGCTCTGGTACACACAAGTTACCCAAACGCCTGCCTTAAGTTGGCTTTTGAAACAAACCACAGCAGATTGTAAGGGAGCAGGCAAAGCATTCCAAAAGCTCAATCACTACATGCGTTAAGGCGAGTGCAACAGGAGCAACAACCAGAACCTCCATCTTATCAGCATTGAACTGTAAAAAAATTTCAGCAGTCCAGACCCTAATCTCATGAAGGCAGCCAAGGAGCCTGGATGTCTGAAAGGCTCACTAGGTTTGAACGAGAAGCAGAGCTGCATATCATCTGCATAGAAATGATATGCAATGTTATATCTGTTTATTATTTGTCCTAATGATGGTAAATTTAGAGAAAATAACAGAGGCCGAGAACCGAGCCCTGCGGGACACCACAGGACAGTGGAGAGGAATCAGATACGAAGTTAGCTACAGAGACAAAGAAATGCCCGTCAGAGAGGTACAACGACAACCAGTCTAATACTTTGCCTGATATGCCAATGCAGTCACGCAACCTGTTAATGAGGATTTGATGGTCCACTGTGTCGAATGCAGAACTGAGGTCCAGAAATACTAACACAGAACAATCACCTCCATCAGCGGGCATTAATAATAATAATAATAACAACCTGACACTATGTGCCCTTCACCAAATTTTTATTAAATTGATTTATATCATGTATCTAGGAATATGAAGCCTATTTCTGCCAGTGTGATGACAAAAAGAGACCCTGTAAGTCACTATAATGAGAAACCTTTTGAAAATAATGACTTAGTATCTCAAAATAAGGATTCAGCAACTTAAATGAGTTTTTTTCCTCATTATTTTGAATTTCTGAGAAAATAATTTGAGAAGTCTTATTTTTGAGATACTAAGTTATAATTTTGAGAAAGTTTGTCAACATAAACTTCTCATTATAAGTCAAGCTTCAAAGTCTTTTAAGTTTCTTATCATAAGGACTTTCAGGATATTTTTTTCTTTCAGTATACTGGCTGAAATGGGCTTTGGTATACAATATATGTGTTATTTTTGTGGCTTTTTTGTGGTTTCAGTGAAAAAAAATTGCGTGTTACAACCTGTTGTGGGTCACCAAGAAAGTTTGCTCGCTTGGCTGTTTGATGAAAAGTATATTTAATGGCAGATAATACAATGATTTTTAATCTTTAGGTCTGGTTTTAGTTTTGATTTTGTCAAGTCTAAACCCATCAGATTCATGAATCCAGCCGGATTCACATTCGCTCTGAACAGCACACTGCTTCACCACTATGAAGAATTTCATTGTACTTTTTTTTTATTACACATATTTCAAAGAAACCTATACCAGCACCTTGTTTTGAGAGACCTTTCAACAGCTCCAGGAAACCTCCAGAAACTACATTCACACGTGTATTAACCTGCTTTGAAATTCTTTGCACAAGTCTCATAGTGATGAAAATGTGCCAATGTCACTTTGAACTAAAGGCCTGTATTTATAGGTTTAACAGAGCCTCATTTTGACACTGAGCCCTATTAATTGAGCTCTCCACAGACATCTCCCTGTATCTAAAATAGGTAGGGAGTCCATCGTGGAAGGTAAAGAGAGACAAAGTAGGCCAAGGACTCTCACAGAAAATAGACTGTGACTCACCGAGGGGCCGCATCATCTTGGGAAAGAACAGGAAATGGGAAAGAATGTGGGTTGACAATAATCCTGGAAATTACAGGCGGACGAGTGCAGGCCCCCCGTGGTGCGATCAAGTGAAGAGGTGCTACATGTTGTGACTGTGTCAGGTTTCACACAGCTGAAAAAGTGATGTGATTTCATGTTCCAGGGACAAACCTTATCTAGTAACAGCTATGTAAGGGCTAGACTCAAATGATCAGAGGTTTAATGTTTGTTTCACTGTTGGCTCTACCTTTACCCAAGTTCTGTACTTAAAGGTCTAGTGTGTAGGATTTAGTGGCATCTAGTGGTGAGGTTGTAGATTGCAACCAAGTGAAATCTACGAAGAACCATGGTGGCGCGTAAACCTAAAAATGTGAAAATATGAAAACACTCATGGCCCTGTCTAGAGCTGATGTTTGACTTGTCCATTCTGAGCTACTGTAGAAACATTTTCATTTAATTTAATTCTAATTTCTTTATTTGTCAATCCACACAAGGCAGATGGCAGTTACAATGTGACCTTCGCATATCCCTCTTATTACACACAACACACTCATGCAGTTTCGGCAGAGGGGTAGCGCAAGGTCAGCCATAATACGCCTTGCTCAAGAGCACCTCAGCAGTGTCCAGGGGGCAACTTGACACCATTCTACACTCCATACTTGGTCCATCTCGGGGCTGGAACCTGCGACTCTTCGGTTCGTGAGTCAAGTCCTCAAAAATATATTTAATAAATATTTAGCACAGCATTAGATTGATTGTTTTAACGACAGTTTTCGACATGAAAATATGATGTTTTGATTTACTCATTAGTAATTGTAATTAAAAATTGAAATTAAGTGATTTCTCTTATTCACAGCATGGATTTATTGGTTGAATTAACTAACATGATTTATGTTTGTCTCATTGAGGTTATTAACCTAATGTTCAGACTGATCATCATCTCAATAAATGAAGAACATAGTGGAGTTGTCCAGAGTCATCTGTTGTTGTCTATGGCGGGTCGAGTTCAGGCAGGCATTGAGTCTGAAACCCAACAGAAACTCGACAATACACTGATGAAAATATAGTTTATTTATGTTATATTCATGTTCTGCCTGATATATCCACCTAAATCCTACACACTGGACCTTTAAGTACTATTTTGCATCACTTTTAGTATTGTAGTTTTTACGCTACACCCTCTTTCCACTATATTTCTGAGTATAATACTATATTTTTTACTCCATTTACTAATGTTAAAATCAGGAGTGTCAAACTCATTTTGGTCTCAAGTGGGCCGGACCAATTAGACGATTCCATACTATCAAATTTTCCCTTTCTTTTAGTGCACAGAAGTAAAAAAAAAACCTTCATACATTTACAAAGCAGAATATAAACAGCCTGACATGTCATAAGAAAAATGAGTACAATTTCAACAATATGTCTCAGTTTTCCCACATTCAGTCAGTCAACTACTCTCTGTCATTACATATGTGTTTTTTCATACATTTCCACTCCTGTGTAGTATTGCTGGCAGAACAACTCCAAACTTAAGTGACGGCTATTAAGTGGGCAGGTTAAGTTATCCTCTGCTTTACAAACCATTTACAAATCAAAAGTTGTGGCAGTGCCTTAGCTGGCCCACTAGATGACTAGACTAAGAAGCTGCATCAGGAAATGTAAGGATAAATGCAGTGAGAAGTGGACTGACTGAATGTGGAAAAACGGAGAAACACTCTTGAAATTGCACTTATTTTTCTTAAGACATCTCAGGCTGTTGATCTGTTGTGCAAAAGGACAGACATCTAAAGAATGTACTTGTAATTCTTTCCAAAACAAAAGGGAAAACACTGGAGCTGATGGTACTGTTAGTTTGTTGCGCAATGGTCTTATTGGTCCGGCCCATCTGAGATCTATTTGGGCTGTATGTGGCCCATGAACTAAAATGAGTTTGACACTCAATATCTTTAAATATGACCACAATAGGTATTCATTGTTTTTTCAGAGAACTATATTGGTCGGGGTGGAAAAGCCTCTGAAGCAACATTTTAGATGAAGTCGGCTACTCAATCTTCACCTTGCTCCTAAACCCTGGCACCTCTTTGCCTTAACAAGTGCTTCAATATTAGGTGTGTAAAGTCATCCAGTGGGACAGACTGGACCATCTGGTGTGCTAGTTCTGGCCTGTGGGTCATATGTTTGAAACCCCTGATCTAAAAGATGTCATTCTACAAGGGTACCTTTACTTGTGATACTTTAAAAGCTCATTTTATGGATAATACTTAAATAAAGTGTTGACTTTATCACATAAAGGATCTTTTACACTGTGGTACAGCTACTTCTACCAAGTGAGATATCTTGATACTTTTTCTACCACTGCTGGATATCAGATTGAATGTAGAAGCCTATATCCCCATCCCACTTTCTCTGAGGCTCTGAATCATGCAAGACAGTGACAGTATACACCACTTTTGCTTTCATGAAACCAGATGTATCTGTAAAGCAGTTTGTGTGAAATTAGTGTGATAAATGTCAAAGGTTTAGAGTGGAAGTTGCCCAGCACTTTACTGCTATAAATTTTGTTCACCTGCACTGCCCCCATGTGTCGATACTTGGCACTGCAAAAACAAATGAACTGTTCCCACAGACAAAACAAAGTCGGGTTCAAAACATCAGCCAATCTTTATTTACAAGTCCTAACATGACAAAAAAAAATACACGTACAGGTGGTGGTAGGCTCGACCCTATACAGAGGTACAACGGTGAGAAACTTGACAAGAGAAACAAAATCAATAACTTCTCTATGGAAAAAACCCCAACTAAATTCTTCCTTAAACTTATCGTCAGGAAAAGTGATGCGGTTGGCAGAGTACGCTGTGTAAGGTTCAACATCTCAAGTGCAGACACACAATGAATATATTCAAACTTGCATATTTTCTCAGCCCCATCACACTGTCCAATCAGGAAATTAACTACTGAGAAGATCACCAAAGACAAGCCGAGGGCCAATTCTAGCAAGACATAACACAGTTTCACTCCACTGCATACAGTGACACACACACGGGCACAATCGTGTTTCAATCCAAACAGATAACTTACCAATAACTTGTCACACTGCAAAACTACACTAAAGAACTCCCAGTCACGTAGGCATAAATGTCACGGATGGAAAACAGAGGAAGAGTGATGTGTGTGGACATACAAGTGACATAAAAACCATGTTTTTTTTCTTGGGAGGGGGTATTTTTAACAACCATTCAGAATTTACACACACACACACACACACACACACACACAACTGGTATTTGTGAGATGAAAACGTGGGAAAACAAAGATAAGAGTGGAGGGCACATTCAGGAAGGGGTAAACCAAACCCATGGCACTTTAACTAATATGGGAATAAAATCAGGCTTTGGAACAGGCAATAGATATGTGGTAAGGCGTCAACCAGAATATTCATCGCGACCATAGAAATACAAGCAAAGTAGAATGGACATTAAACAGTTTGCTGTGGTCATTTGAATAGTTAAAAAAATGGCGACGTCAGTGGTTTGAGAGTGCAGTTTTGGCCTATTTTTACACCTACTTTCCTTAACAAACAGAGAAATACAACCATGCACCAATCCAAGTTTCTGTCTTTCGCAAACTAAGATTAACTACCTTGTTAACTTAATTCAAACTTGACAGAAACAATAAAAAAGCCCTCATCCAAACTGTCTTAGTTAGCCTTCTTCTTTGAGATAAACCCTTAATTCACCAAGTTAGATGTGAAAACACACTGATATGCATGCCGTTAATCCTCGCAGCCTCTGCCTCTCGGCTATCAACTAAGCAGCAGCTGTCTCTTGTTTATCGGAGGCAGCTACAGTGCATCAGGTTTCAACAAACATGAAATAAATGGCAACAGAAACAGGGAAGTAACAGTAACGCTAACACTTAAAAAGTAGTGCACTTCTTATTTGAATACAGAACGTTACTACTCTACTGCTCATATAGTCTCGTGCAAAACCTCGCCTCTGTTAGCTGGTTCGTTTACACAGATATTAGCCAGCTACAACAGTTGCAATGGCAGCAGTATGCATAAAATGGCCGCCACTCTGACCATCCTATGTTAATCTGCATCGGAATGTCCATTCTACTCTCGTTCTATTTCTATGATCGTGACTCACACAAGCATTTCACCCAAAGCTTTGTCAAAACTCTGCACTCTTACACATAGCTCAGTTGTCTCTGCCCAAATTGAGATCACCTCTTTAACGTCCTGTCATTCAGAAACCTCATTAAAGGTGGTTTCACCTAGTAAGTAAAACAGTCTACACAGGGGAGGAGAGGTGTGTCTTAAAGACCTGTACAAGCTTGTATCTGTCGTTGCCTTTAATAGAAACATATACATTTCACTCACACGCTTTCTTTGTTTTGTTTTTTTTTACACCACACTCTTCAAATATCATCAGCATATTCTCGCTCTTTTCAGTTTAGGTTTCAAAAATCAGTGTCCTGTGGTTCAGTCAGTGACTATCAATCTATATGTTAATCACAAACAAGAGGACAGGCATAGGAGGTGCAGTGGAGCAAGCGAGATACTCTACTTGATGCTGTGCACATTTGCAAACTCAGACCTGTGATGCAAATATTAACAGCAAAGATCTGAAATGATATTTCCCACACACATACACACACACGCTGTGATAAGATACATTACATCTCTGCATGTACACTAGATCCGTTTCATTTGTACATAAAATATTTTCAAGTATGTTAGAGGAGCTTTTACTTCAACTGAAAAAGGAAATGTTTGTTTGCATCTCTTGTGTGGAAAATCAAAAGGAACAAAGGACTCTTTAAAGGCTTTTTAAAGGGACATTCCTCTATTTAAGTCCAAGAACGTTCTTATAATTGCTTGGATATCAGTCTCTCCACATGATCAAATAAATTTGCAGACACAGTTTCCTGACAACAGCCTGTTGAGTCCTTTTTCAAAATAAATTTAAACATAAAAGCTTGTTTGTTTTCAGAGAGAAATAAACTGGATGCAATATGCGATGCAGTGCTTAAAAAATTATTACTGTTATCAAGAGTTATCTGTCCCCTCTGACACTGCACCAGCAATGCGAGCTTCACATTTGGTTCTGAGTGTCTGGGGACAAAGTGTTTTCTTTGTTCTAGCTCTGGCAGACAGCTATTGCCTTGGGTCTGAGGAGAGAGGTTGTGGATCCATGGGTAAATATTCCACAGGCAAAGGCCTAAAAATAATGAGGGAGAGAAAAAAAAACACAACAACAACTAAGAACCCACGAGTGAGCCAAAACATTTCTGCCACTGAATACAAATGTTAACCTACCACATGCCTTCAAGAGCTCATTATACAAAATATTTTAAAAAACAAAGCACTCCCTACAATCCTGTCCTGACTTACATGGAGCAGCAGGATCGGGTATTGATGATAAACACATGATCGGGCTACTTCCGTTTCACAGCGGCAGTATCTTCCTCCTTCAGGACAAACTTTTTCCTCAGAGCTTCTGAGATCAGAGAGGCCGAGTCCTCCTCTCTGAGGGATGTGCAGCCTCTGTTGTACCTGCAGGGACACCCAGAAAATACAGACAATGTATGGGAGGGCTGCAGCTGTCAGTTATGTTCATCACCTATTCATCTGTAGAATATTTTCTCGTTTAATTGATTAATTGGGCCGCAAGTAACTCCCAAACATGTCAAGTTTGTAAAAAAACACACACTTTATTTTGAGGTATAGTGGATTTCTGGCATAGAGCTTTTATGTTGAAGTGCTTGTTTCTCGCTGTAGCTTGAGTGACTAACAGACAGCTACCTGACAGAGACAGCAAACTAGCTGAACAGCATGGCTAAACGCAAGTATGTGTAGACCTTGAACTAATGACTGAGGAGAAATCGGGACCCGTCTGGACCAGTACGGAACCGCTTTGTTACAGCATTCCAGAGCCTAAAGTCACTTCATCAAATGCCTTGATTTGTACAACCAACATTAAATTTACCCTAATGTAAGACCAAGTAAAGCATCAAATCCTCACATTTGAAAACCTGGAAATGACACATTTTTGGCATTTTAACTTTCCTTCACTGGGATTTTCTTTCAAGGAATAGTTCAGCATTTTGGTAGATTCGCTCATTTGGTTTCTTGCCAAGATGTAGATGAGAAGATTGATACCACTCTTGTGTCTGTTCAGCAAATATGACTTCATAGGTCAAAGACAAATAAGCAAACTCATAATGAGCTTTGTAGTGTTCAGCCCGCTGACATCTCTTACCTGTCTTTGCTCATCTTCATGCGGTTCATGTCCTTCAGGATGTCCATAACATCAGCGAAGCTGGTGGACTTTGATAGCGACACTGTATCCTCCTCTGCCTCCCGGAAGTCCATGCTGGGTCTGTCCAGGTCAAAGGTCGCTGACGCCGTCATGGAAACAGGCGGCAGAGGGTCAGGGACAAGCTCTGACACCACAGAGACCACGTCTTCCTCTCCTTCCTCCTCCTCCTCCTCTTCTTCTTCCTCCTCTGTGACATCACTGATGACAAACGAAGCGGCAGCCGTGGCAGCCGGCTGGTAGGGCGCTGTTTCAAAAGGCGCCATGGAGAAGCTCATACTTGTGTCGTCAGGGGAGAGCAGGTCAGGGGTCAGAGGGTTGGAGCCTGAAAGAAAGAAGAGAAACAGAGAAGAGAAGCAAGTCTGTGTTTGTTTAATGAGGTTTAAGTTGGACAATGTTGAGATAAACAAACAAACAACTCTAAATATGGCGTTCAAATGTGAATTACAAGTTTAATAGGTTTGCTCTTGCAGTTTCAGTAGCTCTCCCTCCATGCACTATCAAACCTTTAATGGAGTGCTATAGGAGAGTCTACACTCCAGTCAATCACATTTTCTCTTAGCAGTATATAATATTTCCATGAGACAAGCATTTAGTGTTCCACTAAAAGCCCAGATGCTTTTAGGATCAAGTTACCTACTTCACAGCTTAACTGTATGATTGTATTGAAAAACATCACGACACATTCACTGGGCGTAAGGGCTCGACTAAAAGAGGTCCTTCCTTGCCCAGTTCACCGACCATCTCATGGCACAAAATCAACAGAATCTAGGAAGCAGGCTCGCTTAGGTTTTCAGTTATAATCTAATAGTTGAAGTTCCTTGTGTGGCTCTTTTAGACAACATCATGAATCACGTTTAAAATCAGTAGGAATATAACACACGTGACTTCACTTTCTCATGAGGTCCCTGTTGACATTTTCAACGAGTGACACGCAACCGCCGCTGAACTGCAGAGATTATCTTTTGCCACTGACCTACAAACTGATGCCAAGACATCTTAGTACCAAAGAGATTTAGGAGAACCAGGGCAGCCGACTTGGCAACGAAGATATCACAGTCACATGAAGACACACTCTGAGCAGCTTTATGAATCATAGACTGAAGGGTCAATAAAGAGTTTGAAGTTCTCACGCCCCTGCGTTTTTATCACTATTCAAACTATAAGTTCAAGTAATAAATGGGACAAGTTTATATTGATAAGATTCAGATCTACATTTCATTTCACAATGAAAAGGGTGAGGAAAAAAGGTTTTTATTACTTAGGAAACATTGCAAGGTACTACCATTTCTAAAAAGATGCTGAAAAACATATTCATGATTTGAATACTGAATGCTCTTTTTACCGGCCTTCCAACACAGACAACTGAAAATTTTCAACTTATCCAATTGTACTGACAGTCATTTAACCAAATGAAGAGGGGGCAGCATGTTTCCCCAGCTTTAGCTACCCTCCACTTGCTCTCAGTATCTCTAAGAATAGAGTTTAAGGTTGTTTCATAGCTCTTTATGGTTTGGGACCAGCCCACGCTACAGAGTCTCTGTTGTTTATAATCCATCACTAGTTCTCAGATCTTCTTCTGCTGGGTTTTTAAATACACATAATTATATGCACAAGAAAATAAGCAGCCCAGCTTTGTCAAGTGTGCTTCACAATTATGGAGTACCCTTCCAAAAGCTGTAAGAGATGCAGGCTCAGTGAACATACTTAAACAAAAGCTAAAAACCTATCTATTAAGTCTGGCTTTTAATCAATGTAATTCTTATTATTAGTAGTATTATTATTTTGTATTAATTCTCTAATTATTACTATTTTTACTGGTCTCTATACTTTTTACCTTCACTTTTATATTTAGTTTATTCTCAACTGTCTTTTCATTGTCTACTCTTGTTGTCCTTTTGATTTTGTGTTGCATCTCTGTTGTAAAGCCCTTTGAGCTGCATCCCTTAAATGGAAAATGCTCTATAAATCAAGGTTATTATTATTGTATTATGTGCACTTTAGATTTTGCTTTGGTTACCCACCAGTATCACTTGCAACAATCTTGGCGATTTGTGCGCGGAGTCTGCTGAGCTCGTCCTGCAGGGCAGTAGTGCGGTTCAGTGCCGTCACTCCAGGCTTCCTAAGCCCCTCCACCCTTTTGCCCTCACGGCGGAAGTTGGGTACAGATGAGTTCCTGTGGAGCACCAGGAGAGGCGTGGGCCTCCACTCGTGTTTCAGAGGACGGGTGTCACTCCTTAAAAGAAATGATTGGGCAATCAGTGTTACTGCAAAGTAATCTTTATCATATCAAAGTCCAGCTTTTGAAGTACGCGGCATGTCATCTGAAGTCTCCCCTTCCCTTTACTTCTGCTTAAGAAAATGCCTAATACTGATTAATACTTCACCAGCAGTTTATTACAGATACAGCCCAATGCAACAGCACTACAATATGTCCTATTTTTGTTAAAATTACAATGTTCTGTTTTCATCACTGCCTATGGCTGCAAAAATAAGCACAGAGCTGAATCAACACCTCTCTGACGCAGCATTACCAAAAGCAGTCCATTATATCACTGTACTGCATTTCTTTAGGCTGCACATGTGCACCTATTAAGATAGAAGCTCAGAGAGTCCAGGATAATGCAGTTACAGATGAGGGACTTGGCACTACTCCATAACCTGTGGTGGTGGTTGTGTCTTGGGGCTTGACTGGATATTTACCGCACTCTGGCATATGTCTCTTCTTCATCTGCAACAATCCATGCTATGTCTGCCAAGGTAGGAACCATAGGGCCATCCATGGGCCGAAGAGAGGGCAGGCCCGGGAGTTCCTAGCACACAAGGACAAGTTTATGTTGTGTACACAAGTATTTCTACTGCAGAAACAGGAGAATATAATGGGAAAAGATGACATGCAGGACTTATAGGATCTGATATTTACCTGAAAACATGCCCTTTGTGGAGGTCTGAGTGGAAGAGTGGAACCTATTCTTCTCACAACACTACGGGTGGATCCATGAGGCTTATTCTGCCAGATAGGAATAACTTCCTGTAAAGCATATATTAAAAAACACAGTCTCTACACAAAGCACAAGACTTTAATGTCAACGCTTAGTCAATGATTTGCATTCCTGCACAGTAATGTGGGAGAAAGGCAGTGTTAAGTAAAACAGTGTTATTAACAGCAAAGGAAGCAAACTTACTGTGTCTGTTTCCATGGTGATGGTGGGTCAGTCTCATCCGCTGGGAAATTGCACACCAATGCTTGGTGCTAGCAGTGGCTGAGGACGGAGCAGTTTAGTGGACAGATGCCATGTCACTGCCAACTCTTGGATATAAATTAGTGGTTAGTTAGAGCATCTGTTGAGGGACACAAACAGGGGGAGAACACTGCATTATTTCACTCACCAACATAACAGAAATGGTTTAGAAATTAAAACCAAGTGGCACAAACCTAATTAGAATTTAGATGACTGATGAACTAGGCAAGTAACTGTTTTATAGTTATTGCTCACATAAAATGCATGAGGAGGATACAGCTTCTGATCTGGTAATTAGTTTTCACTAAATTTGCATCATTACAAACTACAAATATTTGAGCTTTTGGTGCTGCAAAACATATAATATAGCCTTTATTTATTAGGCAATGTCACTGTTTGTTTTGGGGGAAGACATCAAGAATTGGGGGGGGGGGGGGGGGTTATTAGATGTGTAAGAGGGATGAAAAAGGGGTAAAATATATGGTGTTTAATGCTAATGTTTGTCCTTTGCACCTATCCCCAATAAAAAATGATCTAAAAGCTAATGTCAGTGACATCTGGATCTTGTTTTTCCAAGAGAGAGGCCTGGAGAAGAAATGAGTAGACTACACAACAAACAAAAATAAAATAATAATAAATACAGATCACATATTGCAGTACATGTGCAAACCTTGCACTCATAATTTTCACATTAAAAAGTATAACAATTACAACAAATTAATAACTAGTTAATTGATAATGAAAGGCTGTAGCTAGCTAATGTTGGTGCTACTTTATCACCGTGACTTTAACAACATATGGAGAAGCAGGGTAACAATAGTCAGTGCTACCATGGCTAGCTAACTAACGTCTTGAATTTAAAACAGCTAACTTTCGTTGACTATGCTAACGGTGCCGCTACAGGCTTCTTTGACTAACGTTCCCGGTTATGGGATACAATGAACGACAGAAAGAAAGATCTGGTGGAGTGATTTGCTAATCGCTCTCAGTTCATCACCAGTCGGTAGCTAAGGGTATCAAACACACAGTGACCGTCAGTTAGCTTTAGCAGCTCTAACAACGGCCCCCCGGTTGACCCTCACCGGTACACTAACCCCCCTAGTATTAGCTGTGTCTCGCTTCCCTTCACAAAATGCAATCAACGCTGCAAGACTTCAACTTACGGTAAATTATGGACGTGTTGGAGAAAGCTGAGCCGTTAAATTATTTACGAGAAGCAGCTTCTCCTCTTCGTCTTTTGGACTTGAGTTGTGTTTTCTCTCATTAGGCCGGAAACCTGTTCCTCCCTTTCCGGTGATTTGATTGGCTGGAAGCCTCACGAGCTTCCTCTATCAGAACCTGTACAGGAGCGCCCCCCAGAGGCGGAAGTGAATACTGGTGAATACAGGATACTACATCAAGAATACCCAACAAATGATTGACTTCCCTTTGGAAAAATGTATGATTTGGATTCACTCAATACAGCAGGAATTATTTTTTGTCATTTTGACCAAATTTATATCCACAAATTCAATTTTACAAGCATGGAACCTAACTTTTCCGAGCTTATCAGTTATTACAAACAATAAATCCATAGCTAAATGTACCAACAAAAAACTGATAAGACATATGACTGTTACCAGTTAGTCAGTGTGTGTGTGTGTGTGTGTGTGTGTGTGTGTGTGCACTTTGTCATAACCTTCTTACTTATTATGTTAGGACACTATTTTTGACACTATGATGATTAAAGGTCCAGTGTGTAGGATTTAGAGCTAACTAGCAAAAGTTATGTTTTTATTAGTTTATTGTCACCGAAAAAATAAGAATGACACATCCTCTTCCTCAGAGTCCACCATGTTGTTTCTACATTTTTTTTTTTTTTCCCTGTTTCTCAAGTGTGCAGACGGGCTACTTCTCTCTGTTATGGAGGCTAATACTAAACAAAGATTTAAAGACATCATTAAATCCTACACACTGGACCTTTAATGTTTTAATGTCCTCTAAATCTGTACGGCTGTGATGTCCCATCGGTACAAAAAAATTGCCCTTGGGTACTAATGAAGAAAAGAAACATGACAAACATTAAATAAAATCATTCTACTTGCAGTTGGTTTAGAAATACAATAGTACCTCTGCCTTACATTGTGATAATTCAAAGCATTTAAGCTTAGAGATAAATCTGACGTGCAGGAAAAGATATTTCTGCTACTAAGTTTCCCCGTTAACTTTTAATCAAAGTAAAATAAATATTCATTTGACCCTTCAGCAACATGTAGGCCTAGGGTTGGGGGAAAACTCGATAGCTTGCAGCATTGCAAAATTTTCCGTGACAATATTTTACCTATAGATGGATGCCAAGTATCTATATTTCTATTATATAAATGATTTATATTGCAAATACAAATTAAACTTTTGGTAGCCTAGTAGAGTAATACAATTAATTTCAATCCAACATACATTTTGCTGCAATAAAAATGATTGAAGTGAGATGAAAAGACTGATAGTTTTCCTTTAGGACATATGATTTGCCATTGAAAAACATTATGGCAATATATGTTATTGCAATACTCAGCATATCACAAGATGTTCAAATGACAAGATTGTATTATGACATAAGTATGATAATATTGCATATTGTGGGGCCTCTGGGGATTCCCTAACCCTAATGAAATTCTCCTGAAAAAATACCGTAAAACTTCAGTTAAAAGCCTAGTCCCAGTTAAAAGCCCAGTCCCTTTTACTAGCCCAGTGTGGCTACACATTTTGACAAATAAAGGCCTGTCTCAATAAGAGGCCTGGTCTGGTTACCAAGCAGTTCATTTATTTATTTTTTGTTATATCCTTCATATACCCTTAGTCTGTAAGGGTCCTCAGATCAAAAGAATCAAAAGAGTTTTCATAAAAATTAATGCAAGTTGTGAGTACACTTATAACAGGATAAAGTGGTGTTGTGTCGGTATGCCAGGAGCCGTACCTCACTCTCACTCTGATGCATTTTTCTGTTGGAGCTACATCAAATGAATGATTTATAATTGATATATCATCTGAAGCCTAATTTTTAAACAAGTAATGTTCATACTGGTTTAAATAAGCAATTTGATTGTATTTCTCGTCTTTCCTGAGCAACTGTTTCGTGTGAAAAGAACTAAAGGCCTGTCCCAAACGCAGGCCTGTTGATTTCAGTAATGTAACCAATAATAGCCTGGGCTATTAATTGAAGTTTTGCGGTAATTATTTCTCTGTGCTTAGCAAGCCTTAAATTTCCTGTCTTTTTTTTTTGGTGCTCTGCATGCAGAAGAAGCACCTTTTTTTATTCTTTAACTGTAAAAAACATTTAACCATAAACATAAAGGTGTATGAATGACGTAAGTATGCAGTATATAATAAATAACTGGAGAATAAATGAATAAAAGAGAAAGGGTGCACTGGAGTATATCAGTTCTTCATGAGACAAGATGTCTGACAACACGAAATGGTTCCCTCCCATCTACTTCCGGTTTCGCTGCCGTCAGCCGGCCGGCCGGTGTGTGTGTGTGTGTGTGTGTGTGTGTGTGTGTGTGTGTGTGTGTGTGTGTGGTGGGTGGGGGGTGGGGGACTATCTTGACTTGCGGCGCGCGGCCCTTTAAGCGGTGGGCGGAGCTTGAATATTGAACTTGTAAGTGTTGTCTGCAGTGATATCATAACACTGCAATATGAGGACGCGCTCATATGACCGCCACCCGTCTCCATCCCTGGGCGAGACACAGGTCAGTAAAGATCCAGCTTAGTTTACCTGATGCTCCCGTGAGCGCTTCATCTCTGCGGAGCTGCCGATGTCATTTTCTTTCTGCAATAGCAGCAGTCTCGATCATTCTGTAATGTCGCCTAAAATGCTTACTTCCTCCATGGTGATTGTTGCATCCCCTAGCATTTACAGGAAGCAAATTGTGATCATTCTTTCAATCATAATGGCATATGAGGAGGGACTGCACTTTAAAGGGTGCAGGACAACGTTAGGCTAACCCTGCTGGTGCTGTTAATTCAGAGATGACAGGCAAATCACCACCCAGGAGGGGTGTGTGAGGCTGTAATGCCGTATGAGTTGCTGAAATTAGGGTTTTCCAGGATGTAGCCAGATGCATTCCTGAGCCCTGATATGATCATAGTATTAGGTCATGTCTAAATAAAGCTGTGCACTGCCAGGAGCTCTCTGATCCATTTAAGAAGCATCATATTGATGTGTAATAATGTTTTAATTCACATTATTATGGCAATATTAAGCCACTGAGAGCTGAACCTGGTCAGCAACCTTAGACTACAAGCTCAGGCACGTTAATTGCAAGCACACACACTAATTATATTGATTGCCTGACAACCTGGCTTCATTACTCTGCTACATGTCTCGCTCACTTCCTTATGGGGTCATGTGGCTACAGATTTACCATCCCTAAAATCAGCCCACATCTTATGACTTCCTGTTTTGTGTAGGTGTAACTGTGGCAAAAGGTAGGCATGGGGAATAAAAGGAGGAGGAAGGATGCCAGCTGAGCCCCTGATCCCTCTGCAACTGCCCCTGCCACCAGCGTTAGACTAAAGAAAAAGACAGAAAATGGCTCAGTCCGTGAGGAGGCCGGAGACTCTAGGAGCCATGGACCACGAGCCCCAGAGGGACAAGACCAGGACCAGCTACTTTGGCAACGTCAAGACCAGGTCAGGCCTGTAAATACATGGATTACTGGAGAGAAAACAAAAGGGGAAAGCTCTGGGCAGACATGTGACGAGTTTGGCTGGCATTTGCCTTTCAGATTTAAGCACGCCACAATTCGGTCTTTCATTATTCTCATAAGAAGGGTGACATGTCCAGATTAACGCTAAGCATGTGTCATGCATGGCTACAACACAAATAGGTTTTTTTTTTTTTTTTAGCACAAAATGCGTATTTTCATCAGCTGGTTTCATCCGCTGTCACAGAAGGACTCCATGCTCCATCACAGAGCATCATGTGGGTGAGAGCTACAAGAGGAACTATCCATCACGCAGACAACTCCCACTCCCCCTATAAATAACTCTGATCGGACTGTGACGCTGCTCCATACAGTTATTCACACTTGAGATATGCTAAACCATGAATCAATGCTAGACACCCTAACACATATTAGCGTGTACATTCACTCTTGACCTTAAAGAGTTGTATGTACAGAAGTAATCTCAGCCTAATGAACTGAGTCTGAATGAAGATCTTGAGATGTGGTTGAAAGCTATAAACACTGGTAAGCGGACCTTTAAGCTGAGATTATTCTGCTGACTTTTGCTCCTTTACTCTGTTTCATTCATTCATCTTCCGTTACCGCTTATCCTGTTGGGGGTCGCAGGTGTGCTGGAGCCTACCCCAGCTGACATTGGCTGAGAGGCATGGTACACCCTGGACAGGTCACCAGACTATCACAGGGCTGACACATAGAGACAGACAACCATTCACACTCACATTCACACCTACGGACAATTTAGAGTCACCAATTAACCTGCATGTCTTTGGACTGTGGGAGGAAGCCGGAGTACATTGAGAAAACCCACGCTGACACAGGGAGAACATGCAAACTCTTTGTCTTATGTGATAGTAACCTGAATATACTTGAGTTTGTCGCTATTTGTAAGACAAGACAAGCAGTTTAAAGATGCCACCTTGGGTTGCTATGATATGTCGAAGGCCATTTCATCACTAATTTGCAGAGGTGTGGATGCAAGTCACATGGCTTTGACTCGAGTCAGACTAGAGTCATAAATTTGATGACTTCAGACTCAACTCGACAAAAACAAAAAGGACTTGCAACTCCACTTGAGCTTTAACACCAATGACTTGTGACTTCACTGGGCCTGAGCCTTTTGATTTGAAAAGACTTGACACCTTCCGCCAAGCCCAAAGATTTAAAAGTAAACTATTTAAAAACTGTCCTGTGAATCACTTCATTTTCTGAACCAACTAATGTGAACACTAGTCATTCACAGCAAGTCGACACTTAATTCCCCAGATCTACTTTATTTGAACTAATCAGACTGCAGGAGAGAGCCATGAAGAACTAACATTATGTCACCGACACAAAATTACACCAAAATTAATTTCATTCTTGCACGAATACTATGAAGTGGACAACAAGAAACGAGTTGCAGCATGGTAAATGGGCTGCACTTGTTGTCCGACCACTCAAAGCAGTTTTACACTACGTCACATTCACCCATTCACACACACATTCACACACTGGTGGCCGAAGCTACCATACATGGTGCCACCTGCTACTCTGAGCATCCACATTCATTCACACACCTGGAACAGCCAATGAAAGCAATTTGGGGTTCAGCATCTTGCCCAAGTATACTCTGACATGTTTAGTTTAGTTTATTTAGTTTATAAAAAGGACAGCGTGCACATACATTAGTTGTTTACAAAACAAAAAGATGTTTGCACCAGATTTAGCTAAAGGCTAATTTCCATGTGTGGACTGGAAGGGCCGGGGATCGAACCGCCAATCTTCCGATCAACCGCTCTACCTCTGAGGGACAGCTGTATGCAAAACATGCGTATTGAAAATAACAGAGGGAGACACAATAACTTCCTACACATTCAGTTTTTAAAAAATAAGTAAACATTTTAAAATGCCTTTGTGATTTTTGTAAATTTTATATATTAATTTGTTGTTGAAATGCAACACATTTGGTGCAATGTGACTTGTCAAGGACTCGAAACTCAATGTTAAGGATTTGTGACTTGACTTGGGACATTTCAGCAGTGACTTGAGACTTACTTCTGACTTGCAAAACAATGACTTGGTCTCACCTCTGATATTTTGCGACCATTTTATTTTATAGACCAACAAGTGATTGATGACTTGAGAAAACAAGTATCCACTGGTGAGTTTGAAGCTGTAGCAGAGACTGTGGGGACCATGTCATCAATAAAAACATCTAGTAGCTGTTTTATAGACAGTGAATAAAGGCATAAATCCTACGATACTACTGCCATGTGAGTCATTTTAAATCTTGCAGTGATTTAAGAAGACATTTGGAAATTTAAGGCTTCGCGCTACAGTGAAATTGAATGTGTTCTCAAACAAGAATTAATTAATTAGGTCATTGAATGATCATTGACCCTCATGAGATTATTCAGCCACATTAACCGATAACAAACCAAACAAACTCACCATCATCCAACAACACAATACATAAATATCATCTGGACACAAAAGACATAAACCTCCCACACACAATGCACAGAGAGATATCCAAATCAAAAAAAAGAAAAACAAAGCACAAGCACAGCCTCGGGGCACAAGATACAACACATAAATCCAAACAGGACAAAATGTACACCTTCCTGAATCAGTGCCAAACGCTGTTCGATCCTGTTCACAGACCGACAGTCCGCAGTGCAAACAAAACAGAGTCAGAGGGATCCATCACATGTTACTTTCCTCCTCCTAAAAAGAAACTAAGAGGATGCACAAACATTATCAAAAGGTTTTCAGTTAACGCTCAATCCTCTGTAACGATCAAATCTAAATGAGGAATTTGACTATTTTAAACAATAGTTGTCATAAAGCATGATATGATGGACAGTATAGACTGGATTTCATTTTTCACCTCATTCAGCTCACAATATTCACACATTCTTTCATCCTCAGCTACATCTTTCAGTTTCAATATACAGTGGTAATAAAACACACCTTAGCTGTGCACAGAGTGATCTGATTTTGGGCAGGTTGCAAGTTATTTGTTTATCACCAGTGTAAAGAAATCAAGATTGGAGTCACATGAGACCTTTGTGAAGATCAGCAGTTAAGAGCTTTGCAGCTGCGTATTGGACCTCTTGTAAACGTCTTTGGGGTCAATATGCAAAGGCACACAGAGTGGTACAGTAACATAATATAGGGATGTTATAAAATAAGTACATCCAGGGATGTCTTGCTAACACGCAGTAAGATGCAGTGAGTTTAACAATGTTATTCACAGCTCAGCGGGAACAAACACTTCACATGCTGTTCAACAGATCGCGCCTGCTCAGATGTGACACCCACATTTCTCCAGATGAGGAGAAGGAAACAAGGCGCAAATAAGAACCTCTGTTTCATCAGCGCTGAGCTGAAGAAAATTAGCAACCATCTAAATTTTAATAGCATGTAGGCAGTCATGTAAAGACAGTTTGTTATATTTGGGGGGTTTGAAAAGATATATGATTAGATATCTGATAAAATGTACCTATGTATATCAGTGCAGTGGGTCTTCATTTTCTGAGGCATCATTATAGCATAACAACAGAATCTAAATGACTGCTTCAATGGTTAGTCAGCTGACAATAAATTCAAATGCAACTACTTTGATAATCAGTTATAAGTTACAGTAATTTAATCAAAAAAGTGCCAAATATTTGATGTTTCAAATTTTTTAATTGTCCAGACGGACTACTTTTCTATATATACTATTAAAGACATCACTTTGGGTTCTGGGCACTTTTATTATTAAATTACCTTTTGTAGACCAAACCTTTGATTGGTTGATGATCAATAACTACGACTAATTCATAAAGGAACTAATCAGTAGTTGTAACCCAAATATAATTTCTGTTTGAGGGTGAACTTTTACCTTAAAGGGACAGTTCATCCTAAAAAGTCAAACGTACGTATTTTTCCTCTTACCTGTAGTGCTGTCAATCAGTCTAGATCGTTCTAGTGTGAGTTGCCGATTGTTAGAGATATTGGGCGTAGAGATGTCTGCCTTCTCTTGAATATAATGGAACTAAATGGCACTCTGCTTGTGGTGCTCAAAGTGCCAAAAAATGCATTAAAAAAAACTCAACAGCAATGTCTCTTTCCAGAAATCAGGACCTGGTTACTCAAGATAATCCACAGCAGTTTCATGTAGGAACTATTTTCTTTCTACCAAACTACATCTCTACCACCGCACAGAAGGAAGCGTGCATCTACTGCTACCTCACCCAGCACTGCTGAGCTAGCTAACGTTACAGCTCAGCCGGGGAGGACGCCATTAATGTTTACATCTCGTCACAAGCCTCTAGTCCATGAGTAGATGCACATTTCCTTCTGCCTGGTGATAGAGGTGGCAGGTGTAGTTCAGTAAAATGGTGGTATAGTGGTTAGCATTGTCACCTCACAGGGTGGGGGGCGTTCGAATTCCAGGGTTTGTATGTTCTCCCCGTGTCACCGTGGGTTTCTCTAGGTACTCCGGCTTCCTCCCACAGTCCAAAGACATACAGGTTAATTGGTGACTCTGAATTGACTGTAGATGTGAATGTGAGTGTGGATGGTTGTCTGTCTCTATGTGTCAGCCCTGTGATAGTCTCACCCAGTGTCAGCTGGGATAGGCTGCAGCCCAAGGGGTTATGAAAATGAATGAATGATTGAATGAAACTGCTCACAACAAGGTCTGTGGATTATCTTGAGTAACCGGGTCATGATTTCTGGAGAGAAACAATGCTGTTGGCACCAAAAGCCAAGTGCCATCTAGCTCCATTATATTAAACAGAAGGCAGACATCTCTACAGCCGATATCTCCAACACACAGCAACTCACACTAACACAATCTAGTTTTATGAATAGCTCTACAGGTAGGGGGGAAATATGATTTTTTTTTTTTTTTGGGTTGAATTGTCCCTTTAAATATAGCGTAATTTCATCTGTTTCTTCTGCTTCTCTCTCAGGCTGGGTTCCAAGCTTCCTCCTGGCGTCTCTCAGCCTCCACAGTTCGCTAAGCGGCCCTGGGAGACGCAACCTCAGTCCCGAGTGATGCAGGAGCCCACAGCCAGCAGCCAGCGTCTGCAACAATCCGCCGTGGGCCGGCCTCTCAACCACACCCCCCACATCAGAAACCCCAAACTGCGGCAGTACTACCTGCAAGGTGCGCCTGCAGTGTTCGATGTCCCCTGGATGCATTAAGTAGAGGCAAATTGTGGGATGAACTCGAGCTTGAATTTACATTTTGTAATTCTCACACTGAGCCTGTCGGCAGTCTTTGCATAAAGTTGTTTTCATACGGGCAGGAGCAGCAGGCACATGAGCCGTGGTGCATTAATCCTGTTAGGAAGAGGCGCTGTGCTGTGCTCAGGATGTTTTCTCATGACTCTTTTTCTCTCACAGGGACTTCATGGGATCTGAACAATACTGCGGTGAAGCAGGAGCATATGAGTGGCTCGTCAGATGACAGCACAAGCAGCAGGGTGAGTCACATGTTTTTGTTTTGAAACAACTTGGGAACAAGTTAAAGAAAATTTAGGAAGCTGGGAGGCGACGGACAGATAATGGATTTATTGCTGTGTGTATCATCTGATGAGGTATGCTAGAGCAAGCATTTTGTGGCTGGTTTCAGAATTTATGGTCATGATAGAGTTGATAAAGAGCGTTCAAGGTTCAGAGGTGAGTGTCAGAGCCGTTCAAGAGCGCCATGGGAAAACAGAGTCTTTTTCAGAGCCTCTACAACAAATACAGCCGGAGGAATGTATATGCAGACGTTTATTCAAAGGTATTTATCAGCTGGGTTTTTAAATTTTGCTGCTGAGTTGTTAAATATGAAAGAAAGTGTTGATTTTTCTATTATCTTGAATCTGGAAAGGGCGTTACTGCTTATTACTGAGCGCTCTGGTGATTGTGTTGACCTCCTCGTCTTCCTGAAGTCTTCTATTTTAAGATTTATGGATGTTTATTGTAACATATATTTCACATTTTTGAGCAGAAGAGGAAGCACATACAGTATATTCACCTGCCAGTTTATTAGGTACACTGAGCTCAAGCTAATGCACTCTAATGCAACAGCTATAATACTCAGGTCCATTGAAACTGTTTCACAGAGGTGTTGATTCAACTTAAAGTCTTTTGTGATGACTGGATGTTGAGATTGAAAGTAGAGATTTTAGCAGCACATCCTTTATTGTAACAAGCATTATTGATACATAGAACACAGAACACAGTTGGTATTTTCATTTTTTTACTAAGAGTTTACAGCTCGTTCTTATTTTCCTCAATACCATTCCACAGATCCCTTTAACCTTTTGAAACCTGGAGCGAATGCACTTTTCTTGTGCTGCTTTCAGATGTCTTTTACAAGTATTTAAAGCTCTGAACCCTGAGTAAATTGGTTTGATTTCTTCCAGAAATATGGGTAAAAAGGCAATGGACAACTTAGTAAGAAATTATAAAATTAGAATTAATATATTAATTAAAATTAAATTAAATAAGAAATGTCCCACAAATTGCAAAAAAAAAAAAAATTAATAAAAGATTTTTTTTAAAAAAAAATAGGTAAAAAAGAAAAGGAAAAACTCTACTACTATTATTATTATTACATTTTTATGATATGTTACAGAATTATTATATTTTTAAACACTCTTTCCAGCTCATTTCCTTGTTTTTAACTTTATTTCTCTCCTTTTTCTTTTTTTTTTAACTATTTATCTTGTTTTTCAATTTTCTCTTTTTACTAATTTCTCACAATTTTTTGGGGGTTGTTTCTTCTTTTGTTGCTAATTGCCTTCTTCCCATGTTTTAAAAAAAAAATCGAGCTAATTTGCTCAGGGTTCAAAGGGTTAATGAGCAGAGAGTAGCCAGAAGGATAATGGAAGAGTAGAAATGCACTGTAAGAATTGGTAAATGACATGAAATTAAATTAAATAATCACAGAAAGAATATTAATAAAAGTAATATGAGTAATGATACATATAAATAAACATAATAATGAACAAGAAGAGTTAGTAGTTGCTGAAATCCAGGCTGCAACACCAGACTATTGAAGGCCTGCGGTGTTAAAGCCAGTATAGTCACAGTTTGCATACAGTTACACACACACACACACACACCATCCTGTGCGATTTCCTATTTGTGCAGTAATAATTAAAACTAATTTTGCATACACATTATGTTCAGGCAGCGATGCATGCATCCGATGTTGACAGCCACAAGGCTAACCACTTCAGTGACACTTCACCAGGGGGTAAGCTGATCAATATAACTGATCAACGGCCTCAAAGGGAGTAAAACCTTTCCTAGTTTAGGATAGACAGAGTATCACACAGCCACGCTTTACATGAGGGTGGCGGGGGGTGTTTCCATAGAAGAAAAATTTTCCTACAGGCAGTTAAGGAGGAGGCGAATGTTAGTTTAAATAACTGTCACACTGACTTCATATATCCTTCTTTTTAAAACTGCTGAGCAGCTTGTGTTGTGTTTGTGCATGATTTAAAAAAAATAGATGTTCATCCATATATATATATAGTATATGTACAAACACATAAACCACCACACACATAGTTCATGCAGAGACAAGTACACACACACACACACACACACACACACACACACACACACACACACACACACAGCTCCAGACACATCCACATGCTTACACCCACACCAAAGCACACAGTTTTCCTGTGGTCACATAATCTGTCAGGTGCCAGTAATCTAATTTAGGTCACTGGATCCATCTGTCAGTGGATGACAGTTGTGGAACTGATGATTCACTCTCACTGTTTCAACTCTGCAACTCGCAAACTATAATTTTGTATTGTATATCATATTCACAGGTTCAGATCCACTCTGTTTTAACTGATTTACAGTGGAAACACGCAGTGAGATCTGCACAATAAATGGCAGTGGGTCTTTGGGTCTATGATTATATTCAAGTAGCAGTTAGCAGAGCTCCTCAATATTATTTGCTCCTGCACAACTTAAAGATTACATTATATCGTATCAGAGTTCAACTCATAAGACTATTTCTGGCTGCAGCTAAAAGTGGCTACGGTGTGAACGTCATAGATGTATAATACTAACTAGATACTGGACCCCAAGATGGCGCCTGTTCAGTTCGATTGAACGCAAAAATACAGCAGAAAAAGTTTGTAGCTTCCAGGTTTACTTCTGCAGTGTACGGCCCTCTGAATACGCACAGAAATGTTTCTCCTATTGGCCCCACTCGCGACTTCTCATAGACTTTACAATGTGATGATGGCATCACAGATATTTAAATCAATGTTCTCAGCTTGAGGAAAGTTGTACAAATATAAAACCTCCATCGATCAAAAATGTTATCATAGAAAGAGTCATAGTTGAGCTTGTTTGCAGTTCGAGATGTCCTTTCAACAGTTTCACAGATGTCTCTTTTACTATGGTGGTCAACTGGGCTGCAGGGCATTTTTTCGCTGCAAAACCACAAGTGGCCACCAGGAAAAATTGGGGCCAAGGCCGAGCTGCTGTCCTTGGGGCCTGCTACACATACAACCCTTTGTTTGTGAAATGCTGTAGTAGTAATTTGGGGACAGTTACATAGATGGTTAAGTAGACTGTCTTGTTGTTAAAACATACAGTCAGACTTTATACTGTTTGTCAGCTGTAAGCAACATCACTGACATTGAGGCTTGCTAGCATAACATTAGCTTTGTGGCTCATAGCTTAGCCACGCGCTGGGTTCTTAGCCGAGCAGACTAGAGATTTGTCCCCACAATAATAGCCCACAATCCTTTTTAAATGAAGGGTTATTTTTTAGGTAATTTCACATCAGTTTTAATAAGGAATAAGGATCAAATTATTTCATTTTGTCAAGATTTATGAGCGTTAATTTATCTTTGACTGTATGTCTGAATGGTTTTGAGAAACAATGATTAAAAGCTGTTGTCACAGAAGGACGGCTTTCTCTAGCCTCTTAAAGAAATGGTATAACATTCATAAACAGAGCAGGTCCTCTTCAGTGGAATCTGCCTTGTTTTTTCTACAGTAGCTCAGAACAGACAAACCAAGCACTGGCTCTAGACAGGGCCATTTGCATTTTCGTGTTTATGTGTCAGCCACCGCAGCTCTCCTACACGCTTGGCACAAGGGTTAAGTTTCAACTGATTGCAATCTGCAACCTCCCCACTAGATGCCACTAAATTCTACACTCTAGACATCCAGGAACCCTTTTCAGTTATTAAAGCTTCCTCCAGAAACCTCTCCTCTAAATTGAGCTGTTAAGTAGCAAGCAAGGTTCCTTAAATATTCCCAGAGTGACAGTATCAGCTGCTGGATGCATCAAGATGAATGCAAAACTATTTTATGCATTAACAAGGAAAATCTTCTTGAGATCTGGTGTGTGATCAGATTGTGTTTGTGTTTCAGGGTCTCCCCGGGGACACGGTGTTCAGCGTCTCCTCTCAGTTCAGCAGTAACGGTACATCCTCAGCAGAAGAGGGCAAATTGGGACACCGCCCCTCCATTTCAACTTTACCCTCCTCGTCTGCTACCCTCATCCCCAGAGAGGTAAGAATCAACTGTAAACACATAATGCACCTGACTACGTACTCTTTAAGTGTGTTTCTTACATGTGTGAAAGGAAGGAATTTACATGTTTTTGCCTGCTGTTGTTCACTTGATTTGTAAAACAAAACTTTCCCCCTGTGTGTCTCATGACTTCAGCTGCAAGTATTCAGCTTCAGGCATGAAGTGTGTTGCTCCATCTAAACCCATTCAGGCAACCTCAGTATGAAATCAGTTCTCGTGAGAAAACTCTGACTGATAATACTCAATGTGTACTCTTCAGTCATTTTAATGTCATGCATTGAAATATTGTAGTTGTAAAAACATTCCTCCAGCCCCTCATCCACAGCCCTCATGTGTGACATGACGTGTGGAGCAAAGATGTGAATACAAACAAAGAGAAGAGGGGAAATACAGGCCTGTAGAAAGAGGAAGTAGTCACAGCAGACAGCAGGTTGTATCTATTTCAATGTCAGAGCTATTCTTATCATGGCTTCCATTTTAAAGCAGCTGGTCGTACCGAAGGGAAAAAACACTCCCACTGGTCGAGAATCGTCTCAGCCAGAACTGGACTCTGATCCTAAATTGAAGCAAGAGGCCGAGGCTGATCCGGACTCTTCGGAAACTCTCGCTGCTCAACCTCAGCCGCCCTCACCAGAAGCCGAATATGACAAACTACTGGTAAGAAAAGACAACTTCCTTTACTGCATGTTATGAAATTTAGAAAGCACTGGTTTTGCATTATTTGAAAAACATATATCTGTGTAACTGAAGTGAAGAGCACATTAAAAATATCTATGAGCTGTTAGCAGTTCACTTGTGGAGTGATTTCCCCTCTAAAGTTCTCAGATGGTTTCATTTAAATAACTCTTTGAAGAGGTCAAATTAAAACAATGATTTCACAACAAGATTTAAGATTAGAGAAAAGCCAAAAAATGAAGACAAATTATTATACCCCATAAATTATCTGATAACCTCTCATATCACCCTGCAACTCTTTGGAGGGGCTTGATCCCTAGTTCTGGAACAAGTTAAACTAAACTGTCTAACTGGCAAAGACTAACTACAGGCAGGAAATGGTGCCTACACGTTGATAAGATGAGTTAAGGTCAGGTAAGGTAAGGTAAGGTAAGGTAAAGCAATGTGGTGTAAGGTAATGTGATGTAAGGTAAGGTTACATAATGTAACATAATGTAACGTAAGATAACGTAACGTAAGGAAACATAAAGGTAAGGTAACGTAACATAAGGTAAGGTAAGGTAACGTAAGGTAATGCAAAGTAAGGTAATGTAACATAAGGTAACGTAAGGTAACCTAAGGTAATGTAGCCCAAGGTAACATAAGGTAACATAATGTAAGGTAACGTAGCCCAAGGTAACTTAAGGTAACATAACGTAACATAAGGTAACGCAATGTAAGGTAACCAACGTAAGGTAATGCAGCGCAACACAGCGCAACGCAACACAGCGTAAACTTTATTAATCACACATCAGGGAAATTCACATGCACAGCAGCTCGATAGTTAAAAGCAAAGGAAAAAGGAAGAAAGTAATTGAGTAATGAATAGAAATGAAACCACATAGAAACACAACCAAAATACATGTAAGATAAAGTAAAAATAGAATATTATTAAAGCTATAAACACTCTATGCACCTTTCACTTATACAGATATTGTATGTTCATTACGGAGAATTGCACAGAATAACCGTTAACACACACATTGTGTGTAGCCTTGTATTGGAAAAAATAGAAATATATAAATATCATTGCACAAATAAGAAATTGCACAGGATAGTAGACAGTGCAGTATAAATATAAATATAAAGGATTTGTATAGGAATATGTATATAGACCAATATAAATTTGTATATATAGTCAAATAGTATGATTATATATTCAGTATATATGAGTATTATATAATTTATTTACATATAATATGATGTAATATGCATATTTTAAATGCATAACACAGCCATTAAAACATTGCAATGCGGACTCAGAAATCTTTTTGTTTCCTAAATTATGTAGAAGCAGAATCAAACTGTGACGTTTGAAAATTGTATGTTAGGGACTGAATTTGCATAAAATATAATGATGCTGAGTTCATCTTTGGTGTCACGTCTTTTCTGCGTGAAATTATGGAGCTCTTTATAAATGGAGACAAAAAGTGTTGTCATCACAGAGAAAATTATAGAGACACACATGTCATAGAAATAAGGAGGTTTTTTGAGGACTACAGTGGGATTACCAGCTTGATTGGTATGTTGCAGTTTGTTTACTCCAGGTTAAATCTCTTTATTCATTTTGTGTACAAACAGAAAAATAATAAACTTTTATCATCAGGCATTGTTTATTTACCCAACCACCCGCGTGCTGGGTCCCCCTAACCCCACAACACTGTTTCTCCACCTTACCAACACGTCCCTCCTGCAGCTCTCCCCTTATACCTCCCATCCAGTGCAACCTCCCACAACACCTCTTACTCGTCAGACCTTGCACCCAGGAAAGTGAGGAACAAAACAAACAACACATGAATATGAGCAGAGGACATGCAAACTTACATACATATGAGCTAAATAACTTAATATTTTGACTTGAAATTTAATATATAAATGGTATATTGCAGTTTTATTTAGGGATGCAAAAAACTAGTATTTTTACTGCTGATGTATCTGTCATTTTTATTTTTTAACATTTTAATCATTTCATATATAAAATGTCACAAAAAAGTAAAAAAAAAAAAAAAAAATTAAAATGCTTATTTTATCTGACTACCAGTCTAAAACTCAAATATTTTTGGTTTCTTACAATAAAAAAACAAAGAAAATCAACATATATTAATATTTCTGAGGCCAAAACCAGATTTTTTTTTTTTAGTTTTTATTTGCATTTAAAATTACTTAAGTGGTTTCTAAATTAAACCTGTCATTGACTAGTCAATCCAGGTCTTATTTTATCATAATCCTGATACAATATGTGATTCTGACCAGATGCAGAGGTGGTGCCAATGCCTAATGAACAGCTCTGCTTACTGGCTTTTTTTAAATTATTTTTTTAAATAATATTTGAATCGTTTGTTTAAAATGTCAGAAAAAACTACCCAATTTCCAACATTAACTTATTCAAATTGCTTATTTTGTCTGACTAATAGTCTAAAATTCTAATATTTTTGGATCCTTACAATAAAAAAATTAAGAAAATCAACAAATATTTACAAATGGCAAAACTAGAACCAGTATTTTAAAATTTATTTATTTGCATTTAAAATGACTTTAGTGGTTTATTAATTACCAAAATTGTCGTCAACTAATCATTCCACCTCTTATTTATAAGGCTGTCTGAGTCACTGACTTCATTTAATTCTCTCCTAAAAACATACTTCTATCAGAAAGCATATCCAGACTTTATCTGAGCTGTCTGTCTATTTTATTGCTATGTTATTGATGTTACAGTATTTCCCATTTATTATCTTGATTTTAGTTTTAACCTTGACATTTTATGACGTATTATTTGTTTTGTATTTTATTCTCCTGGCGTTTACATGTGTTTGGTTTTATTGTACAGCTTTCTGTAACTGTGTTTTTAAAGGTGCTATATAAATAAAGTTTATTATTTATCATAAAGCTGATACCATATGTGATCCTGACAGGATGTGGAGGCGGTGCCGATGCCTGATGGACAGCTCTGCTTACTGGCTCTGCCACCGGAGTGCTGTCAGGGCGAGGGACCAGAGGCCATGCCGTACCTCAAACTGTTCTGCCGCTACATCACAGACCGTAAGGTGGGTGTGATCGGCGCTACTGTCAGTAGAGTCATCAGTGAGACATCTGTAGGATAACATCAACCTTGTGTGTCTCTGTCTGTCAGGGTGTGGTTTCAGGCATTCTGCTGGTGACATCTAACAAGATCTTCTTTGACCCGTGTAAGACGCACGCTCTGGTGAAGGAACACGGCTGTGAGGAATACCTGCTGTCGTGCTCTGTTGACAATCTGGCATCTGTGTCCTTCTTCTCTGACATCTCACGTGTTCACTTCAACACGTCCCAGCAGAGGTCAGCAACGATTCACAGTTCCTAAACACACACTCAGAATACAAGAAAAGTCAATGCACTCATTCTTTTGTTCATCTCTTATTAAGGAGAAAAGGAAAGAAAATTTTCCAGAAGTTGAGGGGTGCCAAAAGCCGAGCAGGCAGCTTCCCAAACCCAAAGGGGGAGTTGGTGCCGGCTCTGGTGTCTGTGGCTCCGTCAGATTTGTCCAGTCTGGCTCTGGGCCTGACCAGAGAGGTTTCTGCGGAGGAGGAGGCAGAGAGCAGAGACATGGCGGAGGCTGAGGGGGAGCTTGATAGCAGCCCACTGGAGGTGCCGTCAGAGGCATCTGTTGGCGGCCTGGGCGTGGCCGTCCTGAGCAGCGCTGCCACCTTCTGCTGTGGAGGTCAAGAGGCGGCGAGTAAAGTGAAGAAGGAGCTGCTGCAGATGGATGAAGCAGGGAAGTTGTCTGTGAAGAGTCTGACTGCAGGTATGAATCTGTCTAAATGATGGTTTCTGGTTTTAATTTTCTTTACCATGAGTCAACCCTCGCTCTCTGTTAACTTTCAGTGCCTCGGAGGTCATCAGCAGGAAGTCCTGGGAGTCTGATGTTTGTGCGGCTGCGGGTTCAGCCGTCTGCAGGGAAGAAAAAGGGTGCAGGAGGCCTTCAGCTGGGGTCGGCCAAAACCTTACCCAGAAGGGACGCCTGGCTCGCCCTTTCACAAGAGAGGTACAGTGACTAATGGCAAAGATATGGACACATCATCCCCCAAATTACCCACCCCAGGTTTCGTTGAATTAATCAAGTTAACGTTTTTTCATGCATGCCTCTGTTGTTACCGAAGAATCCAAAAGCTGAGAAAATTCTTGATGAATTGTAAAGCCAACATTTAACAACGGCAAAACTATATCAAAACACCCGTTTACAAACTCTCACACACCTTGTGCAGTACAATCCACCAGGGTACACCCTGTATACCTGTAGATACCCTCCGTGTCACCACTGCTCTCGAGGCATGCAGGAAAAAAACATGTTTTCTTCCAAAAGTCAACAACACAAGAAATTGATACATAAATTATTATTTTTTGGGGTGAAGTTTTCCTTGAAGTGTAGTGAGCTGAGGCTACTTTCACACAGCGTCAGACTGTCTAGGAGCCAAGCCAGCCAGCTGATGGTTGTGTTGCACAGTATTTCCCACATCAGCTACTTTGACCATTAGTGTTTATTAAGGGTTGTAGCTCTTCCTCATCTGATATGACGGGTTCAAGTGTGATCCGCAGTGCCTTCCCCATTGACTCCAATAGCTGTGACACCAAAGTCTGGCTCCTCGAATGCTGTCACTGTCGTCATGACCGTTCTGTCTTTTACATTTTTCTTGAGCTTAACTTTAAATAATTGTAAATAATTTGTTGTGATATATTTGAATCTATTCTTAGGCTTCAACCTAATACCGGTATCGCTATGGCGTCTGATATTAACAAACTCTGTTTACGTGTGATGCTCAGACTGGTCACTGAAGTTGTATATTTACGTCCTCTGTTAACAAATCTCTCGTCACCCAGTGAACATTACACTAAGAGTACAAAGGTAGCTCTTTTGGAAACAAGTCTGTCAACAGTTAGTTACATATGATCACTGTGAAAGGCTGAGTATGGCATCAAAACAGTGTTGGGAGTTAACTAAATATGATTACTTAAGTGCTTTCCTTAAGTAGTATTAAGATATATACGTACTTAATACACAAGTATTTAGCATTCATATTTCATGCTACTTTATACTTACACTCAGCCAAATTTCAGAGGGAAATATTGTAGTTTTAACTAGGGATGGGAATCACCCTGAGGATCCACGATATGATATTATCACGATTTTAAATATGCTGCGATATGCTGAGTATTGCAGTAAAATATATTGCAATATATCGCAATTAATTGTCATTTTTCAACTGTAAATTATGTTCCCAAAGGAAAACTTTGCCAACATCCGTTTTATCTAATAAAATCAAGTTTTCAGTCTGTTCATCTCACTTCAGTCGACTTTTGCAGCAGCAATATGTATCTATGCGATTGAAACAGCAACGATCATATTATTCTAGTAGGGTACCTAAAGTTTGTATTGTAATATTAAGAATTTATATATTAAAAAATCGATACTTGGCACTATGACGATACGATATTGCCACACAAAAATATCACGATACTGTGCTATATTATGTTTCCCCCCACCCCTAGTTTTACCTCACAGCTACAGTTACTAGTTACTTTGTCGATTAAGATCTTATCTCCAAAACATGTGATCAGTTTACAAAAATTGTGCATGTTTATGAATTAAACCACTCAACAGTGTGAAATTGTTAAAATTAGCTGGAGGACCTCTTCTTTTAATGGAGTATTTTCATCGTGTGATTGTTTTCCCCCTACTTCTATTTGAGTTGCGACACTGGTACTTTTACATCTATTGAGAACACAACTTTGTGTTTGTGTGGACACTGTTGGTCTTGTTTGTGTGTGTTTTGTGTGTTACAGCCCTTTGTGTGTTGAGGGGGGTATGATTGATGGGGGCTGCAGCCCTGGGGTAAAAGCTGTTGACGGCAGCGGTTCAAACAGGGAGTGGCCGAGGTGTGTGTTGTTCATGATTGCGCTGTTTGCCTTCTTTTCAAGCCTGGTGGCGTCGATGGTGTCCAGGTATGGGAGCTCTATCCAGACAATGCACTGAGCCATCTTCACCACGCAGTGCAGGGCTTTTCTCTGAGATACCACACTGTGGCGCAGTTTGTCAGGATGGTTTTAACTGTGCTCCTGGAGAAGTTTAGCAACCGCTTCTGTTGGATTTTGGCCTGTTTCAGCATCCTGAGGAAGAGGGGTCTTTGTTGGGACTTGTTTTTAACCAGCAGTGAGGTTTTGGTGGTTCATGTCAGCTGTTTTAAAGAGGTGCCTCCAAGGAACTTAAGGGTTTATACACTTTCTGTGACCTCTCCATGTTTGTGGAGGGGGAGGTTTCGTCTGCCCTTAGTCCATCTTAAGTTTATGATCGTCTCTTTTGTTTTCAAAGTATTAAGGCCTGTTTTTATTACTCAGTCAGATGATCCACCTCCAGCCTGCAGACAGCTTCATCGTCTTCTAAAATCAGGCCAGCTATTGTGGTGTTCACGAATTTAATAATGGAGTTGGAGGTGTAGATGGAGGTGCAGTTGTGTGTGAAGAGAATCTCCAAACAGGTATATGAAGAAGTATCTGGTTAGACATATGGGTGGTTGCATGTTGGCTAGAATGAGATTAAATGGGTGCCTTTGCCTCTACAAACAGAACCCAATTTGATGCCTCATGTTTATATTTTCACGTTTATATGATAGCACATGGACATAAAGGTCAAGTGCAAATAAAAGCACGTGTCACATCCTGAAGCTCCTCCTTGTCATGTCTCTTTCACCATGTTGACGCAGCTGTCGGGGTTATTTGTCTGACTGGCTGCTTTTGTTTTTTCCCCCTGCAGCTCTGATGAGCTGTACGCCTACCTTACACACTGCCGACCCGACTTGTGCATACTTGAGGGAGGGGAGGAAGAGGGCGAGGCAGACCGTGACGAAGAGGAGTTTGTACTCATTGAGGACAAAGAGGAAGAAGAGGAAGAGGAGGAGGAAGAGGAGGAGGAGGTGTTTCAGAGACACCGCAGCACAGGGGACGACTGGGAGGTGAGTGTGTGTGCGTTTCACTTTCAGAGGAGAGATTTATCTCGCTGGACATTGGTGCAAATAATGGGAAAGAACAGGTGTGTTTGTTTGTGAACACACTCGCCTCAAGGTGAGCGTCACGACCGAGTGACATGTCATGAGGGCAGGAATTCCTCTTGATGTTTTTGAACAAACCGGCCTGTTTTGTTTTGAACTTATCAGTGTCGCTCTTGCAGATGGTGTTGATGGAAGAGAACGTAGACAAGCCGACCCTGGTCATCGACAGGGATCCTGATGGACTCAACAACATTGTGGAGAGCAGCCACATTTTACAGGCTCCACATGTCAGAGAGGTGGGTGACGCACACACACTCTTCACACACTCATGCACCAGTTCTTTGTTAATGCATCACTAAAAGTCTGTGTCTCACCAGCTCACCAGCTTTCTTACTTTTAACAATGAAAAAATGTTAATTGAACAATCACACTGACAGGAATTTGTGGCTGCAAAGGAAATGAGTAATTGTGACTTCAGCTGGACTTTGAGACTTTAGTAATGTATGAATCGGTTGCTAGGAAACATCCACAGTGCCTTTCAGTCAGAAGTAAAACAAATATGTAAACAGGGAGTCACTGCAACGTGTTAAACTTAACTACTAATAGTTTGTTAAATATAGATTTGACTTTTTTATTTAATCATCTATGCATAAACAGAGAAATAAAGACATTTTAGGATATTAAGTAAGTGTCTCATACAAATTAACAAACATTATTTGTTTGTTACGTTATTTTTGAAAATTGTGATTTCCTATATGAAGTATTGAAGTATTCTTTTAAATTCAAAAGAGCTGGTGCAGCCTGCTTCAGAGCCAGAGTAGAGGAGTACACTGATTACTGCAAACACTGAGATGTCAGCATCTGGCTCTGTTCATATTTATGCTCCTGCCTCCCTAACCTTTGGTAATTAAACTTTTCCTCCCCTCCTTTAATCTTCTCTCAGCTATGTAAGGAACTCCCCCCGAGGACAGTTGGCCACAGCTGGCAGCTGACTTACAGCACGTCTCGTCACGGCGCCAGCCTCAAGTCCCTGTACAGAAAGCTCAGTGCCACAGACTCGCCTGTGCTTATCGTCATCAAGGACGCACTTGATGAGGTAAGATTCGCAGTACGTTCTCTCTAATATCAATAATAGATGTTGTGATGTCTTTTAATTCTTTTCAACTATGTTTTGTTACTCTTCTTTATTTTTTCATCAGGTATTTGGGGCGTTCCTCTCTCACCCTCTGAGGCCCAGTGAGACGTTCTATGGCACAGGAGAAACTTTCCTCTTCATGTTGCATCCTCGCTTCAAGGTAAAGCCACCTAACAGCCCTCTCTACAGAGTGTTACTGTAGCTCTCTTTGTTCTGCCAAATTGTAAAATAGCTGAAGAACACAGGGAATATCACACATACATTTTTGTGTAAGGTCAAAATCAAGCAGCAACCACCAGTGCCGAAGTGCCAAAAACTGCAGTACCTTGAATGGCCACTTGGAGCTGGCTCCAAAAACAAAACACCCATATTAAAATGCCCAACTTAACAGCAGAAATAAACATGTTTACAGCCTGCTACAAACAACAGTTTTGGTCTCATAAGCTAACTTCAACATTCATGACAACTGTACAGGTGGTGAATTTTTATATAGTGTAATGTGGGGCAGAGTAATGTGGTGTTAAAACGGGACTCAGACTGTGATCAAAAGGGGCTTTGTGGCAAGTAACAGACACACACAAGACACTATGGTAATGAGCACTTGAACAACACTTCAGCGGTGACTCAGCGATAATGCTGCTGGTCATACCGATGCTGTGTCGCTTGTAGTGTGAGCACAGCATCAGATCCATCCCTCAGAAAGTCATGAAGAAATCCCCCTGATAAAATCACATCTGATTAAATCACCAGGGTATTGATGGCTGCACAAGACAAATTTTTAATGTTTCACAATTCACTTTCTGATTAGTGCTAAAAAAGTTTTAAGAGTTGTTACAGAAACAGTCTTGCGGTGACTGACTCAGTCTTCTCTCCGTAGTGCTTCAGGTGGACTGGAGAGAACTCCTTCTTTATTAAAGGAGACTTGGACTCCTTTGCCATTGGTGGAGGCAGGTAATGAATGCATTTTTACCACTTCCTCTCTATTTTATCTGGAATCTATTCAGCATATGTGAAGGAAATGGATACATATTTCAAATAAAATCAAGTTTAATTATAAAGCATGTATAAAAACCAGAGAACCATGCCATAATAAGCCCACACAAATAAGTGAGCAAGAAAGAAAATAAAGCATGGAACAATAATATCTGAAAATAAAATATAAAAGAGAAAACCTTAAGGACAATCAAAGGCCTTCAAAAACTTGGGTCTTCAGCTAAGCTATAAATGTGTCTACAGAAGGGGAACGCGAAAGTAATTATAGCTGCTGCGCAGCAATGGGTCGGGTCCGGGCATTTTTAGGCAATTCTGAGTAACAAGCAGAAGAATTGGAAGACATTTATGAATTTAGCAACACAATCTGCCTTTAGCATCAGCTGAGGCTTGAACTCACAACCTCTGAGACTAAGGATTAATTTCTATCTCACTGAGCTAATTAGTCAGTGACAATTCATGTGTAGCTTCACAAAGTGACTAAGCCAGACGTGCAGGTTTAGCAGCTGTCCATGCATGGAAAAGCAGATTTAAGACCACTGTAAAAAAGTCAGTTATCGAAACAAAAATCTGAAAATACACATATTGCATCTAGACAGCATGGAGATGTTGGTAATTTGTTTGTAACAATGATTGATTTGCTCCATAAGTGAAAAACTGATGTTTAAAATTGCAATTTTTATATTGACTCCAATTGTTCACATTAGAGCAAAATTCAAAATGCTGTCAAAAATTCAGTTTTTGAGATAAAATTCTGAATTTGCCACACATCATCTACCATGACTCTAGAAGCTTAGCTGCCTGGACCCTAATAATAATAGTAATCAGAGTAAACAGAGTTACAAAGTGCTTTACATTTCAATAATTAAAACAGAAAAGACATGAAAACAACAACTTTTAAAGGTAGGATCTGGAGGATTTTCAAACAAAACAAAATATAGATATATACAAATGAAATCCTGCTTAATCATCACCTATGGGCTTCTACTCATGTGTGGTGGTGACTCTGTTTGCAGAGCTCCTGCCCTTTAACTGTATTTTGATGTTTTTGTGAGCTCGGACTGCTTCTGGGCAAAGATTTCCCCAGCCAATGAGAGAGCGCAGGTGCCGTGCCCGAGCATGTCCGAGCGTGCACCAGTGCGAGCCTTGCCTGAACCTCTTCTGTGAAGCCTTCTTCTGTACCTCTGGGCTCCTTACACCTGGGAGAGTTGAGCCTGATAGGAGGGGCCAAATTTGAATGTGTGTTTACAAACAGCAACTGGAAAATCCTCCAGACCCTACATTTAAAGAAACTGATTAAGACACTTTGGTATATACAGTTTAAAATAAATTAAAACTCAAGTAAAATCAATGAGGGCTCTCCGATAAAAGTATGTTTTAAGAAGGGACTTAAAAGAGATTACTGACTCGGCCGACCTGATTTCCTCGGGCAGACCGTTCCAGAGTTGGTTAATAGATTTTTTCAGGCAAGAAAAGAGGAGTATGATCGAAGAGTACCACTGCCCTTCCTCTTTAGTCGCTCGATCGCAGACAGCCAGGAGCAGCTGGTCAGAGGATCTGAGAGATCTTGCATTGGAAAGGAGGCAGAGGAGCTTAGAGATGCACTGGGCTTCCCGGCCATGTAAGGCTTAAAAACAAACAGTAGGACCTTAAACTCAGACCTATACCTGACTGGTACCCAGTGCAGAGACGCCTGTACAGGTGTGATGTGGTCTGTTTCCTGGGTACCTGTTAGAAGTCTAGCAACAGGGTTCTTCTCGAAGATGACACCAAGATTTCTGGCATTGGCACTAAGGTTTGGCCCCAAGGTAGTTTACTACATCCCTGATGGAAATAAAAGGACCAAATAAGACCACTTCTGTCCCACTATCATTTAATTGAAGAGACTTTATGCCATCCAAGACTTCACATCTTGGAGGCAGTCCAAGATGTCTAATTTCTCTTTCTTCCCTACCGTTTGTCTCTTTTCCTGCAGCGGTCACTTCGGTCTGTGGGTGGACGAGAATCTGTACCTGGGTCGCAGCAGCCCCTGCTACACTTTTAACAACTGTTGCCTCTCGGAAACCGACGACTTCCGGGTGATGGAGCTGGAGGTGTGGACATTCGGCTGAAGAGTCCGCCGAGTTTCTCTTTGACTCTCCTTGTCCCTGCTGATTGGCTTTATCAAGACAGCATTTATCACTGAGCATTCAAAGACAAATACGACCACTCATCGGTAACATCCATGTTTTAAAAAAAAACTACCACAAACTGCTGGATTTATCCGTGTGATTAAGTGCTGAACTGAACTGAACTGAACTCAACAAGGCTGATCTTGAACAGTTCGATGTCCTGGAGCGAGGGTTTCATGGTGGACTGATTCATGGTTGAGTCGTTCCTGTGGGTTTGGCGGCCAAACTGTGAACTGAGTCGAGCTGAACTGGATTCTGAGTCCTCGTTTTTGAAGGAGTTGGTTACAAGTCTCAGAAACTGCACTTTGCTCTTAATGTGAATCAGTAACTTCATGATATCTCATTATTTATCATGTGAACATGATGGTACACCTGTCTGTATAGGTATGCATGTCCCTGCCCTCATATAACAGTCAATGCTGGAAGTCTGAAACACACATTAGTCTCACTATGAATAGATGTCTCTGTTGAAAACCAAACTACGCACACACACAGCCTCAAGTCCCACGAATACAAGCTCCAGTCATCAGACACCCATCACCGCATCGTCATCATCGTCAGTGTCATCGACAGCGTTAAATGACTACAGGAACTAATCATGTGTGAACACTTTTGAGAAAAGCTTCTCAAATGAAGAACATCTGTACTTGCAATGGATCTTAGACTCTCATTCATGACTATTCTGATCTCCTTTCACTTCGAGTGCTGACTCATACGCCACTGTGGTTTCTGAACGGGACAGAAAAAAGCTTTGAATTCATGCAGTTTTGTCTCAATTCAACTGTATCTGTAATAACAT
The DNA here is from genome assembly GCF_041903045.1 of Epinephelus lanceolatus. Lineage (NCBI taxonomy): Eukaryota > Metazoa > Chordata > Actinopteri > Perciformes > Serranidae > Epinephelus > Epinephelus lanceolatus. The sequence continues at coordinate 24,582,606 of NC_135748.1, forward strand.
GCTCTCACTCTAAAAGCCAGATCTACTTTGCTTACGTTGTACGGTATCGTAGGTTAGTTAATAAAATTCAGCACAATATTTAAACTCTAAAAACGTTTGTATGATTGATTGTGTGTGATGGATGTTGGCAGAAAGGACACATTCAGATTGTACAAAAAAAGGTTTTATTGTTTCATATTTGTGAAAAAAATGGCACGGATAGGTTACAGTGTTTTCCCTTAAAGGCTCAAATCAGCCGGATGTTTCTTATGGAGTGGACCCTGTATGACCTTCACAGTTAAAGGAGCTGTATGCGACATTCAGAGCATTAATACAGCAGCAAACAATGCGTTGCTGTATACCATTTTCCTCAAGAAAAGAAAAATGACTTTGCTCCTAAATAGTGCCTGTGTGCACTCCACACAACAAAAACCCACCCAGACAGAGAATGTTACCCCAAAAGCAAACAACCATTGCTCCAAAATCCAGTTTCTCTGAAAAATACACCCTCCCTACAGTTACAAAGATTAATGGCCTGCAACTACACCATTTGGCTGCTCCAAACATCAGCCCTCCGATCTAAACATAAGTAGCTTGTTCTTCCTACACGATTAAGCCCTCAATACCATCGTAATATCACTGCTGCATGGAATGCTACGTAACGGCGACCAGGTATGAAGGATTGTTTGATAAGAGTGGCAGACCAGCACCTGGTAAGTTAGTCCGATGAAATTACTCTTCATAATAATTAGCCATGTTCTTCTGTTTGAGACCGTGACCAACATATGTTAACAAATGTATATCAGCTACGTTAGCATCTTCGTCATATCACAGCTGAAGCAGAAACCAAAGTGAACAAGTTAGCTACAACCTGGAGGTATGACATCAGTTGGAACTAAGGTTTTCATTGGTCAAACATGTATTTCCTCCGAAATCGGCTGAAATCAAGGGCCGTTCGAATATTTTTCCTCTGCACAAATGTTACGCAAGGGTGTGCAAGCGTTCATAAGAACCCTCAAAATCAGTTTTTATAAATTTCTGTGCAAATTTCTCAAATGAAAATCCATGCTTTAAAGCAGAGTAGGACGGGTTATGCTTTCTCTATCCTAGGAAATACATTTTCGCCTCAATGTTAGCTCTGTCAGCACTGTTGCCATCGTTAGCACTGCTTGCGCTTTTAGCACCGTTAGCTGCTAGCCAGCTCAGCCACCTCCATGTTACGAGAGGTGTGCAGACAACCTGATTGAGACTCTTACATACAGATTCTCTCTGACTGTCGTATACAGCTCCTTTAATGTTATTCTCATTTGTCAGATTACACTGTTAATGCTTGACATTAGTTTTCTTGATCCCTGTGTTCTTCTGTTTTACGGTAAAAACATACGAGACAAGGATTTTAGAAGATATTGAAGAAAATAAGCTAATAGTAGGTCCAGATTGTCATTTTTCTCTTAAAATATCAAGGATTTCCCCTCAAGACACAAACAAATACATTCTTTAGCCTGGAGCCTAAAAGAGGAAAACAACAGGACACGGTATCATGTGCCGCTCAGTTCAAGAATCAAGCATATGACCATTTGGTTCCATTGAGTTACATAAATATGAACATCAACAGCTCCTCTAGCTGCAAACCAGCTCCTGTACGTATTAAAAACAATGTTCTTTGGTGTGGTCACATCTTCCTCAGAAACAAAAAAACCAGCATCTGCAAAATATTCAACATTTGGTTGCAAACTCAGAAGTACAAGAAAACAGCTGTATTAATATTTTATGTGCCACGGCCCAGTTTGATTTTTCCTGCTGCCTTTGTCCCCTGAGTCAGAGACGGGTGTTCCCTCCAGCAGCCTCAGCAATAACATCAGGCGCTGCCCAGCCCGGAGAGAGCTTTCAGGCGACGACTTCACAAACTGCTGAAACACAGCTGAAGGCAACAGCTGCACGGGCCCTGTCTCTGGGTACGCTCAGCAGCAGGAAAACACACTCAGTCATTTAATATTGCACATGCGACACCACAATATAAAAGAAGTATAGGTTGTTGTATGGTCGTTGTGTTATGACAGCAGCGACAAGCAGAGAGAGAGCAGATCCTAATGTGTTTACGTATCTGTTGCCGCTTTGCATCTCATTAAAATATGCTATATAACAGTAACATTAGGTTTGAGAAGCAATATTTCCCTGTACTGTTTGTCACAATACAAATACTGTATATAAAACTTTCTAACCAGGAGAGATGCCCAAATAAATAGTAAGAAAGAGGGAAAAAGAAGTTTTTCAGCTGCCAACACTGATGAGGAATCTTCTCTACATAATTGCTGGAGGTTTTTTTTTCCTTATCTTGGATCATTACCCAGAGGAATGATGATCACTTCCTCGTGTTTAGTCTCTCAGGCTCTATCGCACAAACACACTAATTACTGTGCTAGGTACTCCTTGGCTTTTTCCAACCCCTCCTTGAGGAAGTTGATGTAAGTGGATGTGGAGGGGTCCTCGAACCCACCGGAGAAGCTGAACGTCGCTCCTTCCTCCTCTGGTTTCATGGACGTCTGGTCCAGGAAGAAGTTGGCGTTGATGTGGTGGACCTAAAGCCATACACATGAGGGAGATGAGGCTTTTAGTCTGAAATTTTTCCATACTGATGTTGATTTGGAAATGTAACTATCAACCAAAAGCCATTCCTTCTTTTAATGAAAGACTATGAACACCAATAAATATCATGCTATGAGAGTGGGACGACTACTTGGGACAACCTCTTACTTGTGGTACTATTTAACAATCTAGATTGTTTTGGTGTGAGTTGCAGAGTGTTGGAGATATCTGTCTTAGAGATGTCTGCCTTCTCTCTAATAAAATGGAACTAGCTGACACCTGACTTGGGGTCTCATTTATGAACTTTGCGTACACACAAAATAAGACCTGAAAGAGGTGTACACCACCTCCCGTGCTTAAAGTGCCCACAAAAGGGCATTTGAAAAACTCAACAGCAATGTCTCCTTACAGAAATCATGACCAGGTTACTCAAGATAATCCACACCCCTTGTTGTGAGCAGTTTCATGTAGGAACTATTTCTTTCTACCGAACTACACCTGCCAACTGTATCGCTGCGCAGAAGGAAGCGTGCGTCTACTGCTAGCTCACCTAGCACCACTGAGCTTGCTAATATTTGAGCTCAGCAGATGTTAAGGTTTACATCATGCGCTGTCATGAGCCTCTCATCCATGAGTAGATGCATGCTTCCTTCTGCGTGGTGATACAGCTGGTGGGTGTAGACTGGTAGAAAGCAAATGGTTCCTACACCAAACTGCTCACAACATGATATCTGGAATTTCTTGAGTAACCGGTTTGGTATTTCTGAAAAGAGACAACACTGTTAAGTTTCAAAAATGTATTTTTAGATGCGTTGAGCACCACAAGCAGAGTGCTATCTAGCTTCATTGTATTTTAGAGAAGACAGACATCTCTAAAGAATGATCTCCAACACAAATATGTATCTTTGATTTGAGGGTAAACTGCCCCTTTAATACTGATATCAACAGGAGTCATTATGTGTTTATAACTGAGTCCTGAATATTCCATAAAGTGCAGGCTGATGAAAGAGTTGAATATTTACAATAGTTCCATTGGGCAGTGCCACCATCATCTCCACAGGGAAGCTGTACTTCTCCAGGTGTAATCGGGCCTTTTCACTCAACACAGGGTTCTGCTCATCAGCCTGTTTAAGAAGAAGAAGATTTATAAACGTAAACGGAGCATAAAGCACATTTTTTATGATTACTGATTGAGTTTCTTGGGGTGTAGCACTGCCCTGACTGCTCACCTGCATGTTCTCCAGCTCTCTGACCAGAGACCAGCTGCTGATGAAGCTCTGGTTGAGCAGAGCCAGGACGGGCGAACTTTCCAGGACTGTCTCCCGGAGAGTTCGCCCCGAACCTACAGAAGCATGAAGGGGAGACAGAGATATTGATCAAGTTCAGAAACATACATTTTTGCTAAAACTCTGAACTAATGTAACAGCAGCACAAGTGGAGAGGAGTCATAATGCCAGCAGAGTGGGTCAGTAATGTGCGCTATACAGCAATCTATATTTACTGGAAGTCCTTTGACATGAGCCACCACAGGCTACGGGTCATACCAGACCTAATAAGGGTGCAGCCGTGAAGCTGCTGAGTGTATTGAACTAAACAAGTGTGTTTTATTGCTTATCAATTCATCTTTTTATTTGAAAAAGGCAGAATGTTCTTTTAAAAGTTTTATAGTCTTGCTTTAAGGCATCTTTGCTCACTTCTGAAGTCTTTGCACAAATCTAAACATAATAAGCCAGGATTTAGCTCGTCGTCACCCGTACAAAACTGATATGGAATTGATTTGAGATGCTTAGAAGTAACATTAAGATGTTTTTTTTTCTGTTAACTGAAGACTAAAGTAACTCTGTTTTTCCCCAAAAGGCTCCAAGATGGGGAAAGCTCAGCCTGAGACTCTGGATGTCTTTCATAAACCTGTTTTTATGTCATTGTTTGGATGTAATTCTCTGTGTCTGTCATTTATTAGAAGTCCAAGGAAGAGCCATTTGCTTGAAAGGTTACAGAGCATTATAATCCTTGTAATGGGAGGTTTGTGTGCAGATCTATTTGTTTCAATGTTGTTTGGATGTAACCCATATTTAGCCTTTCATTTAGTCTGATTCAACAAATATCTCTCCAGGGTTCACGAGCTGTCCATTCTGTGTGTGCACTGAAAAATAAATGGTGTTCATACACAGCCCTGGCTCTGTCACAGGACAGGGGAAAGGCCATGGATGTGTAAGGAGAAGGGCAGGAGTGACAAGTAGGGGTGTATTTGTTTGGAGGCTGAGTTCAAATAACAACAATCTTTCTCCAGAATCACATATTCCACCTTTATATCTTTTCCCATATCTCAATGACAGTGTACACTGCTCTGAAACCAGCAACATGTTAATGATCTCACCTCAGCAGGACTGGTCGTCTAACGCCCCCCAAAGCAGAATGGAATGCACCAGTTTGTTCTCTGCTTCAGCTCGCTCAAAGGCTTCTGAAAAAGGCAGGTAGGACACCTGGGAGAGAGAACGATGAGAACAATGTAACAGCTGTGAAACCACTTCATTCGAGCCAAAAGTGTGTTGAAAAAATGCTTCATGGATGGTTACCTTCTTGAAGGGGTAGAGGGTGACCTCCAGGCGTTGGGCGGCTTCTTGCTCGCTGATCTCTGACGTCCAGTGGATGTCCTCAAAGACGAAATGGATCGGCTCGCCGTCGCCATCTCGGCTGTCGATGACGTTGCCTTCCACATCCATGATGATGGATGGAGTGGACGGACCCTTGGACTGCAGCTCCAACTGTGGACACATTAACAACTTTTTATACAAGATGATTTTTTTTAAAAACGTCACATACTTAAGCTGTGACATTTATTTCAGGGGAAAATCTTTGAGAGTAATTTTGTGATCTAAATAAGTGAACTAGTCATCAGTGAAATTTGATCAGTTTCAAGGAGAAATACACACAGAGAAATTGAAAATGGCAGTTACAATAGATGCTCCCTAACAGGTTTCATAACTGAAAACAAAAAGAAAAAGGATATAAAATTAATACTCTTACTAGCACTCAAACTTTAGGACACACTGTGGTGAGAACAGTAAGTCAAAAACAGTGACAGGAAGCATTTAGAAAGACAGACATCCTGAAATAAGACACCCATATAACACCCACTTTTCCTTAAACTGCTTTAATGACCTCAAACTAAATCAGGAAGTGCTGAAATATATAAATAAGTAAAGAGGTCCCTTCTGAAGTGTCAAAGCTGTACCTGTGGCAGGTATCCGATGTCCACCTCCATGTTGCTGCTCTCACTGGCCCCGTACAGCCACTCCATGTCCACATTCAGAGACCTGACACACAACAGGACATATAATCACACTAGAACTACAACATAATGATGGGAGCACAACGGTGACGGTGTGTTTAAAGGATCTACCTGTCATTGGGGACGTAGAGGTGAAAGTGTCGGACATGAGATGCGTCTTTAGAGATGATGATGTTGCCGATGAACTTCCCCGGGGTGAACCAGAAGGGAAAGTCTGGGACATCGTTGAGCTGGAATTCTGCGTGAATCCTGCAGAGGTGAAAAGCACAAGGAGTTGAGTTTGAACCGTAAGACGTGTAAAAAATGTCTTCTGTCAATAAGTGACAGGAATGTTTGGTGTAGCCTTCTAAAAACAAGCCTCTTTATCAAAAATGTTGTATACCTTACATTACTGCTGACCATTTTTCAAAGCAATTTATTCTAACCTTGAGACAGCCTTCTCTTTGCTTATGTTACATTACCGTTACATAGAAATGCGGCTGTGATTGAGGACTGTTTGAAAACATCTCCAAACTCATCTCTGAAATCCTAAATTTGTGTTTCCACTCCGACGACGGATAGTGTTTAAAACAGGTATTAAACTGCATTAGCCTGCAATAATAATGTAACACTGACAACAAAGTGAAGTGGACTCGGGCTCTGAATGCTGAATTTAAATTGAAACCAGTGGCCGCCTGCCAGAGAGGGCATTACAATTTACAGTATGTTCTGGATATTAGGCAGCACTAATGTAAAGCATACATAATTCTGTGGTTAATGGACTAAAAGAAGAAGAAGGAGCACCACTGTGGCCTTCCTTTAATGTCTCTGTCTGATCAGCTCCTCACCTGAACACAATGTCATAATAAAAGTCATTGCTGGCACGAATGCAGGCGACAGCTCCCTGAGGAGCGAAACGTGATTTGATGAAGGGCCGCGGGTGGAACATGCTCAGCAAGGAGTGGATGAGAACCTGCAGCAGGATAAAAACAGAAATCAATGAACAGTCTGATAATCACAAGCCTCTTAACACGCATCATTGATGAGTTTTTTTCTAGCGTACCTCTTTGCCCTTTGGTGCCGGAGGGTGGTAACGATTGTTGGGCAGGTACCCAGTGAAGATGTTGAGCTCGCTAGGGATCACCCACCACGTGTCTCCCACTTCCACTTTGTTCTTGGGAGGCAAAAAGGCTCTGAACTGGCTGGCAGAGAAGGAGGAAGAAGGCACTGCTGGGCTCTTCCATGAGCGTAGCCCACTCAGAGAGCTGTGAGACACCTGGTACCCAGAGATTAAATCAGCTTACTTGTAGTATAGTCTTCATATCGAGAGGATGTGCTTCTTTTAAAAATGCCTGAACCAAGTCAATCCTCTGCTAAATCATTGTTGAATCAATTATTGGTTGTTTACACATTCTGAATGAACTGCACTGACTCAGATGGAAATAATGTCTGAGTCAGCTCAGTGCAGAGTTTGTGAATAATAAAGCATGAATTCAAATTATCTCAAGCATCTTGCTGCAGTGAATATTTATATAAGTAATGACTTAAATCTTTTAGAAATCACAGTGAATGTTTGCATATATTTCAAATCCTTTACACAGGCTCTTCTGCGGTTACTATCAATAGTAGTTCGGTCTCTTTCCTTACCCCGAGGAAACCATCCTTGCTTTTTGTCATGGAGTCGAGCTGCAGGGGCTGCATTTTGGCCTCCAAGGTCAAAGCCTCGCCATTGGGGTCATGAGCCACCTCCTCCTCGTAATCCACAGGGGGTGTAATCCCTGTAGGGAAGCCGTAGGGGTCACAGTCAGATGTGAGGTGAGGGTGTGTGTGTGACCAGGGAGGAAATGCCACATTCAGCAAGAAAGATAACAAGATGTACCTGTGAGCTTCTCAACAATTGGTTTAAACTCCTCCGGACTGAGATAAAGGTCATGGTCGACATCTAAGGAGGAGAAGAGAAAAAGCCCCTCGGCACCCAGGGTTCGGACACTCTCCTCCTATTGGACAGGCGCATGTGTTAGACTGAGCCTTATTGTCATTTCACATGCTTCAGGGGTTTTGAATGCAGCATCAAAACTAGGACAGTGAGCCCCCTCATCACATAACACTCTGGAAAATGACTTAAATTAATACCGCAGATGCATCTTACAATAAAATGCATTCATATGCCTATTAGTATTTCATCTCTGTTGGTGTCACAGCATTCATTCAACCTCTGCAGTCCTGTCTGGATAAAGATCAGCCCACAGATTCCTACCATGTGTCTCTCAGACGTGCCCACTAGCGCCTGTACAATGGAGGGAGACAGGGGGGGAGGGAAGTACAAGAACAACTTGGAGACCCTGTGTTGCCAAACATGAGTGGATTTACACAGGAGGCTGAGTTTTGCCAGCTGTGACACAGATCCAGCCCCACTAATAAAACACCATGGGGTGGAAAAACTGCAGATGTGGTGTTGTGTGGCGTCTGACAATGACTCTGAGCAGCCTTTGTGGGGAGAACAGTGTTGAAATATGACAATACAGTGCGCCTACAGTAATCATAGGTCATAAAATGAAGCAGAAGGTCAGTGCAAACTTTCTAGTAACACAGATAAAATAAATAAATGGAATTTTCTGACCTAACACATGTTGTTCCCAAGTTAAAATCACCTCTAAGTTAAGATCACTGCTTAATTATGAAATATGAGTAAGGTTAAAACAGATGTGGATCTCACATGACGTTTGAGGAGCTGTGCATCTTGGTAATACTTGATCCCAAAGGCGAGAAGAGGGACAGCACCGACTATAAGCAGAGTCCACACCGCCCTGGAGATCCAGGATCCACGGCTCGGACCCCGGTGCCCATTCTGCTGCGAAATTCCGCTCCTATCCTCAGGGGTTGTTTTATCCACGTCTGCGGCCATCCTCGACCTCCACCACAGCTATTTACACTAGGACATGTTCGTCCGATAGCGTCCAGAAAAAGGTAACCAGCAGGAATCGTTCAGTGTAAACTTTCTCCTTAAAGTGCTCAGAATCTAGCGACGGTTCGGTTCTCCTGTAGCCGGGGACCGCGCGTCTTTCCCGGCCGTTACGATCGCTGGCAACAGCTGTGGGATGTTTTAGCTAGCAGCACAGATTTCTTATTTCCCACACCTAATCGAGAACCATATGGATGTGGTTAAAATGCGTCAAGTGAGCGAGTAATAGCCAGACTGAAACCGGATATTGGGCGTTTGGGGGCTCAAAGTAAAAGCACTCGTCATTTAATGTTAGCTAACGTTAGCTGTGTGCGGATTCAGCACTCCGTCCGTTACTACGTGATTCGGTCTAATAACGGTTCCAGCACAAATCATAGGGAAATAGTCAAAATGTAATGTCTTACCCGTTATACACCGGTTATTATATATTTAAATGTATTTTGTGTGATTTCACCTGTGTCTACTTTCTTTGCGGAAGGAAAAAACTTTTGTCGGGGCGACATTAACAGTCAAAATCAAAGTTTCCACACAGTTGTGTCCCTCCGCTCTTCCTCAGTTCCTCAGTTCTTCTTCGCAGGAACCCACATTAAGAGACTGTACTTTACTTGTCAGAGGAAGGGGGTTGCTACAGTGCAACTTAATTAAATAATTAAATTTTTCGTGTGTTGAACCTCCCAAAATTACAAATATTTTTCCTTGAGCCTCCCTGAGTGACTAGGGGGAAATGCACAACCCTCCCTCCACCATAAATAACTATATTTTTTATATTCAGTCTAAATGTAGGCAGTATTGGAGCCAACACAATGAGCAAAAAGCAGGGAGTCAGAACAGAGATCGTTGATAAATGGAAAAGATCCACTTTCAAGGATGTATAAAGAAACATGGATACGTCATTGGCGGCTGGTCCCTCTTCATTTCTATGAAAGTTGCTCAATGGCACATGAAGCAAAAAAAAAAAACTAATTAACTAGTTAGAGACATGTCTCTGTTTTAGCAACATACTTTTGTAAGATCTGGCAACAGCTGACGTGATCTGACACCTGGTTGATATCAGACATTAAGCTAGCAGATACAAACCACTGGCAAAGTAAGGACCAAACATTAAATTTGTATTGTATATAATGATGTATTGTTTTGAGTCTGATTTCATCCATCTACATTAAATTTACTACACTTCCACACAAAGTGGGGGTAAAGCGGAGAGACAATCACGCCCATGTAGGAGACGGGAAGTGAATACCCTTTAATTATTTTTTTTTAGTATATATATATATATATATACATTATTAATCCCCCTGAGGGGAAATTCAATTTTTTCACTCTTTTTCGCGGGGGGGGGGGGGGGGGGGGGGGGCTGCCTTGGTCAGGCGCCCCGAGCTTTTGTACCACTGGCTGAGCTTGTAATGTGGTATTATCTGTTATAGAGTATCTTTGGTCAGAGTTATCACCCAAACAGCTAATTTCTGAGGTAAAATGCAAATTCTCTCTAGAATGGACCAAAGGACGGTCATAAATTTTAAAAAATTCAATGATAATTTACTTTTTTTTCAGTTTCTAGCTGTGGTAAATGGTGTGATTTCGGCAATTTCTAAAGAAAAGATTCCTTTCAAACCGGCTAGTGGGATTTAGGGTTTAGGGGGTATTTGAAATATATACAAAATAAAACCATTTGGAGTTGTATGCCACCCTGTAAGACAAAATAAAAAAAACAAGTCTCTCCCCAATGCTTAAAAATTATTTGACATGCACCCCCTCATAAGTAATGAACAGTCCCTTAGTCTGCTTTGTAGAAATATTGGATTTATTTTTGGCCCAGGCAAAAAGTTAGACCAAAAGTTATTCCACATCTACCCAGACATACAGAAGACATTTGCGCAGTCATGGAGATACCTTTGTAGATAATCCGCTAAGAGGCAAAAATAACCTAATGACATTCCCCTTTTCAGGGTATACTCTCTAACCCAATCATGGACTACAGATGACGATATCGCCGAGTGCTTTATTTTGAAAGTGATAACCGGAAGTTTAATTTACAGCCTCTCTAACTTTGCGGAAGTTCTGCGTTGGCACAGTAGCCACACTTAAAGGGGCAGTGCTGCCTTGTTCTCCCCAGGAATGTCTGCTAACAAGCTTCAATTACAGGTTTCTCTGCCAAAGCTCACTGTTATTACATTTTTGTAGCTTCATGTCCTCCAGAGGAAGCGAAGGTCTTTGTTTGTTCTGGACCACCCTTTAGAATTTATGTGTTTCAACATGGGGCCATGTTATAATCATATAGTAACAATAAATTCATTTCATACATACTTTTTAAAAATCATTTTATTCTGCATAGAGAGGAGATATGGGAAGAAACAAAGGGAGCTGATGTGCATTGAAGCTTCCCTGCTGATCTGGTATGGGTGTTAGACTAATGCCAGAGAAACCTCTGAATCAATATCTGCATAAATTGGATGTTTCTTACATTGGGAACATGGATCCAGGGCGTCCAACTAAAGCAGTCTCTTTAACCCTGTTGGCCCCAACCTTTTTGGATTGCTGTGACCCATGGAAATTTTAATTTATGTGTAACCCATCATTTCAAGTTATGACCATGTGTGCAGTTCAACCAAAAGGTGTTTCTTCTTTCTTAGATTATTTCATTTAAAAACATAAAAACAACACCACAACCCTCATGCTGGGAAACGCTGCTTTAAGCACACTGTGTAGCCCCAAATGACAGCAATCTGCAATCTAAAGCAACAACATGTTAAAGTTTATTAACATTCCACTCAGCTCTGCACATACTCAATATTTACATAGGTACATGTTGCATCATGTTACCCAGTAAAGGTAAAGCTTTCCTTTTTCTGCTGATAGCCAGCCAGTAAAGGGTCAGACAAATGAAGTGTGCCACAAAAAAGCGTTTCACAATGTGCTCAACATTTGTGACAGTAAAGGATAATAGAAGCATTATCCAGTTTGTAAATGCATCAGTCCATGGGTTAGTGTGGGCTGCTCTCAGTTCATGTCCTCTTCCACAGTCTGTGTCTTCACTTCAACTATTTTTGGAGGGATGTAGGAGCCCATACCTGCTGCTCTCTCTGCCTCTGCCTGGGTGTAGGGCTCTTCTCTGAGCTGTTTCAACCTGGATGTTGAAAGAAAAGAGGTGAGCTCCGAAGCTTGCAGGAATACTGAACCACTGTACATTTATAAAGGACTGAAATTGGGTGTGATGCCTTACCGTTTTTTGTGCACTTTGCTTTTGAAGTGCTCCTTCAAGGCTTTCATATCCACGAAATATCTCCTGCAAGACATGAAGTGCCACAGCGTTAAAGGCTAACTGCAACATCTCGTTTTATTGTAACCTTTATTTAATCAGGTAATCTCAAGATCTCTTTTACAAGAGAGACTTGAGCACAGCAGAAGAAATAAGACCAGAGATAAACACACACAACAAAACAGCCAGTCACACAGAAACAATCACACATTTTGAAAAATGTCCAAAATTAAAAGTTAAAGTCCATGCAGTGGAATGACACATTTTCTACATTCCAGTGTGTGTCCCATATCTCTACTGCTTAGTATTAAATCATTTTCCACTAAAAGCACAGTGGTGAACACTCCACACGACTACACAGCCAGTTACAGAGGTGGAATGTAACTAAATACATTTACTCAATTAATGCACTTGGAGTACAATTTTGAGGTATTTCCACTTCGTGCTATTTCATACTTCTACTCTACTACATTTCAGATGGAAATATTGCATGTTTTGCTGTACTACATTTATTTGACAACTTGTGGTACTTGTTACCGGGCAGATTCACATTATTCATTTATTCATTCATTCATTCATTCATTCATTCAATCATTTCGGGGGTCATGGGGAGACTGGATCCTACCCCAGCTGACATTGGCCAAGAGGCGGGGTACACCCTGGACAGGTCACCAGACTATCACAGGGCTGACACATAGAGACAGACAACCATTCACACTCACATTCACACCTACGGACAATTTAGAGTCACCAGTTAACCTGCATGTCTTTGGACTGTGGGAGGCCACAATGCTAACCACTGCATCACTGTGTCACCCACATCACTTCAACTAATCAATTATAATGTATTAGTATGGATTATTTCAGTCCCACCCCTTTTTTTTTTAATATGTTTTTGGGCATTTTTGCCTTTAATGGACAGGACAGCTAAGTGTGAAAGGGGGAGAGAGAGGGGGATGACATGCAGCAAAGGGCCACAGGCTGGACTCAAACCTGGGCCGCTGCCGCAACAGCCTTGTACATGGGGTGCCTGCTCTACCACTAAGCCACCGACACCCCTTCAGTCCCACCTTTACCATCTGCAACAACAGCAATGCTTTCACGCTACTGCATCATTGATAAAAATCCAGTAATATAATGATAATACTCTGAAATGGGACATTCTGTATAAAGAGCGCCTTTACTTTTGGTACTCTAACTATATTTTGATGCTAATACTCATGTACTATTACCAATGAGTTTGAATGCAGCTCTTTTACTTTTGACAGAGTAAACTTAGACTGTGGTATTGCCAAAAGTTCAGTCAATATTTGTGAACATGAGTTAATCTCTCAAAGCCAGACACCAGAGGAGTCAGTCTCAAATGTGTGATGTCATAGGGTATAAAGTCTGGAGCTGCTCCACAGACAATGGATGGGAGCCTGATCTTGTGGACCCACACTTTGTTTATTGTACCAAATCTTTTAATAACTTTTAATGGTGTAGCCCCAGTTATATAGCTGAGCTTCTGACTACGTATGCTCCAAGTCATGAACCTGAGATCTTCAAACCTACCCTCGCTACTCCTCCTTCGATCGAGGTTGGTAACTAAAGGTGACCAGGCTTTTGCCATCAAGGCCCCGAGGAGATCAGACTGACCAGCACATTACCTGTTCTTAAATCATTACTTGAAACATATTTTCAAAAGAAAGATTTTCCTTGTGATGCCTGACTTTTACTTCTGATTTGTAATTTTTGTGTTTTATTTCCCTTTGTTCCATTTTCGCCTCAGTACACACTATTTTTCTCAGCTCAACGTTTTTTTGTATTGTTATAGTTGTCTTGTTTTCATGCACTTTGTAACCCTGTTTAGATAAGTGCTATACAAATAAATGTATTCTGCTGTAGTGTTCTGTGCTGTGAAACAGAAAATGTACCCGTATATACTCAGAACATTCCCCTGGGTGCTATCTAGAACATCTGTCCCACATAACTGTCTACGGAGCAGCTCCAGACTTTACACCCTATGAAAGGAGTGTACAAACTTTTTTGAATGGGGGCCAGATTAGTTAATGTGACAACACCTGGGGGGCCACCTGCTTCTCGCATCATATGGGTTAAAAAAAAATCATACACAGATGAGACAACTTTCAGTGACAAGTTATTTAACTTTCCTCCGCTTCTGAAAGCACCAGCCCTCGCAGTCGAATTAACGCTTCTTTGCTGTTGCCATTTGAACCACGAAACACATTAGCTCTGCCTGTGTAGTTTCTACTTGGGGCATGTCAACAAACTGTATGATAGTCCTGCCATCATAAGGAGAATGGACAAAAATGCAAAATGATCCTGCTTGATATATAAATATTATATGTTGGGCCACATATCATATATTTTAGAAAACAAGGTCCAAATCGTTTAAAACAATTGCCCCCCCAGGCTGGACTTTGGACCTACCTGGCCTATGACATCAAAAATTTAAGATTTAGCACTCTACCTTTCGGATTTGGGAGACAGTTGCTGATGTCTAGTTAAAGGTGTGGACTGTCTTATACCAAACATGTATGAGGTTTGACAATGGTCATAGTTCCCCTTTAAGTAAAATATCTGACCAGATCAGCTCATCTATAATGTGTAATGATGATTATAAATGTCCACTAGCAGGACATATCCTCCTCATCATTTGTTGTTTCCCCTCTTACAGAAAACAATCAGTTCAGTTGTTGGATTAACGAATTAAAAAAGCAACATGTCAGTAAGGAAGCAGCCTTATTCAACCCCTCTATGCAGACACACAGGGGTGAACTTACGCGCAGTGTAAGCAGTAGTGTTGTGCACATCCTGTCACATCATAGTCCACCTCCTGATGAAGAAGCTTGGCTGCTGTGTCAGGCTTCATGTCCGAGTGGATCTGGTCCAGGTCTTTAGTCCTGCGCTTTGTCTTCCATGTCTTTGCGATGTTCTTCTTCTTATCACTCTTGTGGTTTCCTGTTTGTTTGGACTTCCCCATGCTGGATCCTGCAGGACGGGATCAGGAACAGGGACAGGACACACAGCAAAGAGTCAACAACGATGTATACGGCTAAAATCTGCTGAACACTTTCTCACTTGACTGTCGAGTTAGCAGAAAATCCAGATGTCAGCCAGCGTTTGAGTTTTAAAACCGAATCAGCTACGTAGCCACACAGAGTCACATCCTGTGGGGTAATATTTGTATCTATCCAAAGCTTAAGACAATCAGTAGTCTAAAAAACCCTGCGCATAACAATTTTTAGCTTTGCTTACCTTTACACGTGTGGCTGAGAAGGATGAGTTTTACTTCCGGGTCAAGAAAAGTTAAAGATATATGTACTCACCTGTAGAGGGCGACAAACACCACTATTTATCGAAAGAGAAATTAAAATGGAAAAGAAAAATAATGTCATGCTGTAGATTAAAGTCATGATAATATAAATTGTAAACAGCAGCAATGATTAAAATAAACATATGTTTAAGTCTGTAGTTTTTATGTATCTACTGAACTAAACTCTCATCCATACATGATTAAGCACATATTACATATTAAGGGGGAAAAGTATTAAAATCTTAATTGATTCCACAATCATTTGCTCAGAATGGATTGCACAAGTTTAAGTGCAATGTCATTTTTATGCTCTCTTTTTTTAAGCTTTATTTCAAAGTTTTACCATACAATTTGAGCAGAAACAGACTGTGAACAGAATCATAAACATAACAAATGAATTATTGAGAAACTGAAAACAGTACCAAACAGAAAAGGACAACAAAAGCAAGATTGAAGGAAAAAAAAAAGTGACTTGTGGCAAAAAGTTTACTTAAAGATTTTAAATATTTGAAGACATTTATCGTTTAGATTTCTTTTTTGGTCCATTTCCTTCATAAATACAAAGTATTGAGGTTTTTTTTTTTTAGTACATTTACATTTGTGAATGTGAAATTTGCCAAGAGGTAATATTAGATTAATAAGGAAAAATGCATAAAAATTATAAAATGATAAACAAATACAATATCTCTAGAAAAATCTGAGAGAATGTTGTCAGCTAGAAATTTAGAAATATTTTTTTCACAGCACATATACAAAAATTACAAAACCAAAATAAACAGGAGCGAGTTTCAGGATGTAATTCACATTGTACAATTCACATTTACATCTTTCATTTTTTTAAAGAAATGTTTCACTGGATATAACCTATAGATCAATTTAAATTAAACTTCTTCTACCTCATTTATTAGAAGGAATTTTTGTGGTAAGGTCCAAACTCTCTTCCAGTCAACATCCCTAACAATATTACTCCATCAAAATACTGATGCAGGAATAGAAACCATGTTGTCCTGAGACAAAGACCTTATTCTGGAGTTCATACCTGTACTATATTATTTATTTATTTAACTTTAAATTAACCAGAAAAACCTCTTGAGATTGGAAATGTCTTTTTCAAGACTGTCCTGGCCAAGACTGGCAGCAATATAAGTCACAGACTAAAAATATACAGCTCTAAAACACGCAACATAAAACACATATAAGATTACTACAAAGAAAAGCCAAAAAGTATTTTAATTTATTGTAGAAGTGAACGATAAAAGCGCAAAGAGGGCAACTACTATATTTCTGCTTCCTGCAGGTAAGTGGAGTTGTCAGGTAAGCTACTTGACATGTTACCTTCCTGTACTCTTCGTAACTTTCCAATGTCATTAATGTATTGAGCAGAAATAATAATAGATTATATGGATATAACAAAATGAAACCTGTATTAGAAGTTTATTCATAGTTGTCGTTTTATACGCTGTATATATACACGCCATTATGAAACAGCAGGAAAGGAAGAAGGGTGTAAATATAAATAAATTAGCATTCTCAAGGCTAGTTGATTATATTGTTGTGCACACACGTACAGAACAGGTGTTGCGTTAAATGAAAAAGATATGTTTGCTAACACAGCAGTTGGTAACAACAATCTACAAGTTATAATACTAATAAACCCTGACATCACTTCTCTACAAGACGCCCCCCTTTTTTTATTTTCGGGTCATGCAGGTGAAGTTTATGTGACATATTAAAATATTCCGACAGCACTTGAAGGCGGCGTCAGACTGCACTGCATACGCGCCGTGGCGGAGAGCGAAGATGGCGGAGAATAATGTCGAACCAGAGCACGAATGGAGCCTGGACACGGCCGAGGAGACTCTAGTTGCAATGGAAACCCTGCTGGCCACGCTGAGAGCCTTCGAAGATGTACTCAGGCAACAGGAAATATCCACGGCATCTTCCACGGAGTACTGCGACAACTTCTGTCAGGTAATGTGTACATGCAACATCGAAGCTACTGTTAGCTTAACGTTAGCTTAAACCAGGGTTGTTTTTCTCGCAGCCTGCAAGCTAGCTTATCTGCGACGGCAGCTGGCCCGCTAGTCAAGTTTAGGGTTGGTCCCTAACCTGGGAGCTAATGCACACTGTGTGTTTTTATTCCTGCTCACACATGCATATCATTTCATGCTAAAACTATTTAACTTAATATAATTACGCTAATGATAATGTGACGTTACATTGGTATATGAGTGACATGTTGCCGTTACAGTAAGCTAAGTGGTATAGCTCGTTTAGCTGTATTGTAATTCACAACACACTGGCAATACAGGAAACCTAACAGATGTTTGTATGCACATGACAATGTAATTTTGCACATCATGCATGATCGCATGTGTGCGGGGCGGGGCGGTGTCGCGGTATGTTTATCCAAATGGTAGCTGCGGCGCACAGCTACTGCGATATGGTATTTTGGTCATTTTCAGAAGTTGCAATCACATTTTTTATTCTCTAGCTGTGGTTATAGTGTCACCTCACATCGCAGCAAAGCACTTCTGTTGCCGGACTGGCAATGTTGTGCATCTGCCATGTTGTAATCGTCCTCTTATCAACAATGGACATGCACTCTTATTTGAATAACCCACATCCTCACCATCACTTAATTTTAAACACAAGTTTAAACAAATGTTAGTATTTGGGTGGGGGCTGATTTAAGAAAATAAAAGCTATCACTTTCACTTTCTATGCTCAACGCAGGCACATATTCACCAGTAAAACTTGGCTAACAGCCAAAGCTGATTATAGAGAGGAGTAATTCATTAGCCAGCTCACTCTTGATAGTTTGCCTGAAGTGATGGTGGCATGCCCAGATGTACTGAAAGAGATATTGATCTGTATGGAGATCCTGCTTTGTGATTTCCTGGGCAGTGTCTTGTTGCTGAACTAAGACAAAAGAGAAATATTAATTTAAAAAGTATAACTCTAGAAGATACAAGAGTGACCCAGTCTTTCTTTTAATTTCCACTCTGTGTTCATTTAATGTTTTTCTGGTTGATAATAAACAGAAAGTTTGTGTTGTATTCGTCGTCTGTTGAAATCGGAAGTAGTCTGGATGTAATTAGTACACTGATACGGGTCCCCGGGGTTGGGACCTTATTCTTGGCTCCCTTTGAGAAGGCAC
Organism: Epinephelus lanceolatus; assembly: GCF_041903045.1. Taxonomy (NCBI): domain Eukaryota; kingdom Metazoa; phylum Chordata; class Actinopteri; order Perciformes; family Serranidae; genus Epinephelus; species Epinephelus lanceolatus. The sequence continues at coordinate 24,601,139 of NC_135748.1, forward strand.
CATAAATTTAGACTGAAGGGAATTAATTTAGTGCCTCTGTAGACCCGAGCAGCAACCAGCGAGGATCCCGCTGTCGAGCAAATGGGACTCCTGGGATGTTGATAGTGATGATGATTCAATGTGTATAGCAGCAGGCTACATACAGGTGACACACTGGTTTTGATGCCGAATGTTGACTCCTCTTTGCCTGGGGACAGTTGACAGTTAGGATAATATGTACTACAAACAAAATTGCGCTCCCTGTTAAAGGTAAAGACTCAGTAAGAGAGCAGAACTGTTTTCTGTACTTTATGTGTAACATTTTTTCATTTCATGGCAGTATAATTCAGAGAAATACATTTTTATGTATGAATTTTTTGAATCAATAAAGGAAAGTAAGCTTGCATCAGGGTAGCCTTGAAATATTAAAGTAAATGTCTAAAAAAAAGTGACAAGATGCAAGGGCACATGTGTCCCTCCTTGAGTCGGTTTTCTTTAGTGCATGTCGGCTCAGGGATGTCATAAGCTGTACAGTCAACTCCCCTCAGGCCCAATCAGGAGCATCTCACACCAGACGGTGTCAGCTGGGATCAATCAGGTAAAGACTGGTATCTCCCCCAGGTGGAAAACCCCTTGTTCATCTCGACAAATGTTTCTCTCTTCTTAGCACTGTTTTTGAATACTTTTCCCATGACTGTTATTCTTCATGTGACATTTTTGTGTGTTTCTAGGCACTGATGCACTATGCTGGGAGCAGGAACTCCATGGAGCATGGTCTTCCTCTTCTGGAGGTCTACTGTCTGTCCATAAACTGTTTTGCTGCAGCCCGATCCCACCTCACTGCAGAGTCCGACAGAGTGGCCCTTGTTTTAAAAAGACTAGCTCTGTGAGTACTGACAAAAATGGCCCATACATCTTACGTGCACACTTGATTTGTGTTGCCGAGCACTTTAATTGTTCACTCTACTATAAATTAAAGGTGAAAAGTCTATCCACCAAATTTCAAAAGTTTCTGAATAAATAATAAAGTCAAATGTGTTATTTTCTGTTCTTGCTTTTTTCATTTCTAAGCACTAGTTATATATAAGATGGGTGTGTTACAGGTTATAAAAAGAAGCTGCTTGTGTCTCCTCGCAAAGCCGTAACGTTAACATTTTGATAGCGGTAATAAGTCTAATCCAGCTAACTCACGATACAATGAACTGACATAAAGGACACGAGCACGCACTGACCGACAGTGATGGGTTTTTACTTTGGGTTAGATGTAAGCCTCTCTTCAACATGGACACTATTGTCCCATATTTCTGTGTCTAAGCGACTAATGGGAACGACCAGTTTTTGAAATAGGTCCAGCCACAAATCAGCCTACAGTGTAACCACTCAGGACATGTTGGCATTGTAAATGTACGCCCACTAAAGGTGCTTGTTTTCCCCCCCTGACAGGCTCAGATTGTTATTCTGAGTGTCTGACAGAGACAGACCTTTTTGTTAAAGAGTAAGATCCTTTTTGTTTAACCAGAAACAGCCCAAAATCGCTGTTGCTAACCCACCAGACTCCTTTTAAAAAAACAAAACAGAAATTTTAGTCTGTGTAGAGCCAGCATATTTACACATCTATTATTTCGACCAAATCAGAATTAGTGATTGTTGAAACAGTGGAAAGACAAACCAAGATGCTTTTTGCAAGTTTTATTCTGTGTGTGTCACCTTTCAATGAAGTGTATCTTACAATGATAAAATCACTCCTAATTTAAACAGACCCCTGTGAGTTTGGCGAAAGACATTTTGGGGCTGTTCCTGGTTCAACAAAAAGGATGTTTCTTTAACAAAAGGTCTATCTCTGTAGGAATCCTTTCCACAATGTTGTCAGACACTTAGAAAAACAGTGTGAGCCTGTCAGTGGCAAAAACAAGCACTTGAATGGTAACAGTAACAGTGCGAACATGCCCCAAACGGTGACATTGCAGCTTGTTTTGCCGCTGCTGGCAGGAGCCGTCACACCCAATTTAAAAAGTTTTGTTCCCATTAGTCACTTAGACATAAAAACAAGACAAAATAGGGTCCAAGTTGAAAAATACTGAAGTTACCCTTTACAGATGCATTAAAAGGTTCATGCTTGAGAAGGCAGCCTGTCTGAAAGAATTTACCGAACAGTCACTGACATGACTTAAATTAGGTCGGCTAGCTAGAGATTCATTATGTCTTTTGGTTAATTGCCATGCCCACACACTGCAGCTCCGATCACACTCCTTCCATCTGCAAATGTCCTTATGTGAAGAGTGGAGGTTGTTTGAGTGTTTTCAGCTCAACACAAAGGCTTCCATGAAGGATCTTTTAATAGTTTGCTTGTAATTGTTAAATTTAACTGTTGGGCAGATGTAAAAAGCGATTGTGATACAACCTCAAAAACATGTCACTGCTGTTCATTTCATTTTCAAACAAGCTTTTTGACAGGTTTAATGTATGAATATGTAAAGCTGACTCTTTTAAAACATTAACACAGAACTGGAGAGTACTTTCTTTAATTCAGGTCGTTTCACAGACTGTCGTTGAAATTAATATGTCCAGACTTCATACTTGCAGAGCCTCTGTTTTCTGGGTTTTTCTCTTTTTGGTTAAGAATAGAACTGTCCAGAATTATCATAATGAACAGAAATCAGTCTAAACTTGTTTTTCGTCTCTTGTAGGAGCTGTTTTGAACTGTTGCTGTCAGTGCCTGAGAATGAAATCCCCTTTGACGCCTGGGTTCAGTTCCACCACTCTGTTCAGGTAGAGGACCTTATTTCGAAACATTTGTTGCTGAGAGGTTGCAGAGGAAAATGAAATGGTGAAAAGAAAAGGCCATTCTGTTTGTTCGTGCCTCAGCAGGCGTTATCAAAAGCCGTCTGATAGGAGGCTAGAAGAGAAAGAAGGCTCCGAGCTGGTGTAGATGTTTTGTTTCTGTCTGCATTGTTGAGTCTAAACCACCAGTGTTTATGACCTTTAACATATCATTGGGAAATAGTTACACATGAATAAATGCTTGCTGAATGAAATTGTTGTGGGAACCAGTTACCACACTGACATAGAGTCCAACTAATATAGATTTAAAAACTGGCATATGATGGTATTTGTGTTTTAAAACAAACAAACAAACAAACAAACAAAAAACAAGTAAAAGGGGAGCCACTGATGATAAATGTCACTGTGCTGAGAGAAGTTTTAATGGCCCATTGAATAAAGAATGGATATGAAATAAGCATCCCTCTTGCTGGAAGATTCGATCGCACTTTTTGCCGTGGTGGATACTGGCACATCTGTAGGCAGATGATGTGTGAGGACAATGGCACACCAAGCAGAAGATCAGCTGTTGGTCGATGTTGGGCCGTCGGTGAGCGCCTGTTGCCCTTGTTTCTGTGGTGTCTCCTGCACTGTTGACCCTTGCCAGTGCCTGTCTTCTTTTCTTCTGCTGATTCAGCATGTTGAATCGGTATCGGTGACTGTGGAGCCTGTTGGTGAATCACATCACTCTGATTGGCAGTTCAGCTCAGCGCATGAGAAGAGAAATTAAAGTGAGGAAAGTAAACAAATAGCTAAAGTTGAGAGGGAGTGAGCCCAAAACAAACTTGTTATGTAAGGTAAGATTATTTTTCTTTAGTCACTGAGCTCTTTAGCAAACACAGTTTATGATGGTTTGTTTCATTGTTCACTGGTGCACTGTAAATATACTCTGTTCTTTTGACATTGGATTATGTACTTAATGTGCTAACTAGCACCAAGACGGTCTCCCGGTTTCCCGTTTTGAATGATGATTACAGACCGCAGCTGTCTGCTGGCGCAGCGATTTCCTTTCATGCAAGTGCAGAATGTACGGGATGGTTGGCAGTTGGTTGGAGTCACTGCAGCATGTTCATGTGCAACTTTTTGGCCGAGACACAGGTGATGCAAGGCGATTTAGCAGGGGGCTTTTGCCTCCACTAGTTCTTTGGAGATGGTTTAGTTTGTCTGGGCCTTGGAAATCATGTTGCAAATAAACTGATTTACAGTCAGAAGAAGTTATCTCAAAATAAACATATATGTGGTAATACTCCCAAAAAAGGGCAGCAGCATTTCTCTTTTTACTAGTCTTGGAACACTATTCCCACCACTTGCAGTCGCCATCTTTCCCAACTCAGCTGCTCGTTCCACCAGTAGAGACTGACCTTTGGTTGAGTGTGCTGTGCTCTACATCACCTCAATACAGCATCTCAGTATCAGTTTAATAGAAAGAGGAGTGTAGGTATTTTTGACAGTATTGATCACAATACTTTGGGATTCCTAGTACCCTGGTATACTGTAGTACCCATATACTGCCCAAGCCTAGTTTGATTTCATTTCAAATATGAGAATGTTAAATTTTTGTCAGCAGAGTGGACAACAAAGGAAAAGTCAATTATAAAAACTGGCCAGTTTGAGCTGAGCTGTGATCAAGTTTGATTTCCAGACCTGGACAGTGGTTTTTTAAAGACTAAAGAAAAGGTTTTGCTTTGTGTAGAGAAAATACATTCAGCCTACAAATTAAAGGTCCCCTCCAGTCAAAAAATATGTTCTTGATTATGTACCCCAAAATGAATGATCATGACTGTACTGACTTGTATCTGTGCAAAGTTTGTCCCTAGAAAGGTGTGTTCACATTCCTCTACTGAAGGGGGCGGGGTCTATGCACTTCTCTGAAATCTGAGATTCAGATGTACAGTACAGGCCAAAAGTTTGGACACACCTTCTCATTCAATGCGTTTTCTTTATTTTCATGACTATTTACATTGTAGATTCTCACTGAAGGCATCAAAACTATGAATGAACACATGTGGAGTTATGTACTTAACAAATAAAGGTGAAATAACTGAAAACATGTTTTATATTCTAGTTTCTTCAAAATAGCCACCCTTTGCTCTGATTACTGCTTTGCACACTCTTGGCATTCTCTCCATGAGCTTCAAGAGGTAGTCACCTGAAATGGTTTTCCAACAGTCTTGAAGGAGTTCCCAGAGGTGTTTAGCACTTGTTGGCCCCTTTGCCTTCACTCTGCGGTCCAGCTCACCCCAAACCATCTCGATTGGGTTCAGGTCCGGTGACTGTGGAGGCCAGGTCATCTGCCGCAGCACTCCATCACTCTCCTTCTTGGTCAAATAGCCCTTACACAGCCTGGAGGTGTGTTTGGGGTCATTGTCCTGTTGAAAAATAAATGATCGTCCAACTAAATGCAAACCGGATGGGATGGCATGTCGCTGCAGGATGCTGTGGTAGCCATGCTGGTTCAGTGTGCCTTCAGTTTTGAATAAATCCCCAACAGTGTCACCAGCAAAACACCCCCACACCATCACACCTCCTCCTCCATGCTTCACAGTGGGAACCAGGCATGTGGAATCCATCCGTTCACCTTTTCTGCGTCTCACAAAGACACGGCGGTTGGAACCAAAGATCTCAAATTTGGACTCATCAGACCAAAGCACAGATTTCCACTGGTCTAATGTCCATTCCTTGTGTTTCTTGGCCCAAACAAATCTCTTCTGCTTGTTGCCTCTCCTTAGCAGTGGTTTCCTAGCAGCTATTTGACTATGAAGGCCTGATTCGCGCAGTCTCCTCTTAACAGTTGTTCTAGAGATGGGTCTGCTGCTAGAACTCTGTGTGGCATTCATCTGGTCTCTGATCTGAGCTGCTGTTAACTGGTGGCTGGTGTCTCGGATGAACTTATCCTCAGAAGCAGAGGTGACTCTTGGTCTTCCTTTCCTGGGTCAGTCCTCATGTGTGCCAGTTTCGTTGTAGCGCTTGATGGTTTTTGCAATTTTCCGGACTGACTGACCTTCATTTCTTAAAGTAATGATGGCCACTCGTTTTTCTTTAGTTAGCTGATTGGTTCTTGCCATAATATGAATTTTAACAGTTGTCCAATAGGGCTGTTGGCTGTGTATTAACCTGACTTCTGCACAACACAACTGATGGTCCCAACCCCATTGATAAAGCAAGAAATTCCACTAATTAACCCTGATAAGGCACACCTGTGAAGTGGAAACCATTTCAGGTGACTACCTCTTGAAGCTCATGGAGAGAATGCCAAGAGTGTGCAAAGCAGTAATCAGAGCAAAGGGTGGCTATTTTGAAGAAACTAGAATATAAAACATGTTTTCAGTTATTTCACCTTTTTTTGTTAAGTACATAACTCCACATGTGTTCATTCATAGTTTTGATGCCTTCAGTGAGAATCTACAATGTAAATAGTCATGAAAATAAAGAAAACGCATTGAATGAGAAGGTGTGTCCAAACTTTTGGCCTGTACTGTACGCTGGACATGATAGATTAGGAACATCACTAATATGAAAGACAATCTCTGTCTAACTATGGGAAACGCATATCGAGTGGAACAGACTTTGACCCAACAGCAGCAAAGAAACCTGAATCATCTGGTGCAAAGGGGACTTGTCAGAGAGCGAGAGATTGCATCAGCCAAGTGAAAGTTTTGACAGCAAATAGGGTGGACTGTGCATCTCGTGGATGTAAACCGGACCCTGGACCTTCTTTTCATTATCTGCCAAAAGCCCCATCGTAGCAGATATTATACATTGCCACTGCCAGTTAGCCTACAACCTAACAAGCTAACAGTCAGTGTGAATGAAAGATGCTAACTACGCTTAATTATTCTGATTCGTCTGCTAGTCATCGATTTTGGGGCACAACAGACTCCTCATCTGAGTCTGGGTGTAATTGAGGCTCAAACCTGTAGGATCAAATCTCTCTGATGTTTCCTCTTACACTAATGCCAGCCATCTTGATGCACACTGTGCTTTCATCAGTCAACAAAGCACAAGAAGCAGATCTAGATCTTTAGCGCCTTTTATGCGGAAAAAACAAAACAAGTATTAGTTGAGGTACATACTTTAAAACATTCCTGGAGAGGTACGTTAAGATATTCTGTGTACTAATGGGGACTAATGGTCTTTTAAGTACTGTGGTCCATTTGTAAAACTCATTATCATGACATTATTGTGTGACAGTAGTGGAGGAGCACCATTGTCAAGAGAAAATATTGTCTAATTTTTAAGATGCAGCTGAGCAAAGTTATTGTAAGATGTATTTATATATAACTTTTTTGTGTGTGTTTATTCCAGCTTGCCCATGATACCTTGTTACAGTATGGGAGCACAGACCTTCAAGCTTTACTCCAGATCACAGGAGAGGGAGGAGCCTGGAGCAACCCTGTCCTTACATCTCTCCTCACTGGCCAGCCCACCAACACAGAAGAAGGTCAGAATCTAGTTAAATTATCTAGGTTGTTTCATTGGGACATGCCAGCACATGTTCTACCTTACCTAGCGCTTATTATAACTCTGTCCCTGTCATGGTAGTTTGTTAATCATATCCTTTCTGCCTTCTGTCCCTAGTTGATGCATACATCAGCTTGGAAGGCGAGGGCTTCATGGAGATGCGGGTGAAGCACCTGGAGAAGATGGGCGAAGTGGCCAAGGCGGTGGTGCTGGCCAAAGCTTGCACTGAATGCAGCTCCATCTCCAACCAAGCTACATTTCGTCAGACCTACGTCTCCCTGCTTTGTCACCTTCTGCCCAACGAAGAGGCCATCATGGAGGTATTACAACACTTTGTGAACAGGGGGAGGAATACTTGCACTAGACTTTTGGTTGCTGGTATGACACTCTTTCACAACTGCTATGGTTCTCACAGGTACTTACAGAGGTAGCAACAACAACAGTGTGACAAAGAGCGTAAGTGACAGGTTGCCAAACGAGCCTGTAAAATACAAAGCACTAAATTCTGTGTCTCTCAGTGACTGAGATGATAAGATAACATGAGATAAGATAGAACTTATTTCAAGGGAAATTGCTGTACAGCAGTTGCAGTACAAAGTTGTAGGAGTGCAGATACAAAGCGTGAAATATACAAGGACTAAAATAACAAAGTAGAAATAGCAATATATAGCAAATATAATTAGGTAACAGTAAGGTGCAAAGCATGACAAAAATAGCTAACAGGAAGGTGCAAATAGGTGCAACCAGTATATACAGCTCATACAGTGACAGGATCAGGTTACCAGTATGAGTGATAAATAAAGTTTGGTAGCTTCTAAATATGTTGGTACTGTGTCAGATCTGAGGTAGTTTGTGTAAGAATATCAGAGTGCATGATTAATACAGAATGTTCATGATGATGTCTGTGATATTTCCTCAGTGTCACATTATGATTGTCATGGATTCTGCCACAGAAATGGATGACTATAAATACTTTTTAAAAGTGCCTTCCAACCAGGGGTACTTGTGCTTTTGGAGTTGCCAGGGGGTACTCAATAGTAGAGTTGCTATTTGATTTAAAAAAAAAAAAAAAATCGACATGAGTTAGCTGTAAATCCTACGACACATTTGCCTGAGTCCTGACCTTTGAATCCGCCCACTCTACTGAGTTTACTGATTTGTCTGGCATCGTGACATGAAACAGTAGTTCCTCAGTTAAAAAAGCAATTGATCCAATCAGCCCCATGGGTGGGACTAACACTGTTGTCAAGCATACCTAAGGCTGAATGATATAACAACTATGTATGATATATCGATATATTTTCAAGCAAGATATAAATTTAGACAACACTGTTTATATCAATATAGCGTCAAGTTGTGTTACATAAGGCATACCAGTGTGCGTCTCTCTTCTCGCACTCTCTGCACAGCTCCGCTCACTCACTCACTCACTCACAAGTTCTCCAGCAACACTCAGAGAGACACAGAGCTGCTCCTCTGTTTAATCTGTCTGTTAATTAGTCTACAGTACGGCATCAGTCTATATGTTGCATCTGCTATGCTAAATCAGTCTGTGAGATAAATGAGCACATGTACAATCCAGAGCTGCACTGCCAGTCTGTGTGTGAGATGGATCATAGCTTGTCTGCATTCTTCTTGGTAGTTGTAGTCTATTATGTGACACTGAGACATTCCTGGATGCAGGCGAACAAGTGTCACCTTCCCTCCCCAGGCCTCTCTGTTGATGCTCTGTGCATAAATAAGATTACTAGTCTAAATAATTAAAAATATTTGAATCATTGTGAACACTAGATCCATTTGAAAGCCCATGGAAAATTACTTTTTAACTCCCCCCTCCCCCCCACACAAAGACTTTTAATTGTTCCAAACTACAATGGATTTAGGCCTACTTCCTACTTCTATACTGATGTCATAGTTTTGTGTCCTGTGCTGCAAACCTTTAAACCTCTGTAGCTCCAGTGCTATGTGCAAAAACATTACTGTACAGCCCTGCTATATATTTTATATAATTTTTAATTTCCATGTTGTGACTCGCAGCTGAAAACATGAAGCTCATTTCATAGAAAATACCGATATATATATCCTGTTTAGCCAGTCAGCCTGAAAATACCAAGATATGAATTTTTGTCCATATCGCTGAGCCTGAAGTGTAATGAGTTGATGATTCTGTCTGATATCATGCAAACTACACATTGCTTGATAGATAAGTAATTTTCATGCAATCTCGATAGCAGAGAGGTCCAAATAGTCAGCTGACAGTAATGGCGAAATGGTCGAAATGGATGGCTGAATTAATTGATTTAAACATTTCAAATAAAAAGCTTAAAGTACTGGATAAACATTTGAGATGTCCAGCTTCTGCTCAACACGCTCTTGCTATATGAAGAGACACATGGTTATGGCAGGAAGTGTTGAAGGGTCACAACAGGCTGCGGTCTCCCAGCACGCTCAGAGTCCAGATAAAACAGCATTCATTGTCAGCATTCAGTCACACACAAACTGACTCAAACACACAAACTGACTCAAACACACACACACACACACACATACATACACACACACACACACACACACACACACACACACCGGTGCAGCGATTCTTTGCCTCCTTTTAATATAAAATTTATATTATTGAAGCAATGAATAATAATGTGGACATATTTGCAAGTCAAACCTTTTTATAATAAGTTAAAAAGAGGTGTCTATTTATAAAGTTTATCTGCAGCGTCTCCAAAAATAGAGCCCCAAATTCACATGCAAATTGAGCTTTCTGGCGTTCAGTTGAAGGACTCGGAAAACCTTCAACAGTTTAAAAAGGTTTTAGAGGTCTTTAGAGTGAGGCACCAAGAAGTTGTGGTCTCTGTTATGTCTTTTCATCTCTGGCTTTTCTAATAAGGGCAGGGAAGTGTCAGTGACTCAGGCAGTGATCTGTGCTTTTTATTTTTGTTGAACTGCAGATACTGGTTTAGCGTGAGTGCATTCTGAAGTCCTCCTAATTCTCACTGGCATGTTCTCTCATTGTTTGGTCCTGCCTCTGTAGTGCTGTCTGACTCCACTCCCCTGCCTTTTATTGGTATGCCGTCAGTCAGCCTAAACCTTGCATGTCCCGTTTAAAGTTACCACACTTTGACTCAACTGTAGGTAAACACAATTTCTAACCTCTTCAAATTCTCAATAGTTTACATGTAGTTATTACGCTGGTGTTTTCATTCAGCTTCCATTATTTACTGGTAAAAATAGCTAAATCCATATCAGTGCTCACATCTTGTGTGTGCTAATTGTGCTGCCCAATTCTCCCCTGCAGGAACCCCCTAGGATCTTTCCGTTTAGTAACCTTGCTCATTCTCCTCTGCCTCGCTCACACATCCTGTTTGGTTTTTTCTTAAGTCCAGGGGGTGGAAGAGGGATAGACAAAATTCAGGAAGTCAAGGTGATGCAGGTGCAGAAGAAGGGGTGGTGGGATGCTGCATGCTGCAGACTCAAGCTAGAGTATTTAGTGATGCATATAATGGACAACAGTAAAATAATCTTTTTTTTTTTTTTTTAAGGGGCGACTGCTCTACCACTAAGCCACCGACACCCTGACAGTTAAATAATCTATGTTAAATTTTCATTTGTATTTTGTCTATTTTTCTGTTTCAACACGTTATTTTTTGTGCTGATTCACTGTGCCGAGCTCGAGTGGTAGAACCCACAAATCACCAATGATCTGATCTTCTCAAGTCCCTTCCAACACTTTGAACAGTATTTTAATTATTTGGGGAATTATTAGCATGCGCATTGAGTCCTTTTTCTCTTGGCATTCTGAAGGATCTTAAATAATGTTAATTGGACCATTGTCATCTGCACTGTGTAATTACCGTGTCATTTCTATATGCAGAACTTTTGATTTATGTTTATTATATTCACACAAATGATTTTAGAGGTTTAAGATTCTTTCTCTGGCAATTTTGTGTTTCCTGTGAGGCTTGGCGTTAGACTGTGAGTAACTGGTGTGTCATTGGCCTGTGTTGATGCCATTTTTAAAATCCTTAATTGTCTTTTGGTGCAGTTTGAAATGGGGTGTGTTAACTATTGGGATGCACCAATCCAACTTTCTCTCTCTCCATACCGATCTGATAAAAGTGCTCTCTCTTTTCCCAAGTTTAAAGTTTGTATACCTCACTGTGTGGAACTAATTGGACTTATGTTATTTGGTGGACTGCTGTGGCAGCAAAACTTTGCCTGAATGAATGTAACTGATAGCAGAAATACTGCACTTAAGAAACTGCATTTAATGAGGATCACATCATGATCTACACCCAGTTGTTGCCCAGCACAGGCACAAGTAACGATCCGGCATATCATATTGGTGCATCCCTAATTGACATATTAACTTTAGTATAATTGCTTACTGGGAACAGAGGAGAAACACTACTGGCATTACACTTTTGATACCCAGATTTCAAATGACGGAGTGCTGTCTGTCATGTTGTTTTCTTAGCAGTAACACGTTTTACTCCCCGAACAGATATCCAGACTCGACTGTAAGGATGTGCTGGAGATCACATGTAATCTGGAGACTGAGGGGGAAGAGAACACTGCCTTCATCTTGTGCACAACTTTCCTGACACAGCAGCTCCAGCAGCAGAGCACTTACTGCTCCTGGTGAGTAGTTCCTGTCTGGGGCCAAGAGGTTATATGGACTGCATGTATTGTACATAATGTATTTATGACTGCAGTCACATTGAAAGTGGAAGATCTCTGATCAAATATGTGATGTCATCAGAGAGTCAGTCAAGTGTGAGTGTGTTTTAGAGGAAGAGGAAGTTTGAATGTTGTGTAATTTTTTGGTCTTTTTTTATCCAAAGGGACTTGACTCGTTTGTGGAGTAAACTTCAGAGGAGGATAGACCCCTCATTGATGTCTCTTCTGGAACGATGCCTTCAGCTCGGTGCCATTGCCAAAACCATCCACCATTTGCTTTACCTGGTCCAGGTCATTCAGACAGAGGTTAGCCCAACAGCCATACAGCCATTTTTGTACTGGATTTTAGTTGTAAGCTCTAGTTTATAAGGAGCTACAGGAACTAAACTAAAGAACTGAGAGCTTCCTATTTGCATTTCCAGCACAGCTTCAAAGTCAGGCAAATTAGAACAAGTGCAAATTCACAATAGCTGTGACCACATTTGAGTGTGCATCCACATATTGCACCTTTTAGTCACCTTCACACACAGGCACCAGACCTCAATGCCAAATTTCAACATCCTAGGGCAAAAACCGACAAAGGGAGTTAAAATTTTTGTGGACCAACCCAAAGAGCTGCTGGTCGAAACTAATTTGAAAAAAACACAACAAAAAAACAATGCCATTATACGACATTTCGACACAGAGAAACAACAACAAAGTGTGTGATGTTTGAATGTTATTTGGGGATAATGATAATGGAGAAATAACGAGGTGGAATGGGAGAGTAAAAGCAGATGGTCTTCAAAATAAGACAGTCTACTTTCTATACTAATTGGGAAACGTGAAACTGCACAAATTAGTTTTTAATGTCAGTAAACATCACAAGAAATATTTCCCCCTTTTTTAATGTATTTACTAACCTTAAATTTTTAGTTGCAGTGACATTTTACCTACAGTTTCAGAACTTGATAAATCCAAAACAGTGTGTGATTGGAAAAAACGATGGGAAAGAAATAATGCTAATAATAATATATTCCTTTATTTTCAGACGGAGGAAGTTGGCGTACCTGCCTCAGTAGAACTGTGTGTGAAAGCCCTTCAACTTCCAAAGCAGGACGACTCAGAAATGAGGATCTCTGTCTGTAAGACAGTGTCCTGCCTTCTTCCAGGGGACCTTGAAGTGTTGCGTGCCTGCCTACTCACAGAGTTCCTCCTTGGCCCCAGCCAGGAGGTCTTTGGGTCCCTTGAGGAACTTTACTTGCGCCCAGACCAAAAGTATGACCAGGAAGACGAGGTCATTCCCAACTCACTACGCTGCGAGTTGCTGCTAGCTCTGAAAGCATACTGGCCTTTTGACCCTGAATTCTGGGACTGGAAAACTCTCAAGTATCACTGCGTCTCCCTTCTAGGGTTGATGCCGGAGTCAGAGGGGGAAGAGGAGGAGGCAGCAGACAAAGGAGAGAAGGGTAGACAACAGGAGCCACAGGGAATCACTGTGAAAGTAGAATCTGAGCACGAAAAGCGGGTAAATGGAAGTCTTGATGGTCATGAGCAGCAGGATAAAAAGCAGTCTTCTAACTTAACAGAAACCCAAGGAGAACCAGAGGCAAAGAAACACAAGTTCTGCTGTCAGATCTGTAAGAGGACGGTCACTGACACCCAAATCATTCACCACTCCAAAAGACATGGCGAGGACGATGACCACCCCTGCCCTGTGTGCTTGGAAAAGTTTAAGAGCAGAAAGGAGCTCGTTCCTCACCTGAAGGAACACGTGCAGAGTACAACAGGTCTCTGTAAAAACAATGTAAAGACAGAAGACGGGCAGAAACTGGTGGATGAGGACGATGACATTGAACCAGGGGAGATCACCATTGACCCATCTTTAATGCTGTATTACAAATCCACACACGATCCAGACGTGCTGCACCACATCGTGCAACAAGCCAAAACCGTGAAGGAGAAGAATGCAGATGATGACGAGCACGTAACATTCGAATACATTGACCAGCATTTCAGTTTGCAGAACCGGGATGAGTATCCATGTCCAGGAACTGGGTGCACTCGGATTTTTAAACATTCCAAGTACTTATATGTCCATTTAAAGTCGGAGCATAAAGGTGATGACAATGTGAAACATTTTCATCAGATGAGAGACAAGCGGGAGAAGTGTGTTTTCTGTAGACGCCATTTTGTCTCCGCACACCATCACCGGAGACACCGGAGAGTTCACTATGGTGATCAGCCTTACGCGTGTGTGGTTATGGGTTGTGGCGCTAAGTTTAGCACTTCCAATGAACTTGTCACGCACAAGCAAACCCATGGCTATCACCTCAACTACCAGTGTGAGCTCAAAGGCTGCTATGTCACGTACTCCGACTTGGGACAAATCTATCACCATGAAGCGCAGCATTTCAGAGATGCAGCATTTACCTGCTCCAGCGGCGAATGTAAGAAATACTATTTATCCAAAAAAGAATTCATAAAGCATTTATCCACGCACAACATCACCTTCTCTGAAGAAGACTTTGAGGCTCAGAGGAAGGCAAAGCGGAGACTTTTTAAGACGGTCACTGAAGTGTCCCCCCGCCTTAGTAAGCCAGTAACTACACAAGTGACTGTAAACGGAGATGTCCTGAACTCTTCCTCAGGAAGTTGTGCCTCCTCATTGCAAGAGTCTGAAAGCAAGGAGCCCAAAGCAACAATGACCTTGGTGGCTGTGTGTTTTGATGGAAGTAAGTTCACCTGTGGCTTTGAGAAGTGTGGCATGACTTTCTCCAGAGCCAGAGATGTCCAGAGGCATCTGAAATGTGCCCACCCAGAACACCTTAAACTGGAGAACAAAGAACACAAACATGACAAAGAACGGGGCTCAAAGTCCAAAGGGATAAAGACTGAAACTGAGCTTGACGCTGAGGAAAAGGGAACAAATGAGGTCTCAACTTCATTTCAACCCACAGAGTCCGGCAAAGAAAGAAAAGTAGCCGCTCATCCCAAAAACACTGAAACAAGCTCTTCAAGCTCTCATTTAAAAAATGATGCTCTGAGTGAAATACTTTCCAGGCTCAGTAAACTAGACCTGAATTCTTCTTCGCCTCACAGTGAGGCAGACGAGCCCCCTCAGTCCAACACAGAGCCTAATGCATCAGAAATAGCTCTTCATCAGGCAATCGTCGCAAAGCCTCCTATTTTGTTGCTCAAGAATAAGCATGAGGAAAAGCTAAAACTCAAAACTGAATCAGCAGCTGATGATGAAAGTGGTGCCGAATCATTAGCCGCTGCTAAGCCATACGTCTGTCAGGTGAAAGGTTGTGGCTTTAGGACTGCTCAGAGTTACAGCTTACTGCGACACTATAACACCAAACATGGTCGCACTATTGAACAGGCGAAAAGGTTGACTTCTCTAAAAACTACATCTTTTAAGCCTTACGTGTGCCAGCTTTGTTCAAAGAGTCACAGAGAAAAACATGTACTGAAGGCCCACTATATTCACGTCCATAACCTGAGTCAGAATCTGGTGGAGAAAATAAGCTGCGCATCGGTACGACTTGAGGGAAACAAAGACAGCTCAAAGCGTACACCTCAGCACCACGGTCTCAAAGTGTGGAAGGACATCCCCAAAGTGCAACGCCAACCAGAGAAAAAAAACTCAACTGCGGTAAGCGAAAATGGAAAAAAATTTGACAATCATTCTCCATCTGTAGAGGAAGGAGAGCGTGGAGCAAAGAGCAGAGAGGAAGAGAACAAGCTGAAGGGAGAAAGTGAGGTGAGGACCACTCAACAGGTCAGAACTACAAGACGTCTGGTAGCCAAAAGTAATCTCTGCTATATCTTGGATAAATTCAGTAAACCTTTTCATTGTGTAGCAAAAAACTGTGACGCCGCTTTCTCCACCCAGGGAGGCCTTGTGCGCCACCTGCAGTTGATACATCATTACAATCGCTCTCAGCTGCTGTTGGAAAAAGATTTTGATGCGCATCACAGTCCAGAAGTCAGAAAAGAGCCCACTAAGAAAAGGCCTCTCCCAAACTTGGATGAACCCCAGCCCCAATACAAGTGTCACTTTGCCAACTGTCAGGCTTCCTACCACCTTAAAAGCAGCCTAGTGCGTCACACTCGTGATGTCCACTCACAACCACCAGAGCTAATAAGGTGCAAGTTTGAAGGCTGCACACGGGTGTTCAGCCACGATGATGCGCTTAAAAAACATACACTTTACAGTCACTGTGAATACTACGATTCACTGGTGGTACGTCTGCAGAGCACTCACAAAAAGTCAATTACTGGATGCCAAAAGAAGCTTATTGTCGCACAACAGGATCCTCAGAAGGAAGAACCTGGTTCAGCCCCCACCACAGAGGCTGAGAGCTCGAGTCCAAAGCCTGAAGTTACCGAGGACCAGTCGGAGGAAACTGGGGAGGAGGCTGCTGTGGAAACAAAAGAGTCAGAACAAAAGAGGGATAAGAGAAATTCTTTCAGCCGTTACGTCTTCAGGTCTCACGAAGAAGCACTACAGATGTGCCAAGACCGCTGCTTGCGCGTGGCCTACCCATGCATGGTCCAGGACTGTGATTCTGTCGTCACGTACATGCAGAGCTTGCACCGTCACTACCTGAGGGTTCACCGCATGCGTCAGAAAGATTTTGTTAAGAACGAAGATAAGCTGGTTTATACTGCCGAGCAGCTGGAGGAACTGATTCAGAGGTCGGCCAGGCCAACAGTCACAGGAGCGTGTTCCCCCAATGGGGTTCGCAAAATGGAGTATCAAACAGAGCCTGAAAACACAGGGGGGCAGCCTGCACCTATGAGCTTACACTCCATCAAGGCAGAGGCGCAGGAGGACGATAATCATGATCCACTGGTATTCCCAGAGGAGGAAGAGGAGGAGCCGCCACCTGTTGAGAGAAATGGCGTCCTCGTTGGTGCAGATGAAGTGCTGTATGGTGAGCCGAGCACCGGCGGGCACACTGAAGACTCGGCTGCAGCAACACAAAACAGTCAGAAACAGGAGGAGAGATTAAGCTTGGATCAAATCAGACCTCTTCTTCGCCCCCTCACTGTTGACCTCTCGCCACCGTGCTCACTGCGCTTTACTTCCGAACAGGGCTTTCAGGATGTGTCAGGCACCAAGGACAGTGTTAAATTGTTGAATGGGTCAGCGCCGTTGCCCGCTCCTCCTGTCCGCCAGCCACTAAAACGGAAAAACGAATTGTCTGAACCACCTTCAAACTTGAAAGACACTCAGCCTTGCAGCCCTTCTCCTCGCCCTTTTGACTTCGCTACCTATAAGCCCATGGGCTTCGAATCCTCATTCCTGAGGTTCATACAAGAGACGACACCGAAAGACAAAAACGAGGTCCCGGTGAAACGGCGAGATTCTTTCAAACGCAGTTGTTCGGTTAAGGAGAACAACCAGCTGGGAATCTCGCACACCCGCAGCAGACGCACTCATTCCCCACTGCTGAAGCCCCATGCTATGACTGGAGACTTCACATCAGTCCAAAACTTGAAGTCCATCTTGGACAAAGCCCTGGCTGGGTGTGGGGACCTGGCTATTAAGCAGCTTCAGTACCTCAGACCTGTGGTGGTCCTGGGGAGACCGGTGTGCACCACCACCCTGCCTGATCTCTTCCCATCAGACACCAACAACAGCAAACTGCTTCTTGGAAGTTAGTTTAACTGAGCACCTTTTTAGCATAGCTATGGCAAATTACTTTGTATTTTCACAAGCTGTACCAGTATTTTTTTTTTTCTTTTTCCCAAAATTATAGTATTATGTTGTTTTTTTTTGTTTGTTTTTGAAGTTGCCAAAATGAAGAATTGTAGAAATGAAATTAGCATTAAGATAAAAACAAGCTTAAGCAGTGCACATCAGACTCAAAGGGGTTGTTTTTTAGACATTTATTATAAAAGCATTCAGATAACACCTGTTACGTTAACTCATGATCACATGTCAAGTGTATATACTGTAGTTCTTCAAGATAAATGTACAGATTTTCAGATTGTTAGAAATGGTAGCGTATTGCAAGGCCTTCGCAGTTGTGTGAAAATGTGACTGAAAAAAAAAAACAACAACAACATTTCCCCACTACAAAGTTCTTGAGGAATATGTTTGGTTATTTTTCACCTCAGTTTATAATAAATCAGTGTTGGGATGCAGTGGACAGATGTTGGCAGACATGTATGTAACACTTTCTAAAGAAATAAATGTGGAAACGAATATAAAGCCCTTTACTTTCTGAATTGTGTAAGTGAATTCTTTTTCTTTTTATACAAAGTCAGAATGAAATCTCATCTCAGCAGCTGTTTGCTAAATTGAAAATACACCTATTTACTAATTTAAAATCATGAGTTGTATCCATGTAATTACACTACATGGAGTATAGTATTTAAGATTAATGGTGCATAATGGGGCACTATTCTCAAAAATGTTTTCCAGGGTGTCTGCAGGTCCTTAAAAGTTCTTAAAATATAAATTATAAATTAAATCATGTAAACATCAGGCCTTAAAATTCATAGTCTTGAATTGGAATTTTTTGAGGTCTTAATTGCTGCATTTTATCCAATTTTATTGATCCATCTTTGAATTTATTATTATTATTTTGTCAAAGTGAGGTCACATTTCTGATGTTATAATTTTTTTTTTAGAACTACCACTGTACTTAATACTGTCTTCTTACTCTATAGTGGATTAATTAAACTCACTCCAGTAATTGTATTCCTGCTTAAAACCTACCTTTGCACGGGACCACATATATACTACTTACCTTTATACTTACCTGCAATACTTGAATTAAAAAGATGATTTGTCCAATATTATGTCTTTAAATTTGGTTAAAAATAATTAGATTTAAAATGTGTTAAGAGGCATTGAATTCAAGTGTGTGAAACCTGTAGACTCCCTGGTTTCCTCATGACTTTAAAAACATCTCTTCAAGTGACAATCCTTTCTGTTATTCAAGTATTCCTTGGTTATATTTTATTGTCTCCGATTGCAGTCTTTTATCCCAAAAGCAGGCATTTTACTCTTGTGGGAATTCGCTTTTTTTTTTTTTAAGCCAAGGCTGCATTATTAACTGAACAAAACTGGCAAAGTTTCAATCTCAACTTTCTTTAGGAATATCTCCAACTAAAAGAACATAAAACTGGAATGGTAGCAGCCTTCATGATCTAGCTTTTAATACCTTAATTATTTGACATGACTGTGGTACACATTGTCCAACAATTGTGATGAGTTAAAATGACATAAAACCTGGAGCCATGCAATATTACAGCATAAGAATACTAAAGACACTGCACAAAGAGTGGGAAGAACCAGCTGCTTTTTTCCCCCTGGGGCCTCCAGACATCTTCAGCTGGTCATGATTTTGGTCAGATTGATTTCACATCGTCTGCAGTACAGCTGCAAAATATGCAGACAAAAATCATGTTGGGATTGTTTTGACAGATATTGTGATTTTCATTTTCAAAAAAAAAAACCAACAAAAATGATGTGATTTTTGCTGGGCTTTTGTATCAACATCTGGAATATGACTTGTAGGTCAGGGCATCCCTGTGGAGCCTCAGTACTTAATTTATAATGGCATTTTGTGCATCTCCTGCAATTTGGATACTGCACTTGGCCCCATTGCGATTTTGATAATAGTGTAAATCACTGTGCAGCTCTAATCTGCATTGTTTAACACCAGGTGAAAGATGTGAATGTCTGTGTCTATCACATATGTTTAGAGTGGCTCTCCTTTTAGAGATATACACTAGGTAACCTTTTGCACATCACTTCACTGGACATTTTTCACAGGTATTGTGCATACACTGGGTGTGGCACAGCTTCTCCAGAGGTGTGAGGACCCTAGCGCCCCTCACAGGGTGAATTTTTCCCTGAGTAGCAGCATCTGTCTTTTGCAAATACTGTTTTCTGGGAATGATAATAATCTTTAAAGAAGCATTAGAGAAATACAGGGACTGCCACTTTCAAGTACACTGACATGACATGATCTTAAACACTGCTCTTACTCATTTAGCCAGACTCCATTTAATTTTCGATCATTTAGCGACTGATAACGTCTTCAAACGTTTGGATTAAGACAAACAGAGAGTAAAAGCCATGCCATGTTTCAAACTAAATCATATTTGTGGTATATGCTCGTAGGAGTGTGTATTAAGACGTGTTTAACTTACAAATTAGTCGTTGACTTCAAAAAGTTCCTCCCAACTGAAATAAATCAGCCGCGGAACCGAAGTTACCGCAGCCGTTGTTTCGACGGGGGCAGAATTTGTTGCAACACCCAGCCGTTGGAATCACATCTTGCATGAATGGAAAGATATTAGCTGTAAAAGCCTGGACTTAGGAATGGAAACTGGACTCAGAGCCTTTCGAGTTGACATTTTTTAGTCGGTATCCGTCGATTTAACGTGGGGACGTTGTTCCCTTTATTCAGCTTTAAAGTGTTGTCTGTTTGTTTGTGTGTTGAGTGGAAGCTAAGTAGCCGCTAGCCTAAAACTACCAGTCAGGCTAGGTAACGTTAACATTACCGCTAGCCTGCGAGCTAGTGAGCACTGCTCCGACAACATAGACCAAAAACAGAGCAAAGATGGTTGAAAGTATATTTGACCTCCCGGTGGAGAAGCAGATATTTTATGCTGTGTTGGGGTTTTCGTGGACGGTGTATCTATGGGAGGCATATCTTTCTTACAGACAGGTAAGTTCAGCTTTTGTCAAAGTTCCTGCTTTGTTGCTAAATGTGTTTAATGAGGGAAAATCGATTTCAGTCATTAACGAAGCTAGCAACATGTGGTGACTGAAATAATGTAATTTTTTGTTTTATTTTCTTGCAAACTGAAGAGTCAATGTACTAGTTTTGTACCCTCCAGGTGTGACATTATTTACATGTACTCATGAACCTGTACAAATGTACACACTGTGTTTATAAAAGCTAAATGTATACATTTTCAGGTTGTTATTGATGCATTTACTGTTCGATGTTTTCACTTGGTGGAACTATGAAACCTGAATAACATTTCCTCTTCACAAAGTTCTTAAAAAACAAGTTTGGCTATTTTTCACCTCAGTTTATATCAAATTTGTGTTGGGAGTCAGTTCAAAGATGCTGGCAGACATCTATGCTTATAATACAATAACTATTAAAACAAACATAAAGCTCCATACTTTGTGATTAGTGTAACATCTAAGCACATATATAAAGTCTCAGTGCAATGGCATCTTTTGGAGCAGTTTGCTGAGTTGTTGTACTTCCCCTTAAAACAGGATATTGTGGCAAAAACGTGATTCAGGCTGATCAAGAGTGTAAATGAGTGTGTTAACAATGTAGTTTTATTTGACAGCATAAACAGAGAAGCAGAACGAGTACAATTTGATAAAGTGAAAAAGGCATTATTATATATTTGTATTATGCTTAATTGAGTGTGTTATAAAAGTTGCTACTGTGTTGATAAGTCATTTTAGAGGGAAATACATTTATCAGCTACAACATTAAAACCACTGACAGGTGAAGTGATTTAATCTCCTTGTTACAATGCAATGTTCTGCTTGGAAACCTCTGGTTCTCTTGGTATTCATATGAATGCCGCCTAACACACACCACCTACCAAAACACAGCTGCAGACAAAGTACACCTCCTCATGGCAACGGCACTACCCTATACCACCCCATCCCCTGATGCCACACTGATTTTCATTGGGATCGGTGTCTTGGAATTTTGAAGGCCAGGTTGACTCCTTTAGATCCTTGTCACGTTCCTCGGGCCATTCCTGGGCAGTTTTTGCCATGGTGCATTTTCCTGCTGGAGGGGAGTACCTGCCATGAGGGGGTATACTAAATCTAGGGTGGATGGTGCGTGTCAAGTGGCATCCACATGAATGCCAACACCCAAGGTTTCTCAGCAAAAACACTGCATTGTAACAACATGATCAGCGTTATTCACTTGTCGGTGGTTTTAATGTTGTAGCTGATTGCTGTAAACCCTAAAACAAACAAACCATCAAAGAAAGTAAGCAATTCAAAACATAATTGTATGTGTTGGTAAGTTAGAAGTGGGAGCTAGATCTTGGAAATGTATACACAAATAGATTAAATGTGTGCTTTCTGGAGCATACATCTGCACAAAAAAACCACAAAAGATTAAAAATAAAATCAGATATTAATTTGTAGCATGTGCTAACATTATAATGAACTTCCCCTCCACAGAGGAGGATATACAGAACAACAACACATGTGCCACACGAACTCGGGAAGATCATGGATTCTGAAACATTTGAGAAGTCTCGTCTTTATCAGCTGGATAAAAGCAACTTCAGCTTTTGGTCTGGACTCTATTCTGAGACTGAAGGGACGGTAAGACAACTAGTAAATGAAAAGCCATAGATTCATAGACTTGTGTGTTCACAATCAGTCTAGTTACTGAGGATGTTTGTGTTATGTTCACAACTTTTCAGTTGATCTTGCTCCTGGGTGGAATCCCATTCCTGTGGGGCGTCGCTGGTTCTGTGACAGCTCGCTTCGGATTTGATTCAGAGTACGAGATCACCCAGTCGCTTGCGTTTCTGATGCTTGCCACGCTGTTCAGCGCCTTCACTGGACTTCCCTGGAGTGTGTACAACACATTTGTCATTGAGGAGAAGCATGGATTTAACCAGCAGGTACACTGACTGAACAGCACTCAAACTCTGCAGACCTGAAATGTGGCCGTTTTAAATGTTAGTAGTTTCCTTCCTCAGGAAGAGCAGCAGCTGTGATCAGCTTGATTTCATGACTGTTACAATGACTTTTCAAACTATCACCCTCTTATAAGCTCAGAAGCTGCAGTGGAAGTTCTGTATTTAGCTGTATTTTGGCAACTATTACAAACATAAAAAGCATGCAGATGGACAAAGATAAAATTATGCTATGGGGCCTTATCATTTTTCACTGTGAATGTTTGTCACCATTAGAATCTGTTGCAGCTGATATGAATTCAAGCAGACCACAGCAGCTTTATCTGTAAACTGAACTACAAACTTTCTACGGCCACATCCGAAGTCTAGTGTGATTATTTGATATTTAAAAGAGCACCAGTTTAAGACCCAAGCCACTTCCACACATTTTTTTCTGTCATCCACCATTGTCTTATTAATGTCCTGTCTTCCTCTCAGACGTTGGGGTTCTTCCTTAAGGATGCCGTGAAGAAATTTATCGTGACCCAGTGTATCCTCCTGCCTGTCACCTCGCTGCTCCTGTACATCATCAAGATTGGTGGAGACTACTTTTTCATCTACGCCTGGCTTTTCACCCTGGCTGTTTCTCTGGTCAGTGCTGCATTCACCCTGTCAGCTGTTAATAAGTGAAGAAGAAGAAAAGTAGAGAAAAGGCCTCTTTGCATAATAAAGGGATGTGTAGTTAGTCTGGTAAATAGAAGGTAACTCAAAAGCAGCACGTAGTCACTCTGTAGGACTGTATATAAAGATGGATGACATGACAGCTTCTCAAAAGTGAAGCCAGAACATCTTGATCGCCCCCTGGTGGCTGGCTGCAATATAGGTTTTAAACCCCACTCCCTCCATGTTAGCAAATGAGACACAAGCCGAGCTAAAAAAATCAGTAGACAGTACACGTCAAGTAAATTTTCCCTATGACAGTTTTTGTCATTTTAGGTAGTTCTTATAACACTGCTGTATATCCAAGTGTTCATTATTCTAATAAGTTTGGCTATAACTAGTTATTTGATGCTATAAGAAGGAGGTTTACTTCATGATTGACAGCTGTGTGTGTCCATCACTGTGCTCATGTGCCGATCAGTGGTGCTGCTCGCAATTGGTTGGACCGGTGTATGGGCAGGAACTCGCTACTATACTGTGGAAGGAAGTGGAAGAGGGTTGTCCATGTTTATATACAGTCTATGCTCTGTAGTTACACTTCGACTGGTTGTTTATTCATCATAATTCATCTCCTCTCCTCCTGTGTTTTCAGGTACTGGTAACGATCTATGCTGACTACATCGCTCCCCTGTTTGACAAGTTCACCCCGTTGCCTGAAGGAGAGCTGAAGTCGGACATTGAGGCCATGGCTAAGAGTATAAGCTTCCCCCTCACCAAGGTTTATGTTGTTGAAGGTAAGCTTATACCACTTAATCCAGAGTGCTTACACCTGGAGCCATATGCCTGTTAAATCATCAAAGTTTCATGTTCTTGTTTGGCATCTTGTCATTATCATATTATGTATTTAAGTTTCAGAGAGATGTTGAATATTTCTACATGTTGGTTGTAGATTCACTGCTCTTAAACTGTCTTGAATGTTCTCCATACTTACAGGCTCCAAGCGTTCGTCACACAGCAACGCCTACTTCTATGGGTTCTTCAAGAACAAACGCATCGTGCTGTTCGACACTCTGCTGGAGGACTACTCGCCCCTGAACAAGTCTGGAGAGCCGCAGCCCGAGCAGCCAGAGAGCGATGACACAGCCGGTGAATCAAAAGCCAAGCCAAAGGTCACAAAGCCATAAACTTTATTCAGAAAAGTCTTGATTGCACTCATTACTACCCAGGGCTCCGTAGGGGCTATACACATGCCATGTCTCTAACCACCTGGAAAATAGGAGTTTGGACGCAGTGTGCTTTTTCTGTGCCAACTTTCAAGAGCGCAGAGAAACACTGGGTCTGAAGTTGCCAGGCAAACATAACAAGCACCGCATCATAGCCTTCTTACATGAAATCCTGAGTGTGGAGCTGATCTTTTTAAGTGTGTAGGCCTAAAATATTGTCCGTGTGACAGATATAAAGCTCTGATAGCTCTGCACTAAAATGATCAACGATTTCTCCATATTTATCACAGACTGATATTTATGGAAGGAGGGAGAGATATCTGTCAGCTGTGATTGGTTATTCCCTGTCACATGACATGGTGTGCACTGCTGCATTCCAAAAGTTTAACTCAGTTTATCTCCGAGTGCAGCCGCTGCACTTTAAAAAATAGGCGCTTGGGAACAAGTGCACTTTGCTCTAGTGTTTGAGCGTGCATGCTGTGCGTCTACATTGAAATCAATGGATTTGAGGGCGCAACAAACAGCATTATGTTCGACCCCTTACTGGCCTTGAAAAGGTTTGTGTGGCTCTTTGACTTAAATGCATCGCAGGTTTTCCTTGACAGTACTTGACTTTGCAAAACAGCGCTCAAATGAATCAACATGCATCATGTCTTTGGACTTCTCCATCCAAAAATCATCACTGACTTGACTGTATTTTAAGTGAAAGTGCCCTCTGTAACCTCCAATAGTATTGACCACATTTTTCACCAGATTTCACATGTTTTAACCTCATCATAATTCCTTGAATTTAAAGTAATTTAAAGATCCCTTCCAATGAAAATCAAGTTTTTAAACTTTGTTAACATGTCCATATGGTGTTTATCATTTGCTACAAGACATGAGCGAAATAAGCAGTCAATGCCATGGCTGAGCATTTCTGCCTTGGATCTGCAGCGTACCACTGACAGACTCAAAAACATGGATTCTGACTTCTAGGATTTTTAAACCTCACACAAACATAAGAAACCAATCCTGTCGGCTGGCAGGGAGGGGCTTTCTATATCGTCAGCATAACACTATGAGGGGAAGTGAGGGGTATCAGAGCCATGTGTAGCTGCATATTGGTATTGCAAACAAAGTTAACAATAACTTAGCCAAGCTTAACGTTTCTTACAACTTTCTAAAGTTGTAGAAAGCAATGAGCAGAGTGGAAGGTGAGCAGGTATTCTCAACGTGTAGAGTTACATTTAAGCCATTTTTGGCATGGAGAGATTTTTTATGGAAAAAAAACTCTGAAATACAGAGGTGATTTTTAGGGGTTTAATCAATGCTAGGAGAGGAACTTTCACATGTCAGAACCTGGAAATACAATAGTGATAAATTCATAAATAGAATTAACACTCATATAATCTGTTCACCTCAAGGGCCAGAAGCTCTAGCCCAGGAGGACATTATTGATCATCGAGCAATATTTCTATCAAACTTGTAGTGAGTGAACAGGGAAGGCTTGAGAGTCAACAGCACACACAACGGTTAATGTTCTGGCTGTTGTGGTGATCCCTGTGACCTGGCTGTTATACGATTGTTTTTGTATTGTCTCTTTGTGAAATTCAACGATGTTGTTCTCTCTTACAGAACAAGAAACAAGGATGTAACAACCCAGAGATCCTTGCAGTCCTGGGTCATGAGCTTGGCCACTGGAAGCTTGGCCACACTGTCAAGAATATCGTCATCAGTCAGGTGATACAGTCTCTCCTTGAGTCTTCACTCAATGTTCAAAACACCAGAACAAAGTTGGCCTGATCACACATAGTCAGATGCAAATGTTCAGATGCAAGTTGATATGCAAATAACATCTGTTCTCTCTGCAGATGAACTCCTTCCTGTGCTTCTCCCTGTTTGCTGTTCTGATTGGACGCAAGGAGCTGTTTGTAGCTTTTGGCTTCAATGACAGCCAGCCCACATTAATAGGCTTGATGATTATCTTCCAGTTCATCTTCTCCCCGTACAATGAGGTGAGTATGTGATTGGTCGTTATTTATTGTTTGTTATTTTGCTCCAGGCGTTCCCACAATTCCGATTGATATATATTTTGTCTTTGCAGCTGCTCTCCTTCTGTCTGACGGTCCTGAGTCGCAGGTTTGAGTTCCAAGCAGATGCTTTTGCACGCGGCATGGGCAAAGCCTCTGAGCTCTACTCCGCCCTCATCAAGCTCAACAAGGACAACCTGGGCTTCCCCGTGGCTGACTGGTTGTTCTCCATGTGGCACTATTCCCACCCTCCCCTCCTGGAGCGCCTCAGAGCACTGGGCAGCATCAAGCAGGACTGACGGGGCTGGAGGGGGGAGGCGCGACCGCTGCCTCCTCCGAAGGGCCTCCGCAAACCGCTCCTGGCCCTGTGATGCACCCTGGCCTTTTTCTACCTGTCCGCCCCCCTTTCATCTTGTTTTATTTTCTTTTAGTCATTCCTCTCCTTGACATACTTTCTATTTTTTCCCTTTGAAACTTTGTTTTAAACAGAACCAAAACATATCAGCACAAGCCAGCCTAAAAAAGCCTGAACTGAAGTCTCCGCTGTTTCTCTAGAGACACCTAATATGCACTTGTAGAGAGCAATACATCTGGGCAATGTGTGTTTAGCAAAAGCTGTTGTCAAAGCACAGATCACATTTACAGATTGACCTCGAGGTATAGTTTTGAACTTATTTATTTCTCTACAATCGGATTATTTTCCTTTTTGACTATAAAGAACAAAAGTATTGAAACCATGTGATTTTGAAACCTGAATACCGGCTTTACAGTGCTTTTTGCAGATACACAGGCCAGAATTTGATTTGTCTCTCAAGTGCAACTTTTGCTTCTTTAGAAATGATCTCCAGGCCAGCTCAAGAGTGAAAACAATCTAGTCATCAACTCAGATTCTCAGTTTTTTGCAAGAGGAGCTATGTAGATGCTTTATCACAGTGACAAAGTGTGAGTGCCTCTAATTATCTCTGGTTTTGTTCCCATAATGGACACATTATGAACAAACCAGTGCAGAAAATTTCATTCAAAATTAGGTTCGATTTTTTTACACGCACTGGGGGGGATCTTGTTTTATTTTTTTCTAAAGCACTTGCTTGTCGGCGAGGTTCCAACCATACCTGTACATATGTAACTTTAATGAGTAGAGTAATGGCGTATGATGTGAATTGTGAAAAAAATGTTGAATGTGGTTTGAAATTTTAAGTTGATGCTGTGTTTCTTAGTTTCTTCTCTTGGTTTTGGGACGGAGTGAGCCCAGAGTTGCCTGGCAAGCAGAGTATTTATAGGGGGACTTGGGGAAGGGGGTCTGCAAGGTCCCTTTCACCACATAAGCCAGTGTTTGGTTTGTTCAGCGAGGGGACTGTGTACTTTCTTTTTGCTGCATTGAATAAAATCCTTCAAAGCATTCCATATGTTTCATGGTTTTGTTTAGTTAAATAAAGATAAAAAATGACGAGTAAAAAGTAAGATTGTGTTTGACAAAGTATAGTTGCATCTTTTATTCAATCAATCAATCAATTTTATTTATAAAGCCCAAAATCACAAATCACAATTTGCCTCACAGGGCTTTACAGCATACGACATCCCTCTGTCCTTTGGACCCTCGCAGCGGATAAGGAAAAACTCCCCAAAAATTATTACTTAGGTCTTAGTTTAACAGCTTTCAGTAATATGTCATGGTTTTAGTTCTTTCTTTTTGTATTTGATAACTCATTTTTGTGTATACATGTTGTAAGACTTTCCTGAGGACTATCTTACAACTATAGATTTAAATTATTTTCAATTAATCCATTGTAGCTTTTTCATGTTTAATTTTTTGCAATTTAAGCTAAAGATTTTTTTTTAATCTGGAAAGGTTTCTCTAACTTTTTTTTTAATTACTTTTTAACTTTATTTGAAAATTAAATTATTTAAAAAGGAATGTATACTATGACTTTTTTAGCACCTTTATCGACATACTATACTATGACTTTTTTCAACATACTATACTATGACAAATGATTTACATTATTATTTTAACTTTATATGTTTATGTTATTTAAAAAATGAATAAAAAAATAAAATTATAATTATAAATTTTAAAAAATATATAAAGGACAAACAAAACAAAAAATAAAAGTAAATAGTCCATGATAGCTATTTAAATAATGTAGAAAAATGAGCAGCAGCAAGGGGGTATAGCAGACAAAGATAAGTTTAATAATAATAATAATAGATAATAATAATAATTATTATAATAACGCATTTTATTTATAGGCACCTTTCACAACTCAAGGACACCTTGAAAAAACAAGCAGCAATATATCCATAGATAATGAAATCGAACAATTCTGTAATATACAATAAAAGCTAATAAAATGACTAAACAAAAATCACAATTATAAATATTAGGTATAAAATAAGGAACAAGGAGCAAATTATTTAAATTAAAATGAACAAATTGAGTGTTATAGACTTATTTTTTGAACACAGGATTAAATAGATTTAATATTTAACTTGAATTCTTTTAAGAAAACTTAAATATACAAAATCTCGTCGGTAATAAATCAAAAAATCAAACATATCAGATGTCATCATAATATCAGCAGTCACGTAGTGAACGTGCGGTGATATCACGCTGACCACATTCAAGACCAAACCATTTCTAAAATGGCAGACGGTATTTTTTTCCTACACGCTATATTTAATCACTTGTGTCGTGTATTAAAAACACAATAGCTGTCGTACTGTATATTAATAAATGAGTTGTTATTTCTATGTGTTCCTCATTAAACTAACGTGACGTAGCGACATTACTCACCCTGTCTGGCCAATAATGGCGCCGTCCAGTGGCGTATTTTGAGGACAAGGGCACGTACTGCTGTCAGTGTTGTTTTCACGTGAGAATCAACTATGGCGAGGCTGCTGAGGCCTAGCATCAGGACTTTTGTCACCTCACAGCTGCGAATGTCATCCGACCAGGTAAAATGCGTCCTGGAAACACGTTACTCCATTAACACGCTGCTTTTGTGACTGTTACACCGCTGTGTGTAAATTAATTAGCTTAATAATTTTGGCTAACTGAAAGCTTGTCTGACAATTAGTAGGTCAACGGTTGTTGGCCACATGATTATAGGTCAGAGGAACTTTGCACCAAATCCATTTTAGGGACATATTAACAGCAATGCAGCACTTTATGTTTCACTTAAATCATATCAAGCCTCTAAATAATTTGTTGCACAAACAGTTTCTGGTCTTTTCCCCAAAACGTTATGGTAACACTGCAAACAAGGAATTCTGTTGCACTCCTTCCTGAAACACCTGACCTTCAGAATAGGGTGAATTTCATAGGGTGCTTAACACCACACAGATAAGACTTGATAGTGAAACCCAAGGGAGGAATTAACTTTGAAACTGTAATTTGAAGCCACTGTCTCTTAAAGGAATGTCTGCACACAAAGCATTAACAATGCTTGTATTTGTCTTTGAATGTTTGCACTAATCATTTATCTCCATGCCCTGTCTTAGCTGGGCGAGCTGGGTAAAGGTGCAGGAAAAGGTGGTGGCGGTGGAGGGTCCATCAGAGAGGCAGGTGGTGCACTGGGGAAGAGGCAGGCTGCTGAGGAGGAGCTGTACTTCAGGTGTGCATTTATTCCCTTTACAGCAACCACATGTGGACAGTTAGCTGTACTATGTCTTTCTCAGTGATGCTGCCTTACAGTCCTAATTTCTTTCTGTTTGTTCACCCACCACCTTATCTGTCCATCTGCACACAAGGCGTAAGGAGCAGGAGCAGCTGGCTGCACTGAGGCAGCATCACCAAGAGGAAATCGAACATCACAAAAAGGAGATTGAGCGTCTGCAGCGCGAGATCGACCGCCACAAGGGAAAGATCAGGAAGCTGAAGCACGACGACTGAGCCAAACTTTCCAATAAATAAAAAAGTTCCAGTTTTCTCACCATCCCAGCCCGACAGCTTCACTAATCACTCAGATTGCTGCATGCACTGTGTCAGCAGGCCAGTCTTGAATGTGTGCGTGATTGTTCTGTAAATGCACGAAGGTTATTAAAACTTAAAGCTTTTAAAATGATGATTGTTTCCATGGCATGCTGTGACACAAGTTGTACAACTTTTTCCACCCTCTCCCCTTTTTTGTAGTCAGTCACTGTGCTCTATGTGCAGGCAAACGGCCAAAGTGGAGAAACCTAGATATCTTTAACGCTGCTTCACATAACACCTATTTTTCTTCCTGTGTGATGTTTAAATAAATTGTATTGTAAATGGCACCAGTAGCTCTATCTTTTAGTCTTTTTAGTAATTTATTATGGAAACCTACCAAACATTCTCTAATGTCAGCTTCTCACATGTGGGGATTTGCTGCTTTTTACAGTTTCATGTTGAGGCACATTTCATACCTTTACATTTTTGGACTGTTTGTCAGACAAAGCAAGCATCTTTGATATGAAAAGGTAAAAATATTACCTGAGAAAGCACTTCATCAATGTGATTTGAATTATTGTAAAAAAAAATATATATAAGCACTGACATTAGAAATATGAGGAATATGCACCAAATTTTGACACAGCACTGGGTTTAAATATAGTTTGTGATTGTGTGTCAAGTTGCTCTTTAAGGCCCTCATCAGTTCAGTTGATGTGTTTTCATGGTGCATATCCCCAAACAAGTGGATTTCCAAACTAAAACAAATCAGACAACTCTAGTGGGCGTTACCTCTAAATACATGAGCACAGAGTGACATTGTACACACCAACATAGCTTTCCCTCAATTCAACATAAGAGTTAAAATTGCTTAAAAATGACTAGGTGATTAGGGACTGTTTGTTACGTATGAGAGGGAATGGTGGTGCATAATTGGAGCCATGTTAAATGTTTTTTTAAAGCACTTGGGAGGGAATTTAGTTTTTATTTTAGATTATTATTAATTTTATTATTATTATAAATTATTAATTATTTTAAATACCACCTGAGCCCCATTTGAAAAAGCCCATATCACAGCATTTCCTCATAGTCAGAAACTGTAAAAACAGAAATTATCTCTGGCTTTTAGAATTTCTGACGCTTCTTGAACACATCATGCTCAGCCAATAGCAGGAAACACAACCAAATCTAAGCTTAAAATCATGTTATTTAAAGCAGCTCTTACCTTTCTTGCATTTCACACAGCATTTAGAAAAAAATTGAACATCCACAACTCCCGCCTCTCTCCAAAGTCCCATCCCCCTTCTCCTGCAACTCTTCGGCTCGGGCCGAATGCAATGATCGGTCGGAGTTTTCTTAGAACCATATGAGAATGGTACAATTATGAGTTTTTATCTCTGGTGGAATTCACTCACATTTTAGTGTGCCATCAGCTTATTTATTGCATTTTAACCTAAACAAAGAAAAGCATAAAATTTCCAGAAAGGTAAGTGTTGTTTTAATCAGAATCACTTCATTCTACGTCTCCTTTACAATTTGCCAAAAATAAAAAGTTTGCACTAACCCTGTTAAAGAAAAATAATAAAAATTCTGTGCTCTTGCATGCATGTAAATAATGAAAAACTTATTCATTTCAATCCTAGGAATTTGCTTTCAGTTTTTATATGTCGGCCATCAAAGGGTTAGGGCCTATTTATGGTCAGTGTGTGGATGCAAATATAGGGTTAGGGCCTATTTATGGTCAGTGTGTGGATGCAAAACAACTTTCTCCAGCTAAATTCAGACAAGACTGAAGTCATCGTATTTGGTCCACAGAAACAAAGAGCAAGTGTCAGCAGTTACCTCCAGTCTCTCTCTCTAAAACCTACAAATCAGGTTAGAAATCTCGGGGTAATAATGGACTCAGACTTGAACTTTAACAACCACATCAAATCAATAACATCAGCAGCTTTTTACCATCTAAAAACATTGCCAAAATCAAAAGTATAGTGTCTAAACCTGACTTGGAGAGACTGATCCATGCATTTGTCTCTAGTAGGTTAGACTACTGTAACGGCCTGCTCACTGGCCTCTCCAAACGGGCCGTAAGACAGCTCCAGTACATCCAGAATGCTGCTGCTCAAGTCCTGACCAGAACCAGGAAGTATGAGCACATTAGTCCTGCGCTCAGGTCTCTACACTGGCTTCCTGTGGCTCAGAGAATAGACTTTAAAGCAGCTCTGCTTGTGTACAAGTCTCTCCACGGCCTAGCACCAAAGTACATCTCTGACATGTTAGTGCCATATGAACCATCTCGGACTCTGAGGACCTCAGGGACCGGCCTCCTGCTGGTGCCCAGAGTCAGGACTAAACATGGGGAATCAGGATTCCAGTTTTATGCAGCTAAAATCTGGAACAGTCTTTCTGAAGATGTGAGACAGGCCTCTACTCTGACAATGTTCAAATCTAGGCTCAAAACAGCTCTATTTCACTGTGCATATGACTGAAAGGATCTTATCTGCACTCTTCTCTTTTAAAGTTCATTTTATAATGATTATTTATGTTTTTATTTTGTATTGTGATTTTAATGCATTTTCTTGTTCTGTAAAGCACTTTGAATTACTTTGTGTACGAATTGTGCTCTACAAATAAACTTGCCTTGCCTTGCCTTGCCTTTATTGTGGAGGGAGGGTCATACATTTTCCACAGGTCACCCAGGAAGGCTCCAGGAAAAATATTTGTAGCTTCAAGGAGGGTCAAGATTCAGAAAACAAACATAATACAAAGTTGCACCCCTTATCAGTAGAGTGCTGTCCCTTAAAAGCATAAAACAGCAAGATGGTGCAGTTAGGTGAACATATGTATTAATATTCTCCAATAATAGCAAGCAGAAGACTGAGCTTTAATTAAAGATTTAGATTTAAATCTGACAACACAACTTTCAGAGGAGGAAAGTAAAAAAAAAAAAGTATTTAAAAACTAAAATTCTCCCTCCATGCAACAGCGTCGCTGGAACATTTGAACACACTTCCCACGAGAAAGAAATATAAAAAACGTCACTTCCGCCTGCCCCTGCCTTTTACCACGAGCAGCCCCGTGCGTCTTTCTTTTCGCTCATCATGGCGGACCGGTTCAATAAGGTGGGCAGCCGCTGCGGAATTATAATGTCTTTTTTTGCTGTTTAGTGGAAGTTAATTCCGGTATTTTATAGTTAACATGAAGGCGATATCTATGGGACTCCTTGGTGTTGTCGTTGCTTTGTCCGGTGTTACTGTTAAGACTTGTTTTTAAAACATGTTTGAGGCAGTGAGCGGTAGCTGAGTGGACATGCCTTCATCATGGCAGCTTCCCTGACGAGTCAACGCCGTTAGCTTGCTAGCTTAAACCAGGGTTATGATTATGTGCAAGTTTGGGTAACGTACGCGGAAATTTAGTAACTTAATAGATTATTACACTAGGGTCTTAACATTTATGGTCATCCATGTTAGCTGAGGCTAAATTAAGATGTCATGCTTTGACGTTAATGCTAAGCTAAAGGCAGTCGGCAAGTTACATGTGGCAGGTTATTACAAGGCTCAAGGAGGCGAAAATGGTTCTCTCAAAGTTCTTAAACGTTTTTAATTTGCGATGATTGTTTTACATGTTCAATACTTGCAGCTTCTACTTAAGACTAACTATAATATAAAATGTAAACAGCATCAGGCCGGTATTAACGTTAAAGTGAAGCATCCATCTGCTTTACATTACCATGCTAGTTGATGAGAGCCAACGCTGGTGTGATTTTTAGGTGTAACTTTAAATACCTGTATCTCTGTCTTTTTGAATCCTGCAGGTTCTGCTGCTTGATGGCAGGGGCCATCTACTCGGCCGCCTTGCTGCCCTTGTGGCTAAACAGGTTCTGCTAGGTAAGTGTTTCTGAAATACATTTTTGTGTAAAATGTGAAAACTGTTTATGCTAAAGCCATATGTAGAAGCACACAAACACTACATTCAAAATTTGAGCAGCCCTTTGAATGAGAAGCTGCTGTGTTGCTTCAGCCTGTCAATGATGATGACCTTTACCTCATTTGCTTGAGTTTAACGACCATGAGAAAACTCACATGCACTACCATCTGAGACAAGACGGATTGTTAACTAGATTTTTTTTTCTTAAATGTCCAAATTTTAAACTCTTGCCTGTTTCTTTTCAGGACACAAAGTAGTGGTGGTGAGATGCGAAGGCATCAACATCTCCGGCAACTTCTACCGTAACAAGCGTAAGTAGGATACATCTCTGCTCAGTTGAACTTCTTTGATATGCTTGTTGTCTATGATGTTTTACCCATATTATTCGAGTTTCAATGACCATGAGACCACTTACATGCACTACCATCTGAGACATCAGCGTTACATACTAAAGTAATGCAACTGCTTAGTACCTTGAACTGTTTGAAACACAGTCCGAATGATGTCTGTATTGTGTACCCCTCTATAGTGAAGTACCTGGCTTTCCTGCGTAAGAGGATGAACACCAACCCCTCTCGTGGACCGTACCACTTTAGAGCTCCCAGCAGGATCTTCTGGAGGACTGTCAGAGGTAAGAACGCACCACTACTCAGTACACAGAAACTTCCTCACCAGAATATGAAATTAGTTCAGTGCTGATGAAA
Source organism: Epinephelus lanceolatus (assembly GCF_041903045.1). NCBI lineage: Eukaryota > Metazoa > Chordata > Actinopteri > Perciformes > Serranidae > Epinephelus > Epinephelus lanceolatus. The sequence goes on from NC_135748.1 coordinate 24,636,150, forward strand.
AATACTTGCACTGAGGATGTAGCAAGAATATCACAGCATTTACTTTAAGAAATTGATATGTAATTGAGGAGTTTATTATCACTTAAGTTGGTAGACTGGGCACTGCTGCATTGAAATGAAAACAGTCAGGGCAGAGGAGTCTGTAATAAAACTGTCTCACTGCTCCTGAACTGTGGTCAAACCTTGGCAGCGCTGATCAAGTATGAAGCAAGATTTTGTGACTATTTCCCATTTCTTGCCTCGAATGATTTCATTACACATATTTTAGCGTACTGTTAAGCAGTAAAATCAGCTTGTGACTCGTCTGCCATGTTAAACGTTTGATCGACATGATTATTGTTGCACTATAGACTCCAGGACTGATTGGTTTTTGGTGCGCTGCAGTCGATTCTACCTAATGCCAGTAGAGGTAGTCAGAAGAGGAGGAAGGACATGATGCTTTTTCAGATTATCTGTCACATGTACTTTCAGAATACAGTGAAAGTTTTAGCAAATATGAGTTATTTTCATTGAAGTTACCAACTGTAGCTTTAAACTATAATTCATAAGAACCCTTCGAAGATCCACTGTTGGACTGAAATATAATTGAGTCCTGTGAGTTGAATCTTGTGAAGCGTGACCTTAACCTTAATTTGACCAGGCACAAGTTGTTCCTTACTTGACCGTGATGAGCACTTTATCCCGAAGCTGATCATCTCTTGATGAGCCTAACTTTTCGGATCTGATTGCTGAGTTGAGTAGGGACGTATATTTATTTGTGCTTGGACAAAAATATCTTTTGGATACAGCTTCAATTGTTAATGAAACCGTATAATGGTTTAGCTTTGTTAATCCCTGTGGGGAAACCAGTTTGCCCTCAAATCAACTCATACTGACAAGTGATATGGACATTACATTCACTGTACAAAACAAATACACAGTTCAACAAATAACAAGAAGAGCCATTTTTACTTACTAGTATTCTCTGCTATCCAGGCATGCTGCCCCACAAAACCAAGAGAGGACAGGCTGCTCTGGAGAGGCTGAAGGTGTTCGACGGTATCCCCCCGCCCTATGACAAGGTGATGAATCTCAGTTAACATGGCCCAAACATGTGGCTTTACCTCTGCTGTCTGTGATGTCATTAATCCCTTACCTACCTTGTTTGAGTAGTGACTCTGAAAAAAAAAAATTCTATCTGAGACATGCTTTTCTATCAGTGTTCAGATTTGCTGTCGTCTTCTTTGTCTGATTTTGGCTTTTGTTCCACAGAGGAAGCGCATGGTTGTTCCAGCTGCTCTCAAGATTGTGCGTCTGAAGCCCACTCGCAAGGTGAGCCTTGAATATTTGACTAAGAGCTGACAAAATTAGATTTCAGTGTCACATTTCTGACTTGCATTGTAGAACTTACTTGGCTTTGAAATTTACAAACATGGACAAAATCAAATTGAAGTGCTTTAGTTTACCTGCAACAACAGTTCTAACTTGACGGTGATGAGAAATTTATCCCGAAGCTGATCATCTCTTGATGAGTCAAACTTTTCGGATCTGATTACTGAGTTGAGTTGACGAGTTGTACCTCAAATTGAAGCTTAAAACATGGAAACTTGCACTTTGTTTAAAGCTACAGGGGTGCCCACTTTTCTCAATTTTTAAGAAGGATGTCTGTGATACACTGAAACGTACTGACTTGGACTTTTCTTTCCTGCTCAGTTCGCCCTCCTCGGGCGTCTGGCACACGAGGTCGGCTGGAAGTACCAGGCAATCACAGCCACCCTGGAGGAGAAGAGAAAAGAGAAGGCTAAGCTCCGCTACAGCAAGAAAAAGACACTGGTCAAGCTTACCAAGCAGGCAGAGAAGAACGTCGAGGGCAAAATTGCAAAATACACAGACGTTCTGAAACAATATGGAGTCCTTGTCTGAGCTGGTTGTCTCTAGCCAATAAAGATAAATACATGTTTATAGAAAGTGTATTGACTTTTTCATTCCTCAAGACTGGAAATTGCACTTAATTGGAAATAAAGTGAATTATTGTACTAATATGATGCTAGCTGTAATGTTGGATATAAATCAGATCTAAGAATGGGGACACCACAGTGTAAGCAGCTGCAATTAGCATGCGACCTGGGCCTAGTTTTCACATTGTGATTGCAGACAGTTTAGATATGCTTGCATTATAGTTGGGAAGTTGTCATGCAATCAATATGTACAGCATATAATAATCCCATGACAGGTTTTTGACAGTCGGTAATGTACATCATTACTTTGAGACCCTGCAGCACCTCAGCCACTGTTCTATAACCTATCTTGCATGTAATTGGAAAAACTGCATACAGCCTCTGTTACAGGAAAAACTGCTGAACAAAATGTTAAATTCCTGCTCTCTGGGCAAACTAGAGAATTGGTTCATATTGTATAAGCCAGGGGCATTTCTCTCCCTTGCTGAAATATAACATGAATAGTGTGGAAGGAGAAAGTTAGTGTGAAGAATATGACTTTCATGCATCAGACAATTAAAGAATACCAGATTATGATGAATTTGGATGTCTGCAAATACCTATATTTATAAGGAACTAATAATTCTAAACTGAAAGCTGCCATTTTAGAAATATTACACGTCATGACCGAGTCTCAAAGGTCTCTGAAAGGATTAACACTAAAGGATGTAATTGTCTGATTTGAAATAGTAAGGAAGTATGAGGTGAAATTTCCTTCACCAAGTAGTATCTTGAAATAACTGAAGACAGAGAGGTTAGAGAGCATTATTACCTTTTTTATCTCAACATTTTACCATCCGGGTCATTCAGCTTCCCATTTGTTTCACCATCTGCTTCAGCTGTAGTGAAACGTGAGAATAAGATTATGAGAAATGGTTTTTACTACCTGTTTTATTTTACAAATCACAGATGAGAAGACATGTAAAGACAGTGGACTGTGTTATATTGACACCAATGTTATGCTCACTAATTTCTCTTATCTCACAGTCTAATCTTTTCAGGGGAGCTAGAGTTTTGGCAAAATGTAATGCAGTGTTGTTTCCACTGCAGTTGGGCCTTTTTACCAGCAGATGGCAGTGTTTTACTAAAATTCACGTGGGATCGGTTGTAGAACTACCAAACACTGCAAAGTATTCCTTAAAAATAAATAAATGAAATAAATAAAAGATGAAATTGAACTAAGTCTTGAGTGAATCAGGGATTTTAGAGTTTGATTACCAAAGAGCGAAATTAAAGAAAATAATACAGGTATTACCGCTGTTCTCCTGCACCGAGGAGTTCAGGCAGTAGTGTGTACTTTCTTAATACATAACGTATGAAGCAATCCTTTGAGAACCTGCTTAAAATGAATATGGGTAAAATAATAAAAACACAGTCCTGATGAAATGGACATCATAGATGTTAAACTACATGTACAGTAATATGGTTTTAAAGGATTACCCTCCAGAAAATACAGTTGATTCCAGCTAATTCTCCTTAGGAGGTAATCCCACTCACTGTAAAGGTTATTGGATTTCTTCAAGAACAATTGGTAGCCCAAAATAACCAAAGCAATTTAGCTGCTTTTTTTCGTCCAGTGGAACAACTGAATCTCCTGGGAATGAATGGGAATTGCCCACATATCCGTACCTCCTCCACTTAAAATAGGACACACTCTGAGGTCATTCCCTGTTTTTACTGGTGCTCCAAACGGAGCTGCAGTAAGAGATGACTGACACAATAAGTAGATAATGAATGTTATTGAGCATCAGTCATATGGATCTACTTAATCACATCAGCACTGACTTGTGTGCTTTCACATGATGACAGCATTTACTGAACATATGTTCACTGTTTTGACTCTGACGACCCACTAACCCTACAGTAACTACAGTAGCAGCAGGTTTTCATGACTTGTGAAGGGCACAGATTCACAACCTTTCTGCCTTGTAAGCCAAGTGATTTTTCTTTTTCTCACTTTTTAATCTGAAGGACATTTAGATTGTAAAGGAACTGTTTACCCCCAAATCAAAAACACATATTTGTCCTCTTATCTGCAGGGCTGTTTGTCAATCCAGATTGTTTTGGTGTGAGTTGCTGAGTGTTGGATATATCGGCAGTAGAGATGTCTGCCTTCTCTTGAATATGATGAAACCATAAGGCACTCAGCTTGTGGTGCTCAAAGCACCAAATAATAGACATTTGCTCAACAGCAATGTCTCTTTCCAGAAATCATGACCCGGTTATTCAAGATAATCCACAGACCTTGTTGTGAGCACTTTCTCCCTACTGAACTACACCCACCAACCATTTTACAGTGCAGAAGGAAGTGTGCATCTACTCATGGATGAGAGGCTCTTGCTTATGATAGCACAAGTGTCCTTGCTTTCAATTTCTCACAGTGTTGCAGTGGCAAGAAGCCCTGCCACCCAAAAAGCTTTCCCCATAGACCACCTTTGTGAAAGAGTCACCTGTAAAGCTGTTGACAGGACACCTCGGACTACAAAAAAAGTTGATTACATTTCTTTCTATTATGAAATTTGTGACATCAGGGTGCTAGGTGGCTTAGTGGGTAGAGCGGGCGTCCGATACACAAAGGCAATAACTTTGCCGTAGTGGCTGCAGGTTTGATTCCAGCCTACAGCACCTTGCTGCATGCCATCCCTCCCTCTATCCCCCCTCACACTTAGACTGTCCTTTCTAATAGAGGCAAAAAGCCAAAAAGAAAATCTTTAATGGAACAATGGAAAGTCTATGAGCAGGAAACACTTGGCCATCCTGCAGAAGTAAACCTGGAAGCCAGCATATGTGCCAGGAGAGCAGTTCCATAGGATTGAATGGGCGCCATCTTGGAGTTCAGTATCTAGTTATGATTATAAATGTATGGGCATCCTCCTCAGCAGAGCTGTAATGTTAGCTAGCACGGTGGTGCTAGATGCATGCTTTTGTCTGTGCAGTGATACGGCTGGTAGGTGGAGTTTGGTCGAAAGAAAATAGTTCCTACATGAAACTGCCTGCAACAAGGTCTGTGGATTATCTTGAGTAACCAGGTCATGATTTCTGGAAAGAGACATTGCTGTTGAGGTTTTCAAATGTATTTTTTTGGCCCTTTGAGCACCACAAGCCAAGTGCAATCTAGTTCCATTTTATCCAAGAGAAGGCAGACATCTCTACAGCCGATATCTCCAACACACAGCAACTCACACCAAAACAATCTAGATGGATAAATAGCACTACAGATAAGAGACAATATATGTATTTTTGATTTTAGGGTGAACTGTCCCTTTAAGAAGTAAACTATTCCAGTATTTTATCCTTTGAAAGGTCCAATAGGAGTGTTACCTGGTGTTTCATTTTATGTTTAAGTGTCTTTGACAGTGGTTCCCAACCTGAGCATTGAGACCTCTCCAAAGGGTCAGAACATGATTAGTAGCACAGGATGAAAATATAACTCAAAGAACTTAATCTCTTGTTGTCCTGATGTGTAAAAAAAAAAATCCTTTCTGAGATAATTTGACTGTTGACTGTTAATCTCCATATCTGCTGAGTCTTATAAACCCCTCTCACAGTAAGTTGTCCCAATTAGCTCTGACTTCTTTTTAAATTGATAATCTGTATTCTGAGATCGCCTCCTCACTTTCCCTTTTCGCTCTTCCCTCTTAATCTCATTTTAGCATAATGGAACATGTGTGGTGGAGATTTTTTTTAAAAAATATACCAGAACATGACAGCCTTAGAGCTGCCATGTTGATCTAGTCTATTTGCTGAGGTTGGATTCTGACGCTGAGACGAATGCTTGAAGGCCATGCACCTGCCTCAGCACTGGCTCCCAGCATCTTGCAATGTCTTAAAGTGATTAGTTGCGCGTGTGGGCATTGTATTTGTGTCATATGGCATTTCTCATGTTGAGTGACTCCGACTGAGGCGAACGCTGGTTATCCTGATTAAATATAGAGGATTTCTTGTATTACCTGGCAAGGCATCCCATCCTTTCTATGTTTGCCTCATCTCTCTCTGTCTCATAGATGTACATACACTATAAACACACATGACCTCCCTATAAGCAGGACCGCGGAGGATCAGGCGGGAGGCCAATCCGACGCCTGTCTACCTGCGTTAAGGAGGGACGTCGTGTGTACAGCAAGCAGATGGTGAAATCACTGTGACGGCTCCAAAAATGAGATTTTTGGATGATGCTGCCTGCGGTAGATCGCTCTTTAATCACACAATCTGAGACAGATTGAAAAGCCCATGATTGTCTGAAACGGCTCCTGCAGGCCCAGCCCATTATGGGCTCCAGCAATTATAGACATCCTCCTCCTCCTTCCACTGACTATTGTTTGGCGTTCAGTTTCAGAATGGGAGCGCTCATGTGTGTGGGAGACGTAACATGGAGTCTTGTGAATGGATGCTGCTCTGTGATTCGAATCATGACGTGAAGTGACTAATGTGCGGAGTCAAACTCTCATATGGGAGAGCAGAAAGGTCAATTAAACTGAAATTTGTTCTTTTTGGTAATCACTATTAGCCTACACACCAAAACACCAAAAATATATACTGGTTTCCCAGCAACTCCAGTTTGACTTCAAAGCTTTAACCTTTATGTGGCTGCAGTGACACACCTGAAAGATTACACCACAGTCGTGATGCAGCCGATGTTTTACCACAGCGCATTCAAAACACACAGCGTGTGAGTAATGAGAATGATAAAAAGGCTTTCTTACATGCCAGCATGAGCTGATTAGTTTTTTTAAGCTTTTATTTGATGTTTCAGTAATGTCTCATTTCTACTGAGTCTGTCTCAAGCTTATGCTGTTGAGTCATTATTGAACCAAAGATAGCTTTAAAATCAGATTAGCAAAGAGGAGCATGTCAGGGTGCACAGGCTGAATAACATGTCTAATTTATTCCTGATGAAAACACTAAATTTTGGTGTGTGGGTCTGTACAGAAGTGCCACAAACGAGCTGACTCCCTCTTTGAATAGTTAAAGTTTTTCCATCTCTGCTGGTGTCACCCTTGAATGGGAACAAATTTATTCTAAGTCTCACAGGCTGGCTTTGAGAAAGTAAGGAAAAGATAAAGAGCCAGAGTAAAAGATGGAGTTGGAGTTTGGACAAATGTATATCTCAGAGAGAAATCAGAAAAACCTGAATGAGAGGTAAAATGCAGGCATCCATAAATCAGCAGCTTTAACACAACCCAACTGCCACAAGAATCAAATTTAAGTCCTGTTATTTGTCCACAGATAGACCTGCTGCTTCACTTAGATTAATAGTTTTCACCCTTCTCCTCAGAGCTGTGTTCTGAAAATCTATACAATTTGTCCATGGTACTGATGCACCATGAGTGCCCTGTTCTGCTTTACCACACAGGACAGAGACAGAGAATTGCCTTCACGGGTCACTGAGGTACGATCCTTAGTCATTTTCTCATCTTTAGCCTTGATGTGATGCTGATGAAACATGATGTCTGAAGTGCTTATCATATTTCCTTCTTGTGATGTTGCACTGACCTAATCTCTTCACAAATAACACATCACCCTAGAGAAATAATCTTCCCTCTGCTTACAAATTACAAGCCTGTGGGTGTGTGTGGGGCCCTTGTGAATGATTCAGATTGCCACCTCGGAACTGCACCTGTATTTGAAAAAGAACTCATATTAAATTAAAAATGATGCCATGTGTTATAGGCAATTGTCCTCAAAAATATCTCTGTCATGATTTTCTTTTCTTTTCTGATCAAAATAGTCAGTTGCAATCTATAACAAATGATAGGCTTATTCTACGTAAACTATAAAAACTATGAATAAACTATTGAGAAAAGTATTCAATCAAATAATCAATTTCTTATTTTCTTTGATATTTTTGTCATATACAGGTATGCAATGATGATTGTTGGGTAGCGGGTGTTGACGTCACCTAATGTCAAGTTTCTATTTGATCATGTGACATGACGATACAATTCAGTAGCTAGTTTAGGCACAAAATCTGTCAAGACTGACAAGCTGAGCACATCTACAAGCCCAGTGAGCAGTCATGTCTTTTAAACAGTAAAGTGGCAGTAAGAAAGGACAAGAGAAATGAACAACTGGAAAAAGTAGCAAAGCTCCCTAAATTAGATTCCTTTGGTGTTTTTGTAGGTCCAGTGGTGTGCCTTATAACCGCTAACCAGCGTACACCAGGGCTCTATATGTGTAAGTTTACAGTTAGGTAATACATTTTTTTCATACAGTTGCACTGTCCCCGTTTAGTTTGGTTTTATCAGGTTTATTTGTAGCCTTCTACTACCCAGGCCAGCCACTGGGAATTGACCTATGGCTAAGCCACGCCCCCCAAACTATCAACATTTAGTGACCCGGCGCTATGGCAGGTGTCACAGTACACAGCATTTTGCAGGAGGCAATTGATGATTTTTGGGGACATAACGATCAGATGTCATTGAGAAGTAACCAAAAGGGCCTAAACTACGCATTGGAGGAATATTCATCATTTTATTGTTGAGAAGGTCGATGAAAAGCTTAAATTACAAGAAAAAACGTACAGGTCACAGTGTACGCTTAATGTGAACCGCATCTAGTTGCCGTCGCCATCAAAGACAACAAGTTAACTGAAGTTCAGGTTTTTGGCTCAGAATATGAGAAAAGGATAACGGCCTTTTTACCATCTTTACCAAGAGTATCTCTCCGTTAGTTTGGTGCTACAGTATTTACACTCAATCATTCAGCATAACGTTTGCCAACCTTTGTTATCTCTGCGATTACAGATAAGTAAATGAAGCTAAGCTCCTGAAGTTAACGTTAGCTTAACTAGAGCCCTTTGGACAACAGCTAACAATGATGTACGATCACCAAAGTACAAAACTAGAACAAAACAGGCTAATGAACTCCCAGCAAACAAGGTGACATGATGAACAACGCAGCTAGGAGCTAACGTTAACGTGAGGCTAACTTTAGCTAACGTTAGCTAGAGATGTTAAAGATAACTTTATATTTCTTTCCAGCAAAGTGACAATAAGTTGCCTCAAACACAATGTTGTCTTACCTTAAAACAGATGTAGACATCATTGTTAATCTTATTCACGTTGAGTTGATGTTGTTACCACACAACTTTATCCACAGGAGACACTTTTCTCGGTTGAGATGTGGTTTGAAGTGTAAAAAATACACCTCGTTGCCCAGCCTCTCAGGATACCTTGTGTCGGAGTTGCATGTACCCCATGCACACCGTTTGACCATTTTTAAACTTCAAATCTCCAAAAAAGCTCATAAAACCGAACAAAACTGACTTTCTGTAATGCATTTCAATGAACATCCAGGCAGAGAATGTCTGAGTGTATGAGAATGGCTATACACACTGTGATTGGCACATCGCGTTTGAGGGCGGGACTTAGCCATAGGTCAATTATGGAAAGGGGGACAAAATTCTCCCAATTGGGCCCCTTGTCTCCATACCCACTGCAGCACTACTGGTTGTGGCTGCAACCATGGTTTTGATCTCTGGTGATTGAGAAGCTCGAGAGCGGGGCTCAAAGGCGAAAGGTAAAAACATACTTGCGATATGTTACAATTTCTCAAAGCAACAAGCACCTGGTGCAAATCATGTGACTCAACTACGTTAGTGACAGCTTTGTGATGGTTAGCGCTAATGTTAGCATGGTGCCGAAAGACAGCGTCATTGGCCAAAAAGCCAACAAACAGATCTCTGTATTGCAAAATCCGAGTTGTGAATGTGGCGCCTCTCCCACTGTCTTGGAGGATGTCCTGGCCAACCACAGGCAGTTGGCTGACATGGGAGGTTCGTTGCCTTGATTAAGCTCACCTGGGCCTTCCAGGCTAAAAACCCTGCCCCAGGTGTTAACTCACTCTCTCCCTTCCTACAGCTGACGTCCACCCTGCATTATTGCCTTTTGGTTTTGTACCTTCAACATCACCACAGCACACCTGACACACCTACATGCGTGGCTTTCATTACTGATTTTGCACTTGGGAATATGATGTTTGTGTGGACTCCCACTTGTCACATTCACTGAGCCAGTTTGTGACATGAAGAGGAACAAATACTGGCACTATCAGGGCTGGACATTGAGAAACAACTGACAAATACATTTACAGCAAGGTCACGGCTGCAGACACCAAACGGGCAGCCTCTGACCCCACACTTGCAAAGTGGAGAGACTGCCAGAGATGACACTGAGGGTAATGTTAACGCACCGCAGCTGCTGTCAGCACCAGACCAGATGATCCATACAACACTGACCATGATAAATGAAGAGATTCCACAGATGACAATGTTCGTACTTGCCGACAGGAGTGGTCCCAGGGACTTGTCAAACCAGAGAAGCTGTCGGAGCGCCAGGAGACACCACCAGGAGAGACTGAGCCACTAATGTCCATTCAAAGTGACATTCTTTGGGAACTGGACTTCATTAATCAGGAATTATGCTGCCAAGGAAGCCAGGCATAGACACTTCTGAGGGTAAGTCAGTGTTTAATATTAATGCAACGTATTATGGCATTATTATGCTGGAGCATTCGTGCCCACAGTGCATCAGGTGTGGTCTGTTGTGTTGGTGGTAGTGCTTGCAGTTGTGCTGGAATTTTGAAGTGTGACATAAGATGTTTGTGTTATATGACAGATGTGATGAAGTATGAATTAAGTGAACTGTAGTGGCAAGGCTTGGCTTAGCAGCCTATGTGCAGAGATATGTTGTGGTGTTGTGGGGAGCAAAAGAGTCGACATGTTTAACCTAAGGGCCTCTAGAAGTGTTCCCCTGCTGGGAATCGCTGTTAAATAATGCACACACAAACATATGCACATACATATCATGGGTGCAGATCCCGGGGGGACGGGGGGACATGTCCCCCCCAAATTTTGAAAAACACAAATTGTCCCCCCCAATTCTAAATAGCTTAAATGATTGAAATTGAACAAATGTATACAGTAGTCCTATATACTGGGAGAAAGGGAAGATGATGAGGAGAAATGGGAATCCGTGAGAGGCGAGAGATGAGAACGTGAGTGGACATAACATGCCTGAGACCCTGAAACTAGAAGTAGCATTAACTAACAGCGAAGCAGTGAAAAGGAGGGTGATGGCTGGTTCCATGTACTACTGGCTGGTTATGAGAAATAAACAGTAAAGGTAAGCATATGATTCTCTTTGTAGTGCTTTTTGAATGACTTGGTGATGGTGATGAGCCTCTATGAAATCGTGAAATATGCTGGCAATCTCAAGCGCTCTGTGGGCATGATTTGCACGCGTGCAATTAAAAAAAAATCACTGATCAAACTGATTGTGTTCCCCCCAAACTTGTCATCAGATCTGCACCCATGTCGGAGCTTGGTTATCAGTGTGATATAGACAGACACACATTTTTCAGCCCACACAGAGCAGCTGATGGCGGGTCATCAGTACCTCTCAGAAAACCTTTTTACGTGATGCATGCACTCGGTGTGCAGCGCTGTGATGCATTTTAATAAACATGAGATGGCGTAGGGCGTGTTTTTATTCACTGACCTCTGTGCGTAATTGAAATGATTTAGATTGACAGTAGTGCAACTTGAGTCATTCAGTCATGTTGAAGTCATTATGTCCATTTACAGACAAGAGCAGCTGTAAAATAAAGACAAGAGCGACAGTGCAGCAGTGAGAGATTGCTACTGGACCCACAGAGTCACAAATTGGATTCAGAGAGAACAACCAATCACAGAAACCTTTATCAAGTTCATTGTAATGAAGCACCTCTGACGCATGCACACACACACAATACAAACGTTCACATAAGCCCATAACAGAGTTAAAGGAGATTTTGTGAAAAGTGGCAGCCAATGTGTGCACACAACAAAATGTCCTTGAGCAAAATTAAACCCTCATGCAGCTGCAGATGGTCGAAACCAGCACTTCTCCTGGTTAAAGAGACATTCACAAGTGTCTCATGAGACAGCATGAAGAAAACAATTCTCTAATTGCACTGTGTGCGCGACGCTATCACTTCCTCTGTGCTGCATGTAAATTAACATGATGCTGCTTTGAGCATGAAGCAGCGAGTCCTTACAGTGATGACTAGATGTACCAGTGTCAACAGCCCAACACTGTTGGGGGGATGTGGCCTCATATATTGTTTGCAATGTGCTTAAATTATTTATACACATTCAGTGAATTCTGCATGGAGAAGCACATGTGGATGGAGTATGATCTAGAGGGCAGATGGAGTGTCTCTGGTGAGCATTACAGGTGATGGTGACAGAAGACTGAGTGAAGAAGGCTACAAGTTTAAGAGACTGAAAGTCTTCTCTAGACCTTGGAAACAACAGTTGCTTCTAAGGTCAAAAATATGTTTTCAATCTCAATTAATTGATCATGTTTTGTATTCCTGAATCTCATATCCATGATTTGGTACCCTTACAATGTTCACTGTTTCTTTTATTTAAACGTAAGTTTAGTTTTATTGATGATATAAGACAATTGCAAATGTCTTTGTCTATATAATCAAAGTGGCACCCTCTGATGCTGAAAAATGAGGCTGGCTGCAGAAGCTAGTCAATCCCCATAGACACCCCATGTTACAATGCCCAACGTTATAGCAGAAATAAACATGTTTACAGCCTTGTGCAAAAAACGGTTTTGGTCTCTTCAGCGAATTTCCCCCTTCATGACATCTGTATGGGTCGTGAATTTTTATATAATTCACCTGTTTACTTTTTATCAAAGCTTAAAGTTATTAATTTAGGGCAGGCTGCTTTGAGTGACACACTATCTGCAAATAGTGTCCTAAGCTTCTCAGTCAGATCACGCCCCTTGCTCCTCACCAGCTCCAGCATCTTGCCTAAATTATGGTCACTTCCGGCTCCAAAAAAACCCAAGATGGCGATAGTCATAATTAGAGATGTACCGATACCACTTTTTCCTTCCCGATACCGATTCCGATCCCTGAACCTCAGGTATCTGCCGATACCGAGTACCGATCCGATGGGATATGAATTGTTGTATGTCTCAACTCCTAAAACTCTATGTAAAATATTATTAAATAAATACATAATAGTAGAATGAATGCCATAAAACTTTTTTTATTATTATTATCCAGTGTTGACACAGATCAAGACACAGGTTGAAGTGCAGCCACACAATTTGGTAAAAAAGACATTTTAAAGGCTACAGTAGAATGCTTTTTAAACTCTGCTCCTTTTCCATTTCGTTTGCCTGAATCGTGCGTATGCGTAATGACGTGAGGAATTACGTGGTATCAGATTGGTCATAGGCTGTACTCGCCGATACCTGATACCGCATTCTAGGCAGTATCGGAGGCATTTCCGATACTGGTATCGGTATTGGTACAACTCTAGTCATAATGCCAAACTCAAGGCTTCAAAGTCCACAAAGCAATGGGTAATGTCACGGTAGCTATGTCCATTAGTTTTACAGTCTACGATCTAATCTTTTTAGTTGCCATAGAATATAAAAATATTCAGTAGTGATCAGGGTGCATCAGAGGAGCTTATAAATTTCGGATTGTGTAAAGTGAAATAGTCTCCAATTCTCTGTGAAGGAAAATACTGCCTAGTGCCAACTTCCTTGTGGTCTGTCACTCAAAGCAGCTCTGCTTCTGATACCATGTTGTGTTGGGTTCTTTCTCAGACAGTAATGACCACTTTGAGTTTAGCATTCAGAACATTTACTCAAGCAACTAGCAGGCAACAAACACATACAATGTATGACTCTCAGTCATCTCCTGGCTAACTCAAGCTTGTAACCCGGAACCAAACTGAGCCCGCTTTGTGGCATAATCACAGTTAAAATGACAAACTGATTACATTACACCACACTATTTCTTCTATAAAGGTTCCTTTACTACGAGACAAAAAACCTCTAACTCTCACTAACATCTGGCTTTGTCTTTAATGTGAGAGGTTACAATCAGCTTTTATTCCTGGGACAAATCACTCAGAAAAAATCACATATTAATCGGCTCCAGCTCTGATCTGCAGTGATGCAAACATTACACCTGGGTGGACATGTTACTTTTTGCCCCTCTTCTGGTGCCTCTGTTGGTAACTTCTGCTACTCTTTGTCATCTCAGCCAAATAATTTGTCCGTCTTTGTCCAAGCAGAGCGTCAAACATTGTTCCAAATAGTTTGCATGTGTTGAAAAGGAACACTGAATAAGTAACAAATATTTTTTAAAATAACCACCGAAACAATTTCTACTGTTCCTTAGGTTGGAGATATACTTCTGATTCTGGAGGGCACATCAGAAAACTCAGACTGTTTCGAACTTCTGGATTTGCATGATGTAAAAACACTGTGTTACCCAAGGAGGTTATTAAATTGTTAATTCTGAGATCACAGCAGAAAAAATGACAGTGGCACCATCGTAGATCATAGATTTGTCATTGTGCAGAGAGTACAGTCATGTGGGCAAAATCCTACACTACCCCCACCGTACATAACTGTATTGCATTTTGTGGATGCATAGCATTAACTTCTGAGGATGCGCAGAACCAATGTTCCAAACAGAGGCAAGATACTTGAGGCAGCCGTAATGTGCACACAAACACATAGTTAAAATCAAATATATCTCCAGCTTAACCCTGTTTTCCAGTGTGTTTGTTCCGTTAAACTTGGCACACAAGAAAAAAAAGTAAAGGCATGCTCGTCTATTTATCAGGTTTTTCCATGTTAAAAAAAACCTGCACATACAAGCTAATTTTGGTTTGTTTAAATGTGGTGATTGACTCTTGACTTCATCCCGCTGGGCATGAAACATCTCTGAAATGTGAAGCACATTATCATCTTGGAATATGGGAACATCACAAGAGAAACGGTGTTTGCATAATAGTTGAGTGCACCTTATCCTGTAAAATAGCCTCGTAGTCTGAACGCTGGCGTGATCGCATTGAATGACTCCTGCGTGATTGTTTCCTCCAACAGCTCGAGGGCATTCTTTGAATGTAAACCCATAATGATTGTGGAAATATGAGTTAATTCACTATATTACTTTTTCCCATTGCTCAAGGCTCAAGGTTTCTGCTTATTCTTAGGTTGTGCCCCTCACACAAATAGCGGCTTTGTGAAGTTTACAATGTGCATTGTTTTTCACGGATATATTGATTCAGTTTGTTGGTAATTTCTGACGTCTTTAGTGCTATTTATCCACTGTCGTGTTGTGTATTGTGAGCTTTCACCTACTTGCAAGTTTCTTCCTCCTCATTAAATATAGTCTTTTTTCAAGGCAATTCATACAGCTTTGTCAGTGTTGCAACCCCAATTTGAGGGCTGACTATACAGCCTCGGGGTGTCTCATACTGCAAATACAGTGACTGTCAGACATGTTGTTATCTGATGCTGAACTTGTGTAACTGCCTTGTTGGTTGCAGCTTTTTTACACACCTTTTTTTGTGATGAAAGCCTCTGCAATATTTGCTATATGTCAGCTTTTTTTTTAGCAACTGAGATTTTATTTCAGCTACCATTTTTGAAAAACGTAATTGTAACAGACATTTAATCATCAAATTCAAGTTAGAACAAAAATATTAGAATTGGAGCTTTGCAGACGTTCATTACATATTTCATGCAGTTTGAACCAAGGATTTGACCTTTTAGGAACATGATTAATAATTCACACGTTATCCTCTTGAATAGATCTATTTCTTAACCTTCTATTCATAAGCAATGGGGGTTACAACCTCGGAAAGAATATATATCACAAGAAGCCTCGAGGGCTGCTCTAACCTTCTCTATCACAAATTAAAGAGCTGCAACAGGCAGATATGCAAAACAATGTGTCTTACATATGTGGCAAAGAACAGTGGAAATAAATCCACTATAAAATGGCTGCTGAATGACCCCAAGTTTCAGCCAACATCATATCAAGACTGATTCAGAGGCAAGAACCAAAACAACTCTCAGCTAATACAGCTCAATTTTTGGATTGTGAGAGCGTGGTGAGGACGGGAGAAGAGAGACGAGATAAGATCATTAATGAGAGGAGAATAAATGAGAATACAATAGGATGAAGGCATGCCTTTGTCAGTTCTGCACTATCATTACAAGTTGCAAAAGGAGAGAGAGGGCTGAATTGTTTCTGCATTATTCCCTCATCATTTGGCATCATTGATTTTTTTTTTTTTTGCGCTCACAAGTTGCTCTGCAGCTCCATTGATTATGCAGCCTGATTTTCCACAGGAGGGTAAAGAGTAGTGACTATGCAGCATTATCAGAGTTGACGGACAGAAGCTATTTTCAGTATTAGTCTCTGTAGAACAATAAACAATTGCTGTGTATTGATTCGTGGCTGGGCATTTGTATATAGCTGCAATCACTGAGGCAATATAGGTGATATTGCATCTAAAAGGAGACACATTGAATGGGTTTCCCTAAATAAATATTCCGCTATATGCTGTGAAACAGCGCCTTGAATGGTGATCTTAAAATGAGAAGGCATTTACCCCGGAGCTATGTGAAACAAATGTATTTCACGTGGAGTTAATGCCTTATTCCAGAGGAACGTGGAAGGCTTTCCTGCTGCCTGTTTCAGTCTCTATCAGCACGAACGAGGCTTTCAAACTGGCATTTGTACAAGTGCTTAGGTATGTGTCTGTCCTGCCGCACAGCAGACCCCTCAGCAATACAGCACGTAAGCCATTAAGGCTTCAGACGCAGCCATCCACCTCCCAGCACACACACATGAACCACCCAGACTGATGGAGCTCATCCAGAACAAATCCCATCTCTAATGAATCAATCTGAGCCCTGCAATGTGAACTGTACAATTATAAATATTTTGCTCTGTTGCAGCTTTGAGGAGGCTGTTTGCTCGTTATGAGCCAGATGTTGAGTGAGGACAAATTTCACACCAGTTTGTCCTTAACTCACCGAAAAACCACCACTGTTCAGGGGAAATTTTGTACAGAGTTGCAAAGTGAGGAAAGTGAAAACACAAGTAAGATTTCTGCACATACAGTATTTTCAGGTGATATATACTGTGTGCGTGCCACATACAAACAGTCTTGAGAGATTTGTAGGATAAACAACAAGCACAAATATGCATTCATCACTTCCTACTCTCCAGCTACTCAACATACATGCACACACTTGGGAATATGAGCGAGATATGAAATTGCACTCAAGAAATCTGTCAATGTGAGAAACCCCCCCAGAGTGTGCTGGTTATCTGAGTGCGCTGGAGTGCAGACGAATCCTGCGCCAGCTCTTTTAATACACTCCCTGTTCACTGAGGTCATAATAAGCCACGGCAAACATAATGATCTTCTTCATAACTTCCAGCCATCTGTTTTCTGCTCAAGCTGCTCATATCTGTGTCCACTGGATGAATGGGGGCTTCAGATGTTCTTCAGATGAGACTTCTTTTGAAAGCTGGGGTTGAAAGAAGTTCAATCTCAGCAGATTGAAGCTAAATTATATTTATAAATTAAAATCCATTAAATTCCAAATTCAGGGAGTCCGCTACGTATACATTCACTCACAAAGACATTCATACGGACACAATAAAAAACAAGCACCATAAATAAATAAATAAGTAATAAAAACATATCTGTATAAAGATTTGTAAAGTGCAGGTAGAGGATTTAATAGTCCTGTATTGTGACTTAGAATTCACAATTGTCCATGCACCCGTCCATTCCCCTCCTGCCCCCTCTGCAGGTAGAGGATTTAACAGTCCTGTGTTGTGGCTGTCTATACATGATTGTCCATGCCCCCGTCCTTACCGCTCCTTTTCCTAATAATTGGTTCATCAATAATATGTCAGAAAATAGTAGAATATGCCCCGTGTCTTCAGTGATTTAAGCAAATAATAGTCTGGGCTACAAATGGAAGTTTTACAGTAATGTTTTAGTGGCCTTCAACAAACACCCTTTCCCATCAGACCTTCCTGGGCTAAATGTCACCGCTCAACAGACGAGACGAGTCCATGATCAGGTTGAGGGGTCACTCAGATAGAAAGGACTGACTGAACACTGCAAAAGTTATTTAAACAGCGGGGATAAGCTGTGAAGTCTGGCGGCCAGTGGCTGCTTGCTCTGCTGCCATTCAGCGGCTAACAGGTGGAGCTAACTGCTAACAGCCACCGCTGCAACTAATGAACTCCACAAATTTGTTCAGCAGCTCCACCATCCACAGTCAGAGACACACAGCTGCTGCCGAATTATAGCTCACAACTTTCACCTGTGGCTGATGCTGCTCCGCTGTGAGTGTTTGTGTTCCAGCCTGTCTCTCATGCGGCATTTGAAGATAATGACTAGCATGGCCGTTCTCAGCTTTCAGTGATAGTCTACCCCAGTACTTTCGTCACGTCTCGCCAGTGAAAATTAAACATACATTTCATCTTAGTTTTTTATTAACAAGATCTATTTTAGTTCGTCATCATCTTGTTTTCATCATGGAAAAAGGTTGTTGACGTAAACTTTCATCATAGTTTTCGTCAACAAAATTGACAGGGGGACATATGCCCTGTGTAATTTGCCAGAACCAAAGATGACGTCTTCAAATGGTATGTTTATTATTATGTATGAAAAAGAAAAGCATCAAATTCTCACTTTTAAGAAATATGAAACCAGCAAACGTTTGGCTTTTTTTTTGTTTAAAAAAATTACCAAAGCAATTATGCATTCACCAAAATACTTGCCAATTAATTCTCTGTCGACTGACAAATTAATTAATTGACTAATCGTTGCAGCTCTACTGATACTGCTGATTAGTTGATATGTTTAAGAAGCCTTTAACAAATACACTTTCCCAGTCTGAGACCTTCATGGGCTATAGGTCAAGGCTCTGTTGAGACGAGTCTATGATCAAGTTGAGGGGTCACTTAGACAGAGAGGACTGACTGAACGCTTTAAAAGTTTTTGAACAACAGAGATTACAACTAAAAAATTGGAAAAACTACTAAACTACTACAAATACTCGTGCTACCACTTTTTGTAGTTTTTCATGGGACCTGTACATATTTATGCTCTTACAAAATAATCATTGTATAACCATAGTTACTGTACACATTATAATTTCGGGTTATTTTATTTACTAAGTCACCATACAAATTTATTTAGTCACAGAATATTGTGGAAAGATGAATTTTTGACAGGAATAATTCCACATTTTCATTTTGGACTCAGAGAATGAATTGTATTACTACATGCAGAAATTATTCCTTTATCCTTAATGGCAACAATTTTTTTATTTATATATTTTCACGTGTACCTTTAAATTGCTGTTTTATATCCCCTTAGACCAGTGGTTTTCAAACTTTTTGTGCCCAAGGGCAAGCCAAAATCTCAAGACACACCTGTAAATCTGTGCACAATAGCTTCTATAACATGTGTTATCACTCTTATCATGACATAAGACAATAAAAAAAGGGAAAAAGCAGACAGGTAGCTTTCGTGATACTATCTACTGTCTCTCTTTGTTGTAGGTCGTCTTCACTGGTGCTTTGTTGTAATTTGCTATGTACAATAAAGTGATTCATTGCTGCACTCAGTTTTAAATGTTATCATCCCTCACACTGGCTGCAAATCAGGGCTTTTGATGTGTCACACACTTACAATTCCAACGCACAAATAGTTCCTTGTGAAGGTTTTTTTTTTTTTTAAATTAAAGTAAATTAATTTTTTTTAGCTCAAGTTTGCCTCTCTATTAGAGTGCACACAACATACTGATACAGTCAATTAAAATCCATTCATAACTTTTTCTATAGGCTCAGCTGAATGATGCCATAACAATGTTTGGTTATCACAAAATCCCATGGATTGGCATCACGGCACACCAGTGTGCTGCATCACACCATTTGAGAACCACCGCCTTAGCCTCAAGTGAGAGAAAGAGTAACTATAGTTCCTACCTGACGTTGTTTTGCTGGGGACAGGTGTTAGTGTTACAAACGCTGGTTAACATGTGGTGCAGCTCAGTTCAAGTGAAGCTGAATGTACGCTGTCTCGCTGTCTTGTATGTTGGTGTGAATTAAAGGAAGTGTAATGAGAGAAATTGTAGCTTGCTTATTACCCACAAGCCAGAAGGACAGGAGAACACTACAGAACAAACAAGCAGGGTTACAGTTGTTTAACTTTGTTAAAACCACAATGGTTTCAATTTCTAATACCATGTGCTGTAGTGGATGCTGATTTATCTTCGAATATGGAAATTAAACACCAGGAACACAGCTAATTATTTAGATGGTCCGATAAAAAAGAAATGCTGAATGAAAGATTGCACTGAGTTGAAGCCAGAGGACGTGACGTCACAACGTCTCTTTTCCGTTTCCAAAACGTCACAAAGCTAAAGATGCTCTAACTGCTGTTTAACTACGACTTCAAGGCATTAAAAATCCCAGTAGACAGTGAACTGTATCTGTATCCAAAACCTGTATGGGGTTTTAATTAGATTAGATGCTGAGGCACCAAAGGAGAAGAGGCACATTTCATTAACAAACCAAATATAGCAGCGAGAGCTTTTGCAGGGCTTTTGCAGTTTAATGAGAAGAGTTTAACTGACTTCAAGCTGCAGACAAACTGGGTTTTTATTTCTGTTCACTGGATAAAACTTGTCAGGGATTCTTAGATGACACATACAGAGGCAGAGAGAGACGTTTGCATACAGAAACCCACACAGTGATGAACATCTCTAATGAGGCTGTGTTCGAGAGAAGCGGTGTATCCTTGTGCGAGGAGCAAGACGCTGTACTCCCACATATCCTCCTGCAAGCTGGCAAAAATCATTTTCAAAGTGCGTTTTCCAGTTTATTTTTCCTCGTTTAGAACAAATGGGAACATGATATCCATGAGCACAGATAAGGAGGAGCAAAGGAGCGCTGCGGGAGCCATAGATTGATCATGATAATCAGTAATGGCACTCACTGCGTTGTACATTCACTATTGATTTTCTCTCCTGTAACTCGATGTACAGAGTCGTATCCAGTAATATTTACGCCACTCCTTGAGGGTTATGGTTGTCCGAGCGAATAGTGTCTCTATCACTGGTGTGTACTGCAGTACAGTCACAGGGGACCCTCTGCTGTTTCCATGCTCTGGCTAGACCTCCATTAATCAATTCTCTAATAAGAGCGTGGCTTGTCTCGCAACAGTTTTCAAGACCTGCTACTTTCCCCCTCGCTTCAGTTCTCTTTGCACCTTTTATCCTATATTTCTGTTTCCATAGTCATTTCCGATGTTCTTTTCCTCACTTTAACTTCTTTTTAATGATTAAACTTTGAGAAAAAAGTGCACCCTCTGACACTGGGCTAGAAAAAGCACAGGCAGAGCTCACAATGTTGCAATGGATCTGTATAACTGTTTTGATCATTCACTGTTAAAGCAAGGACAGTGTGGCCACTTATACTGACCTGAGGATGATTCAGTATGGACTGAAGTTGTCCTTGTATTCATCATACTGGTGGATTAACATGAAGAGCACTAAAGGCTGCTCTTTAATGAATGATCCTCTGGCTAATGCATAAATACATATCATGCTGTAGTACAACTAAGCACATGTTTTTTTGATAATTTAGTAGGTTTAAAAAGGAATGGGAGGTAAATTTAGTTTGATTTCTGAATAAAGCCCTTTCTATAAGGTTTATACATGTAGGTTATACAAATGGTTTCATTTCAACATTGGTGGGGTTGTTAGCGCTTAAAAATAAGAACAGCATTTGGGTAGCCAGGTTGCTCTCAGCAACATTACTTACCCTGTTATGCACTGGCCTTTATGAAGGTCAGTGCATAACATTCTTTTCCCAAAACTTAGAAACACCATCCCAATTTTTAATGATCATTCTGTTGTTTTTGTTTGACACCAATTTGAAATAGAAGTAAAAACTGCAGGATTCTGTCACTGACATTAAGGTCTACTCTGTGGGTGGTATTACATCTGCAGTGAACACCATCACAGCTGAAATGCTCTGAAGTGAGACGCTGAACCCTAAACAGCCCGAGGAAAGCTGCACTGCTGGCCATCCAGCGCTCTCTAAACCAGTGTGTGCTTGATATGTGGAGGCCAGTGAGTGCAGCTAGGAGGTACGCTTGTAAAAAGGAAACCGTCATTTTGAAACTTATTTCAAAACTTTCTGTCGGCTTTAATAATGTGCCATGGCATAGGAAAGTGGTGCAGCAGATGCTGCTTTGACCACCCATAATCTCTGACAGGGAACAAGCCGATTCAGCGAGCAGAAAAAAACCCCCAGTAAACCTAACATGGTTCCTCTCAGTTTTGTTTCTTACTTCTTTTCTTTCTCCTTTATTGTTTGATGATGATGATGATGATTAAATTGTTCTCCTCGTTGCTTCAAACCTCATTAAAAACTCAGTATTATATATTTGCGGAGGAGCAACATTGCTCTGTCTTTGCCCTTTTTTTGTACAGAAACAGAGAATATGAGCACAAAAGAAAGACAAAGAGATATTTTAAATTTTCATCCCAAAGCAATTGGGACTACTGTGTGAGTGAGAGAGTGAGTGAATTATTGAAGGAGCCAATTACCTCCCCACATCAAATCGTTTAACAGTGTTTACCTTTTCTCTGAGTGGAAATACTGACTTTCACTTGGGGGGGGGGTTAACCCGGGGTATAAGCAATGGCATCAGATGGAATGTCATTTGGACTAGATAAGTGTGGTCAGATGGTGTCAAAGGGAGGGAAAATGATCTGATCACTACTACCAAAATGCAGCATTGCAGATGTTCAGGACAGCTACAAATACCTTGGGGTTCTGCAGGCAAAGGAGAACCATGAGGAGGCCACAAGGAAGTCAGCCACAGCCAAATACCTACACAGAGTAAGGCAGATCCTGAAAAGTCTGCTGAATAGAAAGAACAAGGTCTGAGCCATCAACACGTACACCCTGCCATGCATCAGATACCCCGCTGGTATAATAAGCTGGCCAAAGGAGGAGATAGAGGCCACTGATATCACGGCAAGGAAGCTTCTCATAAGGCATGGAGGATTTCATCCCAAGTCAGCAAGCACCCTGAGACTGTAAACTACATGTAGCGAGGAGGGGCGAGGATTGGTGAGTGTCAGAGCCACTGTCTGTGACCAAACAGCCAAAATGCAGGAATCCATCAAGAAGATGGCCCCCAAAGATGAGCTGCTAAGTGAATACCTCAGGCAGCAGAAATTCGAGAATGCAGAAGAAGAGGATGAACAATCATGGAAGGACAAGCCCCTGCTTGGCATGTACCACCGACAGATTGAAGAAGTGGCCAACATCAAGAAATCCAACCAGTGGCTGGAAAAGGTTGGAATGAAAGACAGCACAGAAGCACTAATCATGGCAGCACAGGAACAGGCAATTAGTACAAGATCAATAGAAGCAGGGGTCTACCACACCGGACAGGACCCCAGGTGCAAGCTGTGCAAAGATGATCCTGAGACAGTTCAGCACATAATAGCAAGGTGTAAGATGCAGACAGGAACAGTGAACATGGGACGCCATAACCAAGTGGCTGGCGTAATGTACAGGAATATCTGCACTGAGTATGGGCTGGAAGTCCCAAGGTCAAAATGGAAGACACCTCCTAAGGTGGTTGAGAATGACCAAGCTAAGATCCTGTGGGACCTCCAGATCCAGACTGACTGGTGATGGCTAACCAACGGACATCGTGTTGATTGTCAAACAAGGGAGGAAGGCAGTGGTGATGGATGTAGCAGTCTCGAGCGACATCAGGGAGAAGGAACACGAGAAGACTGAAAAATACCAAGGGCTGAAAGAGGAGATAGAAAAGATGTGGGGAGTAAAGGCAACAGTGGTGTCAGTGGTAATTACAGCACTCAAGGCTATTGGTCCAGCAGATTCCAGGTACAACATCTGAAGTCTCTGTCCAGAAGACTGCAGTCCTAGGAACAGCTAAGATACTGCACAGAACCCTCAAACTCCCAGGCCTCTGGTAGAGGACCCGAGACTGAGGAAGACACACCTCAAAGTCGGAGCTTCTGATGTCCGCTTTTACCTTTACCACAATATACAAGCTTGTGTTCTACTGACAGCTTGAGAGACTTTAGAAAATAATGTTAAAATCAAAAGAAAAAAAGAATAACTCTTTCCATTATTGCAATGATGGATGTGTTTTTTGATTGGGGCTGCACCAAACATGCATGTTCCCCTAATTCTGGAATATGATTTGTAGGCTGAGGACTCTGTATGGTTCATTTATAATGGTATGCTTATTTGCAGCTCTTGTCATTTTGATATAGCACTTGGCCATATTGCAATATCGATCATAATTCGATTAATTGTGCAGCCCTACGTAGAGGTCCCTTGATCCTTTGATCTCTCTGTTAATTTACCTCTTACCTCTTTGATACACAAATGTAGGACAAATTTGGATCAATGGTGCAACGATGGTGCAATGCCCCTGCATCAACCTAGTTAAAATGATCAAAAATAAACCTGTAATGATCAGTATACGATGTGCATTTTGTGACAGATATACTGTAAAATACAAGCTGAATTATCTCCCTGAGAAGCTCCAATAGAAAATCATGCACATACAGTGAAAAGTGGCACCCCTCCCCTTTTTTACCACAGGGACAAGATGAAACAATCAGAGAGACATGTGTGAGTGCTTACCTAACTCTGAATTTATTCATGATGCTCCCCTGGAAATGCCTGGGAATAAATCACTTCTTTCCCAGAAACGTTTCTCGTCTGGCCCCTGTCCCCCTTCATTTCTCCAGAGTTTTCCCTCAGAATAGGATGAGCTCACAGGGAAAAAGAGAGAAAGGGCAGCAGAAAGAAAATGAGGGAACTCATTGCCCTCGGAGGTGGAATTAGTTATCAAACTCAAGAGCACAATGCGTTTGCTCAGTGGTGCATTAGCAGGTAGATGATGATTAACTTCTCTTTGAGTTATGGACATATATTCTTGATGTAGAGCATTCTGGTGAAAGAAAAAGAACAAATAGTAGCCTGGGATAAGACACACAGGCTGTTTTATTCTGAGTATCACATGAAAGGGGACATTCCTGACAGAGGTGGAGGAAACATTCAGATGTAGATACTCCATTAAAAGCAAAACTCCTGCACTGAAATAGAAAAAACACTGATTCTTGTTTTACAGGGGTTTATATGCCAGACTATTTCTTGGAGTCTCTGCTGTTTGTCTATATCCTGGTCAAGAAATAGTCCCGCATTTATCCCCATAAAACATTGAACTGTAGTTTGTACACTTTGTATTTTGTGTAATTTAAGAGCCATTTCCAGTCTTTATGGTAAGCTAAGCTAAGTAGTTGCTGGCTCCAGCTTCATATTTAGTTACCATACAGATGTGAGAGTAGTATCGAACTTCTCATCTAAAGCTCAGTTCACGCTACATGACTTTCAAAGCTGTCGGTCATTGTACTATTCACACTACACGACATGCTGTCTTGTAATCGTGAGTCTTGAAGCCTTGTTTTTCACGCTACATGACTAACCTGTGACAGGAGGTGGCATACTACAAGAGCTCATCCCGGATGACTATATCATGATACGCTGGTCGAAGCACAACCTGGGGTTGAGGGGATACTCACTAGAAAATATCAAAGTCAAAAAGTGACAAAGCAGCTTCCAAGTAAGTTATAAGGCTAATAACTTACAGAAGCATTACATGCAACAGTCCACCTTCCACGTTCTTCTACACTCTTGTCTCTCCCTCCCTCTTAAACATACACAGAAACAGAGACACACACACACGCACACACCTTGGAATGAAGCGCAACGCCACTCGTCTCTGTCATCAACCCAGCCTCACTCCGAAGTCATCAAAATCTGGCACTTGGGCAGTGGCTTGCAGCATCAGATATTGACGATAAAAGCCGTCCTTTAACATCGGCATGACATGCGGCTGGTCACCATTATAGCTTAATGGCAACCGGCGTTGTCAGAGGGAAACACAGGGAACAAGACCGAAAGCTAAGGCGGCGAAAGTCCATATGGGGCAGGCAGGAGGGGTGATGGATGGGCCCAACAAACATCGACTTTCACCTGAAAAAGTGGTGTTTGCGTCCCGTAAGATTATAAACCCTGTACTTTTTTCCTAAACCTAACCACATGTTTTTGTTGCCTAAACCCAAACATGTATGTTTGGTGTTGAAGGAAAAAAAAATCAATTTGCCGATGTAGCGTGTTTATTTTGAAAGAGACTGTATGTAAACGTTAAATTTCCTGTTAAGTGTATTCTGAAGAAGATAATGCATGTAATGGGCAGTACTTGACACGGTGTCCAAGAATGTCAACAACCAACGCATTCAGGGTACCGTGCACGTTGTATCTGGACGTAGAAAGTCCATGACCAATGTTGATATGTGATGAGGTCGGAGTGATGTGTTGCTGTCCTTGTCCAGTGTCTTGTGCTGTCATTTGCTGGAGCTCGCCAACAAAGTCCCTGACAGGTCCAGATATTTAGCATGCTAGATATGCTAGATGGGGAGTGTCTGCGATGCATCGAAAAGTCTCCAAACTCACATCTTTGAACAGTTCACACACAGCGCCAATTTGCGAGCGCTGAGCCAATGCCAGTTTGCCTCTGATCTCGGCTGGGGAGCTTCAAAAAGTGAAGGTGAGCAGAATATCCGGGCTAAAGCTGTGCAGTGTGAATGGGACATAACTCTTAGCAAGAAAGCAGAGATTAAGTATTTCTAAAATCCTGGCTATGCCCCTGACATTTATTTCTTATATATATTCATGGTGTGTTAATTCTGATTCATAATATTTTAGTTGCATCTTGCTGTTCTGGTTGGTCAAGATGGAGCTCATTTAACTATTAATATTAAAATAATAACTTGTAAAGTTACCAGTAATTATAGCTGATATATAAACATATTTGAGTAAAAAATACAGTCTTTCCATCTGAATTGTTGTGAAGTTAAAGTGTAAAATATTCAAGTAAAATCGTCCTCATTATGGTGTATGAAGCCAAAGGGAAGAAGGGAACCTTTTAATGCTAATGATATTTTAGTGACTCCATCTGGGGAGATGCAGGGTTCAGAGGGTCTGGTTGTCTCAGGTTAAGCCCCCTCTCCTCAACTCATTGGTGTGATATGGTATATACCTCCAGTAGCTAATTAGGAGGAATTAGAAATGCATCATTAAGTTAGCGAAGCCATCTGTGTGACCACCTTTTCTGTCCTGGCCCTTGTTGGATCCAATTACCACAAGTGGACGGGGAGTTTGGCGGTTATTCAAACACAGATTGTAGGTGACAGACGGACAGAAATGAAGCAATAGTGCAGGTTTTGGAGGTAATGGTAGCAGCAGATAATCAGGTGTGTGTCAACGTGTGACTTGTTGCCCGTCTGATACTTAAATTTCCAGTGTCTTTCCATTTTCTGGCTTTCTGCAGTCCAGTCTTTTCCCTGTCATTGTGCGAGTAAGATCTGAGTAGAATCTGAGAGTCAAATGACACGAAACATAGATCTTTAAAACCTGGGAATGGGAAAAGAGAAAGAGAGATGGAGATAGAGGGTGTGCTTGCAATTGTGAGCCCACAATAATGCATATTTATTACATATGGTGGGAATAGACATTTGTATTCTCAGATCCTCCCTTGATGTCTTTCTAAAACATGCACTGCAGGCTATACGCATGGAAAAGCATGCTTAAATGATATACTTTCTCCAGCTCTCACTATTTAGATTTACATGCTTTGTTGATCCCTGTCCATGTCATGACTTATGTGCTGCCAGGCTTTTCTATATAACAAGCACATAGGCACGAACAGTATGCCGGCCTAGAGCTCCCTGTAGGGCGACGGCGGCTGAGGTCAGAAACAAAAGGAACATCACAGTTTGTATAGCCCTGAAAAAGACAAGCAGGAACACAGTACAAGCACGCCGGGACGACTGAGTCTTTGAATAATATATATGGGATGGGATGTCAATGCTGGCAAACAAACTTTATCACACTTGTTAGATTTAAGCAAGTCAGGTGCAGATGTTGGCTTAAATACGAAACAGCAATTCACCCTTTGATAGGCCCCACCCCTTGAACACAGACTGCCCAATCATAGCACTAGGTATGTGACTCAGAATTGACCTATGGCTAAGTCCCACCCTCAAACGCGATGAGCCAAACACAGTGCGTATAGCCATTGCCATTGCCTGGACGTTCATTGACATGCATCACACAAAGTCAGTTTTGTTCGGTTTTATGAGCTTTTTTGGAGATTAGAAGTTTAAAATGGTCAAACGGTGTGCATGGGGTACATGCAACTCCGACACAAGGTATCCTGAGAGGCTGGGCAACGAGGTGTATTTTTTTTTTTTTTTTTTGTGGGGCATTTTTAGCCTTTAATGGATAGGACAGACGAGCTTGAAAGGGGGAGAGAGAGAGGGAGTGACATACAGCACAGGCTGGAATTGAACCCGGCCCTCTGTGGCAGCAGCCTTGTACATGGTGCGCCTGCTCCACTAAGACAACAGCGCCTCAAGGTGTATTTTTTACACTTTAAACCACATCTCAACCGAGAAAAGTGTCTCCTTTGGATAAAGTTGTGTGGTAACGTTAGACCACAACATCAACTCAACGTGAATAAGATTAACAATGATGTCTACATCTGTTCTAAGGTAAGTCAACATCGTGTTTGAGGCAACATATTGTCACTTTGCTGGAAAGAAATAGGAAGTTATCTTTAACATCTCTAGCTAACGTTAGCTAAAGTTAGCCTAACGTTAGCTCCTAGCTGCGTTGTTCATCATGTCACCTTGTTTGCTGGGAGTTCATTAGCCTGTTTTGTTCTAGTTTTGTACTTTGGTGATCGTACATCATTGTTAGCTGTTGTCCAAAGGGCTCTAGTTAAGCTAATGTTAACTGGAGCTTAGCTTCATTAACTTATCTGTGGGTCCATGTCATTGGTCCGACAGCCCATTGGTTCGACATCCCATTAGTCCGACTGTCTGCGGTGCTGAACGGCTCGCGGCGGGCGTATGGTGCACCACGACTGGCTTGAGGTGAAGCAGGCTCACGGCTTATGTGTTTGTCACTTTCTTTTTCATTTTAACCCACACCATGATCTTTTCCTGACCCTAACCAAGTTGTTTTTGTGCCTAAACCTAACCAGACCTTAACCACAGGGCATCATGATGATTTCGGAACGGACTTCAGAACAATGAGTTTAATATGGTCGGAACAATGGGATGTCGAACTAATGGGCTGTCGGACCAATGGGCAGTTCCCCTTATCTGTAATCACAGAGATAACAAAGGTTGGCAAACGTTATGCTGAATGATTGTGTGTAATGTAGCACCAAACTAACGGAGAGACACTCTTGGTAAAGATGGTAAAAAGGCCGTTATCCTTTTCTCATATTCTGAGCCAAAAACCTGAACTTCAGTGGAACAATGCTGATCCTCTATCTTGTTGTCTTGGTGACGGCAATGAGATGCTGTTTATCACGCTTACACTGGGACCTGTACATTTTGGCTTGTAATTTAAGCTTTTCATTGACCTGCTCAACAATAAAATGATTAATATATCCCTCCAACCACGTGTGTTCATTGATGAAGGAAAAAAAACATCAATTTGTGTTGTACCAATGTAGTTCATTTATTTTAAAAGAGACTGTATGTAAATGGTTAAGTTTCCTGTGAAAATGGAAGTGTATTTTGAAAACAGACGATGCATGTAACAGGCAGAACTTGACATGGTGTCCCAGAACGTTAACAACCAACGCACCCAGGGTACCTTGCACATTGTATCTGGTCCATGTGATGAGGTCGGAGTGAGAGTGTGTTGGCCTGTACTAACGAGCACTGTCAAAGCGAGAAGCGCTCAGGTGCTGAGGGTAGGACAACAAGCAGCTGATTGGCACGAGTAGGTCACATTAGTGAGTGTAAATGAAACACTGGAGCTGAAAGACCTGCCTGTGGGTTCCCAGTCCCAGAGTTCTTTACAAGACAAGGACAGTCGCTGTTGCTCTGACATTGTTTGGTATGTGAAATGAAACATGCTAACGCACATTTGATGGCATCACCCAGGGAAGGAAAAATATACCAGAGTCCAATGTTACTCAAGCACTTGGCACTTACACTGACATATAGCTAAGGTGGAAGTAATTATAACACTCCTTCAAATTTCCAGGTTTTACTTTTTATTATTGTATGCTATATATTTTTTCATTTTCATTTTCAATAACTATCAACTCTGATTTGACATCGACTTAAAAGGTATTTTCCCCCTTTAGGCTGTATAGATACTATATATATTTTTATTTTTGCTATTTACAGTCACTTCTCTGTTGCTCGGCAAGGTGGAAAATGCTGACTAGCACCAGCCACATAAACACAGAACTAGACACAACCTTTGGGAGATTCTTGCAAGTCAACAACTCCTCTTGCAAAAACTTTCCACAAATAACCAGTAGCAGCAGACATGGCATGAATGAATCTCATCATGAAAGTTTTCAAAAGGTTAGGTTATTTTAGAGGCAAGGCATCGAATCGCCTCTATTGCTTTACCTGCCACTTCAACTTCAGGTCTTTCCCTTCCTGGCTTCATCCACAGGAACTATTGATGTTTATCTTTCCTTTTTCTTCACTTCTGTGTCAAAGGCCCCCGAAGACATCAAAAGCTCAGGTGAAAGAAGACGAAGTGGGAGATAAATCTTAGGTGATATTGTGTGTGAGTGTGTGTGAGGGAAGGAGCAGAGGGGTAAAGGGAGACAGCAGGGTGCTCTGGGCATCAGAGGAGACTTTAATCATCAGCTGTGAGGTGGGAATTCAGGGTGGGCCTTGAATAGATCTATTGTTCATCTCTGGTGGGTCTGGGAATAAACAAACAAGAAGCCGACGGCAGGTGCAGGTAATCCCTCTGTCTGTTACGGTTTTCTTTCACTCTATCTGCTCTCTGAAAATCATTGACTGTACATGCTCAGGAGCTCTGATGACTGACTGCTTAAAACCAAACTAAATGAACAGCAGAAAAAAAAGGACATTTCATTTGTTCTCACAAAGCGCTGAAAAGTTCAACCTTAAATGGATTTATTAAAGCAAATCCCTCCTGACGACTTGATCATTTGCTTTTAAAGAAATCCTAGAATTTAATATACATCCAGTTTGGCTCTTGAGCCTAGTTGCCCTCCCTCAGCTCTGTTACTTGACAGTGTTTGAGGGAGAAGAGCTCCATTTGATGCTGTAATCCATTGTCAGTTTAAAAAGAGGAAAAATCCCTTATGTTGGGGAAAAATAACAAATGATCTTTTCTTCTGTCTAGCAAAGAGACAACTGGAAACTGTAGGGAGGGAAAAGGAGGAGAAAACTGATCTAGCATTTTCTTTTGTTTGGTGTTGTTGAATTTGCTTTCACCCCTGGCCTGGAGAGACAGAAGTGAGACAGAAGTGAATGCTGGTTCAGTTCACACGGTGTCATCTCATTGTTTTCAGGCTGTTCCTGAAGGTGATACGTTGATGGCTGTTTCAGAAAAGTTTTTGTGTAGGGCATAGATAAAGAGTTTGTTTGTTTATGCCGAGGGAATGCGTCTTCACTGGCCTTAAAACTTCAAGCTACCGAAGTTTGGAAAAACATGGTAATTTACACTAAAGCTGTTGCTTGTTTAGTTGCTTATGTGTCCTATTTCACCTGTACTGAAGAATGCAAAAGACAAATACAAACGGTCATGAAAAACCTAAAAAAAAAAAAAAAAAAAAAGCCATAGACATTGAAAATAGCATTTTCCATGCCTGGAAAGTTTTGGAAACATAAATAAACCCAGAAAGTTTTGAAGAAGTCATGGAACTTTGCTTCACAAATACCTGTAGACCTGTAAACCTGACTGTAAAGTCAAACACATCCTCAGTGGGTGTTGGCTCTCAAGGGTTGTCCCTTGTCACCACTCCTGTGATATCCACAGAGTTGGGTATAACACGTTACAAAGTAACGCGTTAGAGTACTTTGATTACTTTTTGTAGTAACGAGTAACCTAACGCATTAGTTTGCTGTTTGAGTAATCAAATACTTAAGTACATTTTCAAACAAAACATCAGTTACTTCCGTTATTTTTGGAACGCTGGTCCTTCAGCTCCGAAACAGCAACGGCTGTCGTTTGGTTCTAATAACGGAGATAACGTTAAACCTATCAGTCTGAAAGAAGCCACGGAGCTTGTGATTCGCTACGTGGTCGGAGAAATGCTGCTGTTGTCTACGGTGGAGTCTAAATAGGTGGAGCAGGACTCGCTGACAGACATATTTCAGACTCAGGACTTGCATTATGCCTGGTACACGCTACACGCTGGTACTCACCACTTATCCCCGGTCATCTTTCACGGCGTGTGTGATGTCATCGGGTTATTCTTGTCCTGTTTTTATCGTTTTTACTATTATTAAACACTGCCAGAACTGTGTCTGTTCATGTGCCAGCCAACATGTTGTTGTAGTCACCTAAAAGCATCAGCAGATGGCAGGAGCTACATTTGAAGCGCCATAAGTAAACTATCAAGTTACTGTATCTTCCACAAGAAGTTCTGACAAATGTTTCAGAATAAAAGCCTATTTAGAAAATGGATTCTCTAGCCGAGGTTATAAGGGGCTTTTAATTTGAAACAAGTGTTGAGTTTGAAATGATGGTGCGATATGTTAACTTTACAAAGACAACGGAGCGGATAAAAAGTGAATATATAAACACACAGAGGGATTAATAAATAATGGACCGTCTATAATGTAGTTTGTTTCAAATGAAGCTGGGAGCCTCTGCAGTTGTGGTGAGTAAAAGCCCCGCCGCTATTTGTTAATGTTATTACTTTATGTCCGACCGTGAGGATGTACCATTGTTTGCTAGCTTGATGCTAATGACAGTAAGGTTAACTCAGCAGGTTGACAAAGTGCCTCTGCTGTTTCACACCATCATTTCCCCCTTTTACTCTGTGTGGTAACATCCCTAGAGGAAATATTAAAAATGCTGGGGTGTTGTTGTCATACAGTTGTCTACGGCAGCAGATCGTTCTGTGTTTCTACTGGTCAAAGTGACGGCAGTGATGGGAGAATTGGATCTCAGTGAAGGGCATGTGGTCCATAACTTTTGGAGACAAAAAAATGTAGGCTTAGCTCCCTGTGGTCCGTTGCCCAATAGGAAATGTGGAATACTCAAAAGTACTTTAAAAGTGCTTGAGTTACTTTTCTCAGGGAGTAACGTTGGAAGTACTTTTAAAGTAATTGAGTTACTTTACTCAGGGAGTAATGCAGTAAAGTAATTGGTTACTTTTTTAGAAAGTAACGCGGAAACATACTTTGATTACTTTTAAAGTAACCCTTACCCAACACTGGATATCCATGGACAGGATTTCAAGGCGCAGCCAGGGGGAGGAAGGGGTCTGGTTTGGGGACCTCAGAATTGCATCTCTGCTTTTTGCTGATGATGTGGTTCTGTTGGCTTCATCATGACGTGACCTCCAGCATCCACTGGGGCGGTTTGCAGTGGAGTGTGAAGTGGTCGGGATGAAATCTGATCCAAATCTGAGGCCATGGTTCTCTGCTGGAAACTGGTGGATTGCCCCGTCTGTGTTGGGGGGAGTTACTGCCTCAAGCCAGGGAGTTCAAGTATCTTGGGGTCTTGTTCAAGAATAAGGGTAGAATGGAGCATGAGATGGATTGCCGGTTTGGTGCAGCTTCTGCAGTGATGCAGGCGCTGCGCTGGACTGCTGTGGTGAAGAGGGAGCTGAGCAGGAGGGCAAAGCTTTCGATTTACTGGTCCATCTATGTCCCAACCCTCACCAATGGTCATGAGCTCTGGGTAATGACCGAAAGAATGAGATCGCAGATACAAGCGGCCGAAATTAGTCTCCTCTTTGGGGTGGCTGGGCTCAATCTTCGAGATAGAGTAAGGAGCTCCTCCCGCTGGAGGTATTTCCAGCACGTCCCACTGATAGGTAGACCCAGAACGTGCTGGAGGAACATGCTGAAAAAATCCTGAATGGATAATGTTATATTTAGTAATCTATAGATAAAGTGCATCTTTTACAGCGTCACAGTCTCTGCGTTTCTTCAAGCTGTCGACTTCATTGCTGCTGCAGTGGGTGCATTGGGCGAGCTAATATGTTATAGTGCTCTTGTGATGAAACTTATTTATTCAAGCTGTAGACAAGACGATAGAAGAGTAAAGAGAAAAGCGAGATGAGGTGAGAAAAAAACAAATTCGGACCATTAATCATGACAGCTGATTGTGGTCTGCACAATGAACATCTCCTATTGCTTTTCTGGCTCTGACATTCTCATTAGCGCTGTTCTCTCGTGTCTGTCTTTTTCTCTCTCACCATCTTCCTCTTACCTTCTTGTTTTTCTGTGTGTGACTTGATTTGGAAAGCAGCAGCGACAGCAAGCTAGATTATCTATTTCTTCCAGCAGAAAAACTGCTTGCCTCATAATACAATATATCATTGTTGATAACGCAGTAGTTAAAAAGTAATTGCACTTGCTTGGCAGGACTGTGGCTGTCATCTACAGCGACACAAATGATAGAGACTCAAGTAGTGAAACTACAGTTGGTGTTAACAAGAAAAGCTTTGATAGTTTTGAAGTACACGCAGCATACCCTGGAGCAAGACAAGGCTGAGCGTGAGATTAAACACAGCAATTTACAAGACTGGGTAAAATCTTGAGCGTGTATAAGGAAAAGAAAATGTTTGAATTGATTCACTTTCAAAAAAATGTGACTGAAATTTCATAGAAAAAAGGATAAACTCTGAAGTCAAAGTTTCCGAAACTGGGTTCAAGCACAATTGCTGGTGCAGAGTTCAATGAGTGCGTGTAAGCATGACCGACAAATTTTTGCAATTGGTGACCAGAGGTGCAAGAGCGATCTGGACGCAGTGCAGCACAAAATGGAAAAGAGGCTGAAGCAGGGTAATTACATTAACATGTAGGTGACCTTGAATAAACACAAATCACATTACCTGCTTTTATCACAAGCCTCAGACAGTTTCATGAGTCGCAATGAAACTCCAGTGGTCCGTTTCACTGAGGCTGTTTGCTTGCATGGCAGTTCACAAATATTCAAAGTAGTAAGCATCAGAAATGAGTGTCCCATACAAGTTACAGATAAAGTCACAAGTCCTACAGGGCTCCTGCACGCTCACGCATGAGAGGAGACAATGAGAGGAGCATAGACCACAACAATGCAGTTTTAAAAGTGGGACTAGGCTATATGAGTATATGTGTATATCGTCCCCATACGACTTTCTATGTGACTTTGAGCCTCATTAAGTGATGCCTAGGTCAGGAGATTGTAACCTGGCATAGCTGCTTACAGGTTTATTTTTTGTTATCTCCATGAGGCATAAGCCTGGAGGGGATCATGTGTTTCTTTGCATGTGTATGTGCATGTATCTGTCTATCCATCTGACTGGCCACAGCTAATCTCACATAGTACTGGACCAATCAGCCTAATATTTTGTGTGCACATTTATAATTGTATTCTCAAGAACTGCTTGTGGTTGTGGGAATTCAACATTGCTGAAAAATTTGCTTTATTGACTATTTTATACAGTCACTGACTGCTGACTTCTTACTCATCTCAGTTTGTGGTGGAGCATCTACAGATCAATTCCATACCCAATAGGTTATGACCCATTAAATTTAGGCACCATACCAGATGAGTAAATCCCATTTTTGTTAGGAAGCTGGGAGGAGCAATTCCAGTAAGTGCAGCTGGGCCACATGCATTGTCTTGAGGGCCCACGAACAGCTCAGCTTTCTAGTTTGTATCTAAAGTCTTAGAGGCAAGAGACATTAAAAAAAATAGGGATCCTGAAAACGACAATGACTTTGCTTACAGACATTTGTCTTCATATTAACTTTCTGAATAGTTTTAAGCAGTATATATTTTTTCATACTTTCCTTAAATTTCACCAGGGAATATGGTATACGACGGTAATTGTGTGAAACAAAAAGTAAAAGCTGAGCTTCTGGTGATAGAAGTACCCCCTAACTCCACACCCACTTTAAGCTAGGAGATGTATTTGAGTTTGGTGCGTTCCACAGGCTAACGTCAATGTTTCCCCATTAAACAGAAAAATACAACCGTACACCTTTTTGAATTCAAGTTTCACACTTTTACCAAGCTAAGACGAGCTTAATTGCCTTCTTACCTCATTGTAAAACTGACTTCTTCCAAACTCCACAGAAACAAAACTCATTAAAACCATCTTGATTCGTCTTTCCATTGCTCCAACATTTAGCTACTCTGGTTTGATCAAAATAAACCCATAATTCACAGAGTAGACATGAAAATACGTTGTATCTGTAGCAGTCTCTGCTGTCGATGGCTCATTTTTTACTAGTCCTGCAATGTTATCCCCATCACTTGCAGTCGCCATCTTTCTCAGCTCAGCTGCAGGTTCCACCACTAGAGACTGACTTCTGGTGGTGCATGCTCTCCATTGTTCGATAGAAAGAGGAGCATCTTTATACAATCATACCTTTGGGATTTCTAAATACCATGGCCTACCATAATACTGTGATACTGTCCAAGTCTCCAGTCCAGTTTTTCGGCAAATCACTTAAGAGCTTTTGGGTGAATTTTGGCCCTTTTTGTTGTATTTGCCCTCATAAGGTAATTTCTTTGTGTTGTTTTGTTGGTCCTCACCACAAATGTCCCTTTTGGTTTTGCATTTACATTTCAGGAGGAAGCTGTAATTCCTGTATTTGTATGATGATAACTTGTTATCTTTGAAGATAATGATATCTGTGCAGTTACTAGAGGCTACTTATAGTTTCATTAGGGAAAAAAAAGTTGGCATTCAGTAAGTCCTATCTGGCTATGTTTACACAATACAATAAAGCCACTGCAGTGGAAATGAAAATAAAATCACTAATGTGTAAACGGCAAGACTGAGAACTCCCTGTAGTGATCACAGAGACATAACAGGAAATACTGTTTTAATTATCAGAGTAAATGTGTTTGGAGTCATTATTAAAGCAGATAGGCAAAAAGTTAGGAACTGCAAAACTTAAATGTGCCTGTAACTGAGAAACCCAGCGAAGCACAGACTGTACCATCATTTCTTTCACAGATTACATTATACACAGGTTTGACAAATGATATACAGCTGGCTTGCCTGTATATTAAAGCATGGCTGAGATACATGGACAGCCACTGTGAATAACTTTACTCTTACATTTACCCTCCAGCACTGCAGCTTGTCTCACATGGAGCACATTTCCACATTTCCTATCTTCCAGGTTAAATAAAGGAATCAGTGATATAGGGAGAGAGTGAAAGGAATAGAAAAAAAGTAATTCAGCTCGCTATGTTACTGCTGCCTGAGGAAAACGTTTCCAGGAGGTTCAATTGTACCAATATCAATACACCCCATCCCTACACATACACTCTCTTCTTGAATATGTAACCATGTGAAAATGAAATGACAAAGAAATGTGACCAAAAAAGGTATTGTTTAAATTGTTTGTGTTGTAGTGACATCAGTGGTGGGGTGAAAACAAAAAATACAAAGAGCCTCAGCATGCAAAATGTCACAATGCATCTTTGGTGAAACAGTTCCAAACTCATATCTAACATGTAGGGCAGCCAGTATGGCACTGAATCATGTTTTCCCCCCGGAGTGCACTGTATTCAAAAGTTGCTGATGTTTATTTTTTCTTCATTTGCCATAGTATTATCAATAGGTTTTTAAAGACATTTTGCAAAAGGGGTGCCCCGGCCATAAACTAATGATATTTGGGGCCTTGACATGGAGGAACCCCTGGCCTAGACTGCACTGCATCACGTTTTCTCCACTTGAAGTACACCCTAGTGAGCGCTGCATTCCATTCTCTCCATTTTAAGGACACTCATTAGTACACCGCATTGCGTTTGCTCCACTGGAAGTGCACCCTAGAGGGCAATGCATCACATTTTCTATACTTGAAGTACACCCTTGTGAGCACTGCATTGCATTTTCTCCATTTTAAGGATACCCATTAATTCACAGCATCACATTCTTTTCACTGGAGGTGCAACCTTTTGAGCACTGCAGTACATTTTCTCCATTTGAAGGGCACCCATTTGTTCACTGCATCATGTTTTCTCCATTTTAAGGGCATCCATTTGTTCACTGCATCACATTTTCTCCACTTGAAGTACACCCTAGAGGGCACTGCATCATGTTTTCTCCATTTTATTTTATTCAAGTATGCGTTTTTTTTTATTTAGTTAGGACTGATTTTATGTGACTGTTGCCTTGTTGCCTTGTTGTCATTGTTGTTTGTTGCTGTTTTTTTTCATTGCTACTATGGCAGAATCAGTTGCCCCTCGGGGACAAATAAAGTTCTTGAATCTTGAATCTTGAAAATTAATTTTAAGGTCATCCAATAGTGCACTGCATTGTGTGTTCTCCACTGGAAGTGCAATCTAGAGGGCACTGCATCACATTTTCTCCATTTTAAGGATACCCGTTAGTTCACAGCATAACTTTTTTTTTTTTTTTTCCACTGGAGGTGCACCCCAGGGAGCACTGCATCATGTTTTCTTCATTTTAAGGACACCCATAAGTGCACTGCATTGCGTTTTCTCCACTGGAAGTGCACCCTAGAGAGCACTGCATCATGTTTTCTTCATTTCAAAGACACCCATTAGTGCACTGCATTGCGTTTTCTCCACTGAAGGTGCACCCTAGAGAGCACTGCATTGTGTGTTCTCCATCGGACGTGCAATCTAGAGGGCACCACATTACATTTTTCCCACTTGAATTACACCCTTGTGAACACTGCATTGCATTTTCTCCATTTTAAGAATACTCATTAGTTCACTGCATCACATTTGTTTTACTGGAGGTGCATCCCAGGAAGCACTGTATCACATTTTCGCCATTTAAAAGGCACCCATTAGTGCACTGCATTGTATTTTCTCCACTGAAAGTGCAACCTAAAGGGCACTGCATCGTGTTTTCTTCATTTCATTTTAAGGACACCCATTAGTGCACTGCATCACTGCATTGCATTTTCTCCACTGGAAGGGCACCCTAGAGAGCTCTGGATATTGATTTTTCCTCTTGAAGTACATTCTAGAGAGCACTGCATCGCATTTTAAGGGAAACCTTAGTTCACTGCATCACATTTTCTCCACTGGAGATGCAGCCTAGAGGGCACTATGTTGCATTTTCCCATTTTGAGGACACCCATTAGTGTGTTGAGTTGTATTTTCTCCACTGGAGGTGCACCATAGAGGACATTGCATTATGTTTTCTCCCCTTTAAGTGCACCCCAAAGGGCACTGCATTGCATTTTCTCCATTTCAAAGGACACCTATTACTGCAGTACATCACAAGTTTCCCACTGGGAGGGCTCCTTGAGGGTCCCGCATCATGTTTTCTCCACTGGAAGGGCACCTTAGAAAGCAGAAAAGTTGACTCACTGTCTATCTGGTACATTAGTTTGCATGCCAGCCAGTTGCAACTTTCTCCCTTTAAGGCGGACTTGAAACTAAAAGGAGAAAATGTATGAGCCTGATGGGAATTTTCAAAAATGACTACCTCTCTGCCCAATTAGCTTGCATGACTGAGAGTCTTCCTCTTTGCTAAGCTCCTGACAGCCTGCAGGCTCCTGAAATATCATGAAATGAGCATGTCTTAAAATGCAAATCATGTTCTCTGTGTATGAAAGGAAGAGAAATGTGTTTCTGCACCATAAAAGAGGAGAGGACTGGAAACAGACAGCAGAATGACATTGGAATAGAGCAGGAGGATCTGTTTTTACATTTGCTAGTGACCAAGAGTCTTTCCCTAACTTCCCAGTGAATACATTTCATAATCAGCGTGCATGGAAAATGAATGAATGGAGGCCTTAATGACCCTTCACATGTTTGTCATGTGACGGCTCAATCAACAGTCATCCAGCTTACACCCTCAGGTATTTTCACACCAGCAGTGCCAGTGTCTTTCTGGAGCTGAGTAATGTAATCTTTGCAGTGTGAAAGCAATTAAGAGTGAGGGGGCCAATCAGACCTGAAGGGGGAAACTGGCTGAGTACTTTACAACCTTATACATGATTCAGTGAACCTCACACACACTGTGAAACACAGAACACACAGGGAGAGAAGAAGAAGACGCAACATATAAACATAATCAGCTCACAAGCCGGGTAATCCAGATATCAGTGCAGACTTGTTAGCATACAGTGTGTGATACTGCAGCTGCAGGATGAAAACCTTATTCTTTAGCTTGATTAAAATCTGTAAACTATAGCACGCACAGTTCAGTGCTGCTTTCTAGTTGATTGATTTTGCAAAGCCATGACTTATTAATGCACTTACATTGAAAAAGCAATTTTGTATTCCAGTGTTGATAATGGGTCTAAATGAAGTTAGTCATTCAACTGTAATGGGGCCAAAAAAGTTGAAGCCAGATAACTGAGCTGTACTTGACTGCTATGACACAGAAAATGTTCAACTTGGTGATAATCCAAGTGGCATCAGTTAATTGACCACATTTTGAACAGTACATTTTAGTATTATTGTGTTTTGCCTATTAACTGATAGTGTTGAGCTTTACTGGGTTTTCTGCACTTTCTCTTACAAATCAAAAGACTGAAAAATGAATAAGTTAAAGTGATTTTATTGAGCACATTCAGTGAAATATTTGCAATTTTAATTTTGTGGAAATGAGAAAAGGAATAGATTGAATTTTAAATCAATATATGACATGCTTTCACTCCCTTTAAATAGGTAATTATTCACTTTTCCATGCTCTATATAACTTAACTTAAAATAACTTATGCAACATGACAGTCTGGAGGTTCAAACTTATGTCTCACAGAGTTGGTGATTAAAACTAAACTTTCATCTTTGTCAGAGAGGACTGTTCTGACTTCAGACTGTTTACTTACAGCACAGTTACACTCATAGATAACTAAGCCTCCTACCTGCCTGTCAAACAGCATCAACCTGTAAATCTTCCTGAGACAGTCCGGCTCAATGTGGAGTCCAGCAGACAGTGGCTGCTTGCTCTGCTACCATTCAGTGGCTAAAAGGTGGAGCTGCTAACAGCCGGTGCTGCGACTAACAAGCTCCACAAATCCATTCAGCGGCTCCACCATTACAGCTCACAACTTGCACCAATGGCTGATGTTGCTCCAGTGTGAATGTTTGCTAGCTAGCGAAATGTCTTTCAATTTACAATAGTCCACCATGAACATTATCGTCACGTCTTGTCTTGTCAGAAACTGAAACACAAATAGAATTTTTTAATGTATTTAATACGAGTGTTACAATTCCTTAAATCCATATGTTATTTAGACTTTTAACTATATGGTTACAATTTCATTAAATTTTCCAATTTAAACACTTTTTTCAGCATTGACGTCTATTTTTTAGACTATCAGGTCTTGATTTGTGAAGATCAACACATCTTTGGTTTTATGTCCTGACGACTACCATTTACATTTTCAAATTCCTCTTTAAAAGGATAGGCTACATGCTATCAAGTGTGACATAACCAATGTGTTTCCCTCATCATGTAGGAGCAACATTGCTATGTAAAATCACCTCTAGGTAAGAGTGCTCCTATCTATTGGCCACCAATTGTTATCAGCTGATATTCATTCTAAATAGTTTGAAGGCTGATCTAACAAGCTGATCAGATGACGCAAACACACATCGTGCAGCTAAAATAGCTTTACTCTTCGGGCAGCTCTAACAAACTGCTGACGTCCAACTCACCCCTCTGACTGCAGACCCAAGGTCTCTCATGTTACTCACCACACACACACGAACACACACACACACTGCACTAAACGCTTCTATGGTGGTGGTGCAGTACGTGGCATCTTTATGTATATCAGCTCTGTCTCATCTGCACTTCTGCAGGATTTGAGTCCTTTTGTCTCTACAGCTGGAAACAAAGGGTTTTGATGTAATTGCTCAAAAACCTTGTGAAAATTTGGAAACATTTGTTAGGTAGGTAACCAGATGTCAAATGTTACATCTACACATGCAGGGGCAATTGTAAATGATGTTTTTAAACATTTTAAGCCCTTGATCTGAATTTATCTCCTCAGACATGCACGCAGGGCCAGAGGGTGGGGTCAACGACAATAGAAACTGGAAGCTAGAATCGAAATCGTGACAACCCTAGTTTATGGCATGATTCAAATTGTTGTGATGGCAGACATTTTTGTTTGGAGAAATATGAGTCAATCACAGTGAAAACTGCTGTGCGCTCTTGGTTACATACAGCTGATTCATCGCAGAGATTCTGGGTTGAATGTAGGTTGTGCTGGTGTAGTTGAGGAAAGGGGGGTATTTGTGTGCATTGATTCTGCAGGTGTGCTATTTGACTATACCACAAGAAAGTGCAGAAGTCTCCACAGTTTCATTTTGCTCCTTATTATCTATAGTAATATTAAGTGTGCCAATGCACAAAAAGATAGAGCAAAGAAAACTCTTGGTCCGTCATGCAGAATACCTGAAACACTTGATAATGTTCAACCAAGCTTTCCAGCACCCTGAGGACATTTTCCAAAGCCTGCATGTACAAGTAATAAGAGGGTAAATTCCAGCACAGGGAGGCTCCAGCAGTGTTCTTATTATGTTTGTTTAAACCCATTTTTTTAACCATTTTTTGAACCTTTATTTGTTTGATCCCTCTGGTAATTATGACAGCAGATTCATCGATTATCCATGGTGTGTTTTCTTTGTTTGTAATTCCCATTTTTGCCGTTGCGAGACAAATCAATCCACGATTTTGTTTCTTTTTATGTCAGCATACACAACCTTTTATAGACGATGCCTTTGCCAGCCCTTTGAAACACAAACTGTCTTTATTTGGGTGTAAAATACATGTTCAGTGGCATCCACGCACCACAGGCATCTATATCTGTAGTGCTATTTTTGTATGCACATTACCAGATGATGATTGTATTCCCCTGCTGTCCTTCTGTCCTTTGTAGCCATCTTCCATGTTTGACAGCTCTTAGAGTGATGCTAAACAACTGTTGTCATTGTAGATAATGGTTACCTTAAAAAAATGGGACTTCTCTTCACACAGTCGTACACATCTTCGTCTCACACCTGTACTAATGTTCTCTTGGTTTAGACAAAAGCAGGAGAGGTTTGTTGTTGCCTTTTAGTTTCAGTCTGTTTATGGTTCAGACCACCAAAAAAACAAGCGCTGTAAATATAAAGTCACTTGGACGGAGAGATAACTAATTAATTAGAAAGTTTTGGTGACCTGTTATTCTGTGCCGCACAGACCCAGGGGGGAAAATAAAAACAAATTTTGACTGACAACAACACATAATTCACTTTATCTGTGCTTCAAGGATTTATTTATCGTCTCTGGTGTTCTGACCAGAGAATTACCAGGATATGAGAATAAGTCTCAACTGCAAACAGACAGCATCCATTATGAATAACACAGAGAGTAGAACATGATGAGGAAAGGTCAATCTGGGAAAACACCACAAGTAAACAAAAAGACTTTGCGTTGACCTCATTTATTATTGATTC
Organism: Epinephelus lanceolatus; assembly: GCF_041903045.1. Taxonomy (NCBI): domain Eukaryota; kingdom Metazoa; phylum Chordata; class Actinopteri; order Perciformes; family Serranidae; genus Epinephelus; species Epinephelus lanceolatus. The sequence goes on from NC_135748.1 coordinate 24,679,514, forward strand.
ATAGGGATAAAAGCTTATAAATGGTGGCTATTTGGAGCCATAGAAGAGGGTGCTGACACTGTTGGGGATTAATGGTGTAGGGACGAAGAGTGGTGTAGACTGCAATGAGAGCAGAGAGAGATACAACAAGTAGTGAGGACACTGAGGTCATGTTCTTAGTATTGTTTCCAGGAATCTGGGGATTTCAACAACCTGAGGAGTACATTCTACAGTTTAGGAATTTAGGAAACAATTAAGGAAAATCCCTTAAAATCCCTTTGGGTGTGTGGGCGGCACGGTGGTGTGGTGGTTAGCACTGTTGCCTCATAGCAAGAGGGTTGCCGGTTCAATCCCGGGTGTGGGAGCCCGTCTGTGCGGAGTTTGCATGTTCTCCCTGTGTCAGCGTGGGTTCTCTCCAGGCACTCCAGCTTCCTCCCACAGTCCAAAGACATGCAGATTGGGGACTAGGTTAATTGATAACTCTAAATTGTACATAGGTGTGAATGTGAGCGTGAATGGTTGTTTGCTCTGTGATAGTCTGGCGAACTGTCCAGGGTGTACCCTGCCTCTCGCCCGCGACCCTCAAGAGGATGAAACAGTTAGAAGATGAATGAATGAATGAATGATTGGTGTGTAGACATTAGTAAGGCAGGGAGGGAGAAAATTTTGACCTTGTTTTTTTTTTTTGTGAAAGAACCAAAAATGACCTACTTACTTCATCCATGTCACTGTTCCCCAGACCCTCATTCTCATTGGTAAAAATGCATAGTTTATAACTTGAAAAACATGTTGAAGACTTTCTGGGTTGCAAAAACTTTGCAATGCACTTTGCAAAGTCACATTAAAGGGACAGTTTACCCCACAATCAAAAAAATATGTGTTTTCCCTCTTGCCTGTAGTGCTACCAATCTATATTGTTTTGGTGTGAGTTGCTGAGTGTTAGTGAAATTGGCTTTAGAGATGTGTGCTGTCCTTGGAATGTAATGGAACTAGATGGTACTCAGCTTGTAGTGCTCAAGGTGCCAACAAAAAGAAAAAAAAATTGAAAAAGTCAGCAGCAATGTCTCTCTCCAGAAGTCATGACTTGGTTACTCAAGATAATCAACAGACCTTGTTGTGAGCAGTTTCATGTAGGAACCATTTTCTTTCTACCAAACAATAACTACCAAATGTATCACTGCGCAGAAGGTAACATACATCTAATGCTAGCTCAGCTAGCACCACTGAGCTAGCTAATGTTACAGCTTAGCTGATGAGGACGCCATTCCCATGAGTAGATGCACACATCTTTCTGTGTGGCTGCATGGTTGGAGAGTGTAATTTGGTAGAGAGAAAACAGCTTCTGCATGAAACTGCTCTGCTCAGCCAATGCGACATTATGATTTGCCAGTCTACATCCAGGGGCGGGACATAGCGAAGGGTCAATACATAGGCTACATCTAGGGGCATCCTTTGCAGCAGAGCTGTAACGTTTGCTAGAGCGGTGGTGGTAGATGCATGCTTCCGTGATACAGTTGTGGGCGTAGTTTGGTAGAAAGAAAATAGTTCCTACATGAACCTGCTCACAAGACAAGACAGACAAGGTCTGTAGATTATCTTCAGTAACCGGGTCACGATTCCTGGAAACAGACATTGCTGTTGAGTTTTTTGGCATTTTGAGCACCACAGGCTGTTTTAGAGCTTTACATTTTTGTTCTGTATTTTTGTTCTGTGCTGTCTGTCTGTAACTTATGCTGCCTGTCTTGACCAGGACACTCTCGAAGAAGATATTTTTAATCTCAAGAGGTTTTTCTGGTTAAATAAAGGTTATATTAAAAAAATAGCACAACAGGTAAGAGGGAAAAAATGCACTTTTGATTTCGGGGTGAACTGCCTCTTTTAACTTTACTATTTCTGGTTCCTGCTGTGCATTGCTTGACAAAAAAAACCTGTGAACAGGTCCAGGTGCATAATAACTGGAAGTAAACTGTATTTCTGCTTTAACCTACACAACAAGCTTTCTTTTGTTTTCACAAGATGAATCAACATACACCAACACAATGTGCCTGGGAGACACACCTCTATGAGGTGACTGAGTAGAAAAAATGAGTAAATGGAGCAGGCGTTTTTATCTTATTGCATCAAATACAGAAAGATATCGAGAAACACAGATAGTTTGATAAAGCTATTAAGACTAAGAGTGTGTCTGTCTTAACCCAAGAAGTCATGAAACAAAATGGCTTCTGATCTTCAGTGACAAAGACAGGAAAGTGCTTTTACTAGGTTTGATCTCCTGGTGATCCTTTGCCTGGATAATCTGATTGATCAATTTGAAAGATTTAGCGCGTCATTTCTTTTCCTAAAGCCCCGAGCTTTAAGGGATCAGTCTGCCATCATGATATTTAGAAAAAAACAAACCAGCCATTCATTGTGCACATCTGCTCTTTCAAACATTCATTGAGGTAAATTTAGCAGGGCATCTTGATGGTACGTGCAAAGGGAGCAGAGTAGTGAACGCTTGTGTTTCACAGATTGCATCATGTTGGCCTTCAAAGTGTCGAGGTCTGGCTCCAAAATGCTAATCACTCTTGTAGGCAATCTGACGGAAACACAGAAAACAAGGTGGATTTTTAATTTTTCTAAATTCCCTCAGAAGTTTACAGTTTCATAAGACAAAGCTTTCATCTGACAGCAGTGTGGGTGTGACAGTGTGCCAAGTCGCCAAACCACAAGCTTTGAGTCACTGTGATGGCCGAATAATCAGGTGGATAAGAAGAGTGGGAAGCAGAAGCAGCCTACACTCACCTTTGTGGTGACCATAACCAGCTGTTACGTAACCGTCTTCCTCACCCACTGAGACGTCATGTGGTTTCTAGAGTATGAACTGATTGGCAGGACTTTGAGGTTAACAATAACCAGGTGCATGAAGTGGGCAGTTTTCCATTAAACCCTAGTAACAGCTTTTTATGATTGAATTAAGCTTAAAATGATCATGTAGGAAATGCACTGTGTGGTTTATGGATTTATAGTCGACACACAGCTTGAGTCACTGGCTCAGAACTCCTCTGGGCATTTATTTATTCAGAAGCTACTCCTCTGTCTTGTTTATTGAGTAATTAATTAGAGCACCGCAGAAAGTGGCGACTGAGGTTATCATTGTTTTTCTTGTTTGAGGCATCACAACCTCACGCAGCAAAATAAATAATGTGCCGTGGAGATTTGACTACCGTGAAAGGCCAAAGGAAAAAAGATAAAAGCAATATTATGAAGAGTTCTTCATATTTACATACTCCTAAAACTAACAGAATATTTTTAATCTTCATTTTTCAGTTTTTCAGGGATAACATTTCAGGCATGAGAGTTACTTTTCCAGGCGAGGGGATGAACATTAAAGCCCTCCAACATTTCTGTCTCCTCTTGTACACTGTCTTTCTGTAGTGCACAAGGTTAACTACACTGAGTGTTATCCAACTATCAAAGGTTCAGGTAGGGGGCAGCTTTGAATTTTGGGAAGGAGAAAGAGGAAAGGTGTAGACACATATCATAAATATTGTATCGCTATAATCGCTGAACACTGAGAGGTTTTAGAGGTATTCACCGTCTCTTTCTCTGCAGGTGTATTATTAAAAAAACATACCTTCATCTTTACAGCCGTATCTCTTCTGCCTTACAGAGGCAGACACCAGAAACAACAGAAAGAGTGGAGTTGAGAAAATGGGTTCAAAGTGTTAAGTCTTAGCCAAAGTCTGTAACAAATATTACAGGCAAAAAAGTAAGAAAAACTAATAAAATCAGATAGTACTCTGTGTTTGGAACATCTAAGCTAGATTTAGGTATTTACTTACCCATGTATATGGCATAACAAACTCTTCCTAAGATGTTGGAACATCAATATTGTGTTTTTCAAAGGCAGAAAATGAGGAAAACTGGAAAAATATCTGCACTTTAGCTTTAGCTGAGGCTAGCCACGTCACTGTAGTTTATACCCCCCAACGAATTGCACATTTCTATGTCTTAGGGCTGCTGTGAAGCGTCAGTAGCACTGATGATCGTCATGGACTGAAATGTTTGTTGCTGTTTTTGATAACTTTTTAATAATAATAATAATAATACATTTTATTTGTTTGGCACCTTTCAAGGCACTCAAGGTCGCCTTACAAGTAAATAACAGAAAAAATAAGAACAGTACAGTAGCAAATAATAAATATACAAATAACAAACATGCAGAACATAGAAATAGCAAAATAAATGTACAAGTAATAAATATAGAGAATATACAAATAGAGATGGCTAAACGGATGGATAAACTATTAGGATTAAAGGGAGTAGGCAGTTTTGAAGAGGTGTGTCTTGAGGTGTGACTTGAAGGTATCAACTGAGTCCAGATTACGGATGTGTAGTGGGAGAGTGTTCCAAAGTCTGGGAGCTGAGCAGCTAAAAGCACGAACACCAAAAGAACTGAGTTTGAAAGGAGGTGTGGTGAGCAGAGCAGCCGATGAAGAACGGAGTGGACGAGGGGGGATATATGGGTGAAGCATGTTAGAGAGATAGGGGGGGGCCAGATTATGGAGGGCTTTGAATGTTATCAGGAGGAGTTTATATTGTATTCTTTGCTGGACAGGGAGCCAATGGAGCTGGATGAGGACTGGAGTGATGTGATCAGAGGACCTAGTGCGAGTGATTATTCTAGCAGCAGAGTTCTGAATGGTTTGTAAACGGTGAATGAGTTTGTGTGGTAGACCGGTGAGAAGGGAGTTACAATAATCCAAACGAGAGGTGACCAGTGCGTTGATGAGGACTTCTGTAGAATGCTGAGAAAGGGAGGGGCGGAGTCTGGAGATATTACGGAGATGAAAAAATGCGGTGCTTGAGGTGTTGTTGATGTGGGAGGTAAATGAAAGGGTACTGTCCAGAATAACACCAAGGCTTTTAACTTGTGATCTGGTGGGGACCAAACAGCCGTCGATGGGAATACTGTGGGGGTGGGCTTTGGAGAGTGATGACTTGGATCCAATGAGGAGAACCTCACTTTTTTTGTTATTTTTTGTACTTTGAGCACCCTTCTTTTTATGCACGGATGTTCTGAAAAAAAAAAATCAAATTTTTTGGCATTGATCTCAGCCAGTGAACCTTTTTTGTGACTGTCCAGCCCAGTTGCATTGGTGTGCAGGTATCTTGTCTGCTGTCTTTTCTTGCAAATTGCTATGACATAATTTAGGCAAAAACAGCTACTTCCCTATCTATGTATATGGTGTGATAAACTCAATTCCTAAAGCCCCATTTCCACCAAAGACAGTGGGGTTGTTGTTTCTCACAGCTCTATTCAGTACTCGCTATGTAACTAGTACCGGATCTGTGTGCTAGGTACCCCAACAGAGGGGGGACCAAAAATGGGGACTGTAAGGAATGGTTCCATTGGTACCATCAGTGTTATTAGTAACGCGTTACAGTAATGCCGTTAGTTTTGGCAGTAATTAATACTCTAACGCGTTAGTTTTTAAATTCAGTAACTCAGTTACTGTTACCAAATGGTGCATTAATCCATTATTTTTGGCCAGGTTTTAAAATGGCATGCAGCATGCAGTATTCCTTAACAAACTGAAGTTCTCTTTCACTAAAACATTTCAGCCCTAAACAATAAAAGATAGTCAAGTCAGATAGAGGTATATGAACAATTCTTACCAGAGCATCTTAATGAAACACGTCTCTCATCATCTCTGAAGTCACTGTCGACCTGCTGGCCTCACCACAGTGCTGTAACGTTACATTAAGCGGTAGCGCTTCTGTAGATTATTAATCCTTGCAACATTATATCCAGTGATGTGATATCCATTGTTATCCAGAGGAAGCTTTTGCTGCGGACAGACAATGTCTGCGGTGGGCAACAGACTCAACATCATCATGTAGCTCTTCAAATGTTCTCTTTAGCTCATTTTCCATATTTGTATCCAAGTACAGTAGTTGTAACACGTTTAGCTGCCTGACAGCAAGTAGACTCACAAGTCAGTCTTTAGACACTTTGCCTAAAGGGAAATTTCAGTTTATTTCATCCCGTCTCCTATCGTCCTAAATTTGTTTCAAGTCACTAGTGACATAGAAATAATAGTTAGCATGTTAGCCGTTAGCCTAGATACAGCCGTAGCGTCAGACCTGTTAAAATGTAAGTGAATGGGCATCCTTTCAAGTGCAAAGTTAGTCCACTAAACAAGCTTTTTCTCCACAAAGACTGCCTCATATCGTTAGGATAAATGTCAGAGAACATATAGAAAACGACATGTAAACGTGTTGTCTTACCTTACCGGTGTGGTGCCATGTTTGTTGTTTACCATTTAGCTAAGGCTGCAACCGGTCCCATTCCTTGCAACAGAGGTATTCCTCTTCTGTAGGCATTGGGGTACAGCATTCACAGGTAACGTTACACCACCAATCTCCAGAACTAAAGCCTTGCAGCAGCCATTCCTCCTCTGTCGTCCTCTACCTGTTGTGCCTCTCTCTCTCTCCTCCTTCGTTCTTCAATTTCACGAAGCTCTTCGTCAGTATATTCTGGCTCAAATAAATAAGGGCGGCCATCAAATTCTGCAAAATCAAATTCCTCCTCCACAAAGTTGAAGTCTGGCAAAAAGTCAGCCATTATTCTATAAATCTTTCATAAAATAAATGAATTAACTTTTCAGGCTACTGTCCGGTTCTGCCTTGCAGCTGTTGCTGCTTGTTCTCGTGAGATTTCAGGCACGGTATGAGATCGCTGCTTGTTCTCACGATATTTCGGCCGTGCTTTGGGAAGCAGAGGTAAATGGTAAACACACTGTAAGGTAAGACAACAACTCTGAAGACCACCTAAATGTGGAATGTTAGTATATAGGCTTTCCACATCAAGAGTCGATGGCCGCCCTTATTTATTTATTTGAGCCAGAATACACTGATGAAGAGCTTCGTGAAATTGAAGAACGGAGGAGGAGAGAGAGAGAGGCACAACAGGTAGAGGAGGACAGAGGAGGAATGGCTGCTGGAAGGCTTTAGCTCTGGAGATTGGTGGTGTAACGTTACCTGTGAATGCTGTACCCCAATGCCCACAGAAGAGGAATACCTCTGTTGCAAGGAATGGGACCGGTTGCAGCCTTAGCTAAATGGTAAACAACAAACATGGCACCACACCGGTAAGGTAAGACAACACATTTACATGTCGTTTTCTATATGTTCTCTGACATTTATCCTTACGATATGAGGCAGTCTTTGTGGAGAAAAAGCTTGTTTAGTGGACTAACTTTGCACTTGAAAGGATGCCTGTTCAATTACGTTTTAACAGGTCTGACGCTACGGCGGTATCTAGGCTAATGGCTAATATGCTAACTATTATTTCTATGTCACGAGTGACTTGAAACAAATTTAGGACGATAGGAAAGAGGTTGAAATAAACCGAAATTTCCCTTTAACTAAAGACTAGTTACTATTTTTCAGTAACTAGCACAACACTGGGTACCATCCACAACGTTTCACAATGGAAACAGAAGAATGTGTACTAAACTGAACTGTATTGGTCTGGAATGCTTGGAGGGGCTTAAGATGTTCCATGAAACAGGTTGGAAAACATCTGTAATATGGCTTTTGTTAAGACGAGCTGTGGGTGCATGCTGGCTAGTTAAAACTAGCTGGAGTAAAGTCACCGTGGTCAGGTTGTTGTTCTTGCCTAGGCCTACTGTTTGTACGTATTCCTATGAAAAGTAAGACACGTAATCGTAAGTCAGTAATTTCTGTATAATCCATGTAATCAGGAAGGCCGTGATCACCAATGCACTGACGGAAGTAAAGAGGGAAACTCTGCCTAAAGATGCAGATTGGGGTGGTGGATTAGTCAAACAGACAGAGGACTTTCCCCCAGATACTGGTGTTGGAGTCAGTGTTAGGAACTGTATGAAACCAAGTGAGCTTTGAGTTATTTTAAGGTACGTCATTACCATGTTTCTTTTTCTAAACCTATCTTGCGTAGCTTTATGTTAAATCTGAACTTTACGTTATACATGTAACGTGATGACGGCATTTGTGAGGCGCTAATTCATTACGTATTTCCTGCGTAATTTACACTTTTTTCCTTCCAAAATTTACATATTTCCATGACATGATATCTTGTAAGACGAAAAACAGATTTTATCCAATGGTTACTTAGGGTGTAAATCACAAGTTTTATCATTGTACGATAATAAAACAATTATTGTACCAACAATTTGGACAACAAAACTATATTTGCTGATATCAGAAAATCTGCTACAATACCATTTTGATTCAATTCAGGGAACTGCGATTGTTATGATACAGTATCAGTAGATATCATCAATGTCTTTTTTTCTTGGCTGCCTACCTATTATCCTTGGCACTTTTCAGCTAGCATTGTTTGAATGTTTGGGAAGGAGGTGTGCTTTAATGGAAATGGTGACACAGACATGCCATGGGAATTTCAAAATAAAGGGTGTTTCTTAAAGATGGCAATATGTATAAATGTTTTTACTTTGCATTGGTAAAATAGGATTGTTGACCATTCACTCAATATACACGGCCACAATAAATACACCCCGAGTAACTTATGCGTTTTATCCACTTTCTGCGCTTTATCCGGGTTGTAAGGCAGAAAGGTAAATCTATTATTCTTCACTCCAGTCACATCCTCCAGCTGCTCCTGGGGGGATCCTCAGGCATTTCGAAATAGATGGGATATGAAATCGCTCCGGTGTGCGCTGAATCTGCCCAGGGGTCATGCCCTTCTCTCCGGTGGGCATGCCTGGAATACATCAACAGGGGCACATTAGGTTCCCAAACTATCTCAACTGGCTTCTTTTAACATGAAGTGAGCAGTGAGAGATCCCTCCAATATCTGAGCTCATCCCGTTCCTAAGGGTGAGCCAGGTCTTCGTGAGAGGAAAGCTAAATTCAGCCCCTTGAATTTGTGATCTCATTATTTCATCACCACCCAAAGACCTCTTGTCTGTAGGTGAGGGTGGTAACCATAGGGGAAACTGGTAGATGGAGAGCCTCTTCTTCACCCAGCTTCACCATGACTGTCTGGTACATCGGAAACGTCACTGCTAATCTGACTGTCACCATTCAACACCTTCCATTTTAAGTAGTGCTTTATAAAAAGGTTAGGTGCAATTATTATGATGTTGTGATATACTGTAAGAAAGACAAAATATCTAATTATAGGAAAGTTGTCATAGTGTAAAGAACACACCACCATATATATATGTGTGTATATATATATATATATAGATATATATATATATATAGATATAGATATAGATATATACATATATAGATATATAGTTCCTGTTTTGACGGTTCACACTGTGTTGTAGTATGTATGCCAGTTTTTTAATTCTGAAGTCCTCCCTCTGACATGTGGTGAGGTGAGTGGAGGAATGACTTATATGCTCCGGTGGTGCTCACTGGGGGAAGAGAAACAGCTGTGGCTGGTTAAAGGAGTTGTACAGGGGTAAGTGCTACTGTCTTTGGTGTACTAAGCAGGCAGCAACTCAGGACAAGACCTGTGAGGATTTTACAAGAGTCCACAGCAGAGAGAAGACTTGAAATGGTACATACAGGAAGTTCTACTGGGAACGTGAGTTAAGGGCACATGTGATGGATCATATGCAGGTTAAGCAGCCTTCCGGTTGGTGCTGTTGGTGGTGTTATTTAGAGACAGCTGCTGGACTTTTGGGTGCCCTAAGAATAATTGCGTCATTGAACTTCGTTGACACAGAACTGTCCTATTACTCTCACCTAACAGCAGCAAAGTCACAAAACTTAGAAACTCTGCAAACACAGATTATATTCCACCACAGAGGAACCATAAAACACATATTTTTCAGTCGCTGTGGGGACACAAACATCTACAGTGTTGTTAATTAGGTCATTATATGACAGTTTCTGAGCAAGTTCTGCATTGATGCGGATAATAGCAAGGCCACTTACACTTTCCTTTACCATTGTTAAACACAGATATATTTTAATACGCTTAAGTTTCAAAAAATGTCACTTGGCAGAGGCAACTGACTGTATTAGCCCTAATAACTGTAACAATATCCTAAAAGCATAAGCGCAACACTTGGAGTGCTCCCGATGCCACTGCACAGAACTTTAATAATGAAGTCAACAGTTTTTATTAAATTCAGGGTCCCTAACAGCAATATTTCAAAAGCACTTAAAAGTTAGAGTGTCTTGCTGTAGGAGGTGTGTCGCACCAATCTATAGGCCGATGCACAGGAAGTATACTATCTGTGGGTAACCAAAACTACACACAAAATAAACCTCTTGTTCCAACATTGACACACCAAACCTTGAATTTTATCACCACAAATCAACGGGTGAACTCCCACTGTGCCAGCCGCTCCTGTGACTAGAGGCCAACACCGACTGAAGCATTAAAAGATAAAACCATACGTTAATAAGTTCCCTTTACTAAAATAAGGATAAAACAATTTACAATGAATAACATAAAATCTAAAATAAACGGCCTGTGAAGTGAATACCACACATGTTAATCTTCATCCAACCACAGGCAAATATTGTTTAATATTAAAAGACACTCATAACTTTCCTCTGCCACTTTTCCTGGACCCATATTTTGTAATTGTCATTTTTGCAATTAAAAATACAACTTCAATATTTACACTTAAAAAAAAATACCTCAGGGTGTGTTTGCTACCTTAAGTTCAAATAAACACAAGAAATGTGTGCTCTAGAGAAAGGATCAGCACTCAGTGAATAACCTCCTAAGCCCTATGATAAGCTATTATGGCAAGGCTTAACTATACAGACCAGTGAGCAGTGATAACTAACATGTCTTTGGGGTCATCGGGTGGGAACCTCCTTTCACCAGTGTTTCCTCTAGTTGGTCCATGACACCTCCAGGAGGCTAGACAGAGAACTCTGGCATCCCAGAGACACTCATCTAATGCCAGGTCTCACTGCTCCTCACACCAACCCAATAACCTCCTTTACCTTACTTACACATGGCTTTCTCAGCCCAAACAGCACTGCCACCTTCAACAAACCCAGGCTCTGTTTATGCGAGCTCCAGGTAGTGACAGTGCCGATACTAACTTTCCTAGCACATTTACCATACTCTATTTCACATGCTACATATCATAACTCCAATATAAGCTAAAGTTAAAGGAGATAGAGAAGATAAACTCACAGGCTTTCTCAGCCCAAATAGCACTTCCACCTTCAACAAACCCAGGCTCCATTTATGCGAGCTCCAGGTAGCAACCGTGCCGATACTACCTTTTCTAGCACATTCACCATACCCTATTTCACATGCTACATACCATAACTCCAATATAAGCTAAAGTTAAAGGAGATAGAGAAGATAAACAATAACTAACAATAAAATCTATTTAAAATACAAGGTTTGTTCGGTTTACCAGGTGAGCATGTGCACAGGAGTGTTGACAGATCAAGGATGAGGCTCACACACCTGTGCTCCATGAGCCTCTTAATAGGTCAGGTGCTCTCACCTTGGCTGGCCAAATTTTGCCTGGGTCCTTTCTATGGGAAGCATGCACAATCTACTGTAAAAGGACTCAACTCTCTGTACCAGAGTTAGATATAAAAGAATTGTAGGAGAAGTGTTCGAGTCAAGTGAGATAGATTTGGTAGAGCTGTATAGGTGCTGCACAGCTGCTTTCACTGACCTGAAAAGAAATACATGTTGCATTAACCTCTGCTGTATAGTTTCCAGAGGAAAGTATTTTTTCAATCTGACAACAGAAACCAACGGTCCTTTTTCAGAGAGCAGAGCAGTGAAGTGAGGCTGCAGAACTCATTTCTCTCTGGACAGCTGACATCATTCTTGCTCTGCTGGGTAATCAGATCACAGGAGATCACATCAGTTTGATACACAAACACATGCACATGCAAAACAGGGAATAAATGTGTCTATTATTTCAAACCAAAAAATGGTGATGGTAAAGGCATAAGCGATATTCTCTGCTGTTCAGTCTGGCGAGTTTCCGAATCCTCCACCTGCAACATCTGACACATTTTTAATAAGACAGTCATCGCTTCCTTTCCTGGATGTCCGCTGATCAGCAGTCGGTTAATTTCCTGTCGGGTGTGGAGTAAACAGAGCACACACTTCCACATACACACCTGTACACACACACTCACACGGGAACATGAACACACACTGGAAATGAGTCCAGAAAAAGGCTATCAGCGACAACATCAAAACACGGTGATTACAAAGCAGAGATTATTTCAGGAAAGTCACGTCATTTTCATGTGCAGCGCTGGATTCTGTTGCACATCTACTAAAATACATAAAGACCGTTGAGTAAAGGTGAAACACCCTGCCGAATATTTATCTTTTAGATCCAAAGATTACTGAAGATGCCTGCTAATACAGTATGTATGCTTGCATCAATTTTTCACTGCATCTTTCCATTCCCAGACAAGCTCACATTCTGCCTGTAGGTTCACAGAGCTGACTCCACTTACAGCTCCAGAAATGCACTTCAGCACGGGGTCACTTCAGTTCAATCAAGCAACTCTTTTCTTCTTACTGTACTTTCAAGCCATGGGAGACGTGTTAAAAGGTTAGAATCACTTGCAAACAGACTGCACTGCATTTTTATTGACCCAAATCTGCCCCCAACTCAGAGACACAGACGCCAGAGTTACAGTGCACTAGAATTTTAATGCATTTCAGCATTTGACACAATACTGGTGAAAGTCAGAGTGAAATTAAAATGTATTTTTGCTTGGAAATCTACTGTATATATAGAGTGCCCTCTACATTTGTGTTTTTATGTAGCATGATTTTTTGGTTTCAACTGGCAATGTTGGTACTGTAATAAAATGCTTGCTAACAGTGTATACTGTAGCTTTGTCACCTGGCCTCTTAACTTTATGTAGGGAAGACCTGCAATGCCTATACCAATATCCAAAAAAGACAGCAGTTACATGACGAAGTGTTTGCAGTGCCTCCCGAGACAGTGAGATCTTCACTTTTAGGAACTCCTTTTCTAAGATCAGCAAGCACATTGAAGTTACACATGTAGGTGAATTATTATAGTTAGCTAGCTAAAGTCAGCTGCCGGTATGTTAAGTTTTAATGTGTAACCTTAATTTTTGATGCTATGATGATGATGATGACATTAACTAATCTTATAGCTAGTGGTCTATTGGTTACTAATCAATTTAAAAAAAAAAAATCAACAAGTTTTTTTAATCATTATTATTATTTTTGCACTGGCTCACACACCCAAAAAAATATTTTTTAAACGGAAAGTAACTGGTACTTTGAGTAATTTATTAACCAGGTACTTTTTTACTGTTACATACATAGGTTTCTCAAATGGTAACTTTCACTTTGGAAGGGAAGGATGAACTTGAGACACTCCCTACCAAGTTTATAAAATGATTGCTTGACACCTGTCCACCATTTTGCACCCTGAAAACCTTAGGGTTGAAACCGGTCGGTTAAAGGCTTTTTAACTTAATTCAAGTGCATTCTTTCCTGCTCCACGCATGAGTACCTGAAGTTAATTTTTTGTTCCCATGTGCTGACCCTGCGTTTTTTCTTCAGTTTCATATGATAAAGACAGTCCTCGAGCACACCACTACCTCATTTTCTGAAGGGTAGTTTTCACCTTACTTGAGTCCCTTTTTAGGGAAATAATTATACTTTTATTTGAGTATAGATTTTCATACCGTATCCACCACTAGTGGACTCCAATATTGAAGCCTCGAGTTTGGCATTTTGGCCATTGCCATCTTGGATTCTTGGAGAAGTGACCATATTTGGATGAGAGGGTGGAGCTGTGGAGGAGCAAAAGGTGGATGTGACTGAGAGCTGGTGGTGACGCATATCAGCACACTGACAGCACCTGTTTAATACTTGTGTATCTTGCAATCAGGCTGGCACACTAAAGAACCAATCATGGCGAGGATCAAACACATTGGCCCTAATTTATCAGTCTAACGCACAAACCAGTGCAGATCCGATCGTAGAAATAATCTAACGATAGGGTTTGCGTGTTATTCATGAAATGCTCTTATCTCACTGATAACAGGCAGACGTTGATAATTGTGGCAGCTGAAAACAATTGTCATTTAGATATCCTGCCCCAATATGTTCTCGGTTTTGAGGCCTCACCACTAGAGTAAATGACAACCATTGTGAGCCACTTTTGATATTGCTGTAAACAAGCCAACAATCGAGGAGCAGTTCAAGGTATGTTGGAAGAATATGTGTTCTTGTATGTGTCTTTTTTTGGCATGCTTGAGTCTGTATCCAATACAGTATATTATGCGTACACTGAGTATATAATGTTCTGTTTTTGCAGATGATGCAGCATGGTGTCCTTCATCATGTCTGCAATCAACACGTGGGCATCCAGCTGCTGTCAGAAAGAGCCGATGAGATACAGCCAGGTAATTTAAACCATTATACCTGAGGTGTTTTCTGTTGCTGTGAATCATTCTGTTCACGATGATATGATGTGGTTACAGGTTCAGCTGCTCACTAGGCACATACCGCCATCATTCTTGACAAGCACTGATTGAGGGATATAAAAAGATAATCTCCTTCAGGTACGCCTCTGTAATCTTGTAAATGAGAGTGTTTGCTATATTTTTATACATAAACATGAGTGCTTTGCTCGTATTTCTACATTTGATTTTTCAATGTGCTGTGGAACCATTTCAGAACCAAATATTTCTGATATAACTCTTGCTGACGTACACAGTGAAGTGTTACCTTAATCAAGCCAATTTTCCATGTTCCTGGTTTCTGTGCAAAATCTGGTGCTAAGGATTGTCTGCCTGGCACACCGGAATTCATGTTTAATCAAATTAATTTGCATGTAGAAGTAAAAGAGCAAAATGAAGCCTCGTCTGATGCGCTTTTCTGTGGTATACTGTGGTGGGAGGTACTTCACTCACAGGGCCCTTTTTGGTTTCTCTTTTTTTCAAACAGCAGAATTACAGATTTGGAAAATTTCTTGAATTACATCCTCATGTATGTGGGATTTGGCTGCAGCCCACCTGTGTATAACAATGACTTTGCTTGCAGCAATAGATCACAATCAGGACAACCACCTCCTTCCTGCATGACTCTCTCTCTCTCTCTCTCTCTCTCTACATGTATACATATATATATATATATATATATATATATATATATATATATATATATGCGTTTTTTTGGGGTCTGGTGGCAGCAGAGTCTCTCAGTGTCGGTTGTCATGTCCCTGCAGTTGGTGCAGTTGCACTAATACATCTGAGACATCGGGACTCCAGGGAACCTCAAATAATGTCAAAGCGTCAAACATCAGGCCCTGTAGTCTTGTCCTGACCTTTTCCAGCAGTAACTCCTTCTGGGGAGCTGTCAGGGAACAGATTTCCGCCTGCAACATAAACCATTTGTTTCAATAAAAACAGTTGGGCAAAAATCTGGATGCATCTGTTAAATCTTTTTTTATGGAGGAGTGTTGACAAATAATTAACAAACCTGTTTTTTTTTTTAGCTGTTTTTCTGTCCTGCAGCTGCTGCAGCCTCCTCTGGTCATCTGGGTCAGTCTATTCCTCTCTGACCCTAACTCCTCTGCCTCTTCCTCTCCCTTTTGTACTCCCACATCAACTCCACCTACCTCTTCGTCTCCTCCGACCTCTCCCTCTGCTCTGTCTTTCTCCTACTTCAGAGAAGGTTTATGTTGAGGTTGAGGTTGAAGTTGAGAATTGCAATAAAACTATAAAGACAGCAATGTACAACTCCAAAAATGTAGAGGTGCCAAATCGCAACAATACCATTTCTTACTTAATGTTGCTTTAACTGACATTTAATCGAAATCCGGCCGGCACCATAAGGTAGGGCTGCACTATTAATAGAATGTTATTCATGATCACAATTTGGCTCCATACAATTAAGTGAATATGATCAACTGTGACATTTTCGTTCAAATGCATGCTCTACTAAGAGAGTAAAAGAAGTGCTGACAGAAATGTAAAATTGGAATAAAAATATTTTGTCCTTAAAGTCAACGAAAAATCGTGAAATAATCATGAGCTCAGTGTTGAGCAAAATTATCGCGATTATCACTTTGGCCATAATTGTGCAGCTCTGTTATTGTCACAGCTCAAGTAACTTAGGTTATGTTTTTCATTTCATTCATGTTGTTTCACTTCCTGCCCCTCTGTGTTTTCCCTCCCTTCTGATGACTTCACCTGTGTCTGATTGTCTGTCCCGCCCTGATCAGCCTCACCTGCGTCCGGTTGTCTGTCCCACCCTGATTAGCCTCACCTGTGTCTGATTGTCTGTCCTGCCCCGATTAGCCTCACCTGTGTCTGATTGTCGGCCCGCCCTGATTAGCCTCACCTGTGTCTGATTGTCTGTCCCACCCTGATCAGCCTCACCTGTGTCTGATTGTCGGTCCCGCCCTGATCAGCCTCACCTGTGTCTGATTGTCTGTCCTGCCCCGATTAGTCTCACCTGTGTCTGATTGTCTGTCCCACCCTGATCAGCCTCACCTGTGTCTGATTGTCTGTCCCGCCCTGATTAGCCTCACCTGTGTCTGATTGTCTGTCCCGCCCTGATTAGCCTCACCTGTGTCTGATTATCCTTCCCCTCACCACAGTATTTAGTATGTGTCTTGTTTTCTCTGTGCCAGTTCGTCTTTGTGTGCCTAGCACTCAAGCCTTTTGTTTCCCTGTGTCCTTTTCTTGTTACTTGGACTTGCCTGTTGATTGACTCTGCCTCTGCCTCATCCCTGTTGAATTTGTTTGTCTCCACTGACACCACCTCACCTGACCCCTTTTGATGTGAAGGAGCAGTGGCTCTACTCCGAGCTCCCTCTGGATGTCCGAGCTCCTTACCCTATCTCTAAGGCTGAGCCCAGCCACCCCACGGAAGACACTAGATTTGGCTGCTTGTATGTTCGATCTCATTCTTTTGGTCACTATCCAGAGCTCGTGACCATAGGTGAGGGTTGGGACGCAGATGGACCAGTAAATCGAAAGCTTCACTTTCCAGCTCAGCTCCCTCTCCATCCAAATACTGACGAGAGCACAATCTTTCCCTACCATCTAACCACACACTGGACTCTCCAGTGTCAAAGTCCTGTGCTTTGTATGTACGCCAACTCCTTCTACTCGCATGTGTTACAAAAGCACAGCACTTCCTACATTTGTAAAAATGTGACGAGCTAACATAGGGCAGCAAGCTATTATGTATCCTTCAAAACATATTTGGCAAAACAAATCACTTGTCAGAACTCTACCCTGCTCCGAAACATCCATTCTGTTACTCACTCTGTTTCTCTGCCATATATTAACTCTCATGTCATCCCAGATCCAGCCACTCATGCCCTGCAGTAACCCCTTCCCTGCCGTTACCTGACCTTCTCCGCCCACTTACTCACCTGCTCCTCATTTCCTCCCAATCAGTCCAGCAGCACATACACCAGCCTGTATCCATTCACTCTCTACCAGATTGACTAGCTTGCATCTGCCCCAGCTGTCCAGCGTTTTCCAGCCTGTCTTAACTTCTGCCTGGTTAAGTTTCTTGGCTGATCTCCCGGTTTTGACCCTTTGCCTGTTTTTGTATTGAAGCCAAGAAGAACTTTTCCTCCACTCTGACTGTGTGTGTAAATATAATTTCTGGGACACAGGGTTGCCCAGAGAGTACAGCAACATTTGCCCCCCGAGGTGAAGATCGTGGAGCAGCTCAGCTCATAAAAAAAAGAAAGAAATTCTGATTTGGTTGGAAAAAATATATCAGTATATTTGTGTTTATGAGAAATATATAAACACACACAAATAGGATTAAAAATTGCTGTGAATAAAACCCTCAAAGTAAGGCATAAATGGTTGAAAGATGCTTTTGTCACTGCAAGTGAAAACAGCACAGATAAAAACTGGACAAAACCTCTGAGAAAACAATGAGACCATGCTTGAACATCATCTGTTCCCACATCACTGTGTCTTGTACAAAAAGACCAGGTTTATATAATGCTCTATGCTTATATAATAATCGCTCTGTCTCGAAATACATACATACATACTGCAGACTAGGAATCCCTCAGCAAAACCAAAGTGGTTTGATTTTAAAACCAACAAAATACTGCTTTCAAATTGACCCTGATTCAAGTGGTAGTTTGCGGTTGCCTGAGGGCACACATGTTTTCCTTTACACAGTAGGGGACGCTATGCTTTTGGTTGTTAAATAAAATATAGTTCTGACAGGAAATGGACTAGCGAGGGTTTTATCCCTCGCTTGAAGTAATAAAGATGGTATTGACTGTATTCTGCTGTGGTGCAGTCTGTCCACTACTGTACACAGCAGAGATCTGACTGGAACATGACTTACATCTATATAGATATGAGTTTTTACATCAATACAGCTGTATTACATTTTAGTCACACAGTGGAATTTGTAGCCTTACAGTAGGTACACAACTTGGTGTAGTGTAGTTATTGTGCACTCCCGTCTATAGCTTCAGCTACTTTAATGACTTTTCAATTACTCTAAGGCTAATGTTGCATGCAGATATCCGGTACAGTATGTACAGTTCACAGCACTCATTCTCATCTCCTAACTTTGCCATTTGAATCTGTGCTTATATCAAGTTTGCTTGTTGTTTCAAAGTTAATACATATTTCATGAGGTGAAGTGGGGAAAAAAGCACGAGGTGCAGAAAATCTGAAAAAGGCAAAGAATACCTTTGGAGCACAGCTTTTACTGCAGCTGCGACCTATACATCACACAACGTTTTCTCTTACTATTCCAGTCTACAGAGATGCTTTAAGAAAAAATAGTGAATCTGAATATCCACAAACTTGGAGTCACATAGTCACCATATTGATGCTTCATCTGATTTTGTATTCAGCCAGCAGAACATAAACTGTTGTCTTAGGGGGTTTTCTTGTAGCGATGATAATTATCAATAACTGCAGCTCTCTGCGCTACAAAACATTTTAGCAACTTTTAGACCCTTCATGATGGATACAAACAAGGACACGTGTACCCAGCCCGGAGGGTTACCGGGGCCCCGCCCTGGAGCCAGGCCTGGGGTTGGGGCCCGTGGGCGAGCGCCTGGTGATCGGGCCTTCGCCCATGGGGTCCGGCCGGGCCCAGCCCGAACCAGCTACATGGGCTCGTCCCCCTGCAGGCCCACCACCCGCAGAGGGATCCAGAAGGGTTCGGTGCAATGTGGATTGGGCAGCAGACCAAGGCGGGGGCCTTGGCGGTCCGATCCTCAGTTATGTCACCTCTCTGGCGGGGAAGGAGCCGGAGCTTGTGGAAGAGGTTGAGCGCTACCGGCTAGATATAATTGGCCTCACCTCGACACATAGTTCCGGCTCTGGAACCCTAGTCCTTGAGAGGGGTTGGACTCTCTCCTTCACTGGAGTTGCTCCGGGTGAGAGGCAGAGGGCCGGGGTGGGCTTTCTGATAGCCCCCAGACTCTCTGCCTGTACGTTGGGGTTTACCCCGGTAGACAAAAGGGTTGCTTCCCTGTGCCTTCGGGTCGGGGAACGGGTCCTGACTGTTGTCTGTGCTTATGCACCAAACAACAGTTCAGAGTACCCACCCTTTTTGGAGTCCCTGGGACGGGTGCTGGACAGTGCCCCGACAGGGGACTCCATTGTTCTGCTGGGGGACTTCAACGCTCACGTGGGCAATGACAGCGGGACCTGGAGGGGCGTGACTGGGAGGAATGGCCTGCCCAATCTGAACCCGAGTGGTGTTCAGTTATTGGACTTCTGTGCGGGTCGCAGTTTGGCCATAACTAACACCATGTTCAAACATAAGGATGTCCATCGGTGCATGTGGCACCAGGACAGCCTAGGTTGCAGGTCAATGATCGACTTTGTAGTCGTATCATTTGACCTGCGGCCATATGTTCTGGACATTCGGGTGAAGAGAGGAGCAGAGCTGTCAACTGATCACCACCTGGTGGTGAGTTGGATCAGATGGTGGGGGAAGATGCCGCGCAGACCTGGCAGGCCCAAACGAACAGTGAGGGTCTGCTGGGAATGCCTGGCGGAAGAACCTGTCCAGATGATCTTCAACTCCCACCTCCGGGAGAGCTTCGACCGCGTCCCGAGGGCAGAGGGGGACACTGAGTCTGAATGGGCCTTGTTCCGCTCTGCCATTGTCGAGGCAGCAGTTGTGAGCTGTGGCCGCAAGGCCACTGGGGCCAGTCGCGGCAGTAATCCCCGAACCCACTGGTGGACACCAGAGGTGATGGGAGCCGTCAGGCTGAAGAAGGAGGCCTACAGGGCATGGTTGGTCTGTGGGTCTCCGGAAGCAGCTGACGGGTACCGGCGGGCCAAGCGGAGCACAGCGGCGGCAGTCGTTGAGGCAAAAACTCGGGCGTGGGAGGAGTTCGGTGAGGCCATGGAGGAAGATTATCGATCGGCTCCAAAGAGGTTCTGGCAAACCGTCCGGCGCCTCGGGGGGGAAGGCGGCAACTTGCTCACACTGTTTACAGTGGGGGCGGGTAGCTGCTGACGTCAACTGGGGACATTGTCGGGCGGTGGAAGGAATACTTTGAGGAGCTCCTCAATCCCACCAACACGTATTCCAGTGAGGAAACAGAGACGGGGGTCTCGGGGGCGGGTCGTCCAATTTCTGGGGCAGAAGTTGCTGAGGTAGTGAAACAACTCTGAGGCGGCGGAGCCCCGGGGGTGGATGAGATTCGTCCTGGATATCTCAAGGCTCTGGATGTTGTAGGGCTGTCCTGGCTGACACGCCTCTGCAACATTGCGTGGACATCGGGGGCAGTGCCTCTGGAGTGGCGGACCGGGGTGGTGGTCCCCATTTTCAAGAAAGGGGACCAGAGGGTGTGTTCCAACTACAGGGGGATCACACTCCTCAGCCTACCCGGTAAGGTCTACTCCAGGGTGCTGGAGAAAAGGGTCCGGTCGATAGTTGAACCTCAGATTGAGGAGGATCAATGTGGTTTTCGTCCCGGACGCGGAACCGTGGACCAGCTCTTTACCCTCGCCAGGGTGCTGGAGGGGGCATGGGAGTTTGCCCAACCAGTCCACGTGTTTTGTGGATTTGGAGAAGGGTTACGACCGTGTCCCCAGGGGCATCCTGTGGGGGGTGCTCCGGGAGTATGGGGTTGGTGGCCCCTTGCTAAGGGCCATCCAGTCCCTGTACCGAAGGAGCATGAGTCTGGTTCGCGTGGCTGGCAGTAAGTCGGACCTGTTCCTGGTGAGGGTTGGACTCCGCCAGGGCTACCCTTTGTCACCGGTTCTGTTCATAACTTTTATGGACAGAATTTCTAGGCGCAGCCGAGTGGTGGAGGGTGTCAGGTTCGGTGACAGGAGGATCTCGTCCCTGCTTTTTGCGGATGACGTGGTCCTCCTAGCTCCATCGAACAGTGACCTCCAGCTCTCGCTGGGGCGGCTCGCAGCCGAGTGTGAAGCGGCTGGGATGAGAATCAGCACTTCCAAGTCTGAGGCCATGGTCCTCAGCCGGAAAAGGGTGGATTGCCCACTCCAGGTCAGGGGGGAGGTCCTTCCTCAGGTGGAGGAGTTTAAGTATCTCGGGATCTTGTTCACGAGTGAGGGTAGGATGGAGCGGGAGATTGACAGGCGGATTGGGGTGGCGTCAGCAGTGATGCGGGCGCTTAACCGGTCCGTTGTGGTGAAGAGGGAACTTAGCCAGAAAGCGAAGCTCTCAATTTACCGGTCGATCTACGTTCCAACCCTCACCTATGGTCACGAGCTCTGGGTAGTGACCGAAAGAATGAGATCGCGAGTACAAGCAGCCGAAATGAGTTTCCTCCGCAGGGTGGCTGGGCTCAGCCTTAGGGATAGGGTGAGGAGCTCAGACATCCGGGAGGGACTCGGAGTAGAGCCGCTGCTCCTCCACATTGAGAGGAGCCAGTTGAGGTGGTTCAGGCATCTGGTAAGGATGCCTTCTGGACGCCTCCCTTGGGAGGTGTTTCGGGCATGTCCAACTGGGAGGAGACCTCGGTGCCGCCCCAGAACACGCTGGAGGGACTACGTCACCCGGCTGGCCTGGGAACGCCTCGGGGTTCCCGCGGAAGAGCTGACGGAAGTGGCTGGGGAGAGGACTGTCTGGGCTTCTTTGCTGAGGCTGCTGCCCCCGCGACCCGGACCTGGATAAGTGGAGGACGACGATCACGAGTACGAGTACGAGTACGAACTTTTAGTGTGTTGTTTTGGTTTTCTGGCAGCAACATTACTGTTTTTAGTTCAGTGTCACTGCTCTCATCATGTCATTTTTAGCCACGGCAGGCAGCTGTTTTCCATTTAAAGCTTTGCTAAATCCACTGTACACTACCTAGTCTGCACCAAATAGAAAACAAGTTGGCGACTTGCTGCTGAACATAGTGGAGCATTTAGTTTTTAAAGAGACAGGTATTTCCTTGCAGTTGGTGGAGACCAAAAACAGAGGAAAAAAGAAAGTGAATGTCAAATTTACATTTGTCAGGTGGCTGGAAACTTGGCTCAAATAAATGATTATGTCACTTCCTAGATGTATGAATAGGAAGCAGCTCCATTACAAGTCAAAATCCTGCACTAAACTTAATGTTAGTTAAAGTTCAAACTGTTTTCTTCAGAATTACGTACTCAAAGTATCAAGTATACGTTTTATTTGGTAAATGTATGCTTATACAAAATAGTTTTTTTTTATATTAGATAAATTGTTCTTCATGTGAAAAGGGTTTTAGTGTTGTCGCTGGTGGAGGAGAAGCTAACTTTACATTTTTAAAGCAACATTATGCAAGAATTGATATTTTTGCGATTTTACACCCCAACAGTTTCGAAGTGGTACACCACTGTCGTACATGCAAATCACGCCTGCAGGTTGCAAACTGGGAAATCCGACAGCAGAGTGTACATCACTGCCAGTGTTATTTATCATGAAAGATTGCAACACAGGCCGTTAACTTGGCAAATGTGACATCAGAAACAAAAGAGCTGTGCCATCTGACAGGGTAGAGTAATATCACAGGATTACATGGAGTCTGGATTACTGCAGTGAACAAACTCTGTGGCAAACAAAAGTTTATGATACTTACAGGTTTTGTTCAACAAGATGATCTTCACAAATGAGCACCACTTTATGATTTTTGGAGTGTAAATGCAATCGGCAGAAATACAAAGCAACCGTTTTAGCCACAACAACATCATACCACAAAAAGGCTGTGTGATGACGTTCTTTCATCACATGTTGCCACTTTTTAGCAAATGCCTTTTTTAAGACTCATAAAAGCTTCAGAATTCAAAAATGAAAAATTCTGACGCATTATATGCCCTAGAACAAAAAGTTTCATAAGCTTGTGTTAACCACAGACTTTATTTCAAGCATCTAAACAGAAACCCATTGACTTCCAGACAAGGGAACTAAAATGTTAACTCATTTCTAGGTTGTAAGACTTATTGCTGTTGCACTCCATGGTTCTTTCATCAACGCCCTCTTTGGTCTCTTTGCTATGATGTACCTATTAAGAATACTGAGCTAGAATGGACTTCTTTATTTTATACTATTTTATTTTTTAACCAACTTTATTAAGCCAATTACACAACAGTTTACAATTGTGTGTACAATCTGAGTCCACAATTACAAACACTTCAGTGGGACCAAAGGTAGTACTGATGTGAAGCGTTACACTCCTACCTGCGAGGTGATCCTACGCGCTCACCAAAGTTACATTGTGAATGAACAGGTGTTCTTGGTGCAAAGTGGGAATGACAGAGGCACTATTCTCCTTATTACAAGTCAGTGTACCATCTAAATGATGTTGAAGCTTTTATTTTGAGGTTAAAAGGTTCCTTAAAGTTGCTTTTATATATGTTTTATGTCAAATCCTTATCTGCAAACTTTTATCATTCATTCATTCATTCATCTTCTAACCGCTTCATCCTCTTGAGGGTCGCGGGGGGGGCTGGAGCCTATCCCAGCTGACATCGGGCGAGAGGCAGGGTACACCCTGGACAGGTTGCCAGACTATCGCAGGGCTGACACATAGAGACAAACAACCATTCACACTCACACCTATGGACAATTTAGAGTTACCAATTAACCTAGTCCCCAATCTGCATGTCTTTGGACTGTGGGAGGAAGCCGGAGTGCCCGGAGAGAACCCACGCTGACACGGGGAGAACATGCAAACTCCGCACAGAAGGGCTCCCACGCCCGGGATCGAACTGGCAACCCTCTTGCTGTGAGGCGAGAGTCAAACTTTTATCAGATAAAGTAAAAAGTTCAATCTAAAATAGAAGTGGACTTAAGCACAAATACTAATATTGTAAAGAAATACATTTCACCACTGTGTAGTCAGCACATCACCAACCAAGTATTTGGTATTACATTGCATTATATTTAGTGGGATGTGAAAAATAATAGAAGGCCTGGTGGTATTTTTATGTCTATTATAGTTTATTATCTTGTTTCTGTCATGATTTGACCATGAGGAATCTGACATAGTATATTTGTGCAGTCACTCAGTGAGGAATGGTGGAGACCTTCGTTTCTTCTCCTTCTCTCAAGTGTCATAAATTCCAAGCCACTGCTGATTGCTCTGCTCACAGCCTGCAAAACTTGGTGACACACTGAGACGCACTCATTCAGTGAATCAGTCACAAGCAGTTAAGATCTTCAGTCCTGCATGACAAACCTGCCACAGAAAATAACTAATGCCCACTGGAGGCCTGGTCTTCATTCCTCAGTCTCAACTTCAGACAGCTCCGCTGACTATTTTGGATTTTCTCATAATTACTTGAAGCCGGTGTGATATTTTTTGAAGCCAAAAGATTTCAGGATTCATGGTATCTTATAGAGCTTGATCGAAAGTCATACATCAGAGCTCCAGACTAACCTTTTCCCACAAGTAGCGCCTGTGCTTCCCAATGGAAATTCTAGGCACACCTGTACAAAATTTGGCAGCATCACTTAAATTAACATGTTACACTGCACAAGTAATTACCCTCAAAATTTAGAGGGGTTTCTTAATTTATAAAACACAGGTAACATTTTATACTTCCTGTGAATATAATCCAACTATTTTATTTTTAAGATATGTGTTTTGTACTCTGTGTTAACACCTTATTTTAAAAAGCCGACTTCGTCATTTGTATCCCAGGCTGCTTCAATGCATCCACCATATGGCCAGAATACAGAGGCACTCCAATTTTAGCGGCGGCTGGTGTGACCATGGAGATGCAAGCGACAGAAGCATCAGATAACTACCTCTGGATGACCTGAGAAGCACAGTAGGATTTGATCCATCTTGGCTGATCGAGAAAAAGACTGCGGTCAATCTTGCAGTCACTCGCATCTTTGTGGTCAAACCAGTTGCTGTAAAGTTGGGAACAGACACAGGCAGAGCAGATGTAGTAATGTCGTTCTCAAAGCAAAACACACTCAATTCCCACTCCCTCCTGGTGTTTCACATGACAATTATTATGACAATTATTTTTTAAAAAAAGGAACAAACAGCAAAAATCAGGGGACATATTTGCAAATCACCATCATCAAAAATTCGTAGCACTGCCTCCAAAAGTGGTCGCAAAATGCAGCTAAATGGTCACAATCAGAAGCCCTGTACATCTACAAATGTTAGTAGGGAAATGCACAGTTAAGCAGCACCATTACAGTCTTATGCCCAGTCGGTGAGTTGAGGGGTGACCCCTTCCCCTTGTTAGCAAAATGACCAAAATGTGTCCTGTACATGGTCAGTTATTTTAAATTATTAAATTTGATAGAGGGCGGCACGATGATGCAGTGGTTAGGACAGTCGCGTCACAGCAAGAGGGTTTCTGGTTCGATCCCAGGTGGGGGAGCCCTTCTGTGTGGAGTTTGCATGCTCTCCCCGTGTCAGCGTGGGTTTTCTCTGGGTACTCCGGCTTCCTCCCACAGTCCAAAGACATGCAGGTTAATTGGTGACTCTAAATTGTCCGTAGGTGTGAATGGTTGTCTGTCTCTATGTGTCAGCCCTGTGATAGTCTGGCGACCTGTCCAGGGTGTACCATGCCTCTCACCCAGTGTCAGCTGGGATAGGCTCCAGCCCCCCCGTGGCCCTCAAGAGGATAGGCGGTTAGAAAATAGATGGATGGATGGAAATCTTGATGGAGTGTTTGCATATGTAGGACTGGTTTAACAGACTGCAGATCAATTGTACGTGTTGACTCATCCCATGTGATGCTACTCAGCCAATCAAATGTCTGCATTCCAATAAGCATTGCGACTTGACTGAGCAGATACACATACGAGAGAGTTCTGAAGAGGGAAAAGTACACAACAAAAACAGAGCTTTTGATCAAAAATGGATGGACTTCTACATGTTCATTCTCCCCAAGCGCAGTTCAAAAACAGCATGTCCCATGTGTTCTTAGACTGTGGCAATTATTAAAAGCAGCAATGTGAAGCTTCACTACAAGACAAAGCACAAATCATCTTTTGAGCAGTTACCTGTTAAAGATTAACAAATCGCTGACTGCTTATGCCTATTGTCTTTCAGAAAAGAAAGGGGGAACATTTTTAAAAGGGGTTGAACTGGCTGATGGGAGGATTAAAGCAGAGACCTTCCATTTACTGGAAGGTTATGAGACACTGCTAATATTTCACGAACCATCATGAATATAAAAGATGTTACAAAAAGCTTATCATATGCTGAATAACTCAAGACTCCATCTACATAACTGAATAATCATAAGTACAAGCTGCATCGAACTGTACTGGCTGAATCCATTTCTTTATTGATTTTCATTCTACTATTGAAATTCATTTTGCAGGTTGAGGCAAACACTGAATTAAGTTACAGCAATTTTTAGACTGCTTAAATTGGTACAGAAACTATTTGTCAGTTTATAGATAGATTGATTTATAGTTTCCTGGCATCAGAGGGAAATGTTGTGGGACAATAAAGACAGCTGAGGTGGCGGAGTTCCAAGCAGGATGGACAGGAGGGTTGGTGGATGTGTCCAACAACCACCAACTTTTACCTGGGAGGCCGGTGTTCACTTCCTGTGAGATTGTTAGGCCAAATCCTGTTCTTTTTTCCTAAACCTAACCACATGCATCTGTTGTCTAAACTCTGTTGTTGTTGGCAAAATGTAACCACAGGCGTTTGTTGGTGAAGGAAAAAAAATGCCAATTCACAGTGTTGTGTCAATGTAGTGCATTTATTTTGAAAGAGACTGTATACAAACAGTACAGTTCCTGTGAAAACGGAAATGTATTTTGAAAACAGACCATGCATGTAACAGGCGGGATTTGACATAGTGTCTCAGAACGTCAACAACCAACGCACCCAGGGTACCTTGCTTACATTAAATCTCGACGTAGAAAGTCCATGACCAGACGTCAGTATGTGACGCTGTCAGAGTGAGAATGTGTTGTCCAAATTTAGTCAAAACCGACTTTAAGTAAGAGATAAAAAGAAGTTACCACCGTAACGTTTTCACTGGCCTCCATGCTGCTTTCTACTGTTTACTAACCTGGCCCATCTGAGATGTCAAATATGATGCAGCAGAAAAAAAAGGCATACGTGTCTACTGTAGAGAAGTGTACACAGCTCTGCTCTGGCAATGGGAAAGGAGTCTGCCATCTATTTTTTTTGTGGGTTTACCTGCATTTAAAAACCTGCTCACATGCAGTAATTTGGGTTGAAAAAGAATAAGATGGCGAAGGCGTGACCCACCTTACTCTCCTTCTTTTTGGGTAATTCTTGTTACCTTCCTTGGTTGGATAAGTAAGGTGTAGGTATTAGAAGTAAGACTGGTAAGGGTTAGGGTAAGACTATCAGGGTACATCATTCAGAGACAGAGTAAGGCAGAGCAAGGTGGGTCATTCGCCATCCTAGAAAAAAACAAACTCACGTTAACCAGACAAAATGAGCCATCAATGGCAGAGAGAGATAGCTAAAAAAAAAAAAAAAAAAAGCAGTAGAGACAGAATATTTTATCATCTGACTCTTTGAATCAAGAATTTATTCTGACCAAACCAGTTGATGAATGTTTTGGTGAGTTCTATCTTGTTTATTCCAAATGAAACATGTTTGGCGATGAATTACAAGGCAATTAACGCAGTCTTAGTTTGTTAAAAGAGAGACAATTAAATTCAGAAGGTGTTCCAACACATTTTCCTGAAGGAAAAAATAATTTCCTTTCTCGTCATATATTCTGCGTTTATTAGACTAAAAAAGCTTGTGGAACGTTGCAAACTCGCTGCAAAATAATAGTTAATTGCAGCCCTAATTACAATACTCAATCAGAAAAAACAGCAGTGTACAAACCCACCTACTTTCTGCACCACAAACAAACAGTCGTGTATAAACAGACTGGTGTACTGTAAATGATTAAACCAGTCTATTTTGGACCGTGGTGGTGTTTGTCTATCAAGCATTGTTGCTCCACCTCATTTCTGTCCCTGTGCTCATTTTTCAGTGGCCTATCCTGTTGGTGTTCGAGCAGAGCTCATTTGTCAGCGAGCAGCTCACTCTGTTAAGGATGCGTGTCGTTAGCCGGGGACGACAGGGTCTTGTTTCACAGCTGAATAAGCTTCTCAGCATGGGATCCAACCCTTGATTAAAAAGTAAAAAGAAAACACCCTGTGGAAATCTTACAAATGATGAATAGCTGCGCTCAGAGGGAGGTAATAGCATTTGAGGTGAAGCAGTGCCAAGAAGAGAAGGACTGCATTTTGTGTTAGATGGTCAGCCAAAAACGCCTAAACACATGCTCTCACAAATGCACACTTACATGCATTAATGCATGTATGCACAGGCACTTCTTATGGCAACACATACAGTAGGCAAACATGGTTTTGGTATGTGATAAATCTAAAGTTTACATTTCTCCTTCCATCATTTGTTCTGGCAGTATTCAAGCAGTAATCTATTTAAACCCTGTCGATGCAAATATTTGCCTCCTACAATTTAACTTGGACTTCACTTCTGCTGGAAAATGTTCCACACGTTCCCACTGGAACAGAGGGATGTGAAAGCTTTTTCTTTTTGGAATCTGCTTAAATCTCCTCCACATTTCCAACTTCAGCTTCAGCTTCATTGTGAATTTACATTCATAATGATGCTCCTTCTTTTTCTGCATCTTTCATGAGAGGGTCTGGTGTTGTGCAAATTCTCCTCTTCTGTCTGAGGGGAACATAATGCATCAGCATCATCACTTATTGGAATCAGTGCTAAAGATTTGAGCCAATGTTACCTGAAATGGAAATTAGATTAATTTAGAGTCACACCTCATACAAAATCAAACAAATATCTTCCAAATCTACAGACGTGCTGCAATGTGAACAGAAATTAGCCTTGAGCAAGACTCTTTTTTTTGCCTCTGTACCAGTGACAGCCGTGGCCAGAGCCATTATTTTTTGGCGTTCTCTGTCCTTCTGCACATACGTCTGTCCCTCCCAACCATTTTCATGAACATGATATCTCGAGAGCCCCTTGAGGGAATTGTAAATTTGGCACAAATGTCCAGTTGGACTGAAGAATGAGCTGATTAGAATTTGGTGGTCAAAGGTCAAGGTTACTGTGAGCTTAAAGGGATAGTGCACCCAAAAATGAAAATTCAGCCATTATCTATGAACCCTCATACCGAGGAAGGCTCTGGTGAAGTTTTAGAGTCCTTACATCCCTTGCGGAGATCGGCGAGGGGGAGCGGCTACCGCATATAATGGCAGACGGCGCCCCAAACTAAAACGTCCAAGAACACAAACTTGAAACCACAACAGTATCTCCATACTGCTCATCCATAGTGACCCAAGTGTGCTGCAGCCACGACATAAAAAGTTGTTCCGAAAAACGTCATGTGAACTCTGTTTTTAGCCTCACTGTAGCCTGTAGCTCTGACTGCTTCTTTGCGCTCTGCGCTCCCATGTGCGCGCCTACGAGAGACCAACGATACCATGAGCTTTGCTCACCCGTGTTTACATCACGTGACATGTGCACTGCAGGGGGAAACAGGAGTAACCACATGTCCGAGACCAACGCCATTGTCCGCCTGAACTTCCTCCACAGACTTCTGGAGTGGACGCCATCGACGGAACTGTTCTAGTTTTGTCCATTTCTTCATATATATCCACCCATTTCCTTTTATATTTTATTCATTTGCGATGGTTCGCGTGTGTGTTTTTCCTGGATGCTGGAACCAAATGAAGCGTTTATCTTTGAGACGCACTGAGTTAACTTTTCACGAACTACCAATTCATGACCCCGAACAACTACGGCTGTGGCTACTCGCCCTTCACCTGGATCCAAACTCTCCCACGGAATCACTACGGTCACTGCGGGTGTGTAGTGATTATTTTTCACCGGATGATTACTGTCCACAACTTCATGACAGATCCAGATGTTTGTTGAACTCCACGGCTGTACCGAACACGACACTACCGGTACAAACAACAGAGGTGAGTAACCTTACTTGATACTATTTGATATGTAACATTACAGAAATTATTTAGAGAAACGCGCTAACATTAGGCTTGCAGGGGACAGAATTGTCCACACCAAAAGGCCATTTGAGTGACTCATTCCCGTTATCTTTGGAGAGCATTCCCCCTTTCCAACAACGTGAATGTCCGACAAAACCTCTCTTCGTCGTTTTGATAAATAGACCACATATTGGGAAACTATGTGGCTATTTAGAACACAAATTTCACAGGGAAAGGGTATATCAACACTGTTACATTCAGCTATAATATATATAGTGATGTGACCAAACATTTAGATTTTCTCTCAGATAATTACAATGTTGTTTGATTAAACAAAGTTATATTACAATGCCTAAGCTAAACTTATTCGATGCCTCTTTCTAGCAGACTCCGAGCACTCCTTCACCCCTTCTTCCTGCAGAAGAGACTGTAGGTGATGATGATGAGGCCTTATTTGCACATCCTCTACAACAATCTACACCAGTGAAGCCAAAAGTATCAGGACACCAAACTGAACAGACTGCACACTCTCACAGACAACAGCTATTGCTAACAAGTCCGGAAACTCAGGGAGAGAGAACACGTCCATCCACATCTGGTACCTACCATGCCCTTCCCCCAACATGGTCATATCAAACTGTAAGTAATCTCACATGCATGTTGTTACACTATCAGCTGCAAATACTCACTCACTGACTACATACAAATGTCATTTATTGATCATTAGCCTTCATCAGTCCACAGTATAAGGAGTAATGGCCTTTGAATGTCATTTTTGTACTTGGTATATTTTATGTGTTACACAACTAATGGGTGGCAGAACACTGCTTTTGTGTGATGACCACTCTGTGGTAAATAAACACAAATTTCATAGGGAATGGGTATTTCAACACTTCATCTAAAAATACATAAGACATGCCATTTGATGTGATCAAACATTTAGATTTTCTCTCAGATAATTACAATGTTGTTTGATTAAACAAAGTTATATTACAATGCCTAAGCTAAACTCATTTGATGCCTCTTTCTAGCAGACTCCGAGCACTCCTTCACCCCTTCTTCCTGCAGAAGAGACTGTAGGTGATGATGATGAGGCCTTATTTGCACATCCTCTACGGCAATCTACACAAGTGAAGCTGAAAGTGCGGCTTGCCCCACATTGGTCACATCAAACTGTAAGTATGCACCTAGTCACATAAGGTCCAAAACATCCACCCTTCACTGACCATATAATTAAAATTGTCATTCATAGATTATCTCACTTTATCAATGTGTAGTATGTAAAATATTAGCTTTTGTGTGTAACTGTTATTTCTGTAAATTAATCAAGATAATGTGAAAGCTCCAAAACATGAATTATGTCTTAGGTTTCTCATGGTCATTTTGTTTAATTTAGGATCTACAAGCACAGACTGAACTGGACAGTATGGAGCACAGCTTTGTGCATGATGTCAGCATGTCCTCAATCCAATCAGATGCCAAAGATCCCAGCTTTCTTGTTCCGAGTTCAACTTCCACTTCAACTCCAACTTCAGAGGAAAATGAGGAAATAGAAACATGGCAAGAAAAGAAATGGTTGGTCAACCAGTCCTGCCATCAGTGTGGAGGGGGGATAATGGAACCAAGCATCTCGTCTGCTGGGAGCCTCATAAGGATAAAATGGGACTGCCAAAATGGACATAGTGGACTGTGGAGTTCGTGTCCTGACGTTCGTGGGATGCCAGAGAACAATCTTCTTGTTGTGGCATCTACACTTTTCACTGGTGCCACATACACAACCATTGCTGATTGGGCTGAGCTGCTCAACATCCAGCTGCCGAAGAAATCTACATTTTATTCAATCCGGTCATCATATCTCATCCCTGTCATTGACATCAAGTACAATGAGCAACACAAGGCCATCATAGAACGTCTGCTTCACACACAATATGTGGTGAAAGAAGGAGTGCATGTGTCGGGAGATGGGAGGTCAGACAGGTAAATAAATATTAGTTGTATGTACTTACATGTAAATATAAACGTCAATCTCTCAAGATTACACTATGTTACACTAACATTTTCTTTAATCTTGTCTCAACATTTCACAACCCAGGCTTCTCTGCCAAATACAACACCTACAGCTTCATGGAGGACACAACCAAAGAGATCATCCTCTTTGAGTTAGTGCAGGCAAGTGTGACAGTACATAACTATATAATTTAATATTTTTTTCTTGATGATGATGTATGTTATGTGTTTGCAACAACTTTTTTTTTAAGTTTGCATTGCACATCATAAGGTGTATCAGGTATGGGATGTGTAACATTATTTTTTAAACAATAGGTGACCGAGGCATCCAGCTCTGCAGCTATGGAGCCAGTGGGGTTTCGGAGAGGGCTGGATTATCTCCTGGAGGAAGGTGTGGAGGTGGAGGTGGTGACCACCGACAGATCACCATCTATAAGGAAGCTAATGCGAGAGGATTACCCAGATATTCATCATGAGTTTGACATCTGGCACGTTGTCAAGGGTAAGTAAATGGGTCGGGGGTGTGTGGGGTCCAGGTCAGGGGTCTGGGAAGGGGTCAGGAAGTGCTCTGACACCCCCTTGTGGAGCCCCACTTCACACTTAGACAACTAGTTGCTGAAGAGATCTAATGGAGTCTGTGCTCTTTGTTGCTAGGGCTCATGAAGAAATTACTGGCAGTGTCCAACCGAAAGGACAATCGTGACCTTCAGCCTTGGATCAAATCCATTTGCAACCACTTGTGGTATGCTTGTGCATCTTGTGGAGGTGACCCAGAGGTGAGTAACATCACATTCTTTCAATTATACAATGTGTGTTGTGAATATTTTAAATAGTATATCCCAATTTCTGTATTTGATTTCATGGATGAATATTACTTATTCTAAAATTTTGACTTAAGGATTTGATAAAAAAGTGGCAGTCGCTACTTTATCACATTTGTGGTGTGCACCGCTGGGAGGAGGATGGAGAAGAGAAGCCATGCCAGCATGCTGACCTCACTCCAGAGCAACAGAGAAGAAAGAGGTGGATAAAGAAAGACTCCCCTGCCTTCAAAATCGTATCATTCATTGCCCTGGACAAGGGTCTCATGAAGGACCTGAGGCACATGGCTCTCTTCAAACATACAGGTTCGTATTACCCATGCAAGTTTTGTCCTGCTTCAATGTGAAAATGACAACAGTCAGAAAAAATACTGATCACAAGTACTTCTAATATCAATCAAAATTTTGTGTTTTCAGGCAAGCTTGTGGTGTTCCATGCATCGCTACTGAAGTACACAGAGAAGAGACTGCATTTCCACAACTCTTCCATGAGAGCTCGCACACAGCTTGCCATAATGGACCACAATGAAAATGTTCAGCGTGAACAGGCCACCACAGCTTCCGGTATGATACCAGCAAAATAGAGGCAAACCTATTTTATCACACAAGTAATATTTTACTTTTTTGTCATTAGATGAGCTGGGTATTTGTCATTTTATTTGTCTTATTTTCTGTATGGGCACTGGACAGCGCTGTCACAATACCTGAGGCAGGTAGCCTATATAACTCAGTGTACTACTGTAAGCTACTAAAATGCTAACTCACAGAGTATCTGGTTGATGTGCTCTAGATTGTCAATGATTGTTCTGTTGCTTTCTCTGTCATAAATAGATTATAATTATGGATATCAATGTTCTGTTCTGAGTAATATAAAGTATGTTATTCATGAATTATTTACTTTATGTAATTATTTTATTACCATTTAGTCTCCTGACCAAGTACTTTTGCCTTTTTCCAGGGCGTCCAAGATTCAATGTGGTTTTCCCCAAAGCAACAAAAGATTGGGTTGCCAGAAAGATCTACCTGCCTACAACCCAGACCTTTCGGCAAAATCTGGTGGTTGAAGCTCTCCAGCGACGCCGGGACTCTTCTGTCAAGTTCAGGGACCCCACATCCCATGTGTCTGAGCTCCCATTACCTCCACACATAGCCACAAAGCCTAAGCCTGACAAGGAGGAGGTGGTTGCAAAGCATACATCTCGTTTTAGTATGTGATATACACTTGATTTATGGCCCAGTCCAGCCCAGCCCTAACCCAGCCCAGCACAAACTCAGCCCAGTCCAGTCCAAAGCCCAGCACAGTCCAGAAGAGCCCCACCCAGCCCTAACCCTGCCCAGTCCAGAATAGCTCAGCCCTAGCCCAGCCCAGTCAGCCCAGCTACATACATGAAAATGAAGAAAAACAGCATTTTTTTTCCTTGAGCACAAGTATACGTACGAGTTTCCAGCACCACTGACCCGTGGTGTTTGTGTTCTGGTGGTTCTGATGTTGTTTGTATGTGTGATCATTGATGTTCATTCCATTGTAAAACTTTCTCCAATAAAGTTACTGTGTAGCCTATGTGTAGAAGCTTTTACTTGTCATTTTCATTTCTCATAATAAGGCAGTTCTATATATTCAGACTCTTAGAAAAATTAACTTTATTCAAGGCACCAGAAGATAGAGAAAAAACAGGATCCACAATAAACACAGGCAAATAAGACACTGTCATAACCAATTCACAGTCAGAAAAAAAGCAGCTGTACAATATCTGGTGCTGTTGCTAAATTAGTTCAAAGGCTTCTTCAGCCTCTTCGAACCCAACGTACTGTCCAGTGGGGGATGGATAGTTGTCCCGAATGGCTCCAATGATACAGGAGGGCAAAACTTTTCTGTTGTGTCTGCTGAGTTTTTCTCCTCTCAAGGCCCACTCCAAAACAACTCGATAGGCCACCAATCTGCACTGGCTGTAATAGAAGAAATATAATGCATTGTGATTTCACATTTTGGACAGCACGTAATGCAGTAGCATTGTGGTGGTCAGGGGTTTGCTTTTATTTATAAGCATAAATATAAATATGCTTATAATATAAATTTATAAGCATTTAGCTTTATTAGCTTTATTTATCTATCAGTTAGGCTTACGGTAGAAATGAATGACTTACTCCTCTGAAAGTCTGCCATCTGGTCCTGCGGGCCTCTGCCTTTTCTTCCAGTTGATCTTGGGGAAGTAAAAAAAAAATGTCTCCAGAACACCACGGGTCAGTAGTGCTGGAAACTCAGGGTGATCAGTGATGCACGGTCTCTGAAGAGCAGCAGTCTCGTCAGTACTGATGTCCAGATTCTCAAGTGCAGGCATCACCAATTCCCAGTCTGAGCAACAAAGACTTTCCTCATCCGTTGGCATTGCTTTGCATTTGAAACAACTACACCACCAGGTTTACAGTGCTCAACTCTGGTATTCTGCGGCTGGCTGAGGGTTAGGCTCATGAGCTGCGGCGGCTGCTTCATCCAGTAGCCTGAGTTCCGCGTCCGCATACTCGGGCTCAAACAAATGCAGCTCAACAAAGAAATGCTGTTCCTCCTCAATTTCAAAGTCTTCAGACATGTTGGGCTGTCCTTTGCTAAAAGACCGTAGTGCAAATTATCTTTTAGCTACTGTGGTTACTGTTGTGTCTCTCTGCAGTGCACGTGTCACGTGATGTAAACACGGGTGAGCAAAGCTCATGCTTTCACTGGTCTCACGCAGGCAAGCACACGGGAGCGCGGAGCACAGAGAAGCAGTCAGAGCTAGAGGCTACAATGAGGCTAAAAACAGAGTTCATATGATGTTTTTCGGAACAACTTTTTATGTCGCAGCTGCAGCACACTTGGGTCACTATGGATGAGCAGTATGGAGATACTTTTGTGGTTTCAAGTTTGTGTTCTTGGACGTTTTAGTCTGGGGTGCCGTCTGCCATTAGGTGTGCTAACTGCTCCCCTCGCTGATCTCCACAAGGGATGTAAGGACTCTAAAACTCCACCAGGGCCTTCCTCGGTATGAGGGTGAGTAGATAATGGCTGAATTTTCATTTTTGGCTGCACTATCCCTTTAAGAACTTAAGAACTGAAACAAATTGCATGATTCAATTTCACACAATTGTCTTAAAGAATAAAAATATTAATAAATTATTGACATTTTATATCCAAAAGGTCAAGGGTACATGAAGCCGCTGAACTGAGTTTCTTCTGCAGGGGCTGGCTACTTCTTTGCATAGAAAGAGGCCAGTTTAGGTGGTTTGGGCATCCGAAGAGGACGTCTCCTGGGCGTCTCCTGATAGAAGTTTTCTGGGCATGTCCAACTGGTAGGAGGCCCCAGGAGCAGCTGGGGAGAGGGACATTTGGAGTACTTGCTTAGCCTGCTGTCCCTGCGACCTGTCCCTGCATAAGCGGATGAAAATGGACGGATGGATAGAGGATCAAGGGTCAACTTCCGTGTGATATCATATTCTTTTCCAGCTATTACTCAACACCATAACTCGGGAACAGAAGGGGAGACATTTGGTTGGATACTGAATTTGTGACTAATCTTTGGTGTCCACTGTGAAACTGTGCTGATTGAATAGATCTCCTGTGCTGCCGATCTGAATATGTGTGTGTTCATCCAGATTTGAAGCATTGTTCACTGTCATGGCTACATTTGAGTCTAGACAGACATCGATGTAAACTGCAACCTGACTGGTTGGCAGAAGAATACAACTGCAAGGCAGTAGTTTTAGTCTTGCTTTTTCCCACGTAGTGTGTCATAGTGGAAGACAACCAGAGTAACACCTCATGACATCTCACAAAGACTAGCATGTCAGAGTGTCTTTGCCTTCTCTTGCCCTGTTTGTCAACTGCCATGATGTGTTCAGTGACATGGAATCGTAGGAGAATAGAGTTTGCTTTTGTCCATAACTGAAAAACACAATTTTTAAAATTCCAAGTCAGATGCATTGTACCAAACTAATCACATCTGTGGATGGACTGTCATTTTATATACCCATACTGTACGTTTATTCTGTTGAATTTTTCTCTCTCCATAAAAGGAGATCCAAAGTCCTTATTTTTGAAATGTTATGGTTGATATTGATATTAACATAAATGATTCTCCCCTGCTATTGTTATGAAATGCATGGTTATCACCCATCACTATCACCCCAACTGCTGTCATCACAAAGGTAGAATGACAATATGGATGTGGGTGGGTGTGGTGGTTTACAATATGATGACAGAACATGTGTGAACTGAAATATAGATGTAGGTGTTTAGCAGAAAATGCAATGTGAGAATATCAATATTCTATTGTTGTATAATAAAGAAACTCAAAACACACATTTGAGGGTTTACTCGCCAGAAAGCCAAAGAATTGGTACATCATGACAGTTTATATTGTCTGACAAACAAGCAGTATTAGCTGGCACACCTATTCACTAGCAAGGATCACACCACAAGAATATGTCGTTTAAATAGTTGGAAGGTGGAAGAAGGATGTCTTCTGATAGGTTGATCTGGGAGGATGTACTGGAGATTTGGGGTTCCACCGAGCTGATTACAGGCCCCCCTAGACGGGACCTAAAATGAGACATGAGAGAGGGAGACGTATGCACCAGATTCAGTAAGAAAAGATGAGGGGAGAAGGGAAGAGAGGATGAAGGAATGTTGGTAGGTATGAGATAGGGAGGATGATGGATGGAAGGGAGGGTGGGTCGAGAAATCTGAGACAAACAGAGCAGGAAGGGTTGACCAGGTGTAAGTAGGCTTGGCAGGTAATTAGAGGTGTGGTTGAGGCGTGGCCCTGCTCCTGAACCTAAGTTAACAAATTAACTTCACTAGCTTTCCAATACACATTAAATGGTGTTTCCTGTCACTTAAAGGGAAATTTCGGTTTATTTCAACCCGTCTCCTATCGTCCTAAATTTGTTCCAAGTGACTAGTGACATAGAAATAATAGTTAGCATGTTAGCCGCTAGCCTAGATACAGCCGTATCTAGACCTTTTAACAGGTCTGACGCTACGGCTGTATCTAGGCTAGCGGCTAACATGCTAACTATTATTTCTATGTCACTAGTCACTTGGAACAAATTTAGAACGATAGGAGACGGGTTGAAATAAACCGAAATTTCCCTTTAAGCTACTGTTCCCTGTTATTCAGACAACCAGCTCCGAGAAGAATTGCTTCTCCTCACATTACCAAATTTGTCCAGAATCATGCCAGATCATTTAGTTGAAGTCATGATAGGATAAGTAAATGTCAAGTCACGTACACTATGTTGTTTGTCTTTATTCTACAACAATATTGTTCAAGGTCAAGGAGGACTGGAGCTTCTCTCAACCACGCAGGCAGGGACATAAGTCAAGTAATTACTGATGTAAGTGTATCTGCAACAAACTGAATGGATTTAAGCTGTAACCAAGAAAAGAAGTCCGAAATAACAAGACAAATGTTCCCTTTAGGTGACACTCATCACTTTAAGTTACGCAAGTGATTTCATTCAGTGCCACAAAAATGGTGATGGTTTCCAGTTACATAAAACACAAAATTTTAAAAGACTGATGGATGACACACACACACACATACACACACAAAAAAGGAGAGAACCCATTTAAATGTTTTACCTTAAGAGAAAAAATTCTCCTCTTCTACACCTTCTGGACTCTCACTGCACCCGAGAAAACACATTTGCATGGCATATCTCTCCACATGGCACCTCTATTTCTGTTTTTTTTGTGGCAGGTCTTTACCTCGAAGCGGTTTTATCGTGCTGACACAGCCCTGCGACTTGCTCCACTTGTCTGTATAATAGGGGTGTCACCCCACTGGCAGCATACAGCTAAAGTCTATTATGGAGTATTGTTCCAATACAATTTTCTTAATCTGCAAGTGCCTGTTAGCATTTAGCCGGGATGAGATGACACACATGCACGGGCTCACAAGCACATGGGCACAGAGAGACACACAGACACATAGACAGATGAATCGCATGCAAATGATTGTATCTATTTATAGAGAAGGAAACATATTGCTACAAGATGAAAATTCACATCCAATATGACCTGCTGCTGTCAGAAAAATACACTAAGCCATATGCTTACTGTACGTGTCATCTATTTACAGTCTGACTGGAGAACAAAAAGGTAATGAGAATGTGTGTGTGTGTGTGAGTGTGTGTGTGAGAAAAAATACTGGACAGACAGGCTGAGCAGTTTCTTTTCAGTGCATTCATCATCCTGAGTAGATATGCTCCTGCATCCATTCCATTTCATTATTTCGGGGACGCTGCTTTGTTCCCGACAAAGATTTTCTCACTTCCCGGCTCTGAATTAAAGGCTCTCTGACACTCTTTCAATAAAAGCTGAGCTGTTTTTTACCCGATGCACCTGCCACTAGACGCGTTTTCCTGTTTAACAACAAGTTATTCAGGAACAAAAGTCCATCACCTCCTCCTCTCCATCCCTTTCTCTGTCCTCTCTGTGATGTACAGGAGTTTGGGGGGGATGACAGGGAGGATCTTGATTTAGAACAAAAGTGTCCCAGAAGCAGCACTCCATTAGCGGGACAAGCCCACCAACAAAAGGGGGTCAGCCCTGCAGAGACATTAAAATTCTGACTTTGTGCAAAAAAGTGAGAACGCTGAAAACCTGCCAGGGAATATGGAAATCAAGGAGGAGAATCAAGTGAAATGGAAACTTCCTCCAGCTCCACCTGTCAAACCCGAAGTTGCCAAATGAAGTCTCGACTCAGACCAGCGTTTAAGATGAACCAGTTGTATAGCAGTTTAAAAAGTCTACAGAACTTAACTTTTAAACTGCAGGCAGTCTGAATGTTCACTACAGTCGGTTTCTGGGGGGTTTTGTTT
The DNA here is from genome assembly GCF_041903045.1 of Epinephelus lanceolatus. Taxonomy (NCBI): domain Eukaryota; kingdom Metazoa; phylum Chordata; class Actinopteri; order Perciformes; family Serranidae; genus Epinephelus; species Epinephelus lanceolatus. Next base: position 24,719,582 of record NC_135748.1, read on the forward strand.
CTGCATCGACAGATTATGAGACGGGCCCCTAGGCACAGACATGTAAAACGCCTCCAGCCCTTACATAAGAGCAAGACCCAGACTAAAAGAGACACAGAACAGCTACAAATGAAATTTTTCATCTCTCTGTGGCTTCTCTCTGTGGTCGGTTTGCAGCTCTCTGTGGTCGGTTTGCAGCTCTCTGTGGTTGGTTTGCATTTCTGTGTGCTCGTTTTATGTCTTTGTTGTCAGTTTGTGCCTCTGTGGTCATTTGATTTACCTTTTAACAACAAATGTTTAATCACTTCAAACACAGGCACAGGACCAGGGCCCACCTGACCCCCTGGGGCCTGGGCCCTTGGCCTGTGCCTGCAGTAGTAATCACTTCATCTTAAATTACTTTATTTTTCATGAGGAACTTCATTTGTGCAGTGGAGAAATAAGAGCAATCAAGACAATCATAGCACAGTCATTGTCTTGATTAGTTAATCAGTTTGATGTGCAAAAAAAAGGGTATATAAAATACATATCTGAACATACATAATAAGATACATACAAAAAATAACAGCCAGGGGCAGTAGTGTCTGGAGAATCAGGTCTTTGTCAGAGTAGTCTGAGTGGGTGGAAGTTTGCTACATAGATCAGCCTCTCATTGGGCGGAATGAGCCACCCGCTGAAGTCCCGCCCTACCACCTCAGGTTGTGTAGCAGTTTTCAAGCGCACCGTTGCTGTGGCACCGCCAAGAACAACTGTGATTGGTTGAAAGAAATAAAAAAAGCCGGGGCGTTTTTTTCTCCAATCTTAAAGTGAGAGTCGGCGCAGCCAGACTAGCGAGACTATAGTCAGAGGCATTCTAACCTATTGGAAACTTGGTTAAGGTGAAAGGTGGCACCTGGGAAGAGTGTACAGGTGGCAGGACATGACGTGAATGACACTGCGGTCCTGTAGCTGTTTTGTAATTTGATCATAAACAACAGAATCTCATACTATTCCTTTAAATTGGATTTTGGCTTTGGTTCTTACTGACAGATGATCCTGAATCTCATCATCTCTCCAGTTGGATATTTTCCTTACCGTCTTCGTGTATATGACCCTTCTTCTTCACCCTTGGATGTTTGTTTTCTCCCGGTTTGTTCCCAACTGATGATCTTGCTGCTGTTTCCAATCCCTTCGAGTGGTTTACATCAAAACCATGTTGTGATATTGAAGGTCAGTATGGATTCTGGCTGGACCTGGAGCATCCTCTTCTTCCTGAGGAAGGACAGGTGTTGTTGGCACTTGGAGAGTATCAGCTCAGATTTGGTCTTCAAGTTGGGCTTGGTATTGATTGTAGTGTCAAGGTATTTTAACTCCTTAACACACTCTATCGCCTGGCCTTTACCTTGAGTGTTGAGGCAGTAGAATGCTCCATCCTGAAATCAATCAGCAAGTCTTTGGTTTTACTGGGATTTTGGTCCAGTTCCTACACCAACATGGAGCACCTTGGATTTCCTCCCTGATTCAACTGTTGGAGTGAGTGTTGTCAATAATAACTGTCTTCAGAGCACTCACTGTACAGCATCTTAGCTTCTGTGCTCACCTGTCCACAGGGTGAATAGGGGTGGTGAGATGACAAAACTTTTTGGTGTCTGGTTGGATATGGTTCTGTTTAAGCTGTAGTGGCCGTTGAATTTTACTGTCTGGCGTTTGTCTTTGAGGAAGAAGAGGATGCAGAGTGTGAGTTAGGGGTTGACATTCATCTGAAAGAGTTTATCAGGGGAGGTTGCATGGTGTTAAATACACTTAAATGCAGAAATCAACATCCTGACAAATGATATGGGCTTCTCCAGATGTGTGTGGGTGTGGTGCAGTCGAATCAGCGCTGCATCATCAACACCTCTCTGCTGCTGCTTGTAGCAAACTGGAGTGAGTCTGTGAGCTCACAGACCTCCCTCTCTAGCTGTGGGACAGAAAGAGCCTTTCAAAGCCAGTCATAACTAGCAGTGTTCAGGCCGTGATAACTGCCAGGCTACTGCAGGTGGGGTTGCTTTTCTTCATCCATGTGTTTCTGGTCTGTATGGTAAATCCTTAATTTCTTCTCAAACGAAAATATAGACAGACCTGAAATTCACCTACCAGCTAGAATTAATTGTCTGTCATTACATTCAGCCTGAGAAACATCAGCCACAGTTCTCCTCCTGCTATGAGGGACAGGCAAACATGGGCGAAGGGACAGCCTGGTAATAACACGTCAAATTACCCTTCAGGCTTTTTTCCCTTCGCTGCTTTGAGGGGATGTAACAATTTGATACAGCTGTTACACAAACCTCCCCACCAGGCCAATCAGTGCATTTACACACACACAATATTTTTTTCTGATCATGTTATCATTTACCATTCTCAATAAAGTGATAGAAGGGGCCACTGTGACCTTGCATCAGTCTCATGACCTGGATATCTCAAAAACTGCTTGAGGGAATTTCTTCAAATTTGGCACAAATGTCCACTTTAAGTCAAGGATGGACTGTTTCGATTTTTGGTGGTTGAAGGTCAAGGTAACTGTGACCTGTGTCTGTCTCATTCCCATGAACACAATATCTTAAGAAGGCCATAAGGAATTTGGAAATTGTCCACTTGGACTGATGACTGATTAGAATGTGGTGGTCGAAGGTCAAAGTTTAAGGTTACTGTGACCTTGCATCAGTCTCATTCTCTTGACCGGGATATCTCAAGAACAACTTTAGGGAATTTATTCATATTTGGCACAAATGTCAACTTTAAGTCAAGGATGACCTGATTTGATTTTCAGTGGTCAACGGTCAAATTCACTGTGACCTTGCGTCTGTCTCATTGTCATAAAGACAGTATCTCAAGAAGGCCTTGAGGGACTTCCCTCAAATTTGGCACAAATTGGCCACTTGGACTGATGAACTGATTTAGAATTAAGAGATTGAAGGTCACTGTGACCTCACAAAACATTTTGGCCATAAATCAAGAATTTATATGCTAATTATGACAAAATTTAACACAAATGTCTAATAGGATAGGATGATGACATTTTATATCCAAAAAAAGTAAAAGGTCATCTTCATTGTGACATCATCACGTTGTGCAAAAATAATTTTCTGGCCATTATTTAACACCATAACTCAGTAACAGAAGAAGAGACATTTGGTCAGATGCTGAATTGGTGACACTAATCTTGGGTGTCTACCTTGAAACTGTGTTGATTGTGTAGATCAACACAGTTTCAAGGTGGACACCCTGAAACTGTGTTGACTGTGTAGATCTTCTGTGCTGCCAGGGGGAAGATGTGTATGAAGCATTCATGTTTTCACAGACATGGATGTAAACTATAACTGCAGCATGATGGGTTTGTGGCGGCATACAACTGCAAGGTGGGAATTCTAGTTTTGGCTGCCATGACCATGGTTCCAAACTGAATGTTTTCACTTGTCAAAACATGTTGTAAAGCTTTCTATTTTTATTTAATTATTTTACAGTATATGATGTTTATATGCAGCCTCCTCTCTGTTATTTCTGTGGAAAGTTTTCTCATCAGTTAAGGATGAAACCACTTTTTGATTTTGTGGCCGCTTGGATGCTGCTGCATCTTAACTCACTCTGCTGGATTTGACTCCTCCAAATTATTGTAATCGAAGACAAGAGCGACAAGCGATAATGAGTTCATCCTCTTTCTTGTCTGTTTCACACTTTCATTTCACATCAATGCGTCGATGATTTGTTTGTTGTTGGTTGTTTATCATCACATTGTTAAAAAGTTGAATAAGTGTCTATGCCAAAAACAAAAAAAGAAAAAGTAATCAGAAAATGATTGAAAATGAGAGATGTTTACAAGTCTTTGTCTCCCGCTTTTTTATCATAGACACCAACTAAGACATTTAGGTATCTAAAACCAGGGTAAGGGCTTGAATAGGACATGCTAAAAGTCAGATCCTAATTATGCTAGGATGTACCTGCACTTATTGTGTCTCATTCTGAGACATACGCGTATTAACTTTCTTGCAAAGAGTTAGGGTAAGAAGATTGATACCTCTCTCATAAAGGGTGTTGCCTACATTCTTCTTAACCTCAACAGGGAGAAAATGCCCTTATCCAGGTGGTTTTGATCCATAATGATTCTCCTGGCCTTAAGGCCCTATACATGTCATGTTTTTGTGCCTTCAAAAGCTTTGTTGTCGGTGTAGATGCGTGGAAGGTGTGCCCAAAAGTGAGAGTAATGTACAGAGTTCCCAAGTGCCTATTTCTCTGAGTGCACTGACTGGCTGCACCCTGAGATAAACAAAGTTCAGTTTTAGAAAAGCATGCACCACATGTCATAAGATCAGGTACAACCAGCCTCTGCACCCTAGAAAGCTGACACAAAATAGTTTAGTAGAACCCACTGTCTGACCTTGTGTTTTTTAGGCAGTAAAAGACATGGCATGTGTCCCGGCCCATATTCTTGCAGCACCTGGTGTAGATATCCTTTAGGTAGGGTAGAGCAGAGCCTTGCAGTCTTGTTAGTTGCTTCTGCCGTATGAGGCAGTGATGTTCCCCACTAGGACACACTCGATGGTGCAGGAGTAGAAATTCCTCAGTATTTGAGGGGATATCTGGAATTTCTCTGCCTTGCCTTTCTCACCACTAAATCAATCGTGTGCCCACAGCAGCCAGGTGATGTGGACACCAAGGTACTTGAAGCTATTCACCCATCTGTTTTGGTGACATTGAGAAGTAGGCTGTTTGCCTGACATCAGTGAGTCAGGTCTTCCACTTCCTCTAGATAGATCTTTTCATAGTTACCTGCAATCAAGCCCACTACAGCTGTGCCATCAGCAAACTTAATGATGGTGTTGAAAGTGGCTATATAGTCATGTGTGCACAGTAGGGCTGAGTACTGTGTACAAAATTATGATAAATATCAAATACATAAATATCAATACGTCAGATACACTGCACTTGACTTTACCTCACCACAGACTGTATGAGTTGTAGCAGCTGCTTTGGAACTGCAACTCCATGCCGGGGACAGTTGTGAGTTTGCCAGGTCAAACACACAGTGACAGGGCTAACTGTTAGCACCACTAACGCTTCCTAATGGTTATTAACAGATTTAACAACAGAGTAGAACAAAGATGGTGTCTGTGTGATTTTGTTAGGACTATTTAATAGCTGGGTGTTGTATCATAGCAACTGCTGCTGTGTAAGCTTGTGTTTACATTGAAGAATTGAATGTGGATATTGTTTGACTGGAGACAGTTCGATTCAGCTTAGTGATGGGTTATTTCGGTCCATACCCAAAAATTATTGAGTACTGATACCCAGCCCTAGTGTACAGGGAGCACAGCAGGGGACTCAACACACAGCCCTGGGGTGCTCCAATGTGAAGGATGAGGGTGGGAGAGGTGTGTCCGCCCGCTCTCACCACCTGGGGTCTGCCTGTGAGGAAGTCAAGGATCCACATTCACAGTTGGGTGTTTAACCCCATTTCCTTGAGCTTTGTTTAAGCCCCAAGGGAACTATGGTGTAAAACCGTGAACTGTAGTCAATGAACAACAGTTTCACATCGCTCCCTTTCTTGTCCAGGTGAGGATGGGTGGTGTGGAGGATGTGTCCTATGTACCTTGCTTGTTTTACAAAAAACAGTGGAAAGAAATTAGCTGTTTCACCCCTTTATTGTCCTCTAAGCAGTTGCTGGGCAACGAACAGAGACTTTAACAAGCAAATAAACATATTTTCCAAAATGTCAACATACTCATTTATATGTGGGATACAAAACAAACAAATTATATCAAATAGACGAAAAAATATACAACATAGGGGCTTTTGTAACATACAGAGTGTAGGCCTTGTATATGAACAGTGGAGAAGTGGATTATGTTGGGTGAGTGGTCTCAATTCAAGCTGACCACAGCTGTTGTTCTCTGTAAATGAGGAATCTACCAACTTTTAGATAATACGTATAAGCTTTTTTAGGAGGAATGTTGGAGTGAAATCTGTGGAAAAGTTGCTTTTTTGCTGATTTAAATTCTTTCATGATAGCATGAGAAGGTTAAAACGACTCTTCTCATTGCAGCAACTGTAAAAGACAACACTGACATATTGTTGCCCTTGTCCAAGTGTGTCCTGGGCTGCAGTGAAAGCGCACAGTTCCTTTACTGCCATTACAGTGTCATTTACCCAGCATGATGATGGTGACTTGATGATTATGTGATGCACTGCAGCACTGGCTTTTGGTAATATGGTCATTGGGAGTCACTCACTCAGACTTGTTCAACTGGCCCCAAGTAGCCAAAAACAAATAAGTAAGTAAACCCTGGAGTCACACTGCCAGTACTGTATGATAGTGCCTGAAAATAATTCTCAAGAGGCAGAGATGTGGGGAAAAGCAGAAGCTAGGCAAATGACAATAAGCAAAAGATAATGAATTAACTATCTTATTTGCGTTCTTTTATTACATTCTCTCTCATGTTCCTTTCCTCTCTTTCATCCACCTTCCTTCCTCTTCTTAGACTCCACTTGATAGATTTACAACCCTCCACATTTCTGTATATCAGGACATCCTCAGTTGCCAAGCAGTAGAGTGAAGTCTCCCAGAGGAGCATCTCCTCCTGATCTGCTGCTCCATATATTATGTCTTTGCCATCCTGCTGCTGGCTGTAGATTTCCAGCCCTCTGGCCTGCTGCAATGTTTAATTACTCTAACCATTTGTAATCTGAACTCTAGAAAAACTATGTGGTCACAGTGTTCATGAGACCTCTGATCCCTGCCTGCTCCCTGTTGTCTGCCAAAGGAGTTCTTTTTATCGTATTAGGACCACTTTACTATATCTTCCTCCACCTACATGGATGCATGAGGCAGTTATTAGTTTTGAGTTACATATAGATACTCATTTGTGAAGCGATCAGCAGAAAGTGAACTTTGTGTCCGACCATCACAGAAGAACTAAGAGCTGTAATATTATCTCAGCAGAATTAGGACACCTATCGAGGCAACCTATAGTAATTTAATTCATGTAAATGAGAGAGAAGCAGTGTCGGACTCTGGATGTATTACGAGATGATTGTGCATGTCATTGCTATAGGTCAGCATCTGTTCCACGTTGTGAAAGCAATCAGATGAAGCAATTTGAGACGGGAATTAGTAAAACGTACATTTTCCTTCTTGCAGACTAATTTGTTCATTTCTCAGATCAACGTGAGAGCCAAGACATGCTGAGTAGGTGGACGATATACGACCTCAATTTCCCACTGCATTAAAATGTGATGAGTACATGAATTAATTTTACCGCTGTGGAGTCTCAATGGTGGAAAAGTATCCATTAGCTCCTCGCTGATAATCCTCTGCTATGAGGTGAGTCATGGTAGGAACATTGTGGCTCTGGGGATGACAGTGTCAGTTTGTCCATCACTTTGGTCCAGACTGAAATATCTCTACAAGTACTGGATTAATCGCTAGGACAGTTTGTAACAGCATTCATGGTCCCCAGAGGATGAATCCTAATGACTTTGGTGATCCCCTGACTTTTGATTTAGCACCATCATCAGGTCTAAATTTTTCCAATACCTTGGTTTATGACCTTCAAAACTAATTACATTCCCATCCACCTCAGCTGTACTTTTTTGTTCATAGCTAATTAATGTTAGCATGCTAAAACGTTACCATTACCATGGTAAACAGAAGAATAACTAAACTACAGCATGTAACTGTCATTGTAGACATGTTACAATGCGGTCGTTAGATTTTATCTCAAATGCGTTTGAGTGCAGCCTCACAGAGCTGCTAACATGTAGACTCTTTTTCCATGTTCAAACTGCCAACCCAGATTCATCTTATGTAAATCAGATCCAAACCACATTTCGCCAGGGCCACATTGCCCACAGAAGCACTGCAAATAGCCTCGAAGCGCCGAGAAGGGAAGCCAGTTTCCTTTCGGCGCCCATGTTAACCGATTGTGTCATCCACACCGTCGCACAGCTCCACGGCCGGCCCTGCAGCGATCGTTTCAGCATGTGGTCTATTTTCTGCACGAGCCGCGAGCGAATGTGTCAAGCTGGGCAGGAAGTCAAACAAAGGAACAACAACAGCTACCGGGCAATTTTCAGAATAAAACAAATTTCAAAATAAAACACCCCGTTTGACAAATGCGTGTATATATATGTGTGTGTGTGTGTTTATATACATATACTCATTACTAATAAGTGGACATACACGTACAGTTGTTAGGAAAACATGGCGTATAATTTTTATGAGGTTATTTACTTATCCATGATGGAAAAACAGCCTCAAATGTGACGAGACAACAGCTGGGAGCAGAAGCGCTTGTCGACTGACGTGGAGAAATGCGCGTCTGATGTGAACGGAAATGCTCCAGCTTGCGCGAGAATTTCGGTGCGCTGCGCTTTGCAGCACTTCGTTGGCAGTGTGGCCCTAGGGTTTGGAGGTTGTTTGAAATGTGATTCCAGTGGGAATTATACTGATGCATCTTGTCATAGTCCAGCTGCTCTGGCCACTCACATCAGTTTACAAAGTGTCCTTTACCTCACTGGCAATGCAATACAAACATTTTTTTGTTGTAGTCAATGATTATTTTTTTTGGGCCCATAGAAAGTAAAAATATTGGAGAAAACATTATTTCATATCCTAGGCCAGCCCAGGTGAAATCCAAGGTTGTTAAGATCTCTGTCCCATATTGATGGAATTGATAGGTGGTTCAATAATTTATCATACATTGAAGATACAAACATGGACAACTGAGCCACATACATACATTTCACAAGGGGATGGGGAAGTCCCAAGGTACTCCATAGGTTGTAAAGGTGGTACAAAGTCTCAGGTAGAAGAACCACAAGGAGCCTGGGAGACAGTAAGACTCCTTCAGGTCTTGAAAGGAGCACAGACCTTGTCTAGATCTTGTCTCTAAGAACTTTTACGATTAGACCACTGGGGGAAGTAAAAGGCTTGGAGCCAGTCAAGAGAAAATAGTTATTCCATAGAGGAATACAATACATGATTACGTCAAATCCAGAGTGACGGAAGTGGTGGAATCCATGCTGCTAGTAGCACGGTACTATGGAGGACAGCATGGAGAAGAACAGTCTGTTAACAGGCGTGGTAATAAACTGAATAAATAACAGTGACTTCATAGCGCGATTGTTTGGAGGGCGAAATGATGGACCTCCATTTGATGTTCTCTTTCATCCTGACGTTGGAAAGCTGCATCTCCAGTCTAGCTATGTAGTTACTGACACCTACATTGTGACCTAAGTAACCCATACAGATAGGTTGGTGATATCTGGACACACAAATCAAATGTGATCACCTCCAAGTATAGTGAAGACAGAGGTGTTGTAGTACTCGAGATCGGTCTTGCTCTTGACCACTTTATGAAGGTCTTGTCTCAGACTCGACCACATTTTCACTCTGCCTTGTCTTGGTGTCAGACAAAGAGGGCTCCTGATTTTATTTCAAGACTGATCAAGACCACAACTGCTGGGATATCACTGAACTGCCAGAGCAAAAGACTGTTGAATAAAGATTGTTAAGTTGATTTTAGCTCCTTAGTGTTTGTTTGTATTTGTTTGCTCATAGAAAACAAAGGAAAATCCCTCTACATAAAATTCAGCTGTGCAGTTGATTATTTTATCAAGACATTCTCATGGTACATGTATCCATGCACACATATATACAGTGTGGCAATAAAAGAGGAGAATGAAGGAATCTTTTTTTTCTATGGGTGATTTTATGGGAATGTAAATCTGTCAGATCAATTTGAGAGGTGCCTATGGTTTGATGTTCCACATTTTATTATAAGTGTGTTACGCAGTGTGGGACCTGCACATGTAGCTCTTGGTCTTGTCGGTCTCAATTCATGCCTGGCTTGGTCATGATTTGGTCTCGGTTTAGGTGGCAGTCAGTCTGTCTTCTGATCTGATTTGACAAACAAGTCTTATTTGCCTGCAGTCTGAACGTAGCCTCAGTCTTGTAGCGTACTTCCATCTGAATAGTTCCCATTGTCCACATCTTTTTATGAGTGTCTCAGTATTTAGATGCTCACAACTAGGAGGCTGCATGGCTCCAACAACAAATCATTTGTGAACCCAACAATACACTGCAAACTGTTCACAAGCCAGCTGATACTGGCAAATCCAAGCTAGCTTTTTTTTTTGTTTGTTAATTTGTCATATTTGGCACATGGCTCATCCCAGTTATAATAAACAGAATACACTGTTTTCATGTGCCAACTCATAAACAGAATGCTTGAATGCCTTGAATGTATAATTTGCATGTAAATGAAGTCAGTGAATGCTTTACTGTTGCATAGAAATTAGCTTTGAGGCAAAAGGGGGGGGGGTCTATTTAAAGATATATACATTAGTGGGGGTGGTTGGAAAAACACTTTGTCAGTGAAAACATTTGTTGGGGGTCTGTTTGTGCGTATTTCAAGATCAGGCTGAACTAAGCTTTATGACAATAATGAAAAATATGCAGTAAACATACAGCACAGTACACACATACAGTGTATGATCAGTGTGCAAATGCAGGCTTAGGTGTGAGCTGATCAGATGAATTAAAATATTTTGTAATGCACTTTTAACTGATAGCAGGTATTTTAGATTTGAGGTGATGGTGTTCTGACAGGAGAGCGAAAAAATGACTGTAAATTACATGCTGAGCATAGTAACATGCTTTTATAACCATTCAGTTCAAGCCTCAGAAAATCACTGTGAAATGGTTTTCCACTGGCTGATTCATTTGCTTTCATTTAGCTACGCTAGTTTAATCAATCAGACAGAAGCATTTGGAGGTTGGAGAGCCAACACACTGACACCAAACTAATGGCTCATGCCCAGTGATGATAATGATGTCTATTTAATCTGTAATCAATATCACGGCGCTACTTGACTGTGACATATCTGTTAAGTTATGCATGAAATTACCCTGATTATTAGATACACACTAGTAAAAGGAAAATGTTCCTGAATATGATAATAGCCAAGATTCATTATTGTTTGGGTGTGCATTCATGAAGTGAAGGGAAAATTCAAACTCATCTGCAGAGATTTTTTCTTTGTCGCAGTTCTCTGTAAGAGTGAAGGTCATAACGGCAAGGTTACAACACAAATACAGTTTGAATATTTCTCTTTAATACCCCAAAAAGAAGTAATTAAAGTGTGTTTCATTTTCATTTCAGTTTCATTCACCTGCAGAGGAATGGTTCAACTTTCTAAAGAGATCTTGATTTATAACACAAAGGTCGATGCTGCATTCATTCAGCCAGGAGAAACTTCTAGTTTCATCTTTAATCAAAACCAAACAGAGGGGCAGGTGGAGTCATGAGGTTTACAGTTAAAGTAAGAGTGTCAGGAAAGTGTCACGTATCATGATCCACTCAGTAATTTTAATAAAAATTGGAGAGTTACTTTGTTGGGAATAGATTTAAAGAAGAGATGAAATAAAAAGTGATTTAGTGGCTGATGATCTGGTGGTACTTTAAGTAGGTGTGCCGGTGTCTTGCTTGTGACTCACAGGTGACTCTTCCTCTGCTTTGTTATCTTTAAGCAAGTAGTATCTATTTTTTAAAGCAGCTAACACAGAGACAATTCAAAAACTAGGTTTAGATTACAGGGCTTTTTTCTCAGTTCTAAATAATTTCCCCAGATCTGGTCTGGTCTGCCTAGACCAGGGATGTCGAACTCATTTTAGTGCATGAGCCACATACAGCCCATCTTGATCTCAAGTGGGCCGTACCAATAAAAGCATTGCATAATAACCTATAAATAACAAGAGCTCCAATTTTTTCCCTGTCTTTTTGTGTTAAGAAGTAGAAGTGCATTCTGTAAATGTTCATCCCTTTATAAAACAGATGAACAGCCCTGAGATGTCTGAAGAAAAATAAGTGCAATACCAATAATATGTCTTGATTTTTCTACATTAAGTCAACGTACTTTTCAGTCATTATATATGCATTTACCTATATATATATCCATTTTTTACCGTACGTTCAAACCAGAGGCATCCAAAGAGGCAAAGTCTCTCGCGGACGCCCAAGAAGCAGGACTGTCAAAAACATCTGTGGCAGCTTTGGTCGCTCTAGTCGCTCATCACGTGAATCATTGAACGTTGGATCGTGCTTGTCAATTTAAAGGAGCCGCAAAGCGGACTACTGGCTTGAAAGAAGGGTAGTTGCTGCTTACTGTTGAACTGGGTCAGAGCTCATTACCATAAAGTTAAACGAGTTTTAACTCCCCTCCGGACCGCTCCGGTTGCTTTGGTTGCCCTAAAAACAATAAATTATGAAAAATAATTAGAACACAATACAATTTGACAGGAAATATTTAAAAAATAGAATGTTGTACAGAGTATAAAATTTATTTTTAAATGTGCAGAAATGTCTAAATTGATTGAAAATTGACATGAATGACTATTTTTTTTATCCAGCAAAACTAGTATTTTGTTTGTTTATGTCACTTAGATAAATGAGTCTGTGATACTGAAAGGTCCACAGGGCGCACTATAGTTTTCCTTTGGCTAATTTTCACTATTCAGAAAATACAGTCACGAAATAAAGATAAGATGGCATGCTGCATACATCAAAATGATTACTGTGAGAGAAAATATGTGACAACATCGATCATAAATGAGCAGCAGACATAACAGCATAGTAAAAAATATTGTTGATAATGCATCTGACTTCTCACCGTAAATAAATAAAAGATGCTGCAGTGTTGGTTGTTGTCCACACAAACACACACACCACAGATAACCATGGTATATCATGTGTGACTCAGTTTAGACCAGATACAAGCTGCTTGAACTTCAGCCTCCTGTGCAATAAATCCAGTTGAATTAAAGGAGTGCAGCTGCAGTGGACAGAGAAATGCTCAGGCTGTGCTGAAAGGCCTCGGGTATTTTTTTTTTACTTGTGGCATTGTTAATAGGTCAAGGTAGACAAGATGTTGCCTGAGGGAGCTACAAACCCAGAGGAATATCAGGCGTGCAGCATTACGTTATGTGTAACAGAAGGTGTGAAATAAGAACTCAGGGGCAATTAACCTTTTCATTTTTTTTGTCCCATTTCCTGACATTGGTAGCTGTCTGCCTTCAGATAAATAAATAGAACACTAAAGAGCATCCAAAGCTTAATAACAGTCACCAGACACATGAAAAGAAAACAGTATGCACGCTGTTATGCTGTGGAACAAAACAGGACGTGACATTTCAGGCTCACCTATTTTGCACAGGAGCTCAAAGGACTAAATCATGCAGCACTGGCTACTGGTTTTCCCATCTCCTCAGCTTTCTTTGTGTTGACCTATCAGCCGAGAGGTCAAACTCGCTCATTAATATTCCTGTGTCTTTGCTATTTAATAGGCAGATAATTCAGGACCAAATTAATAAGTCAAACCTGCTTTATGAAGAGTAGATAACAGGATGCAATTACTCCCTCATTGTTTTTTGAGGGGGACAATCAACAAGTGCTATTATTCAATTTGTTTACAACTTTAGGTGATGAATGCAACAGCTAATTATCAGTAAGTGTAAGTATTTATCGTTTGTCTTAAAAAAAAAAAAGAAGTATTGATCCAGAAAAAACTACTGCAAAACATATTCTCCGGCAAAGTTTACATGCCGTTACAGTAAGTTGGAGGGATGTGAAAATCAGTTGACCGGAGAAAAGTTTGGGGTCATGGTGAAAGGTCACAGCCCTGTTGGCAGATGCTCCACTTAATCTCTTGACATGTACATGAGGTCTGACCCCAGTAACCCTGAACACACACCACACACACATACACAGGTCCCTGCACTTCTATCTTTGTGAGGACCCTCATTGACATAAGCATGCCCAAACCCCTTACTCTAACCCAAACCTAAACCTAATTCTAACCTGAACCTTAAATGTCTTACAAAGTCTTAACCCTCAAACAGGCCTTTGCAGAAGTGAGGACTGGCCAAAATGTCCTCACTTTCCAAAAATGTCCTCACTTTGTTGTTTCGGTCCTCACTATGTAGCAATTACCAGAACAGACACACACTCCAAACACTACACATACTATCACAGAGCCTTCCTGCCATACAAAGCTGTATTTTAGCTATTAAGTCCATATGTTAACACTCAGTTGACTTGATTTCCAGATCAATACAATTTGTAGCTGTTGTGACCTCAGATAAATAAAACGTTTGGTATTATTGATCAGGGTATGATTGCAATGTTGCCTTCTCCTCCCTCCATAATCCATCTGCAAATACAGCTCACCAAGTAAAGTGACTGAAAAGATGTGTGGTACGTGTTCAGACTATAAATTTTCTTTCACCTACAAACATATGATCTTATACAGCTTAAATTATATGACACTGTGCAGCATGTTGGTTATTTATATTTAAGAATACAAATCAGGATCATTTAGAAAATATTCAAAGATAGAAAATGAAGCACTGTGGTCTAAAAACATCAAGACATGACAAATAAAACATGCTTTTTTCCCCCTGAATTTCATTTTAAAAAATCTGTCCTCGCTATCAGCTACAGTCACTGAATAACAGCAGGCCACCTGCTCAGTTTTTTCAATGTGCCATGATGTTACTTTCATAAAAAGAATCAAAATGAATTCCATGCAGTGAAATCAAGAGATCTCTAATGTTGGATCACTACCTCATGTAAGTAGATACCCTGAATTGATGTATTGTAATTGGTAACAGCAGAGAAAAAGTCACTTACTTGACAAACAGATACCCTCTGACTTTTTCTCCTGTCCTGGCCACGTCACTCCCACTCCCCAGCCACACCCTCCTGCTCTGCAGTAACCTCTTTCTCCTCAGTCCCAGTCATGTGACCTCATCAGCCCTGCAGTCTTTAATCAGCCATTTTCCACTCACTCCTCGCCAGATTGTCATAGTTGCTTTGTTGTATTGTGTCTTACTTTCCAGCTTCTGAACTTTGCAACTGGACCCCTGTTATCTGAACCTGGACCTGGGCCTGAACTCTTATCTATACTTGTTTGCCTGCCAGAACTTTTCCCTGCCCCAGCCCTGCTATCCTGCGGCCAGTTCAAAAGGTGCTTGTTTAGGGGCACCCTGGTAGCTTACCTGGTAGAGTATGGGCCCCACACTGAGTCCTGTAGCAGTGGCCTGCTTTTGATTACGACTTGTGGCCATTTGCTGCATGTCGGCCCTCTGTTTCTCCCCTTTACTTTCCATCTTCAGCTTTTCTTTTAAAGTTTGGATTGCTTGCCCTCCAGCTTTCACGAGAACTGCTCATCCAAACAACTTCAAACTAGACACTGTACTTCCTTGGGTCCTGAGCATTACACCTGACATAGTGTTCTCCCTATTTCACTCTTCCCCTAGCGTGTACCGAGTATACGAGTCATTTGCTAACAGCTAGCTATTTGGGACCAAGCTATTTACTGGAACAAAAGCATTCATCCTGAAAGTTACAGTGGTGATGCTTGAATTTTTTGACTTTGCTATAGTGTTACATGTCTGGTCACTTCGATCTCTTTCCATCTAGTCTTGAATTCAATGTAGTGAACGACGGAGAGGGATTCATTTATGAGGTGTGTAAATCTTGGTGTCAGTGTGTCGGCAGGTGAATGGGCGAGTGAGTGATGTGTGCAGGGTGTTGTATGGTGTAAAACACAACTAAACAAAACGTGGTGGGATGAGGGAAAGAGGACAAACTGATTGCACAGTCAGGCTCACATAAGCTGCCACTAGGAGACTGGCCAGGTGCTCCCAGTTGCCACTTACTCAGTTCGCCCACCAGGACTTGAAAGACAAAGAGGAGAAAACACACATAAAGCCTGCTGAGGCAGGAGGTCGTACATAACCCAAATGTCCCATAGATCTCAAGAGCTTGAACCCTACACTGCACTTCCTTGGGTCCTCAACAATACATCTGCCAAGTGTGAAGTCGATTATATGAAATGTTAATGAGAAAAGTGAAGGACATACATACAGCAACAGAGACTCTTTCTGTTTTAGCTACATGAACAGGCACTCTGCTGCTTTTCTAAATGTATAAAATACATTTAAAGAGGTTTAGCCTCTATCGCTCCTCACCTTTTGAACCTGACACACAACAACCCTGAGGCAAATTTAAGAGGGCTTTAACCTGGGAGGTAAAACAGTGTTTATTTACAGTTACAACACTGTAACAAAGTGACTGGAGGCGTGTGTGTCAAATATCATCAGTGATTCTTGGGCAGACAACTATTTGCATTGATTTTGCAATAATCTGGTTTGTCATTATGCAGGCATCGTGCACAGTGTTTGAGCTGTCATTCATACTTACGAGCCACGAATTACAGCTTTCACCAGAGTCTTTTACAAACCTCACACCCATAAATCCTGTGTGTGAGAGAGCTTAATACAGCTGCACTCTCAAACACACAGAGATTTACACAAAGGGCGGTAATTCCCTCAAGAGGAGTTAAACATAAGACGTATAAGTCTGTTAGGAGTGGAAGATAAATGACTGCCTCTGACTGTTAAATCAACTGTGATAAAGAAAAGACTACAACTTTTTTTTTCCTTTTACTAAATCAAGCCAAGAGATAGCCAGAGGTTTGCACCTTAAAACTGCTCTAAAATGAAAAGATATATTTTAGTTGTGTGACATACACACAGGTGGATAAATGACAGGCATTAATTTCTACATCATTTTCCAAAAGGATGAACGAGGGTGGGGGATGGGTGCTACAACCTTCCTGTGACTGATTGATGGGAACTGATGCAGAGCCGTTGGATTGCATTTACGAGCGCTGACTTGACCTGGAGTATATTCACCTTGGTAAGGGCTTATTGGAGAACGACTTTGTGCTGCTTTAAACATAATTCATATGGATAGATGGGTTGGTGAATATTAAAAAAAGGAGCCAATTTAAGATATATGTGCATAATTTTAGATCCTCAAAAGGGTAAAAATATGCAATAAATCACACAAGCTGCTCAATAACAAGATATTACTATGAAAGTAAATAGAATGGCACCACACTGGCAGGATGCCTGGCTGCACATTCACAGGAAATAATAGCCACCGACATGATGAGCACACTGTCAAGAAATGTCAACAGTGCAGCGTTTAGCGCGGACATCAAAATGTAGATGATTACTGTGTGGGATTAAAGATATTTGCATTTCCAACCTGAAGGACTCACACTCTGGTTTATCATGAGGCAAATACCTTGGGATGTATTATGTTAATCACTGTTTTGCTTCTGTTTTGCAGCATTTATTGATGTTTAATTAACTCTTCTGCTGAGTGGTTACTAATGCACACATTACCTATTGAAGAGTCTCCAAACTGCTGTGATGTGTGAAGCAAAACTGCCTCGTAACCCAACCTTAGAGACAAACTTCCAGGGATGTACTAACAGAATTGTTGTAATTACTGATTTACTGTATGTTGGTTATTCTTTTAGATTAATCTGATTAATGTTTTCCTCTATAAAATGTCAGAAATATGTTCAAAAAGCTGCTTGTCTGATACAGACTGAACGACTGAACTGAAAAACTAGCTGCTTGATGAATGACGTAAACAATTACATGATTATCAGTATTACTCTTAATTAATTTAGATTAACCTGGGGCACTTTGGGGAATGATCTAACCTGATTATTAGGCAGAATTGCCATTCTGTTTAACTTCTTTTATTCACTTGATTTTCTTTAATGTTACCCATCTAACTTTTTGTTGGGGGTTTAGGCCTGTTTGTTTTTTCTTTCGCCCAAACCAATCAGTAAGAAATGGTGTATCCATTCCACATAATTTGCAGTGAAAATGGATCTGCAGGAGCACTTGCCACAAGCAGTGACTTAAATCTGCAAAAAACAATTTTTATGTGCCACTTGTGGGCAGTGTAAACAAGTTCTGAGCATTGACTAGTTAGCGAACAGTTGCCTACTTACACATCCCTGTCTTTCCCTTAGTATTTTTTATCTAGCAGAAGCTAAAGTACCTGAGTTTTATTTTGCACTGTGGGAAGATATTTAGCATGTTCGCTGACAGGAGAGGGGCTTTAGATGCATATTTGAACATGGTTGTGGATGTTGAAAAAGCCTCCCATAAAGCCATATGCTGTTACAATCGCCTCTGCACGAGGGGTCAAATGTGAGATTTGACAACTGCTGTTTCCATCAATATTGCGACTCTAACATTGCCTGAACAAACAATTGATGACTAGTTAATAACTGGGACATGGATTCAAGTTACCTACATAAAAACGTGTCCAAATATCTATAGAGGTTTTGAGAAATGACATCAAAACCAAAAATTGTGACAGTAGCCCCCATTATCCCCTAATCAATATGTTTACAGTCACAGAGACAAAAGGACTCAAATCCTGAAGAAATGCAGATGAGAAGGAGCTGGTATATATAAAGATGCCATGTCACAGCACAGGACAAAACAAAGCTTCATGTAAACACTGTGAGAACACAGTGGAGTGCATCACAGCCACTACAGAATTATTCAGTGCAAGCAATAGAGAGACGTGTTACTCGCTCACCCTTTTTCCCCTTTAAGGGGGGTGGTCTTGTGGGTAACCTGTGAGGGTGTGACATGTGCTTTGTGTGTGGGAGGAAGCAGCTCTCTTGGGATGTCATGGTGAAGACGCATGCAGCAAGTAGTGATGATAGTAGCAGAATTCAGTGTCTAGATGAGCTCAGAGCTACTGTTCAACCTCATGAGAAGGCTATGGTTATTGTTTTGTGGTGAAGACTGCAATAAAGACTTTGTTGGTGAATGGCACCCGAATGCATCGCTATCCTTCCTTCTGCAGAGTGGTCCGGACCGCTAGAAGCTGATTACTAGCAAATAACAAGCCAAGCTAATTGTCACTGAGAGAGGTAACAGACGGTGTGTCTGCACTTGGGACAGGCAGGTGAGCTGGACGTGTGGTTAGCAGTACACCATGAATAAAACAGTGAATTGTTAGTGTGAGCTTAAGTTTGTCAGGACCTTCGGACCAGTGAAGCTATTTTCGGGGTGCGTAGAGATAACGTCTCACATATTGTGCGCCATCTGATTGGCTCTTCTGATTGGTCTTTATGGGGACCATCAAAAAATAAATCTATTTAGATTGATAATGATCGATGCACCCTTATCTAGGTTTGTTCTATTAGTGTTAAATTTATGCTTCTCCCAAGTCTGGCTGCTTAAAGTAGAGATAGCAAGTTTTATATAGCAGCGGGCTAATCAATTCTCTGCGGCATAGCACCACTGCTAACTGCATGTAGGGGAAACACTGCATCCACCAGTTATGGAGCAACATTACCATTAATTTGAAGTCATGTTTGTGTCCACCTGATGAATTAAAGTCCAATATTCACTCTTCTGTTAGCTCTGTTTTTGCTCATGTGAGCGGAGCAGGTGAAATTTTCCGCTCCTCACTCGCAGACCTGTCACTTTGCGCCACTCGTCCGCTCCGCTTGGTTCTGCGCATTCTTCACTCCGCTCCATCATAAATTTTATCCCGCTCCACTCACTCACCACTCCGCTCAAAAAAACTGCGTCATACTACCCTAACCTGTAATCTTCTATTCACAAATAAAACGGGGTCTGCCCATTTTTCCGACAGCCCATTGGTCCGACAGCCCATTGTTCCGACCATATTAAACCCATTGTTCCGAAGTCCCGTTGTTCCGAAATCATCTTGATGCCCTGTGGTTAAGGTCTGGTTAGGTTTAGGCACAAAAACCACTTGGTTGGGGTCAGGAAAAGATCATGGTGTGGGTTAAAATGAAAAAGAAAGTGGCAAACACATAAGCCGTGAGCCTGCTTCGCCTCAAGCCTTTCCCAGCTGACTCAGAGCCGGTCGCAGCGCACCATCAAGGCAGAAATACGCCCACCGGGAGCCGTTCAGCACCGCGGAGAGCTCCCCACACAACCCGGACCCCAGAGTTAATAACAGGAGGTTATGGTGTTTCACTCTCTCCTCTCTATGACACTTGTATCTCGACCAGTAGCCTACTTTTGTTGCATTTCTGATCCTCTATGGCACACAAATAGGCTACAGTAATAATCACATATCGAAACAATGGGACGTCGGACTAATGAGAGGTCGGAACAATGAGAGGTCGGAACAATGCTACGGCACCAATAAAACATGAGCTTGGTAGATTCTCCGGGGAAGCCCTCTCCCCGCAGTTAGGGACCATTCTCCAAGGTACCGCTGCTTCTCTTCTCAGTTTCTTTTCTGAAGTACACAGTAAACTCCATAGTTTTGAAAGAAAATAGTGTGGGTGTGCGCAGGTGCAAAGATGCATTCTGGGTGGGGCATGAGTGACCGGAGCGAAATTGGAGCGAGAGATAAGGCTCCGCTCCACCTTTTAAAAAAATAGCCGCTCCTCGCTCAAACAAAATCCTCCCGCTCCCTGCTCCCCGCTCCGCTCCGCTCACATGCTCTGGTCTCTACCAATGCCTGAGGGAAATATGGCCCTTTGGCTGCTAAATGCTTCACTGTGTTTGACAAATAACCACTAACTTTCTCTGTCCAACATAATCAACAAATCATTTCAGCACTACTTATTCCTTCACTTCTTGCTGTGTATGGGTTAGTATGGCCCTCTCTGCCCATCTAATGCTAAGAAAAATCACTATTGACATCTCTGCCTCAAGGTGAAACATTTGCTGAATTAACAACATCACTTTCAAAAGAAACATTTCACTCACTTTCATGGTTCAGGAGGTGATGTACGCAGGGCTTAACATCCTGACCATTTACAGTTTTGGATTTTGACATAAAACTTTATTAAATTAAAGTCTTTGCTGGGATTTCATTAATGCCATGCTTCCATGTCATCCCTCTCTGTGGAGTTGTGTAATGATCTTCCCCAGTGCCACCCCTGGTCTGTCAACCACAGTTAATAGTAGCTGTAACCTCATGTAGAAATTCTTATCACTGGGACCCTGCTGATGTTGCAGGGAGAAAAGCAGCCTCACAGGCAGAGAAACACACAGAGGCGTGAAAAGAGATGGAGACCACCATGGGTGACCTCACACAGTTGGATGGTGACAGGTGTAGTGAGTAGGAGCATGCACACGAACAAATGTGTGCACACACACACATAGGTTGGTGGGGATTGAGTTGACAGATTGCCTCTAGAGTCTTAGACAGTAAGCAAGGAAATACACTTTCCACGTCTTCCATCTCGTCGCTGGGAGATTAAAGAAGGACTGGGGAAACACAATCAACTGCTTTCTGACAGGGATAAGAGGTGGAAAAGAGGGGACAAAAAAAAAAAACGCTGATCCCTTTCATGTAGAAAATCCACAACCCATGGGAATCTATCAGGAAAAGGCTCTCTGTCTGGGGAATGGGAACACACATCAGTAATGAGCTGTTTTCTCATATAAACTCTGGACAAGGGATGAACAATATGGATTCTTTTTCAACTGCTAACCCATGATTACCTGCTTCTCTTTCCAATACCAATACAATGACTGATAATTTCACATTTTTGTATTTTACAAAGAAGCATATAAAGGCTAAGATGTAGTGATAAAATATGAATGATTCAATATTTCATAGCCCCAACCTACCCAAATCATACTGAGGTCACTATTGTTAACACAACAATACAAAGAACACTTCACTCTTCCATACTTGCCAACATTAGGCTGGCATACCCTCATTGCCTTTGCCCTCATACAATCTTACAATTACGTTTGTATATAGTGTGAGCCGTATGATAGAAACATCATCACCACACCCACTGTGAATTCTCTGGGCAATTACCTGCTTTGTTAATACATGGACATTACACAGACTTTGTACCAGGGAGCGCAGGGTAAAGTCTTATTAATGTCCAATCCAACTGATTCAGACATTTGTATTCTCACATACAGCACCTCTGGGTAATGTCTAGAAAATGTCAGTTTTGCAGAGCATGTGTGGAATGGGCTTCAATGAGGTGCCGACTGCGGCTGGTTACTGGCAGAGAGAGCAGTAAAGGGAGCGGACTGGGCTGGAGTTCATATCACCTCCGAACAGTTTTGCCTCAATCTAAACTCTGAATTTATTCTATACTTGCTCCAAAAATACTTTAGACATTGACCCAAATTTTGTGAGTGTAATGGTGGTGTAAGGAGAATCTTAGGTCGAAGAACAGGCTTACATTTTGCAACAGGAGAGCACTATTGCAACTGTGTCTACTTTTGCATCAGCCAAAAGGCTTCTATCATTCACCACTCCAACGCCAAACATCGGATTGAAGCAAGTTGTCCTGCTGGAACAGAAAGTCCCTGAGGCAGAGCCTCTGAGCAGGCCTTTGAGGAGTCACTCACACAGTATGAGCTTCTGGTCGGAGACTGCTGCCACAGCAGATGGACACGTGGCCTCGTGCCATGTGGGGTTTCGATACAGGGGTTTCACAGTGCACTCCATCTCTGCAGCCTTGAGGCAGTCTTCAGTATTGTGAGGGAGAGACA
The DNA here is from genome assembly GCF_041903045.1 of Epinephelus lanceolatus. Lineage (NCBI taxonomy): Eukaryota > Metazoa > Chordata > Actinopteri > Perciformes > Serranidae > Epinephelus > Epinephelus lanceolatus. The sequence goes on from NC_135748.1 coordinate 24,741,975, forward strand.
AGGAAGAGCCAACTGAGGCGTTAAGAGAAGCACAGCCAGAAGAGCAGTTAGCCGCCTGGACACAAGCTAAGCCTGATAACACTTCGGCTGGTTGACCTGGGGCAGGACTTTCTGAAGAAACAGGAACACCACCGATGAAGTGTCGAGGGTAGACCACACAGAGACAGTACATTTTCTTCACTCTGGAAACATGCAGAGCACTTTGTGTGCTGTGTGTGGGGGAGTGGACATATAGTGGGTGAACATATACATCGCATATCTGCAGTATCTGATTCATTATACCGTACACATGAGAAAAGAGTTTGCCCTTTGCGCACCACTCGTCTCACCCCCCACTTGTTGTCTAATATAGGAACCGTTATGGAAATCTGTGGAGCTGCACAGGGCCATTTATTCCCCTTGAATTCTCCACACATCGTGTTCTGATATAAAGTGGAGATGAAGCTGCTCCCTCTCTTCACTCTACATCCCCAGGCCCCAGGCCTGTCAGGAGAATGAGACAGCCACCAAGTTCACCACTACTCCTCTTTCGCAGCCGCTCCAATTACTACACATTCACTGATATCAATAAACCATAGATGTTAGATGACAGTTTCAATTTGTACACTGAAAGCACACTGATGGCTTTCTGGCATATTGTGTTCCATGAAATGCCTTGTAATGTGCTGTACCTGCAGTCCTGCCCATTGTTCAGACAGTCAATTATTCCGACACCCCAGTAGTCTGAAAGATATCCCATTGGACCAATAGCTCACTTGTAAACAGCTTGTTATCCTGAAACAAATGCTCCATTTTTCCAATGCAACAGCAGCATGTGGCTAATTTTCATGCAGAATGACATTATCAGACCTCCTGATGGCAAAAGCATAACCTACCTAATGCTGCTGGAGTATGGCAGGTCATGCCTTCGCCAAAGTAGGAAGGTCTAATGACATCATTCTGCTTGATTATTGCCCATGTGCTTCTGTGTACAGTAGCTAGTTTTGTAGAAATGGTCTTTTGGAACAATGCATTTGTTTTCGGGATACTGGACTGTTGGACGAATGGCCCTCGGTACAATGGGACATTTTTCTGACTATTGGGGCTTGATGAACCCTCATACTAATGGCAAACACTCTGCCAATCAGGAATGGAAATTACGTATCAGTATGGCCAATATTATTGTCTGATTTCAGCTTATTACACATGCAGTATATATCAGTATCACCATATATCAAGGCCAATTTGTAATGGGAAATATCTGCATAGAAATGTCAAAGATATGTTTGACATATTTTTAGAAAGAGCCTGACAGGTTGAACCGACAAGTTCCTTTTTAGCCATGCTAATGGCATAGCTCTGTGGATGGTAATGTCGATATATTGGAGCACTCTGTCCAGACTGAAACATCTTAACTATGTACAGCATCTAAACTGCTAACGTGGCTGTAGAATCCTAAGGAATTCCATTTTCTGTGTTTACGTTTAATCGCTGAACTGTAATGACCCTGTTATTCATCTGTTTCCCACCCTTTTCTCTCATCCCTACTATCTACTATCACACAACATGAATGCCCCCCAAAAAACTACAAAACCCCCCAAATGCATGATTGGAGATACTTCTCCTTCTTCTTCTTCTTTAACCCTAAAATACTGATATCAATATTGGCATCAAAATAAAGTATTTGTTGGGTTCTATTCACAAGTACTCTTGTGAATTAGGAAGCTTTCATTTACTTGTTTATACTTCCTCTTGTAGAGTATATATTCAGTAGTTCTAGATGCACTGAAACTGTATTTGTATGCACTTCACTGATGGACTCGGTGGTGCCGTGCTTAAGTGCCCTCTTGAGTGGCGAAAATGAGAGGATGTGCCCTATCAGCTGCCCTCTTGAATGATGAAAACGAGCGGATGTGCCCTTTTGGCTGCCCTCTTGATTAACAAAAACGAGAGGATGTGCCCTTTTGGCCGCCCTCTTGAGTGGTGAAAACAAGAGGATGGCCCCTTTTGGCTGCCCTCTTGTTCCCATGTCATTCAGTAGGTGCCCTTTTTTCCTTTTCGCCCCTGCCCTTCAAACATCCTGAGTCCGTCACTGATGCACTAGTCAACTATCTTACGTCACTTGGAAATGCCAGATTTGGATTAAAGTCAGGGTCTTATGGCATAAAAAGCGGCAGGATATGAGAGTTTTTTTCCCTGACAAGGCAAATTTTTAGAGCATCTTTTGAGGAAAAATGGCCACCACTTTGGAAATCAGTACTCAGCTGGAGAAAGATTGGATGCTATGATGTCTTCATATTGAAAAGGTTACCGTCAAGATGCCACATCTCTTTTACTGAGATGATATGTACTGTATCTCAAGTAACTCTTATTGAGAGTGGGCTTCAAAAGAACTACTTTTACATGGTGTGGACTAGCCTTCAGTTCAATTTTCTTCCTTAAAAGATAAAAAGCACACTGAAGAGTGGACAGGCTCACAGTGACGATGAAGGCTACGAATCAATTACAATGATGAAGGCTTTTTCTGGGTGAAGAAGAAAAAAACGAACAGCAAACATATCCGTCCCTGACCATAAATAGTATTTCTAAGATAAACAAGATTAGCAGAATTTCCTACAGTTCACAATGTTGATTTCGAGCAAAATGACGTCTGCAGAAGGCATGTTGAGCCTTTAGGCAGAACCATCAAGAGTGGGGGAAGACTGCAGCTTAAATAATATATTGTATAATTCATGTAGTGTCTGTACCCTCTCACCCTGCATAGCTTTTAATAATACATAAGCTTTTCCCACCATGGCTCCACCATAAAAAAAAAAAAACACATAGTACAAGCACCTCAGAGCTGTCAAGTCAAAAGAGATTTAATTGAGGGTGGAAATGTGGTGGCAGAGCAGCTTCCTATCATTCTGTGGTTATATCATATATGCAACAGATGAACTGACACTCATCTGATAGAGATATACTAAATCTATCACATGGTAGACCAACTAGGCGTGGGCGATATATCGATACTCAGTGTATTACGGCTTGCTCTGCGTGGGATGATTAAAATGACTTTATCCTCAACATCGAGTGTAAATAGTCACATCGTTAAAAAAAAAAAAAAAAAAAAAAAAAAGGCCCAAGACGAGCACCAGAGGCTCTGCTTTTATTTATTTCATTATAACAGTATTACCATTAATATAACAGTAGTTAATTTAACTTCATTATAACACTACTTTAATTAATTTTATTATAACACTACTTCATTCAACTAATTCAATTTTACAGTATCTTATTTAACTTAATAATAACAGTACTTACTTTACTTTATTAGGTACTGTTATTTAACTTAATCTAAACAGTACTTACTTTACTTTATTATAACACTACTTACTTTATTCAGCTTTATTATTACACTACTATATTTAGCTTTATTAAAACACTACTTACTTAAACTTTATTGTAACACTACTCAACTTTCTTACTATATTTAACTTCCATTCTACAGTATCCTATTTAACTTAATTGTAACAATTATTTTATTCAACTTTCTTATTATATTTAATCTTAATTTTACAGTATCTTATTTAACTTAATTGTAACAGAACTTACTTTAATTGTTTTATAACACTACTAACTTCTTTATTTAACTTTATTATAGCAATACTTAATTTCATTCAATTTTACAGTACCTTATTTTTATAACAACAGTTCTTTATTGAACTGTACTTGTATTGTAACAGTACTTTTTTTAGAAGTTAATTATTTTAGTCTACAGTAGTTTATATGACATTTCAAAATATCGAGATATATATTGTGTATCGTGAATATTATTTATAGGGCATATTGCTCAGCCCTAAGACTAACATCATCAAAGAAATACTTTTTATTTATTTGACTTTTATTTGCTATGCCATTAAACTTTGCACAGACATTCATGGTTCACAGAGCATGAGTCCTAATGACTTTAGTGATCTGCTGATTTTCTCTTGCAATAGAATGAGGTTAATATTTGTTGTTTTTAGCATAAGCTACAAAAAAGAAGTTGACTTAGCCACTGTGACATATGGTCATCTTGATTTTTTGAAGCAAGAAGTGACCAGAGAGGGGGAGTTGGGGAGGATACACATTGCAAAGTCCATATCCTGACTGACAGGTCGCTGTGGTAGGGACTGGTCACTCAAAAAGTAGCCACGCCCTAAAGCATACCCTGATTTATTGTCTATTTTACCTTAAATGGGACCATAACTTTACGAAATGAACATCATGCTGCACTGAGGAAGACTTAAACCTTACAACAGAGACCATAAACTCATTAGGAAAATATTTATTGAGGTAATAAATCAATAAGAATTTCTCATAGATTTCTTTGCAATAAGACTTTTATTTGCAACCAATGGAGTCACCCCCTGCTGGCCATTAGAAAGAATGCAGGTTGAAGGAACTTATACATTGTCTTAATTTTTTCAGAGTCCTTTGGTTTTGACTGAAAAGCCTTGACAACTATTGGATGGACTGTCATAAAATTTGGTACAAGCATTAGAGGTGCTGGTTGTAACTCTGGAGAAAGATAGTTGATTGAGCCTTATTCCCATGCAGGTCATCAAATATCGACACTTTGGGTTAGTAGCTGGACCTCAGGATAAATTTTGCAACTTAAGTAATCTCCTCACTTTCGTGCTAACAGTATCATAGGGTTTAACGTTTGACTTGTCTCATACAAATACCTGCATAATTAATAGCATTCCCATTAGTCAAAGCTGTACTTTGTGCTAATTAGCAAATGTTAGCATGCTAACAACCTAAACTATGATGGTAAACATTTCCTGCTCTTGAAATGTGCCCTGCAAAATGTAGGGTTGAGTAGCATAATGTGAAACCACACCTTTCAACAACAACAGGCAACAATCTTTGCAGGTATCTCAACTGGAGTAGTAGCTGTGGTGACAGTGGATATTCATTATGTTGATTTAAGCACGAGATAAAACACAACACTATGATGTTATCTGTGAGAGAGGATAGATTACATATTACAGAAACTTAAGAATGACCTTGGTCTCCCACACACACTGCTGTCATGTACGAGGTCATCCCACCAGGTCGTGCATGCATGAAGCAGGAGGGTCTATAACTTGCATCTGACTTCCAATTAATTACAAGACTAAGACAAACATTTCTTTGATATACTGCAGCCCAGAATAATTGATATGATGTGGCCCCAAACAGCGAGTTGAGGATTTGATTTTCAGTCTATTCAGCAATCAGCTAATGGTGGTGCAGTTTTAAAAAGAGATATTAGTCAGTGTGAGAATTCATATCAACTGTTGTGTTCATTTGGCTCAGGACAATCCAGTCAGCATTTACATATCATGGACATCATTTGGTTGAAGGACTCAGAGAGTTGACGTGCTGTTGCACTGCTCGCACCGTGCATTTCTACTGGAAATAAAATGTATTTCACGATAATAATAGTGAATCTGAAGCAGAAAGCAGCCCTTGGCCCTGTCTCTTAAAGGCATCTCAAGGTGAGTGTAAAAATCCATCTCTCCAACCTTCTGCTTAAAGCATTTATTAACAAGTGCCTCCTACAAACTCACTGAGGACTAAGAACATATAGGAGGAACTGAAAAATTCATTCTTCATTGAAGTTTTTACTATTTTACTTTATTTTTAATTCTATGCATTTCTCAGGACCACAGAGTCTCTCTGATGTTAGTGATGGTTCATGTGAAATTAGTGATGGTGTTTAAAATAAGATAAAAATACAACTAAAACGTGCCTAAGCTATTGATTTCTCTTTCTTTAAAAAGCCATGAACTGTTTACTGTAACTTACATTTTGTAGATATATTTTTGTTCTCTATGTTTTGTTTTTAGTATAAAGCATGACTTAAAGAAGTTACATATGTGTTACATGTTACTTAAAACTTAAGCATTTTTAAACCCAGGTTTTACGTCTAAGTGACTAATGGAGACAACAATTTTTGCAACTGGTTTAGTATTGAGCGAGACCACTGCAGCCACAGCAGCAAAACAGGTTGCAATGTAATCCCGACATGCAATTTTGCATCATCAATTTACACTCAATAAAAGTGCTTGTTTTGCCACTGACAGGCTCAGATTGTTATGAGAAGTGTCTGACAACATTACGGAAAAGACTCTGCAGAGAAACATTGTTCCTTAACTTTCTTTGGTCAGAAACCCCCCAGGGTGCAAAAGAGTGGGCCCAAAGCAAGATATAAAATATCCTTTTAACCTTTAAGCCATGCTAGGACTGGGGTGGAGGAGGCAAGGCTTTTTCAGCAGCAGCAGCAGCAGTGTGTGGCAGCATTAGTGTAGCAGGGATCAGTGAGTAGGAAACCATATTCAAATTGACCACCTTGTTTTGAGAATGGGCTGTGTTTGGTGTGTGACTGATTAGCTGCAATGATCCAATCAGCTGGCTGTCAGCTGGTTACAGCTGAGGCATATGACTTCCGAGTCCTGCATGAACTAACGCAAAGCATCATTTAATGTGTTATTTTTGCCTATTGTACTTGAATATTTCTGCATGCTGGGGGCCCGAAACAATCTCATTCAGTCCCAGGGCATTTGCTCGAGGTACAGATTGCGAATGCCAGTCTTGTTTCTCTCTTTTCTCTGGTCATGTAGCACCAGTGTCAAAAGTATGTGCATCTTTCTGCTGCATAGACAGCCCAGTTTTATGGAAAGACCATCCTTCCAGCAGTGAAGTACTTATTTAAAGAGTAAGTGCACCCTCAAATTCTGCTCAAACTGTCCCTTACAGCATATTTTGAAACTGCAAACCACCAGCCATGAGCAGATACAGTCAGGCCCTGGTTGTGCTGAAAAGAGCGGGAGTCCAGCGGTGCTTTTACAGTCACAAGGCGCACATACATATGCCCCTTTGAGAGAGTTACTGTGGGGAAGCTGTGGGCTGGTGCTTGTGAAGGCTCTTTGCCAGGCTGTCTAAGTAAACTTGGAGGTAAACACTGAAAAGTTGTAGAGTTGTTCAGAATCACAAGAATCTGTTGGAAATTAAGCAAACTCCATCTGCTTATGAGGACTGTGTGATATGATCAAAAGCTCCAGAACAAGTGAGTAAGTAGACCTTGAGTTGAGACTCATTTAACTACTGTTTCAAAGGCCAAGCCATGATGTATTTCTGTTAGATATTTCAGAGCATCCGGGGTATAACTGGGTCATTTTTTTCCATTTTTCCCCACACCACCGTATATCACCAACTTGACCGAATTAGAGTGTCTGTCTATTAATAAAACCCCTCTAGGTGCCTGTAAAGGTCATACAAGTCCTCTCACGAAATATATTTATTCAAAGACGAAGACAAGAACGTTTAGACTGCACCCAAATTGAAACCACTTGGAGCAATCCCCTTGAAATTACTGTGGCTTTCTGAAAGGTGCCACTAAGGCTGCTGTCATTGCTGTAATGGAGGTATTGTTATCTGCGAGTCAGGCGAGCAAGCAGAGGAGATGAATTTCGATCCTGGAATCTTGACTCAGATCAGAGGACACTCAAATTAAAAAGGACTCTTCAGGGCGCGAGGTCTCCAGCCTCGGTGGATTAGCTTCACACATGAAGCACATACAAGTAATTTACACTTAAATCTGGTGATGAAAGAGGCTATTTGCTTGTACGAAGCTATTTTCAAGGGTTTGTGTGTATCGACTTTGATTTGCATAAATTTCACAGAGAGTGAGATGACGGCGCTTTTACTGAACAACAAACATGTGCAAATTGTCCTTGCAGCACAAATATCCAGTGAGTGGTTAATGAAATAAAAGGAGGAGGTTTTAAGTGGACTGGAACAGCACGCAGGGCAATTTTACCAGCACACATAGTTTAAAGGATAGTCCCTAAATAAAAACTGCCTGTAATTACAGTGAAATCTAATCATAGGTTACCTAATAGCTTCTGTCAGACCTGCTGTATACAACTCTTCCAATATTTTTCCAGGACTCTCTTTGATCATTATTAGAGGCTGACTGTAATTGCTGCTCAGTCAACTGTTAACATTCAATTACTGATAATGATTTTTATGGTTTCTCTCCCGATCGACGCTGATAGAGCATGCGCACACAAATGCACACGGACCATTCTTAGCTAAATACAATAGATACCAATCAGTTTCCAATAAAATACATGTATACTGCATCCCAGTAAAGAATGGACATTGTACAATGGAAGCCAATATGTTCTGTATTCACTGAATCACACAGCTCAACTCCCAGAGAGCCGTCAAGTGGATAGGCTCTTATATGGTTCAGGGTCAGTCTTTTGATCTTGAAGTGACTCTTCAACACGGCTTACTATTGACATTTCTCAGTGGTTCCCAGCGGATACTTAGATAGCAGAAACTATATCGACCTCTTCGTAAGACAGATAAAGGCAGGAGCAGGGTCACAGGGTTACCATATACGTGAATCCTGCTAAAAGCTGGAAGATTTTCTGATAGACACCTTAAAGAGTGATGTACAGAGTGAGAGTCTTGGTTTTGACAGGCACAGTTGAACTGTGTATATCATGGAGTCTGGTAAAGATTAAATATGAAGCTGTGTTTTAATGGTATCGTCCTTCCTGCAAGTGACAATGCTGTGTCACAAATGTGGCGTCTTAAAAGCCTTCCTAATACTATCAGATTATTGTATTGATCTGAAAATAAGCTTGGATGGTTTACAAAAGACTTTGGGCCCTGTTAAAACAATCTGTAGTGCGTCGTCTAAAGCCGTGGTTCCCATCTGGTCCAGCCACAGTGTCCAGATTTCTCCTTACTCATTAGTTCAAGGTCCACAAAGTTTAAGATATTCAGCATCATACTTTCATTTGGCCATGTTGTAGAGCTAGTTTGCTGTCTCTGTTAAAGGGAAATTTTGGTTTATTTCAACCTGTCTCCTATTGTCCTAAATTTGTTTCAAGTGACTAGTGACATAAAAATAATAGTTATCATGTTAGCTGTTAGCCTAGATACAGCTGGGACGCATAGTAGCGTCAGACCTGTTAAAACGTAAGTGAACGGGCATACTTCAAGTGCAAAGTTAGTCCACTAAACAAGCTTTTTTTCCACAAAGACCGCCTGATATCATTAGGATAAATGTCAGAGAACATATAGAAAATGACATGTAAACGTGTTGTCTTACCTTACCAGTGTGCTGCCATGTTTGTTTACCATCTACCTCTGCTTTCCAAAGCGCGGCCGAAATATCGCGAGAACAAGCAGCGATCTCATACCGTGCCTGAATCTCTGACGCTACTATGCGCTCCGGCTGTATCTAGGCTAACGGCTAACATGCTAAATATTATTTTTATGTCACTAGTCACTTGAAACAAATTCAGGACTATAGGAGACAGGTTGAAATAAACCAAAATTTCCCTTTAAGTAGCTGTCCATTATTCAGTCACTGTACAGCAGGAAACAGCACTTCAAAATAAAAGTTTGTCCTAAAATTCACTGTACTTCAAAATAAAGTGTGTTTTTTACAAACCCGACACATTCACGAGTCACTTGCGGTCCATTAAGAATAGACCAGAGACCCACTTTTGGATCGCGACCGATCGGCTGGGAACCACTGATCCAAAGTGCATGGCGCATATGCAATTACTGCACGTCCAGCTCCACTAATACCAGTTAAACAGTGCATAATCTGGGGGCAAAGGCTGCACTGCTATTTCCATGGTGGATTGGGCAAATTGGAGTAATGCAGTAAGAGCAGTAATGTTACTGCTTATCTGCCATACATGCCACTGTCTCAGTTAACCCAGTAAATTTCCACTAACCCCGCCTCTCCACCACACCTACCTGCCAGCCTATCACCTGTCCACGCATCTCCCACTCCTGCTGGTCCACCACGCCCATCCCATCAAGCTAATTCCCCTCACCTGTGGATCATTACCTCCTGCCACTACAAAGACTCCTGCTTCAGACTCCCCTTTCCAGATTGTTCTTTGTCATACTCACGCAAGACTTTCCAGCATTTATTCCCAGACTGCTTCCTGTTGCCAACCTCACCTGTCTCTGACTCTCCTGCTTCGTCTGCCCCCTGGTATACCACTCAGCTTTCTGTCTCCTACCAAGAACTCCCCTTACATGTTCCTGGTTTATGTTCGCTCGTTGCCTGTGGCTGTTTGGAGAGACCATCACCCAGCTCTCCATAGTGAGTTTACCTGTTCTGCTGCCTGTGATTTCCTGTGCTGTGGATTACGTCGCCACGTGGCTGCACATTCTGCTGTTCTGTGTGCGTTGCAGGATTGACTCATCGTAGTTGTCAAGACCCTTGCTGCTTACAGCCAGCTCCACACAGGTGTGTTGGCTTCTCCTGTGTGTACTCCTGGTTCCTCACTCCCTATTCATCTGACATCAACTTCTGCCTACTCCCTCATGATACTGTTGCACACATTTGAACTGACTATCACTGACTCACCAGCTCTTTGCTTCAGTGTGCCACACCAAACACTTTGAACTGAACCTGTGTCTTGGAAGATTCTCAGCCAACACACTGACTCTCACTGTTTTTTCACCTGCCTGCTCACTCTGTGTTTGACCAGTGGTTTCACTAAAGACTATTGCAAACTGGCCATTGGTCTTTGGTGCTGTTATTGGGTTCAGACCACACCTGTGACCTTGACAGAGAAAATAGAGCTAAACTTTGAAAAGAGCACGGATAACAGCTTCACTTCCCTGTCGGAAAGGGCTATCTGACAGCAGTGTAAAGCTGTGAAAATATTCTAAATATAGCATACACTTAAACTGATATTGATTTTTCTAGGTGGCTAAAATACATTTTTACTGCTGACCCTTGTTCACAGCAGTACACTGCTTTGCTTCCATGCTGTTACTCCTACCTGTTTCTCCAAACTGGGGGCGTGCTAAACACCATCTGCTGTAGGTAACACACTGACTATGGATAAGTACCTCATACAATCCCACTTTAAAAAATCTGAACTATCTCTTTAAACACCTCAAGAGAACTCGTATGGTAAATTGAAGAGGCCTGGTGAAGCACAGTGTTTATAACGTGAAGCATACTGTGCATACCACTACAACTTCACACCAGTAACAGTAGCATCAAACCTTCAGATCTTGTACTGTTCACATACAAGCCATCGCCAAGGCTGCGTGTCACAATGAACAGCTGTGAGCACAACAACAAGAAGTGTGTTCTCTATTGTGTGATTGGTGCAGGAGAGTAAGACACTGCTTGTTTGCTGGAGAGATAAAAGAAACAAAGCATTCTGCTGCAAACTGTACAAATGAAAAGACACTTCTTGTTTTCCCAGACCTGCACTCTCTCTGTATTTAAATGGACTGGTTGCAGTTTCCTGCTCAAAGCTTTCTGTAACCGTTTGCAGCTACTCCCTGTTTTATATTTGCCACTCCTCACTCTCTCTGTGCTCACACAGAGAAAATCCACTCCGGTTTAATATTTTATTCCCACTCAGTGTGTTAACAATGTGCTGAAAGCCAACCTTCAGTTACAGGAGCAGTATCTTTGAGTGAGAGATAATAATTCTCCAACTTTCTAAAGGTGCCAATCAGAAAGGATTCATAGACTGCAGGGCAATTAGGATGTTATTGTCTTCTTTTTCTTTGAAAACTCACCGCTGGCCCTTAATTTGGTGACTTGAAAGATAGAAGTTGAGACTTTGTTTGGAGAGAAAATGAGGATTGGCATCTTAAAGGTTGAGACATTCAAGTTCAACTCTATATATATATATATATATATATATATATATATATATATATATATATATACATACAACTAATTTAAACCAGCAAATATGTTTTGAGGGAAATATAACACAGAGTAAATTACATTTTCTATAAACAAAATGGAGTTACTAATGAACTAAATGTATGGCAAATTGCAAAAATTTTGATATTGAACATATTCACTGACAATATATTTCACTTCAGTCAGTCCACTTTAGTCAAAGAAAACTTTATTTCAATTTGCAGTATTACATTTGGCAGTATGGCTCTGTTCTGGGGCCTCTCTGCCTTTCCTTGGGCCCATACAGAAAGCCTAAGGCGGTGAGAGCACACCGCTCTGTCCTTCCATGCGCAAACAAGGAAAGCCTGAGACAGAGAGAGCAAACCTTCCTGCCCTTCCACGTGCCTACATGGAAAGCCTAAGGCAGGGGGAGCAGCAGCAAAGGCCCCCGGGAACAGAACAGAGCAGCATCAATGACAATCAGAAATGACATTCATAAGTCAGACACAACAAAAGGAGGAGCTGGGGTGGTGTTGGGTTGCAAAGCAGCTTGCAGAGGAAGCAGCAACAGTAGGCAGGCCAGAGCAGTTTAAATAGGGCACCCTGAATGAGATCTGCCAATTGGTTACATAGAACAGAATCATGTGATCTATCAGCTGACTCCCTTCCACCACTCAGCTGCTCCATCAGTTAATTGGGCTGTTTGAGATCAGCTCATGTAGCTGGGATGTGAGCTGAGCTTGACATCATGTCCTGTCTAAACTAACGCTGTGCTCAACTTCTTTTCTGCCAAAATAGGCGATCTTGCAATACAGTATCTACTCGAAATGACTACAGCATTATTTTTAATTGCCTTTTTTGTTAACATTTAACCAAAATCATGTTCCCTACCCTCAGCCAAAGTGCATTTCTTGCCTAAACCTAAAACAAGAGTCTCTGTTATTGAGGTTTTTTATGAAAATGTAACCCAGATCATGATCTCTCCCTAACCTTAAGCCCAAATCAGACCAAAGATTTGCAACAAGACAAAACCACCTTAGAACACTGCAGAGAAAAGTTGCAGCGGTGTGACCTGATTCATCTCAGCTTTACTCACTGATGACATATCACCTGTTTCAATGCTAATCAGCTTGTAGGGAAGTCTGCTCGCAATGTCTGTGTGCACACTAAGTGTTGGCTTGCTATGGCTCCACCCGTCCATTCCCACCTGAGTCTTTATCTCATTTACATTCCTGTCATTGCTTACGTTTATATTGGTCTCCGTCCTCACAATATGTATGTGTCAGGTGGTGGGTAGCTGCTGCTTCTCGCTTTGAGTGCCCATGTCACAGACATACTCATTAACTGATTCATCAGCACTGGTTATTTAAATAATTGCTGCATATTTTTAAGAATACAGTCCATCTGAAGCCCAGGTCGTTTTGTTTATGTTCTTGTTGACTGTATCAGACGATCATCTGCAGAGTCAGCTGTTTTACATTGAAGTCCTATTTATTTTAAATTGTGCAAGTGAAACAAAACCAACTGGGATTTCTATTTTTTATTTTTCACAAAAGCTGCTAATTTTTTTCTGTGGTTTAAAGTTACAGGAACTTGAATATCAATCAGTTTAATAAATAGAAGTTATATCTTATATCCATTTCAACGTCTTAAATCTAATTTCATAATCATAACCTGTTTTGCTGTTGTCAACTTCAGTCACACCCTGGCGACGATACTGAGGACATGAATTGTGAGCCGTTATGCCTCCTCCTGCAGTTTGCCAGCAGTAACATCAAGCTCTGTCATTTCTCCTGTCACTGAAGGAGGCAGCCATCTTTGCCGCCCTCAGCCACAGCTCCAGGTCTCAATCAGCATCCAGCGATGATGTTGAGAAGTCTCATCCCTCCCACTGCAACCTGCCAGCACTAATACCAACCTCCTCCGTATTCCTTGTCTCTGGAGGAAACCTCCAAACTGACTTCATCGCCATCAGCCACAACTGGGTAGCTCTGTCACACTCCTGCCCCGGCTCTGTCCTGAGGGGACAGAGGCGCTCACAGGAGGGAAAAATGGAGACTGACTGGGAGGAAAGAGGAGAGGATAAAGGACTCCTCAAGGAATTTTTTTTTTTTTTACAGTAACAAGCCTTTAGAAAAAGAAACTTTGAGGGCTGATCAGCAAAGAGCTGGAGGATGATACCCTGCTACAAGTAACCAGATTTTATGCTTGACATTCTCCATTTTAAAGAAACATGTATAACAATAAGATAAAGTAGATTTGATTATAACAAGTCCTCTAAACTTGTTATTGTCTCTAACTTAATCTTGCCTTCTGCAATGACACATAATGTGTGCCAGAGACGATTCATACGTCTGTTATCTGATTGCTAACTTTTTGATTGTAGTTAAGGAAAATCATCAGTAAAAGAAACAAACATTCACTGCTGATATAAAAAGTGAAATCCTCTGTGACTCTATTCCAACATTCCACTGCTTCTACTTTTGGGAAAGTAAATACATGATCCTCTATGTCCCAGTCAAACTGATTTGAATCTGTGTTGCAAAACCTGAATATTTGGTTAAGAAATTAGATCAAGAGTTGCATGCTAATGATTTCTGAAAATGAAAACATAAATTCAGCAGATATCTAATTAGAGGTTTTGAAGCCATCTGATTAATTTGATCATCTGGCTTTTTGAATTTCCCCTCAGGCCCTCTCCTGTTGCACTGATGCTCCTGTTGATTTGCTCTGGCTTTTTAGTGATTTGAATCACGCCTCTTGAGTCTGCAAAGACGCACAGTAACAGTGTTCATCTGCTACATCATGTTCTTTCACGCTATCTGTTATTATATTGTTTATATACAACAAAAACAACATTCTAGCCTTCATGAAGGATTAACTAACAGGGAAATAACAACAGAAATAAACAAGTTTGCGGATATTACATATCTCTGCAATTCAAATCAATTGCCACTGACCCTTTGCTAAGCTCCGCCCCTTTATGATGGTCTGTCAAGCTGTCAAAGCTATCATGGTGCTCACACTGTAGCTAACTGCACTCCCTGATGAAATATGATCACATTTTTGAATTTTGAAATTCCAGAGAGAAGCAGACAGAGGGGTCTACAGTCTGTGTTTGAAGGATATATCCAGGATGTCAAACTGACTCAGCAACAACAACAGGTTAAAAAGACAAAGATAGTTCGAAGCTAAAGCCGAACTATAGGCTACAGATCACAGTGTAAAAGTGAACCACCACATCACTGCTGATTGCCACACAAGACAATGAATATAAAGGGAAACTTTGCTGATACTGAACCAGCTGTGTGGCATCACAGTGTGTGCAGATGAACGGTGTTTGGCTTTGCACTCGTGCAGCTGCCAGAACCCAGACATCTGCCGCCAGATGGGCAGGGATCTCCGAGGGAAGTCAAACAACATGTATCTGCGCACACTGCAATGACACAGAGCTGGTTGAATATCAGCAAAGTTTCCCTGCTTCCCTTCACTGGTTCCTGTACAGCAGGGTCGGTCTTTGTTTCACTGTTTTAACCATTAAAAAGCAAAAGCAGCATGTGTACATACATTCAGTAGGCTATATCTTCAGTAGCTAGCTAGCTAACCCTACACTTTTCAGGGTTTGATTTTGGTTTTGGAACAGGGAAGAAACGTATATCTTTTTCCAACCTCTCCAGGTAACGAGTATCATTAATACACGATGTGCCCCAGGCACAACATTTAGCTCCAAATCCACAAAACCAGCCTGAAAATGAAGGAAATCTGAAACAACTGCATTAGAGTCAATGGAGCACAGCTGTGTTATTGTTGGACCCTGGTCTAAGCAGGCCCAATGCTGATTGGTCAGTCTGCGACCGGGGGCGGGACTTAGCTAAGGGTTAATTGTTACCTGGAAGTTATTGTAATTGTTAGCGAGACATCAGGGTGACTTAGCCTGTTGCAGGTCTGTTGTATTAGACTGCATTCATTGCAGCTTGTTGCACCAAATAAACTAACTGCAGATTTTTCTTATAGAATACTAAAACTTTACTTTAATATAGTTTGGATAAGTTTGGAGAAAACCATGTGTTTACTTTGTGTCCTGAAGAACTCTGCTACCACCGTGATTCACAAGCTGCTCCATCTGGCATGGACGCCAACACACCTGTAGTCACAGTGAGTGTTTACCAGTATGTCCCCATAGAGCTGTGTTTAAGTTACATTCTGCAATACAGAATGTAAAATATGCTGCAGCCTCTAAATATCATCATGTACAGTGTGACTGTGGGTATTTCTGATCTCTGTATGTTTTTGTTTAATTATGGGTGCAAACAAACTAATCTGTCTGAAAACAATAATTAGTGACGGTTGCAGGAATGGGTGACGGGTTGAAACTGCTCGACAGTGACAGGCATCAAACCCTCTCCAGCTCTGCCTGCCGGCCTGACATACTGCTGCTGACAAGCAGAGGGTGTCATTGTTAGAAATGGGCACTGAGTGGATAACCTTTGATCTCACTGAATTAGTGATCAGGCTCACAGAGCGAGCGCACACCTGCCTGTGGCGGAGGACTCTGCCTCCCACAGTCTCTCTCACTGATAACTGGATGCATCGAGGAGAAGAGGAAGAGGGCAGGACCAGAAGGTGATAAATGTGTTGGGGGAAATGAAGGGAGAGGAGAGGAGGCGCTGAGAGTCACATATACTGAGTAAAAAGTCGGCACCAGTGCATAAATTTGTGGTCTACCTTTCACTCAGTTCTTAAAATGTCATCTCTTCTGTGCTTCTGGACCACTGTCTCCTTGGGAGGTTGGTGCCAGAGACTGGTTGAGTTCACCTAGTGCCATGATCAGATCAAAATTAATGAAAAATAGCAACCATGCAGCTTCTTAGGGTGCTTTCACACCTGCCCTGTGTGGTTCAATTCAACTAAACTCAGGTTTTTCCCCCCAAAGTGTGGTTCATTTTGGCAGGTGTAAACACAGCAATCACACTGAGGTGTGCACTAAAACAACCGGATCGAGACCTTTGTGAAGAGGTGGTCTCGGTCTGGTTACAAACAAACTCTGGTGCGGTTCGTCTGTGGTGAGAACGTGTTCCGACCTCGATCTGAACCAACTGCAGTCACATGACACATTGTTTGGGTTAAACATGAGCATGTTACAGTCCTGGAGGATTATTAATGTGCACCTCCTCCTGTACTGCCTTAATATGCACATTCAGCACATCCAGTGCATCAAAACATTGTTTTCTAGTTGGAGCCGCGCCTCGTTTTCAAACTGTATGGTTTGACTAAAATGAACAATGACAGCAATATAGTCCACGATGAGCAGCGCTAAAATCAACCTGCGTAGTTGTCCCTCCATTGTGACATTAGAAAGTGTCACATTTATCTTGCAAGTGTACTCTTCTTCAAGGTTTTGTTTACTTCCTGGATTTTTCCCACATGGAAATTCTGACCAATCAAGAACAGCTTTCTTGTGCAAGACATTTGATCTGGTCCGCTTGTAAATGCTGCCGCGAGAAAGTATGCAACTTTGTGACAAAATGAGTCCCTGATTCAGACCAAAGCAAGACAAGTCTAGGTCTGAAAGCACCCTAACTTTGCAGTCATTTTGAATCAACAACAGCTAATTTGACAGTTTTTTTCTAGAGGAGGCAAGTTTCACTGGATGCCCCTGAAATGCTTAAAATTGCCTTGATTTAGTTGATTCAAATAAGGAGTGATGTCCCATCTTTCAGAATACAATGCAGCACTACCAGAATGCATTGCATAGCTGGTTACATAGACAATGAATGAGAATCATAGAAATAACAGATCCTGTGGACACAAACCTTGAGGGTCTGATCACACCGAGACGTGTACGCGTGGCAATCAAAACCATAATTTTCCTACGTTATGGTGCACACTCCTCTTTTGCACCATGTGTTGCATTTTTTTAAAGAATATTTTTTTTGCTTTGCTTTATTATATAGGACAGAAAGAGGTTGAGAGGGGATGACATGCAGCAAAGGGCAGTGGGCTGGAATCAAACTCGATGCCGCTGCAGCAAGGATGCCTTTGCTCATTTATTATATTCATCTGTTCTGTGCACACAACATCTATTACATGTCTGTCCTTTTTGGAAGAGGGATCCCTCCTCAGTTGCTCTTCCTGAGGTTTCTACCATTTTTTTTCCCTGTTAAAGTTTTATTTTGGGAGGAGTTTTTCCTTATCCGCTGTGAGGGTCCACGGACAGAGAGATGTCGTATGCTGTATTGTGATATGTGGCTTTATAAATTAAATTGAAAATTGAAATTGTACATGGGGTGCCTGCTCTACCCACCGAGTTACTGGACGCCATGCTTTTGAAGCACTTACTAAATACAGTTTAAATATTCAGAACTTTTTAGCACAAGGTGCAGAGATGCACCATTTATCAATGTCACACCTGGCTCAGGCAGCCACTAACTTTTGATGCTGGTAGCTGTGATAGGAACAGTGGAACAATGACAAATGCAGACAAAAGATTGATATTAGCATAATTTAATTATGGTGAGGGTCATCCCATTATTCAAATACTAATCGGCAAACACATGCATGGAGTTCTATGAGCAACCAGGAAAATCTCTCTGGTGAATAAAATGCCATTTACTGTGCTGATAGATAGGCTAGCTACTGAGTTAGCTGTTAGACGTGTTAGATGTAAGGTTTTCCTGCTAATCACACTAAACAGCATTTCGCTTGCAGCCCTTCTTTAAAGGTGCACCACACTGTTTTGCCTGATGTGTTTTACCAAGGTGTGTCTGAAGAACTTTGTAGTGACGTGTCTCGGTCTGATTGGGGCCTAACGAGGACTCTCTTTTGCAGAAATTCGCCTGCTGACAGTAATTTTCGGCACAGAGCGCCAAACCAAATGACCAGTGATGTGTACCTGCTACTCTCTGAGATTAAAAAAAAATCCATCACAGCATGCAAAGCAACATGAAAGTCACATTGCAAATTGCTGAAATACCTGCTGTGTGCTAATACCAGTAATCTGTGTTGTATGGAGCCACATTACAAGTTTTATTACTTTCTGAAACAGTTTGAAGACGTTTCGATGGTGGAATTGAACTAATTTAGCTGTCATCGTGCTGTGATTCTTGTGGCACTAAGTCGAAGCTTCATGACAGCCCAGCTAATGGTGGACTGTTGGAAACATGGAGATCCCTGACATGAGGCTCATGACTGTGCTGACTCACTGATGTGATGTGACACTTCAGCCCTCTCCAGGGAGCCTCGATGCAGCGCAGGTACAGAGATGAAGAAGGCAGAGGGAAAGAGGGATTTACAGGGAAATCTAATTAATGCAAAAACAAGATGAAAAGAACGAGTGTTAGACGGCAAAGGAGAAAGAAGATGGAGATGCTAAGACAGTGTAAGCACTGAAGAGAGTGACAAGAAATAGGCTTCCTGATGAAATAGAGTTGTGACCTTTTCCCTTTTCCTCAGTCAGTTAGTCAAATGTCAGCTGTGACATGAGGGAGTGAAACATTCACAGTAATGACACTTTGAGAAACAGTGAACCTTGAATCTAATCTCATCCATCTTATTTATTTTAAATTGCAAACAGGTCACAAAACTCTTGCACATCATGTTTCACCCGCAACCACAACATGTTATTTAGAAAATATCATTACGGTTCCATGCATGTCCCGAGAGTGATCATATTCTGATTGAGTCGAGGTACAGACAGAAACGTATCCCCTTCAGTTGGAGAGGATAAAACAATCTTTCTGCTTTTACCCTGGCTCCCATGTGGTGGCTCTCCTCTTCAGAAATGATGTGGACTGAGACCAGGACTTAATTTGTGCCGGATCATGCCAGAACACAATTTGGACCCTTCCCGATTGGGACGAGCACCAACAACAATTTGTAGAATCTGGCACTTCTTCTGTTACTAATAAAATCTGTGAATTAATTTTCTAAAAATATAATTCTGCATCCCAATTTCCAAATTAAGCACTGATGGGACTGATATTTTGGCTCGCCTGTGTGATGAGTTTTACTCTACATACTGTAGTTAGAAGTACTTTTAACAGCTACAAAATGGAAGGTTGAATCTACAATAATCACCACCAACCCTAACTGTATGTTTCTACATGTGGAACAACTGAATGGGAGATGATGTTAATGTTAATGTATGTCAATGTAATGTCCCTCGCCAGTCACAAACAATATCTGGAAAAGTTAAGGACAGACTGCGTGATGAAACAGATGCTCGCTACCTGAGGCTAAACACCATTTCCTAATTCATAATTTGCAGTGAAGTGAATTCTTGCAGCAGGTGTTTGAATACATTAAAAACAAATAGTTTATAATCATAACTGTTGTAGCATTTACACGGCTCCATATGAACAGACCTCTGCCCTGAATCAATACATGTATAAATACATACAGATTATCTTGTTCTGTTTTGTTCAGCTTGACTTCAGCTTCTGAAGTGAATGAATACATGCATGTGGTGCAGGCAGCATGTTCTTCCATACCACTTTCAGGCACTTCAAATCTAGCAACAATTTTAGATAAATGCATTAACTGTCACTTATTCCTTTGTTTGCAAACTGCACTGTGATTTATAATACTGTCAGTAAGGTTACTCCTCCTCGTCACCTTGAGGTTGCCAGGCAACTAGCATGACTCCAGGAAGTCACTGAGTCCAGCCATGACATAAGCTGTGTGCCACATTCCATACTACTGTACATGCATAACGTGCTGTTTAGTATGCTGAAACAGTATGTGACTTTTTCTGTATGTCCGTAACCTTAGTATGAAATATTACAGTATGCAAACACTGGACATTACACAAGCACAACTATCCCACAATGCAATGCGTCAGTGATGACGAAATTCATAACAGATAGTGGACAGCAACCAAGGCAGCTGTAGCATCAATAAGTAAATACATTGCTAGAGGTGGGTGACTTTGGTCAGACGATGCATTGATAAGGTCAGGAGAACCTTTAGATCCCAGCCAACCAGATAACTGCCTTCTCATCCTGTTGAGACTCGGAAGAAGGTACTGGACACACCTGGCCAGCACTGAGAGGCTCAAGAAGAGCTTCTACCCTCAGGCCACAAGGACACTGAATGAAGACCCTGTTTTTATCCCTCTGCATCATTGTCTGCCCTCTCTAAATGCTGAGGTTTTTGCAGGTCAGTGAACGTAGCACAGTCAGGACACTTCATGAGTTCTTTCTTTTTTATTATTTTAATTAATTTCTTTTTATTAATTTCTTTATTGAGGATATTACAGGTATTATATAGCCTGGTTCCAGACCATAGACCGCATCCACTCAACTGAGTAGGCTTGCATCTCTGGTCTGGCATACTGTAATGAATTTGCAATTTATCTCATCCAAACGATGGACGGACCAATGAACGCCGGGGGTGGGGGCAGGTCTAGCAATTGATTGACTGATGTCAAGCTGTGTGCCGGTGGGTAACTGGTGAGGATAGCAACAATGGCGACCGCTACAGATCCTACAGACCACATTAACGATGCTATCGAGGTATTTCGCCACTACTCGCGTTAATGGCGGACCAAATTAAGGAAGCTGCTAAACTGGATTTAACGGCGATGCAGCTGGGCGTGCACGGCGACAGAGACATTTTAAACGGGTAATGCTCGCTTGTTTTCGGCACCCCCGAGGCATGGATACTAATGACGTCAGATTCTGGGTGAGTCGTTGATCTCTACTAATTGGTTAGGGAAAAATCAAATTCCCTCCCCCTTGTAAATCGCCTTCAATGGAGGCGATGTCAGACTGAAGGTTCTGGGAGCTTCAGTCTGACACTAGGCTAGGTATTATAGACATTTTCAAACTATTCATACTTCCCTGTCTCAACATATTTTCACAAAAAAAACAAACAAAAAAAACTGGTCATAAAAACTGGTCATATACATCACAGGAAGAATACACATATAATGCGCTACCCCCCCTCATTAAGCTGAAGGGGCGCAATCTGATTTCCACTGGAGTAGAAGACAGCGGCGTGCTAATAAAGATGTAAATGCTAAGGGGTCTAACTGTTTAGAGGTGCACAGACCATGGTTCTGAGGGTCTCCAAATATCGCAATGAAAGGGCATTTCTTAATTTCAATACTAAGTATTTTAGACATAGTCTCAAAATATTCCTGCCAAAAATTGTGTAACTTTGAGCAAGAATGGAACATGTGACTTAATTGCATGGAGACTGATGACACCTGTCGCACCTATCTTCCACTCCTGGATATATTTCAGATAAACAAGCTTTAGAGAAATTGACCTTATGCAGGACTTTGAACTGTGTGGAGCTTGTGTGGGTCCTTTTAATGGTCCTTTCCCACCCTTTCATTCACCTCTGTGAATGTTATGCCCAATTCCTGCTCCCACGCCACCTTTGTTTTGGTCATGGTACACTCATTCAGTGATAAGAGCTGAGCATAGATTTTTGAAATCAGTGATTTTTCTTTAGGGTTTAGCTCAAGAAGATCATCCCAGGGATGTTTAGGGGGCATCAGGGGGTAGTTTGGGAAAAGAGAAGTAGCACAGTGTCGGATCTGAAAGTAGAGAAATAGATGGGTTGTTGGTAATCCAAATTGAGCACAGAGCTCTGTGTAACTGCAGAAGCCATTGTCTTTATACAGATCTTGAAGTAGCATCTGTACTTGAAGGAGGAAATAAATGGTTTCTCAGTAAAGGTGTTCTAGAGGGTGCTGACAGAAATTTGAAATGGCGTCTAAATTCATACCAAATCCTAAGGGTGGATCGCACTACTGGATTGTCAGTAAAGCCAGAGGGGTTGAGCGGTAAACAGGATCTAAGTAGAGCTTTGAGAGAGGATCGATTGCACGATTGTGCCTCAAGTCGACACCATGAAGTGTCTGCACAGTTAAGCCAATAAGTTATCTTCTGAATATGTGATGACCAATAATATAATTGAAAATTAGGCAATGCTAGACCACCATTGAATTTACAATTTTGTAATAGTGATTTACGAATACTAGGAGCTTTATTGTTCTATAAGAATCCTGAAATAACCAATAGTTTTAAAGAATTTTTTTTTGGTAAGAACAGCAGAATACATTGAAACAAAAAAAAAGGAATTTAGACAAGATATTCATTTTCACAACATTAATTCTTCCAGTCAGTGTCAGTGGTAAGCTACTCCAGTGCTGGACATCAGCTTTAACCTGTGTAATCAAAGGGGAGAAGGTTGCAGAAAAAAGAGAGGGCATTGTTCGTGTTATGTTGATCCCTAAGTATCTGAACCCCACAGAGTTAATTTTGAAGAGAATGACAGATTGCTGAAGTTGGAGTGCAAGGTTATTTATTGAATAGCAAATACTTTTGAGTGGATTAACTTTATAACCAGAGAATAAGCCGAAACGTTCCAAAATGGACTGTATTAAGGGAATGCTTTTGGTTGGGTCCGATATATATGTAGTAACAGGTCATCAGCGAATAATGACAATTTAAATTCTCTGTTCCCCCAGGTCACTCCCTTAAACAGGGAGGATGACCTCAGTGCGATTGACAAAGGTTCTATCACTAATGCGAATAATAGTGGGGACAAAGGGCACCCCTGTCTGGTCCCACGTGTCAATGGGAAGTAATCAGATCGGATATCATTTGTGTGGATGCTGGCTTGTGGAGACGTGTAGAGAAGGCGAATCCAAGATATAAATGTATCACCAAACTCGAATTTCTTTAGTACGGCAAAGAGGTACCCCCACTCCACTCGATCGAAGGCCTTTTCTGTGTCTAAAGAAATGACCACTTCTGGAGTTACCGTAGATTGTTTAGAATGGAGTATGTTTAACAGTGTGTGTACATTAAAAAAAAGCTGTCGTTCCTTAATAAAACCTGTTTGTTCCTCCATGAGTTCTTTTTTGCCTCAGCAGCAGTTTGTAGAGTTTTGAGTCGCAAGGCGGATAACTGACCAGTCGATCCAATCATAGCTGATCAGATCAGATCTTTGGATGAGACCAGCAGCTGCTGCAGAGGCAAACAGAAGCAGAAGTCCTAAAGAAAATGCTAAGTTAGCATTTTAGCAGTTAGCTAGCCATGAAGTCTTAAGGTTATGGTAAGGGTTAGGGTAAGAGTAAGGGTTGCATCCCATTACTTATAAGGTCAATCACATCTTCACGTATAATCACTGAAGTACATGAAAATGTGGATTATTGCTATGTTTGGCTTCGTATTAATTCTCTGCAATGTAGCATTGTGGCAGGGTCCAAATAACCGCCGCATTAGTGGGTTAGTAGGGGCTTGTCGTGTAGGCTTCTAATGCAATGTGGCTTTACATGTCGCAGTGAGGATGCCTGTGACATAATGTTGAGGTTCATCATTCTTACTGTCACTGAGGTTGGCATGGATTGCACGTCTCCAGGGAAGTCCCTTTAGGAAGTGAAGTGGTAAATACACCTCAGTGCATCCAAAAAGACACATGCTACTGTTTAGTCTAGGGGGTAGGCAACCTATGGCTCAGGAGCCATTTGCGGCTCTTTATCCCTTCTCCAGTGGATCACTGTGGCTTTGACAAAGAAATATATGGAAATGAGTAACAGTTTTTATTTAACATTTTAATTTTCATTCAGGTGGCACGGTGGTGGTTAGCACTGTAGCCTCACACCAAGAAGGTTCCTGGTTCGATCCCAGGAGGAAGCCCTTCTGTGTGGAGTTTGCATGTTCTCCCGGTGTTAGCGTGGGTTTTCTCCAGGTACTCCGGCTTCCTCCTACAGTCCAAAGACATGCACAGGGCTCAACAATAAGGATTGCCCGATTGCCCGGGGCAAGTAAAACTCACGGTCAGGCATGTAAACTAACAACTCACTTGCCTGATCGGGCAAGTTGCTAAAAATAGTAAAAGTTAATAACTAATTGATAAAATAAATGTATTTTAAAACGTGCTCTTCGGCTCTGATGCAGCGGGACGGACGCTTCATATAATAACATAACAATATACTATTTATGGTGTAATGCCATCGTGTCATTTCTGTCTCTACATGGTCACGCGTTAACAATTCTCCTCTGCTCTCTGTATCGCGCATGGCGGAGTTCCGCCACACACACAGGTGAGCACGCTAGAGCGGCCCGGGCTGCATTTTCCTGACCAAACCTGACCCCGAGCCCGGTGCAGTTTGTCAGCTGACAAAGTTATTGAAATGGACAGTGTGTAAATAACCAACAGACTGCTGTTACGCACAGACAAACACGCTGCTCACACAGCAGCTCAACATGGCACTATATAAAATATAAATAAATAAATTTTATTTATATTTAATGAAATTGTATGTTCCTAAATCTTGAGACAGACATTTCACCTGCTCATACTGTGCACACATGTACTGTATGTACTTAGTCCTAAAGAGCCCTTCTGGTGCCAGTAGATATATAGAAACATCCCAGCAGGCTGTGCTTTGCAAGCATACAAAAAAGTTTCACGCATGTGAAAATAATTTTTCATGCGTGTGCTTCACCTCTGCTGCTACAACTCCATCCTGGGGGAAACACTGCTGTGTGCGTTTTGTGCAACAGGTGGATGTGGTAGTCTACTGGTAGAGTAGAGAGAGAGCTAA
Organism: Epinephelus lanceolatus; assembly: GCF_041903045.1. Classification (NCBI taxonomy): domain Eukaryota; kingdom Metazoa; phylum Chordata; class Actinopteri; order Perciformes; family Serranidae; genus Epinephelus; species Epinephelus lanceolatus. The sequence goes on from NC_135748.1 coordinate 24,767,228, forward strand.
GTAGCGTTGAAGTAGAGTAGAGCAGGGCAGAGAGATGGAAGCAAAATATATTAAACCCGGTGTTAATACAGCGGAACTGGAGAGAGGGGTGAAAAATAAATAGAGGTGGGCATGGCTCAAGTAGGGCGCAAAATTATAGACGGAGAATGACTGACAAATTTTTCACTTTAAGCCCTGACACTGTCATTTTTGTGTAGGAATTAAGCTACAATACATGACATATGTTGTTTTAATTAATAAATACAGTATGAATAAAGATTACATAACATAAAAATAACTGCAGTCTTTGTTATTTGATAGCCGCTTAAATTAAACAATTTTTATAGGGCAAGTAAAAACTGACTTCGGGCAAGTAGATCTCTGACCAACTTGCCCGACTGGGCAAGTGAAAAAAAACCTTAGCGTTGAACCCTGCATGCATGTTAATTGGTGACTCTAAATTGCCCATAGGTGTGAATGTAAGTGTGAATGGTTGTCTGTCTCTATGTGTTAGCCATGTGATAGTCTGGTGACCTGTCCAGGGTGTACCCTGCCTCTCACCCAATGTCAGCTAGGATAGGCTCCAGCCCCCCTGTGACCTTCAAGAGGATAATACGAAAATGGATGAATGGATTTTCATTCATCATTGTTGTAGCCCAAAAGTTATTCTTACATTTTCCAACTGTATAAATGTGAAGCTTATATGCTGAATAAAAAAAATGCTTTAACATCTCGTCAACAATGGGCATCATACGTCTATGGCCTGGCGCCTTTTCCTAAATTTGAGATTTCTTAATGAGGCTAGACAGAATTTTTAACTTTTTTTGGCGAAAAATGGCTCTTTTGCTTGTGAAGGTTGCTGACCCCTGGTTTAGAAACACATGAGTATGTACAATGACAGTACACATATGTATGTAGTTCAAAGTATCCGATCCTGGGCGCAGCAATACTCTGGCACATCGCATATTTTTTTTAGGTTTTCATATAAATGAAATGAATAAGATATAACATACTAATTTGTGAGCTTTAAAATGTGCTTTTATTAACCTTTGGACAGAGCCAGGCTAGCTGTTTCCCCCTGTTTACAGTCTTTGTGCTAAGCTAAATTAAGCTAGGTTAAGCTTAAGGTTGCTGGTAGCTTCATATACAGATGAGAGAATGGTGTCAGTGTTCTTATCTAACTCTCAGCAAGAAAGTAAGTAAGCGTGTACCCCAAATATCGAACTACTCCTTTATATAGAATGCAACATTTATACAATTAAAAGTCTGCCAGTTTGGAAGTAAAACACAAGTTAATCCTTTATTTTTATGCCTCACTTTAGAAACTTGGAGCAAAATGAACGTGCGTGTAGATAACAATTGCCATAATTAGCAGGTAAATTGTTCAACACTGTTTTTAATTAAATATTCTTTGTTTTCTTTTTCTTTTTAAATTTTAATCTCTGTCTTTTAGCTGCTTTTATTCTAAGTCTCTGATGTACAGAACTCCCTGATGAAAAATGCTGTTTGCTATTTCCTCGTGCCATCCATCAATCTATCACTTACTGATGCATCTTATCTTTCGTACGCTCTCACTCTCTGTCTCTCTCTTCGTCTTGTGATTGTAAGATCAGACAGAATAAACTCGGGGAAGAATATGCTGATTTATTCGCCCACCCCTGCTGTTAGCTGCATGCTGTGCCAACAGCACATTACCAGGGAATTACAATAAACAGTAATTACACATTCACATTCATAGAATCAAAAATCTCCGTCTTCCTCTGTTTGAGTTGACATCTTTGACCCCGTGAGTGTAGCATTTCGTACTGGGATGTCTGAATATCCAACATCTTTTAACATAAATAAGATAATAATCATCTTAATAATGGTCCCGACTTTGCACACTGTCTTCATCTGAACATGTTATTTAAATGCAGAAATTTTAAAAGAGCCCAGCGGACCAAAGGATAAAACCCTTGAGAACTAAGTGGGCAGGATTTGCAGCTGGTGTAAAAAAAGCAACTAAGATAACAGAATTTGAAACCAATCGCATCTTCTCCATAATATAAACTGGCTGTATCTGATCTCTGACATAGCAATGATCTTTAGCATCACCAAACAGATAAAAGTGTGGTCCATATTTATTGGAGGGTAATGTTGTGCGGACAAATTATTTGACAAATGGGTTGCACTCTGTGAGGTAAAACATGTCTAATCAAGTCACTTACAATGTTTTTAAACTCATGAAAGATGCTCAATTATTTTTTGGTCGGTGTTTAGAGATGTTGAGCCCATAACAGCAACTGTATTGGCATAAAACTGAATGACGTTTGACACATAAGAATCAGGACAGGTGGTCCAATTGAGGGCAATCATATTTCATGATTTACTAATAACTCTTATGCCAGGTGTGTCAGATCAACAAGATTAAGGTCTTGTTGGCATATCCAGATTGTATCCAGATTGATTTCTGAAAGTCAAAAAAAAAAAATCACATGAAGCAGATCCAAAGCACATCTGGAGGTGGTCTGAAATAAGATTCCATTACTTATGCGTCTCAGTCTGGACACTTTGGATGCCCATATTGAATTTCAAAGTGTCTTTTGCGTCACTTGCAGCACGACACACAACAGCAATGTTAAATTCAGAGTGATGAAGTGCTGAGTGGGATCCCGCTGCTACTAGTAAAGTGCAAACCCATGCAAAGAGGTTAGTAACAGTCCCTCATTATTTGGTGCTTGGTTTCATTTCCTTTTTTCTCAGTGCATTTTAGCTGGATGTCACAATTCCCCTGAGTTGATTGGGGGTAATTCAGATCACCTGTTGCCCAGGGTGTGAGTACTCACTCTTAATTAAGAATTGAGAGCACCTTGGTGCATTTCCCCTCTGGGCCAATCAGGATGTGACAATGCCTCAGGGCCTATCAGAAGTGAGGAAATGCACACCCAGGACATTCTGATCCTTCCTGAATTGAATGCAGACCACATGTTAGCAAACACTGTCAGCCAGAATCTCTGCTCTCTACACCCTGAGAATTCAGCACTATCTTTTGTGCTCTTTGAGGAGAATTCTGTGCATTTTAAAATAACAGTGCGGGCAGTCTGTCTTGAAAATCTGATTTGAGAAATAAATCTGGTTTGATTGCTGTCTGAATGTAGACTAAGAGTCTGCAGCCATGCCAGCAGCATGCCAACATGCCTATCATGACAATGCTCACATGCTGATGTCAAGCAGTTAAAAATATGTATCATGTTCAGATTCTTAATTTAGCATAAGAGATAAGACAAGACTGAGGGAAAAGTGTGCAGCAGTTGCAATACAAAGTTAAAGAAGTGCAGATACAAAGTATGCAATATACAAGGACTAAAATAACAAGTAAAAAAGTATATATAGGAAATATTATATATATATATATATATATGAAATATAAAAACTATGAAGTGTTAACATTCGGTTTAGAGAAAAACTAGATGAACAGTCAGGGGATCAACAAAGTCAGTGAGATGTATCCTCTGTGGAGCAGTAATATCTCTACCAGATTTTGTCCCAATTCTTTCAGTGGATATTGAAATACTTTGCAGGATAACTGACATTTTTGTGTTCTTTCAATGTAAACATGCTTGTGAGCATTTCTTACACTTACAAAAATCTGAAATTGTTTTGGTGTCATATTCTATTAATAAAAACAGCATGATTAATTACATCTGTGAAGCCATGAACATGGACCATATGACAGCTACCTTACTGTTCAACCCTAGCCCTGAACCACAACAAAATAGGAAGAACTTAACTGCCTCCTATATATTGAACAGGACACAAAACCAGTGTCTGGGTGAGGGTCAGTTATCTCCTGTGACAGTCCATCCTGAGTTCACGGCGTTTATCAAAGTCTTGCTGACACCTTTAAATGTGCCTATTACACCTGTCGTCATTCATCTCTGCAGCAGCAGCATCTCCCCTTGAACCTAAAGTCACACGCAGCTAAGTTTCAAACTGCCATGTACAGTGGCATACACAAGTTTGGGCACCTCTGGTCATAATTTCATCTCCTGTGAGTATTTAAGTAAGTAGAAGACGAACTGATCTCTCAATTTTTTATAGTTTCCTGAAGCAAATGTTTGGGCATCCTGCATGGTCAGCACTTAGCAGTGCCCCCCTTGGCAAGTATCACAGCTTCTAAACACTTTTTATAACCGCTCTTTTCATTCTTTTTTGGGGGATTTTCCCCCATTCTTCATTGCAAAAGGGTTCGAGCTCTGTGAGATTCTTGGACCTTCTTGCATGCACTGCTCTTTTGAGGTCTATCCACAGATTTTTAAAGATGTTTAAGTCAAGCCTGCTCCTCTTGAGGTAGTCCATTGTGGATTTCAAGGTGTGTTAAGAATCATTGTCCTGTTGTAGAAGCCATCCTCTCTTCATCTCCAGCTTTCTTACAGATGCTGTAATGTTTCCTTCCACAGTTTGCTGAAATTTAACTAAATCTGTCCTTCCCTCTACCTGTGAAATGTTCCCCATGCCACTGGCTGCAACACAAACCCAAAGCATGATCAAACCACCCCCCTGTGTTAAACAGTTGGACAGATGTTCTTTTTATGAAATTCTGCAGCCTTTTTTTCCTCCAAGCATACCTTTGCTCATTGTGTCCAAAATGTTCTGTTTCAATTTCATCACTCCGCAGGACTTGTTTCCAAAAAGCATCAGGCTTGTTTAGATGTTCCTTCGCAAACTTCTGATGCCGAATTTTTGTGGAGAGGACACAGGAAAGGTTTTCCTTTGAAGATTCTCCAGTGAAGGTCATATTTGTACAGGTGTCGCTGCACATTAGAACAGTGCACCACCACTCACTTCAATTTTTCTGTGGGTCTTTTGCAGTCAAACTGGGGTTTTGATTTGCCTTTTTAAGGGGCTGTTCAGATGTAGCTTCTTTTGCGCGCACAAATCCATTAGATTCAATGTAGACGCACGTCAAGCGCGCTCACAATCCAAAGCGACGCTGTAGCGGCGCGCATTCGGTGCGACGCGCCTGTTTTTCATGCGCATCCGCGGCGCACAGAGATGGAAAAATCTCAACTTTTTCGAATGCAGCAAGCGCACTGCATGTCATGTGATAAGAATTAACCAATCAGCTCCACAGACCTGCTTCTTCCTTTCCGTCCAACGGACTTCACAACATTATGTATCTAATAACACACACTATCTCTCTACCAGCATCTCCCTCTCTCCCTCTCCTCCACACACACACGCACACACCTCACCTCCTGATGCTTGCTGGAAATCCATTTAACTTTTTTTGTAAACTTTGTAACTTTTTTACTCCCCCTGTGAGTGACAGGCGGTTTTGGTTGCTTAGTAACGGCAGGCGCGACAGTAGCTTGGATAAAAGGATGGAAACGGCACAGCTGGCGTTTTCCACGCGCTTTTAGACGCTACATCTAAACGGGGCCTAACAATTCTAGGAGCAGCTCTCCTGGAAAGTTTTCTTGGTCTTCCAGACCTCACCTTGACCTCCACAGTTCCTGGAAACTGCCATTTCTAAAGTACATTACAAACTGAGGAAACAGCTACCCGAAAACACTTTGCTATCTTCTTATAGCCTTCTCCTGCTTTGTGGGCATCCATTATTTTAGTTTTCAGAGTGCTAAGCAGCTGTTTAGAGGAACCCATTGTTGCTGATTGTTGGGACAGAGTTTCAGGAGTCAGAATATTTATAAAGCTTTGACATTTGCATCACCTGGCCTTTCCTTACAATGACTGTGAACAAGCCATAGTCCTAACAAATTAATTATGGTCTGAGACCCCGATAAAAGATGTCTGACAGCTCAAATGTCAGAACAAAATTGTACAAAACAAAAATAATACACTAATCTTGTGCTGAAAAGCGTGTTTCATCTTTACCTTCATGCCTTTTGGAGATCATTTCATCTTCTACCTACTAAGCGATTCACAGTAAATTAAATTTTTGGCCAGGGATGCCCAAACTTTTGAATGCCACTGTATTTGCGCACAGTACAGTATGGTAGCTGGGGTCTTCTGTGATCCCAAATGTTTTCTGACTTTTCTTTTCTTACCTAAATCTTATTTTATCTGTTTGTTTTCTGAAAAAAAGAAGTGTTTTCCTGAGGAAAAAGGAGGAAGCAATAAAATACCTGTAAGGTGCATCCATACCATAAGACAGAAAAAACGCATTCATTGGCAGCATTACTTCCCCTTTGTTGCCCTTGAATGAAAATATTGTAGTTAAAGCAGCTGTGTAATGAAATGCACTCTCAGATTATCTAATAATACTTGTGAGTCATTTTACGTGCCCTCTGTGTCGAGTTTAGCTCTTATTGCAGCCTCCTCTTACACTCAGGCTGTAACAGCACTGAAACTAGTCGGACAGGAAGAAAAAAAGGAAAGGTGTTTCACCTTGATGAGATTTAATAGAAAATCGAGAAGAAAAAAGGCTGATCATCACAGAAGTGCCTGTGTATCACATTTAGCAGTAAAAGTCATGTGACACTTACCTTAAATTGGATCTACAGTTCTGAAGGAAACTGACCATGACAGGAGGTTACATAATGCAAGCTGGGGATGTGAAGCATGTACATCGGTGTGTGTGTGTGTGTGTGTGTGTGTGTGTGTGTGTGTGACTTGTATATCTATCTTTGAGAACCAATTTGAGTTATCAACAGTAGGAGGATATTTCTCCTGGTTCTTATGTTTTTTCCAAAGACTGTTTGAGGGTTAATATTTGGTTTTAGTCTTGAAGGATTAGGCTGGTAATATTTAATATTTTTCTTATTGTCAATAAATCCCATAAAAGACCAAAATCAACACTGGATTGATCCAAGAAGTATTATCTGTGTCGCCAAAGCCTGCTCACTCCTCTGTGCCATAAAGCTCTATTGTTGTCCAAAAACTAATAAAAGCGCACCAGTGAGCCACACAGTTGCATTGGGTGATAAGTTCGCTATGATGAACATTGGACCTGCAGTTTAATTTTATCAACTACAAACACCCTTTATTGCACAACATTAATTTGCAACCGAAAATAGTCCCCAACAAATGCACTCTTTTACTCCTGTATGAGTAACCAGCCTGGTCTCACTGCTAGGATGTCAGAATATGTTGCTTGGGCACCATTTAGCATCTGTGTACAGACCTTTCCCACAAACTGTTTAAATGTTTTCCTACGAAAACTAATGCACCCAATTTCGTATGTATCCCACGTATTATGAAAGGCTGTGATCACGGAACCAGTGAGCTGACGGGAGTAAACAAGGAAGCAGTGATCTTGTGAGGAGGCAGGTTGGGGTGGTGGATGGATCACAAAAATCCAGACTTTCACCTGGAGTTGCGTGTTCGGAATCGTGTAAACTTCGAGTAACCTTTGAGCCATTTAAGGTACATCTTCATCATATTTCTTTTCCTGAACCTGACCACAGTAACTCTACTTGCCTAAATCTAACCTGTAACTTTATGTTAATTACGTAACTGTACATTCAGGACGTAATGTTATTTGTGGGGTGCTAATTCATAGAATATCGTACAAATTGTTGTGAATACATTTTTCATAGAATATTGTATGATCCGTTCTATGAGAAGACGTTGCCTTGTGAGACACATCAAGCTTTCAGAAAACTCCAATGTAAACTCATCCACCTCATTATTAGACACTCAGAGCAATGGACGTAGTTTAAAGAACGTGAAAGTCCGCTCAGGGCACTTGGTAGGGGAGGTGGATGGGTCAAACAAACAGCGGACTTTGACCCGGGAGAGCAGTTTTTGACACTAATAAACAACATTGGTTGCAGAGTTTGTGTCACTCAGAGCTGGGTGTTCTTTTAGTGACATCAGTGATCTTTTCCCAACCATAACCAATGAGTTTTATTGCCTTAACCTAACCTTCAGCTTCAAGATACAATGCAAGTGATTGCCCCCAGCGTCATTTTATAAACGCCCAGGGCTTCTGCCCAAGCTGATAATTATGAGTAGTAGGGATGAATAACTTAACTGAAAACTGCAGTGCCCAGCTGTTAAGGGAAATGACCAAGGTTGTTTAAAAGAAAACAAAACAAAACATGAAATTCAAAAAGTAACAAGTGACAGTGAAAGGATTCGTTGGTTTTGGTATTTTAATGGGACAATAAGAACAATTAAAAAACCATAGGGCCTTAATTATGAAAAAAATTCACACTATTGTCTATTGGATAAAAAGGTGAAGTGCTGACATTTAATTGTTGCTTAACTGAACGACATCTACGACCACCTTGTTGATCCTGCTGCCATTTTATAGTGTACAGTCTTGGCTCTCAGTGAAGGTGGGGAATCAGCGGGCCAGAAGATTATCCAATTATCATGTTCCCACCTTGAAATACTGTGATTATTATTAATTGCGTGTCGATTGCTCTGTGTGCTAATACTGGTGACACCGTGAACAGTGCTGTGCTCTGAAGCTGCACGTGACCCTCAGAGTGAAGTAATCATCCTCACATGTAGAGGAGAACAAAGATATGTGTGCTAACATGTCAGATTTAAGTACTTGAAATAGTCTGCTGAAGCGTTACCGCTGATTTACCTATGCACTTTGTGATCCCTGCAGCACACATGGACTCACACACACACACGCACACTCTCTCTCTCTCTCTCTCTCTCTCTCTCATTCACACACACACACACACACACACACACACACACACACACACTTCTCCTCTCTAACAGCCTGCAGTGAATATTATAGCACCTGCTATATAATTACAACGCCGCAGCAAGAAAGCACGGCTTCCACAAATACGTCAAACTCATTAAAGCATTTCTGTATCTCACAGGGAAGAGGGGAAGTGGAAATAAAGAAATGCTATTAATCCTTTTAATTTGAGCTCACACCGAGTCAGAGGTTGGTTGGTGTGTCGTCTAATGAAAACGAGGGGGGACCTTTTTAATTTGTTTAATCTCATTTTGCTGACATGAACACTTACACAGCCTGTTAACACGACGTGAACTGAAGCTACAGTGAAAAACATAAAGAACCCCACATGGTGACCAGCTACTGTTTTAAAATCAACCCTATCTTTGATAGCTAACAGCTCTCTGGGTTTTCGCCTTGTTATATCATCTTATCTTGACTGTAAAGGATAAGAACTACTTTCCCCTTCGAGTTAATCGGACATTTTGGCGGCAGGAACATCCCGGGGGAGATTATAGGCTTTTCCAGTAAGTAAGTGGTGAAACACTTTAAGTGCACTGAAGTCCGAGCACAGGATGATTTATAAAGAGAAACAAACTTGTCCATTAGAGATTGTCCCGTACAAGCTTACCCACCATGTGGCCAGTCTCTACGTCTGTCTCCTTGTCACTAAAACAAACAAAGTGGTAATGAGGAAAACTGGGATTTAATCTCAGGGTGCTGACTGAGATAATAAATTTAAAAGCACACTGGATATTGGCAGCAGTGAATCCTCTGCAGTAAAATATTATACAGTCTGGGGAGTGGACTTTATTTCTCACTCTCGTATATACAAAATGTACAGTATGTATTATGAGGTCAATGCCATTTTAAATAAACATAAACATTACTTACTGTACATGAATCAGGCTCTTTAGACATTCTGAATACTGATTAGCATATTAAAAGCATGATGTTTACAGCTGAAGAAATAACTGTCATTTGATCTGCTGATTAGTGAAAGTATACTGCCAGCATAGTCACGACTTTCTTTTTTTTCACAAGACGTCTGTGTATAATCATATCTTAATTGCTAATGCATATTAAAATGAAGCATGGAACGCCGCTTTGACAGACAATGATCGCTGCTGACTAATAGGAGGGTGACAAATTAGGCTACCATTTAGAATTTGAATTCTCATCTATTTTTCTGTATGGAAATAGAAGCTAAAGTGATACAGCAGCTATTCAAAAGAGGATAAAAACATTTTTGGACGTATTTGTGAAAAGAAAGCATTGTACCTCTCTGGGAGTCTTCATATTGTTAGTACGTTAGGATGACGTCAAACACCAGTTGTTCCCAAACACCTCTTCATAATGATAATTTTTTTCATGTCACCCCTCCATGAGCTCTACAGTGATAAATTGTGCCAGACTTCACCATCTGCAAAACACTCTATATTTGCCACACATCTTTTAAGTGCTAACACACTGCTTTCATTAAAAAAAACAAACTGCCATAATGATTTTTGATATATATATATATATATATAAAATCTTAGCTGACTATCTACAACGGGGGCGTAAATATAGACAGTGCAGGCAGTGTGGTTGCAATGGGGCCCATGGGATGGGGGGCCCACAGAGAGAGCAGGCCCTGTAACAGCATGTTGGCCAGAGAACAAGGGCTTGTAACTCATTCAGATTGCCACCTCAGAAATACACCCATGTTCAAAGAAGAATTCGTCCACTTGGGGCGCCTGTCCATTGGCAGCCCCCTCACTCTGACATATCTCCATTTAATGCATGTATAGGTCCTGTTTGTGCATGTGTGTGTATTTCAGACCTGTGTGTATATGACGATGGAGAGAAAAAACTGAATTTCCCCCCAGGGGATTAATAAAGTATATACAAAAATGTTACATTAAAAATTGCTATATATGCAATTGTAAAGGCAAACCAATCTCCATGTTGTTGTAGTCTATTCTACAATAAAATATATGTCTATATAAACAATAAAACCACAAATAACCTATAAAAATATTTAATTGAATGAATACTTTTTTATTTTATTTGGTATTTTTGTCATATACAGATTTGGCAAGATGATTGTTGGGTAATATGTGTCTTGATGTTGTCCACCGTGAAGTCATAGCTAGTTTAGATGCAACATCTTGCACTAGGGCACATCATAATAACGTGCAGTGAGGCCCGTCCTAACTACCATATGCCACTAATCTACAATAAAATGAAATAATCCAAATCCAAATTCATCTGACTGCAATATCAGATGAAAGTCTACCCAGGTGTCCTGTTTTTGACTCATTGCAAAACAGACAAAAGGGGACAGCTTCAGGGTAATTTTTGAATTATTGCAACCCTGGAATTAAAGGATTTTTTTAACAAGTAAATTACTACATGCAAACATACAGAAAACAGGGTATTACTGTAAAGCAAATTGCTGTATTTCTTAGGGTGCTTTTACACCTAACCTGTTTGATTCGGTTAAAACGGTTTGTTTGTTTGTTTGTGGTATGAAAAAGTACAAACCAACCACAGGATTGTATGATAGCAGATATGTGATTTTAGCAGGATCTCAACAGCTACACCAATAATATACTGATCTACTGATCATAAAATCTGCCCGTGATCTCATAACTGACCTTGATAAAGGCCATGTATATCTCATAGCCTATATATGCTAATGCATGTAACCATGGTAACACATATGCACATGAATGAAGGTATTTTTCTCGATTAAAAAGCTGTCAAAAACTGCAGTCATTGTATCTGACTCTGTGTACTTTGTCTGTTCAGTAAGTCCATTAAAAAGTGTGACAGTAATCCCACAGTATTAAGCCCTGAATTATTACTGTACAAGATGCCTCCTTTTCATCCTGTCTCTATCATTATTAGTAACATGTGATTGATTTGCAGTCTAATAATAGCCTTCTAATAATACTTACAATCAGCTATTTCTCTATGAGCTCTTTGTTACACCAAAGAACATAAATATAAACAATTCAGAAGCAATAAGTGTTGCTGCATAAACGTGTGTCAGTCACCAGAATTTGATCTCCCCACGTGGGCAGTCACTGATTGTTCGCAATTTGAAAAACACTGTAAGTGTGACAGTGGAAAGATTGATAAAAGACATGACAATACTGTGTTACAACTACTCTGCTAGCAGCATTGTTATGCATCTCAGGTGGCTGGATGACTTTCCACTATTGTTTAACTGCGTTATAAATCCAGGTGTTAATGTAGCCAGGATGCACTGAAAAGATACAGTGAGGATCTCAAACTGGCGCCACAAGAAGGCTGAGACATTCTGCATCCACGTGTTTATGTGTTGGTAGTTTCAGGTCCACGTCACCTCTCAACATCTCTCAAATTAAATAATGTCATTAGTAGTGCAGCTCACTCCTTCACCTGTGATGTCTTCTCACAAATATCAAATGATGCGAAAGTTTTTCTCCATGAGCCTTTATTTGATCAAGAAATATGAACTACTTTGACAAATAATACAACAAGAAATGAAATAGAAAGAGTGCGAGGTGCCAATTTTATATTTTGGGAGCTGGATTAATATTCAGCTTCTGAAGATGCTTTCTTATTTATAGATATAAACACATGTGATCACAGCTGAGTTCTTCATGTGCAGTCTCCTGGATGGTTATGTGCTGTAATGGTGAATTTGGCTGTTTTCCTTGCTGCCTTGCTGGCTGCTGGTGTGTGTGTGTGTGTGTGTGTGTGTGTGTGTGTCAGCTGAGGCCTTTGTCAGCAGCTGTTCATTATATCAGTGAACAACGCAGGGCTGAGCTGGGGGTGCAGGACATTTACAGAAACAATCTGCTCTCAGTAAACACTCTGCTGTCGGTGTTTTGTGGCTCTCCAAACATACAAATGAGCCTGAATTAGTAGCTGTTTACTCTGTATTCCCATCTGTCCTGTTGGTGTATTCAGTCAGCTGAGTTAGATGGATGTTGGAGAACTTGTGGCTGATGTGTTACTGTTTGTTTATATCCACAGTGACATTGTGTTAGACATGTACAGTATGTGTGTGTGTAATCTGGGCTACAATAATCTAAATGCCAAACGCCAAGAAAGTCTGTGGCTCTCTACAAACGGAAATGTTAATAACATTTAGGAATACCATTGTTTTTTCCTCATTTTGGAGTATTATAACAAATTCAGTATAGTCAGTGCTGATCATTGTCAGTGCTATAGGTTTGTAAGATTTTGGAATTCAATTCCAAACCAATCCAGAGATCCATGGGATTAATTTAAACTCAATTCAGAGTTAAATTAAGATTCTTTTTTTGTAAGTGACCAGTCGCAGAAGTAAATAATGGCATTGGAAGTTTCTGTAAACCACAGCATTACATTTGCACGTTCCATATGAAACATGTCAACGTTTTTAAAGTGACATAGGAGCTATATCAGTCATCAGGAAGTTGAGGGGATGGTGGATGGTGTGTCACCAAGGTGAGACGACTGCCAAGCTACAGACCACTGTTGAAGACCAACAAACAACAAAACCTGTTATATTTTAGCAAGTCATTGCTGTGTTTCCATCAGCTTTTTAGTCTCCAATTGTGGGTGTTTTGTAGCAACGTGTCTGTCTGTTTCCATCAGCTTTTTAGTCTCCAATTGTGGGTGTTTTGTAGCAACGTGTCTGTATGTTTCCATCAGCTTTTTAGTCTCCAATTGTGGGTGTTTTGTAGCAACGTGTCTGTCTGTTTCCATCAGCTTTTTAGTCTCCAATTGTGGGTGTTTTGTAGCAACGTGTCTGTATGTTTCCATCAGCTTTTTAGTCTCCAATTGTGGGTGTTTTGTAGCAACGTGTCTGTATGTTTCCATCAGCTTTTAAGTCCCCAATTGTGGGTGTTTTGTAGCAACGTGTCTGTATGTTTCCATCAGCTATTTAGTCTCCAATTGTGGGTGTTTTGTAGCAACGTGTCTGTATGTTTCCATCAGCTTTTTAGTCTCCAATTGTGGGTGATTTGTAGCAACTTGTCTGTATGTTTCCATCAGCTTTTTAGCCTCCAATTGTGGATGTTTTGTAGCAACGTGTCTGTATGTTTCCATCGGCTTTTTAGTCTCTAATTGTGGGTGTTTTGTAGCAATGTGTCTGTGTGTTTTCATCAGCTTTTTAGGCTCCAGTCGTGGGAGTTCTGTAGTGACTTCCTGGTGTGTTTTCATTGGCTATTTAGGCTCCAGTTAAGGTTGTCTTGTAGCAACCAGTCAGCCTGCCTTTATCAGCTGTTTAGGCTCCAATCGTGGGTGTTTTGTAGCAACCTGTCAATGTGTTTCCACTGACTTTTCAGACTGAAATCATGGTCATTTTCTAGTGACCCATCGGTGTGTTTCCATTAGCATTTGAGGCTCCAAACATGGCTGTTTTGTAGCCATGTGAAAAAATAAACCGGAGGCAGGCTCCTTATCCCCGCTGCTAGGACGCAAAGCTGAACGAGATACAGTGTAGGTATATGAATGGAAACATGACATGATAATACGCTCACCAGCACTCTTCTGTAAGGTAGCGTATAATGAATGATACAACAACACACAACGACCTTTGGGGGATGTTTTTACTGGTGGCAACAAGCGGTTGTTTTTTACCAAAACATTGGTGATGTTTCTGCCAGCACTGTGCCCCCAGAACCAGATAATTTAAGCCGAGATCTTACGTTTTGCCTAAACTTAACCACAGCATTGTTTCAGTGTATTCGCTACACAGTAACCTGCAAATGTAACATATCTGTGGTTTGCTCTTTGCTAAGCTATCAATACTAATGTGGTGTTGTGCTCCTCTAGTGCAGTTTATTTCAGTATAATCATGTAGTGTTAGTGAATGCAGCCCCAGGCCTGACTCCTCCCCCAACCACTCCCCTAATCAGAGCCAGATTATAGGGTTGTTTGAGATGAACTGTGCCTCGTCTGGAAAGTAGATGAAATCAGGCAGCTGCAGCAGGAGGCGGTGATAAACAGCATTAAATTTGGACAGTTTCCAGCAGCCTTCAGTACGTACAGGAAGTCACAGACACACTGACATCCTGTTAGATCTGATGCAGTTCTATTAAAAATGTTATCAAACTCATATCAGTTTGTTAGTAGTCTCTAGTTGTGACAGAGTAGCCTATTAAAATGCTTTACATTCAGTGTGTAATTTATGTTCATGGTTAAACCTCTATTTAACGTGAATTGTCATGTAGGTTACATCGGCATCATCTCAGTTTGCGGCTGCAGAGCAGACCTGTCCTCTCATCTATATAAATGAATTGAAAACATCACCGTGAGAGTCAAACACAGAGGAAATAGATACAAGACAACAGCTTTCATTTAACATCAGTCAGATATAGTTAGGTATTATAGTTATATACTTTTGCATGACATCAGAGCAAGTTGGGATGAAGTCGGACACAAATATAATTGGCATGCATTGTGTGTCTTATATATGTCTTATATAAGGCCCTTACTGGCTGTGCTCATTCTTTTGACTCCTGTCTTTTGTCCCTGTTGTGGCTGCTTGTTTGGTGTAACACCTTTGATCTGATTACCGGCTGAGTGTGATGTATGTGGAGACCCTGTTGTTCTGCCTACCTGCTGAGTGCTCCTGTGTAAATGTCTGACATCAAAGGTGGTTAAACCGCTGCCTTGTTTGGCTCTTTCGCTCCTTATTATTCTGTGTAGCTTCATAGTTTGCTTTGCTTGTACTGTACTTATTTCCACTGTTATTGTGAAACCAGCTGGGTTGTGATTTGTGTATTTGTTTGTTTGTTTTTGTATTAGTTCCTTTTCTGTCAGTGAAGCAGAGTGCCATAATGTTAGGAGGCTAGGCACCTATGGTGAGGTTCCCACAATGTATGCATGTGAGTAAGAGCAGCATGGCACGGGTTTAGATTTTGCTGTGAGTATTGCACTTGAGGTGAGAAGGTGGTGGCACCCTTGGGCACTCCTCAGTGTGGTCTCCCTCTCCACAAGTGGCCTCTCCTCATCTTACCCTACTTAATTTGTGGTTTTAGATTTTGTATTACGGCCTTTATAATGTGTAATAAACTATTGAAATTCCCCTCATTGGTATCAGTGTTGACTTGGACTATTAATTTTTCTCTCCTCCCTGGAGCTCCAGTCCCTGCCTATTTGCGTATTTTGATTAATTCAAAAAGCCTTTGGCTATATTTGAAATAATTTCTCTGCTCTTGTTTCAGTAACGAGTCTGTGTGCCCTATCCCCGATTTTCAACACAGTTTAAGTTCTTAAACAAGTATTTCCTGGAGTGTAATTCCCCAGGTGGCATTGTCGGACCTCTCCCCATTCTTCCCCTTATCGCCCTCGCTACATTCGTATCCTTGATGTTTGTTTCGACGGAGAAAGAAAGAGAGAAAGAAGGAGAGAAAGAGGCAGTATCCACAGAACACCGACAAGAAAATGCTAACTTTTGTATACTGTATAAGATTATGTTGAAGTCGAGATGTTTTTCGAAGAATTCCAGAAGCTGCTTTGTGTTTGCTCTGAGATAACAACAGTGTTAACAACTGCAGCTCGGGCACAAAACACAATCCCTGTTGCTCTCTGGCTCACAATCCCTCACACAGTTCTCAGCTCAGCTCCTGAAACACAATCCCTTGTCTAGTCAGCATTTAAAGATTGGTGTGCTTGGTGGGATTTGAACTGACAGACCTCGGGTGAGGAGCCAAGTTCCCCGGAACTTTCAGTGGCAGCTGGCGTAAGGATTAATGAGCTGGTCCTGATTCCATCATTTCCACTAGACACCACAACTGTAAGGAGCAGGAGCTTGACTTGACTCAATGCCTGAAGTGTGGTGTGTGTGAGTGCAGGTGGGCATATGAATGGGTATGTGACCAAGTGGACTCACCAGTGCTAACTGCATCAGACAGGTGAGTCATGTGGAAGCAACATTGTCCTGGGGCAAACTGAGGGGGGAAGAATCCCACTGGGATTTAGACTCATGCATAACTTAGAGAGGAAAGTTTCTAGCAGGTGTCCATCTGTGAGTGTATGTGTGTGTGGGACTTCCCAAAATACAGTCCAGATATTTTTGTGCTGCTTTAATTTCCACAATAGGTCCAACAATTCACACAAACTGGAGGTATGTTAGGTTTAAGGGACATGAGGGACCTGCAGCTTTTCCCTTTTGCTGCTTCAGATCAAAGCAAACTAGACCAAATAATCTAACTCTGGCTCTCACCCAGGTCTAAAAAAACATGCTCACTACTTCAGAGAGGTTTAGTTATCAGGCCACCATTACAGTTATTTATAATCCATTTGGTGAAAGAATACTCATTAGTGGCTTGCCATTGAAAACCATGCATGCCTGCAGTCACAGAGGAGCAAAACTCCATTAACCATTGACATATTGACACTGCACAGTTTGCCTCTCACTGCTCTGATTGCATTTATCAGAGCGTAAGTCTTTGGGGATTCTGGGATCGCGCAGGCTAATTTTTTCATTTCGAAAAAAATGATCATTGATCAGTGGTCTGCTGTTAAGCTGCAGAATGAATGCTGCTTTGATAGAGGGCCTGCATAAGTGATTAAGTGTTCGTACACTCACAGACCACTTCATGAGGTACACCTGTTCAACTGCTTGTTAACGCGAATAGGTAATGAGTCAATCACGTGGCAGCAACTCAATGCATTTAGGCATGTAGACATGGTCAAGACGACCTGCTGAAGTTCAAACTGAGCATCAGATTGAGGAAGAAAGATGATTTAAGTGACTTTGAACGTGGCATGGCTGTTGGTGTATTAGGAACCTCTGATTGGGATTTCCACACACAACCATCTCTAGGGTTTACAGAGGATGGTCCAAGAAGAGAAAATATCCAGTGAGCAGCAGTTCTCTGGGTGAAAATGCCTTGTTGATGCCAGAGGTCAGAGGAGAATGGCCAGACTGGTTCAAGATAAAAGAAAGGCAACAGTAACTCAAATAACCACTGGTTACAACCAAGGTCTGCAGAAGACCATCTCTGAAAACATTGCCTGGTTTGATTAGTCTCAATTTCTGCTGCCACATTCAGATGGTAGGGTCAGAATTTGGTGTAAACAACATGAAAGCATGGATCCATCCTGCCTTGTATCAGCGGTTCAGGCTGCTGGTGGTGGTGTAATGGTGTGGGGGAGATTTTCTTGGCACACTTTGGGCCCCTTAGTACCAACTGAGCATGGTTTAAACACCACAGCCTACCTGAGTATTGTTGCTGACCGTGTCCATCCCTTTATGACCACAGTGTACCCATCTTCTGATGGCTACTTCCAGCAGGATAACGCACCATGTCACAAAGCTCAAATCATCTCAAACTGGTTTCTTGAACATGACAATGAGTTCACTGCACTCCAATGGCCTCCACAGTCACCAGATCTCAATCCATGTGGTGGAATGGGAGACTTGCATCATGGATGTGCAGCCAACAAATTTGCAGCAACTGTGTGATGCTATCATGTCAATATGGACCAAAATCTCTGATGAATGTTTCCAGCACCTTGTTGAATCTATGCCACCAAGAATTAAAGCAGTTCTGAAGATAAAAGGGGTCCAACCTGGTACTAGCAAGATGTACTTAATAAAGTGGCCTGTGAGTGCCTATTGTAATATTATTATTGTAGAATTTCCTTAATGTTTTACAACAAGAAATGAAGCTATAGCGAAAGTTAGTCAGGAATACTATACTTTTCCATGCTTAGGCTTGCTGTTATTGTCCTGTCAACAGCTGATTCACAGTTACCAATAGCACAACGAAATACCTTCTCTGTAAGGCGATCATCTTACTTACAGCTCCTTGTTTTAAATATGATTCTTTTTCTGCCTATAATCCTCTCATGCTGCTGTCATGCATACCATCCACCTCCCTATCACCACCTGATCTTCACAGATTCATCAGCCTCATCCGCCTCATCAGCCACCAGTCTCAGAGTCATCAGCCACCTCCACCACTATCAGTGTCCAGACCCCATGGGGGGGATTTATCCTGCTGCTGCTCATGAAAAAATCTTCCTCTGGTTTCCAAGTGCCAAAGTCTTCTGTTGAATCTTAATCAGCTCAAATTATCTGTTTATCTGTTCACCCATATTCTGTATTAAACTTTACTTCACTCATCTGCCTCTCCTGATTGAAATATGACTGATGTGTCGCAGCACCAGCTTGACTCATGTCATTAGTGTCTCCTGCAGTAACCCCATCACCTGACTGCCCCACCCGCCTGCTCACCTGCTCTCTATTCCATCATCAACCTTGCAGTATATATACCGCCCCATTTCCACATGTTCCCTGTCAGATAGTCTTGTGTTTCCCACTAAGCCTGCATGGCTCTCTGCCTGGTTTCCTGACTTCACAGTTTCACAGTGAGTAAAAACAAACTTTTGTCTTTATCTGGCTGGTTGTTTTTTTGGGTCCAAACCTATCTTTAGTGCATTATTACATGATGTAGTTTGAAAATTCGTTAATTGCAGCCACCTACTCTGAACCCTAAAGAGCATGTTCACAAAAACTGACATAATATTCCAACCCTGTCTCCAGGAAATCATGTATACCACTATTTCTTGCCCATTAAGTTTTCATGAGAAACACAATCACTGCATGATTTATGTTCCCTGGCAACCTTTTTTCCTAATGAAGGACGTGGTGCATTTCTGTAATTTGCACTTCATGTAGGGAGGTGGCTGGGTGGGTTGTAGTTGCTACGTTTGGATGTTGTAGGAAAACACATTAAATATGCTGTCAGTATCATCATTTTGCCACTTGGCAGATATGTTAATTAACATTTCCTCATTATGGTGAACCCCAGTTCAGGTGGCATTATGTGGCATACAGAAGGTATGCTGTTGCAAATTAGCAGTATATAAATATGACATGTAGAAGACAGGGTTTGACTATTTGACTATTATATACTGTAGATAAGTTAATAAGCATTTTTCTTACAGAACACATTTTGACTTGTTTCAGTATGAAAAGGTGTACATAATTAATAATTCCGTTTAGCTGCTTTCATTTCAGGTTCCTTGTATCATGCATGCTTGCTTACTGACGACAATCACATGCATGCTAATATTCCACTATGATTCCGGATTTGATACGTGTCATTTAAATGGCATATTCTGTTTGGATAATCAAAACCAAATGAAGCATTTTCTGATGAGCATATGTGGGATATGCCGATATTATTCAAGTTGCATTCTTTGGACATGTATAGAGCATATTTGGAATATCTTTTTACCGCAGTTTGGGACACATGGCGTCTTGCTTGTTTACATTCAGGTCTATGGATGCATTGTACACAAACCAACAAGCCAGTCTGCAGGGCTGTGGAGGTAGAAAGTAGCATGCCCACACAAAAGCCCAAATTTCTGGTAAGGATGAGAAATGCTACTTTTGAGATTGTAAAAGACTTGGATATCAACAGGTTTTTTTTTAGAGGCCTATGCACAAATATTGCAACCCCAAACTTTTCAAGAGGTTGGTTAAAGGAATGAAAGAGGTAGGTTGTATATGCATGGTTGAACATGTCAGCCACTGGTGGAAAACTTTGAAAAAGATCCAATTTTGACACGAAGAAGCAAAATCGCAAGTAAACAGGAATATTAGTGGATTATTAATTTTCATTGGCCATGCGCAAAGCGGCATTTGGGACAGTGGTTGGCATATATTTCTACCGTTTTTTCTCCCCGTTAAAGCGTTTTTTGGGGGGAGTTTTTCCTTATCCGTTGTGAGGGTCCTAAGGACAGAGGGATGTCGTATGCTGTAAAGCCCTGTGAGGCAAATTGCGATTTGTGATATTGGGCTTTATAAGTAAAATTGAATTGTCGCCTTACAGCAAAAGGGTTCCTGGTTCAAATCCCCTTTGTGCAGATTTTGCATGTTCTCCCTGTGTCAGCGTGGGTTTTCTCTGGGTACTCCGGCTTCCTCCCACAGTCCAAAGACATGCAGGTTAATTGGTGACTCTAAATTGTCCGTAGGTGTGAATGTGAGTGTGAATGGTTGTCTGTCTCTATGTGTCAGCCCTGTCATAGTCTGGTGACCTGTCCAGGGTGCACCCCGCCTCTCGCCCAGTGTCAGCTGGGATAGGCAGGAAAAGCAGTTACGGAAAATCAAAGAATGAATGTTAAAAGCTTAGTAGGATCATTGTCTTTCTTGGAATGAATGAAAATAACAGTATTTTGTTCATGTAAATGTAGTCACTCTCACTTGGAACACTTATAACAGAACCATTGTTAGTGTTATTAGTAACACCTACTACGCACAGTATGACCTGGTTACATTCCAAATTCTACTAAATTTATAATTTTAACCCTCATAATTTCAGTATAATGTGATTTAATGCAAGACTATAGGATGACGCAAAGATTATTCATTGCCTGGCGTTTAAGGCTCTGCACACTGATACAGGTGTTTCCAGTTAACCTGGATAATTACAGCTCTGCTCAGGGTAAAGTTGAACAAGGCTTTGTAGGCGGGAAACTACATAAG
Organism: Epinephelus lanceolatus; assembly: GCF_041903045.1. Classification (NCBI taxonomy): domain Eukaryota; kingdom Metazoa; phylum Chordata; class Actinopteri; order Perciformes; family Serranidae; genus Epinephelus; species Epinephelus lanceolatus. The sequence goes on from NC_135748.1 coordinate 24,788,323, forward strand.
GTCACCAGTCTCAGCATATATGTGGAAATAATAAGAGTTTTGGTTACCCCGCATTAACAGGTGCAATTATCAGTAAGGTAACGAGGTATCAATCAAGCACATGTTGTACACAACACTTGTCCTGTGAGGAGGTCTGATCAGGCACCTAAGTAAAAACACTTGTGTGAACACCTAACTATCACCTACAGTGGGTGGAGTTCCAGGCGTACATGTTGACAGTTAGGAGCTTATCACATTGTCCAGCTGTCACTGTGTGTGTGTGTGTGCGCACTGTTTGCTGCAATTTGTGTTGACAGCTGCAGTGTGATTTTATTTGGGTTGAAATATTAATGTTATATACTGTAAATCCATGTTTTCACCTATGCCATAAAACTAACTCTGGATGGATATTGTTGCACTGTTATGGTCTCTGTAATTTTGTTTCACCTCCAGCTCTTCTGAGATGACATTTTCTTGTAGTGACTCGGGCAACAATGCCTACATTGTTGGCATTTTCAAACATTCCTCATACTGGTGACATCGTTCCTCATCGTCTGGCCCTGCCTCTGGACCGCCACATTTTAAAGAGAGCACTCGGCTGTGACACAAGTGGTTGTCAGAGAAGAGCAAACATTTCTCAGGGAAGTGGACGTGTTTTGATTTAGATTTGAGGTTGGGGGTATTGCATCTTTGGGAGCGCTGATCCTTTGCATTTTCATCTCAGTGTCCAACTTTGCCAAACAATGTCCACATATGGATAACGAACTGTTTTTATCCAACAATTTTGTCTCATTTATTCTCGTCAGTTCTTCACTTAGCCCTGGGCTGTGTAAAGAACAGCCCAGGGGTAACGCATCCCTTTCACACACATTTTTACCCCAGGGTAAACCTAAGCCTAGGGCTATACAATTCACATTGCACTTCTACTTGACCTTGGATGAATGTCTGTTGAGACACGTGACTGATGTTTACCTTCTAGAATGGTGTGTGACTACTAACAGCAAGCAGCAATGTTGCCATCAACAGGGCTTTATGAGAGAGTAGTGCTGAAACATCAAGAAGAGAGAACAGCGGAGAAAGGAAAGACTGGGAAAAGAGATGTCTATTGTTTTACCTTTTTCAGCAAACAGAGGAGATTGTTGCTGTTTTAGTGCCCAGTGCGTTTCAGGCAATTTCACCATCACAGACAAATTCCTGATGTCGGAATAAAATCATGAGTTTTACCTCAGTTGGTGTGTGCTCCCATGATCTCGTGTAAGGTGATCAGAAAACTCTGTTTGTTCTAAGTTTTTAGTCTTGGCTCACGCAAATACTGAATTCAATGAGGTGAAAATCATCTTTCTCTCCAGCACCAAACAAGAAGCAGCAGTTCGGATAGATAACAAATATGGAGGAGACTCAGGTGGCAAAAATGTGAATAAGTCTCAGTTCTCTTGGAGGAAAAGGAGAAAAAACTGGTGAGGTTGTGGAGTGAACAAGAGCCCATGTTTAAATCTGTGTGTATCTGATCGATCATCCAGCACTTATTTTAGTGAGAAATCTTAACTTCTGAAATGGTTTGCCTCTCGTTCCCCAGATTTCCTTCCACTAAAATAGCGAAGCTAACCAACAGAGCTACGAAAGCTATCCAAATGTACATTTTGTTCATAAATACAGGTTATCTTTATGGATTATATTGATGCTGAATGGACAAGAATACTGTCACATATGACACCTTTTTTCTTGTGTTTCTAGATTTTTGTGTTTTTGCTGACACGTAAGGAATTGTTAACATATTTCCACAAGGAAGGTCTTCATAATATTTTCCTCCAGGAGCAGGACAGAAAATAATCGCAAAAGGAAATTAGTTGAAGTCTTGCAAATAGTGACCCTGCAACAGCCTCAGTCTTTGCAAAATCACTAAGTGTTTGATCAAAACCTGTATTGTCTTTAGATGTGAGAGGGTGTTGGAATTTAATGTTTTCTAAGTCTTTTCGTTTATGGTAGGCATATTGTAAATGTCGTGGCCAGTGAAGACTGACCACTTAACTGACAGATTTGGTCACTACCAACAAGTGACCGGAGGTGGCACTGCATTTTAAAAACATTTATGGAAGTGGAACGGACACTTTAGGATGTGAGAAACAACATTAGATTTCTCGTCAATAATCTGCAGCCATACATAGAGAGGACATACAAGTCTTTGCGAGGTAGTCTAGGTTGACTGCAGGACACATTGTTGATTTAAGTTAGCTAGCTTGCTATGTATGGTTTCAATTAGTCTATTTATTTTTAATGTGACATTTCAGTCTACAGCTCTTCAACTTTTAACACGATGCAGCAGATTTAATGTCAAGAACTGCATTTATGTTCACTGATACTGTCCCGAAATGAAGGATACATGGCAATCATTTGTTTTTGGACAAAGCAAAATGAGATTAATTTTATTGATTGAATATTATCATTGACAAATACCAACAGATTAATCAATTTTCTAATCTGTATTCTATTAGCTATAATATACCAGCAGTGTAAAACGGACTACAGCAAATCAGGACTGGTATGGTTAAAAGGAATTATGTCGCATTTTATATGCAAGTAAACATCCACCCAATTAATTATATAGTGAGCCAATAATGTATGCTACATGTAATTTTAAAGATGGCTTCTTTGCAAATGGGGCCAGAGAACACTACAAACATGTTCAATATTTCAGTAAGATCAACAACAAACAAAAAATAAATTAAACAAAATTCTTGTATAGCTGTCGGTCCCCATGGCAAAAAAGAAAAAAAAACCCAACACGTTACATACAGTAAGCACAACTGTACCGCATTGTTCGTTGGCACTTATGTAACGTTACGGCTCAGTAAGATGGATAAAGTGAATTTATAATGCATTCTCTGCTGAGAATCTGTGTCGCTCATAGAGTAATTATAGTGATACAACTCAAAGGGGCTTGGAACAACAACTGGTTCCACCCAGGTCTACAACACGTTATCATAGTGATCCAGCCAGGTTAAATGAGAATCACCTTTGTAGAATGGAAACCTGTGACTTTAGACTCAACATAGCTAACCCACAAATCTCACTTCAGCTCTGAAATATTCTGGAGCCTCTTGAGGTCAAATGTACACCAATGATGCATTCTTAGACACCATGCGGTGAGTCAGTATTTCATGCGGGCTTGTATCAAGGTGTATCATTACCATTAATACCACAACAACCCCGAGGCCACGGCTTAAATAACAGCTGGAGTGGATGTCCAGCATATGAAGCAGAGAGATGCTGTGAAAATACAAGAATTTAACTGGTATTGTTTCGTGGATACTGATGGTACCGTGGCACTGAAGGTGGTTCAGATGGATTAGTCTACATCTATACAACCACTGTAATCTATATACTTGATCCATTTTATGTATATAGAGTAAACACACTATTATACTGTACATACATAAGTGATGAAAAATACAACTTGTGTTAGGCAGCAGTGTTCCCAGACACGTTTACAGTAATTCAACCCGATATCGACATTAAGACAAATAGTAGCGAATAAAACAATAGTGGTTCATACAATATTATATTTGTCAGATAATCTAAAGACTCCCTGAGAGAGTGATGAATAGCACAGTACTGTGTGTTGACCCGTCACTCAACCTGCAACTGAATCAATAGCAGGGTGTGAGAACGCTTACTCTGCTGCTTTTCAGCACCTTTGACAGCAAAGTGTGTGCACAGTATGTGTGTGTTCGTTGGTATACTGGTATGTTAATCAGGCAGAGGGAATACTGGGGTTGATTGTTGTCCCCTTTCTGCATTCGATTGAAGTAGGAACCATGTTTGCTCCCAGTAAATATGTTCATCTACAACTATTTTCTATTAGAGAGATGCATTTTGGGGGAACCAAAATGCTGCTGATTTTTTTATCAGTATATTGAACAAAGCATTCATATTGAAACTATTTGAGCAGCTAAAATAAACTGCAGGTACATTCTTGTGTTCACTGTCAATCTTTTGCAATTTTGGGTACTTGCTTTGTCTGCTCATAGCAAATAAGAATAGTTATAATATAGTGAAGCCAAGGTAACTGAATAGTTGTATCCTTGGGTAAATATTTAAAATGTCAAGTCAGGTTTTAAGGGTCAAAGTCAGTCACTTCTAGTTCTTGTATCATGATTAGAGGTAAACAACTGTAATATCTCTATTTTTACAGTAATTTCACAACAAATTCATCTAAACTGAGCATTTTTCGAGGCCATTTCTAGATATGTAATTCTATTTTCTTTTGTTACAATCACATCATTTTTCTCTGACTTTTGTGAGTTTAGCATTGTCTTCCTCCTCCTCTTTTCTCTCAGTCTTCCATCTGTTTACCATGTTTTTTTGCCTTTGTATCTTATCACTTTGGCCTTTGTACTTTGCCAGTGCTGCAAAGATTTTTCTCATGCTGAACAATCAGGAAATAAAAACTCAGCTCTGCAGCCAAATTGCCTTTGGGTTATCTTTAAACAAAAAGCAACATCTTTTTTTACTTAAAAATGAATCACTGTTGTGCTGTGATGCGATGTGGAGAGGAGGAAACATGAGCCACAGAGACGTTTTCATTTTGTATCTGGAAATGATTAAAATTCATAATTGTTAAGTCATGAAAGGTTCTTGCATCTCTTCACGGTTGACAAAAACATGGTGGCATCTCTGAAGAATCCAGAGGAAACTTTTTCTGCAAGTGAATTTACCAGCAAGTCCTCCAACTCATACGACCACATAAGTCTTTGGCTCATATCCACTAATAAGAGGAGTGTTTGCTGAATTAGCGTACTTACTGATGGACGACAGCATAGCTCGTCTATTACTGGTCGCAGTTTTTAACACATGGTTAACATTGTGAAATAGTCACAGCTGCACCAAAACTACATGGTTGGGTTCCCATAAAAAGATAATTGTTTGGCATATCTCAGGTAAAATACATCACACACATCACAATACATCATGCACATCACATACTATGTCCCACTTCCAACTCATCAAATACTGATGCTTGGACAGTGGCCTGTTGTGTCAAAACATGACACACTAGGTATCCCTCCTGTGTCAGTTTTGGAAGTTTGTTGCTAACAAAATGCCGTTACTAAAAGAGTTGGGTTATTAAAATAATTCAACTGACTTTTAGTTTCACACTGGACACAAACAGCAGGCTCCTGGGTGAAAGTCCGGAGTTTGTTTGACCTCCTGTACACCCTATGCAGACTTTCTCGCTCTTAACACTACAAGAGTTGACCAGAACTTCAACAAATGTCGCCACCCTGGTGGTCTTATACCACCATTAAAAGGTACCTCTATGCATTGGTGTTTGATGCTGATGGACTACTGATCAAGCATCTGTATTTGATGAGTTTAACGTGAGACCGGGTTGTTAAAAAAACCCAACATTGACTTTTGGTCTCACATGGGAGGGGCACGAACACTGATCTCCTTGATAAAAGTCCTGTGTTTGTTTGACCTAGCCGCTTCAGAAGACTTGGTCGCTCTTTATACCACATCGTCCGTGTTACGCCTTTGCTCCTGTAATAATTACGACACTAGAGGTCACCACGTAACAGCAAAACCTAAATATGGGTCATTATTTGCGCCTGTAAAAAATGACTTATGTACTTGTATTTTAGAGGAGAGCAGTCTTGTATTAACTCTTTCAAGCTCTCATTAAAGAATAATGACATATTGCAATAAGTCTGATAGCTGCTGTAGCTGCTTCAGAGGCAGTGCATTGAGCATTGTACTCCACAGAGCAGTACGGTACACTTAAGTTCCATTTGGTACGGCTTTTTTTTCCCGTTTCCACTGTGAAAAGTTGTAGATGGTACCAATACAACTGTTCTGTACTGTTACCATTTTTGGTGAGAAGGACTAAATGCACAAACCTGCTATTTTTAAATATCCCATGGAGAGAGACTCTCACTGCAGGCTGGTCTATTTTGTTCTGAAAATGTTGGCACGCAACCCGTTTTGTGGACGATAAATGAGGTGCAGACTGATAAAGGAGGGAATACAATCAGTCCTGGATGAAGCAGAGTGACAACAACCCTGACCACATTTCAGAGTACTGTTTGCGGTGGAAACGCTATAGTCTAGGTACCATGTCTGAAGAGTTACGTTTGGTTCCAAAGGTACCATACGGAAAGTGTTTGGCTTAAGACACTGGTGCATTCGAGGCTCCACTATTGCATCATGCCTAGGTTAGAAATCCCATAAAAATACAAAAACACCACGTTAGGTTGTCTCTTATACTCACAACAGAAATCACTTTCAACACAAGTCCAAAATATGCTGTTACATTAACATATAGGCAGCAGCAGCATAACATGCAGAGATAAAGATTAAATGACTTTTGTTCCACCTTCTGACATCACTGTAATACATTTATCATCTCTATCATCAATATCTCTTATGCACAAATCAGTTGAAATTAAAGTACTTCTAAGAAAGAGCCAATTTTGTGTTGTTGAGATTCTTCTTATATCAGATTAGTCTATAAAATCAACTCCCCTCTCGCGGTGCAACTCCTAATCTGCTCATCCTCACTATATTTCCAATTTTCATTCATGCCAATAAATAATGGATCAATGAGTATACAGGAAAGCGCTTTGTATACAGCTTCTGAACTCATAAGAATTCACTCTCTGATAACTTCAATGATGAATGAAGATGAATCAGTGAGAGGGGGTCGAGCATCCGTCGTGCTCAGGGTGGTCATTAAGTAAGGCTTCATCAGTGATGCAGCATGTTAATGAATGAAAAACAACCCTTCTCCTTGCTGTTGTAATGTTTTTAACTCACAGACCCAAGCTCATTCACTCCTGCACATCATCTCAAACATACACAGTGTACTCACATCTTAGAAAATAGTAAAAATATGATATATGGTGTGTAACCCTGACATTATAGGGGCTGTTGAGAAAACTTAACAGGGATCGTCCTCTGGAGACGCTCTACTGAACTCATTCTCATTGCTCATTCTCTCATGATCTCTGCTGAGCCTCAGTAAACAAAAAATCAAAATACTCTCTTGATCCTTAGAAATCCCAGATGTTCTCGAGGCAGGTATCCATGTTTTTAAAATCAATATTAACATCTATCAGTGCTGTAAAAAATGCTGCTGCATTGATCCGTATGAAGTGCAGGTTTCAGAGGTAGACAGCACTTAGAAAGTTATGGATTTCATCTTGATGCTGAATTTAAAAAAAGCTGTATTATGTGTAATGCTTGATGTTTCAGGGTTAATAAAATCCATTAGGTCTTGAGGGATCTGTTTTTGCCCTGTGGGTACGATAATAACACAATAATGCCTTTGTTATGGGCCTAACAACCAGGGAGGGGCTGTAAGTTTGATCTTTTAAGTGTTTGAATTGGAGAGGCAATAAAGATATCTGGTTCCTTCTCAGTGAATCTCCAGGAGACTATAATGTGCACACTCATCCTGCTTCACCTCCCACTAAGCTGTATATCACTCTGTCAAATATAGATGTGACAGGATTTATTGGAGTCTCGCTGTTACCACATGGTACTACTGCAACGGCTCGCAAGCCAATGAGAGGCAAATTAGGATTTGTTGATTAGGAAGAGAGCAATAAACTGAAGTGAGGTGTTTGGTGTCATGTTTTTAGACTATGAGGTCACTCTTTATGGTATTTAAGTGTCTGCTTTCTTTGTATTTTTCAAGCATTGAATATGTTTCTTTTTCATGAAGATGGCTTTAGCAAGTTTAATTCACATGTCAAACATGTTGATAAGAATCAGTAGTGGTCCGCGATCTAAAATGACAACTTGTTTTCCAGAGTTAAGTAGAAGTAGAAGAATCTGCCAGCTCACTCAGTCCTGCTGAAAGCTGTGATGTGGGGTGCCCTTGTTACCTGTGGGATTTAGGAGCCAACCATAAAATATATCTGTCTGTACTGCATCTCTATCCCCTCATCTCCTGTCATATCTCTACAGTCAATACTAAAAGAATACTTCACACACAAAATGGTCATCAGTTCTTCACTGGGTATTACGTTGAATTTGTGAAGAAAATGTTGTTTTTCTGTGGTAAATGAAGAATCGAAAAAAGGCAAACTTTACTGATAAATTGAAATAATAGATGGCCGCACTTGACAATATCAAAACACTCTCAATGCATGTGTCTGGGAAGTAATGAGCGTCCATTTATACATTCATTCATTCATTTTCGTAACTGCTTATCCTGCTGGGGGGCCACTGGGGGGCTGGAGCCTATTTAGCTGACAGTGGGCTTGAGGGCAGGGTACACCCTGGACAGGTCACCAGTTTATCACAGGGACGCAGACAACCATTCACACTCACATTCACACCTATGGGCAATTTAGAGTCACCAGTTAACCTGCATGTCTTTGGACTGTGGGAGGAAGCCGGAGTACCCGGAGAAAACCCACGCTGACATGGGGAGAACATGCAGACTCCGCACAGAAGGGCTCCTCCACCCTGGGTTTTAACCCTCCACCAGGAACCAGGAACCCTCTTGCTGTGGGGCGACATCGCTAACCACTGCTCCACCGTGCTGCTTGTAACGGGCATATGACTGGATAAATAAGATTTAGATTATACAGCACAAGTTGTGTCAAAGTTTGTAAACTGATGTTTTAATATAGTTTTGCTGTTGTTAAGCATGGACCTCTTTTATTCAAATTTATCAGGAATTATCTGTTTTTAGATTCTCGGTTCAATGTGGAGGAATGCAGGCCAAACAAAGTTTTCTTTACAAATTTAATGTAACACGTATAGAAATGATCATTTTGTGGGTAAGGTATCCCCAGAGGCCATAAAATGGTCATACTATAAAAGATGTGGTGCAAAATAAAAAGATTTACTGAGAAGGATGTAGATATGTTTTATTAGAATTTTTAACTAGTCTTAGTATTGAATGACATGTATTGTGCAATAAACAGAGGTTGAATTTAAATATAGTTAAAGTCACTGGTCTGCCTCAGCTTTCTTCAGTTCGTTATCTATAGACAAAATGTTATTGTCGTGATGTTGTGATATTATTTAGGCCTACAAGACACCTATTTGGAGATGGTACAAAACACAGTAGTTTCCTTTTATTTTGTGTTCTCAGCAAGCAGCAACCTTCAGGGCTGAAAAAGGTCCAGACATTCTCACTCCAACCTCGTCACATATTGAGGTTTGGTCATGGACTTTCCACATTCAGATATGATGTGCAAGGTACCCTGGGTGCGTTGGTTGTTGATGTCAAGTTCTGCCTGTTACATGCGTTGTCTTCTTTCAAAATACACTTCCGTTTCAACAGGAAATGTACCGTTTCCATTCAGTCTCTTTCAAAATAAACGCACTACTTCAGTACAACACCACACCAACATTTTTTCCTTCAACAGCCACAACTTGGTGGGTTTAGGCAACAAAATCGGTAGTTGTTGGACCCATCCACAACCCCTCCCACCCACCCTACTCAGACTTTCGCCGCTTTAACTTTGATTCATATCTTGCCATGTTTCCCCGTGACGCCACCAGATACCGTTACATTACAAAGGCGACCGACTGCACATCTTGCCAACGTTAAAGGACAGCTTTTTTTGTAGGTGTCTGGCGCTGGAAGTCACTGCCAAGTGCCGGATTTTGACGACTTCGGAGTGAGAACAGGTTGAAAAGGAAGCCAACAATATGTGTCAACAACTGCAGTTCTTTGAATGGCCACTTGAGGCTGGCTCCGAATGCCAGTCAGTCCTCATAGACACCCATGGTAAAATGCCCAACTAAATAGGATGGTTTAGGTCTCGGATGCTAATTTCCCCTTCATGGCATCTGGACGGGGGATTAATTTTTATATATCTCAACCGTTTATATTTTTGTCTATAGTTTCCTCAGCTCGTCACTCAGATCCACCCCTCATTCCTCCTCGGCACCAGCCTCTCACCCAAATATGGTCACTTCTGGCTCAAAAAAAACCAACCCAAGATGCCAACAGCTGTAATGCTGAACTCAAGGCCTCAAAATGGGAGTCCACAAACCAGTGGGTGATGTCACAGTATATAGCTTCAGCCACTATTTTTTACAGTCTATGGTTCTCAGCTTGTTTTGATATTTCCAACAGACACCTGAAGACACTATAATGCCATTGTAGTTATTAGTAAAGGTCTATCACATCCTAAATGAAGGACAACACACTTAAGCTAGTTGTTGAAAAAAGGACTTGTAATGAATGCAATAAATTTATAATTCTGTCACACACACCTGGAGGCAGCTGGCAGCTCTAAAAAAGGATCAAGCCACCCAGGGTTTATTTTGTCTTTTCATATCAGACTCACCAGTTGACCTGTCCAGTGTTTACTGGGGAGAGAGAAACTTTCAAACTTCAGATGGCCTCTTCTCCACCTTTTAAATCAAAGACTTGTTGTTCCTGAAAGTGCTGCAGAAGCCACACTTTTCTTAAAAATAATAAGACAAAAAAAAACTCATCAATTGAACCTTTAACTGAAATAGTAGAACATCTCGCTGCTGCCAAGGAAAGACACATTTCTGACCCTCCATTCAGAGAGAAGTATTTCAAAGAGCTAAACTGCAAAACAAGCCTGCACTGTTTTTCATTCCCATGTGGTCGCTCCATTTCCCCGGGATGGAGATGATGGCATCAAAGACAAATCTGTTCATTTTGAGCCCAGCAGTTTTTGTTTCCACTTAAGAAAGCCCATAAAGTGTGTGTGTGTGTGTGTGTGTGTGTATATACGTCTGTGTGCCTACATGTGTGCAAGTAATGTGCTCCATTTCTTCATTAACATTTTCTATACTTGAAGAGCCTGCTAATTAGCTTTCAAGGAGCTGCTATTGATTCAATTAAAGATAAAATATACAGAAGATGGAAGAGAAAAAAGCAGTTTAATCAAAGTATTTAATGAACTAACAAGACCGCTCTTTCTGCGAATTAGTGCGGAGCATGTAAAATAATTTTAAGACACTTTATTCCTACTTAAAAGTGGAGCTTTTCAGAGAACTCTCTTGAGATTAATTCACTGATAACCAAAGGAAACGGAGCAGTGTGATGATCTAGTTAATGGAAAATATCAGTGTAAATGAAGGTGACTGCTAACAGACAAACATATGTTTAACCATGTCGTCAATAACGGCCCAATTGTGCATTTTCTTTACAAGTGATCCAGGGAAAACAGAAGAGAGAGTGTCTATGGCAACCTAATGCTGAATTCTGCACGCTCCATGAGGCAATGGCATTATTTAGGGGACTCTTTCTTGGTCATTTTTCCTCTGAGACATGTGCTATATGTGCTTACACTTTGATGTCCAATGTGTGATCCCTAATCCTCAATTTCAGCCATGTTATCCAGAAGAAGCTGTCAAAGTCTTCCGCAGGGGTCAAAGAAGTTTTCCTATGGCAGCTGCTCAGTCTTTGTTGTCGCCTATTATTGCCACGCTTGCAGAATCTCAGTAAATATCTCTGCAGTTTGGTGTAGTTAATGTAAGAATGGCTGAGATGCAGGTTTTTCATCAGTGACATTTTCAGTGTTTCTCTCTCAGGGTAGTTCCCTCAACTTGTGGAAATAAGTGGATTTCATTGGAAACTGGCAAACAGCCGTCAAAAACCAGGTTTCTGCAGTCTCATAAGTAAACAGTCCCTGCCTCAGGACAGGGAAGGGGACATATCAGCTGAGAGCTGCAATTGTCCTCATTACTCTGCTTGAATCTGTGACACACTTTTGACATAATAAGTCCGACTGCTCAAACAGTCTAAGCAGAATTGGGGAATTTTACTCCTTGTATTAAGTCTAAGGTTACAAGTCTTGGTGTGATCCTTGATTCCAATCTAAGCTTCAAGTCCCACATTAACATGGTGACAAAAACATAATTTCTCCAACACATAAACAAAGCTAAGGTACGACCATTTCCAAATCAAAAAAATGCTGAGAAACTGATTCATGCCTTTATTCAAGAGCCAACTTGACTACTGTAACACACTTTTTACTGGCTTCCCAAAAAACACCACTGAGAGACTTCAGCTCATTTAAAACTCTGCAGCTCAGCTATCATCCTCGGAACCCATCGGCTGTATTCGACGTCTGACTTCCGGCAGACGGCGATACAGCCTCTGGGGGCAGAACCCCTATTTTTTGGTATTCTAGTTTGATTTAGGCGTAGGAGACGAATTTCCGTCTCACTGAATGTAGAGTCTGTATATAGAGACTACTCGGCTATTAACTTGAGAGGAGAGAGCACATCAGGCCAGTCTGAGCTGCTCTGTACTGACCTCCTGTTACATTTAGAATTGATTTCAAGCTCCTCCTCCCTGAATACAAAGCCCTACAGCTGGGACCAAGCTACATTGCTAACTCCCTTGTTAACTATTTGCCTCCAAGAAAACTGCAGTCATCTGCTGCTAGTTTATTGGAGGTTCCCAGTAACAGCCAAAAGAAGATTGGGGATGCAGTCTTTGTCAATGACGCCCCAAAGCTATGGAACACACTACATATAGATATCAGGGAAGCTAAAAATATCTTTAAAAGAAAGCTAAAAACGTATCTGTTCATTTTAGCCTTTAACCAGCTGTGACTTCCTGATGCAGGTCTGACACTATTTCTTCTTACTCTTTTTCTTTCAACTTAAACTTCACCCTGCTGCAACTCTTTTAAAATCTAACTTGGTTTTATGATTTATAGTTTTACAACTTTATGATTTTATGAATCAGTTAATCCATGTTTTAAACTGTTTTAAATGTCATTTTATATTGAATTGCCTTGTCTGTTTTATGTCCATTATGTCTATTTTCACATGAAGCACTCAGTGCTTATACTGCCCTTATTGTAAAGCTCTTTGTGCTGCAGTTCTTGTATGAAAGGAGCTGTATAAATAAAGCTTATTATTATTATTCAATAATTACTTAATCTTAATCTGTACATCAGTTTACAGCTTTATAGTTTTTTGAGCTTTAAAATGATATGGTTACACTGAAGGCCTTTCCACACTGGGGATGTGACAAATATACAACATGAAAATGCAAAATACTCACCTGCGAATATTTGCATCAGAACTATTCATACCTGCAGCGATGTAAATTTGCAACAGTTGCAACACTTGTTAAATGAAAGGTTTTGATGTGAACAGATTTGCCAGCAGCAACGCAAATATGCAACAACTCCTGAGATCATATTGACCCAGAGCAGCATCTGACAAGACAAGTTGTTGTACAATGTAAGCTACTGTAAGCTATTTAATGAGTTCCCTTTTAGCAAAATGCAGATTGAAATTGAGGTCCTGCAGGATATATATCTAGGACTTTTATCACAAAAGGTAAGATCAGGCTGCCTTAGTCAAGGTTGAAAGGTGTAATAAAGTTTGTTGGTTTTGATAAGGCTTCAGAGCCTCTGTGTTTTTTTTACAATTCTCACGAGTATAGACAAAAAAGGTCTTCCTCTCAGTGTGTAAATGCCTTAATGCTGCAAGAAGAACATATTACTTCTTGATTTTAATAGAAATCATTAGCAATTTAAGATACAGTTTTCAGAGAAAAAATACTAACGACTGCTCGGTAAAAGTGCCAGTGGTTTTATTCTGTTTACAGTGCAACACACAGAGACTGCTACTAATTTGTAGTCATGCTGCATTGCAACAGTGACTCTGTTTGTTACTGATGCATGCACTTTCACTGTAAAACTAGTACAAACTCAATGCATGCTGCTTCAGCATTAAAGTGCGTATCACATCAGCACTGTATTGACATAAGAGTAATGTGTGCGGACGAGGCTTTAGAAATCATAAAATTTTAATGAAACCTACACATGCAACTACTGTAAGGCTCAAAAAGAGATTGTTTGTGCAGATCCAGACTGAACAGAAGCAGGATATTATACTGCCTGGAATGTTTGAGATATTCTTTGGATGTTTTAATGTACTTTTTCCTACTATAAAACTTGAAATCCTGCTTTGAATCCAAGCAGTTCACAGCTGTCATTCGCTGTGAAAAACCACAAAGGTTTGCCACACTTAAAGTCTGCATGGGGTCAGTGTTTGATATTCAAACGACAGATTTTGGGTGCAGCATCCCTTTAAAGTAAGGACTGAAATATATATAAGAAGTCTGGGATTGTCTCACAATTCATTGAACCTGATGAGGATTTAGTCAGACAATATATTCTTTAGAAAATGATCAGTATTCATATTTACAAGTGACTTAAAAGTTGAATAAAAATTCAGCTGAGTTTTGCAGTGGGGCCATTTTAAACTGCCAGGGGCCTCTGGAAGGTCCCTGCACCTGATCTTGAGCACCTCCTCGCTGTGTACAGTCACAAGAAATGGACTGTCAAAGAAATCCACTGACTTACTTGGAAACACACGCCCGTGGTTGCAGTCGATTAAAATCACTCACAGTGTGTGGGGGGCGCACAGAGCAGATCTGCCGCGCAGCCAGTCCCATCAAAACCTCCCAGAGACGCAGATCTGAATGCAACTTGTTGACGTCTCTCTGATCTCTCCCGGAGCAGAGCGGATCGCATCAGCACCGGGAAGCCCCCGTGTCTCTCCCCGGGGGGTTTGATTGTTACTGGAGACAACCCACAATGAGCTGCGCCTTGATGCATCAGATGGAGCTCCGACGGCAACACACTTTTTACACTTTTCACACATTTTAGGGATTGAACTTTGAGAGAAAGACATTTTTGAAGCAGAATGCCATAAATTCGAGTCTCTCAAGTTTGCGGGACAGCTGAAATTACATCTGTTTAACTGTGTTTAGATGAGATGTGAAGCAATCCCAGCTCCTACATCAGCTACTCAAGCTGTCCGCCGGTTCCCTCAGTCTGTGTTTCGCTTGCTTGTACTGGACGTGCGTAAATAAAGGACACCGCTGCTGGGATTCCCTGATCTCTTTTGTGCTCAGCTTTTATCAGAGAGAAAGAGGAGAGATATTCACCAAATGAAGAAAAAAAATATGGTAAGTTTGACAATCATTTCTTTTTTAAAATAACCACACCACCGGTCCGTGTTTGTTCCCATTACGCACGGATCAGAGGGCGCAGGACAGATGGCGTTGCATTTTATTTCCAAACGACAGTGAAGTATGATATTTTTACTTCAACTAAAGCAAATATCACAGGTTCAAATATCTAAAACAAGATCAAACAGCTCCGCGGACAATCTTGGTCCACAGCATAAATGCAGGACAGTATGATAAGGTCACCTGTGATCGCCAAAGGAACCGCATAAGTCCCAACAGCACTATTGTAATGGCACCATAAGAGATGGAGATGTCACAGAAAGACTATGATAAGGTCACTATATAGCCAAGACAATATTCAAGTCCCTCTGGAGACATAAGAAGAGCTTCACGTGGTTTTAAGCATGTTAAGTGCAATAGTCCACATGGATAAAACCTGCATGAAGCCCCAGGGTGCCAAAACTGATTTTCAGGGTGAGTAAACAGCTGAAGGATGCAAGAAGCACGTTATGTTTAAAACCCTAAAACACACATTTTCAGTTCTTCAAGGTCACTGATCACAGCTTAATAAAAGTTTACAGAGCTGTCTTTTATCTAGTCCCTACTTTAATGAATATTTTGATGATAATATAAAGATTACAGGGACTTTTTTTCTGTCTCGTTAAAGCTGGTTGAACCTCCGGGTTAAGGGTTAGGCTCATAATATGATTAATATTATTTAACTTCTCTATAAGGTTTAAATTGCTGTATGATAGGAGTGCAATATGCTACTGTATGTTTCAGAGTAAAGCCACTGGTTGACTGGCTGTGATGCTGACATTATACCGAAGGGGTTTGCCTCCAACCCAGCACAGTTGTGGCACATGCGGCTGAATTCATTACACAAATGTAGGTCAGGAGATGGTGATGTTGGTCATACTGGGGTAATGAGCCTTATATTGTTTGTAGGAGCCATTGAAATACATCTATGTTGTGGTAATTTGGCATCTCGCTGAATGAGGCCCCATGCAAATGAATATGATAATAGCCATGATCTAATTTGTGTTTGTCGAAAAGAATTACATAAATCTTTCTTCCTTTTCTTTTTTGACACCTCTCTGTCTGATCATCTTCACTTTGAAGAAGGAATGAAAATATTTGAATAAGATGAGAAGATGCTTCTTTTGCTGTTAAAAGCTGCTGGTGAGGAGGAGCAGCGCAGGCATTAAAGCTGGGATAGGCAGTGTTTTGGCATCACTGGGTCAAAAAAATTCTTTAACCTTTCAGTCTATTGTAATTCAAGTGGTTTGGGAGAAAATAAGACCTCTATGCCTTCTCTCAGCTCTGTTTTCAAGCTGTAGAGTCTAGTCTGTGACAGGAGACTTTGGTCAGTAACAGGTCATTTCAGAGAGAGGGCGTTCCTACTGGTTCATCTACAGATGCAGATGTGCATCCACGTCCCTTCAGATCGTGAAAGCCTGATTCAAAGGTGGAGAATCCTGCAGAAAGGGTTGCTATTTCAGTACTGGTAACAACTGCCTACTCTGCAAAGCAACCCAAAAAAGGAAGACAGACTTATCAACGAGTCCAAAAGAGTCTGACAAGTGAAATGTTACTAATAGTGTAGCCCTCTGCTAACTGTATCCAGAGGTCCACAGCCGCAGCTAGTTCAAGTTCATGTCCATGTAGCTAGCTAGTCTTGAATCACAGTTTGTCATCTCAAAGGGCTTTACAGTCTCGCAAGTTCAGAAGGAAAACAGGACGGTAATTTTCATAGAACTGTTGCTATATGATGGCATCACAATCAGGATGACTGAAATAAATGACTAAAACTGGTACAGGTGGGAGGGGCATAGGACAGAGATGCTAGGGGAGCAGCACATTCTCACTCGCAACTCGTCAAATACAACAGCTCGTTCAGTGGCCCTACACTTCAAACTGTGCTCTTCATGTCCCTCGAGCATCTGTTTAGGATCCTTAGGGGACGGCACGTCAATTTCTGTTCCTTACATGAATTGTGTCCTCCACTTCTGGACTTCACAAGAATTGTCGGATCTAGATATTGAAACTGTAGTGAAAGGTGGTCATAGGTGGTCAAAGTCCAATATGATTGTCAAAAGATTATTTACACTGTCATTTTTGCATCAGCTGCGCTTGAACAATGTTGTTCATGTGGACATGGTGGCTGCTCTAACATGTTGGCACAGGGGCTGAAAAAACAAAAAAGAGGTTCTGAAACACACACATGCTGCTCATGCAGGCAGTGTGGCCCGGGTGTTAGGCAACAAAACTATGTAGTATGTGTGACACTTTGTAGTGTAGTTTAAAAAATTTCAACGTGTCTCACACAGGACACTAACATTGGTCTCCTGGGTGAAAGTCCAGTGTTTGTTTGACCAGTCCACCACTCTTTCCCTTCAAGCCTATTCAAACTGTCTCGCTCTTTTCATATCATTGCCATGGATTTTCATCAGAGTTAGTTGAAAGCCTTGTGCATTGGAATCATATGCAGACAGCTGCTGACCAAGCTACCTATTTGACACCCTGGGAAGAGAACAGGGTGAGACGGGAGAGCTGTATTTTCAAATTTAGGCTTTTTTTCCCTTTTCCAGAAAACTGTCTACCCCAGCTTGAGGTCCATTTCACGCTGGAAAAAATAGACCTGTCTTCTGTGCTCTCAAGCTTTTCAGAAACCCACCTCAGGCTCTCTTTGCAGAGAGAGTGTTGCATTTTTTGCTTTAAGTAGCCGACTGATGTGAGAGATTCTCAGCAAAATGAAAGGGAATCACTATCACGGTGATGAAAAGTATCTCTCAGTACACAATGTACCTCCATTTCATCTGGAGACTCATACATGTAGTGTTTCCTCTCTCGCTCTCGCACTGACACCCTTTTCTCTCCCATCCTTCAAAACACACAGACACACACATTCAGAGATGCACACACACTTTAAGAATCAGGGTGTGACTGAAGACAAAAACATGTAATGGACAACCCATTAAATTCAACTCCTATCCATGCTGTCTCAACATACTTATTAATGACAATGAATTTAAATAAACTGGAAACAATTATGATACTGAAACACTATGATACTGTTGAATATGTAATTTTCTTACACAATGATGGAGAGATTTCTCCCCCTCATCTGGGGCACGAGAGTGCATATCACAAAGGCGACTCTTTTGTAGCTCATTAAGCAAAGTATAAAATTCTGGTTTAATTATTAATGTAGGAAGAGGCAATTAATGCCTGATGGTTTCAAGAGTGCAGCACATGTGAAGACCAGTTTTCTCTAATAACATATTTTTTACATGCAGAGGGCAAAGGCGTGAAAATAAATCCTCTCCTTCACTTGCCTGGAGTCATAATGTTTAAACACCTATAGGAAAGCCCCCAGTGTCAGGACATTCCCTCGCCTGTGATCCATCAGTCAGAGAAAAGCAAAGTAACATTGAGAGTACAAATTACTTTCCATTTTAATATTTTTAAGGTGTTCGGGCCAATGCAAAATGAAGCACTTGTTGATAAAACTGTTTTAATGAAGTAGAGCGGGTAGGCTAATCAAAAAAATTCAACAATATCAAACAAGAGGGAGTGTGGCTGGAAGCTGAAGATAATCACAGCACAACCTCAAGTGTAATAATGCTTTTATACAAGAGTTCTAGACATGGGCAGATTATTAGACAATGGGCCCCGGGGCCCAGATATGCACGAGCCCCACCCGCTCTCCTACATAGGAGCATGATATGCAGAATTTGTGGTTGTTTTGTGTCTCTTTGTAGTTTTGTGTCTCTTTGTAGATGTTTTGCCCATCATTGTAATGATTTTGTTTCTTTGTGTTCATTTTGATTTTTGATTTTCATCTTGGTCTGTTAGGTGTTAATTTGACATTTGACATTTTGCAAGTGAAGCCCAGGGGCCCCTGACACTTGTGCCCAGTAGGCCTGCCCAGTAATCCATTATGGGTCTACAAGCATCATTTATTAGTTAACAGTATTAAGCAGTAACATATTACAATTTGTATGGTTGGTTCCATTAACACAAAGGGCCATATTTAGATGGTCTAAAACGCAAAGCACCAGGCGTGCAGCGCATGGGCGTGTCCCAGTCACTTGCTAGTTAGACAGCGCGTTTTCAGACTGTGCACCATGGCGGAGAGTCTAAAAGGGTTGGACTTACTCTGTGAGTTTGGGTTTTGGGTGTATCATTCAATAAGCCAATCAGAGTGTCACCTTTCATTCCCTTTAAAAGAGGCGCGATTGGAGCGCACGGCAGAGAGCTAGTTAGATGGCGGACCTACCAACTGGAAAGAGTGAGCGTTTTACAGCTAAGGAGACGATAAATGTATCTCTATACTGACTGTCCCGTCACATCTGATGTCAGATCAAAGGGGATTGGCACGTTTGGCACGTTTGGCACGCGTAATGGAAACCCAACCTGATTTGATTAACACAGCTGCAATCTAATAAGTTCACATCCCTCTCAGCTAACCACAAACAGCCACAGCATCAGATAGGGAGTATATATTCAGCATCTGTCATCTTAGAAAAGTCAAAAGAAAAGAAACAGAGTGAGACTGCGAGAGAGAAAGAGAGAGCGCGCGCACGGGAGAAACGCTGTCAACAAATTGTAAGTTATTCAATTTTATTTTAACCCGGGAGGTTAGAGAGCCCAGCTCCCTCTCCAGCATCCTGAACCCCCCCGCCTGAAGGTCCAGGAAGGGCTGTTCCCGTGGCTGCACCCGGGCCTGTCTGGTCTGGCTGCGGAGCTTCCCCTGGGTGCCCCTGGCTGTGCGGCGGGCTGTGCGGCCGCTGTGCATCCTCCTCCTCCTCCTGACAAGATGATCTTCAGTTTTACGTTCTAAAAGCTTTTTTTTACATATACATTTGTACTTGTAGGGCTATATGTTTACGTTTTTAGTTCACAGAAGTGGGTTATTGTTGTGTTTATGTCAAAATAAAGTTTATCAAACATTTTCACATCTTTGATTTTGTGATTTACATTCCAAAATGATCACAATTCATTTGGGAAAGACAAGTTCATTTTACAGGCTATGCATCATCAGCCCGTGGAGGTCTGCTCGCAGTTCCGTATATTCGGATACTGCTGGATCTCCCGGATTATGATGATCATTATTACTGCGATTAGATCATTCTGATTAATGACTGACCATTAAGATGTGTTTCTGATAAATATTTTAATGTGCACAATAATAATCTTTCACATTGTAATCATATTTTTATTTGTTATCTTTTGCTTATGTGTGGCTGCTCCGTGTGTGTCTGAGCAGAGTGCACGCGCGTTGTGCACCCGCCTAGAGATGCATATTACTAACTTGTTTAACAGCGAAATACTGCGCCAACTTTAGACCAGGTTTTTGTTGGTCACTGGTGCATTTGCTTTTTACGTCATCTAACTAGCAACGCGCCATGACTGCGCCTGACCACTCCTCATTTTTAGACCAACACACCCAGAGGAGCGCAAGTTCATTTGCTAGATATAAGACGGAGGTGCAGGGCGTGAAAATGACAACTGCGCCTGTATCTAAATAGCAATGACACTTGTGACATGGATTATGCGCCCTCCGCCATCTGCTTTAGACCATCTAAATAGGGCCCAAATAGTCCCGTAACTGGCCTGGGACTGAAATGTTGCCAAGTTCCACATAAACATTCTCCTGCACACTAGCTTTCTACACTTTTAGGCAGGTTTACACATTACCACAGACCAGCTACTTTATATCATGAATTTTTATCTGTATGTTTCCATTTATTGTGCAACCAGTGTGTGTAAATCTGATGAGTTAACAGCTTGATCAGACAGCACGTTGCAACATCAGCCATTGCCACATGAGCATACTCAGAGATATACAGTGAAGTATCGAAGCTTCCTTCCTTCTGTTCGTCTTTTTCTGAAGACCATTTGTGATTAACTCAAATGGTATTTGTGGAGATATATTCATCTTTGCAGTGCAAAGATTGTTAGGATGACCGTCAATGTGATGAGCGCACTCTGGCACAAACTGGACCCTTCATATATTTGGAGCGCTCTCCAAATAAAGTACTACTTAACTGTTTGTTAATTCAGATAGAAATCGAACGCTCTCTCGAGCAACACCACTCTCATTTTAGTGTAGGACATCAGATTGGATTTACGAATGTACCAACTGATTTATCCCCCAGTTGTAATGAAGATATCGATGTCAATGGCAAAGTAAAAAGAAGATTACTGGCTCAAAAATATACTTGAGTAAAGAATAGAAGTACATTTCAAAAGGAACATCTAGAGTACTCATTCCACAAAAATACATACTTAAGAACTTATAAGGACAATCAGAAGGCCTGGCTCTGGGATAACATTTCCACCAAACTTCAGATGGTAAGGTAATTACAGTGATTTCCATTGTCTTAGACAATAAGCTAGCTTCTGCCAGTGCTGGCAAGTACCTGCCTGTCATCGCAGCCGTGGACCACAGTGGCAGCAGCCACTTTTAATAACACTTTGCTTTTTGGGAAAATGCATAATGATCGTCACTTGGGTATCAGTCGGAGCTTGACATTTGTTTAGGGTAGATGATTGCATGATTGCATTTGTGTTATAAACCTCTTTTTGGATGCTGAAACCTGACCTGTATCACATCAACATCTGCCCACAATAAAACTACAGCTGAGATATGAAGTTATTGTCTGGTGTTCATCCATTCTACTTTAACAACTCCCTGAAGATCAACCATATCTCTACAAACGCTCTTGCAGGTAGGCGGTTGTCTGGGTAGTTACCACACAGTGGTGTGACTGCAGCTTTAGTCATGTGTGTTACTTGTAACATGTCACTACCTACCCCTGAGTAAATGATCGTTTGCTAAACCCCTCCCCAGAAAAGCCAAATATAAACAGGTAGCTAGTTACCGAGTTTGGAAGGTAATGTTTTATTATATGTATTTTTCTACAGGGTGCAGGCTTAGCTAACGGTCAATTATAAAATCAGGTTTAGATAGATAGATACGATAGTCAGTTTAGAAGCTCCCAGTACAGTACAGTAGCTTCCATTCCTCACAGCATCGTCACTGTAATCCATGGACAGTACCATAGATATGAACAGCACGGACTGTAATATATTGCATGTTTGCTTGGGTTTGGCAATGCATGACAGGAGTTTAATATGACTGGAAGGCTGCAAGGCTTAGCTGAAAATGGAACAAGAAGCAAACATATTCAGTTGAGTTACAGCTGCATTCCATAATTTTATCACATTACAACTTGTACCTGTACTTTTTTTCAGAATCTGCTCACAACATAGTAAACACACTAAATCCACACTGAAACACTTGAGTTAATGTTTCACAGTGTCACTACATTGTTTGTCCTGCAGACTGACTCCAGTGTTTACAGTGCTGTGCAGCACGTGAGTTGGCTGAGTAGCAGCATCGCAGCTGAGCAGATGGTGGGGCAGCGTCTGTGAAGAAGACTTTACCGTTCAGCTGTAAAACACTCTGCCTGACTACAGATCTTTGTCTCGGCTCTTTCAAGTATCAGAGAAAGCCGTAATCATGTGCCAAGGAAATGTCAATATTAGATTAATGACCAGGAGATACTGGAAGTGCAATGAGGAAGACAAGATGAACACTGACACCGTGTTCATTAATAGGCCCAACTGCTGACATGAGAGAGAGTTAAATACTGACAGACAAACTAGATCTATAAACCCGGTGAGAACTCAAACAGTGTGACAGCAGGTCTCAGTGCAGCATTTCTTATTCCCACAACTATTAGAACTGCAAGCAATGTGTTAATATGCCACAGCAGCAATAATACACAAAGCAAACTGCAGACATTGCCCTCTAATGATAGTAAGATAAAGTAAACATGAAAAAGAGTTGGGAAGCTGTGGCAAAGAAAGCTGAAACTAAACAGTACCGGAAGAGCAAGAGGAGGACATAATCATCACATAACACCAATCATCAGTGGCATCCAGAACAGGAACCAGTCGCCATCATCACATATCCCACTACGAGTCATAAACACAGCAGCGCCACGGCCTCAAAGAAACTAAGACATGAGTGAATATGTTGCAGTATGAACGAGTAACTGAAGTCAGGCTAAATATTGGCTAAGGCTCATTAAACTTCTGACCAAGCTTATGCCTGACAGGGAAACTCCCGCTGGCATTTCAATCAGGAGAGACTCATTAAAAGATGAGAATTTATGTGCTAGAGTGTGCATAACGAAAAGTCAGAGATACTGTGTGTGTGTGGAGTCTTTGGCTCAAGTCATGCCATGACAGGGTTCAAGGGGGTCAGACACCTACTTGCCCAAGTCAATTTGTGGTTGCCCCAACGTGTTCTCATCCTTACTCTTCATTATTTGCTGCTTGAGTAGAAGCCCTAGGTGAATAAAATGAGGCCGGGGCAGACTTTTGCATTGTAACTTGACATGTAAGGGGTCAGCAGTTAGTTTTAGGCAACAACACTACATGGTTATGGTTAGGAAAAGCTCATGGATGTGGACAGAAAACACCTGGCTTTGAGTGGCACAAACCGAAGTTGCTGTTTTTTAGTCTTGAACCACCGGTCTCCTGGGTCAACGGCGAGTGTTTGTTGGACCACTTTACTAAAATGGAAATCTTTAACAGTCCAAAACTCACCTCTATGATAAACACCAGGCAGACATGATAGTCATGTTTTACCCTGCAGTGAGTTGAAGTTTGGGCTTGTATCATCAATGGCAGTGATTTGATCAAGAGCAAGAAAAAGGCAGTGCTAAGACAAGGCAATTTTATTTTCAAGCACAATTGATACCCAAAGGCAACACGTTCTCACTTCCAACTCATCAATTACTGTCATTTGGAAACTACACGTCAAAGTATGAACCTTCTAGCGTCAGTTTTGGATGTCAGGGACAGCATGTCAGTTTACACCTGTTACATGAAATGTGTCTTTTAAAATTAACTTTTGTTTTCACAGGACTTGTACAGTTTCTGCTCATTCATTGCATACAGTCTTTGACATATGTCACAGGCGTAGTATGCTATACATATTAGCACATTATGTCTTTATTAAAATAAGTCACACTGGACACAGACAGTGGTGAAAGTCCAAAGTCTGTTTGACCCATCCACCTCCCCATCCACCTGCTCTATGTGGACTTCATACCGCCACCAAGGCTGCTTTCAGACCTAGAGTTGTCTTGCTTTGGTCCGAATCAGGGACTAATTTTGTTCCAAAGTTACATAATTGCCTAGAGTTGGTTCATGTTCTCACGACAGCATTTACAAGCGGACCAGATCAAATGCCTTGTGTGAGAAAGCTGCTCTTGATTGGTCAGAATTTCCAAGTGGGAAAAATCCAGGAAGTAAACAAAACATTGAAGAAGAGTACACTTGCAAGATAAATGTGACACTTTCTAATGTCACAATGGAGGGACAACTACGCAGGTTGATTTTAGCGCTGCTCATCGTGGACTATATTGCTGTCATTGTTCATTTTAATCAAACCATACAGTTTGAAAACGAGGCGCGGCTCCAACTAGAAAACAATGTTTTGATGCACTGGATGTGCTGAATGTGCATATTAGGGCAGTACAGGAGGAGGTGTACATTAATAATCCTCCAGGACTGTAACATGCTCATGCTTGTTGAACCCAAACCATGCATATTGCAACTGCAGTTGGTTTGGATCGAGGTCGGACATTCTCACCACAAACGAACCGCACCAAGACCACCTCTTCAAGAAGGTCTTGGTCTGGTTGTTTTGGTGCGCACCTGAGTGCAATTGTTGTGTTCACACCTGCCCAAGCAAACCACACTATTGGGGCAAACGATCAGTTTGATTGAACCGAACCAAACAGGGCAGGTGTGAAAGCACCCCAAAAGGTGCCTCGGGGTCACTGATCAAGCATCGGTATTACAGATTACACAGAAGAAGAATCCAAGGATAAAAACAATAGAACAAATGAGAAAGTACACAGATTAATAACGATAAAACAAACAAATAAATTTGATTGAACAGACATTTATTTAAAAGCAATGGTACACAAGTAGGTCTTAAGCTTGGATTTGTTCACTCTTTTGGCAATTCACTCCATATTTGAGTTAGTCTCGCCACCAGACAATCAGAGATCTCCGCCTTCTGATAGTCTGGGGACACTCCTTTCTAAAGTGTGTTTAACACACCGGCGAAAATAGCCGGCAACAAAGCAACACCTCTTGCATTTTTGAAAAGGACACGCCTTCTCGGAAATGTGCGCTCCCCCTTTTCTCGTCCACAAGGAAACAAACACACAGAGAGCTTGAAAATGGATGCCGAGAGATTTAACTCCGTTTCATCAAACGTGTGCTCATCCGTAAAGAAAATATTTTTTCCAGCGGATGTCTTAGTTACAACATTATTGAGCTATCTGGAGTAGTTTCATGTCGTATCCGACAACGGGAGGCTTTTAACAGATGATGTCCTGTTGTAGCTTTGCTGTTGCTGTTAGCTGTCCCTGTCAGCTGCAGCCACTGATGCTTTCTAGACATCGTGATTTCCCAAAACTGAATAAATACGACACATAGCAACACAAAACTACTTTACTAGCTCAATCATGTTGTAACTAAGATATCCGCTGGAAAAGATATTTTTTTCACGAACCGTTTAATGAGTTATTACCTATTACAGACACCGCTAACGGCTAACAGCTAATGGTTAGCCCAGCTAAACATGCACACAGAAATAGTAATGTTTGTTCCATCATTGTGTTTATAGACTTTTCAAACATCGGATTAGTCTAAACGGTGATACAGTGATGTGAAAAATGTGATATATAGGCTATATATATATATATAGCTAAAAGCTCTGCTGGTTTTCTACCCGGAAGTATTTGTAAACAACAAGGCGATTCCCTCTATTGTCCTGCCGGACGGATGAGTCATGGCCTTGTAAAAGATTATGTTTGTTTCTTTTGGTTGTCCATGTTTACAAGCACAACAGTTCAGCGAGCCACCGAAGGACCGCCCTGCAGATTTACTATTGGTTCTGCAACGTAGGGAGTTTTTTTAAACTCTGAAATTGTATCCGCCCATCTAAACACAAAATCAGGGAGAAAGTCATCAGTCTTTA
The DNA here is from genome assembly GCF_041903045.1 of Epinephelus lanceolatus. Lineage (NCBI taxonomy): Eukaryota > Metazoa > Chordata > Actinopteri > Perciformes > Serranidae > Epinephelus > Epinephelus lanceolatus. The sequence goes on from NC_135748.1 coordinate 24,814,323, forward strand.
GTTAAGCAAAGCGTCTAAAGACTGACTTGTGAGTCTATATTTGAGCAACAGAGAAGCTAAAAGCAGCCTCACCATGTTTAGCTTTGACTCTGGGAACAGCCAGCAATTCAGACCCAGCTGACCTGAAAGGTCTGTGAGGTTCATACGGGGTCAGTAGATCTGACAAGCATCTTGGACCTAAACTGTTCAGTGATTTATGGACAAGCATTAGAGCTTTGAAGTCGATTCTGTGAGAAAGTGGTAGCCAAAGTCATGATAAGAACTGGAGTTATAGGCTGAGCCTTTTGGTCCTCGTTACAGCCCTGGCAGCAGCACTCCAGATCAGCTGCGGCTGTCTGATAGCTGCCTTAGACAGACCTGAGAACAACTGCTGAATCATTGAAACCCCAGGTCTCAAAAAGTACTTTGACACTCCAAATATTTCATTTATCAGCCCTCAAAATCCAGTGTTGGCCTTGTTTCATGTCACTTTTCACGTACACATGCGTAGGTTTCACAAAATTCCAACAATGTTTGAAAGAGACAATAGCACAGCCACAGCTACACAGTGTGTTGGAAGAATATGTACATTTGCAAACCCAGTCTCTATATCGTGGTATGCATCGCTTCTTTCATCCAATTCTCTTGTCACTCTTTGTGCTGCTGTGTTTTCTCTTTACACTGGAATTAATTCAGTGGTAATCCCATCGGATTTACAGGCAGGATTATTCACATGGGATTGAACTCAGTGTGAGAAAGCAGCCTTTTGCTCACAAAATAACAGCCGCCCCTCTCTTCCTCTCTGCATCATCATTTTCGACACCATTGTTTCAGCACAGGGGACAAGCCACTATACTGTATTGTCTCAGGGAAATGTTAATCAGGCTTTGTTTTAATTCTAGATGATTTTAAACTCAGAGACCTTTCTGATTTTGTTTCATTTGATCTAAATTGTGTTGCATTCCCTATTCTCTTTTTATTCTCTGTCCTCACATTAACTTTTTACATCAACATATCCCTCCATCTCTGACTCATTTTCAGTCAAGTTACCCATATAATTAGCACTGAATCTTCAGATTGGGCCCTCCAGATGAAAATTATACCCCAGATCATGACAATTTGTCACTTACCATGATAATGACAGCAGGGGTCATATCAGAAACAGTACTCCTCACAGCACTCAAGCCATTAGTGGTCAATGTGTCTAGATTGACTACTTGTTGAGAGATGTATGTTTCCATTACTTGAGGCCATTTAAGGAGGGTGGCTGTCTTGCCTCAACTAATAGTCTATAATTTGTTGAATGAAAGCCTGTAGGGAGGAATGTTGGAGAAGTGGAAAATACAACAATGCATTAATACAGAAAAATATAGTGTCAGCATTCACCTGGATATAATGCATAATTTCACAGTTTTGCTTGAGCCATGAAACAGAATCTACTGTATGAAGATTTCCATGTCGTAATTACACTTGAAGAGAACTTTTAAATTCTCTTTTAGTTAATTACAGTGTTATTCAAACACATTTTAGTACTAACAGCCGTTTTGCTGTCCAACAAATGTATGTTTTCTGGCTGCCACAGATGTTGGAGAACATTGCTTTGTGTGGGGTAATGCATATTTGTATTTTACAGTAAAATACAGTAGATAGTTTCATATAAGCAGAATTAGATTTAATGATGGACCACGGTCAAAACATACATGTGCAAGAACCACAGATTTGTTATTAAAATGAACCTATAATGACTGCTTTCATGCTCCCACTAGTATTTTGAGTTTTTACGATAACATGTTAACATGGTTTAATTTTCAGAAAACACTTTGTTTTCCTCATACTGTCTTTGCTGGAACACCTGTATTCACATTCTTAGCTCCTGTCTCTTTAGGACACCCCCCTCCTGAAAAAGCCCAATCTGCTCTGATTGGTCACTGTTTTCGGGTCTTCTGTGTCTTGGTGTCTCTGTGCTTGGAATGACTGTAATGGAGTATAGCAGCACTTTCTACTATGAAAAATCACCAATAAAAGCTTCTAAGCTAAAATCCTCACAACTGGACATGTCTCCAGCAGCAACATGACATGAAATTAGGGAGAAAGATTACATTACCTGATGTTAACATGTAGCAGTGTAGGCTACATAATGTAAACACTTGTTGTCGTGTGTCTGGAGCAGATGATCATATAAAGAAATCTGTCTTGAGCAGATGCCAGCTTGTTGCGCAAGTAGGTAAAACGTTGGAAACAGGGTATTCAGCATGTTCTCAAACCTGAGGGTTTTACTCATGGGCAGTTTTGTGTGTTTGTTTGTTTGTTTTTACATATGTTACCCTTATTATTTGAGACTTTGACCATGTTTAACGTGAGCATCTGACGTTGTAGCATTACACATAATGTCGCTGTCATGGTATTCACACAGCACTAAATGAGACGGATAATCTGGAGGAAAAAAAACGAAAACAACCAATCAGAGCCGAGGAACCTCTAAACAATCTGCTGTCAAACATGTCAATCGCTGCTTGTAAACTGTGGTCAAACAGTAAAACCAGCCAGCGCTGATTAAATATGAACCAAGATCCAATTACTTCATTGCCTGTTTCTCTCCCCAGTTGTTTTCAGAATCATATTTTAGTGTACTGTTTAGCTGTAAAAAAAAGAAAAGAAAAAAAAAAGAAAGCTTAACAGTACACTAAAATATGTGTCTGAAAACATCCTAGGGAGATTCTAGCGAACGCCATTACAGGCAGTAGGATGAGGAGGAGGGACATTATTTTTTATTTCAGACTTTCTCATGTACTTATTTCAGAATACAGTGACAGTTTGAGAAAATACAACACGCCATTTTTAGAAAAGTTACCAACTGTAGCTTTAAGAGAATTTGTGGCCTCTGCCAATTTTCTGTATTTAGGGGTATTATCCAGACTCATCCTCTGATGCACCATCAGTGTAATGAATATCTCCCTGACTGTGACATGACTGACTCTATTATCTGTCATGGACTGCTCATGTTAAATCACACCCTCTTTATTTCTGTCACTGTATATGACTCTGCTCTGATGACGCATCACTGACAGCAGAGTTGTTTTAGCGTCAGATTTATCCTGTTTCTATCTGCTGACTTCTCAAAAGCAGGACTTGTGAAATTTTTGTGAATTCTTTTTACTTTAGTAACAACATTTCTTTTTTGTGGATGAAATGTGCCCACACTCAACGCACTGCCAGCCTTATATGACAATTTCAGGGGAGTCTAATTAAATCTTACAAAGGCTTGAGTCATAGCTCTTTGCTAACCAGTTAGTGCACTAATAGAAGTGTTAAGAGTTGTAAAACAGGTGCACAATGTGAAATGACACAATAACAAGGATGGAGAACCCCAATAAAAAAACATCCTATTTACTCTGCACTTTCATCCTGATATGTCGCCCCTGAGTTCCGGTGTTTTAAGACTCAGGTTGAAATGTTGCACCTGACAGACAACATTAAACTAAGCCAGTATGAGTGGAGTTGGTTATCACTGGAGGATTTTTGAAATTTCTCAGGACTCTGTCTCCTTTGTTGAGCACATTAGCATAAAACACAGAGGTCTGAAAGTCTCCTGCATCTTCTCTTGAGTTATATTTCAGACAATCCTCTGAACACAAAGTTGAAAGCGCCCCTCTGTCATTTTTTAAAAGTAGTTGGTCGTGTTAATTGACAGCTCCGTCTTGCTTTCAGAAACTTGACTCTAATTTTGTTGGACACTTCTCCCAAATTCAGAGTCAAGATGTCCGAGTGTCTGTTCTCTTTGCTCTCAAATGGTCTTCCACACAATTTATCTGGAGATCTGCAGTGCTATATGGGTCTATCCTGCTTAATTGACAATAAAATCAATACGCCATCTCCATAAAAGTTGTCTGTGCAGCACTCACCAACTAGCCTTTACTGCCCATTTGCAGAAATATTCAAAACCAATTGAAGACACAGAGGTCATATTTTTGACTAAGTTCATAAGAAGAGTTGTCAAAGTTTAGACTTTTTAATAAACTCGACAAAGCCAAAAACTGTTTTCAAGGAAAATACACTGTAGTTTTAAATTCTTCTGAACCAATTTACATGTCACATGTCAGCAAATTTCAAGCACAAAGGCATTTCAAAGAGATTTAAATAAGGCATAAAAACACACATAAAAAAAGAAACTGGAAAAACTATGAAGAGTAAAATAAAATAAGACAGACAATAAATGCAGCTTCGGTACTGTTACAGTGCATAAAGACAGCTCAGAAAACGCTGGCATTATACTTCTCTGCAAACAATTACATGACATTTGCACGTTTCATATGTAACATATTAACGTCTCTAAACTGGCACAATATAAAGGCTGACTTTGTCATTGAGTGAAGTGGAGGGGATGTTGGATGGCGTGTCACCTAAATGAGGTGTTGGCCAAGCTGCAGACTACTGTACACTGTTCAAGACCAATAAAGAACAAAAGTGTTTTTTTTAGCAAGTAGTTGCAATGTTTCCATCCAGTTTTTAGGCTCCAAAAATGAGGGTTTTGTAGCAACCCTTGGGCGGGGACTGTATCTTGAAAAGCCGTTGCCAGGATCACGCCCCCCAGATCAGGTATTTTAAGCCAAAACATGGTCTTTTCCCTACCATACAACACATTCTCCCTCCAACCTTGTGACATATCGACGTTTGGTCATGGACTTTTGACGTCTACACATGACGGGTGTGGTAGCCTGGGTGTGTCTGTTGCTGATGACTTCATCTTGTTACAGACATTGTGCCTTTTCAAAATACACTTTAGTTTTCACAGTTTGCATACATACTCTTTCAAAATAAACATGCTACATCTGTACAACACCAACACCAATTGACACTTTTTTCCTTCAACAACAAACACACGTACTTACGTTTAGCCAACACATACATATGGTTAGGTTTAGGCAACAAGAGCACGTGGTTAGGTTTAGAGAAACACAACGGGGTTTGGCTTAACATTCATACGGGAAGCAAACACCAGCCTCCTGGGTGAAAGTCTGTGATTGTCGGATCCATCAACCACCCTTACCACTAGGGCATTAACAGAAAAGTCGATTTGTCGACGTGTCGACGTCAGTGGCACAAGTCGACACCCCCCGGGAGGAGTCGACAAGTCGTGTGTTTTTTCCCCCTTTCTCTCTCTCTCTGTGTGCTTGTGTAGGGAATGCAATCGCTGCCTCTGATTGGCTTACGCTGATACTTTATCCTTGACTAAGTGAACATACTCGGGTGTACTATAAGCGGAGCAGACTCCAAGAGGAATGTCCGCAGTCATTCGGGCTTTCATAGTCGAGCACACTTCCGTGTTGTAATTTCCTGTAAAAATGTCCGTGAATAATCCCTGCGATGTGAAAAATACATACCGAGCAGTCACTGGTGCGCGCGGTCGTAAAATCTGAGCTTTGCGCGCACAGGGCTTGCGGACGTCCGCTTTGAGTCCGCGTGGACCTTCGCAGAGTCCGTTCCGCGTACGTTCCGCCCAAGTATGTTCGGGCCTGACAGACACACATCACATGTGTGGAGATAGTTCACTTTCCTCCGCTGTGTCAACGTGATGACGTCATAAAATTACTTGTCGACTCAACTTCGACTTTATTGACAGAAAATTCGACCTGAAAAAAGTCAAAGTCGTTAATGCCCTACTTACCACCCACTGTACTTGGACTTTTCGCCCCCTTTACTTATGTTGTTGTCCTGCTGTGTTTCCCTCTGACGCCATCGAGCACTGTTACACATTGACGTATCATCCTGACTTGAAAGGATGGCTTTTTTCATTGGTGTCTGATGTGGAGGTCACTGCCCAAGCAGTGTATTCAATGGCTTTGGAATGAGACCAGCTTTAGCCATAACCAAGTGGTTTCTGTGCCTAAACCTAACACATTGTTGTTGAAATGTATAGATTGAATATATCCACTATACATTCAATAATTCATTCATTTTCCGTAACCACTTATCCTGTTGGGGGTCATGGGGGGCTGGAGCCTATCCCAGCTAACATTGGCCGAGATTTGGGGTACACCCTGGACAGGTCACCAGACTATCACAGGGCTGACACACAGAGACAAACAACCATTCACGCTCAAATTCACACCTACGGACAATTTAGAGTCACCAGTTAACCTGCATGTCTTTGGACTGTGGGAGGAAGCTGGAGTACCTGGAGAAAACCCATGCTGACACAGGGAGAACATGCAAACTCCACACAGAAGGGCTCCTCCACTCTGGGTTCGAACCAGGAGCCCTCTTGCTGTGAGGTGACAATGCTAACTGCCGACAATAAAGTGCATATGTAAGGAATCTGTGGTTTGCAGAAACCTTTTTTCTGGCGACTAGGCAGAAAACAGAAAATGTGATCAAGGAAATCAAATCTTTTCAGCCACCTATATTCTTGACTGTAAACCTTTAAAACAGTAATTAATCTGTGTTTCTATAACAGTTCCTCTTAGCGTTAATTTATATGAAAACCCTAATGAGAGCACTTCGTCTCCAGCTGATATTGCTTTCTAACAACATTTCTAAGTTATTCATGTCTCGTTTTAGAGCTTTAGATACAGCACACAGCAGGCAAGTTTTAAAAACCTAATTACCTTCTGATGTCAGTAAACGCTGGCTTATTGTTAAATGTTAATCCTCTGACAATACTCCCAATTTTAATTGAATGCCTGGAGTTATAACTATCATCTGTGCTGCGCACACAAAACACAGAAGTGTGTGTACTTGGCACAAACCACACAGTGGGTCGATAAGATTGTACGCAAGCTGCACAAGATCGAATCAACCCACATGTGAACGTCTCTGCTGAGATCTGCACTGGATCATCTGCTGCTGTAGCTACAGAACAATCTCTCACCGCTGTGGCTCATCTTCCTCACAACATACACAGCACTGCGGGGCTCAATTCATGGTCCAATTTCAGTGCACATGCTAACCCTTGGCCATGTGGATCTTAATTTTTTATTTCATTGCCATGTTGATGAGACTCAACTATTTCTCCTGAAGAGCTCTGCCTCTATTACCAAGACTTCTAAGAAATCCCTGAAACCACCTCTCTTTGGTGTGAAGTATCTCTACTTGTGTTGCCTGCCACATTAAATAATGCAGACTATCTACTAATGAGTGCATGAAAATGAACAGGCACAGAATTCTGCTGTCTTCAGGGTCAAAAGTTACTCTTTCATGGGTGTAACGGAAGAGACAAAACCCTAAACAACTTTTTTCAGCACGAAATTTGATGGCTGTTTCTGATCTGACTAAAACCTTAAGAAAAGTGAGTCATTATTTTACGTTTTATAAAAGCTGTACAACAGCAGCATGCAAAGATTGTCTTTGGCGACTTTTTTGAGGCACCTTTTTTTAAATAAGCTTTATGCAGAGTAATTTATAGGGATACTTTGCCCATTTTCAATCAGTTTTGTATCAGTTAGGTGGGTAGTATGTGTAAATGAACTACGAACTTCCTTCAATCTTACCAGCACCCAGATCTCCCTGCTCAACCCTCTGCTCAAGTACACCAGCCATTTGGTAGATTTCAGCTGGCTTTAGGGCTGTTCCTCACACTAGGAAATTTAAGGTAATGATAACAGGGTTTTTTTTTTTACTTTATGTTCTTGATATTTAGACGTAAAATTTGTTTTAGCTCATTTCTGTGTAATTCCTCACACTTCATATTGCGAAAAGTTGACCAGTAAAATTCAACTCATTGTGTACCTACTATCAAGTGTATGTAGTGATGATAAGGGACTTTATTGATGATAATAAAGTTGTTTATTGTGTTGGTTTGTTGGTAGTCAGTGTTGCCTGATCACCTGGAATCCTGCATCTTGGCTAACTTTACATTAAAGGGAGTCTTTGCTGATTTTTAACCAGCATTGTCTCATAATATTTGGGGTAGTATGTGCAAATGAAACTTACCAAGGCCTAGCCTGGCCTAGAAAGATTTTGAGTTTCCCCTCACCGTTACACCCTTCCTACCCAAGGGGCGGCACTAACTGAGGCATATTAAATGCCAGCGCACGCAATTGGATAGCACGATAGCCAATCAGAGCAAAAAACAAGGTGACGTATTCATTGCACTAAGCCCCATTGGTTTGCCAACCAGTGGGGCTAACTGATATATTATGCTTTTGCCGTATCCCGTCGGCAAAACGGCAAAAACTTCCTTCCTGGAAACAAAGGCTTCTAGGGCAGTCTTCTGTTCCTCTCTCAAGGAAAAAGCTAAGTGTAGTTGGCTTAGCGTTTCTTCCAAAGCTAAATTGAATGGACGTGGTCCTTTGGCAGCTGCCATCTTGGCTGTTTACTTTTCGACTCCTATGGTGCAGCGCTGTCTTCATCATGTTACGCCCGCCCAGAACCCACCTCTGTCAGATAGACTGATCTGATTGGTCCGATGGCGATTCACCGGGCTCTGCTCGTCGGGGCCAGATCCCCGTGCAGAGCAAATTTGAATTTGCTAGGAGTGGGGCATCTGGATTTCCAGGTTAACCAAGGCCCACATCTCCCTGTTCATCTCTCAGCTCAAATCCACTGGATGATCCGCCACATGTTTTTGCTGGCTCTAGAGCTGTCACTCGACCCACAGATTTTATTTCCTCATTTTTAATGACTTCCACCCCAAACACAAAGAGAATAGAAGTGGCTCAAGAGAGAGACCTTCCCCTCTCTCTGTTTCTCTTACTCTCAGAACAAACTCCGTTAAAATGGTAAAACAAGGCAGTGCTGATCAAATATAAACCAACCACTGTAATGCTTGTTTCTCAACTAAAAGGTCTTCAGAAACAGTTTTAGTGCACTGTTTGGCTGTAATATGAGAATTTGTGAACAGGAAATGGTGCCATATTGTTTCCTGTATTGTAAATTGGATGCTAAAAAAATGACAATGGTAAAACTGAGCAGTGCTGATAAAATATGAACCAAAAATCTGTTACTGGGTTGCCTATATCTCACCTCAAATGTGTTCAGACACATATGTTACAGTACTGTTCAACTGTAACTTGAGAACATTTGTTACCAGCCGGACACCATATGCTTTTTTGTGTCAAAACAGACAAGCTTGCAGGAGCATTTATTCGTCCGGTGCGGCGCAGTGCAATCTGGTAGTTGTAGGTTTTCTGCCTGTTGAGCAAAGGTGAATGCCACAGCCCTTTTGCTCAGTTTTCTCTGCAGGTAACGCCATTTTCAAAAGTATTTGCATCTTTCTACTGCATAGACTGCCCAATTTTATGAAGAGACCATCTTTCCAGCAGTGAAATACTTCCTTAAGTGTTAAGAAAGGGCTTTATAGCAACTACTGAATCATAGTAAAGAACAAACACAGAGTCAGACTTTTTTTTGCAGCTCATCCTATTATATAACATTATGGCCCTGTCCTGTGAGGACCTGTCCTAAAGCTAGCGCTAACACCCTGTATATTTCACTTTACATTGTGCTCACGTGGGGAATTTTTCAGTATTGGAGTATCAGTTGGTTTCTTGCTCAAGCTTAAGCTTAATCAAGCTGCCATCTATAGTGTGCGGTGCTCCCAGAAGAGCTCATTACATTTAATTTTCTTTTTACTGAAACAGTAATCAGTAATTGATTCACCAGCCAGTAGTCAAACCAGTTTAGGACACATCTGAGCTGGTTTTAGTATTCGACTCTTATCATCTTTGCTCGTTCAATATTTCTTCCTTGATATATTCATTTTCACTCCCCTTCTAATATATTCCGTACATCTTTATGTAAAACAGTTTGTACCTTGTTATTTTTAGTCATGTGCTCTCCTTCTTCTCCTTCTCTACATTCTTTGTACATCACTTTCTGTCAATCTGGGCAAACTAAACTTCTAATAGGCCTTTCATGTTGTCCTCTTCAGCGCTCTCATCAAACATCCACTGTTGCCTCCTGGATGGATCATTGTTTCCCACCTCTGTTGCACTGCTGCCCCTTCACTTTTATGACTCAGATACTCAAAACATAGAGGATAAAGATAAAAGCCCTCCTGTTTGCCATCATCCATTCGCTGAATTCCAACCGCAGAGCTTCGTTTATTTGGATATATTGTTATTGTTGGTCAAATGACGTTTGCGTAATTGTTCCCATCATGGCATCCATAGAAACACTGCGGGGCTTTGGTAGGCCGGTGTTTCTGTTAGACATGGTAACTGTTTTTTAATGTTATTTAAACCATATTGAAATTTTGGGGCAGAAAAAAAGGGGAAAAAACAGCAGGACAAAGAGAAACAGGCAGAGACTGGATGACTTATTTTCTAATGTACTTTCTAAGTGAATATCTGTCTGTGGCTCTGCAGTGATGCTCACACAACTACATGTTTACGCTTGAGTCTGTAACACTCGATGATAAGGGTACATATCATATACTTAAATAATTCATGACTCATGGTGATTAAATGAAGGATGTATCATGACTTCCTATTGCTCACCATTAACAAATGAGCAAAGTCACTTTGACTTTATTTGATGAGTTAATAGATCATCAATGAAAGAATGTATATTTAAAGTTACTTCAAACATTTACTGATATGCGACCAGGTTTAGCTGGAACTCAAGTTCATTTCAGACCAATGTAGTTGGTCAGCCTCTCTGAAAGCTACTCCTGCAGCACTGATGATTACTCATTAGACAGGTCATTGTGATTTGGGAGTCAGGTTTCTGCTCCTCAGAGTTGATCTCATCTAATTAGTTGTACCAGCTGATGGATTCATCACACCTGGTAGTAATCTGTCTGTGTCTGTAGTCCTTTTTAAATAGGAATTGTGCAAATTTGCAGGAAAGCCCAATCAGTCTTTTTTCAGCATTGGCAGTATAAAAACAAAATAGGGGAGTGTGGCAAAATGCCGCCTGCCTACTTTTGTTTATACAGAATGTGCCTTTTTCGGGGCAATTGGGGGCGTGAGCAAGTTACAAAACGTGTAGCTCAACGTGTGACGGAAACAGTGACGTGGGAGGGAAGTCCTTTGGCGATTCTCTCGTAAGTCGGCCCGTCCTTCACCGTCCCCGTCATCTGACAGTTAATGGCCTCTTTGTTTGCGAGGGCAAGGAGGGCGCGTAATTCCTTGTCTCCGCAGTTGCTCATCTTTACAGTGTCTGTCAGGTTTGTGTTTCCCTCTTGCTACTAGCTGCTCACTAATTCCTGCTATCAGTTGTGTCCTGTTTATCCACCGCCAGTGGGTCGCACATGCAGCATCATCAACAGCTCCTCCCACAAGTCATCAACAGCCCCTCCCGTTTGCAGAAGGCCGCCTCACTCTGTTTAAACTAAAAGGGTTCCGCCAATATGACTACCCCTACGCGGTGGAAAATTGGGCACCTCGGATCAACTCGCCAATCTGCCTCTGTGTGTCTAAATGCTTGCAGCTTGCCGGCAAAACGGCCCAACATTCGCAGAAAATCTGACAGTATAAAAGGGGCTTGTATCTGCTAACATTAATGGATCATCAATGAAAGAATGTATATTTAAAGTTACTTCATACGTTAAGTGATACGCGACCAGATTAGCTGGAGCTCGAGTTCATTTCAGACCATATGCATTTGGTCAGCCTCTCTGGAAGCAACATCTACAGCACTGCCTGTTCTCACCAGTCTTCATTCAATAATGCTTTCACAAACAAAGATCACACCAATGGAGTTACAGATTGCAATTAGTTTATTGCATATAATGGTTGATGGGGATGAGGGTTGCTGGATGGGGCGATGAGGGGATGTAGGGACAGCGAAGGAAAGAAGGAAGGAAGGTGGGGGGAATGATTAGGGTTTCAGACAGGTGTACGTTGGAATCTAATGATGGTCCACTGTCAGCTGAAGGGAGGAGGGCGCAACTGAAACAGGGAAGTTGAGACAGAGTGGGGGAGTCATCTCTTCGTCTGCTCTACTGTGAATAGAGCCCACTGGTGATTCCTGAGGAAAAAGAGAGATAACAGCAAAAAGGAAACCAAAGAAAAGAGGTTTTGGGGGGAGGGATGTGAGAACGGAGCCAAGGGGAAGGAAACGGATAAAGCTCAGGAGAAACCCTGTCTCCTAGAAATTACATTTCTGTATTACTATATACAACGTATGGTGTCATAATGTGGTGACAATGTAATTGCTAACTGGATTATGTTCGCAGACATTTCTTTGAGTTAATGAAACTACATTTATGTACAGCATTGGATTCACTAGGAGGTGGTTAGGGTGGGTAGTGGACACACTAAGTAGTGCAGGAGTGTGACACAAGAATCTCAGGTTCACATCCAATGCCGGACGTAGCAGATTCAGTGCCCTAGGCGAGCTTCCTCTGGCCCCAAACACCCACTCAAAAAGAATATTATCATCTTTTTATTTAAGAGCAACAAGAGATAATGAGAAATCAACACAAATAAATAACTTAGTTAGCAAACAATGATAATAAATAAGCGATAAAAAGAATACATATGTGCAAATTTGCCACTTTCATCTTCCTTTTTCTTTTGGTACTGCGCCTTGGATGGCTTCTGCCTTTTCCTTCTGTCTTACTGTAACCCTCTCCTCATACACTTCACTTCACCACACCCATCAATGATTTAGCATGTTCTGACTGTGATGATCACTCACTGATGAACACATCAAGGTGGACTGCATACTCAGGACTAGAGTGGTGCCCCTACTACAGATCGACCGTTCTTGGATCTTTGGATCATTTTGCGCAAATGTTCGATTTTTTTTTTTTTTTTTTTAATTAAAAAAAAAGATTTGAGGGGAGGGGATTTGGCTGCTGCCTATAGGAAGATCTGTCATTGTTTGTAGTTAAGTACAGGCAACAAATGGACTTTGTTTAAGTTTTAGGAAAGATTGTGATTTCATTTAAACAAAAATGTCATAAAAAAGGCATTAATAACAATATAATGCTCTAGTCACTATGGTGTAACATTGCAACATTATCCAGTTATGTTAACAGACTTTACATTTCCCTCAAAACCACGTTTTCTGTTTGAGGTTAGTTGAAGCCTGTATAAATGTAACCTCCAGGAGACAGGACTGGCATTAGAGCAGTAACTGTACATGACCATCTACTTCCCCAAAGGCTGTAGCGAGAATATTATGTGTTAAATTATGACAAACATGTCTCACAACAAACAACACCAAGTGATTCCTTTCAAGTGGTGTATTTTGGGGCAAATGGATAATTACTTCAGTCATGTAAACAGGATTAACATGAAGAGCTCTGGCACTTAAAAGCCAGAACCAACCGAGTCTGCAACAACTTTTATGAAAATTTGCAATGCAGTTCACATCCATTTGTGCTATTTTGCAGAAACTCGCACCGTTTAAAAATGCAAGTCAGAGGGGAGAACTGTGAAATCGTTAACACTTATGCAGTAATTCATTTTTGGGAGATTAAAAATGATCTTAAAAAGTTTTTTGTGCATAGGTTTACTTTGTAAATGTAAGGTAGAGTGCACAGCTACTGTAGCTGGTTAGGCAGCTATGTTCCACACTAGTTAATATAAGGTTAAGAAAATATAGGTATGAGTATATGGCTAGATGGTGCAATAGGTACAAGAAAAGAAATGATTTGCTGAGATGAGACTTGAGCCACCCACTAACATCTGGCTTTTTTATGGGAAAGGTTACAATTGGCATTTACTTCCAGGTAAAATGACTCTACATTACTCATGGGTCAGCTTCAATCGGCAGTGATGGAAATACAACACCCAAGTGGCTGTGCTAATTTTAGACCCTTTGCCAGCATGCTATAGTGACAGATCGCCACAAAATACCGTCTGTCTCCATCCAAGCTGGGTTTGAATGTAGATCCAAATTTAGGGTGCTTTCTCACCTACGATGTTTGGTTTGGTTCAGTTGAACTCAAGTTTGTTTGCCTCCTAACTGCGGTTCATTTGGGCAGGTGTGAACACAGCAACCGCACTCGGGTGCGCGCCAAAAACAACCGGACCAAGACCCTCTTGAAGAGGCGGTCTCGGTCTGGTTACAAACGAACTCTGGTGCGGTTCGTTTGTGGTGAGAACGTGTTCCGACCTGGATCTGAACCAACTGCAGTCACATGACACATTGTTTGGGTTAAACATGAGCATGTTACAGTCCTGGAGGATTATTAATGTGCACCTCCTCCTGTACTGCCTTAATATGCACATTCAGCACATCCAATGCATCAAAACATTGTTTTCTAGTTGGAGCTGCGCCTCATTTTCAAACTGTATGGTTTGACTAAAATGAACAATGACAGCAATATAGTCCACGATGAGCAGCGCTAAAATCAACCTGCGTAGTTGTCCCTCCATTGTGACATTAGAAAGTGTCACATTTATCTTGCAAGTGTACTCTTCTTCAACGTTTTGTTTACTTACTGGATTTTTCCCACATGGAAATTCTGATCAATCAAGAGCAGCTTTCTGGCACAAGGCATTTGATCTGGTCCGCTTGTAAATGCTGCCGTGAGAACACGAACCAACTCTAGGCAATTATACAACTTTGTAAGAAAATTAGTCCCTGATTCAGACCAAAGCAAGACAACTCTAGGTCTGAAAGCAGCCTTAGTCAGCACCAACTTTGAAAGAGAGACTGAGTAACTAAGAGATTTTAAAAAAAGTGATGTAAAAAAGTAAAAAAAAAAAAAATACACATACACAGAAAGGCATACTCATCTGCAGCAGAGCGTTGTACATGGCTCTGGTCTACTGGCAATGGAAAAGGAGTCTATCACCTATTTTTGACATGTTTTCCTGTGCTTAAAACTGGCATGCACAAGCTACTTTTGGTGGAAAAAGGGTGTAAGTGGAGCTTGTTGGAGGTGATTCAGCGGCTGTGAGTCAGCATTTTCTGTGAAGCTAAAACTGGGGAAAGAAAGTTTCCAGGTGGCAAAGAATTTTGATTATAAAGATGAGGTTTCATTTTACCTGCGCTCACAACAGTAGGTGGAAAATGGATTATATTATGTGGAAAATGGCTGCAATTTTATTGTAATGGAGCAATTTTGTAAATTTTGCAAAAAATAGCGTGCAGATTAGAACAAATTGCATGCTCTCACAAATAATGCACAGGACTGCTTGATTCTGTTTTATCTGCTGTGGTCCTGCACAAGATCACACGCTTCAGGAGGGACAACCTAAAATTTATTTTTTGTTTTGTTAATTCGTAGTTAACACTAACAATGTCCTGATCGCAAGCTCTTTAATCATCTCCTTAGATTTAAACCAGATCCCCATTCGTCCTGTCTGTTTCTCCGTCTCTCTCCTCCAAACACACACACACACATTTACACACAGCCGGCTGTGACAGATAATCTCTGCATCAGCTCATCCCAGGCCCACTCTCAATGAAGGGCCTCTCAGGTGTCCTAGATTTGCACTGGACCTGTTCCACTTTCTAAGGGTCATGAACACACAGTGAGAAGTGTATTACTGTGAAGTGGTGTAAAAAACACTGGTGGGAAGCTCGTCTCTGCAGTAGGAGGCTTTGATGTGTCGATAAAGTTTATTCTAGGCAGAAACGATGATAAGAGGAACATTTGAAACAGTTTAAACATGCTGCCGTGCAACCTGTTAATATAAAGGGGGGGCTTACGTTAACAGAAAAATCCGTATTTTAATGCTAAGAGGGTAAATTGTCCTGTTTTCAACAATCTGTTCCCGTTCTATCAGCTTACAGAAGAGCTGAGATTATCCTTCCCAAACTCTATAATGAAATCTGAGGTTTGCACCCAGGGGTTTGAGCAGACCGCTGTCACTGTATCTCTGGGTAACTTGAACTCCCTCACACCCGCTTTGCAATTCATTTGCCAGCACAGGAATCAGTCACCATAAATCACCATAAACCTGAGAAGCCCCTTCAGTGTCCTCCAGTGCCTGTGGGAATTAATTGTGTTGTATTTTATGTTTGTCTATGCTTACATGTGTGTCTGTGTGTGTAGGTGGATTGTTGGAAGGATGTACATGGTGTGTGTGATTGTATATGTGCATGCTTGTGCACACGTGCGGCCCACGCAGCTTGAGAAAAGCACGCTCCCAGGCAGCTGCAAACAACAGAGATAAGACAAACCCCTGAGCCCTCGAGAAATGATGTGATTTCATTTGTTATTTATTTTTCCTGAATTGCAGCATGACATGCCAGCATGTTGCAATTCATACACGCCAACCATTCATGAAATATGTTTCCATTATTCTGCATACTGTAGCATAGTGGTGATTTATGGCCATGGACTCCATCGCTCCATTGTCTCCTTTGATTGCATGCACTTTAACCTCCAGGCTGAAGGATATCACTGCAGAAGTCATGCTGACTGTTCAAACATTCCTACTAATCTATATTTTATAGTTTCATTTTCCTACACATGATGCAGCCCAGCTATCTATAATTCATTGTCTTCATGCTGCTGAGCAAACTGCATTGTAAAAATTTATTTCGGTGGCTAATTCAAACAACAGCATCCTGACTGCATACCAACTGAAATGATAAGCAGAACGAGCCAAAGACTTTGGCAGTCCATGCTTGGCTATGGGACAGTTAAAGAGCAGTTCACCTTATTGCACCAAGTGAACAGTGAATAATATTACAGCATTAAGCAAGCAAGGGCTTTTTTTAAGTGTACATTTATACTTTAGCTGGAACAAAAGGTTATTTTGCTCTCCATAATAATAATAACGATAAGTAGATGAATATGATGTTATGCGAATATTTTAATTATTAATGCACTAAACCTTCTTAGAATCATTTATAGTTTCCTGTAGATGATAGTTTCCGATAGATAATGTTGTATTTGTGTCTTTACAAAGATTACAATGCTTTACCATCTTATTTTTGACTGATGTCAAGTCAACCATCCATTAGGAGAATATAAACTATCAATAACAATATGTAGACAAAACAGAGCAGTAAGAAATGATGCCCTTGTTTGCCTGGATCCAGACTTTGACATTTGCCCACTCCACCGAGGTCGAGTTGACTGATTCGTCTGGCATCATGACATGAAACAGCATTTTTTTGGCTTAAATAAAAACAGCCAATAAGACTCAAAATATCCTGGATATGGCCACTGCCATCTTGCGCTGGTCATGACATTTGGAGCCAGAGTCTGCGAAATAGTGATCTACATGGTGTTGAGTTCCTGCCATCTGACCAATCGTGAGCAGCACCATTAATCGCTAGCACTCGATTGGCACACAAAGCTCTTTATTGTGACGTAAAACCCTTTTTTATAGTGTCAAATGCCGAATTAAAACCAAACTTATATGAAAAATGAACACTACTGAAAAATGAACTTACATTAGTGATTAGAACTACCCAACATATTCTCTGAGTTTTTAGTTTGTCTTATATGCTAACATGAATGGGGCTGGTTTAAGGACCTATACTGCAACTAGCCACCAGGGGGCGACTGAGATGTTTTGGTTTCACTTTAGGGGGGTTGTCATGTCATTTATCTTACTGTCTATGAAACTAACAAGTAGCCATTCAGTGTCAAGCTGTTGTTTAGCATTATCAAGTGGTGCATCGGAACCAATGAGTAGTAATAACAATGGAAAGCACTGTAGACAAGATTGAAGCTGCTGTCAAGGCTGTTTAAAACCAACATGTCTTCCATGAGTCTCACTCCCAACTAATCAATTACCAATGCTTGGTCAGTGGCCCTTGTTGTGTCAGACACAACACAGAGTCACCTTTTAGCAACAGTATGGCAGCTTCTTTTGACACTTCAGGCAACAAGAAAGTGGGTATGGAATGGTTGGAAGGCTCGTAGCTTGTGTGACTTGGATCGGTTCACAGCCTTCTGCGGATATTTTATTGAAGACACAGCTTACAACAATGAGACAGCACTGTAGAGCAGTTCACCAAACATTCTTATACTCCTCCTCAGACAAACATCATACCTAACTTTCCATGTGTGTGTATGTGTGTGTTTGTGTTGTCCTGCCATTTCCCAGAACTTGTTTCACCATCCCAATGTTCGCCAGGTCACTTTGCTCTTACCATCACAATGTTTGCCAGGTTGATCTGTTCTTAGACTTCACCCCAGAGTGAGACCAATCAGGATTATTCAATTTTAGTAAACATGTTTTACTACTAACTTTATCTCGACTCTCAGACATTTCTTGGCCTTTTCGCTACCACAGTGGATGGGTCAGACAGACAACACAGTGTGCTAGTAAGTGTACTGTGCTAGTGACATATGTTAGGACGTTATATGATGTTGGTAACAAACATACCTTTTTTAACCATAACTGAATTTTTTTTAAAAACCTAACCGTGTGCTTTTGTTGCCTAAACCTAAGAAAGTGAACTTAAAATGGAGGGGGGTTTTTTTTACTTATATTCGAAGTGTTTTTTGGAAAGAAACTGTTTGGATTTAACAAGCAGAAACCATACATTTCCTGTGAAAACTAAAGTTTTTTGTTTTTTTTTTCAGACACGATGCATGTAACGAGGGTAAATTGACACACCATCCCTGAGCGTCAAAAAGTGACTTAAAAGGGTGTCATATTTTGACACACAAGCAGTGTCCACTCTTAAAACCCCAGTAAAACAGGTATGGCTAAGCATCAGTGTGGATGTAAAATGACATTCGATCAGAGATACATTGGTCTCTAGTTACTGGTTAGGGAAAATTAAATCCTCTTTCCCCACAGAAATCAGTTTGAGTGGACGCAATGTCCGACTGACGATAGAAACGATGTGTAACGAGCTGACAACTCTGTCTGATACCAGGCAACACCCTTGTTTGAAGGTGGTCTGATCACAAAATGGTCCACAACATGATTCTTTGTAAAGCAGCAATTGTCTGCTCCCATGACTCCTTCCATCACAGCATTCTTCCATTTACCCCATCATCAATCCCCAACCTCTCATTGATGTTCTTACCCCGCTTGCACACACACACACAGAGTACATCCTTGCTCACCTACCGTTTAGTGCACGCTTGAGTAAACACCAGACATTAGCTGACAGCAGAGGTAGCGATGGCTCTACCTCCTCTGAGCTAAATCAATTAGGCTATCTCCAGTGGGGCCATGCGGTGTTTGCAGGCCTGCTGGGTTCAGAGGGTATTTCTGTTTCACCCAGACCAGCAAACAGGCTGCTGCTGTACACGCTGCAGCATCTGCTTGGATTTGGCCCAAGCCTGAAAGGAATGAATTGGATTTGTAGTGAATGGTTCAGTCAGTGATATTGTATACGGCTGCAGTTCTGCTCTTCGTCAGACCCACATGAACAAACTTGTAAATTTTTGTGATTGTTTTTATCAGGATCTCAGTTACTTTTTCATTGTTTTAAAGATGATAAATGCACGTTGCACCTCATCGGGCTGAGATGATTCGCTGTATTATGATCTTCAATTTCAAAGCCAGATGTAGAAGCTAATATATTTCACGCAAACAATATACAGCCTAATTCAGGCAAGGCCTGTTCTTGATTGAAAATCTTTTTCCTCTCATCCATTCATTATGAACCTCATTACCTCATTGTGCTGTAAACCAGGCCCTTAGGAGATAAGCCCTGTCCTTGACTTGTTTGATGTGTAAACAGATAAGCTATACAGCCATCTATCATACATGCTACTGTACGTGTGTGTTTGAGTGCACCAGAAACATGTTACAGAGACTGAATACGTCCATGCTGTCCACGAGAATCCTCTTACTTCACTCACTATGTGGTGCATTCAATGTGACTGAGCAGTACTACCAAACACTCTGTGTGCTTATCAATCTCTTCTCCACTGATGCAATGAAGCGTGACTGTAAGGTTGTCATGCTGTGTAATGCTTCACCCATCAGTAGTTACAGCTATCTCTAATGCATCTGCAAGTCATGTTTTCTTCTTGGAGTCTTCAGCACATGTAAAACAAAATATATTCATTATCAGAGCAGTTTTTTAAAGGGCACTCTGTGGATTCAACATATGAATTTCAGTTAATGTGTGCAAGGAGCACTATACATAGTATACTATACTTCTGTGGTCATGAAGAGAGCTTTCAGAGTCTGGGGAAACAACCTGATGCTGTCAGAAGCAGTTCTCCCAGGGCTACTTTAGTCAGAGAAAACTTTATTTCCATATCCAGTATTGTATTTGGCAGTATTGCTCTGTTCTGGGGCCTCTCTGCCTTTCCTAGGCCTATGCAGAAAGCATCTTCTATGCGCCTCTATGGAAAGCCAAAGGCAGAGAGAGAGCACACCTCTCTGCCCTTCCATGAATCTACTTGGAAAACCTGAGGTGGAGAGCGCAAACCTCCCTGCCCTTCCATGTGCCTATATGGAAAGGCTAAGGCAGAGAGAGCAGCAGCAAAGACCCCCCGGGAACAGAACAGAGCAGCATCAATGACAAACAGGAAAGAAATTGATAAATCAGACACAGCAAAAGGAGGAGCTGGAGTGGAGGCAGGTTGCAAAGTGGCTTGCAGAGGAAGCAGCAACAGTAGGCAGGCTGGATCCCTGGATGGGATTTGCCAGTTGGTTGCATAGAAAGGAATCATGTGATCTATCAGCTGACTCACTTCCATCAATCAGCTGCTCCATCAGTTGATTGGCTGTCTGAGATCAGCTGATGTAGCTGGGATATGAGCTGAGCTTGACATCATGTCCTGCCTGAACTAACGCTATGCTCAGTTTTTCTCATATGAAATTCAGACAATACCCAGAGAGTCAAGTCCAGACATTGTCTGGAGTTTACCTTTCACACATGTAGCACGGAACAGGAGATTGTCCATGTCAGAGGCGTTCTCACCTACTGGAAATACTTTGATTGGTTGAGAAGAGAGGTGGCACGTGGGTAGAGCGTGCAGGAGGCAGGACATGATGTGGATTACAGCAGTCACGTAGCTTGTTTGTACTGTAATTTTGTAATTTGGTCATAAACAACAGAGTCCCTTGCCGGTCTTTGAATTTGTCTGACAATTTTAGCTTCAGCCCTGCATTTAATTTAGTATAAAATATCACCTTCATGCCAACAGTCTTGTCTTGTGTGTAGCCTTGGATTGGATTATACAGTTTTTATTTTGGTGTTGGACTGAGATATGTGGACACATTTCATGTTTTGGCTATAAGCAGTAGAAAACAAAATTGGTACCAAAACTGAGTTAAGTCAAGCCGAACCATGCAGTGGAAAAAAAGCCATAAGTGTTACTGTTGAGGCACTTATTGGTATGTAGGAAACTTAGCATAACAACAGTTCTCAATAATAATCCTACACAACGCAATTAAACCATAAACAGCTCCTCCACTGTTTCAACATGAAGAGCTTAACGGAATTTGAGCCTTAATAATAACCTCTTTTGCTTTAACATTGCTGTGCATGAGGAGAAAAGGGCATTTGCCTTGGTTACATTTACAGAGCAGTGCCGGACTGATGCACATTTCGGGAAACAGCATTGGATACTCACAGACAATGTATGATTTTATACTAACCATTACACCATAACAATAAAGAGCTATTCCTGTTTTGCAGCAGTATTAAAATTCATAAAAGCTGCACTGCAGATGAGCAGAGAGACCATCGTTTGTGTGGATGTTAAGCACGTGTTTGCCTGGGTGGGTACCATCAGTTCTCTGTGCCCTTTTCTTTGCTGTTAAACAGTCTGTACGTGTCTTTGATGGAGGGCAGCCAGTAGTCGACCACCCTCGCAGCCATTTGAATGTCATGGTACAGTATGAAGCAGAGGAAAAACATAAGCTTTAGATTAATGGTTTTCACATATAATGCAGGCGATTATCTCTTCTGTTGGTTTTACATCAGATCAAATAACCACTCTGCCGAAGTACTACAATAAGTACTGCTAGTGTGGCTGCAATCTTGTTAACTTAAAAATAAATCCTATCTCTCACTGTAGTCTTTATTTATATTACCGAGGACACTAATTCATGTTTTTCCCAGTCATTTAAATCAGTGAATGAAAGTTATTTTTAGGTGTGATCCATAATGTGAGCAAAGGGAGTTTTTCCTTCAATGACTCTCCGAAATCAACACCACTGAGAGCAAACATAAAGAACACACAAGGCTCCAAAATGAATTTGGATTATAAAAATGTTCATGCTCACCTGAGAGTCTATAAATGAATGTGCTAAACAGACATGGCTGTTTTCATCTACTAGTTAATATGGCTTTTTATCGTCGCAGCCAAACCACAATAATCCCTCAAGAGCCCAGCTGCCAATCAACACTTAGTTAACGGATGTGATTTGCAGAGTTGTATCAGGAACAAACATGCACTCGGAAATCAGTCTTGACACTCGTGGTGTGCCAGCAGAAGGATGTGTTAACTGTGAAAAAGCAAACATTTGTAATTACTGTGGCAAACACCATTGCTTGTTTTTTTCTGCAGCTCTGTTCCTTAATATTCGAACATCACTTCATAGCTTGTTGATGTGTGAAATAAAAACAGTTCTGAGAAAATAATTTAACAGCTGTAGAAACCTTATTCCAGTAATCAAATCTTGTATTTCTATCCCAAATCCATTTCTATTTTAACTGTACTAAATCCACCTCTTGTAAACACCTCAGAAGATTTTTTTGGGCATAACATTTATAAAAAAAAAACACACTTCAGTAAAGCCTTTACCGTTTGTCAAAAAGCTGATTAAAGGAATATTTAACCAACAAAATGATCATTTGTATATGAATTATTCACCTTGTGTTACACTGAATTTGCAAAAAGAAAACTTGAGCATTGAGCATAGCGTTAGTTCAGCCAGAACACTATGTCAAGCTCAGCTCCCATCCCAGGTACATCAGCTGATCTCAAACAGCAAATCAACTGATGGATCAGCTGATTGATTGAAAGGAGTCAGCTGATAGATCACATGATTCCTCTCAATGCAACAAATTTGCAAATTTCATTCAGGCCTACTGTTGCTGCTTCCTCTGCAAGCTGCTTTGCAACCCACCCCAGCTCCTCCTTTTGCTGTGTCTGACTATCAGTGTCATAGATGTTTGTCATTGATGTTGGCTCTGTTCTGTTCCCGGGGGTCTTTGCTGCTGCTCTTCCTGCCTTAGGCTTTCCATGTAGGCGCATGGAAGGGCAGGGAGGTTTGCTCTCTCTGCCTCAGGTTTTCCTTGTTTGCACGTGGAAGGGCAGAAAGGTGTGTGCTCTCTGCCTTGGGCTTTTCATGTAAGCGTGTGGAAGTCGCAGAGAGGCCCCAGTACAGAGCCATACCACCAAATATAATACTGCAAATGGAAATAGCTTTCTTTGACTAAAGTGTTCCTGACTGAAACTTGTTTTTCTGAAGTCATAGGGGACCAGGATTAACAAAAGCAAAACTATGTCAAAGCATTCCTTCACAAGCTTTCACAAAACTTGTGCAATGTAATCTAGGTCTCATTTATCGAGTTTAGTTCAGTCAAAAAAGTAATTTTACCTCGCTGGACACGGGAGCTGCTGGTCTTCCACTGCCTCCATCTGTAGTTTGTTTGTGTTACTGCGTGACTTGATGTTTTAAAGGATTAGTTTAGATTCACAAAGTCATACAATAACAACAAACAACAAACAAACTATAGAATGCAATTTCTGAAGAAATTGCGGATGTGAATGCTGATGCTGAATAGGTGACGCTTCACTGCAATGCTGGCTTGGAATTTGAATAATACCATGAATGTATGAATGATGTGGAATATTTTAAGGTTGTTTGAAAAGCTGATGCTACACTGCAATAATGTGTAAGAAGAGGTGAATGATCAAGGCGGTGGTAGACCAACAACTCCTGAGGTGAAACTGTTGTTTTTGTCAGTAGAGTCTGGCTTTGAAGTGAGCATAGATTTAGAGTTTCACTTTTAGTTCACTTTAAGTTCAACTCCATGTCTGAAAGGGCTGTGTGTTTTGGAAGTACTGAACATGTGACTGGATAGATGAGACCTGGATTATACTGCATAAATTGTGTAAGAATTTGTAAACACATCTTTTGATATAGTTTTTCTGTTGTCACCTTTGACTTCTCAACAGTCTCAACAGTATTTGATCTGTGAGTTGTGAAACAGTGACAAGTAGCCCTAGCAGTCATGACCTGAGTCCATTAAATGTGTCACTTAATATACCATATGTTTTTCACTCTTTCCTCTGAATTAAAGTGGTCAGTATCCATGCTGCCGCTCTTCAATAATAAATTAAAGCAAACCTAACATATAGAAGGAAAGCTGGAGGGGGGGAATGTGATGATTAGTCCACATCCCCACTGTGGCATAAAACCACATTTCCACATTTCAGTTCTTATCTCTTTCATTCTACTTGAAAGGAAGTCAGCTCGCAACATGGTCAGTCTCTCTTTGTATTTCTGAGAACCATTATCAGTGAATGTGAAGAAAGTCGAGTTAATTTTTCACATGACCAAAAGTTTATATGGGGTCCTCTCAGTGAGAGAAAAACACTTTGTGTGCTTAAACAAAAAATGTAATTCATGACAAAAAATATTTTTTTTCTTTTGTCTTCTTTGTCAGCGTAGTACAATATCATTTTCTCAAATCATGTGCAATACTACTTTTTGTTGTTATATCATACACAATATAGCATTGATTATTAGGTGCAGTCTGTTTTTTCAACCATTTTAGTTCATTTCTAGTAACTCTTGTACTTATCTTACTCCTATTGTTTTTCTGTTAGGCACTGGTTTTGCTTTTTCTCCTTGAATATACTTATTAGCGTATATATTTTTAGATTTTGCCAGATATTTAATATTCTGTTGTTTCTAAAAATGGGCCCAGTGAGTGACCCTGACCTGGAAAACCCACTGGTTGTTATGGTTGTTAGTGGTTGTGAACGTTAAATTGTGGTTACTGTACTTTACTGTAATTTGAAGCATTCTGTGGTACAAGAATTTCTATTGAATTTAATTTTCAAATATTTATACTATAATATTTGATATATTTACCATCCAAGTAAAGTCCCAAGGGAGTCAGACTGAGATGGAAAGCTATGGTGATAGCAGTTGTAGTGCAGTGTTGGGCAGAAGCGTCAAGTAGTGACGCCACTAATTTAACTGCGTTTTCAACCCATTGTCACTCCGACCTTCGCGCATATTGATGTGCTTGGTCATGGACTTTACACATCCACATATGACGTGCAAGGTACCCTGGGTGCCTTTGGTCTTGACATTCTGGTGACACTGTGTCAAGTTCTGCCTTTTACATGCATTGTCTTCTTTCAAAATACACTTACGTTTTCACAGGTTATTTAACATTTACATACAGTCTCTTTCAAAATAAACCCTCTATGTCGGTACAATGAACGAATTGATGTTTTCTTTCCTTCAACAACAAACACACATGTTTGGGTTTAGGAAAAAAGAACAGTGTTTGGCTTTAGCATCTTACGGGACATGAACACCGCTCTCTAGGTTGACAGTCAGTGTTTGTTGGATCCATACACCACCCCTCCCGCACAACCCACTCGGACATTCGCTGCCTTAACTCTTTTCCTTGTCCCACCGTGTTTCCCCCTGACGCTGCCGTTATATATATCATATTACTGTAATGCAAGCAGCCGCGAATCATACCAACGTTAAAGGACGCCTTTTTTTGTTGGTTTCTGGCACAGCAAGTCATTGCCCAAGCGCTGGATTTTGACGACTTTGGAGTGAGACTGGGCTTGCATTCTCAGTGGCGTGGTGGCGATGTCACTACTTTCTGCGTCAAATAGCTTTTCAGTAGCGAACTAGAAAAGTAGAAAACTCTAAAATGCAGCAGACTTTGTTTTCTGTGGAGGTCTGGATAAAAATAAGGGTAATATCTAGGATAAGTAATGTGACTGATGCTACTGCCACACCGAGGCATGTAGGCAAGGAAAGCACTTCCACATCACATAGGCTACCTTTTGTTTGCTGCTTTCACTATTGGCTTTTCTTGACCCACCCTCTCTGCCTCGGATTGGCTACATTGCGCTTCTTGACGTGTCCCTCAAGTGTCTTGCCCCTTACAGTAAACAGTTCACCTGCACATTTTTTGCATACCTAATTGTTTGTCTGACAGTTTTTCTTATCACTGAGAAAATGCTGATTTGAAATAAAGTCAAAAACATAAAAGTAGCTTTGTAAGCAGCAAGCTATTTTTGCCTTTTTCTCGTAGCTTAGCTCACTACATTTCTCTGTGGATAGCTTTAGTGTAATGAAACTGGTAGCTAAGCTCACTACATTTTCCAATCTCGGAAACAAGGACGCCCCATAACTGGACTGTGAACTATTCTATCAGGGAAAGCAGTTGCTGTGGCAGAATTTAATTTATGTAACAGTAATCTGAATTTCTAAGTATTAATTGCTTTTATATTGAGAATTTACATAGATCTGATACCTTTTGTAAAACTCTGTTGTGATTAGTTTTAGTATGAATAACAGACTTTGGTGAAATGTTTTAGATTTACCTCGCCTAGGGATTTTCAGTCTTACAACAAATGAAATAAATCAACTCAATGGCTGGAGGTGTGTGGGTGTTAAGTCCGTGTATCAAGTCATAATGCTCCATTTACGGGTCGAGGTTGAGTTTACAGATTGTTCATGTGCATTTATTGCCCCTTATGTGTGGGATTTGCTATGTAGGAGGTTTGTTTGTGTATGCAAGTGTTCAGTATGGGGGAGGGGATGACGGTTAAGTTGAATACAACTAATCTCTCCTATTTTTTTCCCTTTCGTTTGTCTCACCCAGGATGCTGCAGACGAAGCTTCATGACTAAACCTTCCCAGCTATACGGACGCTACAACTGGAAGTTTAACTGACAGTGGAGAAGAGAAGCGAACACACAAGCATTTAACACCGGGAACCTGAGAAAAAGGCTTTGCTGATCACAGCATTTCAGCAAACTTCTATACAACTGCCAAAAGCTATATATGGATATCGAACAATTACCCACAGGATGGCTAGATTTTTTTATTCTTCATCTGGTTTTTGATGTGCATCATGTGACTGTAACGTCCAGGCTTTTCATTATCATCAAAGACATGAGACACAGCCAAGTTTCAGTGTAAAACCTCAATTTAGAAGGCTTCACGTGGACTCGAGAATAGATAAGAGAGAGGCAACAAGCGAACCTTGTGTATCTGTCGTCATCATCTTCCTACATGCAGCTCCCCGCTTAGCTTTATTGAAAAGGAGGAGCCCATTAAAGCATTTGATAGATAGTACGGTTTGGTCTGAAGGTGTTGGTGCCGGCTGGCTGCTGGTTGGAGATGAGATAAGAGTGTTGGGAAGAGAGAGAAAAGGAGTGCATGTCTGACAGGAGCTGAATACAAATTAGGATTCGGCTCTCCTGCAGCTACACCAGCGAGAGGATCAATATTGGAGGGGTGAAATGGACAAATTAACCGGCTTCAATTACAGCAGCATGTGATGTAGATGGAATTAGGAGTTTCGCTGAAGGTTTATTTGAAATCACAATACAAGGGAAATGAAGGAAAATAAGGAGGATAAAAGATAAGCTTCTGCAATTTGTACAGCCAGAACCAGCAGTGCCATGCCACTGTACAGCCCTCACCAGCGCCATGCCTGAACTAATGTGACGAGGCTGGTTTAAACCTCACAGAAACAAAGGTTTAACAGAAGCAAAGGCGACATGGAGCTGGATAATAGCTCACTGGACTACTTTAGCAGCAACTTCACAGAGATTCCCGACACCACAACAACACCACCCTGGAACAAGACCACGCTGCTCGGC
Organism: Epinephelus lanceolatus; assembly: GCF_041903045.1. Taxonomy (NCBI): domain Eukaryota; kingdom Metazoa; phylum Chordata; class Actinopteri; order Perciformes; family Serranidae; genus Epinephelus; species Epinephelus lanceolatus. The sequence continues at coordinate 24,841,906 of NC_135748.1, forward strand.
CTCCAGATCTCCCTGTCTGCACTCCTAGCTCTCGTCACCCTGGCTACTGTGCTCTCTAACGCCTTTGTCATTGCCACCATCTTTCTAACCAGGAAGCTCCACACCCCTGCTAACTTCCTGATTGGCTCCCTCGCCGTCACAGACCTGCTGGTGTCTATTTTAGTCATGCCAATCAGCATCGTCTACACCGTCAGCAAGACCTGGTCGCTGGGGCAGATTGTTTGCGACATCTGGCTGTCGTCTGATATCACCTTCTGCACGGCCTCCATCTTGCACCTGTGTGTGATCGCATTGGACCGCTACTGGGCCATCACAGACGCGCTGGAGTACTCGAAACGCCGCACCATGCGCCGGGCAGCAGTCATGGTTGGGGTGGTGTGGGTGATCTCCATATCGATTTCCATGCCTCCACTTTTCTGGCGGCAGGCCAAAGCCCACGAGGAGCTGACAGAGTGCATGGTGAATACTGATCAGATCTCTTACACCCTATACTCCACCTTCGGCGCCTTCTACGTCCCCACAGTGCTCCTCATCATCCTCTACGGACGGATCTATGTCGCCGCCCGCTCCCGCATCTTTAAGACACCTTCTGCCTCTGGGAAACGTTTCACCACAGCACAGCTCATCCAGACCTCTGCGGGCTCTTCTCTCTGTTCTCTTAATTCTGCCTCCAACCAGGAAGCACACCTACACTCTGGCAGCGCAGGAGGAGGGGGAGGGTCGCCTCTGTTCATGAATAGTGTGAAAGTGAAGTTGGCAGACAGCGTGCTGGAGAGGAAACGTCTGTGCGCGGCTCGAGAGAGGAAAGCGACCAAGACGCTGGGCATCATCCTGGGCGCTTTCATTGTCTGTTGGCTCCCGTTCTTTGTGGGCACGCTCGTCATGGCCATATGTAAAGAGTGCTGGTTTGATCCAGTGCTTTTTGATATATTTACCTGGCTGGGATACCTGAACTCCCTCATCAATCCTGTTATCTACACCGTATTCAACGATGAGTTCAAACAGGCTTTCCAAAAACTCATTAAATTCAGACGATGCTCCTGAAAAAACGGATTAAAACTGCAGCTCTTGGAAAACGGGGGCGAAAAAGACAAAGAGAAAACAAGATAATAATAATGATAATGGAAGTACTAAATGTTCCATCTCGTAAACACATGCTAATTGTGATTTGTTTTTTATATCAAACTGCTCCGTGCCATAGCTCTTTAGATACCATATCCTTCATATAGACTTATGCATGCATGCTAAAAAAAGAATTCATTTTGACCCAGAAGAATTGTGGAACTTATCAAAGGGACACTGCTGTTATTTCTTGGACAAAAGCCGACATCAAACAAGGTTTGGTGTAACTGTATAGAAAGAGCAAACTCAGAGGGACTGGGTTTAATCCAGCGGAAATGAAAAGCCATGAAATGTATGTTGTCTTAATCTCTGTGTTATGCTGTATGCTGCTGCTCCCATATAATGTTTCTGTGGTACAGTAAAGTACTTAGAAAGACTGCAAAACTCTAGAGATTCAGTAAAACTGTCACCATATATGCAATTATATTTTAAAGTGGTGTGCGTGTGTGTGTCTGTGTGTGTGTGTCTGTGTGACTGTGTGCAAAGGTAGTTACTTTACTGTAATATATGCGTGTTTGAGGAATGGGGGATTGTCAAGTGTTTGACATTTATACATGCTATTCTCCAGCAAGGCTCGTCTCGTCGTTACAGAGACAGAAATGGAAACAGCATTTTCACTCTGCCTCTGAATTTTAAGTAACAGCCAATGCCATAGCAACAAATAAACCCTTTCAAAACTGTTATGAAATGATGCGCTCGAGCAAAAAGGACAAGGTAAGAGCAAATAATCAGAGTCCCGGCCACTCAGAGGAAATTGAGACTAATTTTTTGCCATTTAATGTGTTTGTTTTCTTCATGTAAATGCTTCTTTTACAGTTATATGAAAGAGTTTTATTGGCAGATGATTGGTACTTGCAGGAAAGGTGATTCACTGATGTTAAAATGACCATGACAAAAGATGAAATGGCTGATTTCAGTGTTTTTAATGGTGTCTTTGTGTCTTCTGGGCTTACATGGTGTAAAAAATGTCTGTAAGAGGTGGAACTCAAAGTTGACAGTGAAAATTAATCTGAATATTTGATAAAGATAAAAGATTTACTGACAAAAAAACAACTTTATTTGATAAATATAACCATCACTCTGTGTGTGCCATTTACCATGAGACAGTTGCATTTGTATGAGCGGTCAGGCCTATCATTTAACACACTGACCCTTCTCTTTCAAAAGGTACTGCAACTAGATTTCTATGGTTTCTATTTGAGCAGCTGTTGAAAATAATAAAATGTGTTAGCCAGGATCTTTAAGGAGCTCTTTACAATATTCAAATCATTAACACATCACCAATTAATTATTTGCTATTTAAAATACAGTAGAGTAACAGCGTCCTGAGCTGAGAATGAAGTCACGCTAAGTCTGTGTGTGTTGTACTCTGAGCTTCTCTGTTTTTTGTTGAGGTAGATCGTCCGGTCGAATGTGCATGTTAGTGCACGTGAATCCCCGTGTGTGTATCCCACTGGCTAGCTCATCGCCCATGCTGTGCACTGCTCATATGGCACTAAATAAGGATGACATGACAGCTCCCAAAAAGTGAAGCCAAAACATCTTGATCACTCCCTGGTGGCTGGCTGCAGTATAAGTCATAAACCAACCCCCTCCATGTTAGTCAGTGAGACATGGCTCAAACTAAACTACATCAAATATAATTTTGCCAAATATGGCTTCTGTCATTTCAGGTAGTTATAATGCTGATGTATGTTCAAGTGTTCATCTGTCTGATAAGTTTGGATTTAATTAGTCATTTAATGCTATAGAAGGAGGGTCTGACATCATGATTGACAGCTGTGTGTGCCAATCAGTGTGCACGCAATGGTGCTGCTCACGATCGGTCGGATGGGTGTATGGGCGAGTACTCTATACTGCGGAGATCTCTACTGCAAAGACTCTGGCTCCAAATGATAGCACCACAGTAAGATAGCAACAGCTGTATTTTGGATATTTGACTTCATTTTTGTGCAGCAGCAGGACGTGGAGACACGTTGTCCATCTTTATGCACAAACTTTGGTCCTGACCAATAGCATCATCGCAGATGTGTGGTACCCGCTGTCCAGTTCTCCCGGGTTAACACTCTTCACTCTATCAACACTGTTGTCCTTGTTAGCACTGTTAGCTACTAGCAGCCAGCTCAGCCACCTCCATGTTGAGAGCCGTGTGCAGACCATCTCTGAATCATAGATATGCTCTGAATATTGTACAGAGCTCCTTTAAAGGGCCAGTGTGTAATATTTGGCATGGTTTATTGTCAATCTGAATCTGAATCTGAATATTCTACCCATTAATATGTTTATATAAGTGTATAATCGCTATAAAATAAAATTCGTTTGGTTTTCTTAGCCTTATAATTATGCTTTTATATATATATATATATATATATATATATAGCAAGGGCCTTGCTTTAGAGAGGTCGCCATCTTGCGCCGCCATGTATGTACGGCAGCCCGAGCGGACAATCCAGCCAGCCAGAGAATGCGTTTCGCGTGTATAAATAAACCAACGAAGACAGCGGGAGGAAGGAAGAAGGAGGAGGAAACAGCAGAGAGTGTTAGTAGTTCGTCGATGGAGAGTAGTGAAAAGTTTGTTTAGTTATAAAGTTTGCGAATGGACCACATTTACCACGCAACAGGAGAGAATGAATCCGAACTGTCATCTGCGAGGAAAAGAAGACGCAACTTCACTCCTTGTGATGCACTCTCTGCGGCGCTTTTCCTCCTGATGATATATCTCCCCAACGATGGTAGCGGTAGCACCGAATCCCATTCTGTGCAGCAAAATGGGAGTGGAGGATTCAGCCTCTCTTCTCGCCCGCTCAGTGTACTCCGGCTCTCATCTGTATGCTCCGACTCAAACAGGTATGGCTCTGGGTCTGTGTCCGCTACAAGAAACTCTTCAAAATCGCGTTCAAAGTGGTCCATACTATACTACTATAGTCCGGAGATATTGCTAGGCTAAATAAACAGCTGAGCTCTGTTTACAGGCTACACTGTCAGTCAGTGTGCGGGCTGGAGGTTGGTGGAGCAGAGAGGGGAGGGGGTCCCCGCTAGGTAGTGTAAACGAGTATGTGTGTATGAAGTGTGTGTGTTACGTTAGAAGAGTCAGAGTTTGGGACAGAGTCTTTTACCCCCTGGAGTGTTACCAGAGTTTTTGGAGTGCTCAAATAAACGGGCCTTTTTCCCGAACGCTACTCTGGTCTCCTGCTTGTGAGTGATCCATTACAATATGGTAACATGGTTTAGATTTCTAAATAAACATTCACCTCGTCGCTAGATAGACCTACTCCTGAAAAACTTGTGTCTGCGCAAGGCTTTTTGTCCCTGCGAGGCCACCGTCATTTACCTGACGGGAGGGGTGAGCGAGTGAGCCATGCAATCTAGAATCTGACCACTGATGTCACTGTTTTCAACCCATTTTACACACTGGCCCTTTAACAAATATTTAAAGCTAATGTCTGTTCTGATGGTGAACAACAAGTAAACAAGTCAGTGTGAAGTGTTTGTGGGATAAATTCATACTGTTAGCCAAATTACAACATTCTGCTTGATATGAGAAAACTGATCAAGTACACTGGGTGTGGCTTATGATTGACACACTGCTGCATAGTGCAAATGTGAAATGACAAACAGTTATGAGGAATGATGAAGTCCTTTTAAATTATCTAATGAAGTCTTTTCATCAAATAATTCTTTTTTATTTAACAAAACAAGCAAAATCCTCAGATCAGTTATTGTATTTTTAACTTAATAAAACTGTCCTCTTTAAAAATGTTAGTTCCACATGTCAGAGACATGTCTCCTGAACACACTGAAACCCCCCAGAAATCATATTTATTTCCTCAGGTGTGTGCAGCAGTAGCAGTTTTTGAATTATTCAGCACCTGAGTTTCCACATCAAATATAAACAGCAACTTTTAATGCAACAGCCATTCAAGGTCAAATTACCCTTTTTTTACTACTCTTAAAGCAGCTCATGTGGTTAGTCATGTGCAGCATATATCCTTAAGGATAAGGAAGACATTGAAAAAAAGAGGTGAAGAAACCTCACTGTGTGAGATATGTGACCTGAATTTCTGTTACATTTGCTGCAAGTTGATTTAGTCCTTCATGTATGGAGTCATCAGAAAATATCTTTTTTACATCTCCGATTTTTATCCAGAATGTACATACTTAAATTTTGAGGTTGAATGTTAAAAGTGGAAACAGATAGCCCATCAACCTCCACTTGCGTTTTCAAGTTGAATTATTGTTCACACTACTGTCACAATGACAACTGGATCGCAAGAGTATTTTGCAGAGCCTAGCAACTACCAACAACACAGGACACACTGCATTTTGTTTTGCACATTTACTTGGGTTTTTCCACTGTCTGCCATTTCCACTAAGGATAGTTACTGTGAAGAACTCACAGTTATGCTTTTCAACTTATGTTTATAGAGCGGTATGTATATATGAAAATGCACGCACAACAGTTTGTATTATATCCTACAAATTAGCGCCCCATGAATGACATTAAAGTTACATAATTGTTAAGTTCCTGTGGTTAGGTTTTAGGAAAAGAAACATGGTGAGGACATACCTTAAGCTCCGTTTCCACCGAGCAGTACAGTATGGTACACTTTTTTTTCCATTTCCACTGTGAAAAGTTGTGGATGGTACCAATGCAACATTCTGTACCGTCCCAATTTTTGGTCCCCCCTCTGTTGGGGTACCTAGCACACAGATCTGGTACTAAAAGTCTGTTGATTGGTCAATAGTGGACAGTCACTCTGCTCAGGGCTGAGCTGTGGCTGGTTTTGTAACCACTGCTTGTACCATGGAGAGTTATACATATATTAGTTAACTGTAACTATCAAATGAAAGGATGTTTTGCTACCTCTTGCAGCAGCTGGAGTCGCAGAAAAAATAATTTAATTCACTAGGCCGACTGCCGGCAACTTTTAAGGTAGAACGTGAACTTGTAATGTTACTCAATACTTGAGCTGACGGCTGGAATCCATCAGCACACCTTAAATTTCACTGTGACAACTTCGACCATTACTTTAGTTTTTATATGACATACACTTTTAGTAATGAGTGGATAAGTCTTTACATATGTTAATTTTTGACTGGGTTATGTGAACTGCATATATTCTAATCCTCACTTGGAGAAAAAAAAGCGCTGCGGAGCGTAGTTCCTGTGGGCTCCAGCAACACTAAACCCCTGAGCTTGCCTGAGAAGGACTAAATGTGCAAACAAGCTATTTTGAAATATCCCACTGAGAGAGACTCTCACTGCAGCCTGGTCTACTTTGTTTTGAAAATGTCTGCTTCAACCCTGGTCTATGGACGATAAATGAGGAGCAGACATTCCTCCGTGTCACCGGTGAAGAGCCAAGATATGCAGCGATTGCTGGCAGAGTAGTGAGTGACAACAACCCCGCCCACATTTAAGGGTACTGTTTGTGGTGGAAACGCTAAACGGGCCTAAGGTCTAGGTATCACATCTGAAGGCTTACTTACCAAAGGTACCATACTGTAAGTGTTTGGTGGAAACGGAGCTTTAGAATGAGTCAAAGTTCACATGGTTCCAAACACGCCTTTCTGTGGAAACGTCATGGGGGAAAGTCTGTGATTCGTGATCTGTCCACCACCCTTCCTTGTTTACTCCCATCAGTGCACTGGTCACATGATCACAGCCTTCTAAAATATGTTGGTTATGCACAAATTACTGGCTCATGATTACATGGGATATGTACAAATTTGGGTGCGTTACTTTTGTATGAAAACAGTTTATGAAAACAGCCTGTTGTCTTTAGTAACGGGAAAACTAGCGATACCTACTGGGGAAAACAAAAGCACTTGTGTTTTGGTTACACCATGGTCGAGCCACTCTGTTTGTGCTGTGAATCAAGCCTTCATTTTCCAGGGGTATTGTACCTGGTGGCAGACAGAGCTGCATAGTGACAGTGTAAGAATAAGAATAAGAATAACTTGATTCATCCCTGAGGGGAAATTCAACCGATCTAAACAAGAATGGTGTCATTATTCTATAGCTAGTACTTGCAATCAACACTTCATAGTAAACAAAAACAAAAAAACAAAAATGTAAAAATGGGACAATACAGGAGTCAAACAGTGGAAGTTGGATAACCTTCACGTTTGTTCAGTGGTTTATTTTTTTAGAAAGGATACAGAAGGGTTCACAGTTCAGTGTGTGCCAGCTGCCTTAAATATCCTGCAGGCATCAGTTCAAGAGGCCGATGACAGGTCACTCATATGAGCCAGTGACTTTGAAATATATTTGATGATTCTTTGTGCAGCACAGTACAATACAGAAATGATGAAGTCACTGAAGAGAAACTGTAACATAATATCATTTCAGTCTGGATTAGAGATGCAGTATAATCTTGGTGTCTTTGCAAGTGACTGTGAGTCCACCGATGCACATCAGACCAGAGTCAACCGTCACCACCTCTAGAGCGAGAGCACCGAGTGACCTAATGGATCTTCACTTGTTTCTGCCATCAATTCTTCATGCCCGTCTCTCAGAGTGCTCGCTGTATACAGTCTTTGAGATAGCCAGTGCTGAATCTCAAATAAACAGGAAATAGAACTGCGGACCAGCTTAGCCACTTACACTAGATGTATTATTAATGTGCAATTTATTTGTTTACATTTCCAAAGAGAGCTGCAGTTGAGCCACTGGCCCCAATATCCTGAAGAGTACGACTCTCATAAGATGTTAAACTATGAATGTCTTTATAGATGTCAAAATATTGGTTGATTGTTAGCCATGCTGGGATCATGGCTTTAAGTCAGTGAGTAGATCCACTTTAGTCCAGACGGAAATATCTTAACTATTACAGGACAGACTGTCATGAAATTTTGCAAAGCCTAGATCGGTGACTCCCACCTGGCGAGCCCCGGTCCAAAAGTGGGTCTTGGGTTCATTCTGAATGGACCGCAGGTGACTGGCAAACATGTCAAATTTGTTAAAAAAAAAAACCACAGAGCTTTACATACAGCTTTTATTTTGAAATGCCGACAACTATTTGACAGAGACAGCAAACTAGCTCTACAACATGGCCAACGCAGGTATGAGACTCAATATATTATTATTATATAATAATATTATCTACCTGGACTTTTAACTAATGAGTAAGGAGAAATCTGGACGCTGTGGCTGGACCAGTTGGGAACCACTGGCCTTGATGCATTCTACTGACTTTGGTGACCCCCTGACTTTTCCTCTAGTGCCACCACTGTGGTTTTGATTCGACAGCTATTTGTTGGCATGCCATAAAATCTGCTTCACACATTCCCTGAGGATGAATCATTGTAACTTTTGTGATCCCATAACTTTTCATGCCATCATCTCATAAAAAAATTTGAGTGTTTTCTAATTCTTGGTTCGTGACCAAATACCTGCAAAACTGACATTCCCATCAGCCTCAGTTGTACTTTGTGTTTAGTGATAATTATCAAATGCCAACATGGTAAACTTAGATGATGACCACGGTAAACATTACATCAGCATGTTAGCATTTTCATTGTGATTATGTCGGCATGCTGACATTGATATCAGCTAACTGTGGAATCTTTGGCCATGTCTTTGATCTGCACTACAAACTGAGTCTTTGGCTAAATCCAAATGTCCAGACTTCAGTGTATTGGCAGATTTGCAGACTTTGTGGACATGTTCCTAGTAGGTCACCAAGAGCTTAGGGCTGTCCAAATCCACCATTCATCCCGTCCTCAGGGGGTCTCAAGTGGACTTTCTGCAGACAGCCTGCTTGGGGTGCAGACTTCACCAAACTTTACTGATTCAATTACCCACAATCCACTGCAATATGGACGTGATGTTATAGTGTTTTCCAGGTGCTGACAAAAAAACCTAAATGAACAAATTATGTATGTGTAAACAATTACTCTATTAAAATGTTACTTGAATTATAGAGGCTGGAAATAATATTCAACCACAACATACAGAAGATATGTAAAGGTATAGGCCAGGGTTCAGCAACCTTTACTATCAAAACCAAAAATGATTTTCTTTTTTTAAATCTGCCTGGAGCCACAAAACATATTATAGCATTGAGGTAACACTGCACAACAAGTCTACATTAGCCTATCAACAAAGGTCTAAATGAGCATTCAAAAATATGTTTTACTGTAAGATAGCTCCTCTGCAGTGGGTAATTTATGATTATCTTGAACTTTAACTTTGCAGCACTGGCAGGGAAAGCAAACAAATCTGTCCACACACTATTAAATTCTGTTTTTCACTCTGAGGTTTTTACTTTTATGGATTTGGAAGAGAGGCTCAAGACTAGCCACCACTGTTGAGATTGACAAAATTTAGAGGAAAAGGCTAAAAGATGTTAAAATGAATAACCATCATTCATTTTCCTGTGATATTTTTTCACAAAGCCACAGAGAGCCGCTGGAGGGGGGCTAAAAAGCCACATGTGGCTCCAGAGCCACAGGTTGCCATCCTCTGGAAGAAGCTACAGAGGTAGTCAAAATGAATAATGCTAGTGCAGCCTACCCTGTAGGCTAAAAGCTGTGCAGTGTAATGCCACATACACAGGCTAAAGGCAAGTGCTGCAATGATCGCCATGTACATTATTTGCATTTGGTTGTCCCTTGAATGTCTCCACAGTGATGAATAAAACAGATCTGAGGCCTGTTTATCAGCGGCTTTAATAGCCTTTCAATCTCACACCCTCGCAGACTTGATGTGATGAGGGGGAACAGGTCACAGTACTGAAGAATGAAGTCAGCGAGGGCTCAGTCAGAAAGTCCAGAGGGTGTACATTTGGATTCTTCCTTAGCTGCTTTTTAGTCGTGCGTTCACACTACATACAAGACAACATAAATGATATTTAAAGCAGACAGCATGCATACTAAATACAGTCGATGCACACAGTATTCCCGTGACGCAGTGCACAAAGGAATTTGAGGAGCAGCTCACAGCTGAAGAAAATGGGTTATTTTATGTCTGTTTGTGAAATTTAATTGGCAGTGACACAACCGACATCTCACATATTGCATTAAAAAAGTAATGTTGATATTCTTGCATGCTGTTAAAACAGTATATATGGCAATTAGTATGTAGGACTTACAGTATAGAGTTAGTATGCACAGTAGTATGGATTTGAGACACAATTTTATTCTCCACATTGTGTCGACATTAATAATGTATGTCCTTATAAAGTAATTTTTAGGATCCTTTGCAATGTAATGTAAATGAAATCAGCCTTTGTACCTCTAAGTAGGACAGAAATAAAAAGGGAGACAGAATGCATTTTGTTTTCCTTTTGACATAACAGCTGCAGCTTTTAAATAAATAATCAAGTGTCATGGAAGCTAATGGCTAATGTAACCAAATTGCATACAAAAGCTAACCCTTGTGCTGTAACAGAATTAATGTTCCCTCCACATCTTAAAGTGGGTCAGTGTTAGACAAATAAAACCTAATTATTCAGTATACCGTGTTAAAGATACCACAGTTAGCCCACCAGATATTGATTTGTGCCTTTGGGATTCACTGAGGCGTCCAAATATGTCTTAGCTAATTAGCATGTGGAGAAGAAATTGAAACAAATTACAATAAAGCAGTATCTGCAAAGTCCCATGATAACAGCTGAGTTGGTTAAGCAATGCCAAGTATTTCATACATGTTGGGTTTGAACCAGGCTGCATGTGTCTCTCTCTTGGCTAAAATGCCAAGAAACTGTACACAAGGGAGCCAAAAGTGGTTCTGTCACTGCGGATCAGCATGGATAGAAGATGGCTTCAGATATCGTTCGGCTGTCTTGAGCACTGAAATCAAAAGGTCAGGATGTACTTAACCTCGCGGGATGGGAACTGTCACTTTCCACTCGTTCTCCATGAAACAGAATTAGGCCCCTGAGACTGAGTCCAACAGACACTGTTAACAAAGTCCAGTCAGAGGGTAATAAGGTGCCACTTCAACATGTACAGCACATTAACTTAGCCAGCTAAAAATATCGAGCCCAACAGATAGATCAAGTCAATATCTGTTACTTTTTGAAAAAATAAAAGTAAGAAGTTGAGACGAAGAGAGCTGCGCTAACACGTAGTAGAGGTCTAATATCTATGGAGCCCTTCTTGGGTCATACAGCAGAAAAAAAACTTGATTCCACCAGACTCCACTGACAAAAACCATCATTTTGGAATATAGGAGTTGCTCGTCTACCGCAGCCTCGATCAGTTAGCTACCCGCCAGCCACTCCCACCTCATCAGCCCAACTCCACTCACCTGTGAGCACAGCTGCAGCTCATCTCCAATCAGCCCAGTATATAAGCCTCTCCAGCTCACTCACTCTTTGCCAGTGTTCTTCGCCCACATGCAAGACTTTTCAACACTCCTTACCTGTCTGTTACTGTTTCTGTCTTTGGCTGTGTGGTGGTTTCCTGCGACGACGCTTCAGCGTGAGTGTTCCCACCTGCTTGCCAGTTTTTTTTTTCTGTCAGCTCCTCAATCCTTCACCTGGTTTCTACTTACCTCCTGCTCGTTCCTCGTTAGCTCTGCTGCATCGTTGGACTGCTCATCCGGTTCTGGACACCTCGCTTTCTTGACCGTGCCATCAGTAAGCCCCTATCTGTCACCTGCCTGCCAGCGGACTAAACTGTTCGGGTCTGAGTACTCGCGTCCTTGTTCTAGGTCCCGCTTCCTGGTTCGGCTCGAACTTGAAGAACAAACAGTTACCTGTGTTTCTCCATGTGACCAAGTGCCTTCTTTGCCTGAGTTTTGTTTTGTTTTTTTTATTATTTTTTTTGCCTTTAATTGACAGGACAGTGTGAAATGGGGAGAGAGAGAGAGAGTGGGGGGAGGACATGCAGCAAAGCATTGCAAGCCAGAATCGAACCTCCAACCACTGCAGCGAAGCATCGCCTCTGTACATGGGGTGCTGGCACTGTCCACTACGCTACCGACGCCCCTCTTTGCCTGTGTTTAATTAAAGGTCATTACCAACTGTCACTGACTTCCAGAGTGCAGCTGCAGCTGGAAAGAGAACAGAATTAATAAGTTTGCCGATTTCTCATGTTGCCATGGTTCAGATCAATTGCCAGCTGTTTTCCTGAAAGTGTTAGCACGACGTCACGGTGATTTGGTCTATATTAAAAGGTATTATTGGTTCTCATTCTATATTCAGTGCATTTTAATCACACTCTGTTTGTTCTTTAGCTCACTACCTAAATGTTTATGTTGCTATGGCAACAAGTGTTAGTTGACGTTAACCCTATATCAGTTTAGATTCATCTTCCAAACAACGATGAAGCCATAAAATTACAGTTCGGCATTTCTGAACAAAACCAATTACGACTACCAACAGCCACACCTTAACAGATGTGTTTTGACAAATTATATTGTGAAAATTAGGAAACTAAAACCTTTAACAACATAAGCATAAGTGATTGTTTATACAAGTCTATGCTGTGTAGAAAAAATAAATCCAAAGGCATGGATTACAAAACAGAACACACATTTATACATTGAGTTTAAAGTGAACCCAGAGGGGCTTTGTAAATATAATGTAGTTACAAATGCTGTACATGTATATATTGTATAATAATAACAGACATATCTACCATGATATCAGCTGTTGGTTTTGACGCTTTGGCATTTTGCACATTGGAGAATTTTTCCTTGTAGGCTTTCTCTAAGAACCCCCTTTCTGACAGAAATCTATTAATTTTAACCCAAACCATGACTGTTTCCTAGTCTTAACCATGAGATCCCTTTCTGGTAGAAAGCACTTGAGGAAAATTTCTCCCAACTGCTGGCATTTTGGCCGTCATCATCTTGGATTTATCAGGAATGACCACATTTGGAAAAGAGGGTGGAGCTGTGGAGGATGAGGGATGGATCTGACTGACAGACTGAGGTGACGCCTTGAAGACAGCCTGTCACTTAAAGTGGCCATGATCTTAATCATGCATAACTTTAAACCTAAGTGAAATGTAAATGGGTGAGTTGTACAGTACATAAATTCAGCCCCACACCATTGTAAAGAAGGCACTTTAAAATGGGGGTCTACAGGGATTGACTGGCTTCTGGAGCCAGCCTCAAGTGGCCATTCGGGGAACTGCAGTTTTTGGCACTTCCACTTTGTCTTCATTCTCAAATCTTCAGAGGTTGCTGCTTGTAAAATATCTAATATTCTTACTTCAAATGTATGCATTTTTTGAAAATGTTAGCTATTTTTATTAACTACATCCTTCACAAAATCCCAAACATCAACATGTCAACATGCTATAAGAGACACACTGTCCAATATTCTTTCTTACTATATCTAGTCTGAGAAAAAAAAGTTGCAGTGGGCTAGAAAGAGGATACAGTATATAAATTATGCAACCGTTCTCAACATGAGATGGAGTGCTGTCCACAAGGGGTTCACATTTTGATTAACAAGCCCATATGCAATCTGACAAGCTTCTCTCCCACCTACACACTTAGACTGCACTCTGTCCATGCATCTAAAACACATGCATATTCAGTGTGGTCTATATGCTTCCCGTGTATACACATCCCCACACACACTCATAAAAACACCTTTTCTAACTCAACATACATGATCGCAAGCATGGGAGATGAATGATTTACGAAGCTATATAAATATTTTACATTTCATGTCTTGTGCAAGACAGTGGATTCAAATCCTGTCTGTTAAGGCACAAAGAAAACATTGTGCAGTCGTAATGAAATGGAAAAACATGCTGGCACCATTGAAATTGGAATTAAATTAATTACACAACACCACAACTACAGCAAAAGAAAAAGAAATCTTTTTTTATAGACTAACAGTGAATTATTCTACTCCAGGGAGAAAATGAACAAGACTTACTGAGGGATAAATAAAACCGCCCTCGCAACATAAACTGAAGTAATCAATCTAGTTAATTAAATTCATGTTCCAAATTCAGAGGGAAGCTGTGATGCTTGAATCATAGCTGCGATACAAAACAAATAAACTAAGTCAATACAGAGATCAGTGTTACCTGTGTATACTCGTACCTTTTTTGCAGTATTGAAAATACAGATGAATAAGTAATACTGATAGATTGTTTTAAAGATGACTTTGTTCTTTTCCCTCTCCTCTGTGTACAGCCAACAGTTTTTCCACACAAGCCGAGAATAAATATTTCATGAGTGGAGCCAGAGCAGTCCATAAAAATATTTGTTTAAAACATGCATGAGCCTCAGACACATTAGAGTCAACCTGTGTCATGTGGCACCTGGTCAGGAGGAGCTTTTTTAACTTGTCATCCGCAACATAAAAGTCCGATGTAAAGTACGCTGCAAGGTCATCACCGCAGTGCGTTTACCAGCAACATTTATGCCACCTATGCAACTTACATCCCCGACTGGCTCCTGGATTTTGACAGCATGGTGAAGCAGGATATTGTAAGAAAGAGTTAAAATCAGAGAGTGCGGGGGAAAGCACTGAGTATTTGCTGATTCCACAAGAAGATTGGACAGAAGGTTAACCAAGCAAGAGGAGCTTGGTTGGCAGGCTGAAGGACTAAAAACATGATAAATAGCTGTAGGGACAGAATTCAGTAGCGAGTAAACGTCTCTCTAGTTATCTCCGAGCAATGCAGAGCCCACTCTTAGCAGTTTTCACTGTAAGATATGATCGCTTGTTTGGATGTCAGAAAAACATCCATTAACCCAGAAGCAGGAGGCTGGAGTCAGTGAAGTATGGTGTAGATATTTGTGATACCCAACAGCCAAACATTTCGATTTAAATTCAGCACTGTGTTTGATTTGAGGCTCTGAAGAGTTACAGGTTGATGCAAAAGATTTTGGTCAACACCTACCAATGATGCCCCAAACCCAAGCAACAGCTTTATTGAAGTTTATTAGCCAATCATCTTTCCTTTCTGTCCCAGTTTAACCAGTCTGAGAGAATGTCAGCACATAAACAGAGCAACAGCCCCCTTGTAAAAGGTTGAGCTGGGGAGTGCCCACTAACTCACCTGGGCTGTGTCCTTGCCGCAGCAGCCACAGGTTTGATTCCAACCCACGTCCCTTTGCTGCATGTCATTCCCTCTCTCTCCCCCTTTCACGCTGTCATATAGCTGTCCTATCAAATAAATGCAATAAAGCCCGATAAAAGTATCTTTAAAAAAACATTCAGCTGGAAACTTTTATAGAAAATAACTATTTGTCATATTTGCTGAAGCTGTCACTATATCCTGACAGTGAGTGATAGATGAGACAAATAATCTGTGAAAAAAACCTGTTCCTCTTCCTCCTCCTAGTGCTCCAAATGGCATTTGCAAGAATCCACCGCACCTGAACGAAAACAAACAAACAGAACCGAGGAGTCTCTAACACACGATATAGATGATGTACTTTATTTATTAATCCCCGAGGGGAATTTCAGATTTTTTTCACTCTGTTGTCATATACACATACATACATGCATTCAACACAGAGATGTTACAGTGAGGGGGCTTTCTTGGACGTGTGCCCAGAGCAGCTGGGGATTCAGTGCCTTGCTCAAGGGCACCTCAGCAGGTGGCGAACTGGCACCTTTCCAGCTACCAGTCCACACTCCATACCTGGGACCCTCCAGTTGCCAAGCCAGTTCCCTATGGACTGAGCTACTACCACGCCTGGAGGTTGTTGTGTCATACTGCAGAGTACATTACAGAACAGTGCCAGCGACTGCACATCTGGATGATGCTATCCCATTCTGTTTTGCATTCTAAAGGCTCATTTATGCTCAACGTTAAATACGGATCCGGATACGGACGGAGCCTTCTGTCCGTGCTCTGCGTTCATTTCGTCCGTATTTCTGCACATTTCCATAAAGCTTACGGATACGGGCCAAACGGAGCAGTACCACAGGGAACCGTGGGGGCAGTGTTGCTGTCACTACCCGATACGTAGCTCTAGTGAGACACGAAGAAGAAATAACAATTCAATTTCTCTCATCGGCAGTACTAGAGAAAAGAATTCTCCGTCCTCCAGTCGCGATGTATTTAACGGCCTCACCGACCACCGCCTCCTACAACGCTGCCTCTGTTTTTGTCTTTTATGCAAGAGGTACATTATCAATATCTCCTCCACAGTCGCCATGTTTGTTTCTGAGTTTGTTGTTGTCATAAACTTTTGACGCTGGGCTGCCTCCTGGTGGATATATTGGTTAACATCCATGCCAACGTAAAGGGCGCATGGAAGTATGTGGGCAGTGACGGTAACATCGTTTGAAACGGACGTTTATATTTTCGTACGTAAAGGGAGCATAAATGAGCCCTAAGGCTGCCTGAAAGCAGCGGGGATAAAAAACTGGCCTCGGGTGTGTTTCCTCCTCATTCCAGTCATCAACATATCTGGGTGCTGCCTTTGTATGCGCGTTAGTATGTTGAATGTTTTTCCATACACATCCCCTACAACAACGGAGCAACGCCAGCACACCACACATCTTCTTATGCATCACTCTCTCTCTGTTGCTGTTGCGTCCGATCCACACACTGGGAACAGGCAGACTGGTCTTCCAGCTCCACTGTGTTAATTTGCGCTCGTCATAGCGATTAACTCGCATGCCATTCCATTTATTGTGCTAACCTCAGCATTTGTGTGATGTGTCTCATATGATTGGCCAAAAATATTTATCCCTGTCTCATAATTGATCAGACTTTGCCTGCCTGTCCCTGTGTCCAAGGCTACTGGTTTCTGACTTTACTCTCATAGATTTACGCATTTGATGCAATTCAGGACTTGATTAACTCCAGATGGGTTACCTGGGTGAGGGGATCTGATGTTGAAAGACCCAAAACCCCCTATGACCCTAGGAACATCGATGATGATCCATCCTAGAGATATATCTTAAAACCTTACGACTTTATTCTCAAAATCTAAGACTGTTTTTTTTTTCTTTATGGCCCTTATCCTTCATAGTTTTCAATATGAAACCACTTTATGAAAAAAAACAGGAACACAGGCCTTGAATCATGCAAGAAAATGTTTGTATTGTTATCACTAAATGTTACTCTTCTCCCGGAGGTTTGCTTGTTCAAGTTTTTAAAGCCAGCCTCACCAAAGTCTGTTAACTGGACAAACTTGTTCTAAAATGAAAAGTTTTGACAGTACAGTATTTGCAGAGCACTGTTACACAGAGGCAATGTATACTTTGCTAAGAGGCTTCTTCTATCCTATTTCTATCTCTGACACTTTCAACACACTTTCAAAGCAAAACTTCCCCGGCCCATTTGCAATCAATTTGGATCCGTTATCCTTTGAAATGGGTTCCATAAAAGCTCCAGATCTTCGAGTAAATATTCAGCAAGCACTCCCTCAGAGAGCTCTTTGTCCCTCTTTATCCTCTTTCTCCTCCTTCATATAGCTCTGCAATACAGCAGTTTAGACTTGTCTCATGTGCGTTCCACAGGGAGAAGTCCCACGATGATTTTTATTAATCTTTAAAGCAAGACAATAGGAAAAAGAGCGCAAGAGTGAAAGCAGATAATGTGTGAATCGATAAAATATGCATATAGGTTAGAAAATAGGGTTTTTTAGTGACAGTATGGAGCTGCCCAGAACTAAAGCTGTGTTCAGGTTGCACTGTATAATGTCAGCCTTGCAGTTTTACATTACCTTGACACAATTAGCCTTTGATATTCTCTTCTTTGGGTGACTGTGAGGTGCTGGACAGGAAAAGGTCAGGATATTAAAGGTGACTAAAGGTCTCTGTAACATTTTGGTCGCTGAGGCTTCAGCAATTAGCAAACACATGACAGGTAAAGCCTTTCATAAAGGAAATGGGCAGTCACTATGGAGGGACAGATTAACCTTATAAACCCTTTTTGTAAATACACTTGTGTGTTTACTCGGTAAGAGCAAGTGGGGGATTGGTTCAGAAAAAAAGAAATGTCAGGTACCATAACAACAGGGAGAGATCCTGAAACTGAATATACCTTTCATGTACTGACCTGAGAAGACAAGCTGCGTGTGCAGGTCACAGATGCAGACACACGAAGACAGACCGATGCACAAACATAAGCAAATGGCTGCCATAACAACTCCTGCCGCTCACAACAATGTTAATCATGCCGAGGAGCTCTTGGCAGAGAAAATGCAAGGTTTTAAAGTGATGGGAGAAAACAGAAAGGGGGAGGGTGAAGGAAACACACACACACACACACACACACACACACACACACACAGCCCAGAGGTTGTCTGTTCCAGTCAGTGATCTATCTAGTTTAGAGCAGATGAACCACAGTTGAACCCAAATGGAACGAGGCATAGCGATCATCTTTATTTAATGAAGAATTCATTGTTCAAATTTAAGATGTTTTTAAAGCCTGTGCATCCAGAGTTGGGCAATAAGCAAATAAAATAATCTTTAAACTTTTTTTTTTTTTACATTTTTATTCATACTGTTGTTCTGTGACTAGAAAAGATGTGCTCTGAACCCACTGTCATTTTAATTATGACCTCCAGGTAGGTACTTTATGTAAATAGCCACACTGAAAGACAGATGTGTAACACTGAACACCTGGGTCTGCAACAAAACAAATACATGTCTGCTCTAACGGTATTAATGAAAAGGAATGGTGCAAAGAAGACATCAGCCCTGTGATCCGTATCTTATTAAAACAAGAAAAGATCCTGTGATAATGAGGAAAGATTTCATTAATTATTCAGAGGCAATTTTATTATTGACAAATCTTCACATCAAAAGATAGTCATACACAGTAGCATAAGAAAGTTATGACTGACCCGAGTGGAGTGCACGCTATCATAGATGTATTGTCTTGACATTGGACAATATCAACCAACACATTCTCACTCCAACCTCGTCACATATTTACATGCTTGGTCATGGACTTTCAACGACCACATACGACGTGCAAGGTACCCTGGGTGCGTTGGCTGTTGACGTTCTGGGACACTGTGTCAAGTTCTGCCTGTTACATGCATTGTCTTCTTTCAAGATATTCGTTTACATATGGTCTCTTTGAAGATTAACACACTATGTTGGTACAACACTGCGAATTAAGGTTTTTTTCCTTCAGCAACAAACACACTAGTCTCTTACACAGACACCGATGACGTCAGCACTCTGGCTGACTCTGTCATCTGTGGACATTCCCATAAGGGAAAGTTGTAATAGAACTAGCTCTGGCTCCCAGCGGCAGTGATGTGATTGGATCCAAATCCGTGTACTTCCTCGACCAACGGCTGATTAGCTTTGCCTTACACCCGCCTACACCGGAATTGCTGTTTCCCGAATTGTTGTCTGTAGTACAACATAAAAGGAAGTGTTCAGTGCATCGCAAGTAGAGATTAAAATGGATATGATTTCATTTGATTCAACTTTATTGCAGAGCTGCAACGTCTCTTTTACATGTAACATACGTGCCGTACCAATGGCAACGCCGTCACGTGGTCTGGATATCCCCGCCCATTTCTATTACAAAACACAAGACGAATGTCCCCAGACTCCCGTTCCAAAGTAAGGGAGGCTGGTCACGCGAGACTTCAAACACACATGGTTGGGTTTCGGAAAAAGAACAGGGTTTGGCTTTAGAATCTCACGGGACGTGAACACCGCTCTCTTGGGTTAAGGTCTGTGTTTGTTGGACCCATCCACCTGCTCCCTTAGCTTCCTCATTGTCCCGCCATGTTTCCCCCTGATGCCACCAGGTGCTGTTAAACTATAACGGCAACACGCCACGTATCATGCCGATGTTAAAGGATAGCTGTTTTTGTTGGTTTCTGGTCACTGCCCAAGCACCGGATTTCGACGACTTCAGAGTGAGACATCAACATACATATTACCCAGCAATCATCATTGCATATCTGACAAAATATCAAAGAACATAAGAAATTAATCATTTAGTTGATCAGTTTTTATAGTCTATTTGTAGATTTTACAGCTTATGTAGGATAAGCATATCATTTCCTTTCAGATAGCTACTGAGTATTTAAAAAGTTAAAAAGAAAAAAGAAAACCATGATGGGTTTGCCTTTTTGAGGACATATACACCAAATGGCACTATATTTAAATTAATAATATTTGTTTTTATCATTAATCTTTGAACACAGGTATATGGTGGCAATCTGAGTCACTTGCAAGGGTCCGCCCTCTCTCTACGGGCCCCTCCACCCCAAGGGCCCCAGTGCAATCACATCGCTTGGACTATCTATATTTACACCCCTGGTCATACATTGGAAACATGATTTTAATATAAAATATATAAATCTCATACTAAAACCAGGCAATTTCTTTACAACCATATTATCCCCCTTTAATGGAAATTATACATTAATAATAATGTATGAAAGATATATTAATTTCAGTTTAAATTTAAATTGATTTATTTGTCACATGAAATTATGAATACAAATTTAGTGAAATGTTATCATGTATACAATTTGTGCATTGAAATGAAATAATGAATATATGTCTATGGGGGCGGGAACTCAACAGAGAGAGAAAGGGCAATTATCTGGGTGGCTTTAATAACTATCCTGGCCTTATTTTTGCAGCGTCTGGTGTAAACATCCTTTAGGCAGGGTAGAGCAGCAGCTGACTGAACCACTCTCTGCAGGGCTTTGAGGTCCTGTTTGCTGCTTTTTACGTACCCTGCAGTGATGTTCCTTGTCAGAACACTCTCAGTGGTGCAGCAGTATTTGACGTAATACCAGGAATTGCCTCAGATGTCTGTGGTGACACAGTTTCTGCCTTGTCTTTCTCACCATTGAGTCAGTATGATGCATCCAGGTCAGGCCCTCAGTAATGTGGACCCCAAGGTATTGCAAACTGTCCATCCTCTCCACAGAGGACCCGTTGATATTGAGGAGGCGTGTAGTTCCTTTGCTGCTTCTTCTCCAACTCCACTGTCATCTCCTTAGCTTTACTGACATTCAGGAGTAGATTGTTATCCTGGCATCATCAGTTCCTGTGCTTCCATCAGGTTCATTGTTATCTGTCGTCAGCAAACTTAATGATGGTGTTAGAGTCAGAAGAGATTACAGAAGGAGGCTGAAAACGCAGCCCTGGGGTGCTCCGGTGTTAAGGATGAGGGTGGAAGAGGTGTGTCCGCCCACTCTCACCCCCTGGGGTCTGCCTGTGAGGAAGTCAAAGATCCACATGCACAGTCCTGTGTTTAATCACAGCTCCTCGAGGTTTGTAATGAGCCTGGAGGGAACTATGGTGTTAAATACTTAGCTGCAGTCAATGAACATCAGTCTCATGTAGCTGCTTTTCTTTTTGAGAAGAGATAGGCTCATGTGGAGGATGTGTGCTATAGTGTGCTCTGTAGATCTGTTGAAGCAGTAGGCAAATGATAGTGGGTTCAGTGTGCTGGGTAGTGAGGAGAGGGTGTAATCCTTAAACCAATCAAAGCACTTAATCACTACATAGGTGAGTACATCTGGGCGGTAGTCATTCAGACAGATTAGACTTTTTGTATTGGGCACAGGAACGATTGTGGACTTCCTGATACACATGGACATGAAGAATTGAGTCATGGATATTTGGGTAGCTTTGGTTTAATCTTGGTCCCATATGTGTGATATGTTTTCCCAACTTTAACAAAATTAGAGAATCCTCATTTGAAGTTTGTGCAGTTCGTGTTCAAAGCCATTCCTCCTCCTTCCTTTAATGCCATTATGCCGTGTCCTCTTCTTATGTCTTTCCTCACTTGTCTTGTTGGATGTTGGCAATAAGTGCCTCAGTTGCAGCTCAAATTCAGTTACAGTAGGACTTGTGCCATCAGTGGTGGGCTGCAACTGCACTGCTGAGTGGACAACCACAGTGATCCTCCTACACTGTCCAGTGACAGCTCCAATAATACTTACTTCATAGCTCCTCCAGGAATAAAAAATGTCTTGTTATTCAGACTTACACTGCAGCAGTTTTGTCAATCAAAACTCACAACAATGCCCACAGAGGGGTTTGTTTCTTTTTCTATATATATTTTAAGAGTTAACAAGTTGGCCATCTGTCAATCAAGTCAGAACATGATGAGGTATGTGCTAAGGATTGTTAAAAGCTGGAGGGGGGATCTACTTTACTGTGTTAATTACATATTTATCTGTGTGTAAAACTAAGAGTCAGTATCTATGGTAGCAGCCCTTTAGCGTGTACTATCATAGATGTATTAAAGAGAGCTGGATACATTGCCACACCAACAGATCTCAAATTGAGAACCAGAGACAAAACATTTACTGATTTTCCCAAGCATAACAAATGATTGTTTTTAACTGGAAGAAAACTATTTTGGCTCAAGAACATGGTGCATTGAACGTCGGTGGAGAAAATAACATACACCTGGAAAATCAAACTGGGTGTTTCTGAGAGAATGTGGAAACAATTAATGATTTTATAAAGAGTGGAGATAAAGGGGAACCTCTCCAGGAGGAAAACTCAGGACAGGATACTTAAATTATTTAAATAGTGGTAGGGCTCAGAAGGGGATGGACGCATGTTTTGAAAATTTGTTGGAATAGTGTGATTTTTTTGACCTTCTTGAAGAGATGGTCTCGGTCCTGTTACAAACAAACTCTGGTGCGGTTCGTTTGTGGTGAGAATGTGTTCAGACCTCGATCTGAACCAACTGCAGTCACATGACACATTGTTTGGGTTAAACATGAGCATGTTACAGTCCTGGAGGATTATTAATGTGCACCTCCTCCTGTACTGCCTTAATATGCACATTCAGCACATCTAATGCATCAAAACATTGTTTTCTAGTTGGAGCCGCGCCTCGTTTTCAAACTGTATGGTTTGACTAAAATGAACAATGACAGCAATATAGTCCACGATGAGCAGCGCTAAAATCAACCTGCGTAGTTGTCCCTCCATTGTGACATTAGAAAGTGTCACATTTATCTTGCAAGTGTACTCTTCTTCAACGTTTTGTTTACTTCCTGGATTTTTCCTGCATGGAAATTCTGACCAATCAAGAGCAGCTTTCTCACACAAGGCATTTGATTTGGTCCACTTGTAAATGCTGCCGTGAGAACACGAACCAACTCTAGGCAATTATGCATCATTCAAACCAAAGCAAGACAACTGTAGGTCTGAAAGCACCCTTGTGTGTGTCTGTTTGTGTGTTGGGGGGGTATTTGTTAAAGTTAATACTTGAGCTGTAACATCTTGCAAAAGTGAAAAATCAATAAAGAGATTATTTAAAAAAAAAAGGAGAACTGGATACCACATTTAAATACAGCACCCCATGTCTTCCTGTAAACATTGATTACGTAGTGCACTCACCAAAAAAGTCTCCACAGGCCTCCTACACTGGCAAACACACACACACAAGTCAGACAATGCACATGATTGAAGTAAAATTCTAACAATACATATATAATTAGTAGAGTAAGTTTTGTTTTCTTCCTCTGCACCCTCCCAACTTTTTGGACAGAAATGCTCCAAACAATTCTAAAAGTCTGGCGTTCCCTTCTGTCCAAGTAGTGCACACACACTCACACAAAACACACAGGCAACTGTCAGAGCATTATTACTTTGTCTAAAGGGCACCAGATACCCTTCAAGAATTCTCTCGCTGCCCAACTTTGCCAGAAAAATAATTTCATCCCAATTTCCTATCTTTGTGCTGCAATACAACCATGGGGTGAGATGAAATGCTTGAGTCATTTCCATACTTGCTATAATGCCTGCAAAGTAACAGTGGGACTAATTAGTGAGGAGTGGCAAAACGAAAAAGTCTGGTTTTCGGCACATTTTGAAATACCCCATTAATGTCTAATTATGCGAATCCATACCTGGCAGGAATCACATTTTACATTTCTGAATGTGTGCCTTGAGCTGAGACGCAGTGTCCAAAAAAAAGTGCAGCGATAAAAGGTTTTAAGCATGAATTAACAAAACCCTAATTAGCAATCGACAGCTCCCACACATACGGTAATGTGCAATTATGTAATTATCCATTCAAAAAGCTGCTTATTTACAGGCAGATGATTGATGTGAAAATGCTTCAAAGTATTACTCCTCTGTTGATGGTTTATATTCTCTATCTTCAAACCTGCCAATGCACAGCGTCATCTTTTCCGATCTCTCTGAGGTCCTAATGTCAAATTCAAATTTCTCCTTCTGCGGGATGATTTTGTACTTCATGTCTAGTGATGCAGCCTCTCCAGACATGAAGCTGCATTTCTTTTTTTGTGGCGTTCGAGTACATTTATAGGTCAAGTTGGATGGTATCTGATTTGAGGCACGAGCGCAGCCTTTTATCGATGTGGAAAAGCTGGCCTTTCTGTCAACCTCTGTCTCGGTCTCCAGCCGTCTGTATTCCCCAGATTAGCCCAGGCAGCTGGCTCATTTTCTGACCCGAGTAACTCACCAGCAGAGAGGAGCTGAGCCGAGGCAGAGAGAGGATGCGGAGGATCGAGTGAGGAGGAGATAGGACGAAGAGAGAGAAAAGCCGGTCTGAGATAGAGAAGAGAGGGGTCAGTGTGACCACTGACTGACAGAGAGACGGAGCGTTATTTCATTTCAGAAGCTTTACAGCGGGACTTTATCTCTAATGAAATGTGGAGTATGAAGCCAAGGTGAAAACATTTCTTTTTCTTTAATACTTTACTTTCAGTTTTCAATTTTTCATTAAAAACAAGACAAAGAAAAGTGGAACACAGAACAGAAAAACACAAAAAAATACATAAATAATCTTTCAAAAATGTCACAAAAGTAATATGAGTAAATAAATCAAGGTTGGACTTGGCAAGTTCGACTCGGGAGTACAAACTCCCAAGGACGGCTGCCATTGCTGAACCTGCACACCTGATCCACATCTACAATCAAGCACTGCAGAATAAAACCCCGGCTCAGACATCCAGACTCTGCCAGATTGTTCAGTCTCCTCTGCAGTACAGACATCCAGGCCTACTTTTTTTAACACTTTGTCCTTTTGTACTTTTGGACATGAATTCCTACTCTGCTCTGTGTCTCACGTTCACCACGCCAGTCAGCCTCAACCATAACCCACCACATCCAGCCTTGTTCTCGTCTCCTGCCTCCGGATTTGGACTGCTCTGCCTTCAGCTAATCTGCCTGCTCTGCTTCGCCAATCCCTGCCCACCTCTGCCATCATTTCATTCAAGCCTTCAGCTCCACTTCTTCAAATTACAATAAACTGCCTTTAACCATTCCCTGTTTTCTGGTTGTGTTTGCATGTGGGTCCTAAGTCAAACTGCCACAACAGAATGTCTCTGAAATAGGCTTTTGGGAGCCACTCCAAAATTGCAGTCCAAAAGTTGTATAATGTCAGACAAAACCAGATCTATGTGAGTGATCCTACAGCAGAGCAGCACTGATCTCACTTAGGAGACACTGATGAGAAGATGTGGTTCAGTTTTCAGTTAATACAGTCTATGCATCACCTTGTCCTGGATTAACCTGTAACATTAATTAATAAGACAACAGTGAACCCTGGACTTTGCCATTTCCCAGAAATCTGCTGATATTGGAGTTCAGGTCACTGGCCCTAACAAGATCTGAAAAAAGTTAAACAGTTCACACATTTTTATACCAGCTGCTTGAAATCCGGGGGGAGCAAGAGATTTTCAAGAAAAGGTAGGGTAGTGGGGGTGGACTGAGATTGTGGGCACTCTTCCGTAACATAGTGTCTGACTTGAAAATGGGAATTTGTAAGATCGAACTTACTACTTAACTGAATAACTGATGCAAAACGGCCATCGATGTGCAGATCTAATAATAATAATAATAGATTTTA
Source organism: Epinephelus lanceolatus (assembly GCF_041903045.1). NCBI lineage: Eukaryota > Metazoa > Chordata > Actinopteri > Perciformes > Serranidae > Epinephelus > Epinephelus lanceolatus. The sequence continues at coordinate 24,867,745 of NC_135748.1, forward strand.
TTTATAACGCACTTTACATTTGAATACAAATCTCAAAGTGCACAGTACAAAGGCAAATAAAAGCAACAATAACAGTAAAATCGAGCAACAGAACAAAACAATAAAAACAGTCAGCAGATAAAATCAGATAAGATTAGTCAGAATAGGCTTTCTGAAAAAGGAAGGTTTTGAGTCCTTTTTTAAAAGCATCCATCGACTGTGGAGCCCTGAGGTGGTTGGGGAGGGCGTTCCACAGACGGGGAGCAGCAGCCTCGAAGGCCCTGTCGCCCATGGTCTTGAGCCGAGTCCTGGGCGGGCGCAGACGGTGCAGTTGGCCTGACCGGGTTCTGGCTGAGGTAAGTGGGTTGAGGAGTTCGGTGAGGCAGGTGGGGGCTACACCGTGCAGACAGTGATGGGTGTGAAGGAGGATTTTGAATTCGATGCGGAGGTGAACGGGGAGCGAGTGCAGAGTGTGAAGGATGGGGGTGACGTGCACATGTTTACTCTCATCAGGACCCGAGCAGCGCTGTTTTGGACATATTGGAGCCTTTGTAGGCTCTTGCCCGGGATCCCGATGAAGAGCGCGTTACAGTAGGCCAGCCTGGAGGAGACAAAGGCATGGACGAGCCTCTCTGCTGCAGGACGAGAGAGAGATGGCCGGAGTTTGGCAATATTACGGAGGTGAAAGAAGGAAGTCTTGCAGATATGGTTGATATGATCGTCAAAGCTAAGATGGGGGTCAAACCTGACTCCCAAATTAGTCACGGAAGGAGAGAGGGAAAAGTTGTGGCCGAGAAAAGAGACGGAGGAAATGTGGGAAGAACGGAGCTGGTGAGGGGTGCCGATATGAATGGCTTCCGTTTTGGAGCTGTTCAGCTGTAAGAAGTTTTCACTCATCCAAGCCTTTATCTCCTCCAGGCAGGAGTCCAGTTGAGTGACAGAGGAGGAGGAAGTGGAGGAGGGGGTGACCTTGAGGTAGAGTTGTGTGTCATCAGCATAGCAATGGAATTGTATTCCATGCCTGCTGACGACACGACCAAGGGGGAGCATGTAGATGGTGAAGAGGGTTGGACCGAGCACAGAGCCCTGGGGGACCCCACAGACAGACAGATCTAAGAGAGTTCTGATACCCTTTCTCCTCAGACACCCCATCTAACTGTCCAGCATGAATGATGTGGCATTTGGTGAGCCACTTTTATCTGATTTCAAAATGAAAAACTTTCTAAAAGTTAAATTATAATCCAATAGTTCCCCACTCACTGATATTATTGGTAAAAAAAAAAAAGATGTATTTTGTTTTGTTTTGTTTTGTTTTACTTTTTAACAAATTGAATTCATAATTATTGTTGCTGTGGATTTCAAGAAGATTAGCATCAAAAACATCCACCTCAGATGTAAGTCTCATAGTTCTAATTTCTTTTTTTATGACAGCAAAACCCTCAACAAAGTCATCTCACAGCAGACACAGCTATACCATCACAAGCGTTCTCCAGGAGAGTGACTGCACAGAGGTATACTGCTGTTTCAAATGACTGCTGTGTGAATATATGTTATTATGTGTGTATTTTACTTGAAAATTGTCTCCATCCGAATGCTTATGTGTTGCCATTAAGTGGAGGAGTAGAAGAGACCAGGTATGGCTGTAACAGCGCTACTTTCACCAAGAATAGATTATCTAAAATCCTGCAATACATTTATCATATGGCCACTTCCTTCCTGACCTTGCATTTTTGAATATCATAGCTGTGTGTATGCAGAAGTATGCAGATTTCACTGCCAAAACACTAATTATAAAGTAAAAATAATAATAATAATTTGTTGGATCGACTCTATATTTTCATTACTGATACTGTAAAAGTTAGAATTCTGTAACTTGCACAGGGTTAGAGCAACCCAGTTGCTAGCAAAAAATGTTGGCATCACCTGCAAAACACAGATAATGTGTAGTGGATATGTTGAAACTCTATGTCTCAACAATGCTGTGGTTAACATGTGGCTAGGTTTAGGCACAAAAACCTATTTGTTATGGCTTAGAAAAGAACATGTTTTGGCTTAAAATACCTGATTGTTGGGGCACAGTCCTGGCAGGAAATAAAGCAATGACTCTGTCACAAACAACCACTTTTTATGCCACTATCCTGGCAGGAAATGCAGCAATGTTTTGGTTAAAAAAAACGCTTTTCATGATCCTATTCCCACTGAGAGAAGAGCCATGGGTCCCTAAAAACACCCACGTTTGGTGCCTAACAAGCCAATGGAAACGTTGCAATTACTCGCTAAAAAGCAACTGGATTTGTTGTTTGCTGGTATAGAACAAAGGTCTGCAGCTTGGCAGTTGTCTCACATAGGTAACACATCATCCACCATCTCCTCCACCTCCAGTTGACAGCTCATATATAATGTCACTTTAAAAACATTGATCACATATGTATGAAACATGCAAATGTAACATATTTGTGGTTTGCATTTCATCTTTGCTCACTTCAAATCATCATGCGGGTGCAGCCTTTGAATGCATATTTAAGGGATGTAACTACCGTGACGTCACCCATTGGTTTGTGGACTCTCATTTTGAAGCCTCGAGTTCAGCGTTTCAGCCGTTGCCATCTTGGTTTTTTGGAGCCAGAAGTGACCATATTTTGGCAAGAGAGTGGCGCTGTAGAGGAGCGAGGTGTGGATCTGACTGAGAAGCCGAGGACACTGTCTGCAGATAGCCTGTCACTCAAAGCAGCCTGGCAGCCTGGCCTTAATTATGGGCAGCTTAAAACTGTCATAAAATTGAAATGTGTAAGTTACAAAGAAAAATTCATCCCCCATACAGATTTCATTAAGGGGAAAATTAGTCATAGTGACCAAAACTGTTTTTTGCACCAGGCTGTGAACACGTTTATCTGTGCTGTACATTTTAACATGGGGGTCTGTGAGGACTGACTGGCTTCTGAAGCCAGTCTCAAGTAGCCATTCAAAGAACTGCAGTTTTTGGGACTTCTGTGTTGGCTTCATTTTCCAGCTCTGGAGTTTGCCGCTTGGCTGCAGCTCACTAAATAATAGCTGACAGGGTCAGGGATGGTTGTGACACCTTTTTAAAAAGTGCTACAACTGACCCCAAAAACCACTAAACACATTGCATCTGTCTTACTCATTTTTTCAGTCTGCTAGGAGAGTTGGTGAGAAAACCTGACAGGGATGTACCTGCATGTGTACTAAAGTATGCGTCAGATGAGGTGAGGCGGAAAAGACAGTAAGGTCAGTCGCCAAAAAATACTTTATCTGCCATGTGACTTTGAAAAGATACTGCAAGAAATAACAAAACCTCAGAGGAAGAGGATCAGCAAAGCTGCCCTGTGTGGGCGATCACTGCAGTCAAAAAGTCTCCAAAGCACAGCGAGAGGATGTGTTGACTGGTTACTTGACTGAAGCAGACTTGTGTTTTGGATTCACTCCACGTGAGGCACTGAGCATCTGGCAGGTACAGGTTTGCAAGTTAGACTTCAGTGGGTGTATTTTTTGTAATTGTGTAATTTTTAATTCACCACAAGAGAATCTAATTCTCACTTTTATTTTGGTACAGTTTACCCTGGCAGAGGGGCAGGTTTTAGTGACATAAATTTCTGGTGGTGGTACTTTGGTACTGTGTTCTTGTCATATTTTGCTGTTGGCAACGCCAACGCAACGCCAGGGGGCAGCCTTTTGCATTGTATTTTGACACTGAGGGGGTTAATTTTTAGGTTTAGGCAACAAAATTATTTGATCAAGGTTAGGAAAAACACTGGGCTTTAAGGTGCAAAAACATGGCTCAAAAGGCAGCCACGTGTCGCTACAAAATGTCCTGCTTTGAGTGGCACAAATGTTGCATCCGAAGTTGTTGATTAATGGTCTTGAACACCAGTTATCTTGGTCGAAGTCAAGGGTTTGTTTGACCATCCACCTCCTTTCCCATCCTGAGCAGACTTTCACACTCTGGGCATTGAATAATGACACATGGCGGCACAGTGGTGTAGCGGTTAGCATTGTCGCATTACAGCAAGGGGGTTATTGGTGGGGGAGCTCCTCTGTGTCTGTGTCTTCTGTGTCAGCGTGGGTACTCCAGCTTCCTCCCACAGTCCAAAGACATGCAGGCTAATTGGTGACTCTAAATTGTCCGTAGGTGTGAATGTGAGTGTGAATGGTTGTCTGTCTCTATGTGTCAGCCCTATGATAGTCTGGTGACCTGTCCAGGGTGTACCCCGCCTCTCGCCCAGCGTCAGCTGGGATAGGCTCCAGCCCCCCCCACAACCCCCAACAGGATAAGCAGTTACAGAAAATTAATGAATGGGTTTACCTTGGAGTGCGTCACACACAGATGCTAAAAGGTGCCCCCAGCGACATTATAATGATGCCAGGGGCACTGTTAAAGAAGTGCATTTTGAGGCCCTGGGAGTGAAACCAGGCTGAGATGGCAGGTTTTGACAAGAAAAAGAACGAGTGGAATAGAAAACACAAATTTGAAAACACAAAACTGTCCATTGTGATTCTGAGAAAAAGTGGAGTTCTCTTTAAAAAAAATGTGTTTTTGCCTCCGCATCTGAGGAGACAGACACATCCTGCCATGATATCTTCCAGATAAAGCTGTGAAACATAAATTGACTGTTGTGTTCTCAGAGCTTACATAAAATCAACCTGTTTCCTGTAATTCATGTAAGACAATATTTCAGTCACTTTAGCGACAAATATGTGTGGGAATTTAAGACCTGTCAACCGATCAATCACTGCAACTGCTGGTAAAAAGAATAAACACAGCAAAGAAGCTTTAATATTACACCATTGCTTTTCTTTGGTAATCTGTGTCTCCTGCAGGAGCCTGCAGTCAGGGGGTTCGTTATCCTAATTTGTTGGCGCCTGTTTAGGTCTCTATCAAGGTTACAAATGCTAGCATCTTTTCATGGTCTGTCTCTTCCTCTCTACTGCTGTAGGATCCACACCGTTAGTTTGGTCAAACATTTCATCCATACATTTCACACACCATAGTTATGTTTGTTTTTACTAATAAAATACTTAACTGGCATTTTAATTTGACTGGTCTTCCCTCCTTGTCACATGCGATGAGCCAGTTTGTGACAATATACAATGGTATTAAAATCTCTTGCTAAAAATAAACCAACATAGAGATTCTTCTTTGCGAGTTTAGAGCGGATATTAATGTAGAACTCTCTTAAATCTGAGCCATTACTACTCTCGTCCTTTCCTCTCTTGCTTTCCCTCCTTTAATGAACTGCCAGCTGCAGCTGTGACAAGCCTTTTCAATCCTCTTTCTTATTTTATATAGTAGATAAAGGAGGTAAAGACAAAAAAGAAAAGGAAGGTCTGACCCACACAGAGGGGATTCAGATACATTGTTGACCCAGCAATACAGTCTTCAGATTTCGTCCGGAGTGATCCCTTTTCTTGCTGCAGCAGGAACCTAAACTCCTGAGCAAGACGTACCTACAGCTGTCCCTGTCACTACAACCAAAGCCAACAAACCTGTGTTGGAATAAACGATGCATTGAGATGACAACTGTAGCTGCAGACAATCAATCTGTCGGAGCAGACAGAGGCAGTCAAAACAGAAAACAGCAGGTGCTGAGTGAGGAAACTTACAGAGCACAGCGTTTACCCTGACCCTGTACATACTGCACTGTACAGTAATTGGGGGTTTGTCAAAGGGATTGTGTTATGTGTGAGACGATGTTTGTGCGTGCTAGTGCTGGTCTGTGTCTGTCTTGCAGGCATGCGTGGGCGCGCAGATGCTATTACAAAAGCAAGATATTTTATCTATCTCGTGGTGTATACTCTTCAAGGCCAGATATTCAGAGGTTAACATTTAAATACAGCTCACAAAAAGCTTTTACAAAACAACAGCGTGGCTCCTGCTGATATACACAAAACCAAGGTTGGGTTCTTTAAAACATTTTTTACAACTCTGACCTTATTTGTCAACACGGGCAAGAGGAAGACACACTAACAAGATTTTGGGCACCATGTTTTTTTGCTTTTTTGCTAGATGTTAGATGAGGATGCGGACCACTCTCAAATCTGTCCATTAAATTTGATGCCTGAGCAAGTAACTGGTTAGCTTAGCATAACGATGCAGTGGAAAGAGCTGGCCTGGCTCTGTACGATCGTAACACAGCCCGTTCTCATTCCAAACTTGTCAAATACCACCGCTTTGTCAGTGATGTCTGCGTCAGATACCAACACACAGAGGCACCATTCGCAGAGGTATTATACGCACTGGGCGTAGGCAGTTTATGACACAGTGGGCAATAACCCAACTTGTCAAATACTGTTGCTTTGTCAGTGGACAACTGTGTCAGATAACAACTCCCAAAGGCACCTTTCGCAGCATTATGAAAAGCACTGCAAGGCTGCAGTTTCTAACTACTACGGTAGTATAAAGAGTGAGAGTCCCTACAGGGTTGGCAGGTCAAACACACTCCGGACTTTCAGCCAGGAGCCCACTATTTGTTTCCTGTATGAAACCAAAAGTCATTAGAGTTATTTTAACAACAAAGTAGCATTAAAGTATGTGTAGCGTGCTATGGTACTGATGCATGTCACGTAACATACAGTGGTGGAAAAAAGTTTTCGGACACCCCATGCATTTGTGAAATATTGCATTAAGAATCACTCTTAGGTCTTCAAGTGCAATTTCTTTTAGTACAGTCACAGCCAAAATACTAAATAAATCCTAAAAAAGCCATTAAAAACTTAAAATTGATTGGTTCCATAAAAATACATAAGAAATTTTGAGTATTGGGTCATTTTGGTACCAGTGATGAAGGTCGTTCTTTTTATTAAAAGACACAATTTTTGTTGCCAAGCTTCGTGTCTACATAAAGCCAGCACATTTGAAAGTTCTTCAGACACAAAAATGGCTAAAACAAGGAACCTAACGCAGGAAACACGCCTGAAGATAAAGATTCTCAGCCAGGAAGGATACAGCTGCCGCCAGATAGCCAGGAAGTGCAGATGCAGTCTTTCAGCAGTTGGATACACTCTGCAGAAATACAGACGAACCAACAGCTTGGAAGACAAACCAAGATCTGGGCGTCCAAGGGTTTCTTCAGCAAGAAATGACTGCATCCTGATCCGCATGTGCAGGCAAAACTGCCGAATGACATCACAGGAGCTTCAGCAGCAGTGGTCAAACCAAACTGGTGTCCAGTGTTCCACCCGCACTGTATGTGGCCGACTTTTAGATCATGGCTTAAGGTCCTATAAGGCTATCAAGAAGCCCCTGATCAATGAGAGACAGAGGTTAGCCCGGGGTCATTGGGCCCAGGCACACAAGAACTGGACAGCCAGGAATTGGAAGAAGATTTTGTGGTCAGATGAGTCCAGTTTCCAGCTTTATCTTCCTCCTACTAATGTGAGGGTACGCAGAAGGCCAGGCGAAGCATTATCTCCAGCATGTACAGTACCTACTGTCAAGCATGGTGGAGGCAGTATCATGGTTTGGGGATGCATGAGTGCTGCTGGTGTTGGTCATCTCACTGTCTGTGATGGCACATTGAACTCTACCAAGTATTGTACCATTCTCGAAACCCACATGCTCCCTTCTGCGCGTGCACTGTTCCATCGAGGTAAAAACTGGATGTTTCAACAAGATAATGCCCCTTGCCACACATCCAAGGCCAGTAGAACTTGGCTGCAGGAGCACAGTATCCAGGTCTTAGAGTGGCCAGCTCAATCCCCGGACATGAGCCCCATTGAAAATCTGTGGTGGATTATCAAAAGGTCTGTTTCAAAGCATAAACCAAAGAATTTAGAAGAATTAAAAGCAGTAATTCAAGAAGAATGGGACAAGATTACCCCTCAACAGTGTGAAAGACTCGTGGGGAACATACCAGCCAGGATTAGAGCTCTACTACGTGCCAATGGCAGGACTACTAAATATTAATTTGATGATGTGATGGTTTATCTATTTTTTGTTCAGTTTTGAACACATTCTCTGTTATTTGTTGACTTTGATACCGACAATGTTGAGAACTGAAATATTGAAACGGTCAAGAATTTAGTTTTGTTAGTTTTTCTTGTAAACAATAAACAAAAAAATATAATTTGTATTTGTTTGTATCTGTCTAATGCAGCCACACCTTTTGAAACACAAAAAAGATTTTTCCACAAATATTTCATGATAATATTTGAGATTGTGTAAAATTTTAAGGGTGTCCGAAAACTTTTTTCCACCACTGTATGTCAAGTGACATTACATGGCATCATTAAGAACCTTAGTTATTTTAAGCCAAGCCGTGTTGTCATTTTGTTGCCTGAACTTGATGAAATAAATGTAAAAACAAAGTGTTTTACATACGGTGTAAATTTATTTTGGAAAAAAAAAAATGTATGCACACAACGAGTCCCCGGGCCAGACTTTAGACATATCTGTTATAAGTCCATAAGATGGCCGTTATCTGTGTTATCACCACCATCATAATGCTTCAGCTGTGGCAAACTATGCCTACCAGTAGGCCAAAAAGGTTTTACTAGGTTTTACTTTAAGTTTGTCAGGTTTAGGTGCCAAAGCTACATGGCCAAGTTAAGGAAAAGATCATGGTTTGGGTTAAAATATGTACGTTTATTACGTGAGGTGAGGTGAGGTGAGGCAACGTGATGTGAGGTGACGTAACATACATCAAATAAAATAAGTCATTATTGACTTTTGGTTTCATACAGATCACAAACAGCAGTCTCCTGGGTCTAAGTCCTGTGCTTGTTGGACCCTTAGACAGTGTATAAAGATGGACTGCATCTTCCAATGTTGATGTATGTTCAGGTGTTTATTTTTCTGATAAGTTGAGTAAAAATTTATTTGTGAGACTTACAATTGGTTGGAGGGCAAGAACTTGATATCGCAGAGCTCACTACTGCACAGTCTGACTCCAAATGACATTACCAGCCCAGGAAGTACAGCCATATATGAGATATTTTTGCTTCATTTTTGTACAGTGGTAGGAAGTGGAGTCATCCATCTTTATATACAGTCATTGATTGGGCCCATTCACCTACTCTTTTGCATTGTGTGTTGGTTTACATTGGAGTCGGAAGCTCCGTGTGTCTCGTACAGAAGCTTTAGGGTGCACTGTGCGTTGTATCTAACACTGAGGGCATCTGACCAAACAGCCAAGTGAGACCAGGCTGCCTGGATCAAAGTTATAGTTATAAGGGCCATTTCATGGGCTGATAGCATTCAGAGTTGGTGTGGTCTTACTGTCGTCTTTTCCACTGCAAAGTCCGTCATTACCAAACAATATAACACCAACCCAAAGCCTTTTTAGCTGTCACACAACTATTACGATGCTGCCATGATACAAATGTGTGTTTATGTGCCTTTCTTCCCACATGTGTATGACACACAGCATACATTCAATATTCAGAGCCTGTGTATGGTTTGTGTATGCATATGTGTGCAGGCAGGTGGGGAATGGACATGTGTGATGACAGTTCCTATCAATGTTTCAAAGCCACTTGACAGATCAGAGCTTCAGGCTTTTCTTCATTCCTGTAATCTCTGACATGCCTGCGTCTCGAGCCCTTAGAGACAAAAGACGAAAAATATCTGCAGTGAAATCATTATCACCTCAGTCAACTCAGTCCCAGCTCAGGGCTCAGGGGGAAAGCTGGAATCTTAGGTTTCTTCACAAAGGCTTAGCAGGGTGACAGTAACTCAGCCAGAGAATACTATTTCATTCAACACTGATTCAGGACGGGCTGATTCACAATTCGATTTGATAAAGTTAAAGTGCACTTCAGACAAATCTTTATTATTTCAGATACCAAGCCATATCTTCCATAGTTCCTTATTTAAACTTCTCAATAATGAACTTGAAACTACTACTACTATTACTATTCGTACTACTAAACCACTGTAACTTTATGCAGCATGAATGTGAAATGTGCCAGCTGTATTTGTATGCATGTGCTTTCTGAGAAAGAGATGAAGAAACCTGAGGGCTTTTCTTAAAAGCCAGGCCCTTCTGACCCACCACAATCTAGGCTAGAGTCATTGAGAGATGCTGTTGGTGCTCTCAGGGTGATGTGAGAATTTAAGTTCAAAGCTGAAGATCTGGGCATATGTGGCTCTCACAAACTGAAAATGTTTCCTCTATACCTACATCTGGACTTTTATACAAGAATTAAAAGAAAATATGTAGCAAATGTTCAATATCAATATTGCCACTTACCTTAAATTGCTTCCTTCAGTGTGTGGTTTAAGTTAAAGATATACTATTCAAGATTTTCCTAAAAAACAATGCATAGACTCATACAGAAATCCCTCTCAATCATCACTTATGATTCAGTAGACGTGTGTGGTGGTGTATTTATCTACAGAGACTCGGCCCGCTGCCTCTGTTTTCTTATTTTCTTCTTATTTCCTGTGGTCAGGACATTTATGAGCGTGTACCCCACAGCGCTGAGGCGAGGTCGGGAATTTATAAAATGGTAGTAACCAGGTGCCAGACCGTAAGCACCAGGCATCCAAGAGACACAGCACCGAAAAATAACCCGCAAATTAGCCCCATTTCCACCAAGCAGTACAGTACAGTTCAATTCAGTGTATATTTTTTTGTGAAAAGTTGTGGATGGTACCATTGGAACCATTCTGTAACGTCCCCATTTTCGGTCACCCCTCTGTTGGGGTACCTAGCACACAGATCTGGTACTAAAAGGTGGAGAACACTGCAGTGTTTATTAATTTAGATCGGGACGGCATATATTCTAATCCTTGCTCGCAGAAAAGAAAAGCATCGCGGAATTTCATTCATGTGGGCTCCGGCAGCACTAAACCTCTGAGCTTGCCTAAGAAGGACTGAGTGCACAAATCCACTCAGGCTGCACTCCACTCTCACTGCAGCCTGTTTTGTTTTATTCTGAAAATGTCGGTGTGGAACCTCATTCTGTGGACGATAAACGAGGTGCAGACTTCCTCCAAGTCATCGGTGATGAGCCAGGAAATAAGTGAGTGCTGGACGGAGCAGTGACAACAACCCCACCCACATTTGAGAGCACTGTTTGCGGTGGAAATGCTAAATGGACCTAGGGTCTAGGTACCATGTCTGAAGAGTTACTTTTGGTTCCAAAGGTACCATACCGAAAGTAATTGGTGGAAACAGGGCTATAGAGCAAGGTGAAACCCTGAACAAAAGTGACATACCTGTAAGTTGCGTGGTTAAATGTGTAGACACGCAGGTTAATTGGTGACTCTAAATTGTCTGTAGGTGTGAATGTGAGTGTGAATGGTTGTCTGTCTCTATGTGTCAGCCCTGTGATAGTCTGGTGACCTGTCCAGGGTGTACCCTGCCTCTCGCCCAATGTAACAGGATAATATAAATGAATGAATGAATGTGTAGTTTCACTTGATGCTTTAAATAACACCACAAATAATGTTTTGAATAATAATGTACACAGGCAGAGGAATTTTTGAAAGGTGAGAGATTTTCTCTTTCCAAGACACATCAAACCTACATCAGAGAACTAGTGGCAATGAAAGCCAACTGTGTTTTCAGTGTCTCGGCCAGAATGATGCGCATGAACACGCCGCAAAGATTACATCCAGTGCTCAATCAGCATACGTATATTCTGTGTCTACCTGAGAGGAAGTAGTTCTTCACACCAGCAGATGGCAGTAGTTCGTCGTTCAAAAAGGGAAACCAGAAGACCGTCTCGATGCTAGTTAGCCAGTTAGCACAGTAACAACACAATACAATGTTGAAGCATATTTTCTCTTCTTGTGCACTGAGCTGAACTTCCAATCAAAGTGATTTCATTCATGGACAGGCTCTGCCAACGCCGATTCAACATGCTGAATAGGCCGAAGAAAAAGCCAACAGGGGCTGATGAGGGGCAACAGTGCAGGACACATAGCACTAACTATAGGGTGACAAACATTCCCCGACAGCCAACCATTGGCTTGGTGTGTCAGTGCCTTTTCTATAAATCATCAAATAAATCAATATCAAGTCCCATGTCACAGACTTTACAAGCATAACCAGCCCTTCAAAATATAATTAAGACCTAATAGCCCTCTGTGTGCCTCGGGATCAGTGAGTCTTTAACTTTTTCTGACGCTGAGATAAATGAGGAGGTCAGATACCGAAGCCAAAGGGAATGCACTGATTCTGAAAAGGCCTTTAATTGTTTCGGTGAGACAGAGGTGAGGCTGGTGGGATGAGTCCACTCACACAAAGTGTAACAAGTTAGCCAATCAATGGCCATTATGTCTGTGTCAGAGCTGAATGGTTAGCGTAATTGTTCTTAATGAAGTTCTGGATTAGAAGTGACTTGTCTGGCATGCTACATAATGATTTGTAATGAATGGAAAATAAAAAACAAACTTCGACTCTGAGGATCTTGCCTTCATATTCTCCCAGGTAACTTCTTGCTGTAGAGGATTTTACCCAAAATGAAAAAAGCTATAAATAACCATGTAATATATGAGGTTGACCCAAACATTTTGAGGGCTTTGAACAGCTTAAAATGTTTTACAATATACTGTAGATTTAATTTTTCATAGTGAGGTTTTGTTGCATTATCATGTTGCAAATGTCGTCACCATGGCAGTGTTGAAGAACGTTGAAGAAGAGTACACTTGCAAGATAAATGTGACACTTTCTAATGTCACAATGGAGGGACAACTACACAGGTTGATTTTAGCGCTGCTCATTGTGGACTATATTGCTGTCATTGTTCATTTTAGTCAAACCATACAGTTTGAAAACGAGGCGCGGCTCCAACTAGAAAACAATGTTTTGATGCATTGGATGTGCTGAATGTGTATATTAAGGCAGTACAGGAGGAGGTGCACATTAATAATCCTCCAGGACTGTAACATGCTCATGTTTAACCCAAACAATGTGTCATGTGACTGTAGTTGGTTCAGATCGAGGTCGGAACACATTCTCACCACAAATGAACCGCACCGGAGTTTGAAGACCACCTCTTCAAGAAGGTCTCGGTCCGGTTGTGTCATTTTGAGTCATTTCCCCCTACATGTCCACCTAATCCAGCTGTGTCTTGTTCTTATGATTAGTTGTCTGTGTGTTATCTTTTGTTCCTTGTCAGTTTGTCTGTGTTTATTCTTGTGTTCATGATGTCATTCCCTGCTCTGTTTCCTGCCTGGTCTCTTGTGTTTTGAATTTCTTCCCTGCGTTCATCGTGTTATCCTGGTTGGTTTTCAGTTTAGTTTAGGTTCTTGTTTCTTTTCAGTTACCTGCCTGTTTTGGATGTTTTTATCAGTTCATTAAAGCTCGCCTTTTGTTGCCTACCACTCTGCATTTGGGTCCTTCCCTGAACTGATGCTTGAGATCATATTAACATACATCAACGAGCATTTTCAGTATTTCATAAATGCTCATATTCAGAAATAATGGGTCTGTTTTATTGAGGAATAAAAATAAAAATGGCATTGCATCTAGAGATCTGGAAGCTAATTTGAGAGTAAAAACACATTCTGCCTTTTGAGTTTGGTATCAAAATGAGTGTCAGCATTTCAAAATTAAGCTTTTGAAAGAATTCCAAGATTCATTCTCAGAGAACTAAATGTGCTTGGATGTGCAATCAGCCTAAATCTTTTCAGGTTGAATGATAAAAGGTGTCTGAAAGCACAAAATCTCTGTAAAAGGCAGAAATCAGGTGGCAACACAAATGCAAAGGGTAGAGCCCAGAGAAGAGCTATCTGGGGAGCACTCCAACACCCCAGGGAAAGGAAAAGAGGTTTGAAGCTGGTACAGCATGAGATGTAGGCTGCAGAGCATGAGGTGAAATCCAGCAGAGTTGGCAAGAAACAGCAAGGTGATTGTAAAAAGTAGCTACAGGCAAAAAGACTATAAGGTCACCTTGGAGGAACTGGGAAGTTGAATCCCAGAGGAGGATGTTCCTGAGGCAGGCGGTACATGATGTTCTTCCAGGCCCATCAAACAAGCCATCTGCTGGGGCAAGGTGAGGGCACCAGGATGCTATCTCTGTACGCAGAGTGAGAACGCTCCATCATGCTACACATAAGCATGTCAACATCCAATACAGTAGTTGCTTATGTACATGTTAACATGCTAACGGTATCATGCTGATTAGTAGGATGGCTTTTTTTCTTACCCGGGAAATACTTGATGTGTGATAATGGATGATACACTGTCATGGAAATCTCATGTAGAATATGTAAGAATGTAAGAATATTTTTGTTTTGAACAAAGCCAAATATGTGTTGGATCACAAGGCCATTAGAATTCTGTACTGTTCACTTATTTTGCCATGCTTAAGCTATTGTGCGGAGGTGTGGGGCAACACATACATGAGTAACATGAAGCCATTACATAACAGAAAAGAGCGGTAAGAATTATTCATAAAGTAGATCCAAGAGGACACACCAACAGACTGTTGATCAAGTCAGGACTATTGATACTTAAAGACTTAGCTGATTTACGGACACTCAGTACGTTTACATGCACAGCTTAATCGAGCTATGCTCAAAATTCGATTTTGGCGTCTAATCGGACTTCTGTCCTTGTCCCAGTTTACATGCAACTGAGAAAATCGAATTACTGACGGGAATGTGTCCTCCTCCTCAACACTAGGTGGCGATATGCGTATATCGTATAGATATCGTACAGCTTTGTTCATCTCGTACGTAATGTACGCGTTACTGATTGTGCAGATAAGGTGCACGCTATCCCTCGTGGTCATGGTGATTTCGAGAGGCAGACAAGAACGCCGTATGCTGTTGGAGGGCTACAACAATAGTATGTCTTGTCTGTTCCGGGGTCATACACCAGCGCGGGGGGTGTGGAGCATGTGCACATGCATTGTCTAGTTTAACTCTGATTAAGGCGTATACATGCCAGAGAAAATCGAATTCCAATCGCATTATCTGGGTGACTTAATCGGAGTTGGAGAACTCCGATATTAGTTGGAGTAACGCGTTTACATGCACTTCAGTTGTCCAGTTATAGTCGGATTAAGGCAATAATTTGTTTTTTTCAAGTGTCATGTAAACATACTGACTGAATTATGTATAAAGCAAAATGCAGACTGTTACTGTTATAACATTTACAAAATTTGTTTTTATTTCACAGGACGACAAGCATAGAAGAAAATTTCACTTTAAGCACCAGTTTGCAAGGACTACATCAAAACAGATGTCAATACATGTCATCAAGCTAGTTTGCCGTCTCTGTGAAGTAGCTGTCCATTAGTCACTCACTCCACAGCAGGAAACGGCACTTCAGAATAGAAGCTCTGTGCTGGAAATTTACTGTACACAAAAATAAAGCGTGTATTTTTACAGACTTGGCAAAACTGTGAGTCACTTGCAGTCCATTCAGAATGGACGTGTGACCCACCAGTTTGGAACCACTGCTCTAGATTAACTAACTCGGCCACAGTGTACTCTACCTGGCAGGATTGGGTGTCCACCAAAGCATTTACTTCCTGTGGCACATTTCTTAAATTCTTTTGGTAAAAGGCTGTGCTCACCACTTTTAACCCAGCTGTCCAATTATAGTTGAGGAGGGGCAAGACAAATACCACAAAAACCAACTGTCACGTACATGTACGAGTGATGAAAAACAACAACAGTGGAGGAGAAATGAATACTGCTGGTCACATAAACTGACCTTTTGTATCCAGAGTGAGGGCCAAAGCAAGTACTCTACTTCATGCCAACATTTTTACATTTATTTATTCAGTGGATATTCCGTATCATAGCATCACACGCACCCAAAGCATCTCAGCTGAAAAAACACTGCCCTTCCAAAGCACTTAAGTGGTCCCAGCTGGGAATAAAACCCCTTTGGTGGACACGCGGCCTTAAGGCACAGTCACGCATAAGTAAATTTAACACTGATAAATATTCTTCTCTGGTACACTTCTATCCTGTGCAAGCGAAGGGACACATAAAACGTTATTTGCTTCCAGTCACAAAGCAAATTTACATCTTCACAAAACATCGAGTTCAACTTTGGTGAACTCTGAAAGGCAAAGTCACAACCAATAGCATCACTGACATTCTGGGACACTGTGTCAAGTTCTGCCTGTTACGTGCATTGTCTTCTATCAAAATACACTTACGTTTCTTAGGAAATGTACCTTTCACATACTCTCTCTTCCAAAATAAACACTACGTAAGTGTGGCGAGTTGGGGGGGGGGGGGTGTTTAAATATCAGTATCAAGATCCAGGTGTCCGACAACGCCACCTGGGGAATTGCACCCCAGGAAATACTAGACTAAGATTTTAACTAGATCAGGTCACACAGATTCGTAAACCACTGGGGCGAGACGGTTTGTAATTTTAAAAACAAACAAACTTTATTAAACTAAATTATACAAAAGAAAAGAAGCAATATGTCACACACCACACATAATATAAAATAGGCACTTGGACAGGGGAGGGGAATAAGGTCAGGGCTGAGGCTTACCATGCGGCAGAAACCAAAAAGGGAGAAGGGATCCTCAAAATAAACCACCCGTGACACTGCACACACACACAACAAAAAAGGGAGGGGGTTTGTGAAAAATGCACCACCACCAGGGGTCAAACTGCCGCCGTCAGCCACCAGCACCTGAACAAAAAAAACAAAAAGAAAACAAGGATTAATAAAACATGCCCAAGGACTAAACAAAAATTGGTGTGGACTAACTAATAAAAATTACAAAAGAACCGTAATTTAATGAACCTAATTTAACCCAACTGAAATCCAATACAAGAAAATATGAATAATTAAATCAATTTATCACAATTAATAACCCAAAAAGATAAAGAGAAAATTACTGAGTTAATTGAAAAGAACCACCAAAGAAACACGAATGAAACAAATTAACACCAGGTTTAAAATAAAGAGATCATGGTTGGTGGCAGGGGCAATCATGTAGGCCCCAGCACAGCCCTTAAATCAATGGGACCTCAGTCAGTAGGTCCAAGCGGCAACCAGCCACGTCGGGCCAAAGCGTAGTCCGCCCCACAGCAAACCAATACAAAAAAACCAAACAAATTTTAAACAGGAAACCAAACACCAAAATGAAGAGAAAAGAAAAGAAAGAAAAGAACCAAAACCAGAAAAGCCAAAACAGAATAACCAAAACAGAATTAGAACATGAAAACCAAAACAGCAACGCAGCTCCAGGAGTGATGGTCAGTGATGGCCAGAGTTACAGGCCACTAAAAAAAAGAAACAGAAACAAAACCTAATATTTAGTAAATTAATTAAATGAATTGAAACTAACTTAAGAAACCAAATTAATACATACCAGGGGTGCCAGGCATGCACAGCGAACATAAACAACCAGTGAATGCGAGCCTCACAGGACGCAGCTTTAAACACACACGGCCTGAGAATTACGCACAAGAGAGTGATCAGTAGGGAGCCAAGCAACAGTTGAAAATGAACAGGCAGACAACGTGCGGACAACATACCAGAGCGGACCAGTAGCTGAACACAGCGAGGCTCCAGCGAGCCACTCCCGCCTCCCCTGGACCAAGCAGTCAGCTGCGCTGCAAGGAGTGGAGAGTGTGGGACCAAACTGCGCATTACGCACATACAGAGCAAAAGGAGAAGACCGCAGATGCTTACCGGGGTAGAGAAGATTTGTGTGCCTCGACGGCGGTCACAAACACGGGACGGCTGCACCAAACAAACGCTGCATGCCAAACAACGCTGACACGCCACAGCCACCACGGGAGCAAGCGAGGAGCGGAAGAGAGGACGGGGCGTGGCCTCACGCCTGAATATAACGGTGCGCATGGCCCCGCCCCGCAATCACGGTGGTTGGAAAGCAAACACAGTGCCGAATAGTGGCAAGGAGGGAGACAACCTCCGGCTACATAAGTATAACACAACGATTTGACTTTTTTTTTTTTTACAACTAATGCACATGGTTGGGTTTAGGAAAAAAGAACAGGGTTTGGCTTTATAATCTTATAGGACATGAGCACAACTCTCACAACACAACTTAGGTGAAAGTTGGACATATCCACCACCCCTCCCAACCACTCTACCCGGAGTTTCGCCGCCTTCACTTTCGTTCTTGGCCTGCCGCGTTTCCCCCTGACGCTGCCAACCGCGTGTCATGCTAACATTACAGGTGTTTTCGTCGGCGTCTGCTTAAGCACCGGATTTTGACGACTTCGGAGTGAGACTCGTGTGACTGTGCCCTTGTGAAAGTAACACCCGCAATTGTCTGACCAATGAGAATTTGTTCTGACAAGGGCATACTGACCAACCAATCAGATGGTATCAACCCTACAATTTTGTTTGTGTAATCAGAGTCTCACGCTGCTGTTGGCTGCTTAATCCCACCTATTAAACTCTAATTGGTCAACTGTTTCCCCACACCAACAGAAACTTCTGTCATTGAGCAAAACAGCAAACCCATTTAACATGTCTTACTGAAACAAATCTGTTGGTCTGGAACCAAGGATCTAAGAAATGCAAGATCTGGTTTAATTCACAACTCAGTGTATACCGTGGATTTTTTTTCATGGTTCCAGATTGAATAAAGAAACAACCTGAAAGGACATTGCTGCTCCCGCGCACTTGTTGTTACACCCTGCACATGTGAATGTCTTGATGAGTTTTAGAGGTATCCTGTCATGACCTGAACTGATGTGCGGGTGGAAAATCCGACCAAAGTCGAACACGAATTACCCTCGAAATAAATCTGCCAAGCCATGACAGTTCCCTTTCACGGTGAAAGCAGGTAAAAAGACAGGCATGCAAGTGTGAGCTCATGTGTGGCGAATAGTGTCACAATCGATCCACATTTGTGTGTTATCATTGGGATCGTGCACCTGCGATACAGCACAGTGATTACAGTCAACCAAGCCATCCATCCCCCTGGTACCCTCTGCTTCTCTTTTGTTCTCTCCAGCAATCTTCTTCCATTACAACAACCTGTCCATTTTCTCTCTCCTCTCAGCCCCTTTCTCTGTCTCTCTTCTGGAAAAATAAACAAGCTCTTGTTGAGCAGCCCCACTCATTAGCCCCATTGGCTGGACAGCTTTCTCATAAAACAAGCTGGTGTTATGGCAACTCACACTTCACTGACCGTGCCGCACAGCTCTGGTGTAAAATAGGTTCAACTGTTGTAGCAAAGGTTAGAGAATTTAAACCAGGTAATTCTTGAAGAAAGCTAAAAAGTGAAGATAATTAAGAGTCAAGAAGAGAGAAAATGAATATCTGAGACAGAAAATTGCTCTCCCCCTGAAATACGAAAAAGGCTATTTGGCAGAATTACGTGGGTAAAAAAAAGAATTTATTGAAAGGTGGCAGAAATACAAATCTACCCTTACATCACTGGCATTCTTCATTACACCAGCTGCCTGTCAAATACTTGTTCATTTATTGCATTTCTTTGTGCAGAAAGGAGATATTGTGCCGTCTCATGGACAGTCACCCTCTACCCAACCATGCACACACAAATAAAAAACCTTTCCCCCTCTATGTTGTTGCATTCACTGCTGTTGCTGTTGCTGAGACAGGAAATGAAGGGAGCCGTATCACCCAGTAATAACACCATGTTGATGATGAAGCTCCGACCATGGATGGAGGGAGAGATGGAAACACGGTGATTCAGAGAACAGAACGCTCTCACAACCTGATCAATACACACCAGCGTGCTGCATCGACAACCAGAATAGAAAACAATCCTACTCTGTTTGTAGCCCACACACGCATTCATTTCTCATGTCAATCTGCACTTTCTTTCTCCAATCAGTCATAATGAAACACGTGTGCTCAGTGGAGATGTCGAAACAAGTGTCATGTGGAAAGATAAACTATAGTTTGAACTCTCTGGATTAAGTTGGAGTTCATTAATCTTTCAGCCTACCGGCAGAGGTGAAGACATTCGAGATGGATAATCTCATTGAGGTTGCTTTAATGCAAATGAATATTAAAGGATTGTGTGGGTGGTTTAAGTTTTTGTCCAATTTTACTGAAAAGAAAATCAGATTCTGGGTTGGCAAAGTTACATTATCACTGCATGGTGATCTCATCGGACAGAATTTCCTAAAAACTCCTTGGCCCCGTATAAAAGAGTTATTGATTTCGTCATGTGCACCTGCCTGTAGGTAAATGAAAATCACTAGGTATTGAGCTCTTACAAAGTCCAAAAGCATGCAACATTGCCACCACATGGACTGAGTTACATATTACAACAACATGGCAAAGGTACATGGGGAAGACAAGCAACCACATCCCGCTGCTGTGATGTACAGGGAATAGATGAAGACAGCTCAATGAAGGGAGCCAAATAAACAAGATCCCACTTCAATAAATCAAATGTAGATTTGTCGTTTGTGAGATTTCTGCTTTTATGTACAGTGCTTACTGTATTACTTGGGTAGTGTTAATCTATATTCAGTAGTTGTCCTGCAGAGGATCTTGAAATTTGCGTCTACATAGACAGGAAATACGATTTTCTACTTTCTTTGTCATTTGTAACAATGTTATTATTCACTTGGCACCACCAGGTCCAAATAAATGTTACCTTATAAAATTTAAATCCATGTGGCATCATTATAGCAAGGATTGAAGTTAATTTGAAGGTTAGCTATAGCTGTAGTTAGCATTTTTGTATCTCAACATTACCCACCTTCATGTTCAGTGCATCTGTTGGCTGTTTATGTCCATGCAACAAATCCAGCTTCTTGGTGCCTTAATGAACAACTGCAAAGAAAAATGAGGATGGAGTAAATTGGTTATTTAGGGTAGTAAGAAATAAGCACAGCAGGCCAGAACCACATAAGCTACCTTTCATTTTACAGCAACTTTAGCTTTGCATTTGCATCAGCAACGTAATGTACGTTGAGAGGGCAAAAAAAGGTTGATGTCAGGCGGATATAAAGTAGCTAAAAAAGGACTTACTCCAGTGGAGAACAGGGAAGGCAATACAACTTTTTTTGAACTGCACAATCAAAAACACATGTCACATTTAAGTGAATACAGTTCACAGCAGCAGCAGCAGCAGCAGCAGCACTGAGCAACCAATACCAACAAAAATAACAAAAAGTAAACAAGAAAAAATAAGTAGCTAATAATGAAATAAACAACAAGTGGTCGATTAGGGATTACTGTAGATATCTATAAAGATATAGAGCTGTTTGAGTTTTACAACATTTTACTTTACTTGCCTTTTCTATCTCATTCAGATGTTCAGCAAATATGGAAATAGTTTTTAAAACAAGACATTCATGTACAAAATATTCTGTCCAAATAATTACATTATTATTCTCAAACTCTGTTCATACGTTAGCATCGGAATATTTTTATGAACCTATTATATTTACTAATATTGAAAAACAGTAGGACGTGTGGTTTTTTGTTTTTTTTTGTTTTTATTAAGTGGCATAAACCTGTGGGGATGGCCTCAACCACAGATCTGAATTCTCTGTAAGTCACAGGAAAAGCTGTCACCAGGTGTGTAAATATAGACAGTGCAGGCAGTGCAGTTGCGCTGGGGAATATGAGGTTGGGGGGCCCATAGGGAGAGATGGCCCTCCAACAATGTGTTCGGTGGAGAGTGGACTCTTATGAGAGAAATATGCCTGTTTTCAAAGTTCAAACTCTCAGCAGGTTTTTTTTTTGTAAAATAATACAGTAATAGTGAATAGTAAATAATAAAATAGCAGTGTCAGAAGGAGACACACCGAGGCCACCAATTGTGCTATAGGGCCAGCACTGGTAAAACATCTTAATGAATGCTCATTCAGAACTATTAGGAATGATTCAATTTTCAATTCAATTCAATTTTATTTATAAAGCCCAATATCACAAATCACAATTTGCCTCACAGGGCTTTACAGCATACAACATCCCTCTGTCCTTAAGACCCTCACAGCGGATAAGGAAAAACTCCCCAAAAAAAAAAACCCTTTAACGGGGAAAAAAAACGGTAGAAACCTCAGGAAGAGCAACTGAGGAGGGATCCCTCTTCCAGGACGGACAGACGTGCAATAGATGTCGTACAGAACAGATCAGCATAATAAATTAACAGTAATCCATATGACACAATGAGACAGAGAGAGAGAGAGAGAGAGAGAGAGAGAGAGAGAGAGAGATGCAGGTAATGACAGTAGCTTACAACAACATTAATGAAAGTAATAATATTATAGTTATAGTTCTGGCTACTGTGGTACAATATGTTGAAAGTATGTATTAATATCTGACAGTATACTTGTGTGACAATAGTCATATGTGTATAATAACAGTAGAAGTATGACTAATGACTAATGATGGCAGCAGCAGCAGGAGGCATCTGGCAGGACCACGGCAGCAGCACAACCACACACGTCACGCTGTCCAGGCACCGCTGCGATATGAGTTAATCTGAGAGACAGTGGAGCACAAAGGCTCCGGAGAAGAAGCCGAGTTAGTGACATCCAGAATGGCCGAGTTAGCAAGATGCAGTAATAGGATGAGAGTGAGAGAGAGAGAGAGAGAGAGAGAGAGGGAAAGAGAGGGAGCCCGGTGTATTATAGGGGGTCCTCCGGCAGACTAGGCCTAAGTCAGCCTAACTAGGGGCTGGTACAGGGCAAGCCTGAGCCAGCCCTAACTATAAGCTTTATCAAAGAGGAAAGTGTTAAGTCTAGTCTTAAATGTGGAGACGGTGTCTGCCTCCCGGACCGTAACAGGAAGATGATTCCACAGGAGAGGAGCCTGATAGCTGAAGGCTCTGGCTCCTGATCTGCTTTTGGAGACTTTAGGGACCACGAGTAACCCTGCGTTCTCAGAGCGCAGTGTTCTGGTGGGATAATATGGCACTATGAGCTCCCTAAGATATGACGGAGCTTGACCATTTAGAGCTTTATAAGTTAACAGTAGGATTTTAAATTCAATTCTGGATTTTACAGGGAGCCAGTGCAGAGAAGCTAAAACAGGAGAAATATGATCTCGTAAACACTGGTAAAACATCTTAATGAATGCTCATTCAGAACTATTAGGAATGATAACAGGCTTATTTAGACTCATTAGACTGTGTCACCTTTATCATAAGGCACAAATATGTAGCTATTGCAGCTCCAGACAGACAAAAAAAATAGGCAAGGTTGCTGGCCCCTGACCTAGTATGAGGGCCCATCATGCGCTCCAACCCATGACCTCAGCCGTTTAAAGTCTACTTGATATTCTCGAGGTACAACACTGCCCTCCTGTGGCGGTAAGTAAACATTACAACCGGCAAATGACACATCTCTGGGTTAGGCTGGAGGACACAGCGGGTTCCAGAAAGTGCAGCTAACTACCGGTAGCAGTAAGTTGGACGCTGTCAGCGAACATCATCGGTATTTCCTTCGATTATGAACTACATCTCTCTAACATCGCATGACTTGTGGTATGCAGCCATCGCGGAAATAGGATGACATCTTGTGGCTCAGACTCAGTCTCATGGTGTTTGGATGGTCAGTCGTGCGAGTCACATTGGTGTATGCAGACGCGTTAAGCAGGCATCTGCTGCCGTCGGTGTGTGTGTGTGCGTGTGTGACCACAGCTTCACCGCGACCTGCTGACACCGGGGATTCCCATCTCAGCATGCCTCACAAGGGCAAGAAAGAAAAGGTAAAGTTGATGTTTTATGTCACTGTGCTTTATGTTAGCATCATATGGGCTAATGTGTGTTGTGTTTAATTGAGTTTCTTGGATTCCTCACTCTTTAGGAAACTAAATCTGGAAGGTCTAAAAAGTCTGGAGGTAAAAATGGGCCTGCAGGAGACCAGGATGTAAGTGTTACTGAACTTTTGCATTGGCTAGTGCCAACTTCATAAACATGTACAATACATGATGCATTACTAGAAAACTAGAAACTAAGGTAATTCTTGTAGAGAAGCATCAGAATACTACAAAAAAATACCACAAAGCAAGGTAAGTGTAAACTAAATATTGAGTTTTATATGTTCTAAAAAGGATGTTATAGAGATTTGTATTGGGGCACAAGCTTTTTTCCACTGCTGTGCATTTTAAAGTAAGTTTATTTGGTCTTTCTCTAGTGTTAAGTGGTGTCATAATGGACAAACAGCCTTGATAGCCTGTGGGGGTTCACAAACACACACACATTAACCATGTCACATGCACATGCAGGGATATTACGCACATTTACTATTCTCTAAGTTTGACAAATGCTTTTACACATGCTTTCTATGACGAACTCATGACAAGTTACCCAGAAACTCCCTTTTCATCCATCAGTTTTTAACTCCATGACATTTGTCCTGATGGAACGAAGGCAAAGTTGCTCATGTGACACCTCAGCGTGATCTCATGACTTCATCCTCCCTGAAAACACTTTGCATTCAGTCCCCAGTTCTCCCCCGCTGTGACTTGTTTGGTATGACACGAGCCATTGTAGCGGCTATTTTTGTCCTTATCATTTCTGGCGTGCATCCCTGGTGTTGAGTACAGTGCTTTGAGATTGGAAGCGACCTGATTGATTGACTGCTGCTACCGCTGTTTGTCCCCATTGACAGCTTTATCAGCTCCATCTGTGCTCAGTTATTCTGCCCACCGAGGTCCATCACAATCTGTTGTCAGCAGATGCAGTACAGTACACCGCCGATCAGGTTGCTTCGCTGAGAATCACCTGATCTGATTCGGAAAGGAACTTGACCCTTGACCACAACAAACCCACTCCTCCTCCCTCTCCTCTCCTCTTCTTCTGCTCTCCTCTCCTCTTCTTCTGCTCTCCTCTCCTCATTTGAACTCCACTGTGACACTTGAGTAGAGTGATTCCTGTGCCGTTTCCTTTGGGTGCAGGAACTACCTAGCCCTACCCTGCTCCAGTAACGGGAGCTCTTCCTCTGCGACTCTTGTTTCCGCAGGGCTCCAATAAGAAAGTGCCTCCCGCAACTCAGGTGATGAGGGTGAAGCAGCCTGGGTCACACTCGGCCGTGAAGAGGGAGAAGAGGTTCAGCACTTCCTCTTTCCCCCTCAGTGCAAACAGAGAGCTACAGAAACTAGCCGCACTGGCAGGTACGCCTCCCTCATTATCCATTATCTCTATTAGAGGCTGTCACGCTTTTCTCCACTACATCTTCCCTTGGTTCTAACTCACAGATTGGCTTTTACTCTTCTCCTGGAGAATGCTACATGACCTTTATCTAAGATTGCATGTTCGGCCCATATGGATGAAGGGAATCATATTAACAATTCATAGCGTAGGTGGATCCTCATAACCGCCTTTTTAACCTTGAGGTCCTTGCTCACTACATAATTTATAGCTAAGCAGACTGCCCATCAGCTTTATCTGAAATGCAAATGATGTGCAATCAGCTGCATCTCCGGCTGTACCTGGAGGAAACAGATATTACCCTCGGAGGGCTCGCTCACGTAAGATAACTCTGACTCAGCCTGAATGGACAGTGGTGGAATCTGGGCCATCCAATAATAACTCAAAATGTAAGCCCAAATCAAACATAAACTGTAAACTCTCACGTACCCTGAAGTACCAGGAATCTTAGAGTCCTACGAACACTTGCTGCTCTTGAAATGCAGCCTTACCGAGCAGTATGAATAACTGTGATGGGAGATGTAGGCTTGTTTCCAAGTTATTTTAGCAATCACAAATAACCATAGCGAGCTAGCTGGTCCCACTGTCAGTGCTTAACTTTACCGTGTTGATTGATTCAAACGTATCACGCCGATGCCGATTCTAAGACGAGACAGCGAGGTTGAGGTTTGAAACATTTACATCAATCTTTCATGGCTTCTTTGTTTACACACAGCATTACAGGCAGGATCTGGCCTAAGTGGTTTCCTGTAAAGTATCCCCGGCTATGCTTTGTTCTTATGTCCAGATGAGCCGGGTGACACCGCAAAGAAACAATGGGGGTGTACAGTGTACAGCGCAGGGGATTTGCATGTGTGACAGCTAACAAAATCAAATAATGATTAGCTTTTTTATTTCATATAAAGAAACACCATTACTGTGGATTTTGAGAGGGGAAAAAGAGTGGGAGGAATAAAAACAAATCTCCCTAACCCTTCAATCGCCCGTAGTGACCTGAGGACACGCATGAACGGGCAGGACTCGACAGGTAGAGGTCAGATGCAGTCAAGATAGCTACTTGCTCAGTCACCCTCCTGCTTCCTGTTGAGTGACTGTTGTAGTGTAGTTGGAGTATGCATGTAGTACGCCTTAGTATCTTTCCAGTCTATTTTGATAATTGATCAAAGTATTCTTTTAAAGGGAAAGTGCTAAATATTAAGCAGTTCCAGCTTCTTCAAAGTGAGGATGGTCTGTTGTTATGTGTTTGATATGAATACAATTTGATCATCTTTGGGTTTTGAAATGTTAGTTGGCAGAAATAGTGCCAAAAAACAAAATGTGATGTTTTAAATTGGGAAAATTTGTTTAAATTTTAGGGATGCACCGAATATTCGGTAACCAAATATATTCGGCTGAATATTGCAAAAAACCACACATTCGGTATTTGGTGGATTAAGTGAAAAACAAGGCCGAATAATAGCGGCGTGTTTTGATAACGCAATCAAACAGTGTGCGGTGTTGGACGGAGTAAAATGTTGGCAGTGTGGCGATATTTTACTCCGTCCGTCACCGCACTCGCATTTGCGACTAAAAATAGTTTTGTGTGGGCAAAATAAATCATTCAGCTCGCTGTGCGAGTACAGATTTCAAACAGCAGCAGAAACAAAACGGCGAATCCCGCTGGTTGTGGGTTGAACAGGGGTCACAGACACGGACAGGAATATGTATTCCTGTCAAATACGACGGTGCATGATAACGGCTTACCGGCGATGGAGTAGTCCGGCTCCAGGTGAATAACTTGTTGTCATGACTGCCCAGAAGTACCTGAACAGCTGAGCCATGGCGGCACACAGGTATGTGGCATATCAGAGGAGAAACGAGCCGTTCACATTTCTCTTTTTGTGGCAGGTAACGGTCCACAAACCTCACCGCACTTTAGGGACTGTTCGATACTTATGAAGGGACTTGTCAGGGGAGGAGGGTGGCTGGTTGATTCTTATTTTATTTATTTATTTTATTTTGATCCCCCTATGTTAATCACTTATTGATGCTGTTTTTGAAGTATGAATAAGTCAATAAGTAATTTATTTCATTGAAATATCATTGATGTATTATAGAAAAGTGATTTATCTTTTTATAAATGACAAAAGGCACATCTGCCTCATTTTCGCTGTGGTATCCTGATACTACTCACAACCATGATATTTTCATTGGTATCGTACCGTGGGTCCCAATTTTGGTACCGTGACAACACTAATCTGGAGGGGGTTCATCTGCAAAAACTAATGAAAAACTAAAAAACGGCATTCAGTATTCGGTACTCGGCCAAGTGTTTAATATTATTCGGCTTCAGCTTCGGCCACAAATTTTCATTTCGGTGCATCCCTATTAAATTTGCCGATATCTTACTTGTGTATAAAATTCTTCATGGCCTGGCACCCTCTCCACTCAACGAATTCATTAAACAAAATCCGAACTCATCTACCAGATCTACCTCTAGGGTGCGGGGATTGTAAAATAGCTTTGGACAGTCAGCCTTTTCTAATCGAGCAGCAGCACACACCTGGAACTGGACTTGCTTGCTTGTTTGCTTGCTTGCGTTACTGAAGTTTCTTCAGTTCTAAATGACTGGTGTGAAGTTGCAGGTTATAAACCCTGTGTGGGTGGGAACCCTTGCAGAGTCGTAGGGGTCACGTGAGCTCTTAGTTTCAGGGTCGTTGGTCCAGTTGCCTACGCTATTAGCACTTACGATTACCATGACCTGGATGACTGAGAATCTTCACCGACAAGTTACTGAACAATCAAATATGTTGTCATGATCTGAATTAGTGATCACATCCTCATTTTCTTACTGTATGTTAGCGCTTATGTGCTTTTGTATGGTACGTTTTCCTTAATGTACTTTGTTTTCTGGCTATGTCCCTGTCTAGTTAATTGTTCTTGTGTGCTATTGTCTTTGCTTTGTGCTTTTGTGTGTTTGTTTGTGGCCATGTGCTTTGGTCTATGTTGTGTTTTATGATGCACTTTTGCATAGTGCGTTCTTAATGTTTTTGGTAATATGGTTCGGTCATGGTTTTATTTACAGTGCTTATGTCTTGTTTTTGCTTATGTGCCTTGCTATGGGCTTTTGTCTGTGCTTATGTGCTTCTGCTTTTTCTGCGGCTCTGTGACCAATGAAATCGTGCTGACTAGTGACCTTTCTGGTCGACTACCTGTTGGTCGACTATTAGCGGGCAGCCATAGTTGACAGGCATAGAATTCTGGTCTTAATCATATAGAACAACCAAATTCTTTTCACTGGAGGTCCCTGGAGTGAACTCTAGTCAAATAGGAGTCTGTAAGCAAATGTGTATCAGTTTAAGGGTCCTTGTCATGGAAAAGGTTGAGAACTAGACCAAATTATGAATTGATTAATTGAAAAGTCAGCAGATTAATTATCATATTAGTCAATAAAAAAGTATCAGTCCTAATTTAAATAATGCTCATATGTATATATTTAGATCAGATCATTTGGATCAGCATCCCTGCACTAGTTCGGAACAACAACACAACAACAATTCAAAACAACTTTCAGTCCAATATTCATGACATGCAAATGTATATTTTATCAGTCAATGTATATGTAGAGGAGTCCTCCTAAAAAGGAAAGGCTTTGCTTGTTATTTGTTGGTCAGATTTAAATGATTTTATTTCTCCTTCTTTTATGATTTAGAATATATATTTCAGTAAATTGTCGCTTTTGCTAAGTTATGGTTGGATTATAAAAAAGAGCTAATTTGTGTTTTGTGGGAGGTTTTAAATGTAGCTTCTGGGAGAGGAGAGACAAGTGATTTATTTGCAGTGCAATGTTATATTTTACTGTATGTTTGGTGCCTTATAAATCCACGTTGCCTTGTGTGCATGACACAAATAACCAACTGCCTCTCCCGTAATTCATCAAAATATAACAACATAGAAAACTAGTAAAAAAAAAATATCCTATGATATCACACCTCACTGGCTCACAGGAGAACAGAATCAGGGCAAAGGCAGAAAACAAAAGATTCAGAACAATGTTTGTAAATGGATTTCGTTTGTAGCTGAAAGAACTATCCATTTGCACACAGACATCTCAAAATGGCCACTCAGTGCTGCAGGCTTTAAAGTTATTCTTTGTGTCTATATCTGTGTGTGTGTGTGTGTGTGTGTGTGTGAGAGAGAGAGAGAGAGAGAGAGAGAGAGAGAGAGAGAGAGAGAGAAAGAAAACGTGGGTTTATAAATGTCTGTATGACAGCATCAAATGAAATGTCACAAATATTTTGATTGTGGATCAAATATGAGACATTTTATCTCATTTTTTTGTCTTTGATATCAAAGAACTTCAATCACCAGTCTTACTCTGTGCTGTTGGCAGAATGTTGTCAGTAGGGCAACAATACATGTTTGATGAAAAGGATTAAACAGTTGTTCCAAGTGTCTGTAAAACATTTAGTGATGGGCTTGTGTTACAGATGTCACTTGGACAAATGGCCCAGCCTGTGCTGCCATCTTGTGGCTGAAAATGGGACTACACCCAGCTTTTACAGTAAATGTTGAGAGTTGTTGCTGTATTTTAATATAATGTACAGCCTTTTTATTGAAGTGAAGCTGTTGCCACATGACATTCAGTTTAAAGAATAAGGCTGTATTATTCTGTGTTCTTACCATCAGCAGATCCCTTGAAAAGACCAAAACCCCAAATGTGTTCTGTTGCATCCATGTGCTTCTCGGATGGTCCCATTTCCTGAGTTTGGAAGTTGTTCTTTCTTCTTCAGAGAGTTCATGAGCTTTTAAGTCGTAATGTGGAAACACTGAGTGCTACAGAGAGGATGTGTTGTACTTAATTGCCCAACAGTTTGAAGCTTGACGTGATTTTGTCACAGACTTGCTGCTGCACCTGTACATCCCCTAAAACAATGGTTCCCAACTGGTGGGTTGTGGTCCAAAAGTGGGTCATGGGTCCATTCTGAATGGACCGCAAGATGCCTGCAAACATGTCAAGTTTGTAAAAAACACACTTTATTTTGAAATACTGTGGATTTCTGGCACATAGCTTGTATTTTGAAGTGTTGTTTCCTGCTGTAGAGTGAGTGAGTAATGGACAGATACTTGACAGGGACAACAATCTAGCTCAATGACATGGCCAAACGCACATATGATGCTGAATATATTGAAGTGTGTGGACCTTGAACTAATTACCAAGGAGAAATCCATGCACTATTAAATTCTCTACTGGAATCCATAGTTAGCCTTGCTAGGAAGACTCAAGACGAGCCACAGCTATTGAGGTTTGGCAAAATCTAGAGAAAAGGGCACCAGGCAATTTATGTATGATGCACTTTTAGTTGACTACATGTTAAAGGCGCTGTATGTAAGAATGTGGCCAAAACGGTTACTGCACTCAAATTCAAAATACTGCCACCAGTTGTGTCCGCGCCCCCCCCCCACAGATTCAAGGTTGCTGGACAGTGGCACGCTGGAGACTGATTTGTTTGCCCACGGGTGGCTGCCGTGGCAGGGCCGTGTCGCCGCGTCCTTGATCTTTGGTTTTCCAGCGGACCGTTCGAGCAAGTCCGGCTTCTCTGCTGCTAACGCTGCTGCTGGGATACAGCTGAGGAGGAGCCGGCTGCTCATGCTGTGTACTGGGACACTGCTAATGCTGCTTGCCGTGCTGCTGTAGCTCAGTCGTTACTGTAACTGATGCTGAGACTCTACTGACTATGTGACTGGTAGACGGTGGTGGGTGGCGCAACAGGCCAAAACACAAATTCAAAACATAAACATGATTTGCAGACCGTAAAAAAATTTTTTAAATGCGAATATTCTGGCTGTACTATTGTTGTCGGTGAGATCAGTATGTTATATGAACATTATTCCTTAGTCTCTGTGACATATTAGGAGGATTTTACGACTATTTGCTTTATATGTCTTACATATAGCTCCTATAAAACTTTTCTTTATTCTGTGAATTTCTTACGACCTACAACAATGTTAAGTGAAAATGTTAAAGAATAATGATATTATTTCTATAGGATTTTTTTTGTCAAAGCCACAGGGAGCCACTGGAGAGGGCTACAGAGCCACATGTGGCTCCAGGGCCATGGGTTGCCTACCCTTGCCTTCAAACCACTAAAATATTGCTTTACGTGACTTGTTATGAGGGTTAATGCTAATAAATAACTTTTCAGAACTAATCTAGGTCACTTTATCTGGACACCAACTAACGGTAACATCATTATTGTATCATCACTAGAACTCCATCCATAGATCATATGACTCCTGTTCTTCAGTTAAGTCACTGGCTTCCTGTTATCATATCGATTTCCATATTCTGCTTCTCACCTTTAAGGCCTTTCATAACCTAGCCCCTTTGTATCTTTCTGAACTTCTTCATATCTACACACTCTCCTGTACTCTGAGATCCTCTTCATCTCACATCACCATCTGCCTCTTTGACGGGTGCTAGAGCAGTCAGCCGTTCTGCCCCCCGCCTTTGAAACTCTCTCCCACAAGACATCTGCAATATTGACTCCCCCTGCACCTTCATATCCAGTCTGAAAACACACCATTTCAAGCTGGCATATTTGGTTTGATCTAATGGTGACACACACACACACATTGAGATTTGCAGTGATGATGACTTTATGGTGATGATTTTATATCTAGTTTTTATTATTATTATTTTAAGTTATCGACTTATTGCTGTACATTACTGATTTGTTTGACTTCATGATCTATGGATACATTGATACTTGTTTTTAACTGTGTCATGTAAGGTGTCCTTGAGTGCTTTAAAAAAGGCATCTATAATGCATTCTTATTATTATTCACACATTACGTGTAAGCAAAAATTTATATTATTATAATTATATATGTTTAATGCATGAATTAAAAAAAGTTTCTTATCATCAACCAAACATTTACTTTCGTCCCCCGTGGTTCTGTGTTTATGTCTCAAAGTCGGCAACTCGTCTACCAAATTTTCGCACTTTCCAAGTTGTTGTTCTGACTTAATGGCTCTTGCACACCAAGCTGATGGTCAGCTGTTGGTCAGTGTTGGGCCATCGTTGAGCTTCTGTCGCCCCATTTTTTGGGGTGTGTCCAGCACCAGTGGCACTATGTGGCCCTCATTAGCCTGTTGAATCGGTATTGAATCTGTGTCAGAAATGGCTGAGCCTGTCAGTGAATGATAGTGCTCTGATTGGCAGTTCAGCCCGGTGCATGAGAGGAGAAATGGAAGTGAGGAAAGGAAACAAACATAATTTGTTCTTTAAGCATCAAGTTTTGTTGTTAATGTGCGAACTGGCTAACTTCTGTCTTAAAACTGCCCTGTCTTCTGGTTTCACTTTTTGATGAATGAATACAGACTAGTCACGAACATCACATAGGTTTACATTACCAAAGGTTTATGACAAAATTACTGGACGATACCGACTCCCGTGTGCGCATGGCGAGAGAGGAGAGGGAGAGACGCTGCGCTGCTGCCAGAGGAGCCGCTGAATGAGTTCCCTCTGAGCGATAACTCGCCAAAAGAGTCTGAGAAGTTCGGGGCTGTTCATAAAACATTCAGGATGCCACAGTTTATTCCACACTACTGAAGCTGCTCCTCTTTTTGGAACCAACGCGGAGTCTGTAATAATTCTGCTTTCAGCCATGCTTGTTGTTGCTGTGGGTAACTGTATGGTGTCAGTATGTCAACAAGTCGAAATATCGCAAGTGTCCCAACATGAGATTTTCACATCATGTTTAAGTTGGTATTATAATGAACAATATAATATGGCACACCCCAAGTGTAACTTTGTAGGCCGAGACACAGGTGACATGAGTCAGTAAGCCTTCATCACCACCATTATTTTTTTTGTTGTGTCAGTTTGGTGTGTTTGGGCCTCAAGGGGGCGTTCACATGAATTTTCCCAGTTGGGGACTAATTTTTCCGATCACTGGGACACCACATGAATGCAGCATTAGTCCAACAGCATTAGTCCAACTTACCAACTCTGTCTGTGGCACAAAACTGCAAGACTATTTGTTCTTGCTGAAGACATAGATCTCTTAAAATGGTTCACATAGGCCTACATATTGTTCTTTGAAGGGCTCAGTAACATCCTAAAACAGCAACTCAGTTGTGTCGCATTTCTTAGAGACCATTTTGAGTTGCATATGAATACACATTTGGTGCATTAGTGCGTATTTATGACATCAGGAAGAGGTGTGTGTGTGTGTGTGTGTGTGTGTGTGTGTGTGTGTGTGTGTGTGACCCAGAAACACCTACAAAATATGTGTTCATAGTATTTAAACAACATGTGCAAGGGTGTTGCTCATAGCAAAAATGGCTGGATGTGGCACAGAGTAATAATGTATATCACACTACACTGCTAGCAGGATTTGTTGCTGTTTTATTTTGTGCTCTTCAAAAATATAGTGTAACACCAATAAGTATAATCTTTTGTCTAATAAAAATCCAGAAGGAGTCCTGGGGTATTTCAGAACCGGCACACACTCCTACCCGGCCTGCCAGTAGGAAGTAAGTGGCAGCTTTCAGAAAATACCGGCGCCCGTTGTCATGGCTGTGGAATGTAATGGCACCTCTTGGAGAGGCTTTGGCCCCTCAGTGAGAGAATGCCAAGTGAGAACTGCTTAGTGATACACTTGGCCTTCCTCTCCTCTCCTCTCCTCTCCTCTCCTCTCAATGAACTTATTACTACACCTGCTGAGCCAAAAAGGAACTGCCAAGAAATATTTTTACTTGCTAAAATAATCCTGACACATATTTTTTGGGTTATATATCTTTCACACATCAGGCTATTTAGTGCACAAAATTAACTGTCATTTAAAACAAGGCGTTCAGACCCCAAAATAACACCAGGATTTGGTGCACAGTAACTGGTGGGGCAATGACATGACATTAATCACCACTCATCAGTGGACTCTTAATTAATTAGCTGTGTAATAATTGTCTGACATTGTTCTTTGTTGGAAAACAGCAGAGTCTCTTTGTTATGAAATGACTGTGAAAATGCTGTTGAACCCCACTGATTTAGAATAAAAACCCCCACTCTGGTTGGCCTTGTGATGCGAATGTGGTTTCACTTCGTGTGTCCTCTGATGAATCACATGAAGCCAGGCACAGCTACTTCATTATGTAAAGATGAAATGCAGATTATATGCATCTGTCGCCTTGGAGTTGGACTTATTTTGGTGTACAGATTCTTAGAAAAAGGTTTAGCCTCAATTCACATAACCTAAACACTCAAAGTGTTACATCCTGTGACATATACCTTGTGCGATATTTATTTTTAAACAAATGTCGACGTCGCCAGATGAACTTTCAGACAGGCTGCAAAACGCAGCTCAGAGCTGCAGCAGTTTCCTATGTCGTGTGCCCGTGCATTTATTTTTCTGTCCTCTCACTTTCATTTCCTGTTTACGGCTAATTTTGTTAAGCACTTGTACGTCACTCAGAATAACATAATGCAGCAAATTCTGCCATTGCCCCGAATATTGTGTGAGTCATAAAGCCCTCGCATGAAATGCATTATGTGAAGCTGCTGAAGATGGTTGATTACAGCTTCATTTTGTTCTTATTGGAGAGCACCAAATCTGATTTATGTCTTTTTAGCTAGATCTAATCATTTATTTGATTTCATATTAATTTTTCATACTCAGGGTGACACCATGCCACACGTCCACAAGGCCTTTATCCTGTGTTCCTCATTGAATCCAAAGATTTTAGGCCCCCTCTGACCCTGTCCTCCACCTCTCTTTGATAAAGAACCATGCAGGGATGACAGGAGGAAACAATGAGAGACTTTGAAGATTCAGCCAGTGCCTCTCTCTCAGAGTAAGTTATTTCCAGCTGCTTATCCTAAGTCAGATTATACTGAAACCCCTGCTAATGGTTAAACTGTGGAGAGGACTTAAGTCAATCTGATCTAAGATCAGTAGCAGGGCCTCAGCGTCACCAGAGACCAGTGAGTGAGGAGGAGGAGCCAGACCAAAAAATTCCAACGCACGTCCCGCCCCTTTGCCCCCTCTCAGCCAATCACCGCCCCTCTCCCCCAGCAGCCTCTGCTGTCATTGCTCCAGAGCTGCCCGACTTGAGCCAATCACCTCGCTCCTTCGGTGCTTACATCACTAACTAGCCAGTTCCCTCCAGCGGCAGAGAGCTTCATTTTCTGATCTGCTTTTGTGCTAAAATGGAGGCTGGCCTCTCGCCCTGAGTGGATCGCCTTCCTGGTTGAGGTTTAGATGTTGACATGCAATAAATCTGGAGACAGGATGGTTGTGGATGCACCTAACTCCAATGGGCCCTTTCAGCCGGTGGCTCTTATGCACTTCAGAGGTACGTAAGGACATATTATTCTTCCTGTATTGTCCCAGGGTATTAAGGAGAGAGACAGAGAGCTGTGTGTTGCTGTGCTCCTGTTCCCCTCCACTGGTTACTGCTTGGTTAGTCAGCATTCAGACGTTAGCGATAACATCATTGTTCGTGCGCTATGGAGAGCAGCTCTATTGTATTTAAAAGCGAAGTGAGGTTTTGTTATATGTGCGGCTTATGTGCATGACTGTGAGACACGGGAGCTACATAAAAATCAGGTTTTACTAGCTAGCTGCTCTCTGCCCATCCCCCCGCCAAGCTAGTGATGTCAAAGGAAGTGAGGTCATAGCCTAGGGAAGGGTCTTCTCCTTCAGTTTTTCATGTGTTTGCGTGTAAATGTGTGTTTCTGCATTCATGTGTGCATTTATAAACGGTAGCATTTAAGGAGAAGCTAAAGAGGAGTGTAATGTCTCCCCCCCTTCACCTCCTGCTCAGCTGCTCTACCCAGCCCCAGCGTTTTTGTCACACTCCAGTTCATCTGGGCACAAATTGGTCATAGTGTGTAGGCTGTGGACTGCCAATGCTCTGCAGCAAGCAGCCCCCCGACTCCCATCTCCCCACACCCTTTTTTCCCTTGAGACCAACATGCTCGGGCACCTTTTCCCCCAGACAAGACGCAAGAAACTCAATCTGAACGTGCCTCTCAAGTATGTCTGTCAACAAAGCACCGCTGTCAATATGACCCAGCCACAGCAGCAATGTTTCGGGATTACAACATCGGGCTCGGCCTCTTGGTGTGTGTACAATGTACTCAGTCATGTTTGAAAGGCCCAGCCTGTTACCACTGTACTCGGGTGCAGCCCAGCGTTAGATGAAGCCTCGGGCAATTATTGATTACACTCTATTGAGCCACAGAGGCCACTGCCTTGAATGACAACTCAGTGTTGGGGAACAATCAGACTCTCTCTGCCTCTTTCCTCTCATTGTGCGTCTCTCTCATTCTGACCCTGCTCAGATGAAATGCCTTGTATCCAGATCTTTCCACATTGTGTCTTAATTCAGTGGAAACAGATTGCAATTTACTCCAGGCATCTGAATGTGTCTCAGTTTATCGTTTGAGAAACTACGTAGAAGCGTTTTTCACTTCCCTTCTCACGTTTGATTTTGTATGTGGGGAACTGAAACTACTACTGAACCAAAGAAATGTATAAATGTTCATTTGTACATGCACATGGATGTGAGCAGGATCGCCTCAGATAAATATTTCTAAAGATGTAGCATGTCTAGGACATTTTTCTGAGTCTCACACATGACAAAAATGTTCAGGTGGCCCTTCAGCGTTGTTAGGAACGCATTTGCGTTTTCACCACACCACCTTTTTGGACACATGAATCCCTGGCCACCTCTGAATCACACTCCAACATTTCCTCAGTATGTTTAGGGTGCAGTCATGCCTGTATTTAGACCCAGGTTTATGTCGCCGAAGATACATTTTTGCACCATGTATCAAGAGAGCCTGTGAATCTGTTTCTTTCAGATGCAAGACATCATTTTAATAACAAGCACCGCAAAGCACTTTTGTCAGATGCGAGGAAGCCTCCAAATTGCAGCAATGAATGTGTCTCAAGTGTGGCAATGATGCATACCTTTTAACTATTTCCCAACAACACATGGGTGATGATTCATGAACCGTACTTTACCAAGTACATATCTTGGATGCAGTCTCAGGTGTTGCAGCCAAAAGTGCTTTAATGAATGAATGTGGCCAACCTAGCTGCTCATATGCCTTGGAAACTGCAGCACACTGTCCCTCCACATGGCTATAAATAGTTATCAGTCAATGTTTACATTGATCATAACATACTGTCGATAAAGCAGATTGCCAAACCAGTCCTAACTCCAGACTCGACTGGCAGCTGTTCATTTGACCCATTTACAGAGAAAAAGTAGAGACTGTTTCCAATGTGACTCCGGTTATTTATTATCTTTGTTTTGAACAAGGAAGGGGGGGGGGGCATTAAGATAAATCTTTCTCTGTTCTCCCACAAGACGTGACACTCGTGCGTGTGCAGGCGCATGCTTGTTCCCCTCCTAAGGCCTCTGTTAGCAGCATTAATAGACTTCACATTGTGGTTAACATCAATTTTGGGATCACAACACTGGGCCTTTATCTGTTACACAACGACCCGCTGGATATTTCAGGAGTGTACAGAAACTTTATAACACAGGCAGACGGACTTATGTAAGAGGAGCAACGCAAGTCTGACACAGTCAGGGGTGCAAGGCATGGTAGCACATTCCAGCGCAGCTTCATGTCCCAGTGCAACCAGTACAAGTGACAAGTATGTTACAACACAAACCTTAAGCCAAGTAGATAGAAAGTTCACAGAGTTGAGTGAGTGAAATATACACAAAAAATAAATGGTAATCTAATCCTTCTTGCTGTTGGTGCTCTAGTTGTCTCTACCAGTCCTCTGGGATGAAACTGGTGCACCTCTGTTGACCTAAAGCCTAGTTTCCACCAAGCAGTCGGGTTCAGCTCAGTTCATTTAACATTAAAATGTTTATTGTAGCGTTTCCATCGTCAGAAGTTGTGGATGATGCCAATAGAACTGTTCTGTTAAGGTACTTAGGCCACGTTCCCACCAACCCTTCCAATGCCTTCGATAGTTTACTCTTAAAATTGCACATAACCCGTACTGATATGTATCTAAACCTTAGATTTGTTTTGCGTTTCCACTGCAGACGGTCCTCTTAATGTAGGCGGGGTTGGTATCAGATAGCTGTGTCACTGCTCCGTCTGGCTCTCGCTGTATATCCTCTTCACCAGCGATGCAGAGGAACATCTGCACCTCGCTGATGGCCCACGGAACGGGGTTGCGTGACATTTTCAGAACAAACAGCACAGGTTGAAGTGTGTAGAGCAGGGTGTAATGCTGGTGGAACGCACAGGAATGACACTCTGCCACTATTTTTGCTTAAGGAAGTAAGGAATACATTTTTTAAGCACTTGAAGATCTAAAAGCATCTGTCCTGCAAGAGAGACAGTTAAAACAAATGGAATGGTTAGGGTTGTCATATTGACATTTAAGATGTGTGGATTGAGTCACGACGTCGGCGCCTTTGAAAAGGTGGCAAAACTTATTTTAATTTTATAGTTATAGTTGACTGATGTATGTAAGTTTGCCACTACAGTAAAAGTAAGCGTTCTCTATCGACCAATTTAACGGACTGCGGAGTTTCTAGCTCCAACGTTCGGAGTATCGGATCAGTGTGCCTCATTCTGAAACATGCTATATCCACTTTGGAGACAACAATAATAATACAAATGATAAATGTCTTGGATGAACCTCTCTCTTATGTGTTTTTAATCAGGCGTACTGGCGCTCCCACTGTTTTTCCTGTTGTGACAGTGACAGTGCTCCTGGCCGCCAAATCTTTATGGAAATGGCCGTTAATGGCAGCTCACACACTTAGCCTCTCTCCTGTGGAATTCCCAACCTCTCACTGTCATCAAGATGAATTGGCCGACTTGAAACTGACACTGCAGAAGCGCGCGTGTGTGTGTGCACGCGTGTGTGTCCGAGCCAAGTCTCCATTATGTCTGAATAGGATACCTCTCTTCTTACCTAGAATCTGCCGATTTGCAAGAATGTCAGGCAGTTGTGTTTTGTCTGCGTCCTCCTCTGGCCTTTGTCGCTCTTTGTGTACATTCATTGAAATAAGGGCATGGACGAATAGGTTTAGCTGGTTATTATTTTCCTCCGTGTCTATATGAAGTTTCCCCAGCAGTGATTTCCTTCCTATTACACACCTGCATGAATGAATTGGCAGAATAATTTCATGCCAGTTTGTTTATTTGCTCATTACTTTCAGTCTAATTAAAACTAGATAGATGGCAGCAGCGCAGCACACAGAGACCAAATTAATTTTTCTCAGAATAATGTGTTTGTACATATCTGCATTCATATAGCATGTTTGCAGTGCTCTGATTTGTTATTATTCTCCTTTTTTGCCTCACTTGAACCCTGTACCAATTCATAAATCATAATTTGTCTCACAACTTAATTTTCTTATCTCAGTAATTGGAAGAGTTCTGCCTACAGGTTACAGTACAGTCGTAGAAGGGAAATGAGATTCATTCCCTTTGACGTATATGCCATGAACATATCTGATCTAATTCAGTGCACCCGTGGCGCCAACATCCTCATTCATGTGCAGACAGCCTCCAAGCCTCAGTGCCAGCCAATAGTTAATGCCACACCCTTTACTGATTAGTAATTATAGGGTATAGAAAAGTGACGCTTTTGGGGATTATGCAGATTTGCTCACTGTGTTACCTCGTGTCCTGCTCTTGCATTCAGAGTATAGTATTTAATTTCACAGAGTACCTTTTCTAGAGCCCTTCTGGTTGCAGAAATACAGTTTTCTTAATGTAAAGCCACAGTAGGTTTCCTGTGCTCCTTATCTTCTATCAGATACACAGCACAGGTAACCGGCAGGGACACTAATGACATCATAAATATGAAACTAACCACATTTAGGTCTGTTTTGTCGGTGCAATACAAATCACTAGCAACATCTTGATGTGACAGACTTCTTATCTACATCGCACACAGCTGCTTCTGTCAGTTAAATGAACCCACTCCTGAGTTTAGCGACGGACTATGTTGACGTTATGGATTTGCCTATTTTATTACAGCCGTGGCCGGGCTTGTGCAGAATCAAATTTCAGTCAGGGAAGAAGCTTTAGATAACAAAACATGTCTGTTATTTTATTGAGAACTATCTAATCTATGAAGGGAAGTAGAGGTTATTGAAATGTATTTTCAACTGTGAATTGGAGTGCCTTATTTGCATGGTATGGTACAACACCAGATCAGGTCTCAAGCTCTTCTCTTAAGAAAACAGTGGTTGAGTAAGTGTCAGTCTGTTTTAAGTGATTTATTTTTACTGGCCTGGCTGCAGAATTGCATCGGGCCTCATTCACAAACAGTTCACAGGTAGCCAAATCTGTGCTTGAACAAATGTTTGATGCACAAATCTGGGAATGTTTTCTTACCTGAATTGGTTGGTACTCTGCATACAAATTTAGATTTGCCTCAGACCATGCGTATGCACAAATGAAGGCCCGACTGTCTTAGAAAATGCAAACACACACCGTTAAACTAAATGCATAACATTAAAAGCAGGTTTTAATAGACATTATTTGATGCCCTTTCATCCTCAATTACTGTCCTAATAAAAATATTTGACTGAAAAAGTCCTAGAGGAGTGAATGAGAATGCTCATATTGGAATTTGTTTGGTATTCGTTGTCTTTATTAAATCCTTCTGTAGTGATGGCTGCTCCCACCAGTTTTTAGTGCCATTGAATTATTATTATTATTATTATTAATAACAGGCATCCAGGGTATTAAAAAGATTCTGATCTGCCTCCAAGCAGGTGTTAAGATGCCATATCTAGCCTTGCTGGAAGATATTGTAGCATGTACCTTCACAAGAGAACACGTCTATAGAGAGCGATATAACATGTTCAAAGACACTGACCTAAAGTAATCTCTTTTAATCATCACATATAACCTACTCGGAGTGTGTGGGGGTGTATTTATCTGCAGACTCTGGCTTCTTTGTGTATTTTTGTATGATTTTGCTGTATTCTCGACGTTCATGGCACAGCCCACAGGTGAAGTCAAGACTTTATAAAAAAAACGGTAGTTACCAGGTGCCACCGCAAGTATCTGTCGAAGAGAAAGCTAAGAAAATCATGGACATGGCCCCATGAAAAAGCAAATACAGTGAGGTGAAATACCAAGTAGACAAAGCTGGGGAAGGACTGACAACTACTGCATAGTATACTTTAAAAGATCCAGTGTGTGGGAACTAAGCGGGATTTATTCTTCCGCATTGAATTGACGCTGTACCCTATGCCGTGGACTGACGTGCACCTCCTCAGAAATGTAACTACAAGTCGTGGCGATGCAGACCTCTTGTCTACTTTTGTAAGCTGAAACCATTTCCCTCAGTGGAAACAGAGCTTTTATTTACTTAAATTTCACAGATAAGAACCAATAAATTGTGAAGACAATAAAGCCTCCACTAAAATAGCATCTTAAGTCTTGTGTGTGATTTATCCTGGCTTCATATGAGTAGAGGAAAAGTACGCTAGCTGCTAGACTAATTTATACAATGTAAAATGCCATAGGTGTGTGCTAATAACGTTAGCATGTTATATTTGTTTGGAAAACGTTTGTAGTTTAAGACAGTTGTTTTGTTTGTGAACCTTGTGAGTTGTAATGGAGCCAAATTATGTGTCGTTACCTTTGTTAAATGTTGCTGTTGTTCCTGGCTTTATATGAGTAGAGGAAAAGTCCACTAGCTGCAAGGCTAATTTATACAAAGTAAAATGCCATAGGTTTGTGCTAAAAACATTAGCATGTTGTATTTGTGGGGAAAACGTGTCCAGCAAAAGACAAGTGCTTTGTCTGTGAATGCTGCGAGTTATAGTGAAGCCGATGTGCGCTTTTGTGTTTGAAACTGTTGCTATTAACCCACGTTTAGTGTGTGTTTGGGGTGTGTTATAATCAACTAAACTTTATAGCACTTCACAGAAATGCTGACTAGTGTTTTGGAGGTGTAACTGCAGAGTGACACAGACACACCACCGTACAAGTATAAATACTCACAATGGTGTAGACCACCTGCCTAGACTATGGCGTAGGCTCTGCATAGAGCTGACACACATACAGTAGCCCAGATCAGACAAACCAAATACTCCAGATAGGGCCATTCATGTTCTCACACTGGCCACTGTAGTTGTCTTGCACGCTTGACACACAGGAGAAATTTCAGTTCTCCAACCTCACTGCTGGATGCCACCAAATCCTACACACTGGACCTTTAAAGCAATAGTTAACATTTTGATAAATACACTACACTTTACTTTCTTGGAGAGAGTTTGATGAGAAGACTGATCCCACTCACATCTGTCCATTAAGTATAGGGCTGTAGCTGGGTAGCTTAGCTTAGAGGCTAGAAATAGGGAAAACAGCTTACCTGGTTCAGACCTGTGACAACATAATTAACAATAAGGTATCAGGTATGTGTCATCAAGTGAGCTTTAGAGGTGTTGGTAGGCAGATTGTTACCTTTGGATAGAGCCAAGATATTTCCAGCCTTCATGCTAAGCTAAGCTGTATGGAGCTTCATATTTAAAGGACAGATAAGCAGTGTATAGCAGCGCAGAAAGCCACATGTATTTTAGATGTCCAGATCAGGATTTTATTTTACTTTA
This sequence comes from Epinephelus lanceolatus, assembly GCF_041903045.1. Lineage (NCBI taxonomy): Eukaryota > Metazoa > Chordata > Actinopteri > Perciformes > Serranidae > Epinephelus > Epinephelus lanceolatus. The sequence continues at coordinate 24,910,341 of NC_135748.1, forward strand.
ACGTGTCATAATAGCGATGAAGAATGTGTGAAGATTTTCCTCCATTGTGATGATCAAAGATAAAAACCAGACATCATAAGTGAGAGAAACAAGCTACATCAAAGTTGTGTGGCATAACTACATAATTACAGTGTCAGTATGTGTTATTACTGCTCCACATGAGCAGGTAATTTGGAGCAACCGAAATGGATGTTTCCCCTTTGTCTTGTCATGTGTGAAGCGTTGCCTCTGCCAGAGATTGTTTGTTTACGAGCCTGTGCTCTTGAGTGCCCGGGTGGAAATTGAGTGAAAAGAGGAAGTCCTCAAAACCACCATGGACAAATATAATGACAGACTTAAATAGCTTGGTTTCCTTTTATAAAAACATCTTTTTTCTCTCTCTCTCTTTGTATTTGCAGCGAGTGTGTCAAATGGCTAGACTGTGACCATTCACCTAGTTCCCAAATCCTTCATCCTCTTCTCCCGTCTCCATCCTGTCTTCTTTCCTACCACTCTGCGCTGTGGTTATCCTCCCCCTGGGCTCTAACTATCTCAGCCTTTCTCTCAATGCACTTTAGTCTTCATGACTCATTTGCCAGTCTTCATCACTCTCATGCTGCCTAACATTTCTTTTCTCTATCGCATTGGTGTCATCCTTGACAGTTAAAACCACCCCCGCCTTTCTCTTGTGACCCTTCACTCTTTGAACACAGCTCCTTCCTCCTATATTCTCAACTGCTTTATTGTATAGCATCGTTGAATCTCTTTCGGTCATCTTTGGACTCTTGTCTTTTTTTTTTTTTATTCTCTTGATCCACCTCACCTTACCCCCCTCTTTGTCTCCTCAGATGTGGCCCCCGCAGAGCAGGAGAAGCTCTTCATCCAGAAGCTACGGCAGTGCTGCGTTCTTTTCGACTTCCTGTCCGACCCGCTGAGTGACCTGAAATGGAAGGAAGTAAAGCGGGCGGCGCTGAGCGAAATGGTGGAGTACATCACCCACAACAGGAATGTCATCACAGAGCCCATCTACCCGGAGGTGGTGCACATGGTCAGTCAAACTGCAGTTGGGGTTGTGTTTGCGATAAAAGCTGGAGATGAGGGTGAAACTCGGGCCGAGAATAGGGGCAGGCTGTAGCTGTGGGACAGAGCTGGTAGGCTCGGTGTCCCAGCTGATGTGTGATGTTTGCTGATGCTTTATATTGCCTTTCAAAATATTATTTCATGAACTATGTGGGTTGGAGTCAAAGAGGAGAGGGGAAAGACACAAAATGTATTTTTCCTCCATGAACTCCTCCAAAAGCTGGAACGATCTGCATTTCATGTTTAACCACTGAACTGGACATCTAGAGTCATCATCAGGTCAAAATCAAATTTGTCCAGTAATCTGGTTTATGACTGAATACCTGCACAACTAATAACGTTATGCTCGTTCGAGATGTGCCAGGCCTGAGCAGAACTGATCACTGGCGATAGGTGATCACCGCACAATACGTGTTGGTTAGATTTGTGTCTGTCCTGATCTGGACTTGCCCTGACATCATGTACATGTGGGCAACAATAACCAGGGCATGATGGGAACACCTTGCTATTGCATGATTAAAGAGCTGATTGGTTCTTAGTTTTGACCACAAACACCATGGCTGCATTCAGCCCTGACAAAACACACTGCCTTCTAATATAGCCGGGTTTAATTCAGGTCAATTCCATTCAATTCAAAGGGGCTTTATTAGCATGGAAAACATGTGTTAACATTGCTAAAGCACATGTAAAATAAATGCACATATTGTTTGTAGTATATGTGTAAAGATCTTCCATAATTTGGTTTCTATGCACATCACTGTTGAATGGGTAACACCTCTGATTTGAAAATGTACCTCAAAGCCCCTTCCACACTGTTTCAGCATTGCAAAACTCTGCATACCCTTGTTTCAGAAATCCTAATGTTGTGAAATGAAGGTATTCTGTCATTTAACATATCTTGTATGGTTAACAATAATAATAATAAAGATTATTCATGTAGCGCTTATCAAGACCAGCAATTATAAAGTGCTGTAAAGCAGACTGAAAAAGAACAAGGCTACACGTAGCCTACAGAGTGACATAACAGGTTGTTAGTGTCTCTGACTTCCTGTATATTCTGCTGCTATAAGGCTTCTGGAAACTGTTAATCTTAACGTCAGCCGCCCCATCTCGTCCAATTTCCAGGTGAGGCACAGACATCTCGAACAAGCTTATTCCCATGATCCTGAGTTGCACTTTGTTTAGTGCTAATTAGCAAATTTTAGCATGCTAACATGCTAAACTAAGGTGTAGACATTACATGCTTAATATTAGCATGTTAGCATAGTCAACGAGAGAGTGTCTTGTTTCCACTTACGTATATGTCGGAGACGAGGCAACTGGAAGTACATTCATTCCCATGGTAATCTCCATGATATCTGATGTGCCTGCGAAACTCCTCCCTTCTGTAATATTATGGTCCGAATTTTGCCTCAAGTACATTAAGAAACTTTTGCAGCAAATTCCGGAGAGACCCTATGACAGTGTGCTAGCTTAGCCAACAGGCTGCTAACTAGCTAACAGGCTATTTCCTTCAATTCAGTTGCCTGTGTTGTTTGTCAAGTGAGTTTTTATGATTAAAAAGAACTTGTGTATATCTAGTTTCAACACATTGTGAATCTGAGTAATGTTATTCTGCAAAAATATGGTTATACGTTATATACAGGCAGATTGTCATCATGACTCGTTCAGCCGTTTATACGTCTTTTTAATTAAATGAATGAAATATTTCACAAAACATGCACACACATTTATTTGTTGCCTTGCAATATTAGTCCTGTCGTTGTCCCGGTAATGTTCGAAGTGCATATTCCAAAGTACTGGATAGCGAAAAACAGAATTAGCCTCTCCCCCATGGCTACAGGTAGTTTCTATCAGGTTTCTATCCGACCGTAAAGAAATGCACTTTTTTTCACTAGAAGCATCATCCGTATAATTACAGAATTACGGACACCAGTTACATATGTAAGTAGAGACGAGGTGTTAGGGTACCGAATATGATGTTAGCATTTAGCTCAAAGGCTGTGTCTAAATACAGCCTCACAGAACCTACTATTGTTCAACTTTTAAAGCCAGCAGTGCACTTTTTAGCATCAGCTTTTCACAATCCTGCATTCATACTACAGTTTCCTTAGAATTGGCCTTCTCAGCGAAGTCTCTCCACTGGTACAACGGCTGTGATGATGAATGTTTAACTTTCAGCAGGAGCGACAGAGATTGTGTGAAATCACTGGAAAATTTGCCTCACCTTTGTTTTACAACTAAAGTTTACCAGCAGAGAATTTGAGCAAACCAAAATGATCATGATGATAGTTGTTCCGCTTACCGTCTCATCACAGCCTTAAGTGTGCAGAGAAATGAAGCTATAAACACGGCGAAGGACAGACAACAAACTATTATCTTTTCATCATCAAAGAAAGTCAGCAGCAGAATCGCACCAATCACAGTTATGACATTTCCATTTACGGTTTCCATTGTGGAGTTAATGCACAGTCATCTTCACAGCCTGTTCTGGGTTGAAGTGCAGCACAGTGCAGATAGTCTATCTACCTTGTAGCCTGTCTTTTAAAACAAGGCTCCCAGTGTTTTAGTAGGCCACCTGCACTGTCCCATGATCTGCCTGGCAGGGAACAGCAGCCCACAGGGGAGTCATTTGACACTGTGAGAGACCAGAAACACAACACACTTGAATTATTGCGGGCCCTTGGAGGCCAGTCGCAAGGACAAAGTTTAACATTAACCTAAAAAAGGAAAAATAATTTTAGAATACCTAGGCAAGGATGCTTCACAGACATTTACAAACACAGCTCAGATGTAGTCAGATGTATCATAGACTCTGAAAACAGATTTTTTTTTAAAGAATTGACAGATTTTTTTGGAAAATAAATCATGTAATGGCACTAACACATGTGCCTAATCATTTTTCACAAGACCTAGGAGCTGAATAAATGAGCCGTACTCCTCATATGACACCAGCATTTATAATCGACCTTTAACTTAATGTGCCAGACTGTGTGGAGACTTGTCCCAGTGAGGCTGTGCTGTAGGCCCCAGGAACAGAAATGCTGCTGTTGCTTTGATTGCACAATGTGTTTTTAAAAGTTTTATTTGTCAAGGATTTCTCAGCTCAATGTAGATATGTTGTGTTGAAAATGGTGTCAGTCTTTTGATGTGGTTTTGCTTTTGGTTTTGCCGTATGTCATGACGGGAAACATTTATTCAAGAGTGGGAAACTTCTGACAGGAAGTCCAGGTCTAGCTGTGTGTTTTTTTTGAACTTTGTGAAACTGAATCTGGGTAGAGATTTTGGCATCAGTGTGGTCTCAACATGAACTTAAAGTTTGAGTTATAAAAACAGCAAAAGGAAGTTATCTTTAATAACCTACTGTCCAGTGGAATAAACATTCACCGTATCATTTTCACTTCTGTTGTTCCAGTTTGCGGTGAATATGTTCAGAACATTGCCTCCATCGTCCAACCCCACTGGAGCGGAGTTTGATCCAGAAGAGGACGAGCCAACACTTGAAGCTGCATGGCCACACCTCCAGGTTGACATTTAAGTCATTTAATCATCTGCAGAACAGTTAAGAGGTTTTTAAACGGTTGTTCTCTGCGTAGAAGAGACTGCCAGCATGGCTGACTTGTGCAGTTCAGCAGTTTCTGAAGTTTACAGAACTGCATGTCTGTAGCAGATTTTAAATTGTGTGTTTGGTGTTAGAGCGTTTGCCTCAACATTGTGCAGCTCAGTGCTAAATTATGCACACTTTGTCCCCATTTTGTCTGAATTCCTTCTCCGCATTCATTCCTCTTTTCTCTTTCTTTTCTGTTGCAGCTCGTCTATGAATTTTTCCTTAGGTTTTTAGAATCGCCTGACTTTCAGCCTAACATAGCAAAGAAATACATCGACCAGAAATTTGTTATGCAGGTAAGAGAAGAACATTTTTGCTAAACTCTCAGACCATATAGTCAAAAAAATGATTATTGACCCTTTGCTAAGCCCCGCCCCTTTGTGGTGGTATTTTTGGAAAAATGAAATAGTGATTCCAGAGAGAAGCAGACAGAGGGGTCTACAGTCTGTGTTTGAAGGATATATCCAGGATGTCAAACTGACTCAGCAGCAACAACAGCTTAAAAAGATAAAGGTAGTTAGAAACGCTCAGTGTAGTTAGAAAAACTCTCTGGAGCACAGATGTGTAGCTGTCAGGCCCCGGTTGGAGTTGGCTGACGCTACGCCATGATTGGCCAGTCTGCATTCGAGGGGCGGGACTCAGCCACAGGTCAATTACAGGACACAGTTTACACACTGACTGTCATTATGGTAACTTCTCACTTCTCTTTTCATCGTAGCTCCTAGAACTATTTGACAGTGAGGATCCCAGAGAGAGAGACTTCCTCAAAACTACCCTCCACAGGATTTATGGAAAGTTCCTGGGGCTGAGAGCGTACATCAGAAAACAGATCAATAACATTTTCTATAGGTAGCTGCAGCTCTCTCATTGCTTGGCTTATTTTTAAAACATGTATACCAAGATAGATGGTCAACGTATTAATCAATTGTTTTGTTTGTTCTTCCAGGTTTATCTATGAGACAGAGCACCATAATGGTATAGCTGAACTACTGGAAATACTTGGAAGGTACGGCCTTAAGCTAACATTACAAGCTTTGTGGCTGTCATACGACTTAAACATGTCCATCAGCACTTCCCTTTCATAATAGCACACCATGAATCTTTCATTTTTGTCCCAAATGCAAAAGCTTCCTAATTATCAGCTGTTTAATTCAATTCAAGCTGTTAAATCAAGCCAGCAGGCATGGATGGATTACTGAGCGGGCATACCGGGCACAGGCCCAGGGGCCCAAAATGTCAGGGGTCTCCCTGGGCTTCCTTTTGTAAATGTCACTCAAATTTACATGTACTGACCAGGATAAGACTCAAAATGATCACAAAGAAACACAAAAATGACACAAAGAGATGCAAAGGAACTGTGAAGAGACACAAAATAACAGCAAAAACAAGCAAAACAACCATAACATGACACAGAATGACTAGAAAGCAACACAAAACGACCGGAAAAGTCACAAAAACACCTCAGTAGGACATTAAATATTGTCAAAGAGACACAAAACGACTACAGACAGACACAAAATGATCCAAAAGAGACACAAAATGACCTAACAGAGACAGTAAGTGTCCTAAGAGGCTCAAAACGACTACAGAAAGACACAAAATGACCTCAGAGAGGCACAAAATGACTAGAGAAAGAGACAAAATTACCCCAGACACAAAATGACTACAGAAAGACCCAAATTGACCTTAAAGAGGCACAAAACGTCTATAGAAAGACACAAAATTACCTCAAAGAGACAAAAAATGACGTAAAAGAGACACAAAATGACTACAGAAAGACTCAAAATTACCTCAAAGAGACAAAAAATGACGTAAAAGAGACACAAAATGACTACAGAAAGACTCAAAATTACCTCAAAGAGACACAAAATGACTACTGAAAGACCCAAATTGACCTTAAAGAGGCACAAAACGTCTACAGAAAGACACAAAATTACCTCAGAGACACAAAACAACTACAGAATGACTCAAAATTACCTCAGAGAGACACAAAATTACTACAGAAAGACTCAAAATTACCTCAGACACAAAACGACTACAGAAAGACACAAAATTACCTCAAAGAGACACAAAATGACTACAGAAAGACTCAAAATGTCCTCAGAGACACAAAACGACTACAGAAAGACACAAAATTACCTCAAAGAGACACAAAATGATGTAAAAGAGACACAAAATGACTACAGAAAGACTCAAAATGTCCTCAGAGACACAAAACGACTACAGAAAGACACAAAATGACCTCAGAGAGACACAAAATGACTACAGAAAGACTGAAAATGTCCTCAGAGACACAAAACGACCTCAGAGACACAAAATGACTACAGAAAGACACAAAATGACCACAGAAAGACACAAAATTACCTCAGAGACACAAAACGACTACAGAAAGACACAAAACGACCACAGAAAGACACAAAATTACCTCAGAGAGACACAAAATGACTACAGAAAGACTGAAAATGTCCTCAGAGACACAAAACGACTACAGAAAGACACAAAATGACCACAGAAAGACACAAAATTACTTCAGAGACACAAAATGACTACAGAAAAAATCAAAATTACCTCAAAGAGACAGAAAATGACCTTAAAAAGACACAAAATTACTTAAAAGAATTACAAAACAACCACAATGAGACTTGGTACAACCCCAAGGCAACCCAAAACAACCAAAATAGACATAAAATGACCTCAAAGTGATACAAAAATATGTTAATAAGACACAAAATTACCCCAAATGACTACAAAAGACCCTAAACAACCTCAAAGGGACACAAAGCAACCAAACAGTCCATGTGTGTTGCTCATATGAAGGAGGGGTGGTGGGGCCTTGTGTGTATCTGTGCCCAGGGGCCCATTGTTTCATAATGCACCCATGATGCCAAGCAACTGTTCAGATGTTCTGATAACACTTCTGTGGGGGGTTTTTCTCTCCACAGCATAATCAATGGATTTGCCTTACCACTAAAAGAAGAGCACAAGATTTTCCTGTTGAAGGTTTTATTGCCTCTGCACAAAGTCAAATCACTCAGTGTCTACCATCCACAGGTGAGTCTGTCCAACACAAAAGGAAGCCTTTTAAATTTTCGGTGAAGTTGAATGGCAAGAGAGACAAAACACGCATAACATAACATGACATAGCAAGTTATTTACAGGTCACATATTTTAAATATGTATTGAAATATTCGTGTCCAAACCTGCTTTGAGCGTACACGCCTCCTCCTTTCAGAAGAGCAGCAGGTCTTTCTGCAGGTTTTATTGAAAACTGGTGTTGCATGTTCCAGCCAGTCGGTCCCTCAGGCATTAACAAGTCCCCCATCATGTTACCTTTTAGTTTGCTTGCACATAAATTCAAATACTTTGACAGTTTAATGATTGTTTGTTTATGTGTTTTGCAGCTGGCCTACTGCGTGGTGCAGTTTTTGGAAAAGGACAGCACTCTAACTGAGCCGGTATGTCAAACAAAAAGACTTTTCATTTTCTTGCTTATTTGATGCTCAGATTGATTTTAAAATTTAAGATTGGGTCTGTTTTGGTTTGCTGTGCAAGATTATGAATTGCTTAATCAATTTTTGTGCAGCTTCTATCCCCTTATCCTCCCTGATTGGTTATTCATCACCATCATTTTATTTCTCCATCATCACATCAGGTGGTAATGGCTCTGCTAAAGTACTGGCCAAAGACTCACAGTCCCAAGGAAGTGATGTTCCTCAACGAGCTGGAGGAGATCCTGGACGTCATCGAGCCATCCGAGTTCGTCAAAGTGCAGGAGCCTCTCTTCAGACAGCTGGCCAAGTGTGTGTCCAGCCCGCACTTCCAGGTAACCGACGGGTGATGACAGTCTTATCTTCATACCTCAGGGAGCAAGTTATTCAGGTGGAGTGGTGGCAGCTGTCGGTATATGCCTGACGGAGGTGTTTTTATGTAGGTGGCGGAGAGAGCTCTGTACTACTGGAACAACGAGTACATCATGAGTCTGATCAGCGACAACGCAGCAAAGATTCTGCCGATAATGTTCCCTGCTCTGTACCGCAACTCTAAGACCCACTGGAACAAGTAAGACACTCAGATTTAGTCTTCACACAGGCTGTGCTAATGTTCTTAAATGCTTCACACTGCATGTCACGCCAGCTCACATTAGATATCTCTCAAGTGTGTGTAGATATTTGAGCTTATTTAGACTTACTTCTCATGAAGAATCTCTAAAAGGTGGTTTATCATCACTTTAAGTGCATGTTTTACTGTATATATCTGCAGATCTCCTTTTTATACACAGCTTAGGTTTGCAGCTTTTAATGCACACTAAAAAACTGAAAAAATAATCCCTGCACACCTGAATGTGTGACGGGTGCGTTGGAGGAAGATGCAGTCTTGACACAGTGAGAAGAACTCCCGCACACTGTCGCGCTTACTGCTAACGTTTCAGTTTGCCCGACCTTCATCAGGTATGTGGGCAACATCACAGCACCTCCACCTATACAGCACATACACGTAGGAGCTGCCTCAGTCATTCAAGCATCCAGCCAGAGGACTACAAAGGCTGGTTTGACTGATAACCACCTTCAATTTACTCAAGAAAACAACATTAAAAAGATTAGAAAGATACAAAATGACGCAATATAATAATACTAATTAATCTTAAGCTAATGTTCATGTAACTTCAGAGGTCTTAAAACTAGAAAAGAACAAGAGAATCTGAGAGCAAACATCTGTTCACAAACTCTCACACAACTGCTGTATAATCTAAGTCTCATTTATCCAGTCAGCCCTCTTCAATGTTGAAATGAGAGTCCATTGACAGTTCAGTTCCCCATCAAAAAGGGCTGTCTGTTCGGAAAGTACTGAGCATACGACTGGACAAATGAGTCTTGGATTATACCTAATGAGATGTGTAAAAAGTTTGAAGCAGTAGGGGCGTGCCATATCATCTCGTTCATCTCAATATTTCGATTTCTTAACATATTGACGTCATACTGTTACCCATAGCAACAGCAAGCATGGCTAAAAGTAAAATTGTTACCGACTCTGCGGTGGTTCCAAAAAGAGGAGCAGCTTCAGTAGTGTGGAATAAACTGTGGCGTCCTGAATGTTTTATGAACAGCCCCGGACTTCTCAGACTCTTACAGTGAGTTACCGCTCAGAGGGAACTCATTCAGCGGCTCCTCTGGCAGCAGCGCAGCGTCTCTCCCTCTCCTCTCTCGCCTTACGCACATGGGAGTTGATGTCATGAAGTGATTTTGTCATAAACCTTTGGTAATGTAAACCTACGTGACACTTGCAGCTCAACAAAAAAACTACACATATGTGAATGTGCGATAGTTGTGGTATCATAACAGCCTGTCACAGGTTACAGCGTGATGATTAGAGGAGAAAAGGCAGAGCATAAAGGTCCAGGTGGAAAAAAATAACAGCTCAGTCATTTAGGATTTTACTAAAAGAAGGCAATCACCTGTTGATTTATATTTTTTTGGGAGCTGTTTAAGCTTTTTAATTTGTTGTAGATTTTATTTTGTTGAACTATTAATATTGTATATAGAATCTGAATCTCACTCTGAGTTACTGTTGTTTATAAACTGTAAAACTTTTTCACTTATTAAAGGGATAGTGCACCCAAAAATGAAAATTCAGCCATAATCTACTCACCTTCATGCCGAGGGAGGCTCAGGTGAAGTTTTAGAGTCCTCACAGCACTTCCGGAGATCCCAGGGGAGAGGAGGTAGCAATACAACTCCGCCTAATGGAGGCTTACGGCACCCCAGATTCAAACGTCCAAAAACACATAATTGAAACCACAAAATATCTCCATACTGCTCGTCCGTAGTGATCCAAGTGTCCTGAAGCCCCGACATAAAAAGTTGTTTGGAAAAATGTCATTTGAACTCTGTTTTTAGCCTCATTGTAGCCTGTAGCTCTAACTGCCTCTCTGTGCACTGCATTCATGTGTGTGCGCTTGCGTGAGACCAGCGAAAGTACATGAACACACATTAACGCAGTGCCCATGTCTCACGTTTTTCCAAGCAACTTTTTATGTCGGGGCTTCAGGACACTTGGATCACTACGGACGAGTAGTATGGAGATATTTTATGGTTTCAATTATGTGTTTTTGGACATTTGAATCTGGGGTGCCGTAAACCTCCATGAGGTGGAGTTGTGTTGCTACCTCCTCTCCCCTTGGATCTCCGCAAGTGATGTGAGGACTCTAAAACTTCACCAGAGCCTCCATCAGCATGAGGGTGAGTAGATAATGGCTGAATTTTCATTTTTGGGTGCACTATCCCTTTAAGATTTTAATTTATTTTTTTTTACTAATTTGCCATGTCATCAAGAATATCGTTACCGCAAAAATACCCTGAAATACCGTGACATTATTTTAGGGCAATATTGCCCACCCCTAGTAGACAGATGTTTTGATATAGTTTTGCTCTTGCTAACTTTTTGGATTCTTCGTTCAACACAGGCATGCGAGAAAATATGTTTTCCTCATGAATTGATAAACAAATAGTCATTTGGGGTGAGGAAATATTGCTTTTAAAGTGTTACAGACCAAGGATGTACTATCGTTTAAATACATTAACATAATTGCCCAGTTATTAGTTATACAGTAACATTTATATATTTTATGTAGTAAAAATATTTTGTTTGATAGACACTATAAGGAAGATGAAAAAAAGTGAATAATGGCATATTGATGAAGGCTTTGCAGAACAGGGAAGATTAATTAATTATATTTTGTTAATGGATGATTGAGGTAGCTCTGACATGTACATACAGTATATATGAAAGTGTTGTGCTGCTGCCCACATAGCTGATGAAGGTCAGACAAGCGGAACATTGCAATTATATAAATATTTCAGCAGTGAGCAAGACAGTGTGGGAGTTTGTCTCATTGTTTTTAAAAGTGCAAAAGAAAATCAAGAAGTCTACTAATCGATGAAGTAGTTTTTTCACCTTGAACTCAAGTTGCTTTACATTAGACAGAAAATAATGTTGTGTGTTCACAGGACCATCCATGGCCTCATCTACAACGCTCTGAAGCTTTTCATGGAGATGAATCAGAAGCTCTTTGATGATTGCACGCAGCAGTTCAGGGCTGAGAAAAACAAGTAGGCACCAAAGAATCTTCTCCCACTCTGTTAATGTTGTTTTTTTTTCCCCCTTAACATTGACATCTGAGTGACACATAATTGCAATCAGCCTTAACGCTGCAGCTAAGTAAGTGTTGGGATTCACATTTGTTAGCGGAGTGGAACAGATTAAAGACGTGAGCTTTGGTGCTTTGTTCAACAGAGAGAAGGCAAAGTCAAAAGAACGTGAAGAGGCTTGGATCAAGATCGAGAACCTCGCCAAGTCGAATCCACAGGTGAGCAGCGTGTGCAGTCATCTAACCTCACCTGTCTTTCCCCTTACTACCACAGTGTGTGTGTGTGTGTGTGTGTGCCCGCGTGTGTAGAACTAATCTTAATGAAATAAGTGTCTTGTATTATCTGTAGCTAGTTTTGTTGTTGACCTGTAGTTCCCTTTCCATCTTATCCCATTAAGGACTCCCTTTGTTCCTACTATGACTTGGTAGTTAATAATTTTCTAATTACACAGCTGGTGAAGATGGAAAGAGCGTGATGAGTGGTCGTGATCTATGAATGTGATTAGTGGTGGCGAATGGTTGAATCAGACAGCTCTAAAAGGCTTTCAGAAGAATTATTGGATTCATTAAAAGAGAAATTATATACAGAAACTCCCCAGAACTGATTTTAGTATTCCACTGTATAACAGTGTTAGGCATTGAAGAAACGGTTCAACATTTTGGAACATACACACACACACTTTCATGCCAAGAGTTGGATGAAAAAATTGATACCACCCTCAGGTCTGTATGATAAAGATGAAGCTACAGTCAGTAGCTGCTAGCTTAGCTTAGCTTAGCACAAAGACTGGAAACAGAGGGAAACAGCTACCCTGGCTCCTTTCAAAGGTAACAAAACCTAATGAAATCCTAATTCTTGGCTGGGTACAATAACTAAAACTGTATTTGTTCTCTCCGTGACGTTGCCTGGCAACCAGTGGAGACTCCAGGAAGTCTCTGCGCCTAGCCAAGAAACAAGCTGTGTTCAGTATCGCATACTAACACACTATTCATACTAAGTTTGATGTTGAATTGATCCTTCGCTTAGTCCCGCCCCTTGAACGCAGACTGGCCTATCATAGCGTAGTATCGGCCAACTCTGACCAAGGCTCGACAGCTACATGGCTGTGCACCATAGGTTTTCATACAATCTTTTCAAAATTAATTTACAGGCTGCTTTTGTGGATTTTGAACTTAACATTTTTCTTGGTGCTTGTGTATTAATGATACTCGTTACCTGGAGAGGTTGGAAAAAGATACACGTTTCTTCCCTGTTCCAAAACCAAAATCAGACCCTGAAAAGTGTAGGGTTAGCTACTGAAGATATAGCCTACTGAATGTATACACATGCTGTTTTGATTTTTAATGATTATAACAGTGAAACAAAGACCGACCCTGCTGTACAGGAAGGGAAGCAGGGAAACTTTGCTGATATTCAACCAGCTGTGTGTCATCACAGTGCGTGCAGATGACCAGTGTTTGGCTTCCCCTGGAGATCCCCACCCATTCGGTGGTTAGCAGCACAGGGATGAAGCCAAACACCGTTCATCTGCACACACTTTGCCCTTAATTTCATTGTCCTCTGTCTCGATCACCAGTGAGGTGGTGGTTCACTTTTACACTGTTATCTGTAGCCTATAGTAGCCTTTGACGTCTTGGATATGTCCTTCAAAAGTAGATCCTCGCTTTTTGTTTTTCCAAAAATATGATAATACAGTTTTTACTATTGTTGGACAGAGCCATGCTCACTGTTTCCAATCTTTGTGCTAAGCTAAGCTCCAGCCACATACAGCTTTTAGAGTACAGACCTGAGAGTGGTATCTTCTCTTCCAGCTCTTAAGAAGAAAGCAATAAGCATGTTTTAAAAAAATGTTGAACTGTTCTTTAAAAAGTGCAACAAAATTTAACATTTTCAATCCAAACATGCCAGTGAGTTGATTTTTGTTTTTAATTAAGTTCAGTGTCCCCAGCCATGATGTTCTCTAACATCTTGCGACACATTCACTTTTTTATAACACTTTCTTTAAGTCCCATAAAAGATTGAATGTCTTCAATCTTTTTGAGTCTAAACCTCGACTAGCGCATCAGACCTGAAAGCTGCAGTAGATCAGAGCCTCCTTTTCCCATTAGTCGAGAGCCTCTTGATTCATTCTTCTTTGCATGCGACTTAAAGTCTTTTCTCCATCCTTTTGTGTTCTGTTTTTGTTTCCCTTTCTTTTCAACATAGTTCTTTATGTATGTTGATTCCTCTGACCTCAATAGTCCTGTAGCAATGGAGACGGATGTCCCTTTGATAGAAGATGTTCAGAGGTTAAAAAAGACAGTTGAGGAGGGCGCGACTCAGGTAAACCTGGCTTTCTCTCTGTCTCTATTCATCTTTCCTCTTATAGCCACTCTATATATTAATAGGCTTGTGTGTTCCTAAAGCTTGCAGTCTTCTAACTGAAGCTACAGTAAATATCATTGTATGCTTTATGTATAAATTATAATCTTTGTTTGTAGTGTTTTTGCTTTTTAATCAACCTATTAGCAAAAAAGAAACAAAAACAAATCTGGCTGTGGACTCAACACTGGAATCAAGAGCTTTCTTTTCTGTGTGCCTGCTTCCTCCATGCATGTGATTTAGGTAGTGTGGAGCCCCAGAGTGTTCAGTGTTGTATAAATAAATAAGGTCCTACAAAAGAAATAACAGTATTAATAGATTTTGTAAGATATATATGAATGAACCAATAATTTGTGATAATAATGTGAAAAATTCTTACAACTCATTCTATTTAGTGAGATGTTATTAAACCTGGGCAGAGTTACTTGTTTTCTTTTTAAAACATGGGAAGAAGGCAATGACCAACTTAAAAAGGAAATTACCCCAAA